>NC_090275.1:96836084-98166084 GCF_040414725.1 Anabrus simplex | reverse complement strand
ATACAGCGTGTATCCGTGATGATGTTATAAAGTAATTAATTAAGTAATATCTGGTTGCCAGTCATTAAGAATTTACGTAGGTAGTTCCCTTTCCTGTCTCTTCACTATTGTTACTTCGTCTCGGTGTTTTACAAATTCGTACGTTCCTCATCGCCAGATGTTTCATTCCAGGCTTATGTCAATGTCATACACCTGTCAACGTCAGACGTTACGTACACATGTTATGTGAACCTCTTAGACTGATTCTGATGGTTCGGTCAGCTTCCGCTTCAAGGACTAGCGCTGTGCAACGTCCGGAGAGCCATCTAGTGGAGAATGAACGTATCATTTCCACTTCTATTATAACGTCTACATTTTAAAAAATCATTCTTTAAAAAGCCTTTCTCGTGGAGAGTCGAGATTTTCTTCTGATGACGCAGAGCACAGTTCTCTGCAAAACGTAAATAATTTCACCTTATTTTCTTGACGCGGTATAAGCCCAAAAGCATATACAGTATCATATCTATAAGTACGGGCCGTGAAAGCATCAATGGCAACATGTTATAAACTTTCTGGGATGATGTAGGACGGCAAATGGGTCAATTTGAACCATATTCCAGGAACGATCGAGTCAAAAGTTAATCAAAATTCTACTCATTTAAGTCCGTTTACCTGCACAAGTTTCACAAGCTGTTCCATTTACAATAAATGTTCGAACCGTCAATACAGGCATGGCATTGTCGCACGAAGTTCTGTCGTACCCCTTCGAATATCCCCGGTGTCATTTGAACAGCGTCGCAGGCAGCGAGAATTCTTGCCAAGAGATTTTCTTCATTCTCGACACCTGTCTCATACACGCATGGTCCCACAAGAAGAAATCAAGTAAGGTGACATCAGGTGAACGAGCGGGCCATGAAACAGGACCTCCTCACCCTATCCACTTTGCAAGGAATGTCTGATCCAGGTGTTCACGAACCCTCAGTCCAAAGTGAGGTGGTGCTCCATCATGTTGGAATCACATTCGTTGACGAAGGGCAACTGGCATGTGTTCCTGGAACGTTGGTAGTACATCTTTAAGCATCACTGTGTACACTGCTGCGTTTAGGCGGGGAGGAAGAAGAAACGGGCCTACTACGTAATCATTGACTATGCTTGCCAATACTTCGAATGAAAGTTTGTGCTGATGGCTCTTCACGACTGTAGCGTGGGGATTCTCATCAGCCCAAACATGACTATTGTGACTATATAGCATTCCTTCTGTGGTAAAACAGGCTTCATCTGTGAAATACACGTACGCAGGAGAGTGAGGATCGACTGCAACGCGCTGCAAGACCCATTGGCTGAACATGACGCGAGGTGCGGATTCAACAGGATTCAACGCCTGCACTTTCTGTGGATGGTAGGGGTATAGCTGCACAGTCACACAGTTATATGGGAAACATTCATTCCACGTGCTACTGCTCGAGTGCTGATTGCAGGCGCCTCATCCACGCGAGCAAGCACTGCATCTTTTAAGTCGGGAGTCCGTGTAATTCGTCGTCCCCCTCAGCCATTGTACTGTGGTACCAATTGCCCTGTTTTACTTAATCATCGGATCAATCGTGGAAATATATTGTGAGCTGGATGGCTCCTACGTGGATATTTCGTCGTGTACAACCGTTCGGCTTCTCTGCTGCTTCCATTTGTTTGCCTATACACGAACACCATACCTTTAAGTTCCGTAACCGGGTACAACTCCATATGGATAAGGCTGATCAACGTACCACTTCAACCCGTAAACACTGTACAGACATCGCACACCGATCACATGAGTACACAGTACGCCATTTGCATTGGAGTCGTTGAGTTATTATCCTAGCCTCTTCTGCTCGTCGGGATTGCCCCCCTCTATTACTCGTAGCACTGTAGTGCAAGGTGCAGTGGGAGGTATCAGACCGATTTTTGCTTTAACTTTTGACTGCCGGCCACAGTGGTGTAGTGGATACGGCGTTGGTCTACTAATCCCAAGTTAACAGATTCAAATCCGACTGAGGTCGGTAGATTTTAAGGCTGTTTAAAGGTGACAACTACTGTGGGACGAAATTTCGACATCCCGCCGTCTGTTAAGAACGGTCGGATGTTAACCAACTTGGATTGTTAATAACTTTTGACTCGAACGTTTCCGGACTACGCTTCCTGGTCTCAAATTGATCCATGACCGGTGCTCCATCATCATCACGGGAACACCCTGTATTGTGGATCCGACAATTCGTTATGAAACAAACGATACAAATCAGTCTGCGCAAGATGATAAAGAGAAAAGGAATATCTATGAAGGGAGCATTCCTTCTCTGAGAGACAAGTATCCTGAACCTTACCGGGCAGGAAAATTGTTCAGGAAAGGCCACAGGAATAGTCTGACATAAATCATAATGACATTATTATTACTATTATTATTATTATTATTATTATTATTATTATTATTATTATTATTATTATTATTATTATTATTATTATTGTACCGGGAGGTACACCTCAACTCCGCACTTTCAATATTTGTTATTTGCTTTTACGTCGCGCCGACACAGATAAGTCTTATGGCGACGATGAGGCAGGAAGGGGCTAGGAGTGGGAAGGAAGCGGCCGTGGCCTTAATTAAGGTACAGCCCCAGCATTTGCCTGGTGTGAAAATGGGAAACCACGGAAAACCATCTTCAGGGCTGCTGACAGTGGGGCTCGAACCCACGATCTCCCGAATACTGCATACCGGCCGCACTTAAGCGACTGCAGCTATCGAGCTCGGTCACTTTCAATATAAGCGCCTTAATAAACTCCTCTGTCGAGTAAAATGTGAAATTGCTAGTACATAAAGTGAGACTTTAATCAGAAGATGTCACCACTAAAGTTCAAGCTCGCACCTTCATTCACCTCTCTGCGTTCCACAGAAACCCCGGAGCAATTATTATTATTATTATTATTATTATTATTATTATTATTATTATTATTATTATTATTATTATTATTATTAATAATAATAATAATGTTATTTGTTTTACGTCCCACTAACTACTATTTAAGGTCTTCGGAGACGCCGAGGTGCCGGAATTTAGTCCCGCAGGAGTTCTTTTACGTGCCAGTAAATCTACCGACACGGGGCTGTCGTATCTGAGCACCTTCAAATACCACCGGACTGAGCCAGGATCGAACCTGCCAAGTTGGGGTTAGAAGGCCAGCGCCTTAACCGTCTGAGCCACTCAGCCCGGCTATTATTATTATTATTATTATTATTATGGACTCTGTTATGGAGGGTAAGAGAAGTAGAGGGAGACCAAGACGACGATGGTTAGACTCGGTTTCTAACGATTTAAAGATAAGAAGTATACAACTAAATGAGCCCACAACACTAGTTGCAAATCGAGGATTGTGGCGACGTTTAGTAAATTATCAGAGGCTTGCAGACTGAACGCTGAAAGGCATAACAGTCTATAATGATAATGTATGTATTATTATTATTACTGCTGATGTTGAAGTTGCCGGTTTTATTTGCTGTGTGTTTGTTTACATCAAGAAGTTTGGGCGTTTTTCCACAGATGTCACTACCAAAAACCTATAGTCATGCACTCTGGTGCAAGGTGAAGGAAGTTGTTATTGAAAGAAATTTCGTGTTTATACGTTTCCCCAACTTTCATTTGTTTTTTATGTAATTCTAGGTTGGCAATACTCTGTGTCATTCCGCCAATTTTTGATCTGGCCAATGAAAATTTTCGGTAATTAATTTTTAGCCTATCACAGGCTTCTTGTTCGGTTTTCAGTGTAACGTTTGGGTCTAGCCAATAAAAATGAGAGGATGTGTCCGCATTAGTCCAGAAACCTCTCGAACCTTGCCTGAGGGTATATAAACTGCGGCTTTTCAAGTTTCCTTGTCGATTGATCGTCGTCTTTCTGAGTGAGTGTGTGTGTGTTAAGGCAGGAGGCGGGGCGCCTCTTACTTCGGCCGGCAGAACATCTACCAGGTAATGGCCACGTAAATTCTCTTTCTCTGTAGCTAACTCCGCAGACTCATCCGAAGGGTGGGTCCGAGTTTTTAATTATGTAACAAAACTTCTCTAAAATGTAAATTTTCTTTCGGCTAATGTAAAATTTCATAAAGTCTTTAACTGTAAATCGGGGATAGAGAGTGAGTTACCCTCTCGAGCTCCCCTTCATCTTGTTTTGAACTGACTACGATTTCGTAACTGTTTTCCTTCCTGTAATGTATTAGATTTATTTCCATCCGAGTCACCTCAGTAGCTTGGGATTAGCCCCTGTTTCATCGGGGCCAGAGCCCTGTTAGGGTTTTAATATTTCATTATCTAGGAGAGCAAGTGTACGCCTCCATTCAGTTTGTGTTCGGGCCAGTCATTTAACCTATTCTTTTTCCTCAAAGGCCCAGTAGGTTGGGTACTAGATACCCCTGTGTAAAACTATTTCCATTTGTAAATCGTGCCGTGTGAGGTCAGAGAGTGTAAGATTTCGATGTAATGTTGCCTTGAGTGGGCTGTAAGGAATTGCAAGCATGTAAGCTCTTTTCCAAGTTTTGTAATAGTGAGTGGTGCCTCTGGAAGGCTAAATATTGTAACTTCGGGAGCAAGTCTCTTAAATCGGGATATTTCTGTCCCTGTCTAACCATTGAGATTTTGTAAGTTTTGTAAACTGGATCCGATATCTCCGAATTTGTAAACTAAGGGTTTGAAACCCCAAAGCTGTAAAAAATTCCCTAATCTGGGATTTTCTAAGTCTTGTTTCTAGATTGCTAAGTGTACCTGTCATGTTATTATGTTCACTCAGTGAAGAAACTTGTTAAGTTTGATATTTTAAAAGAAATATAACCTTTTAAAGTTTTAATTCAATTCATGATATTTTTGTTAGACCCGTTCAAGCGCGCACCTTCTTTCACCTCTCTGCGTTCCACAGAAACCCCGGAGCAATTATTATTATTATTATTATTATTATTATTATTATTATTATTATTATTATTATTATTATTATTATTATTATTATTATTACTGCTTATGATGATGCTTGTTGTTTTAAGGAGCCTAACATCGAAGGTCATCGGCCCCTTTATTATTATTATTATTATTATTATTATTATTATTATTATTATTATTATTATTATTTCTTCATTTCGGCCAATTAAGGACCACGTCAGTTCAACTATCTCCTTTTTCGAGCTTTAACTGCCATCCTGTGCTCCAGCATTCATCTCCGGTGTTGTCCTTTTCTCTTTTGGGTTCACGCCTTCCCTGCCTTTAGCTTCGGCTTTTCCTGGAAACCTTTGTGCGTACGTAGTTTTTCCTTAAGCGAAACGCGCTCCTGGGTATATTTAGGAGAAATTTCTATTTCTTGTAACTCTTTCTCGACTTCTGTGAATCATGTCCCATTGGTTTTCTTATCTTGGAAGTACAGTACGTTAATATCCGTTGATAACCTGGGCTCATTTGAGTCACGTGGCTATAAAAGGCAATCTTCTCCACGTGCTTGTATTAGTATTATTATTAATAATTGAACCACGTCTTTAACTAAGTATATCGTGGCTCGCCATTCAAACTTTTGCGCGTATCTCAGCTTGACAAACCTCAAAATATGCAATGAATGTTCGTAGTTCGACCACTTTGATGGAGCCTGTAAGAAGCTAGTTACCATGGTGGAGTTTTTTTTTAAGTCTTAACACTTCACTAATCTCTTAGAAACACTTTCAACTCGTGAAGTATTTAGTATATCTGGTCAATTTATCATCCAGGGTAACCTTGGTGGGCGATATCAGAATCGTGTCCCTTGGTAATGAACTCCACCCACAAGAGCGTCCTGCAGTCCACATTATCACTTGAGAAAAATGGAAACTTTTAGAACTGTCCCACCAAGGTCATGTAATATAACACAGACTCCCACCTCAGGTAACCTTATCTCGGCTGTTATGGATATAGCACAGCTACGGCGCAGAGCAGGGAATAACTCAGCTGGCAGAGCATTCATTACTCATGTATGAACGTAATGTACCCCTGATGATAGCATTACAAGGGGTTCGACGAGGGTCACAACATGGGTGGCTTGGAGCAGACACGTTCGGTGTCACTTTGCGAAACATATCCCTCGCGAGGCCAGTTCGAAATTACAAGTCACTGGACAGCAAGATGAAAATTATACACGCATGGGTGAGCATCCTTCAAAGTTGCCACACATCGGTGTTCTAAAGCGGCGCGACTAATACCTTAGAGGTCCCTGGAAAAGTAATAATAATAATAATAATAATAATAATGAGGATGGCTGACCCACTCCTTGAAAAAAAGAGAAAGAAGATTCTTGCGAAAAATCTTAGGCCCTAGAAAGTCGACGAGTGACCCAAACACATTCCGGTTAAGATCGAATTTGGAGCTCTACAAGGCAGTAGAAAGAATCACGACTGTGATGAGGAAAAGGAGATTGACATTTTATGGGCATATCACAAGAATGAACCCTGAGAGATTGGCCAACAGGACACTTCTTCTGCAGGAAAAGTGGAAAAAGAACAACCGGGATGGCTTACACAGGTGCACAATGACTTGGCAGAAATAGGTATCAAGGAGGAGGATATAAAGGAAAGGACAGGTTGCGGGATTGAGGGATGCGTCTGAAGAGCAACATGCGAAGCCACGGAACATCTCGGTGGAAGAACGAGCAAGAAGAAGTCAAAGACTCAAGAATCTTTGGCGAGAGTGTAAAGAGAAGGGTATCAGTCTGCTTAACAGGAGGTAGATTGTGTAATCGTGGCCCACAGGTGGCCGTATCGTTAAATAAATAAATAAATAATAATAATAATAATAATAATAATAATAATAATAATAATAATAATAATAAAGCTTCGTCTGATCCTGTAATCATGGAGAGGGGAATTCCTCAAGGCAGTATTATTGGATCTTTATATATGTATATATATAAATTATATGAGTAAAAAAAATGGAATCAGAGATAAGATATTTTGCGGATGATATTATTCTGTACAGAGTCATAAATAACTTACAAGTTTGTGAGCAACTGCAAAAAGACTTCGACAATGATGTGAGGTGGACAGCGGGCAATTGTAATGATGATAAAACGGGGTTAAAAGTCAGGTTGTGAGTTTCACTAACCGGAAAAATTCTCTCAGTTTTAATTAGTGCGTTGATGTGGTGAAAAAATCCTTATGAGGATCACTTTTAAGTACGTAGGTGTTAATGTAAGTAAAGATCTTCATTGGAGTGATCACATAAATGAGATTCTAAATAAAGGGCACAGATGTGTGGACATGGTCAAGAGAGTATTTGGAGTTTGAAGTAAGGATGTAAAGGAGAGGGCATAAAAGTCTCTGTAAGATCCCAACTAGAGTATGGTTCCAGTTTATGGGACTCTCATCCGGATTACTTGATTCCAGAACCGGAAAAACATCTAAAGAAATGCAGCTGGATTTGTTCTGGGTGATTTCCGACAAAAGAGTAGCGTTACGAAAATCTTGCAAAGTTTGAGCTGGGAAGACAGGCCTGGAATGAAATTAGTAGAAGAATAAGTTTCAATGGTGTTTTCAAAAGTGAGAAGGGTCACAATATATGAAGAAAAAGTGGGAATTCAAGGAGACAAATTGGGGCAAATTTTCGTATATAGGAAGGGGAGTTAGGGGTTGGAATAATTTATGAAGGGATATGTTCAATAAATTTCCAAATTGTTTGGAATTATTTAAGAACAGGCTAGGTAAACATGAGATACGAAATCTGCCACCTGGGCGACTGCCCTAAATGCAGATTACTGCTGATTGTTTGAATAGTACTAATATTACGTTGCACGACGGTGACATGCTGGAATTTTGGTTCTGCTTGTGGTGATCATTGTTCTGAAAGAACTGAATACCATAATTTAAAAAGGGTCTAACTGCCAACAAATACAGTAGAGACAATACGCGACACTGAGCGAGATATCGAGGGACAGCCATTGGAGCTCACTCTAGCGGATAGACCTGAACAGTACTGATTCTCTCATAAGAGCACGTGTATTTTTGTGTGAAGTTTTTGGTGTTATTTTTGCATTTTCAGTGAGTTGACATAATTAAATAGTAGCGTGTGTCATTCCTTGATATCTCCTCTCAACATGAGGGGAAAGGTATGTGCTGTGTTTGGCTGCAGTAATTACGAAGTAGAGAAAAATGCGCGGTCGCTCTTCAGGTTCCCTCGTGACAAGAACATGTAAGTAATATTGTGTTTGCATATATATTCTTCCAGTGACAGAGAATTTTATAGTACTTCATAATCTTCTGACTTCCTCGACCCATATTTTAACTGGCTTAAAATGTAATAGGCATATTTTATTGTATAGTGCAGCAGTTAAACTTCAATACCGATGTGTTGTTGTAGGTGTGATCTGTGGGTTTTGAAATGTCACAGAAGTGATTTGGATAAGGTGTACAAGAAAGGAGGGACGTTACGCTTATGTAAGAATTATAAGATCTGTTCAGATCATTTCCAGGCCAGCGACTTTAAAATTCCCCGACTATACAGCCAAGGGTATGTTACATTTTTACTCTAATTTTACGTAAGTTTTCCTCAAAGCATCACTATCGACAACATTTTCATACTTTTCTTTCTTTAATCCCTCTTCTCAGACTAAAGCCGGAACTTTATAGATTTCTTTCTGTTAGTAGGCTTCATGTTAAGAGGAAAATTGTCCAGCTTTTAAATGTTAATTCATTGCATCATGTCTGTAAGGAATGTGCCGATATTTTTATTAACAAGTGTCTTAATGTGATGATACAATGTTTTTAAATGAGAAAAAAGACAAAGCCAACCGTAAAAGTTCAGGCAAGGATGCTAAAGCTAAAAAAGAAATGCATAAATGAAAGATCAAGCCATTTCACAGCAGTCCATTTCACACCTTGTTTATATGTCTAATTTCAGTCTTTGAATAATAACCTTTTAAATAATTCTTCATTCATTTATCCAGAATTGCTTTAGCAACTTCGAAGTTAATATCTCAATACCACTTTCTTTCTAGACGTAATTTATTTATCCATTTTCGTATATACATTTCCATTGATATTTGAATTTAGCGCGATTTGTTCAGGTCAAGTCACTAGGAGCGCCACCGTCGAATTGTCTCCCATTTTAGCCAGGCGAAATCCGTAAGTGTCGCGTATTGTCTCTACTGTATTTGCTTCCAAAACAGAGAATTCAAGGTCACTCAGTAAAAAAGGGTCTATGTAACAAACAAAGACATTGGTAAAGTGCTTGCAGCCAAATTGTTGGAGGAAGTATTTTTTAGAACGACCTAAAGATGGAGCTGGTTGTACCAACAGCAGTACGTGTAATTAGAAAACGTCGAAGTTCCACTTTTATTCGTACTCACTGTGATCGGATAACTTTGTAAAGATTTCAGTAGGCAAATGCTGGGACTGTTCCTAAATTTAGGCCATGGCCACTTTCTTCCTACTTCTAGCCCTTTCGTATCTCGTCATCCGTATAAAACCTGTCTGTGTCGGTGCGACGAAAAGCTGCTTTTAAAAAGGATTTCACATGATAATTCTAGAATGCAAACAGATATTTGAGGCCAAGGAGAATTTTTAATCATATTTAACCGATAAAAATACCGTCATGTAGTAGTAAATATGGTGTTGACTGGTTTCAAGGATACCGAGCAAATGGCTGCATAGTTTGGAGATAGTGGGTTCGAACCGCACTGTCAGCAGTCCTGAAGATGGTTTTCCGTGGCTTCCGATTTTTTTTTTGCTAGTTGCTTTACGTCGCACTGACACAGATAGGTCTTATGGCGACGATAGGACAGGGAAGGGCTAGGAGTGGGAAGGAAGCGGCCGTGGCCTTAATTAAGATACAGCCCCAGCATTTGCCTGGTGTGAAAATGGGAAACCACGGAAAACCATTTTCAGGGCTGCCGACAGTGGGGTTCGAATCTACTATCTCCCGAATACGGGATACTGGACGCACTTAAGCGACTGCAGGTATCGAGCTCGGTGCTTCCGATTTTGACACCAGGCAAATGCTTGTGCTGAGCCCTAATTAAGGCGACAGTTAAGTCTTCAACATCTTTCTCCTTGACTCTGCAGGCCCTCGAATGTACTGCATTTCAAACAGGGATTTTCTATCTCGAGTGTAATTAGCAGGGCCCGGATTTTTATGCCGTAACCGCTTAGATTGCAAACTAATTTGGTTAGTAGGAAGTGTCGGCCACCCACTCTTCCATAATGTAGCAAGAGTAACATAAACTATAGGGGTTCTGATGGGCCGTACCCCTATTGTTTATGCAAACCCCGTAGCACAGTCGTTGTGAAGGTAGACTATACTTGTTACTCGCTTCAGGAAGTTTGCATTCTAACCTATTACTGCATAAATATCCGGTCCCTAGTAATTACTATGGAGTAATTGCCATTGATTGGTTTTATTCTTCCTGCTCTGAAGACGATCTTAACACCAAGCCGAGAAACGTCAGGCTACAAAATGTTTTTAAAAGACCTAATATTCCAAAAACACTACAATATCATTTGGTCCCCATGTGGGTGTAGGCGGTAGAGTAGCACCTACGGTATCTCCTACATGTCGTACGAGGAGACTAAAAGGTGCCCGAGGGATTCTTAACTTGGCAGCGTGTGTTGGTGACCACGGGCACTTAGCTGAGTCCTGGCAATATTTCCACTTACTTGTGCCAAACTCCTCACGTTCGTCCGTCCTGTTTGACATAACTTCGTCAGCTCTTGTTATTTTAGGACATCGACGCTATCAGAGCATTCGAGGCCTAGGGAGTCTTTCACTTTCACGCCCTTCGTAGCTCTTTTCTTTCTTTCGCCGATATCTTCATTTTTTATTTTTTGGATCCCTTCCTCGGTTTCCTTTCTTCTTCCTCTTCTACCGATTTTCCTACATATGTGGGGTCGCGGGTGCGAACTGTGTCGCACATGTGGATTAGACCCTGTTTTTCGGCCGGATGCCCGTTCTGACGCCAACGCTGTATGGAGGGATGTAATCACTATCGCATGTTTCTGTGGTGATTGATAGTGTAGTATGTTGTATGAATATCAATAGTAAAGTGTTAGGACAAGCATAAACACCCAGTCCCCGAGCCAGAAGAATTAACCAGACGTCATTAAATCCCCGACCCGGCTTGGAATCGAACCCGGGACCCTCTGAACTGAACGCTGACCATTCAGCCAATGAGTTGAAATCCATGTTTTCCCTTTGATTAGTGTTATATAAATGATGCTTGCCTAGTTGTTCAAACAATAATCACCGAGCTCGATAGCTGCAGTCGCTTAAGTGCAGCCAGTATTCAGTATTCGGGAGATAGTAGGTTCGAACCCCACTGTCGGCAGCCCTGAAGATGGTCTTCCGTGGTTTCCCATTTTCACACTAGGCAAACGCTGGGGCTGTAAGGCCACGGCAGCTTCCTTCCCACTCCCAGTCCTTCCCTGTCCCATCGTCGCCATAAGACCTATCTGTGTCGGTGCGACGTAAAGCAACTAGCAAAAAGCAAACAATAATCACCACCATCATGTCATTTAGTGGTCGTGAAATTCTGCGTTTTAAGAAACCTTTGTCACACGAACCACGTCACCGAGGAGGAAGGTTGCAAACGGTGGCCAAAGTGACCATCTATGGTTGTATGTTGTTCAGTAAACCCCGCGTTTCTCCCTTTTTTCTTTCCTGAAAACCCTTTCACTATTTTGGGGAAATCCCCCATTATCTGTTAAGCCTCCTGTGTTGGTCACACTGAGTTCTCTGACGCGTGGCTCTCCGACTCGTAGAGTTCTTTCTTCGCCCGCTCCCACGCGGCCCGGAAGCCGACTTATTCTCGGGAGAGTGTTAAGTGTAAACACAAGCTGTGTCCGTAATGAAGTGAGAATGAAACTGACCCTAACGTTCAACAGGAAGTTTACACATTACCTTCTCAATTAGACGGATTTGCCGCCTTCTCCCGCATTCTCAACACTCGCCATGTCTTGTGTGTTGGATGGTAATTTACAACTGGCTGAAAATAAGCCTCGACAAATGTTCACATCGAAAAAAAAAAAAAAAAAAAAAAAAAAGGAGAAGAAGAAATTGGCGGTAGACTATCACTATTGTAAGAGTCGCAGTATTTGGATAGTTTCGTCGACTTACGTATTAGAAATCAAAGACAGATATTATGTGGGTAATAAATTTTATTCAATAGGACGTGGTACACTTGGAATGTGGGTAATAACTTGGTGTAGTATGGGAGTAATATTTTTTTGCTAGTGGCTTTACGTTGCACCGACACAGATAGGTCTTATGGCGACGATAGGATAGGAAAGGCCTAGGAGTTGGAAGGAAGCAGCCGTGGCCTTAATTAAGGTACACTCCCAGCATTTGCTGGTGTGAAAATAGGAAACCTCGGAAAACCATGTCAGGCCTGCCGACAATGGGATTCGTACCCACCATCTCCCGGAGTAATATTACGAGTAAACCACGATGTATTAACCTCTAACTGAGCGCGCGAGTCAACAGGCCAGTGTTGCCAAAACAATTTTAATTTAATAAGTTAGATCATCATTCAATATAAGCTAGAAAAAGCTAAATCAGAACTAGAAAAAGTTAAAAAAAAATTAAGCCAAATATTTATAACACTGCTTACCGGGTAGAGAATTAAATTTTTCTGTTCAATTAGCAAACTATTACAACCGCAAATCATGTATATTTTATATGTACACTGAGCTAGTCCTGGCAGGTAGTGGTGGTGGTTATTATTGTTTTAAGAAGAACTACAACTGGGCAACAACCCTTCATAAACAACTAATCAGATAGAAGAAGTGGAAGGGCTTCGACACTTTGAAAAATGAAGATATCGGCCAAAGAAAATGAAATGAAATGGCGTATGGCTTTTAGTGCCGGGATGTGTCCGAGGACTTCGGCTCGCCAGGTGCAGGTCTTTTGATTTGACAACCGTAGGCGACCTGCGCGTCGTGATGAGGATGAAATGACGATGAAGACAACACATACACCCAGTCCCCCTGCCAGGGGAATTAACCAATTATGGTTAAAATTCCCGACCCTGCCGGGAATCAAACCCGGGAACCCTGTGACGAAGGCCAGCACGCTAACCATTTAGCCATGGAGCCGGACATCGCCCAAAGAAAGACAAGACCACGAAGGGCGTGAAAATGCAAGATTCCCTAGGCCTCTTGGCCTAATACCGTCGTGGTCGGAAAATAACAAGATTTGACCAAGGGAGACCGGACAGGATACCCGAAAGTGAGGAGTCCACCACACGTACTTGGAAGCGATGCCAGGACTCAGCTTAGTGCCCCAGGGTTGCCCACCCACGCTACCAAATTAAGAGCTCCTGGAGAGAGAGAGACAGACAGACAGAGAGAGAGTGTGTGTGTTCGTTCATACTGTGGGGACCACATGAGGCAAGTTGAAGGAAATAAGCTGGATTTAGTGGGGGAAGAGCTAGATTGGCAACACTGGTCAGCACAGCGCCATCTTATAACAGAATGCGTGTGACGTCACATATTTAGCACAAATTTTGCCTTACTTTGAAGCGCTACTTCATGAAAACTACGTTTCAAATTTCCATTTTTTGCAACACTTAGCCCTCTTTTTTATCTGTCAATTGAGACACTAAACATAATCGTAAGTTAAATACTCACGATACGCGTTCTACCCAAACACTAAAAGCGTCGTAACATTTTTTTTCCATGTACCCATTGTTCAGGAACGTAAGTCTACTTTAACACTCTGAGCAAAACATACATAACAATGTTTACATTTGTACGCCATTTTCGATTTTGAACTGCAGTAGACACGATGTCCGATTTTTGCAAATCAAATCAAATCAAATCAAATCAAATCAAATCAAATCAAATCAAATCAAATCAAATCAAATCAAATCAAATCAAATCAAATCAAATCAAATCAAATCAAATCAAATCAAATCAAATCAAATCAAATCAAATCAAATCAAATCAAATCAAATCAAATCAAATCAAATCAAATCAAATCAAATCAAATCAAATCAAATCAAATCAAATCAAATCAAATCAAATCAAATCAAATCAAATCAAATCAAATCAAATCAAATCAAATCAAATCAAATCAAATCAAATCAAATCAAATCAAATCAAATCAAATCAAATCAAATCAAATCAAATCAAATCAAATCAAATCAAATCAAATCAAATCAAATCAAATCAAATCAAATCAAATCAAATCAAATCAAATCAAATCAAATCAAATCAAATCAAATCAAATCAAATCAAATCAAATCAAATCAAATCAAATCAAATCAAATCAAATCAAATCAAATCAAATCAAATCAAATCAAATCAAATCAAATCAAATCAAATCAAATCAAATCAAATCAAATCAAATCAAATCAAATCAAATCAAATCAAATCAAATCAAATCAAATCAAATCAAATCAAATCAAATCAAATCAAATCAAATCAAATCAAATCAAATCAAATCAAATCAAATCAAATCAAATCAAATCAAATCAAATCAAATCAAATCAAATCAAATCAAATCAAATCAAATCAAATCAAATCAAATCAAATCAAATCAAATCAAATCAAATCAAATCAAATCAAATCAAATCAAATCAAATCAAATCAAATCAAATCAAATCAAATCAAATCAAATCAAATCAAATCAAATCAAATCAAATCAAATCAAATCAAATCAAATCAAATCAAATCAAATCAAATCAAATCAAATCAAATCAAATCAAATCAAATCAAATCAAATCAAATCAAATCAAATCAAATCAAATCAAATCAAATCAAATCAAATCAAATCAAATCAAATCAAATCAAATCAAATCAAATCAAATCAAATCAAATCAAATCAAATCAAATCAAATCAAATCAAATCAAATCAAATCAAATCAAATCAAATCAAATCAAATCAAATCAAATCAAATCAAATCAAATCAAATCAAATCAAATCAAATCAAATCAAATCAAATCAAATCAAATCAAATCAAATCAAATCAAATCAAATCAAATCAAATCAAATCAAATCAAATCAAATCAAATCAAATCAAATCAAATCAAATCAAATCAAATCAAATCAAATCAAATCAAATCAAATCAAATCAAATCAAATCAAATCAAATCAAATCAAATCAAATCAAATCAAATCAAATCAAATCAAATCAAATCAAATCAAATCAAATCACCACTGATCTGCATTTACGGCAGTTGTGGAGAGGTTTCAGTATTTATTTATTTTCTCTTCATTTATTAGATACAGCCTGTGGAGGGCCATTTTACACTAATAATAACAAGTTTGAATAAGTATAAAAGATAACAGTCGTTATAAACAACATTGTTACCGAGCTCGATAGCTCCAGTCGTTGAAGTGCGGCCAGTATCCAGTAATCGGGAGATAGTGGGTTCGAGCCCGACTGTCGGCAGCCCTGAAGATGGTTTTCCGTGGTTTCCCATTTTCACACTAGGCAAATGCCGGGGCTGTATCTTAAATAAGGCCACTGCCGCTTCCTTCCAATTCCTAGGCCTTTCCTATCCCATCGCCGCCATAAGACATAGCTGTGTCGGTGCGACGTACAGCAAATAGCAAAAAAAGAACAACAATGGTATCAACAGGAAATTATTAACATTTATTAACAATAAGAAAGGCAATGATAATTGGCAAGAGTCGGTTACAGAGTTAGGAAGAAGAAAGGTCGTGGGTTGCAAAGGACGGAAGAAAATGGAAACCTGGAGAGGACTTCAAGAGAATCCTTTTTTGTTTCTTTGTTTGAAGGATGCGAAAGATGTGAATATGTCGGTATCGGGTAATGAGTTACCATGGGTAGAGGGACGGTGGAAGATAGAGCGTTGCTGTAAGGTTAGGCGCGGACGGGACACATGATGAGTGCGCCGGTTGCGTGTAGGGCGGGGAGGAACGTGTATAGGGAAGTACACCGGAGGAGTATTACATATGGTGTAGCCATTGATTATTTTATAAAGGTAGCACAGATCGGAGAACTGTAAATGTCTTCTCAGGTCAAGTATACCCAGGTAGTTCAAAATGTCAAATTTAGTTCTGCTCTTAAACAGGATTGCGAGTCTTAACAATGAAAGTTAAGAAGTTAAAATACTATTTAGTTAACATTGAATTCAGGATTTTGGTACGCAATCTAGTAATTAGAAAATGCTCTTTAGTTTTAAGTCGCGGCGACTCAGATAGGTCTTATGGCGACGATGGGATAGGAAAGGGAGAGGAGAGGGAAGGAAGCGGCCGTGGCTTCAGTTAAGGTTCAACCCCCAGCATTTGGCTGGTATGAAAATGGGTAACTATAGGAATTGTATACCACCACCTTTCCAGTCCTGCCAGACAGCTTCCTGATAGTGAAAATATATTCCATCGCCGGGACTTGAACCGGCTAACCATGGTGTACGGACTTGAAGCTTTAACTATCATGGCCACCAGGCGGGCTATCAAACCAGTGAAAAACACGAAGAATTCGACTGCAAAGATTGATTTCCTTGTACACCAGAACTCTACAACCGAAGCGGTATAACCCTTCCATCCAACCAGTGTTGAAACGGGAACAACTAGATGGGGGAAGAAAAATCCGATTAACATGACGAGTTGAGCAGCATGAAGTGCGTGACCATTAAATTCTCTAGATTGCTTCAGTTAAGGAGTAGCTACAGGTGTGGCAGTTGTTGGAGGTAGGCTAGCCTCTGTGAACTGTATTAGCATTTTACACAGTGCGTCTGCCACTCCTTTTAAAAGGGGATGGCTTTAATTAATATTGATGACAACCGCGTTAATTCAGTCTGTACGGGGTTCTGCTCTCCTGTGAGCCGAGGGGTCACTGGTTCAACTCCGAGAAGGGAAAGTAAGGGTGTATTCTGCCCGAAGGCAGGTCCGAACCTCCGCAGATGTATGCCGGAGCCGGAGTTTTCGTACAGTATGGTGGCCAGTTCCTTTCCACTCCTCCATTCTCTTACTCCCCCACAAACAGCGCGCGGCAACCCATCCAAACCTTGACCACGCCCAGTGTTGCTTAACTTCGGAGATCTCACGGGATCCGGTGTTTCAACACGGCTACGGCCGTTGGCTCTCTGAGAAGGGAAAGATATCTAACCTCGTTCCCATTTCCTACAAGAAACCCTTGTCATTTTCCCATAAAACTCTCTGTACACATATCCAATTTCTATTCAATGCTCTACCATGTGCTGTTGATCATATCCGTCATTCACTCATACCCATACTCGTACTTCAGGCATCATTTTAAAATATATTTCTCTCTATGTACACTGACTGACAGAGCAAATGCAACACCAAGAAGGAGTGGTTCGAAAGGGATGAAAGTTGGGGAAAAACAGAGACGGCACGGACGAATAATTGATGTTTATTTCAAACCGATATGCAGGTTACACAATGCGCACGGCATCGACTCAGTAGGATGTAGGACCACCGCGAGCGGCGATGCACGCAGAAACACGTCGAGGTACAGAGTCAATAAGAGTGCGGATGGTGTCCTGAGGGATGGTACTCCATTCTCTGTCAACCATTTGCCACAGCTGGTCGTCCGTACGAGGCTGGGGCAGAGTTTGCAAACGGCGTCCAATGAGATCCCACACGTGTTCGATTGGTGAGAGATCCGGAGAGTACGCTGGCCACGGAAGCATCTGTACACCTCGTAGAGCCTGTTGGGAGATGCGAGCAGTGTGTGGGCGGGCATTATCCTGCTGAAACAGAGCATTGGGCAGCCCCTGAAGGTACGGGAGTGCCACCGGCTGCAGCACATGCTGCACGTAGCGGTGGGCATTTAACGTGCCTTGAATACGCACTAGAGATGACGTGGAATCATACGCAATAGCGCCCCAAACCATGATGCCGCGCCGCGTTGTCTAGCGGTAGGGCGCTCCACAGTTACTGCCGGATTTGACCTTTCTCCACGCCGACGCCACACTCGTCTGCGGTGACTATCACTGACAGAACAGAAGCGTGACTCATCGGAGAACACGACGTTCCGCCATTCCCTCATCCAAGTCGCTCTAGCCCGGCACCATGCCAGGAGTGCACGTCTATGCTGTGGAGTCAATGGTAGTCTTCTGAGCGGACGCCGGGAGTGCAGGCCTCCTTCAACCAATCGACGGGAAATTGTTCTGGTCGATATTGGAACAGCCAGGGTGTTTTGCACATGCTGAAGAATGGCGGTTGACGTGGCGTGCGGGGCTGCCACCGCTTGGCGGCGGATGCGCCGATCCTCGCGTGCTGACGTCACTCGGGCTGCGCCTGGACCCCTCGCACGTGCCACATGTCCCTGCGCTAACCATCTTCGCCACAGGCGCTGCACCGTGGACACATCCCTATGGGTATCGGCTGCGATTTGACGAAGCGACCAACCTGTCCTTCTCAGCCCGATCACCATACCCCTCGTAAAGTCGTCTGTCTGCTGGAAATGCCTCCGTTGACGGCGGCCTGGCATTCTTAGCTATACACGTGTCCTGTGGCACACGACAACACGTTCTACAATGACTGTCGGCTGAGAAATCACGGTACGAAGTGGGCCATTCGCCAACGCCGTGTCCCATTTATCGTTCGCTACGTGCGCAGCACAGCGGCGTATTTCACATCATGAGCATACCTCAGTGACGTCAGTCTACCCTGCAATTGGCATAAAGTTCTGACCACTCCTTCTTGGTGTTGCATTTGCTCTGTCAGTCAGTGTAATTAATATTCTAAATTACCACACACAAGGTTTCACCTTACGTGGTATTTTACTGATATCCACTCGACTCTGTTGAGGTTGGTGTGATTTTGTATAATAATAATAATAATAATAATAATAATAATAATAATAATAATAATAATAATAATAATAATAATAATAATAATAATAATAATAATAATAATAATAATAATAATAATAATAATTTATTTAATGTGTGCAAGAGATAGTTACAAGTTCAATTTATTTTAAGTATTAATATGTTAATAGTAATACTACTGCTTCTGTAATATATGTGGTTTAGTTACAAGATTCATATTTCTCAAGTAATAATGTTATTAGAAGAGTTATGTATATGTAAAACAGAGTCCTGTAAATATGTAAACGACATGATGAATGAATAAATACTACTACTACTACTACTACTACATGGAGACATAATTTACTGTGCATCTACGGTATTTCCTGCCATTCTTAAAGAGACGACAAAAAAGTGTAACGTCCAGGGAATATCAATTTGGAACATAAAAGGAAGGATAAAAATATGGAAGACTTCCCTTAGGGGGTATCGGAGAGAAGCAGTGGTATCATATCGTCTTGGGGACGGTCATGGTATGGTATACTATAGAGAGAAGCCCGAATGGTGTGTACTTGCGGAGGGAGTGCTGGGACCTGGCCGATCTCTGCCGTAATGTAAACTTCCGAGTACCATTTCCCTCATTCTACGAGATGACGATCTCATCATCCGTTCTATGATGGGGTAGGCCTATTAGCCTGTTTTATCGGTTTTTTAAAGTGAAGATGGCCGGGCTGAGTGCCTCAGACGGTTGAGGTGCTGGCCTTCTGATCCCAACGTGGCAGGTCCTATCCTGGTTCAGTCCGGTGGTATTTGAAGGTGCTCAAATACGTCAGCCTCGTGTCAGTAAATTTACTGGCATGTAAACGAACTCCTGCGGGATAAAATTCCGGCATCTCGGCGTCTCCGAAATCCGTCAAAAGTAGTTAGTGGAACGTAGAAGCAAAAACATTATTATTGAATAAATTGAGAGGAACGGGTTTTATAAACTCAACCATATTAACGGCCTGTAGAGGTCCATATTTGATTACTTACAATGATAATCTCACTACACTGAAAACAGGAGATAATAAGGCGGGTTATTCTTCAGCGGGCTTATAATACACGCGTCCGTTTTGTATTAAATATGCTCAGGTATTGCCATATATCACCCTGTCTTGAACAGCTGCCATGGTTATATTTTGCAGGGAGAAGAAACCTTCACTCGGTCTCGCTTGTCCACAACATCCTCCGCACAGACATAATAAGTTATGTAAGAAGCGTTCTTAAATACTTGCCAACCTAAATAGTACACCTACAAGATCAGAAACCTCTTCCCTGCTGAGCTTCCCAATTTACCGCAACTCATTCCTACCTGCAACCATACGTTCCTGGAATTCCCTTTCGGCTGTAATTAGACACATACATAGTAGAAAAAGAGATGTTCTAAATGGTACACAGACTTAAGAAATTAGTATATAATGTAATGTTTCTTTATAGCAACTCTCAGAAATTTACTTTTCGTTTGTAAGTATTAAGTTTAATTTCATAATTAATCCTTAACAGTCAGTAGTGTGTACAGTATAGCACATGAAAGATGGTTTGGCATAACAGCAGGCTTCATAGCCTGAGCCACGCCATATCAAATAGGTCAATAAATGAAATAAATATTAGTAAATAAATAATCAAATAAATGTCCGGCCCCATGGCTAAATGGCTAGCGTGCTGGCTTTTGGTCACAGGGGTCCCGGGTTTGATTCCAGACAGGGTCGGGAATTTTATACATCATTGGTTAATTTCGCTGGCACGGGGGCTGGGTGTATGTGTCGTCTTCATCATCATTTCACCTTTATCACGACGCGCAGGTCGCCTACGGGAGTCAAATCAAAAGACCTGCATTTGGCGAGCAGAACAAGTCCTCGGACACTCCCGGCACTAAAAGACATACGCCATTTCATTTCAATAAAATAAATATTAGTATGTATTAGTTTTATTAGATTCTATATATTTCTTCTACCACATTCGTCCCTGATTCGTCTGATGTCCTCTTTGATACTTCTCACGCACACACGGTGCGATAGAACATCTTAATAGGAGCTTAATGTTGTCATTATCTCCCACTTGGAGCGCTGTGCCAGCATACAGCGAGCCATCTGGTGACGAACGAGCGTACCATTAAAGGACCCACGGTGAAGCATTCTTAAACTCAAACACTCATTGTTATAGAAGTCTTCCTCGTGTACAGTCGAGATTTTCTCCTGAAGACGCGGAGCAAAGTTCTCTGTGAAACCTAAAGAGTTTCACCTTGTTTTATTGACACAGCATCAGCCCAAAAGCCTAGATCATGTCTACAAGTACGGCCCGTGAAAGCATCAATGATAATAAAATAAATATTTCCTCCTGTTTTTCAGTGTAGAGAGATTGACACAGAAAGGGGTTCTTTACTCGATAAGGAGAAGCGAAGGGTAATAACTTGAGCACGGAGTTTTAGACAGAAAATGCAACCTTACTGAAGCGATTAACAAGTATAGTCTTCCCTACACAACAGTTATGCTATGAGATTTGCGTAAACATTACGGGTTCGGCCCTCCAAAACCCCTAGAATTTATGTTATTCTCACTGCATTACGGACGAACGGGCTAGATGACACATTCTAATAATCAAATTACAGTAGTTTGCATTCTAACGTATTACTGTCTAAAAATGTAGAGTATAATAATAACACGTGTACTTAATGAGGAGAAAGTAAACGAAATCTCCCCCCGCCCCCCCAAAAAATTAGAACATAAGCCTACAACTACGACAACTTGGACAAGAAACTGGGGCTTCGAAGAGCTGAGCACTGAGAACTACGAAGCATATCAGCAGAGAAATAGCCTCATTTATGGAAGACGAGCAAATGCGTGTGAATTGAAGTTTCCTAACACGATGGCAAACTATGTGGATGTAGTAGGAAAACATTTCAAGTATATCCTGCCATAAGGTACTTGCCCATTTTCATAATGTCATGGACTAAGAAAGTTAGGGGAGAACCGTGCTTATTGCTATCCTGCAGAACGGAAGGAAGGCTTCTTTAACCCTCTCGTACAATGTTTTCTTTTTTGTTTCAAAACAAAAAACGCTCATATTTCATTCATAGAAAACTTACAAATCACAGTGACATTTTCTAAAAAATATTACAAGTCCATGCAATACAAGAGCTAGCATGTATCGCGCGCCCGCCGGTGAACTAATGAGATAAATTCATTGCAGATCCATAAGATGGAAGCGGTGGTCTCTCCAACTCTTATTAGTTTAAAAGTGTCACATTTTATAAGTAACTAAAGTGAATACATCCTCATAAAGTACATGTATTCAAAGAATAAAACAAATTATTCAATGATTAAAAAATGTTACTTTT
The DNA here is from genome assembly GCF_040414725.1 of Anabrus simplex. Classification (NCBI taxonomy): domain Eukaryota; kingdom Metazoa; phylum Arthropoda; class Insecta; order Orthoptera; family Tettigoniidae; genus Anabrus; species Anabrus simplex. The sequence continues at coordinate 98,143,969 of NC_090275.1, read as the reverse complement.
CTGTAGAAATACGCATTCTTTCCAATAATCCGACTTATCAGAGTCCCTTACATTTTTCAATGAGAATGGACTTGTAATCTTTTTTTTAGAAAATTTGCCTGTGTTTTGAAGGTTTTCGATGAATAAAAATGAACATTTTTTCGTTTCGAAACAAAAAATCATGTACGAAAGTGTTAATGAAGCTTTCAGCGTGTCCAGCCTTCAAGACTGTGAAACAGGACGAAATAAACCCACTTTATTTTCCTCGCAAGGAAGTTTCGAATATGAAATAATATGAAATCAACATTGCAGACAAGATGTTCTAACTTCTGACTTCTGTTTTTGGTTTCTCCATCGGGAACATATTCTACCACTATAAAATTACGCCTTCTCTAGATCTGCGAAACGTAACCATAACTGTCTCTCTTCTTTCAGGGGAGTCCTGGCTTCAAAAATGACTTTACCGTGTCTTCATCCCACCACAAGCAGATGATTTAATCGGCTCATTACGTCCTCTTGCACTCTGATGGTAAAAGATGTACATTTTGCAGTGCGTCCCTTCGGCGTACAGTAACCATATGGTCTCAAAAATTAAATACAATGTGTCCTCAAATGTAGAACAGATTTCACTAGAAAGTAGGACACTTTATATAGCAACAACATTTTTCCTGTCGCCATATTGCAGGTCGTTAAATGAGTTGCTGGTTTATTCAAGAAGGGATATGAAAAAAATAACATAATCATACTAGTAAGAACATTCACTTTCTTACCATTATGTGACAGTTTTAGTCATATATATATGCTGATGTGATTTTTGCCTTCTTGTTCAACTGTGCATTCAATGTTTCAAATTGTACGTCAGAAATAACAAACGTTTCGCTGATTCAGTGCTTGAATGATGTTTACAGATATTAGTCTATTGGGCAGATATTAAAGAAAAACTCTCTTCATTCACTTTATGGCCTGGTGCTCCGAGGGATTACGCTGTAACCATCAGGAATTCAGAATACTGCTCGAAATTCGTCATACCATATTAACGTAAAATTAAAAATATCCATTTCATTTTGCCTGTTAAATTTGTGATTTGTTCAGTTTTTTCTAATTACAGTAAAATTTGCTTAAAGTGGAATCGCAAGGGACCAACAAAATGTTCCGAATTAGAAAAGTTTCTGCATTACACAGAACATCGTTTTTTGCCTTAAAACAGTAATTTTAAACATCATTTACAGCTTACCTGCATCTGCCTACACATGATGCTCGGCTATCCAAATCGATGTACGTAGTACTGTAGTACACCGAGTTGATTATTATTATTATTATTATTATTATTATTATTATTATTATTATTATTATTATTATTATTATTATTATTATTACTCCACTTTATAATTACATATAGAATGATAAACAGTATTTCATTTTGGCACTAATACAACACTATATTGTACTATTTTAGAACACCGGATAGACGCTCCTATAACTCTATACACCACTTCACAACACTAAGCTTTCTTCCCCAGATCAAACTTCTTTCTGATCGTGTCTTTCTGAATTCAATCCTGAGCTGAGTACACTAGTTCAAGGAGAGTGGAGGATGTAATGACAAATCGCCTCACATCACAAGAGCACTGTTCGTGGGTTCGATTCTAGTTTTGATCTTCATCTTCTTGCTCGTCTCCTGTGTCTTCCGTCTCCTCCTTTTTTCTCACCCTTTCTCACTCCTAGCAGGGGCTTTAGCTGATTCGAAAATGTGGTGTGTCATAAGTTGTTCATCACTTCGAATGAAGCTCTCTGCCTCGCAGGACACATTTCTTGCTCGACAGAAGTTGAATATTGCCGATGCGTTTTCAAGCACTTCATTCGTTCCACCATACGTTTTATCACTCTGTCCAAACATGTGCGTCATTTTGTCCAAAGTATGACATAACAGCATTACGGTTTGGTATTGACTTACAAAATTTTGGTTTCATTTCTTAAGAATGTTAATTTTCGGTTCCACCTTTCAATACTGAACCCATAATTGGGTTCAATACTTCATAAACTACTACTCACTATTTAAGAGATAATTTTAGTCATATTTTCTTCAGTATATGTTTCGACCTATTGTAGTCATCATTAGCCAAATGCTATTTAACAAAAGCATCGGAATAATATCCTAAAATGAATATTGAATTTTCACGACCGCATTGTAATCGAAACAGACTTTCAACGTATTAGGTCGTGTTACGTACATGTAGTACGTGTTGAAGAGATGTTAAGTACAGAACAAAAATGGCCAGCCGGACACCAGTGGGATCCGAACCCACAACCTCCCGATTTCGCGTCTGTTTCGAATATCCTAAAATCTATGAATGAATAACTAAAGTGATGAGTATCATGAGTAGGTGAAAACTTCCTTTAAAAACCCTGAGTAAAGTGTCTGCCATGAAATCTTCTTGCTTCTGTCCTTCACAGTATAACAGTTGAAACTCCTCTCGCTGAGTTTAAAAATATAAACGTTTTGTCTTTGAGAAAACTTCTCATATTCCTTAAAATGTTCATTGAACTTGTACAGCCACCTTCTGGTTAATTAACGTCAATGCGGAAAAACTGGTGTGTTGTTTGAAACAGTGTTTACAAGTTCATTCTGTGTTGAATGGAGAGGTCTAGATGAAATAAAATATGAATAAGTATGCTAATAGGCTGAGTGGCTCAAATGGTTGTGGCGCTGGCCTTCTGACGCCCAACTTGGCAGGTTCGATCCTGGCTCAGTCCGGTGATATTTGAAGGTACTCAAATATGTCAGCCTCGTGTCAGTAGATTTACTGTCACGTAAAAGAACTCATACGAGACAATATTCCGACACTTCGGCATCTCCAAAAACCGTCAAGAGTAGTTACTGGGAAGTAAACAAAATAACATTATTATTATTATTATCGGACAGACAAAGGAAAACAAATTGGGTGGAAGGAACTATAAAATTTCTTAAGGATTAAAACCTATGTCTACCTTGGTAAATTATTCCTATCCATAACTACTCTTCCTATGAAAAAGTGAAAATCCACAGCCTGTTTCCAGTCATTCGACCTGATCGGGAATGGAATGAAACAAGCCCCCATCTAGCGGCGAAGATAGGAATTGTGCCGGCTGCCGAAGTCTGTCGCACTCCTCTGGGGCAATGATTAGTCACTGTCAGATGAAATTATATTATATTGGAGAGTGTGTCTGGAATTAAAGGGAAAACCGGAGTACGCGGAGGAAAACCTCTACCGCCTCCGCTTTGTCCAGCACAAATCTCACATGGAGTGTCCGGGATTGGAACCACGGAATCCAGCGGTAAGAGGCCGGTGCACCGCCGCCTGAGCCACAGAGGCTTTATGCCCTTCCTATAAACAATTATTTTCTCCAACGTGTCCTCTTGAATTCCAAATTCAGCCTCGTCTATTAATGTCATTCTACGCGATCTCTCTGCTGACCGCTAGAAAAATACCGCTTAGCAGAGTAGCTCGTCTCCTTACTTGTAAGTCTTCCCAGCTCGAAGTTTGTAACATATTCGTAACACTACCCTTCTGCCGTAAATCAGCCACAACAAAATGTGCTGCTTTCCTTTGGATTTCTTCCAGTATCGAGTAATCCTGAGTGAGGGCTCCATACAATAGAACGATACACTAAGTGGGGTCTTGCCAGTGACTTATCATTCTCTCTTTTACATTAATTAATTAATTTATTTATTTATTAGATATAGTATACGGAGGGCCATTTTTTCACTAATAATATAACTGTTTTAAGTTAATGTTGTTGTTTGTCCAACCCTTGTCCCGTTTCCCTACGGGGTCGGGTATGAGGTGAGATGAATTTGTCGTGGCGGTTTTTTATGACCGGATGCCCTTCCTGACGTCAACCTCATCAGAGGAGTTAATGAGAGATGAAATGAATGACGTGATATATGATAGTAGGGAGAGGGTGAAACCCGGTGCCGGCACATAGCCTACTCCTGTCGAATAGCACCAAGGGGTCTGCTCAAGGCTTAACGTCCCCATCCGACGGACGAATCACCATCAACAGCGTCATATGCCCTCACTCCATATGAGCACTGCGGAGAGGTTTGGAATTTAATCCAGGCTTTTGGCACGCAATCTAGTGATTAGAAATTGTATACCACCACCTCCCCTACCCTGCCGGCCAACATTCTGATGGTGAAAATTTTTTCGACCAACGGGACTCGAACCGGCTAACCTTGGTGTTAGACCGTTTTTTAGACTTCAGCGCCTTAACGATCATGGCCACCAGGCGGGCTTTTTTTGTTTTAAGTTAATATAATAAGAAAACAATCAGTATAAACAACAATATTAAATATCCACAATAAATTATTAAGAGTGAAGAATGCAACAACAATGGCAGTGATAACCGGCAAGGGTCTGTAACAGAGTTAAGCAGAAGAAAGGTCAAGGGTTGAAAGGGGGGAACAAAATGGAAACCTGGAGAGGTCTGCAAAGGAATATTTTAATTTTGTGTTTGAAGAATGCGAAGGGTTTGTATATGTCAGTATCGGGTAGCGAGTTACCAGGAGTAGGGAGACGGTAGGAGATAGAGCATTGTTGTAAGGGTAGGCGCCGACGGGACACATGATGAGTATGCTATGCCGGTGCGTGTTGGATATACAGGAAATTATGTTGGTACTACCATACCATGTGGCATAATTACCCGGGCCGTTATAGAATTAGCTGAAGTGAATGAATTGAAAAAATATATATTTCTTTGAAATATGAAATAAGTAGTACTTGGTCCAGCGTATCAGTATTATTTTATCGGGCGAGTTGGCTGTGCGGTTAGAGCCACACAGCTGTGAGCTTGCATCCGGGAGATAGTGGGTTCGAACCCCACTGTCGGCAGCCCTGAAGATGATTTTCCGTTGTTTACCATTTTTACACCAGGCTTCCTTCCCATTCCTAGGCCTTTCCTATCCCATCGTCGCCATAAGACCTACCTGTGTCGGTGCGACGTAAAAAAATAGCATTCATTCAATATTATGTTGGTAATCTTTCTCAAAATGCTCCCTACTTCCTATTTTGCCTTAATACCTCAGATTTGGCCGACTCTCATATATTTTTAAATTACTTGTCACATACTTAAAATAGATTAGAAAGTAGAATTTAAATGCCAATTATGAACCATCGAAATGTTTTTCCGCTTATTTTCATCCACTTTCATTTATTTCCATGATGATAGGCTAGGGATATAATAATGGGGACATTAATTTGCAAATTGCAGTGAGTATCGACTTACGAAACACCGTGTAGTGGCCGCAAGGACCGCCAATCATTATGTCTATATAAGGTGTAGTCAAGTTGCATCACCAGGCCTGCCAACTTTCCCCGCGTGCGAAAGCAGTCCACACAATAGTGACTGACATGTGCTCCTGTCGGCTGACCCGGAGCGATGTGAGGAAAGTACACGCACGAGTTAATCAGTTGGAATATGGATGTTTATTGACTGGAAATTGACAGCATTGCTTATAGAGAGGTGCACGAATCCCGTACCTGACGTAAGACACTCGCAAACGCTCTAAGCTGTGGAGCATGCGGTGACAGTCGCTGTGTCCTTAACGTAGGTTTCCCACAATCAAAGATACAATTTGCTTAACGTCGCACCGACACAGTTAGGTCTTATGACGATAATGGGATAGGAAAGGGCTTAATTAAGGCACAGTCCCAACATTTGCTTCGTACGAAAACTGGAAACCATGAAAAACCACAGCCGACAGTGGGGATTGAACCCACTAACTCCCGAATGCAAGCTCACAGCTGTGCTTCCCAAACCGCACGACCAACTCAATCGGTCCCACATTCCTAAATTAAAAGAATTAAAAATACCGCGTGGGGCGTTCCATAAACACTGTAATGATGCATTTACAAAAAAACTCATTTCAAGACCATTTACTTTTCTTAGAAAATTATATTTCTCACTCCATCGAACTCTGAGAAGAAACTAATTTTTAGATTCGATGCTATCAAAGAATTGAGAACAAGTTTCTCTTTTACAATAATGTTATCGGTATTTTACGTCCCACTAAACTACATTTCTGTGGTTTTCGGAGACGCCAAGGTGTCATATTTTCGTCCCGCAGGAGTTCTTTTACGTGTTAATACATGCACGGACATGCGGATGACATATGAGATCACCTTCAAATACCACCGGACTGAGCCAGGATCGAACCTGCCAAGCTGGGCTCAGAAGGCCGACGCTCTACCGACTAAGCTATTAGTCTGGCTAAAACGTGTATTATTGTATACAGGAGACAATCGTAATTATATACATGTATGTAGTTATTATCAGTTCATATTATAATTTGTTAAAGAACATCAGAAAGTAACTTTCAAATGCAGTGCTACAGTTCTGTTTGTGAAATATTATTATTTGTTATTTATTTCCAAGGGCTGTAGTTATGTTTGTGAATTATTATTATTATAAGTATTCCGGCTAGAAATAACTTTTTTACAATTGTAAGTATAACTGTATATTTTAAGATGAAAATAGAAACGATATACAGCCATAAAAATAAGCAGAAAATTCCTGGCACAATCCGTCGATAGTCTGCTTCGCTTATGCGCCCAATGAACATTTGAAACGATAATGTCCTTTCCATAGTTACTTCTTGATGGACCGAAATTGAAAAACAAAAGACAGTTTTCAATATTCGGTTCATTTGTTTTCCGAAACCAAACCAAACTCCAATGATGTAACTGGGCTAAAAGGTTATGGTCTACCAAGCGACCACTGGTCAGCCCGAAGACTTGCAGATTACAAGGTGCCGCGTCACTACCTCACCGTCAGATAGCTCCTCAATTATTTTAATCACGTAGGGTGAGTGGACCTCGAACCAGCCTTCAGATCCAGGTAAAATACCCTAACCTGGCCGGGAATCAAACGTCGGGACTCCGGCTAGGAGGAAGGCACTCTACTTCTACACTACGGGGCCGAACTTCAGAATGCCTGCTCATGAAATTATGCAACTTATCTGAAACAGTCTCTTCTAAAAATGTTGCTGCCGGGCTGAGTGGCTGAGACGGTTAAGGCGCTGGCCTTCTAACACCAACTTGGCAGGTTCGATCCTGGCTCAGTCCGGTGGTATTTGAAGGTGCTCAAATACGACAGCCTCGTGTTGGTAGATTTACCGGCACGTAAAAGAACTCCTGCGAGACTAAATTCCGGCACATCGGCGTCTCCGAAGACCGTAAAAGTAGTTAGTGGGACGTAAAGCAAATAGCATTTAAAAATATAAAAATGTTGCTCTGTTTTCAGATCTTCTGCTTAAAATATTCTTCCTTCCCGCGAATTCAGTCTTACAATCTTCCTTAAATTTGCTGTTAAAGTTTTTCTTCGCCATGTTCACTGCATTTCAAAACCAAAAGATAAATGACAAGTGAAATTAATAAAGTTGATTACCGACCGTGACCATTCAGTACGGATGCGCAGTTTCAAGTGCTCTCTACAAGTACAAAATCCGAGTATTTAAAAACTAAGAGGTTAAACCGGGGGATTCGAGACTGGCATTGCTTCCATCAGCTTGTGCCTGGATCCTAACTTTCATATTTCCTATGCAACCTCCCTTGGTCCCCAGCCAGCTGATCCAGAGCATATGCCGGTAGAACCACATCTCAAACGTCTCAGGATTTTTAACGTAGACTTACGTTCCTCGACAATGGGTACATGGAAAGACAAATTTTAAGACGCTTTTAGTGCTTGGGTAGACTGCGTGCATCGCCGAGAGCATATATTTTTTTTTGTTAGTTGTTTTACGTCGCACCGACTCAGATAGGTCTTACGGCGACGATGGGACAGGAAAGGACTATGAGTGGGAAGGAAGCCGCCGTGGCCTTAATTAAGGTACAGCCCTAGCATTTGCCTGGTGTGAAAATAGGAAACCACGGAAAACCATTTTCAGGGCTGCCGACAACCTACTACAGTATCTCCCGAATACTGGATACTGGCCGCACTTAAGGGACTGCAGCTATCGAGCTCGGTGAGAGCATTTAATTTACGATTATGTTTAAAGTCTCGATCGACAGACAAAAGAGAAGGCTACCCATTGCAAATAATAATAATAATAATAATAATAATAATAATAATGATGATGATGATGAACATCTGAAACTTAGTTTTCATGAAATAGCGCTTCGAAGTAAGGCAAAATTTGTACTAAGTATGTGACGTCACACACATACTCTGTTATATATTTTTTTTTTTTTTTGCTAGGGGCTTTACGTCGCACCGACACAGATAGGTCTTATGGCGACGATGGGATAGGAAAGGCCTAGGAGTTGGAAGGAAGCGGCCGTGGCCTTAATTAAGGTACAGCCCCAGCATTTGCCTGGTGTGAAAATGGGAAACCACGGAAAACCATCTTCAGGGCTGCCGATAGTGGGATTCGAACCTACTATCTCCCGGATGCAAGCTCACAGCCGCCATACTCTGTTATAAGATGGCGCTCTGTGTTGACTCGCGCGCTCTGTTGGAGGTTAGCTCTCGTTGTGAATACGTCGTGCTCAGTTGTATAAAATAACTCATTTAACAATAAGTGCTATACATGCACAAAAAGGGGACTTCTCCATATCTCGAACTTTCGATAACTTGAAATAAAATGTATCTCCCTAGGTGATTCGTGACATCGAGGATCGACTATACTATCACTTGTACAGTACGACATCTGGTGGCGTCGGTCGTTCTGATTTTGAATAATGTCCAGAGTTGATGGATAGAGACTAAACAGCCCTTTAGTGTTACAATGACTGTCCCTGACTAACCTCAACGATCTTGTTTTGTAAACAGTAACAGTGGAGCCATGTTGTTCCTAGAATGGAGAAGAAATATTACAAAGTGCTGAGTCAAATATCGATGAAAACGACAGCATTAGTCAGGGTGATCATTACATCCCGGAAACTTAGGCCGTAATAGAGGAGAATGGAAATTTACTGAGCGAGCAACAAGTATACTGTAGCCCACACAACGGTCATCTTGTGAGATATACGTAAACACTAGGGGTATGACCTATTAGAATCCCCAGAATTTATGTTACTCTCGCTACATCTCGGACCAGTAGGCTACACGACACTTCTCTTTATACCCATAATAATAAAAGAAGCATTTTGACAGAGAGGACTGGAGCGAGGAGCAATGTGCGGTGTTGCCACATTCCTGCATTTCTCTCTCCTTCCCCTTGCTTGCAACTCAGTTGTTCGGTCGTTCAGGTCGCTGTCTTCTGTTATACGTAACTCAGAAGTGACAGGTTTGGCAACTCCAAGCAACAGGAGTCGGCCAGCGGCTTATCTCCATGACATCCGCAGTGAGTCCGCATGGTAACCATAGCCCCTACTCCATTCTCCCCACCTAGGCAAGCAGTGAACGGACCTCCCTCTAAGAACTGTCAGAACGCGCTTTCAAGATTATGACTATAAACAAATTAATTCACATTCTAACCCCTTCCTGCCTCAAAATTCGTGGTCTAGTGATCAGATATGCTTTATTCCGGCGCGCAGTGATTTTACTATGGACAAGCTCACGTGCGTTTGGCGAGTGACCGCGGACCGCCTTACTCAGTAATCTACAATTTATTTCAATTGCGAAAGAGAAAGGCTATGAGTTCATGAGTGAACCAAATTCCATCGTTGAGGATTTCCCCACATAAAAAGCACACCGACTTCATTTCATCATATAGCATGAGAGTAATTTATGTATTTCTTATTTTACAAGTTTAAAATACAGTATTTTTTGTCCGACTCATTCGCTGAATGGTCAGCGTTGGGGCCTTCGGTTCAGAGGGTCCCGGATTCGATTCCTGGCTGGGTCGGGGATTTTAATCGCCTCGGATTAATTCTTCTGGTCCGGAGACTGGGTGTTTGTGTTTGTCCCAACACTTTCCTCTTCATATTCACACAACACACTACACTACCACCCACCAGAGAAACACGCAATAGCGATTACATCCCTTTATATAGCGTTGGCGTCAGGAAGGTCATCCGGCCGTAAACAGCGCCAAATCCACGTGTGTGACACAGTTTACACCCGAGACTCCACGGGTGTGGTAAAAGCGGTAGAAAATAATAATAATAATAATAATAATAATAATAATAATAATAATAATAATAATAATAATAAAATACAGTATATTTTTAGACGTTTACGGCCGCTAGAGACCATATTAAGCTACATTTACACGTCTTAGAAATTTTCTTTGCAGTTCGGTATTGTTGCATTCTCTCCCTGGCAGCCTGTCTCCTTTTTGCAGGCCACCCGCTCTTCTGCTGTTCTTCTTCACGAAAACCCTTGAAGTTATTGATCTGGTGACGGTACTTGGTCTGTTAGCAATGTCTTCACAATTTAGTGAAAAAAAAACCCCATTCAGATCCTTTCTAATCTCCATAAACCACTTATCACATATGTTAGGTCTACTTTTGAATATGCTAAAAAAATTCTTGGTCAACCGCTTGTCACCCATTCCAAATAGGTGGCCGTAGAACTAGAACTGAATTCCATCAGTCGTGCAGTTTACTCTCGTCCTCTCAACCTGCATTGTCCAGTCACAATCTTTTGGACTCATCAAAGGATCATCTTCTCAAACTTCTCATTTTCTCTCATACCAGCCTTTCCAGTAACTCGGAGACATTCACTTCCATAGAGACATTTAGATTTAATCACCGTATCTGGGTTCAGCTTGAGCTGAAATTGTCTTTCCCTTGAACAGGTCTTGTGTTATGCGAAACGCTGTGGCCATCCTATCTCGCCTACTGTTGTTAGCTTCTCTTTCATTAGATCCCATCTGCACAATCTCGCCGAGAAATCTGAAGCTGTTGACTGTTTCAATCTTACCAGTTTTCAGTTGTTGGGGAGCTGTGGGGATGTTAGTTAAGTACTGTGTTTTTCCAAGTACAGCCTCTTCTACGTGTTGCTTGAGAAGATTTAACTGTTCTACAACTGCATCTATGTTTCTAGAAAGGATCAGCGAAAGCTAGACAGTTGATCTTGACACCGTTCTTTGAACATTCAATATAAACTTGGTTCAGTAAACCCTTCTTGTTATGTTCTTTCCTCCATACACGGATAACCCTCTGCAAACACGCAATTAACGAGAGCCCATACTATTTTTTTTTATATTTTCCAAAATTGTATACGAATAATTTAACAAATTTTGTTAAATATTCTGAAACCGAGCTCGATAGCTGCAGTCGCTTAAGTGCGGCCAGTATACAGTATCCGGGATATAGTGGGTTCGCACCAGGCAAATGCTGGGGCTGTACCTTAATTAAGGCCACGGCCGCTTCCTTCCAACTCCTAGGCCTTTCCTATCCCATCGTCGCCATAAGACCTATCTGTGGCGGTGCGACGTAAAGCAACTTGTAAAAAAAAATCTGAAAACGTGACCGCGTTAATGAAATCTATATCTACAAATAAAGTTTAGGGGGTCCGCTGTCTGTAATTTCACTTGTTTTGCCAATTTTTCAGATATTTATCCGATTTAGTTCCACTCAAGACCCTATCAGTGGTGTTTAGCGTTCGTGTCTCTTTGTCCATCTGTCTATCCGTCCGTTCCACCATCACGGCGAAACGGATTGATAGATCTTGACGAAACTTCATATATAGAGTATACTCATACAGAGGAAGGCTTAGATATGCATATGATTTACAAATCTCTGAACAGTATGGCGGTTTATAGGGAAACCACAACAGTTTTCTTCCATTTTCTCCTATTGTATTGATTTTCTGTAAAATCTAGGGACTACATTGGTCATTGGACACTCTTTCCTTTTAGGGAAAATTCCGGGCTGTTCAAACGTATTACTTTTAGGCCCCTGAAAATATCAATATTATGGGGGCAATTTCAATGACGTCGCAGACATTCGTTTCGTGGTAACTGCTTTCTAAACGGTAAGTCATTTCTCAAAGCAGATTACACAATCGCGGCTCAATTGGGAGAGATCTTCAACTTTTTGTCCTATGCCTTACCTCGATTCTTTATACTGTAGATAGCGCACAATATCTCGATTACAGTCAAATCTCTCCAACTCGATTGGCATTGACATTAGGAAATGGGGTATGTCATTATAATAAAAACTGTCCATCTCTATTGTGAATGGCAATTGGCCAGTAGAAACTTCCGAACTAAACTGTGAATGGGAGTAGGAAATGTGGCCTGCCATCATCATCAAAATTTCCCTAATGTGCCACTTTACATCGGAAACAATGTGTGGGGTCCTCCCCGTTTTGTTTCCCGGATAGCACTAAGAGACACGCAATATAATATAATCTTACCCACTGCGTGTATCGTAACTTATATAGAACTCCGTATACAAGATAGAATACCGTAGCGAAGCATGGGTACATTTGCTAGTTTTCAGTACAATGCTGCTTTTGAATATGTTGAAAATGTGTATGCAAGTTTGAGCCCACCCGAAATATTTCTCCTAGAATAGCTAATGGTTCATACACTAGAAATCAGCAGGGAACTGCCCAGAGCTTGTCCAAGTATTTATCTGTAATACTCTTTATGGCCGGCTCATTAAATATTAAGTGAGAGCTGCACTCGACTAATTGTAAAGTCGTACATGATTTCTCTGGCAACAGGTAGACTAATATTATGTAAATAGAACCTGTAATAAAATACGATCCTAAATTTCTCCCATTATCTCGGCACACGCGGTAATAACATTAAATTGTTATTTGTTCTACAATACATAAATATTAATGGTAACGAGAGATCCTGGTTCATGTCCTGCCACTACAACTCCATGAATCACAAGTCGCTCTAGTTCTTCAATATTTAATATTCTATTAAAGTTATGAATGAATAGAAATATTCAAATTACCACCCAACATACATGCTTATGAATGATAAGTGCGAACAGATTGGACATGATGTTCATGCCTAGTGTAAGTGGCTTGCTCATGTCCAGCATATCTAATAAAACTATTATTTTGATATATACTAAATACAATGCACAAAAACATGACAGTTCTCCTCAGAAATTTCGGTGGTGTTTTTCTAGAATCATTGTGGTTGGAATGTACTAGACCTAATAAAGAATTAAAAATATAAAAAGTTAAATACTCCAGTATCTCGGTCATGTGATGCGAGGAAGAAGACGCATTTCTTGGGTTGATAATCTAAAAACTTGATTCGACTGTTCCACTATTGAGTTGTTCCGCTCTGCATCATCCAAAGCAAGATTATCTGTGATGGTAACCGACCTTCTGGGAGGAGATGGCACCTGGATAAAGAAGAAGAAGAATAAAATAATATTGTATGACGATGGCGTGTATGGCCCCTAACGATACGAGGTGCAACGAAATGACACGATAATTAAAACTTCAAAATGTATCCACTGACTAGAATCAAAAACGAATGATGAAAAATGATCATGAATCCAAAACAATTAGGGCATCCTGTTCATTTTCTGAGATGATGTTTGTTTTCCAAAGGGGTCTAAAATCCAGGTCATCAGCCCCTAATAATGGTGCTGATCACTGATAACGTAGAACCTTGGTGCTCGTCTTATAGTGGTACTAATCAAAGGTAACGTAGACCCATGTTATATCACACATAATGGCCCCAATCATAGGCCACACAAACCCATGGTGTTCCTCACATAAAAGTATTACTACCAAGCAACGCAGACCCATGGTGTTCGTCACGAAGTGGTACTGAAAAAATGAAATGGCGTATGGCTTTTAGTGCCGGGAGTGTCCGGGGAAAAGTTCGGCTCGCCAGGTCCAGGTCGTTTGATTTGACACGCGTAGGCGACCTGAGCCACGTGATGAGGATGAAATGATGAAGATGACACATACACCCAGCCCCATGCCAGCGGAATTAACCAATAATGGTTGAAATCCCCCAACCTGTCGGGAATCGAAACCAGAAACCGCGTGACCAAAGGCCAGCATGCTAACCATTCAGCCATGGAGACGGATATAGTGGTACTAATAGTCGGCAATGTAGACCCACGATGTATCACACGTTATGGTACAAAACTCAGGCAACACAGACCCATGGTGTTCCTCATATGGTGGTACTACTCATAGGTAACGCAGACCCATTCTGAACACCGTGAAACTAGCACATTCGAACGCAGCGCTCGGCGCCTGTTGCCGCGCTAGACGCCAGTCTGTGCACCCGAGTGCACCGCTGGGCACCTGTTACCGCGTTAGACGCTAGTCTGTGCACCCAAGCGCAGCGCTCGGCGCCTGTTCCCGCCCTAGACGCTATTCTGTGCGCCCCAGTGCACCGCTCGGCACCTGTTCTCGCGCTAGAAGCTATTCTGTTCACCCGAGTGCACGCTCGGCACCTGTTCCCGCGCTAGACACTATTCTGTGCACCCGAGCGCAGCGCTCGGCGCCTGTTCCCGCGCTAGACGATATTTTGTGCACCCCAGTACACCGCTCGGCACCTGTTCTCGCGCTAGACGCTATTCTGTGCACCCGGGTGCACCGCTCGGTACCTGTTCCCCCACTAGACGCTAGTCTGTGCACCCGAGTGCACGCTCGGCACCTGTTCCCACGCTAAACTCTATTCTGTGCACCCGAGTGCACCGACGGCACCTGTTCCCTCACTAGACGCTAGTCTGTGCACCCGGGTGCACCGCTCGGCACCTGTTCCCACGCTAAACTCTATTCTGTGCACCCGAGTGCACCGACGGCACCTGTTCCCCCACTAGACGCTAGTCTGTGCACCCGAGTGCACGCTCGGCACCTGTTCCCGCGCTAGATGCTAGTCTGTGCACCCGAGTGCACCACTCGGCACCTGTTCCCACGCTAGACGCTATTCTGTGCAGCCGGGTGCACCCCTCGGCGCCTGTTCTCGCGCTAGACGCTATTCTGTGCACCGAGTGTACCGCTCGAAACCAGTTCTCGCGCCAGATGCTATTCTGTGCACCCGAGTGCACCGCTCGGCACCTGTTCCCGCGCTAGACACTATTCTATGCACTCGAGTGCACCGCTCGGCACCTGCTCCTGCGCTAAACGCGTCTGTGCACCAAAGTACACCGATCGCCTCCTGTTCCCGCGCTAGACGATAGTCTGTGCACCCGAGTGCACCGATCGCCTCCTCTTCCCGCGCGAGAGGCTAGTCTGTGCACCCGAGTGAAGCGCACGGCACCTGTTCCCGCGCTAGACGCTAGTCTGTGCACCCGAGTGCACCGCTCGGCACCTGTTCCCGCGCTAGACCCTAGTCTGTGCTCCCGAGTGCACCGCTCGGCACCTGTTCCCGCGCTAGACGCTAGTCTGTGCACCCGAGTGCCCCGCTCGGCACCTGTTCCCGCGCTAGACGCTAGTCTGTGCACCCGAGTGCACCGCTCGGCCCCTGTTCCCGCACTAGACGCTATTCTGTGCACCCGAGTGCACCGCTCGGCACCTGTTCCCGCGCTAGACCCTAGTCTGTGCACCCGAGTGCCCGCTCCCCGGCCTCGGTGGGATGCACACGATGTTACTAATCTCAGGCAACGCCCAGACCCGTTGTGTTCCTGACTTAATGGTACTGCTCGTACGTAACGTCGATCCATGGTGTTCCTCACGTAATGGATCTAATCACAAGTAGTCTCATTGTTCTAAGTCCATCATCCGTTTGTCGCCCTTTCTAGTCGTCTCTTGTGACAGGAAGGGGTACCGTGGGAGTATTCTTCATGTACGTCCCCCACCCACAGCACGTAAAATTATTGTAAATTTGGTACTTGAAAATAATCAGCGTAACAAATTACAAACCCTTCCTGTAATCACCATTTAAGAGTACTACAGTAAAATAAAATTACACCACTCACTTAGGAGAAATTATGTTTAATAAATCCAGTAATAAACACTGCGATTATCTCACAGTATTTTCAGCACTCTGCTGACTGTTTCAGGATTATAAACTGCTTCATTGGAAATAAAAGACGTTGAAGTCTCGACAGGAGTTTGGCAGACTCGTAAATATCTCATTTGAATTATATTAGACTTATTTCCGGGACTTCAGAATCCCATTAGCCCACAAAGGGTTAAAGTCTAACCTCGTGAGTGTGGGATATCCAACTCGTGACCTGTTTGGTAGATCAGTACAAATATTTTTTCTCCTGGTTATTGTTAAGAAAGAAGTCCTATTTCAAAAGTAACAAATTCACTTGAAAGGTTGATGTTTGCAGCTCAGGTAGTATTTAATTATGAAAGACTTACGGCTTTGCAGACAAACATTAAAATATTTGTCAGTGTGAAAACGTTCACTTCATGTACATGGAAGGTTTTCATACAACTTACGCATGCATACTGCGCGAAACTACAATGGAGTGATGTACTTATAATTCCTTCCTAGTTATTATGGATGTAGAATACGTCCTGAAACCGCAGTGGAGTGTTGTCTACAGCTGCAATCCAGTGATGTACCCGAATTAGAATTATTTCTTACACATTAGGCGTGCATACCATGGCGAATAGAAGGTAGAAGTGTGATCTCTCCTCCAGTTCATCGGTTCCTCCGCTAAGCCACTCTTCCAGCAGTAAATGAGATTGAGCTTACAAGTCAGCATACGAATAAGACAAGTATTGCATGCAAAATATTATGTTTTTTGCTTACCATTCCAGAAGTCAGTTGTCAGATAGTTTAAATAGCTTTCCGGTAGACTTTGTGGTCTTAGACGATTTCAGTTCCTTTCTCATCTGTCTTGTTACAAAATAAAATCGACACTTCATATAATGTAACACAAGTTTAGGAATAATGTCCTCAACATGGTCATAGCAACATCCTAATTCTTTCCAATTAATAGTGATACTGTGCAAACTATCCAAACACTCGTAAAATATATCACCCCATAGACTATGTTCGCAGGAGAGTTTTTGTTCCACTACACTTTCAACTTGCACGAACACATTATAAACTGCTCTTGAAGGATGAGTGAGGAAAGTGCAGTCAGTGCTGTATTTATTGCTATAGTCCCCAATAAATGTGAGGGCTGCGGCAAGAATTTCTTCTGTAGGCTTTCCGTGAAACAGGCTGACACATTTATGGCAATTTATGACCTTGGATACATTGCGTACTATACGAGTATATCCTCCTAGATAGTAAATCAAACACTCTTTTGCAAGACTCCAGCTATCACTGCTAATCAGACCTAAATTGTTCTCCCAGTCTGGTAAGAGGTCATCCATGCTCTCAGCGAAGTCTAGTGCTTGTCTTATTTTATTTTGTGCATTTTCTACTACAGCCTTATTTGTCTCTTCTTTCTTCTTATCCAGTGTTCTCATTTGATTGACGAATGATGCCAATGTCAGTTCAAATTTGGGCTCACAATTACTACCCAATGACAGGGCAAGTCTGGATGGGATATAAATAGACTGCAACATGTGTAAATTCAGGAAAATCTGTTGTTGAAGGGTGGTCGTCACAACTTAATGAGCGTAGTATACCAAAGTGCCGTTCTAGTGGATCTTGATTAAATTTGGCTGTGAGTACCTATCGGAATCCATTATTCCATAAGTACTCGGACAACTGTATGGTGATCTCAATTGTTACTCTTCGGCATTCAAGAGTTCTTTCTGAAGCAGAAGTACTATTCTTTCCACTGAGGTTATCTCTCCATTTGGTTAAGGTTTGATGCCCTACTGGATCTTTATAAAGAGCCCCTGCTGGTGTAGAAGCATTTAATACATCTAGTAGGATGTTTCCAGTCTAGAAAGCCAAGAATAACGGCCGAGAGGATTCGTCGTGCTGACCACACGACACATCGTAATCTGCAGGCCTTCGGGCTGAGCAGCGGTCGCTTGGTAGGCCAAGGCCCTTCAAGGGCCGTAGTGCCATGGTTTTTTTTCATTAGGATGTTTAATTCCCTTGTGAACGTTTCTGTCGGTTCGCTGTCTTCAAATCCATCCCAGTTTATCTGTCGAAAGAACTTAATGCCATTTGCAACAGAATTACTAAATAACTGAAAAGCAAGTATCACGTTCATGCACTGAAATAAAGTGGGGTCTATATGTGTAGACGTTGGCTTGTGGCAAACTTTCAAACCTGAAAATTTATGGTAGTTATCCATTTAAAAAACTTGTCGATAGAATTTAAAGTCCACAACTTCATTATTGTAATAGACTTGTCTTTTGTCGTGAAAATTATTTATGATGCAATTAATTATATGTAGAGCATCTGTAAAGGCCCAAAGTCTCCTACTAGAATCAGAAAGATTAGAAATAGAGCACACAACCTTCCTTTCTTTTCCCTTTGTTCCTAAACATTTCCACACTTTTTTATTAGACTGAATTCCATCTGAGGTGAAGCCTATAATTCTGGCGCCAGTTTGCTCCAGTTGTAAGACCACCTGGATTAAAATTCGTGACAAATTATCACCATTTAAAGATAAAATTTTTATAATGTTCCGTATTGAAATGTATCACAATTAAATTGATATAATAAATAAGGTAGTTCAACCTATTCAACACAAATAAATACGAAATGTAGAGTTACATTCCTATTTAATTAGAAGCGGAAGCAGTACCGGTTTTGACCCCAATTCGGGTCATCATCAGCCGAATAAAACGCAAAAAAAAGCAATACATGGGTAAGAAAGAAATTAAAGATCAAGTCCACATAAAAACAGTTGAATAGGCAATATAAAATAACGGGGACAGGTACTGTAAAATTCAGAAGAAGTAGAAGGTAGGTCACTTAAAAGAAGCAAGGCGCAATGTTCTGAACAGCAGCATAGCACACGCAAAGTTCGGCATTGTCTCATAATGTTTACGAGAAGCGGAGAACAGTTAAATGAGCCAGCTTGCATACACTATCAGGCGCGAAGTCACAACACAATCCAACAAATACGAAGATCCAAAATCGTGCAGAAGCTGAAGACGAGTAGCTCAATTGAAGTAAATTGCCAGCTCCCGAAGTTCAGCGCGACATATTCAACGTCAGGCACTGTGCTCTCAAACGCCGACGGAACTTGATGAATAGTTTAATGATCCAGTATTTGCTTCGGTCGCGAAAGTGTAAATATATATATATACATATAATACAATTCAATAGAATTGAAATATGTAACCAGGATCTAGTAGATTTGTTTTTTAGAACAGTTGACGTAAAAAACAATTGTGAAGAGAAAAATGGTAAAAAGTGCAATACCGGAAACAAATGAAAAACGTATATGTACAGTGCGCTATTTCTTGAAGATAAAAATTCAGGTCGTAATTGAAGTAGTCAAAGACAGCGTAAGGCATGAGTTTAAATTTGAATGTGAAGGCCCAAAATGCAGGTGGCAATATAGTATATTAGTATACAGTTCAATTCGGAAAGTAGGTTTCTTTTTAGGAGAGGTGAAAAGAAAAGATAGAATAAGTTGATAAAGGAAGAAGAGTAGTAGATAAGAGAAGATTAAAATGATTTGACGTTAAATGATGATGGGAAAAGATAAGATAGGGAAATAAAGTTTAGGGTGGGTTAGGAGGAAGGGTTATTGGAGGTAGAAAATGTGGGTAGGAACTTAGTAAGGCATGGAAAATTGAATTAATTATCATATATCATCCCTTGCTTATTTCTTACCTGACACGGTGTCAATAATCATCTTTTCCTTTCTAGTTAATGTCGGCTCACTTGAATAATTTTACTGTCATTTGGAATCACTTAGTTGGTTTTCTAGCAAAAAATCTTAGCACTAGCTATTTTCAATTTATTACGGATAGTCATTATATAACGTGCCTGTCTGTTTAGTTTGTTTGTGAGTGAACTTATTGTCTTTTTAGCGGTGTCTGAATCTATTTCATTTCTTTTAGCATTCTCAGAAAAAGCATCGAAATTCAATTCGTGGTGAGGCTGTGTGGTTTGTTTCTTGAACCTTCCTCCGTCTTTGGAGGCTGTCTTTTATGGGATGATTTTCGTTTGTTTATTGTGGCAAATTGGGGAATATATGAGGGACAGTGCCAGTTTTCAGTTTCTATCTATCTCTAGGAATTCTACCTGTTCTCTTTGTATTACAAATGAATCTGATTTAACAATACATTCATCAGAAAAATGTGAACCGCACACATAACACTTATCAGAAAGATTTTTGTCCTTTCTGGGAATCGCCTTTCCCCATTTTGAAAATTCTGCTTCAATTTTAGGTGGTTTGAAGAAGTGTTTACATTTCGTAGTTTTTTTGTATTGCTATTTGCTTTACGTCGCACCGACACAGATATGTCTTATGGCGACGATGGGATAGGAAAAGCCTAGGAATTGGAAAGAAGCGGCCGTGGCTTTAATTAAGGTACAGCCCCGGCATTTGCCTGGTGTGAAAATGGGAAACCACGGAAAACCATCTTCAGGGCTGCCGAAAGTGGGGCTCGAACCCACTATCTCCCGATTACTGGACCTTTTGTAGTTTTGGTGCCAGACTTACATCCTGGAACGAAGCAAGTAGGAATTTTTTCCTCTTCGGTGTCTTTGTAAGTTTTATAAACTCAGCACTTTATTCATACTAAATAAAATAATACCATCACCAAATCACACGCTCTTCACGGTGCTGCCCCTAGCGGACGATCCATCGCAGCCCTTATACTAGCCAACAGGGAACAACTTAAGAGCTCACGCTTTCTCTTCCACTCGTTATGTGCATACTGTCTGCAGCACGGTACGGCGGGTGGTATAAGCTAAGGGGCAAACGAAGCTACCACCCAACTCACAAACATCGCACTCTACTTCAAACTTTTCCTTCGG
The DNA here is from genome assembly GCF_040414725.1 of Anabrus simplex. NCBI lineage: Eukaryota > Metazoa > Arthropoda > Insecta > Orthoptera > Tettigoniidae > Anabrus > Anabrus simplex. Next base: position 98,123,319 of record NC_090275.1, on the reverse strand, counting down.
AAAAACCATTCGCTACATTAACAAAGAAAGGTCATCTTTTATGACCTGCGGACATTCATCACAACTTTTCGTTTTACCTCCCAAACACCTGTATAGTTTTAATAGTGGTGAGAGCTTTTCCCTATGAGGGAACAGAACGGAATTCTCTAGCCGAAAAGCGAGGAGCTCTCAGCTTGGGGAGCGAGGATTGACGTCCACGCATTCACAACCTGAGTCTGACGTCCGTTCCACTTACCTGCGCCAGGCTCTTAAGTTTCATCTTTCTAATGTGACCTCTCCTGGTCAAGGCTTGTTCTCATCAGATCTTGATACAGTCTTAGGTTTCCGAGGCCAAGGGAGATGGTGTTGGTGGTTGGTGATTACTGTTTTAAGAGGAAGTACAACTAGGCTGCCATCCTCTATATAACACTAATCAGAAAGAAATAATGGAAGGGATAATGAAGATATCGGCCAAAGAAAGACAACGGCGACGAAGGGTGTGAAAATGAAATACTCCCTAGACCTCAAGTACTCTAATACTATCGGAGTGGAAAAATAACAATAGTTGGCCACGGGAGGTCGCATAGGATAGATGAAAGTGAGGAGCCAGACACAAGTAATTGGAAGCAATGTCAGGACTCAGCTAAGTGTCTCGTGGTCTCCAACGCACGCTCCAAAGTTCAGAATAGCTGAAGCCCCTTTTGGTCGCCTCTTACGACAGGCAAGGGATAGCGTGAGTGTTAATTCTACTGCCCCCACCCGCAGGGGGATACCAGGGAGAGTTTCCTTTCCACGCCCAGTACATCCCGTCCCTCTCTTTTGCCGATACATGCATTCTTCAAGGTGTTGGCCACATTCCTTTTTTTAATTCCTGACTACCTGTTGTCACTTAACATGTGCATGATTACTTTTTTCGATCCCTCATGTTGTCGCAGAGACTCTGAGGCACGTTAGCCGACGACCTCTCCCTGTCAGCGGCTTGTCGTGACGTACTCGTTTCCTGGATCTCTCAGGCTCTGTGCACTTTCATTTTTTTTACATTCGATCTAAATCCAAGCATTAGCTTAATACTCAAAAAGCACAGAGAGATGTACACAGCATTTAAAAATTTGTCGCTGCGATCTCCATTGGGTTACATATCACCTCTTGGACAAACTTTCAGCAGATCGTCACTGACGTTTCCTTTACTTATCACTGTATCAGTAAAAATTCATAACAGATAGTTTATAAGTAATATTGTAAATCAATTTTGACGTGAGAAATTTTTCTGTAAATCCAACCATAAGAGAGATGTATCTAGTTTCATGTTTTAGGCTCCATCCGAAGCCCCCTTCCAGGCAATATTTTTAACAACTAATAGATAGAGTCTTGGAAAAGGAGTACTAGATCAAAATAAACAACATCAGAACAAAAGTAAGTGAATGAAGTCCAACGAAGTCAGGTAATGGAAAATATTAGATTAGGAAATGAAGTCTAACAGAAATAGATGGATATTCTTACTTGGGTAATAAAATAACTAACATCAGCAGTAATAAGAAGGACATAAAATGCGGACTGGGGCAAACAGGGAAGGCGTTTCTTAAGAAAAGAAATTTCTCACTTCGAACATTAACTAGCTGAGAAAGAAAGAGAATAGAAGCTTTTGAGATGTGGTGTTACAGAAGAATGCTGATGATAAGATGGGTAGATCGAACCACGAACGAAGAGATACTGAATCGAATTTTTCAGAGGAGAACGATTTGGTGAATTTTGACGGGAAGAAGAGACAGAATGATAGAGACCCAGGAGTTGTTCAGTTTGATTTTGAAGGAAGTGTTGGCGGTAAAAATGGTAGGAGAAGACCGAGGCATGAATAAGAAAAGAAGATTAGCGTATATGTAGGATGAAGTAGTTACGTAAAAATGAAATGGTTAGCACAAGAGAGCTGCATCAAACCAGTCTATGGACTGATGACCAAAACAACAACAACACACACTCGTCCTTACCATTAAATTAAATGCCAATTTTAATAAAAATCCCTGTTTCCGTTTTCGTGTGACGCTGTAACGAGCAAACAAACAAACAAACAAACAAAGAGATAAACAGACAAAAGTTAAACTGAACCCGACAAAGGCTATTAATTATCCTATCCGGTATAAACACCAAGTTATTTATTTATTTATCGTATGATGAATCTATGTACACACATGTATATAGTCCAGGGTAAATGTGCGTAGTCACAAGTCCGTACAATACTATAACTCTAGGTCTAGCATTTTGACCCAATCAACTGCTTCATCCGATGTGCGGTGAATGTCCATTAGCGTTTCTTTGAAAGCTCGAATTGGGCTGTCAGCAACAATGTGGTGGATTGACTGAGAAGATGCACCACAATCACAATCTGCAGACCTAGTCCAACCTCATTTGCACAACAGATAACCACATCTGCCTTGTCCAGTTCTTATCCGATTGATGATTCTCCACTGTCGTCTTGGAAGATCAAATCCTTGTACTCGTTTAGAAGGATTCTCAACAAGATGTTTGTTCACTACCGAAGACTGATCCCACTGGGCTTTCCATGAATTGTTAACATGAAAAAGAGGTTCTTTCAAGATCCATTGCTGTACGCCAGGGTGGTTTCCTTGATTTCTATGCAGTATCCTACTATATATCTCGGTGATTTCAATAGTCATCATCATCTTTGGGGATATAACAAGGATGACTCTAATGGTGAAGGTCTTGTGGACTGGATGGAAACTGAAAATTTGAATCTGATTTTTGATGCTAAGGACCTCCCTACCTTTCAATCAGCTCGCTGGTCTCGAGGCTACACCCCAGATCTTTGTTTCACAAATCGGCTTCATAATTCATACAGTCAAGTTCGACTTACAGTGCTCAACGGTTTCCCACATAGTCAACACATGCCTGTTCTCTTATAGGTTGGGATGTCTTTACCTGTTGTTCGTTCACATCCTAAACCAAGGTGGAACTTCATGAAAGCCAATTGGACTGAATTTGGAAAGCAAACGGACTCCAATATAAGATGGATCAAACCAACATACAACAACTACAGCAGATTTGTAGGTGTTATAAAAGATGCAGCGAGACGATGCATCCCTAGAGGATATCGTAAGGAGTATATCCCTGGCTGGAGTTCGGAGAGTGAGGAATTACTACGAGAATATGAAGAACATCCTAATACCGACAATGCAGCTGGTCTCCTCCAATCCTTGGATGAGAGTCGAAGAAGGATCTGGCATGAAACAGTGGAATCCCTAGATTACACCCATTCTAGCAGAAAGGCCTGGTCTATAATTAGGAAACTGGATTCTTCAAACCCTGCAACTAAGAGATCAAATACAGCCATCAATCTGAATGATTTTGCTAATCATCTAATATCAGTTTCTAAAAACACAAAAGACAAGCGAACCAAAAAGGATATCAAATTAAAGTTGAACATCAAGAAAAGGGCAGCGCCGCAGTTTTCTGAATTCTCTACTCCATTCAAAGAAGGGGAAACTGAAGCCGCAATAAAAAGTATGAAACTTGAAAAAGCTGCAGGATTTGATGGAATTTATCCTGAATTTTTGGCTCATTGCAGACCAGCCACAATAAAATGGTTAACCAACTTCTTCACTAATATTCTGCAAACTGGAAACATACCACCTCTGATGAAGAAAACAAAGATAATAGCCATACTGAAACCAAATAAAGATCCATCTAAAGTGGAAAGCTACCGTCCAATAGCACTTCTAAGTGTTACATATAAACTCCTTGAGCGACTGATCTACAATAGAATTTATGAAACAATCAACAGTTACATTCCTATAGAGCAAGCAGGATTTAGACCTGGAAGAAGTTGTAATGATCAAGTACTGTCTCTCACCACGTATATCGAAAATGGATATGAGAGGAAATCAGTAAGCGTGGCTGCCTTTTTGGATCTATCAGCTGCCTATGATACTGTCCGGCGAGAAGGACTACTTCTAAAATTTTTGAGTGTGATCCCATGTCGTAAACTTACGGCCTTACTTAGCAATATGCTCAGTAATAGGTACTTCCAGATCTACGCTGATAATGACAGAAGTAGAGTGTTTAAATTAAATGATGGTTTACCTCAAGGATCAGTCCTTTCCCCCCTTCTTTTCAGTCTGTACATATATGACCTCCCAGACACATCATCAAGAAAATTCATTTATGCTGATGACATTTGTTTGGTGACTCAGTGCTCCAACTTTTATGATGCTGAAACTACTTTAGCCACTGATCTGGAAGCCTTGGATGTATACTTCAAGAAATGGTGTCTTCTTCTAAATCCTCAAAAAACAGTTATATCTACATTCCACTTACGCAACAGACAGTCTAATTACAAACCAACAGTCAGATTCCAAGTACACCAACACCAAGTAACAGGTTGATATGAAAAATAAAGGTCGATGACTGAGATGTAACAAATAACAGGCATCATCATCATCATCATCATCATCAATATTCTTAAAGGCGATTTTATGTACATAGATTAGTGTAAAGTAGGGGTGGTGTCTTAGTTGTGATTTTTTCTTAAAACAAAGAGTGTCGCCACCATTACTGGTGTGAGCGTTTGTCATCTGGAGAAGAAGCATCTTAACATCTGACGTAGTATTTTCTTGAATTGTATGACAAATTAGTTCTAAAATTGCAAGAACCAGATTGTGATTGTTTTCTTAATATTGCTCACGAGGCTGAATCACGATAGCAGTCCGGTTCCCTTAACCAGCAGCACAGCCGGCAAACAAACTCACGCCAAAAGGTTTTGTCCGGAGATAATTTCGATAAGTTAGGGGATGCAATGACAAATATCGGGCAGAGGTTATAATGGAAAGTTCATATCTTGTTAGGAATTCTGCCAAAAGCAAAGCTGTCTCCGTACAGGACCTGGAAGATTAGGGAGGTAAACGCTTCTCTGTAACCTCGGCAATAAGACGGACATAGTACTTAGCTCGCCTGTCCTACTTTATCTTCAGAAATGAACGTGGTACTCATTCCTTGTGAAGGCTGAGTGAACCTCGGGCTGTCCACTTCTCTGAAGGTGGAAATCTCGTCTCTAAAGCTACCGGATTCCTGACGGAAAGTAGGTAAGCTGAGCATGCATTGACTACTACTCCTGAACTCCTACCTGCTTTCCACTTACTTGTACCAGGCTTCTGACTTTAGTCACCCGATCCGACGTCGCTTGGTCAACTCTTGTTCTTTTCGAACCCCGACGGTATTACATTTGAAAGGCCTAGTAAGTCTTTCATTCCCATGCCTTTGCAGTCACTTCTAACGACTGATGTATTCTTCATGGATAGGGGAAAAATGATGCCTTCTAACCTGAATATTCATACCAATGTTCCCTCCTTTCATAAACAAATGAGCGGGAAGACTATTCCACTCAATTCGTTGAAATGTTCCAAAGGATCTACTTTGAGAAAGAATTGTAATGAGCTACGTATTATTGTCGGTATTCCACCGAACGAAGTGGCCGCGCGTGTTAACGACTACTGCTACGGAGACGAGCTCTGAACTTGGGAGAGGAGCGGATTCGAACCCCACCGTCCGCTATCCTGTGGTTTGCCATTTCCATGCAAAAGCCGGAAAAGTTCTGAGGTCAATTTCTTCCATTTCTTTACCCAGTTTCATTCAAAATCATTCATCTTGATTAGTCCCTCAACTGAAGATTGACGTCAGGAGGAGCATCCAGATGTAAAGGTACGCCATTTAATTTCATTTCGCCACATCCCAGACCCCTTTTCAGGAAAAGAGACTAGTTGGCACGTTATCTGTGTTCCGTGAAATACACAATTTCGCTTTAGGTCGCACCGACACAGATATGTTTATGCCGACGATGGGAGAGAAAAGGGCTAGGAGTGGCAAAGAAAGCGGCCATGACCTTAATTAAGGTACAGCCTGGTATGAAAATGGGAAACCACGGAAAATCATCTTGAAGTTTGCCGACAGTGGGGTTGGAACACACTACCTCTCGGATGCAAGCTCACAGCTGCGCGCCCCTAACCGCACGGCAAACTCGCCCGGTTCCCATAAAATAAGCAATTTACAGTAACAAAGTACAGCCGCTTCCAGACAAGCATCACAACACCAGCACTGTCGTCTCCAAAATTCCACTATTTAAATGTCAGATGCATGACGGAAATTGTAAGAGAAAGAAGTTGCAACATCTTAAGATAGATCAGACAATGGGATGGCATAAAATATGACTAGTATGCTTCTGTGTATGCATTATCAAACTTTATTTTCCTTGACCATTAGTTGATACTACTGAGTCTGGGTCGGGGATACAAATGGGGAGGAGGACCAGTATCTCGTCCAGGCGGCCTAATCTGCTATGCTGAACAGGGGTCTTGTGGGGTACTGGAAGATCGGAAGGGATGGAGAAGGAACAGGGAAGGAAGCAGCCATGGCTTTAGGTTAGGCATCATCCTGTCATTTGGAGGAGGAGAAGTGGGAAACAACGGGAAACTACTTCGAGGATGGCTCAGGTAGGAATCGAACCCCCCTTAGCTCAGTTGACCTTCCGAGGCTGAATTGACCCCGTTCCAGCCCTCGTACCACTTTTAAAATTTCGTGGTAGACTCGGGAATCGAACACGCGCCTGCGGGGGGTGGCAGCTAATCTCACCGACCACTACACCACGGAGGCGGACAATAAACAATAACCAAACGAAAAGAAACAAACAAAATCATATTAGATAATACCAGACAACTAATTAACGGAGGCAAGAGTGAAAAATATGCAAACAAATAAGAAAATTAAGGACGAACAGCAATAAAATGATTATTGAAGTAAAAAAAATACGAAATTTACGAAGCAAATTAATGAGTCAGTCAAACCAACCGAATAGGAAATAAATAGGAAATAAAAGTTAGCAATAAAACAAAGAGAACCGGGCGAGTTGGCCATGGGGTTATAGGCGCGCAGCTGTGAGCTTACATCCGGGAGATAGTGGATTCAAACCCCACTTTCGGCAGCGCTAAATATGGTTTTCCGTGGTTTCCTATTTTTCACACCAGGTAAATGGTGGGGATGTACCTTCATTAACGCTACGGCTGCTTCCTTCCCGCTCCTAGCCCTTTCCTATCCCATCGTCGGCATAAGACCTATCTGTGTCGGTGCGACGTAAAGCAACTAGCAAAAAAAATAGAGGTAGGCTAGGGAATAAAAATAAACTACACCAAATGAACACTACAGCTGTAATTGTACAAAAGTAGTCTGTTTACGACGTGTACAGCAGCTACTCAATCAGTACGATCACATATGCGCGTTCGCTGTGGAAATACCAGAATAAAACAGCCGCCTTTTGATTATTATAGGAATCCTAGTCGACATCTCCACGAGTTCTTGGTGTTTTGACCATTTATAAATACTGTAAGAGCGAGTGTCGAGTACGTGCAAAGCGGGTCAAGACCTGTCATTCACAAAGCTACAACACCTGCCTCGTCCTGTCCTTTCATATGCTAATGACTGCTTGACACAGATATCATTTGGTGTCTGCTGTCAGCCCACTGACGTGGAGAAATCACGCGTCCATCTCCCTCACAATGATACTCTCATTTGCAGACAAGTAATTGGATTTATCTTCATCATGAGCTAGCGCCAAACCAATTGCACACGGAAACTGATGATTAGCAGCTCAAATAAACATGGGACATGTGCTGCAAATTTGTAAGTCTTGCCACTTCAATTTTTCGGTGATTACCAATTCCTTACTGTTTAGCTCAAGGAGCAAAGGATGTAGTGGTTAATATACCTAACCACTTTCTCGTAACTGTGTGTTGTTTATGCTAAGAGTTTAGTAGGTCTATAATGACGGCAGGACCCTGAAACTTGAGGGCACATAACAGATCGATAGTATGCCCCAATCACCGTAAGAGGTGGCTAAACAGGTGTGAGTGGGGGTTGTGATCACGGGAAAGTAGGGAGAAGGAGAGAAACAAGAAAGTGTTTTAATAATAATAATAATAATAATAATAATAATAATAATAATAATAATAATAATAGGCTAAGCAAAGTCATCTCCGTACAGGCCATGAAGACTCTTGGAGGCGTGGAAGGTAAAGGCTTGCACTATCCTTAACCTCGGCACTTGATGGGGTAGAGTGGTTAGCTCTACGCCCGGCCGCCTTTGCACCAGGAATTAACCTGGTACTCATTTGTTGTGTAGGCTGAGTGAACCTCAAGGTCATGTGCACCTTCGGAAGTGGAAATTTCGCTTCTTAAATTGTACGACTTCCTGACGGGGATTCGAACCTACGTCCTTACGGGTGAACCAAGCATACCTTTACCGCCTCGGCCAGGCAGCCCCTAATAATAATAATAATAATAATAATAATAATAATAATAATAATAATAATAATTGTTCCGAGGTATCTGTGGAACAGCAGAAGTGAAAGAAAGTGCAGGGGTGAATGGGTCTAACTACAAATGCCAAGAAAAGAATTTAAAACTTAAAGTGAAGGTTATATTTCCTTTTTTTAAAAATTCAACTTTAGCAAATTTTATAACAATGAAACGTTAGGTAAAATGACAAGGCTTTAACCGAAACAAGAAAATCCAAAATTTAGAGAGAGTTTAACAATATGGGCTTCAAGCCCCAAGTTTTACAATTTCTGAGCTCTCAGCTCACAAACACATATTTACTAAAGGGCAGAAATCCCCTAATAACATGGAGCACTTGCTCCCACCTAGCAATGCCAAGCCACCTAGAGGCACATTTCCAATGTTTAAAAGAGCTGACCCGCTCTCAGTTTTCCAAGCCTATTAAAGGCAATACCAAGCTTTACATTAAATTGCCATCAAGGCACAACTTACACAAAATGAAACGGGGATATCTTGCACCCAGCCTACTGGGCCTTAGCAAAAAAATAATAGGTTAAGTAAGTGGCCCAATATGCAAAAATGAATGGAGGTGTGAATTTGCACTCCTACATGAAACTTCTTAAAACCTTGGAGGCACTAGGCCGATGAAACAGGGGCTATTCCCAAACTATGGAGGTACTCGTATAATGAATAAATTTAACACATTACGGAAGAGCAGAAAATCAGTCACCAAAACGTAGTCACCTCAAGTCAAAATGAAGGGGAGCTCGAGAGGGTAAAGCACTCTCTATCCCCGATTTACAGTTACAGATATATGCACTTTTTATATAAGCCGGCTTCCCGCGGGTTAAACTGCTGAGCTAGCAAGAAATAAAGATGTTCAGCAGCCATTAACTTACTGAAGAACTGCTGCCTGAAGAAAGAGGCGCTTCCCGCCTCCTGCTACACGTCCATACACTAAGTTAGATGTTGATGAAGTGGCCGAGAGACAGGAAGATCAGCAGCTTTTATACCCTCGGGAAAGGTTTGAGACCTTTCATGAATAATTAAGACACACCCACAGGCGTTTATTGGGTAGCTTACAGTTACACATCAAAATCGAAGAAGAAAGACACGATTGGTCAAAAATTAATTACATAAATTCTGGATTGGCTAAGTTCAAAACTGGCGGAAGGAAAGATTAACATTGTCAACCCACAAATGAAAGAACGAAATTTAGTAAGGACAAAAACTTTATGAGTACAAAATTTCTTAAAATAAATTTCCTTCACTTCGCGCCAGGGTGCATGATCATAGTTCTTTAGTAGAGACATCTATGAGAGAATGTTCACACTTCTTGATAAATAGAACAAAAACAAGTCGAAATTCACACAGTGACATCTTCAGAGGAAACATTTAAGTTGGTCTAGTTCCAAGTTCAGTGTTTCTCCAGTAGAGGAGTTCTAATTGGCGCAAAATTTAAACTTGCGGCGTAGAGGTGTACCACCCGGTACAATAATAATAATAATAATAATAATAATAATAATAATAATAATAATAATAATAATAATAATAATCTTGGTAGTACCTTGGTCGGTGCGAAATATCACCGACCCCATTCTACAGTTTTTCAACTGTGAAAAAAGCATGGAGGAAATTTCAGCAAAAGCTACTACCCCAGGTGGTAACCAATCCACCGTCGTCTTGTACGACGTTAGCGGGCCTTCGGATTCTGGGGAGCCTGCACCGACATGCTTGGAGGTATCGGAGACTCCACGAAAGATCAAACATAGAGCCAAGAATTTCTTTGCTACCTTTAATGCCAATTCTCTTCAGAAGGTAGGAAAACTGAAACAGCTCACAGATATCCTATCGCAACAGCAAATTTTGATTGCAGCAATTCAGGAAACGAGATTTACAGATGAGCAGGCCTTTGAATCTGAAGGTTACAGGATCTTCAAGGGTAAACCTGGTAAACGTGTCATACAAACTGTCCCCCACCTTGGCACAGCATTTGTAGTCAACAAAATGATTCTGGACTCAATAACAAATTTCACCTCTGTAAATAGCAGAGTCTCAACTCTGTCCTTTCGAAGCACAAACAAAATGTATACTATTGTGAACGTTCATGCGCCGATCAACCAAGCGAACAAGAGAGACCCAGAGGGAACTGATCGATTCTGGGAAGAACTTGAGGAGATTTTATCCAAGATTCCAGACAAACATACCATAATCATGCTTGGAGATTTCAATGCCCAGGTAGGCAAAGAGAGAAAGTTCCAAAACATCGTTGGAAACTATCCTGCTCACCAGAGAACAAATCGTAATGGAGAAAGGCTAATAGAGCTGTGTAAGTCATTTAACCTCGTAATGAAGTCTACTGCTTTTAAACACCTGCCCAAGAAACAGAAGACCTGGAAATCCCCAAATCAACACCTTGGTGAATTCCAGATTGATCATGTCGCGATCGCGCGGAAGGCTCAAAGAGAAATTCAGAATGTTAAAGTTCTAAGACAAGCAAAACTGGACTCAGATCACTATCTGTCCAAGATAAAAATCAAAGCAAGGAGAGTTCGAGCCAAAAGGTTTGAAAGATTTGATAGAGAAAAACTAGGATCTAACCATGAATTCACTCAGAAACTACAATCGGTGGATGCAGATAACTGGGAACAACTGCGCGAGGCCCTGGTCAAAACAGCTAAAGAGGCGGTTCAGCTTACTAAGCCCAGGAAGCATGCTTGGTGGAACAGTGAATGCGATGCAGCGATAAGGCAAAGACAGTTCGCCTGGCAGAAATGGAACTCGCTAAAGAACAAAGTCAACTGGACAAACTTCTTGAATGAGAGAAAGTGTGCAGCAAAAACCATCCGCAGCGTTAAACGTGCTTTTGATAAACACCAGCTGGCTCAAATTGAGCAGGATTTCAAGAAGAACAATACACGCGACGTTTATAAAACATTTAAAAGCAACTTGAGGAAATACGACCCACCGAGCCTACAGTTCAGAGATTCCAATGGAAACCTAGCCCATAACGACAAAGAAAACTGAAGGATCCTTGCAAAATACTTCGAATACCTTCTTAACTGCGAGGCCCCAATGTCCAGATTCACATTTGAAGATAAAACAACAGTTCACCGAGATTCAGCTCCACCTACGAAAGAGGAAATCAGACAGATTATCAAATCCTTGAAGAATAATAACGCGCCGGGTGAAGATTCGATAATAGCTGAATTGTGGAAGTTTGCTGGTGATAATGCAGTAGAAAAATTAACGGACATCATACATGAAATCTGGAACACTGAAAGACTTCCAAGTGACTGGACATCTGCCCTAATCCACCCACTTCATAAGAAAGGCGACAAGTCGGATGTTAACAACTATCGCGGGATCTCCCTCCTACTTATAACCTACAAAATTATCTCGAAAGCTCTTCAAATCAGAGCAGTAGAACAGCTAGATCCAGAGCTGGGTGATTACCAAGGAGGTTTCAGGAAAGGACGGTCATGTGTGGGGCAGATTATGAATCTGAAATCTGTCCTTTCATATCTTAAACTAAGGAGCAAGCCTTTTGTAGTAACGTTCATCGACTTTAAGAAGGGCTATGATTCAATTGATAGAACTACCCTATTTCAGATCTTAAAGGAATTTGGCTTGGACGGTAAAACAAGAGTGATCATCCAACAGACTCTCACCAACACCATCTCAAAAGTGAAGTTTAGAGGAGAGATTTCAGAGGCCTTTGAAATACGGACAGGAGTTAGGCAAGGAGATGGTCTCTCACCTCTGTTGTCCAACTGCGTTCTTGAGAAAGTGATCCGTGAATGGCGCAGAGAAATGAGTTATGAAGGAGTCGAAAGCGGAGTCAGACTAGGCCACAAGAACAAGAACCTTTCAATTGACTGTCTAGCATTTGCAGATGATCTCGCGGTTTTCGCTGATTCCTTGGATGTGGCCACGAAACAGATCAACCAGCTTCAAACACAAGCTGCAAAGGCGGGCCTCCAAATCTCCTTTGAGAAAACGAAATTCATATCAAACATCAAACTGGCGCCAAGTGAGCTAGAAGGGACTCACAGAAAAGTCAAGCGAGTTGAAAAATTTAAGTATCTTGGTGAATGGATAGAACCTAACTTGTCCGAAAAAGAAGGCTTTTCTTCACGCATGAATAAAATGGAAATGGCTTACCATCTGACTAAAAATGTCTATAACAAAAGATCTATATCTCTCAATGCAAAAATTAAACACTATTGCACTGTCATCCGGCCAGAGGCTCTATATGCTGCGGAATGTCTCGCCATGAACAAAAAAGGCATGATGGAGAAATTGGAGGCCAAGGAAAGAAAGATTTTGAGAAACATCTTAGGTCCAGTCAAAGACAACGGTGAGTTTAGGAGACGGCACAACCAGGAGTTATACTTGCATGTGGAGAAAATAACTGATGTGATGCGAAAAAGAAGGATTACTTTTTATGGACACATGGCCCGAATGAATTCAACACGGTTAACCAACCGCATTTGCACTTTCCTCCAAAAGAAAAAGGCAAAGGGGGCATGGTTCAGTGAGGTACAGAAAGATCTGCAGGAGATTGGGATCTCATTTGAAGATATCCAGGAGCGTGTCCCACTTAAGAAAAGACTCCAAGAACATCAGAGTTTCCTACCAAAGCCGAAGATGAAAACTGGAAAGGCATGGACGGAAGAACGAAAGGAGCAACACCGTATACGAATGAAGGAGTACTGGACCAACATTAAAGCTCAAGGGAAACAGTTGAAATGATGTGGTCCTTAGTAGGCCGAAACGAAATAATAATAATAATAATAATAATAATAATAATAATAATAATAATAATAATAATATTGAGACCCACAATTTAAATACCCTGGCGTGATCATTAACGAGCTAGTGGCATGTGGTGTTAAGAAGAATGCAGAAGGCGACGTGTGTAGATCGAACCGCGAATGAAGAGATATCGAACCGAATTCGCGAGAGAAGGGCAATTCGGGGAAATTCGACCAGAAGAAGAGATAGAATGATAGGCCATATCTCAAGATACCCAACACTTGTTCAGTTAGTTCCAAGGATATTGTAGGTGGCAGCAACGGCAGGGGTAGACCAAAGTATGAATATGACAACCATATTATAATAGAGTAGGATGCAATAGTTTCGTGGAAATGAAAATGTTAGTACAGCGTAAGGTGAAGTTGCATGGACTGATGACCCAAATAACAACAACAACAACAAATACAACAACACAAATTCCTTTTGAATTTGAGAACGAATGAAAAATCTCGACGGGGATCTTTTCTTATTAGAGCAAATTTCAATCACTTGCGCATTTTCAGTTTTTAGTTAAATTGCTATGAACATCGTCTCCTAGTCTGTTGTATTTTCTTCAAGCAACGGGCTTTAATGTTTCTTCAGAAATAACCGATTGACCGAACTTTGATAGTTTGCTGTGGTAAGATCTAAAGTAAGATGGCTTATGCCGTGTTCCCTGCGTTGTTTTATTCCAACTGCCATCTCATGGCCCCCTCAAGTCGTGTCGCACGCTGTTCTAAACACACCCTGCCCTGTCGTTCCGCTCTCTCGTGAGATCACGCTACGTGACGAAGTTCCAGGAGGACATGCTCACGTCGTGTCGATACTGGAATCCTCTGGCGGGTCAAACATACACAGAACATGTGTTCAAACAGATCTCTATCTGCAAGGCAGTAGCAGATGCACCCACTGTTCTTCATAGCCACAGCGTGACTTGAATGCTATTTCATCCGTTCACAACAGTGAGCAGATTTTCTACTCATCCGCTGAGTGATTTCAATTCTTGTCGTGTTCCCAAGAGAATTAGCTCTTTACATTCTATAAAATAAATCCTTGCTATTTTGGTGATATTTTTCTTTTGGATTACGTACCGCTGTATGTAATGTTTTGATCACGAAATATCGTAGAAGGATCTGAAACGTGAGGTGTTTTTCCTTGTTCCTTTTAAACTTTAAAGTACTTGTCTGACTTAGGCTGAGATTCAAGTGTTTTTTGCGTCGAAAAACAACATTCTACCACCATCACCATCACCAAATTTTCAGCATTTATGTTCCTTTATAAAAAATTTCGAAATACATTGTTATTTATCATATTACATAGCATCTTAAGGGCTCCTATAATGTTTGCCTTCCTTGCTTGTGCTAGTCTGCATTTCATGTCCTCATTACTTCTGTCATCATTAGTTATTTTACTAACCAAGTAACATTATTAATCTATTTCCTTTAAGACTTCATTTCCTAATCTAATATTTCCTGCATCAACCGACTTCGGTCGACCCCCCCCCCCCCCCAATTACATTGGTTTAGGATTGATTTATTTTTCATCTTGTACTACTCCTCCAAGGATATTTCATACCATTCAGGAATTTCTCCAGATCTTCTACACACAAAGAAAAAATAACAATATCTTTGGAAAATTTCAGAATTTTGATTTCCTCCCCTTGAATGAATTACTATTCCCTTTCCAAATTTCTCTTTGGATTCATTTGCCGCCTGTTCTATCTAAACATCAAAAAGGAGAGGAAAAAGTGTAGCCTTGCTTTACTTTTTTATGGATTTTTGCTTCTTTTCCATAGCTCCCATTTTTATCACTGCAGACTAATTTTGTACAAATTGTAGATAATTATTTTTTCTCGGTATCTGATCCTGATCACTTTCATAATTTCAAAAAGCTCGGTCCAGTCAATATTACCGAATGCCTTTTCTAAATATACGAATGCCATGTGCGTGGCTTTGTCCTTCTTAATTCAATCCTCTAAAATCAGTCATAAAGTCAGGATTCTTTCACATGTTCTTACATTTCTTCTGAAGCCAAACTGTTCTTCCCTCAACTCAACGTGATATTTTTTGTTTTTATTTTGTTATTTTATAGACTCTTAGCTCATT
This sequence comes from Anabrus simplex, assembly GCF_040414725.1. Lineage (NCBI taxonomy): Eukaryota > Metazoa > Arthropoda > Insecta > Orthoptera > Tettigoniidae > Anabrus > Anabrus simplex. The sequence goes on along the minus strand of NC_090275.1, from coordinate 98,108,104 downwards.
AGACTGAAACACATCTGTACGTCATCCCCATTTAAAGCACAGCTCAAACCACACACTGGATAGTACTAATGAATCGTTCACGAGCGAACTGACACTTTTCTCTTTTGAACGACTCATTCAGAGGAGTTACAGTAGCTCGCTCCTTGAGAGCTGGTGTTTTTCGCAAGACACGACGAACTGTACCGAAACACGAGGAGGATCTCCGAAGAAATAAGACTCAAAAGAGCAAGATTTTGTGGACATATGATCAGGATAGTCATGTAGAGAATGACTAGAAGAGTATGGGAGACAACGGGTAGGATGAGAGGAAAGACGGGAACTAGGTTGGTTTCTAACTCCGGAAGGACTTGGCTGGGAAGATGGGGATCAAAGTGGAAAGGTCAGAGAACTGGAGAATTAAGTACACACCAACCAATATGCCGGAGCTCAATGTCAGTAAAAAGTACAGGAATAGGATAGAGAAGTACCAGAGAAGAGGATACTGAAAATATCAGCTGAAGAACGGAAGGAAGGAGAGGTAGGTTGAAGAGGTTCTGGGAGGAGAAGGAAAGCAAAAGCATGACAAAGCTGCCCGTGGTCCTGCAGCGGACGTAACGAAAGAGAAGACGAAGAAGACGAAGAAGCCACGAATAATCGGTTTTAACGTCACACTAACACACCAATTTCAGTAGTGTTTGTTTTCCCACAGGCTGGATTTGTGACAAACATATCACGCATGGCCAATGCACTTTATATCTCTCATTGCATAATTGTATAATTTTGTGAGTAAACAGAGCGCTTCCCCAAACTTGGGAGGGAACCTGGGACTGGATAAACCAGACCAAACGCAATGGCGCAACAGCCCCGAAGAGCCTTGGCCTACCAGGCGACCGCTGCTCATCCCTAATGCCTGAAGATTATAAGGTGTCTTGTGGTCAGCACTACGAATTCTCTTGGCTGTTATTTTTGATTTTCTATACCGGGGCCGTCATCTCAGCGTCAGATAGCTCCTCAATTGTAAACAAGTAGGCTGAGTAGGCCTCGAATCAGCCTTTAGATCCAGGTAAAAATCACTGACCTGGCCGGTAATCGAACCCGGAGCCTTCCGGTAAGAGACAGGCAGCACGCTACCTCTACACCGCGGGGCCGGCGAGATGGGATATAGTGTATTGTTTTCTTATGTCGGGAGAGTAAGAGCTCGCCTGATTTAGGTCTTTCTAGTTGACCTTCACGTCTGATGATGACGATGATGATGATGATGATGTAAGGAAAGGGTTAATCTAAACCTTGCTATCAACATACGTTCTGAGGTCGAAGTTCAAGTCGTTAAGCTTGAGATGTTGAATGTTCCTCGACGAGAGGTAGGAAACATAGTAGACACATAGTAAAGGGTGGGCCGAACTCAGTTAGGCAGTTTTTGATCAGTGTTAACTTATCAATCCAACAACACACGGCGAAATGGGAAGTATCTTTTGTTGTCGATAGATGGCAGCATCATGCAGTATGCTGCGAACATCAGTACTTCAACTACTTAGTGCGCATTGACGAAACAACATCATGGCCGGAAGACGGTTGACTATGTGTAAAATGTGTGCGCCTTTCATCAGATAATCACAATGTATCAGAAGTCCAGCGCAGAATTTCGGAAGAGTTTGGATCGCCAGCAGTCCACAGGGACACAATTGGATGCCGTTATGCATCAGTAGACTAAGCGCCATTTGACGAAAATTGAGATTTTAGCGCCATCTTGTTGAGGAAGGCTTGAACTATTTATAAAAAATTCCCCACTGCATTACAAAAGGCCGTTAGTTGTTAATAAATAGAAAACCTAAGCGACAAAGCGGGAATCAGTAAAAATGTATATTGCATCAGTAGACTATGCGACGTTCCAGTTTGCATCATTGGACCAAGCGCCACATTCCTCACATTGCGCGCGGATGACAGCGAAGGAGCCCGCGTTTTCGATAGTGCTGACATTTTTACGTGGTGATACACTGAGTAGTTTATCAAGTGACGAAGTTCAACGATGTATCAAGTACTCCCAAAAGTAAGGAGAAGGACAATGCTACTTATGCAGCTTGCTAAGAAGGTTGAGTCTGAGAATCACTCTCTAGAATTTGATGGTGAATCTCAGGAAATAAATCTAAATAAGTCAAGACAGAGACGACCACGGGAAAGTAGAGTTCCCTTTCACCAGGCATTAATACCATTTTGGCCAAAATAAAAACCTATTATCTCTGAAGACAAACTAAGAGACTTTGGTTCGCTGATGCACCTAATACCTGCAGATGCCAAACAATTTTACCAGAATCTTCAAGCAGATTCAGACATCGTGGATGACGTAGATAGGTTTAATGGATATCCTGATTTCGAGATTGAATGAACTGAGAGCAACAATATTATTAACTATCCAGTGATTTGTGTGTATTTATGGGAGAAAACATCTTTAATCACATTTTCTGTCTCAAGCAGAACAAAACAAGGCTTAAAAATATCACGTCAATACTGTACTCTCAGAACATAATAGGCCCATCGTGAAGGAAAATCCATTCAAAAATTGTACAGACTACAATGGCTCATGTCTTACAAATGTATTTGACTCAGATAAGTTGAAATTCCTCAAATCAGTAAGTCGTTATAGCAACGACTTTAGAGAATAGCTTTCCTTCTAGAATTTCTCCATCTAAAACTTGAATAATGTACCGGAGTTGTGGCGCGGCTCGTGGTGGATCAAGCACTCAGCGGGCCTTTTTAGACAGTAGGAGATTCAGTTTTTAATCGTGGCTGCTGCCACGTTGTATTTTTTGAAGTTTTACTCAGTAGATACTCAACAGTTGAGGGTTCTTGGTGTAGCATCGTGATACATTATTCGCACTTGAGAAAAACCTTAAATTGCATCAGTAGACTAAGCGCCATTTCTTGAAGGAAATCTATGTAGTGCGAGTATAAAAATGTTGAAATTTGGTGAGAAGGTACAATCTATTATCCTACAACACCAGTAATACCATATTTAGTAAAATTATGTTCGCTCGAATTTACACATAGAACCAAATTTAAACGCGATTATCTCGCAACCAACTTTTGGCGCTTGGTCTAGTGATGCATAACGGCATCCAATTGTCCAAATAAACCAATAGTTTGATGAAACTGCCAGTGCTCTGAGTCCGAACACAACACACACAATTCGCAGTCCAGCGCTCGCATTGTGCAGACGCTCCCAGCACCAAGCTCCAGAGAGACTAGCACCCTGAAAGCTAGCTCACTACGTCTACTGCGAAAGCTACGGTACTCAGTACCACCCAAGCAACGAAGCCCAGTCACCGGAAAGCCCCTAACTCCCGGAGAACAGGCCACCTGCAATACAGCCTGTTTTGAATTCAACAATCGTCAACTGCCAGCCAAGAATAGGCAGTACCAGCCTGTGAGCAATTTGTCAGAGCCCTGTTTTTGAGCAATTTGTCAGAGCCCTCAGTGTGGTCACTGGTTCGGAACTCGTCCCGTTGCGACACGGTAAAACTACACTTGTTCCGACCGTGCCCACTGAGCGAGCACCTAATCAGCGCGCCGGTCCTCTTATTTGAGTTTGACCGTTCCAGTGTTTTATAACAAACACCCAAGTTTCCCCAGCCCTAACCCAGCCCTGTCGGGACCACCTCGGTGGATTGAGTAGCCGAGACACCGACCTTCCCACTCCAAACCATGGACCCACCCAACTTCAATCAACCACTAGTAATCCAAACCAAGGAACGCCATTCCAGCTCCTATCCTTTCATCTTCCCGCTCCCATACGACCCATACATGGACATCTCACCAAAACGGTTGTACCATCACCGTAAGAACACATATACAGCTATAAAACCCGTTATGCATCATGTACAAATGGCACAAGAGCTCTGTAATGGATGTATTATCGTTTTCTCTCTTGACAGAGAACTAAGTCACAACGCAATCTTTGCACACTTAAGAACTGTGAACATCCAATACAGAGTCTGCTCACAATTCACCACACACATGGAAACATCTGCACAAACAGAACCTAACACTCAGCACACAGAAACACAAACAGACGACACTATAGTTGATGCACCTCTCACCTCCCCCCTTCCCCCCCCCCACCAGCAACCGAGCCCGGGACTGAGATCCCATTAGTCTCACAACCGGGCACGGACACAACAAACAAATACACGCAGACCAGGCGCGGACGTAAAAAACCCGCCCCTGGGCCTGCCAGACAGCCAACACACACACCCACCAAAACAGAGACTCGAACCCATGACCCAACCCGCCCCTCCCTTGTTACACAATGCTTCAACTGCCTTCTGCTCCATCACTCAGCAGCTACTTGCTCTGCAGCTACCCGCTGCAACAGATGTGGCGGCTCACACCGCCACACTGTTTGCACGGTACCACGGGACCAGCCGAGGTGTGCAAACTGTCAAGGCAGTCATGCCGCCTCATTCCCTGGTTGCCCCTTTATCAAGAAGGCAGTGAAGGAACACTACCGACACGCTAAACACTTACACTCACCTACTAAACCTGCAGCACACACAGTCACCAATACCCTACCTCATTCGAACCCAGGACCCTTCATCCAGCAACCCAGCAACCTGATCAACCAAGACACCACTACCATACTGAATTTATTACTGTTGAACCTCCTAACGACCCATAACCAGAACCCCCCACCCCCCCCCCCCCCCCCATGCCAAGCAACCAACTCATCATAGACTAAAAGTCTCCAAGCATCCCATCCCCGCCCAGACAGCAAGAACATGCCCTCACTTCCTAATTGCTAAAACACCTCACTCCTTAAAGCTCATAAAGCTCAAAAACACTGGAACACCCGGAAACTGAGGCGGGTGCAACAACTAACTGCCGCATTTCTTATGCTGTTTATTTTCTAAATTTAACACCGCACACCCACGCAATAACACGGCGCCAGCTAGTTATGCGTGGGTCACTGCTTTACGATGTCGGTAAACACCACTGCAAACTTCCAAACGCAACAGGGCGTGGCTAGCCCTGGGACACCCCAGAGCTACCACAGCCGACACACTCGTACCGCTGTGTCATCCTGACACTGAATGCAGCGAGTCCTAGTCACACTCACACACACACGACCACACACACACAATACACACGACTACAACAATTACAATCACAATCAAAACACAATAAAACATACAGCACACTCAAACTGACAAAGCAACATCGGGCGTGGTCACCCACTGGATGGGTGACCACGAGCACACATAACTGCTAAAAACAACAAACTGCCAAAAAACACACTAAATTAACTTACATAACAGACAACAACTCACACAACAGTCCGACAGAGGAGCGCGGAATAGCGCACCGGTATCGGCATGTCACAAACCATCTATCTCTTCGGAGATAGGTGGAACATACGGATGACCAGGCGCGTGCTCTGAGTCCCACGCATTCTGGTCAGCCGAAAGCTGACACAGTAGCACGCGTTGCTGCGGAACTGGCATCATCTCCTCAGAAATCGAAGTCTACCCACCGTTTGTCGGCCCCACTGAATATTTCAAGGACAAGTTTGCAGAGTGTTTTGTTGTGACACGAAGCTGACGCCATACGATTCAAGGCTGATTCATGTTTTTAACGGGAACAACTTCGACAGGCGACTTGAGTTTGCCGAATTGACGCTCACCAAGTTTCAGACGTGTTGTCTGGACTGATGAGACCAAATTTCACACATGAGGATCGGTCAACGGACACAATTGCGTGTTTTGGTGATCAGAGAACCCCAATGTCACAACTGAATATGATTTCTAGTCCCCAAGTGGCGTGACGTACTGATTGGCCTGTTCTTCATTGAATCTGGCGTCACGGGAGTAGCTTACCTAAGGTTGATGAGGGAAAGTGTCATCCCAGAACTTCGATGCTGTCCTATCACACTTCACCAACATTGTTCGGGTGTTCTTGAATGGAGTTATTCCTCAACGCTGAATTGTCTGTCGAGGGCCTGTGTGGAGTGGTCAGGCCGATCATCCAACATATCTCCACCAGATATTTTCCTTTGGGGTTACCTCAACTTCAAGGTGTACGCTAATCCAATTGACAGGATGCAACGATCTGCATGAGGTAGTTGTTCAGGAATTCAATAATGTTCCGGTGAATATGTGAAGAAAGGCGTGTGAAAATGTTGCTTTGCACCTCCAAGCCAGTGTTGACTTAGATGGTGCCAGGCCGACCACTATCTTAAACATCGGTTACTTATGTTCTTGCGATTCCAATTTTGTTAGCCAGTGCAATTGTTAACACTTATCAATAAAAACTGTCTAATTAAGTCTGGCGTATCCTGTAGAAAAGAGCATACAATTCTCCTCTAATGCATCACACGGCACATTTATTTGGGGCAAGTTCTAGGTGTAACCATTCTTTTCTTCTTTTGTAGATTTAGAATGTCAAACTTAATATTGCTGTATCTCCGAAGCTTGTAAAAGTGCCACTTTTAAATTAGTAAATTTGTTTTTGGCATCTCTTTTAAGTAGCCGGTCCCGCGATGTAGGGGAAGCGTGCCTGCCTCTTACCCGGCGACCCGGGTTCGATTGCCGGCCAGGTCAGGGATTTTCACTTGCATCTGAGTGCTGGTTCGAGGTCCACTCAGCCTATGTGATTACAACTGAGGAGCAGTCTGACGGTGAGATAGCGGCCCTGGTCTAGAAAGCCAAGAATAACGCCCGAGAAGATCCGTCGTGCTGTCCACACGACACCTCGTAATCTCTAGGTCTTCGGGCTGAGCAGCAGTCGTTTGGTAGGCCATGGCCGTTCGGGGCTGTTGCACCATGGAGTTTGGTTTGATCTCTTCAAAGTTCACTCATTGTTATGGTCTGAATAGGATTTATGATTTAATTATACGTAAGCTTTTCACACCATAGGTACACCAATGTGCACTTCCACTTGTTAACTATTTGTTCAGTGGCCATGTATGTTAAGTGAAAAGTGACTCCAAATTTGCACATTCCTGAGTTGGTGAAATCTATGTCAACTTAAATCAGCGCAAGACCATACTGGAGTGAAACGTTCAGCAGTATCAGGATGCCATCGTATCAGTTCATATAGGGTTTATCAGAATTATACCGACAAAAAATCTCATGGATTCTCTTCGTGTTATGTTGAACCATGGTGCAATCGGGTTGGTGGAGAAAATTTTTCTTTTCGAGAAAATGAGGTTATTTTCTTACTCCGGGCACGCGATTCAAGTTGTCGAACTTGCTGTATTTGCTGCGCCAGAGCACACGCCACTGCCGCGCTTCACGGAAGATAATGGGTGGGAGGGGAAGTGGGGTGTATGGTGGAGACAGAGATATCGCTCCGCACGTATGCATAAGCTTCCTCGTCCAACTCACTCAGGATTGCTCTTGTCTCTTAGAGGTAATATCCACAGTTCGTTTATTTAACAGACGTAACAGCACACACAGTACAAGAACACACAGTAATTAAAACACACTTGTCAGTCAAAGAATGCACCAGATCGTTTCTCCTCCCTTCTTTTGGTCCCAGTAACGTTCTTCTTATTTAACATGCTTGAAGATACAACACTGCAGTCCCATGATTGTGTATTCTTTCACTCACAACATTGTAAATGGAATGAAATACTGAACGAAGGAAACAAGACGTCCAATGGTTTGATTACAGTAGATGCTGAATACGTCCAACCCTCTCCTACTTCGATGCATAATTCACAACGGTGACCTATGGATTTTCTTAAGGATATTTTGTGTGTCGCGAACGACCTGGAAAGTTGTATGTATTCTTGGTACAAGTTCATCTTCTCCTTCTAAGGGGTTTGCATAGTGTACCGGGCGGTACACCTCCACGCCGCTAATTCAAACTTTGCGCCAGTTGAAACTCCTCTGCTGGAGGAAGTCTGAACTTTATCAACTGTATTAATTTTCAAGTTTCTCAGAAGATGTCACTACTTGGAAATTTTGAAGTTTCTGAACTGGGTCGTTTTCGATGTATTTTTGTTTTACCTGTAGTAAGAAGTGTGAACTTTATCTTCTAGAGGACACTACTGAAGAACTACAATGGTGCACCCTAGTGTGAAGTGAAAGAACTGTTTTTTGGAGAAATTTTTATTTCAAAAGTTTGTTCCTTGTTAAATTTATTTCTGTTATTGTTTAAGTTGGCTGTATAACCCTTTCTTTCCCCTTGTTTTGAATTTAGCCAATCCCGAATTTCTTTAATTAATTTATGACCAATCAGGTGTATCTTCTCCAACTTGAATATCTTGCTTAACCCTAGCCAATAAAGTTTTTGTGGGCGGGTGTTCTCATTCCTGAAAAGCCTCGAACTTTCCGCGAGAGTATATAAACTGCTGATTTTCTGGTCTCCACGCCACTCCAGTAACATCTTTTGGTGTGTAAAGTACATAGCAGGGGGCGGGAAGCGCCTCTTTCTTCGGGCAGCAGTTCATCCATAAGGTAATGGCCGTTTAATAAATTCTTTTCTTGCTAGCTCAGCAGTTTAACTCTCGGGGCGGGTCCGAAGCTTTTCCACCATGTAACCTTTCCCTAAAATGTAAAGACTCTTAGTATCTATTCTCTTTTAAGCTACATATTGGGATAGAGAGTGCTTAACCCTCTCAAGCTCCCACTCATATTGTTTTGAGGTGAACTTATTTTTCACAACCAATTCTTCCTTAACGTAATGTAAATTGTTTCTTTCTAAAGTCACCTCTTTAGTATGGGATTAGCCCTTGCATTAGCGGCCTAGAGCCAGATTAGGTTTTAAACAAAATGTATGAGGAGTGCAGATCGCCTCCTCTCAAATTGGTATTTTAGAGGCCATGTAATTAACCTTTTCTCTCTTAATAGGCCTCAGTATGTTGGGTATTTTACCCCTGTGTTTATGTCCTTAGAGGACAGCTTGAAGGTGGAATTTGGTGTGGCCTTTGACAGGCTTAAATTTTGAGAGCGAGTTGCTCTTTCTGGAATTTTTTTTTTTCTGAGCGCCTCAAGGAGGATTTACTGTGTAATTTGGAGCAAGTGCTCCTGGGCATGAATGGGGTTTTCTGCCCCTCTGTTAAAACGTGTTTTGGGGTAAAGTTGGGTTAATTGCTCAAGAATTGTGAGTTCGGGGCTCGAAGCCCAAATCCTGTAAATACTGTAATTGTACTGTGTTGCCTTGCTACTCTGTACCTGCCATGCTTGTTATTTCTTGATTTTGAAAAGAAAATATAACCTTGTTAAATTTTAAATTAACTTTAATTTCGTAGCCTGAGACCTGTTCACCCCCGCACCTTCTTTCACCTCTGCTGTTCTACAGATATCTCGGAACACATAGTATTCAATTTGTGCAGAACAAACTGTACACTGCCTACTGGGGCTGGGAAGCGACTATGAGAAACAAACAATAAACTTGTATGCATTCGCACAGAGCATCACCTCTGTCTCCCACTTCCCCTCCCTTCCCTTCAGTTTTACAAGTTTCTTTACCTTGCACCGACACAGACAGGTCTTGTGGATAGGAGACTGTGGGATAGGAGTAGGAAGGATGCGGCCGTGGTCTTAATTAAGGCAAGGTTCTTGACTAGTGTGAAAATGGGAAACCACGGAAAGCCATGTTCAGGGCTGCGGAGAGTGGGGTTCGAACCCACTATCTCCTGAATGCAATCTCACTACCGCGCGCCCGGAAGTAACAAAGTCATCTCGTTTTCTGGAAAAGAAAGATTTTTCTCTGCCAATCCGATTGCACCATCGTTCAACATAACACCAAGGCTATGCCTGATATTTTTTGTCGGTACACAGTAGTCTGATACACCCTATCTCAGTAATTCAGAAAATGAGGAAGAATTGCTACGATTTTGGTTCTACGGTTCTCCTTAATGCATTTTATTTAAGTGGTGGTGAAAAATTTGAATATTATCCGTTCAATAGTTTGTCATATAAAGGTACTCGTATTGAAACTGCGAAATGCTAGAAGCGGCGCACATGCAATGAAGCATGTAACTACTTAGGAGAATACATAAAGTAAAGCATTTCATTGCTAACCAACTACAGCACATGAGACTGTCGTGTTTGTTTTTACAACACTAATTGGAAAAATTCTCCTTGGTGCCATTAGCCATTAGATACAGTGGTACCTCAATTTTATCAAAGAGTTTGGCCAGCGGATTGCTCGGCGATACCCGATCAACTTATTCAGCGCATCAGCGTAGCTTTACAGCGTGGGAATGGAATATCCATTTCGGGCCACTGCCACATGGTAACGAGCTGGATGAAGTTTTAGACATGACTTTACATTTTACAGAAATTGAATTTTTGTTTGTGAATAATGAATTTGAGAATTGGCATAAATCAAAGCCTTCTATAATCGTTGCTTTATGTAAAAGTGGAATAACTTTATTCTGTAACTTGGTACACGTCAGAAATGTATTTATTGAATGACTTTTATTAATAAATAATGCACCAAATTTAAGATAAAAAAATTCAATTATTTTGGGGCAAGATATAGAATCTACATACAAAATTTGATGTGTAACACAAAATTGTGAGAAATCCGCAATACTAACGCCCATGCGTTATACATCAAAAGAAAGGTTTCCATGGAGCACTTTAGCTCGAATTCAGCTTCATCTGTTTCTGGACTTTAATTCTCGTCCAGGTCTCCTTCATCTTTTCACTCTACAATCTCCTTCTTTCGTCTGCCCATGCCGCTTGGGTACGCAATCAAACTTTTCCTTAAAACCCGTTGGTGGTCTTGATCTTCGGCTTGTAAGCATCCCTGTTGCTCATTTCCATTCGTAGTATTCCCATTTCTTCCAGGTCCCTCTTCACCTCCCGATACCAGCGCACCGTAGTTTACTCGATCTCAAAAAATCTTATTATCTGATTGGTCAGTCTTAAACCGGGTTCATTCTGTTGATATGTCCGAAAAAAATGGCTCTCCTTTTTCGGATGGTATCTGAGATTTTTCCATCTTGAGGTATAATCCTTGATTTCCTTTCTTTCTGTATTATCCGTCCTCTGTTATTTGGGGTCCCAGTATCTTCTTCGGAATCACTCTCTCCACTAGTTCCAACTTCTTTACCAATCCTTTTTCTTATCAGGTTCAAGCATTCAGCTGCATACAAAGCCTCCGAGAGGATCACTGTCTGGCAGTGTCTGAGTTTCGCATTGATCGAGATAATTTTCTTGTTGTAAGTGTTCATAGTTATTTTATATGCCAAGTTCATCTTGTTGATTCTCGATAAGAGTGCTTCTCTTTCTGACGGATCATTATCTATCCACTCCCCCACCCAGATTTTTTAATTTCTCCACGTTGTGAATCCTTTCTCTCTCAACTGTCATCAACCTGGGTGCTGTTTTAATGTTGGTCATATATTGTGTCTTCGCGAAAGAGATTCATAGGTCTGCCTTACTTGCTTCTTCCTGGAGTTGTGCAATTTGGTTGCGTTGACACTGACAGAAACACAATGTCATCCTCAAAGGCTAAACAGTCAACTCCTGTCACTTTGTTTTTGCATCCCATTCGTATACCACCTATTCCTTGCATTTTACGGCGCCAATCTCTAATCACTTGTCAAGAACACAATTGAAAAGAAGGTCAGATAATCCATCTACCTGTCTGACCCCTGTTTGAATCCCAAATGATTCCGATAGGATCCCTCAGAACTTGACGTTGGATGTTGTGCTAGTCACTGTCTGTTTGATCAGTTCATTATTTCTTTATTTGCGTAAAATAGTAATTTATTCGAATAATTACTGCTTAAGTCACTGCAGTTAATTGTATTCACCGGTAGTTGTCTGCGCTGATCTTTATACGCCAGCCCGATTGAGGGCTCTTAAAGTTGTTAATGGTCATCCTTCTATGTTAGTCCGATAGATGGCTCTTTGAAATCAAGTTATTACCACAATGTGAGTTGTTGCTCCGTGTTGGTTCTAACAAACGATGTATGACAAAATTATAAAAAATAAAAGCCATTACAGGTGATTGCAAAAATCCAGCAATTTATCTACATAGGATTTGTTTTGGTATCTACTGACAGTAACCTGCCTTTCAAATTCATTAACAAAGCACAAGGTCAAAGTTTTGACAAAATATATATTTACGTATCATAGTGTAATAACAGAGGACATGAGGAGCAGTCGAGAGGTGAAAACTCGTATTGCGATTGCAAAGGAAGCATTTAATAAGAAGAGTAGACTTTTTTTATGGGGGCATGGATAGAGACTTGAGGAAGCGATTCGTGAAGTGCTTTGTATGGAGCGTGGCACTGTATGGAGCCGAGACTTGGACATTGAGAAAAGAAGACGAAATAAGACTGGAAGCATTTGAGATGTGGATTTGGAGGAGAATAGAAAGTATACAACGGATAGAAAAAGTAAAGAATGAAGAAGTCTTGAGAAGAGTTGGGGAAGAGAGAAATATATTAAAAGTAATCAAGAAGAGAAAACACAATTGGATTGGTCATTGGATGAGGAGAGATTGCTTGCTTATAGATGCTATAGAAGGAATGGTAAATGGAAAAAGACAAAGAGGACGGAGAAGACATCAGATGCTGGACAGTATCAGGATAGAATACAAGTATGAGGAAACAAAGAGGGTGGCAAGAGACAGGATTGCGTGGAGAGTTGCCATGTGAAGACCTGCCGTATGACAGAACACTGATGATGATGAGTGTATTTTCAGCATGGTCAGTTATATAGGCATTTAGTAGAGTTAAAGCTGCGAGGGATGTTAAAGTTAGCATTATAACTACACCATATCCGGGACAGTTCCCCTAAACTGAAGCGTATTTCACAAAAAAGAAAAACAAAGTCGAACCTCCATCACTCGAATTTTCAGTATCTCGAAGTAACGTAAATTTCCCGGCTGTTTGTCTTATTCTTCACGTGTATTACTCTAATTTCTCGATTTCTCAAAGCAAACAGTTCCTCCCTTAAAGCAAAAGATATTCTGTAACTCGAATTTTGTGCAAAATTAACTGTGAAATACGGCATTTATGGTTTATGAGGAACTTTTAACAAGTAAAGAAAGGTTTACACTGATGCTGCCAGCTAATATGAGGGGAACCGAAAAACTAAAACTTTTAATGATCGAAAAATGTATGTCAGCTATGGGAAAGCATTCTTTCTGATTATATTAAACATGTTTGCGAAATTAATAACTGGTTTGACAGAAGGCAGTTTGGGTTTAGGAAAGGTTATTTGACCGAAGCTCAGCTTGTAGGATTTCAGCAAGATATAGCAGATATCCTGGATTCAGGAGGCCAAATGGACTGTATTGCGATTGACCCATCTAAGGCATTTGATAGGGTATATCATGGAAGACTACTGGCAAAAATGAGTGCAATTGGACTAGAAAAAAAGAGTGACTGAATGGGTGACTATAGTTCTAGAAAACAGAACTCAGAGAATTAGAGTAGGCGAAGCTTTATCTGACCCTGTAATAATTAAGAGGGAATTCCTCAAGGCAGTATTATTGGACCTTTATGTTTTCTTATATAAATCAATGATATGTGTAAAGAAGTGGAATCAGAGATAAGGCTGTTTGCAGATGATGTTATTCTGTACAGAGTAATAAATAACTTACAAGATTGTGAGCGGCTGCAGGGTGACGTCGGTAGTGTTGTGAGATGGACGGTGGACAATGGTATGTTGATAAACGGGGTTAAAAGTCACGTTGTGAGTTTCACAAATAGGAAAAGTCCTCTCAGTTTTAATTACTGCGTTGATGGAGTGAAAGTTCCTTTTGGGGATCATTGTAAGTATCTAGGTGTTGATATAAGAAAAGACCTTCAATGGGGTAATCACATAAATATGATTGTTAATAAAGGGTACAGATCTCTGCACATGGTTATGAGGGTGTTTAGGGGTTGTAGTAAGGATGTAAAGTAGAGGGCATATAAGTCTCTGGTAAGACCCCAACTAGATTATGGTTCCAGTCAATGGGACCATCACCAGGATTACTTGATTCAAGAACTGGAAAAAATCCCAAGAAAAAGCAGCTCGATTTGTTCTGGGTGATTTCCGACAAAAGAGTAGCGTTACAAAAATGTTGCAAAGTTTGGGCTGGGAACATTTGGGAGAAAGGAGACGTGCTTCTGGATTAAACGGTATGTTCCGAGCTGTCAGAGGAGAGATGGCGTGGGAGGACATCAGTAGACGAATAAGTTTGAGTGGTGTCTTTAAAAGTAGGAAAGATCACAATATGAAGATAAAGTTGGAATTCAAGAGGACAAATTGGGGCAAATATTCGTTTATAGGAAGGGGAGTTGGGGATTTGAATAACTTCATCATTATCATCATCTGTTTACCCTCCAGGTTCGGTTTTTCCCTCAGACTTAGCGAGGGATCCCACCTCTACCGCCTCAAGGGCAGTGTCCTGGAGCCTCAGACTCTTGGTCGGGGGATACAACTGTGGAGAATGACCAGTACCTCGCCCAGGCGGCCTCACCTGCTATGCTGAACAGGGGCCTTGTGGAGGGATGGGAAGATTGGAAGGGATAGACAAGGAAGAAGGAAGGAAGCGGCCGTGGCCTTAAGTTAGGTAGCATCCCGGCATTCGCCTGGAGGAGAAGTGGGAAACCACGGAAAACCACTTCCAGGATGGCTGAGGTGGGAATCGAACCCACTTCTACCCAGTTGACCTCCCGAGGCTGAGTGGATCCCGTTCCAGCTCTCGTACCACTTTTCAAATTTTCGTGGCAGAGCCGGGAATCGAACCCGGGACTCCGGGGATGGCAGCTAATCACGCTAACCACTACACCACAGAGGCGGACTTGGAATAACTTACAAAGGGAAATGTTCAATAAGTTTCCAATTTTTTTGCGATCATTTCAGAAAAGGCTAGGAGAACAACAGATAGGGAATCTGCCACCTGGGCGACTGCCCTAAATGCAGATCAGTAGTGATTTATTATGATTGATTGTAGTGATTGATAAAAAATCAGCGAAACCAAACCTCGCTGTTTCTCGGGTGTGAATTAAATTCCAGTCACGTACGAAAGTAACCCCCGAAGTCGGGGACGATAAGGTCCATTTACGAATCCCGGCTGCGTGGTATTGACGAGAAGTTTCAACGTGAACGGAGGAAAGGTGACAGCAAGAAACAGTAGAGGAGGCTGACGGATTTTTTCCGAAGGTGTTACCCGAGGTAAGTTTCTTGTTTCACCACTGTGCGTACTGTATCGTGTCTTCTAAAAGTTACTATAATAAGAGTTTGTTTGTACATTTTTAAATGTTATTAAAATAATGTATTCAATATAAGCCCATAGATATGATTCAATGATGTGCTATACGAGAACATGCTCAGAAATGATATCTCTGTATCTCAAATTTTCGATAACTCGAAATAAAATTTATCTCCCGAGGTGATTCGAGATATCGATGTTCAACTGTAGTTTACAATAAAACACTGCTGGGCTGAGTGGCTCAGACGGTTAAGATGCGCGGGCCTTCTAACCCCAACTTGGCAGGTTCGATCCTGGCTCAGCCCGGTGGTATTTGAAGGTGCTCAAATACGACAGCCCCGTGTCGGTAGATTTACTGGCACGTAAAAGAACTCCTGCGGGACTAAATTCCGGCACCTCGGCGTCTCCGAAGACCGTAAAATTAGTTAGTGGGACGTAAAGCAAATAGCATTAATATTATTATTATTATTACAATAAAACACTAAAATCAGTCAATGAATAAGACAGTCAAATGCAAGCATTTACTGTGAACTGTAGCCTACTTTATTAAAGGGATTCATGACCCTCACAAGCATACACAAGAAGATTATGATAGGGCAATTGCCAAAGTTCAAAAATTCCATAGTTATGTTCACAACGGAAGTGTAAGTTTAAAGGTAAATGAATGGTTTTCGGAGTTCAGTGTATTTTCCTTTACTTTTCTCACGCTTCCTTTATCATCAGTTTAATTTTTAGTCTTTTTTTTTCACGGTTATTGCTGTGACAGGCCAATAGTAGATTTCTCCCCTTAAAAATAGCAATCACCACAATCAGCGGGTATAGCAGAATACCACCTGTAGATCAGGATACAAGAAGGGGACAACAATCTCAAATGCCTGATTTCATTACAGTGATCAAAGCTTAGTCCTCCATAACGAGGACGTGACGTCATCAAGTGCGGATAAAGGATGTCGGTATCGCTCAAACAATGGACTCGTCACTGAACGTAACACTGTCAGCGAGCTCTTTCATTAGGAGACCACCCCCTCTCCTGCGGACCGTGACCCCTGAGTCACGAGAGACCCCTGACCTCACATTAAGGGACACTATACCATTGATAGGATGTCGTTTAGAAGGTGAAGTCCAGGTCACGTTTGACACTAGACAAAACGCTGTTTTGTTTTACGATCGTGCACCTTGGGTCATTTAGAGTCATGGCACGAAGACGAACCCTTAAGGTGAGGTCTTTCTCAGACAGAATATTCTCAGCAGTCAGAATGTCGTATACAGCAGGTATCGCAGAAATAAATAGCAAATTTTTGAATTAGATTTCTCGTGCGAAGAGAACAAAAAACTGCCATATCACGATAAACTCTTCGTCTTCTTCTTCTTCTTTTCCTCAGCCTTTTCCCAAGGAGGTGAGATCTGATTTTCTGGTTGCTCTCTTCCTGTCTCTTCTTTTGGACGTATCCCTGTAAATTTGTGTTTTCTCTATATCCATAACTAGCATATGTACCTGTTCTTCGCACGGGAATTGGTAATCGATTTCACGATTCCTTCATTAATTTATGTGAAGTTACAAGCCTGCATTCAAACGTTGAATACGGCATGTTAAACTGATATCCTTCTACTGAAGCACGTGGCACTAACGTGAAGTACAATAAAGCTGAACAAAGTACAGGCAGAATGAGAATGATCACAGAGTTTATTGAACAATACAGCCCTGGTCCGAAGTTGAGCGTAATTCTCCCTGTTTCTCAGTTACATACTGTTGTTCATCTGAAACCGGGAGTGGCTTTGTGGCTGGAGACTCATGAAACCAGTTGTTTAGGATAGACTCCCTTATTATCTCTTCTATCGAAAAGAGTAAAATAGCTCTTTAATTAAACCATTTAACGCACTTTGAAATGACACGACACGCTGTAAAACAGTCCATTAATGATAACTCCCGTGTTATCCTCCTATCGAAAAAGTGCACATGAGAATTTTTCTTTCTTTAGAAATTGACTTTCATTAAGGCTGGTAGTTTTCCTTTAACGTGGGTCATGCATGTTTTGTGGGAGAGTAAAAATCACTATTTCGACTTCCTATAAACCATCAAACCAATCCTGAATTTAGAAATAAGTAGTTTTCCAGTTATGAGAACTTAAACAAACGGGCAAACAGACAAATCGACAGAAAAGTTTAAAAAGTTCGCTCGAACTTAGACTGTAAAACGGTCCGTTAAAGATATCTCCCTTATTAATCCTCGTATCGAAATGATGCACATGAGAAGAAAGTTTTAGAAATTGATTTCCATTAAGTTCGGTTATGTATATTTTGTGGGAGTGCAAAATCACTTTTCTGTTTCGTATAAACCCCCGGTAAATTCAGGTATTTAGAAACAATACTGGTCCTAAAACCTACTTGATGACAGTTGGATTCTAAATATGAAATTTTATAGAAATATTTCCAGCAGTTTTCAAGATATAAGAACTCAGACAAATAGACAAACAAACAAACAGACATACACCAAAGCTTAAAAGAATATGCAGATGGTTGTTATTACACATGAAATGGATAACTGAAGGAAACTTTCGCCAAAATAGTCCATGTAAAGACACTTAGTTTATAAAACCGTCCGTTAATGATATCTCCCTTATTAATAATCCTATCGAAAAGGTGCACAAGAGATAAAAGTTTTGGAAATGGCTTTACACCAAGGTTGGTTGATTCCCATCCAAGTTGGTCTGGTATATTTTGTAGGAGAGTAAAATCACTGTTTCAGTTTCCTATAAACCCCCAGTCCACTTCTGGTGTTTGAAATGCTGAATGTGTTGTGTATGTTCGGTATTCATCCCGAAGGCTGGTTTGATCCTTCATAGTTCCGCCAACAGCTGTCATAGATAGCCTAGGCTTCACTGAAGGGGCATACTAGGGAAATGAGGAGTGAGGTAGTTTCCCGTTGCTTTCCTCACTGAGCCAGAAGTTGCTATTACATATCATTCTGCCAAGCCCACTGAAATGAATGCACCAACCGACCCTTTGAGTGATTTTTCACACCATTCATAATAGGGACTAACTGCATAAGGAATGGTATTACTAGCATCACTCATACCTCGGTCACTTTTATATTGTCAAAGCCAAGGATGAGACTGAGACAGGTCAATGAAAGTAACAAATTTATTCTAGCCCATACCAGAAGACATAGTGCACTGTAAACACTACATCTTCACAGCAAAAGCTTTTGAAATGCTATGGACCTTAAAAGCTACCCTTGGACACGATGATGCTAAATATGAAGTTTGGTTAAAATATTTCGAGTATTTTTACAGTTATAAGGAATATGCTTTACAAGGACCCGCTTCTAGGCTAAGTCCGCTCCAACTTAGAGTGAAAAACGGCCCGTTAATGGTATCTTCTCTATTAATCCTCATGTCAAAGTGATCCACATGAAAAAAAAGTTTTAGAAATTGATTTCCATTAAGTTTGGCTGTGTATACTTTGTGGTAGTGCAAAATCATGGTTTCGGTTTCGTATGAACCACCAGTCATTTCAGGGATTGAGAAACAACATTAGCCATATAACCTACCCAAGGGCAGGTGTTTTCTAAATATAAAGTTTGGTAGAAATATATCCATTAGTTTTCAAGTGATAAGACCTCAGACAAACAGACAAACACGAAAGCTAAATATAGGTATGCAGTTGGTCATTATTGCACCTGAAACGGATAACTGAGTGAGAATTTCGCTAAAATAGTCAATGTACAGACACACAGTCGTTACGATTTTATTTATAAAGATAACTAGTGAAGGAAGGAGAACAGAAGTTTTTGAAATGTGGCGTTACAGAAGAATGCTGAAGATAGGTGTGAAGATCGGATCACAGGTGAAGAGCTACTGAATTGAGTTGATGAGAGGAGAAAGAACTGGTGATGGTGATTACTGTTTTAACAGGAACTATAACTGTGCAACCACCATTCATTAACAAGGGTCCAACACTTCGAAAAATGAAGGTATCGGCAAACGAAAGGAAAGCGCTACGAAGACTCCCTAGGCCTCGAGTGTCTAATACAGTCGGTGTCGGGAAAGAACAAGTGTTGAACAAGAGAGGTCGGATACGAATGAGGAAGGTGAGGAATGCCAGACCCAAGTACTGGTACGCTCCCAATCAAGAGCCCCTGCGGGCACTTTTAGGCTCCTCTTACGCCAGGCAGGTGGTACCGTCTACCGCCCCCACCCATAGCGGGAGGAATGCTAGGGAGGTATAGCTGAAAATGACATCGCCCTTGGCTTCTCATCAGAACGCCTGCCAGTCCAATTCTGGACAATATACACGGGATTCTTTCAACCGAAGCATCACATCACTGCGCTTAGTATTCCATGTGAAACTGTAGTTCATGTGAATATAAACACTACACCAACAATCACATATGAACACAAGGTATCTTACATATTTACAACTAATAATATATTGGAAAATAAATACTTCAGTCATTTTCCACAGAAACATTCTTTGTCTTTTGAGTTATTATTGCTATCGTCTTTGTTGTTCGACAGTGAAGATTTGCAACTAATTTTATTTGCGTGTGCTTCCATGGAAACAAATACGGTGTGATTAGTATAAGAAATATACAGTACAATTAGGAAATTATGACATAAAGAAGACATTTTTCAATGAAATTAAAAAGCGCCGAATAGATTTACCGCAGTTTCAATAAAAATCCACCATTGCATTTATAATGTTTACTACATAGCGGTATTTATTTGTTCAGATGTACATTACAAGTTGCTTCACGTCGCACCGACACAGATAAGTTTTATGGCGACGATGGGATAGAAAAGGCCTAGGAGTGGGAAGGAAGCGGCTGTGGCCTTAAGGTACAGCCCCAGCATTTGCCTGGTATGAAACCACGGAGGACTATCTTCAGGGCTACCAACAGTGGGATTCGAACCCACTATCTTCCGGATTGTTCAGATACATAAAAAGAGGTTCTATCTACAAATTGAAAGTAACCCTGACAGACATTTGGAAACAGCTCCTGGAGTTACTATTGTTGTTCGGTGCAGTTCTCTGTACGGTCCGCACCGTGGCTACATAAGGAGTGCGATCTTCAACAAAGCATACCTCTAATGTCATACGGAGCAACATACCAGCAGTGAGTACTCTTTCCCTTCTCCACGTCGGAAGTTACAGAATGGAAATCATCGGATCATTATGGAGTCATCATCTGATCGTCGGAAGATTTTGGAGTCACCTGCTGATCATCAGAAGATTTTGGAGTCGTCATCTGCAACTGCAAAATGAAGAATACATCTAGAAGAGCGCAGTTCTTCCGGCAGGAGTTGGGGAAAAAGTGCTCTCTAGTAAGGTAAAATATATCTGCGCTGAAGTTGATATTCAGCTACGGAAACTATTTCATAGGAGGGTAACAGTAATAATCAAAATACCGCCCGTAATTCAAGGAGTGGGTAACCTGCTGTATCAGAAAAGTATGTATTTGTCCACCTATTCATACTTTTAAAATGTAATGATTTCAGCACATTATTTTTCATGAATACTAGTATATGTTTCAGCTCTTTTGAGATTTTCAAAATTGTTAGGATATAATCTAAAAATCATACATAATTTATGTACTATACATGTTCAAAATATTAGTCTTATTTTAAATTAACGTCTTAAAATATTACAGTAAATGAAAGAGTAAAAACTGAATACATTTAAAAGGAATGCCATATAAACTTGTTATTGTCAGATAAGTAACTACTGAAATTATTAAAATTATATTATTATTATTATTATTATTATTATTATTATTATTATTATTATTATTATTATTGGCTTAAACATTTGAAACTTCATCGAGAAGTTAATATGGTAGAAATTTGTAGTGCTAGGTTATTATGATATGATATGATATGATATGATATGATATGATATGATATGATATGATATGATATGATATGATATGATATGATATGATATGATATTTCTATCTTATTATGTTGTTTGGCTGAGATGAACTCTATATACAAAGCTAAATGTAAGTGCTCTCCTCAGAGGTGGAGAATGTAAAGTACATTGCGGAACTTCAATGTTGATGCAAGAACATCTCTTACAATATCATGTTTGTATAACATTCCTCTTAAATGCATTCAGTGTTTGCTCATTCACATAATGTAACTTTTGAAGATGTTAATTTTTGTTAAGATTAAATATTTTTAACATGTACACAATATTCAAGTTCCGCATTGTTGAACTCTAAGGAGAGTACATTTAACTTTCTTTATATACAGAGATCAACGGTAAAGCATTCTTAAATTCAAACCCTCATTATTGTAGAAGTCTCCCTCATGAACAGTCGAGATTTCCTTATGAAGACTCCGAGGAAATTTCTCTGCGAAACATAGAGTTTCCCCTGTTTTCTTGTCACGGCATAAGCCTAAAAGCCTATATCATGTCTATATAGTTCATTTCAGCCAACAGCCAAACAACATCATATTTATTGAATATCCTAACAGTTGAACCATATTGTACATGAGTATATTAGTGTGATAATAATATCACAGCACTATAAATGTGTGCTACATTAACTCCACAATGAAGATTTTATCTGTCTGTTATGTCAAGTGAATTTCAATAATAATTTTAATACTTCTCTTACAATATCATGTTTTGTGTAACATTCCTCTTAAATGTATTCTGTGTTTACTCATTCCTGTACTGTAAATGTTTAACATGTTCATTTTTGTTAAGACTAAATATTTTTAACATATACAACACACAAGTTGTGTGTATGAATTCTATATTCTTAGGTTATAACATCTTAAACAATTGTGAAGATTTAGCAGCGTATGATGGTTTAACTAAAGAATGTTCCAGTATCCACGTAAAATAATCTAAAAAAAGCAAAGCAAAGTCATCTCCGTACAAGCCATGAAGACCCTTGGAGGGATAGAAGGTAAAGGCTTGCACTATCCGTAACCTCGGCACGTGATGGGGTAGAGTGGCCACCTCTAGGCCCGGCCACCTTTGCTCTCAGGAATTAACCTGGTACTCATTTTTGGTGTAGGCTAAGTGAACCTCAGGGCCATGTGCACCTCCGGAAGTGGAAATCTCGTTTCTTAAATTTTTCGACTTCCTGACAGGGATTAGAACCCACGTCCTTACGGGTGAACCGAGCATGCATTTACCGCCTCGGCCAGGCAGCCCCTGAAATAATCTAAAGGGATTATTACTTTTATAAAAGTATACTTCGTTCGTTCGTAATCTGTTTACCCTCCAGAGTCGGTTTTTTCCTCGGATTTAGCGAGGGATCCAACCGCTACCGCCTCAAGGGCAGTGTCCTGGAGATTCAGACACTGGGTCGGGGGATACAACTGGGAAGGATGACCAGTACCTCGCCCAGGCGGCCTCGCCCGCTATGCTGAACAGGGGCCTTGTGTAGGGATGGGAAGTGTTGAAGGGATAGACAGGGAAGAGGGAAGGAAGCGACCGTGGCCTTAAGTTAGGTACCATTCCGGTATTTGCCTGGAGGAGAAGTGCGAAACCACGGGAAACCACTTCCAGGATGGCTGAGGAGAGAATCGAACCCCCTCTACTCAGTTGACCTCCCGAGGCTGAGTGGATCACGTTCCAGCCCTCGTACCACTTTTCAAATTTCGTGGCAGAGCCGGGAATCGAACCCGGGCCTCTGGGGGTGGCATCTAATCGCATTAACCACTACCCCACAGAGGCGGACCAAGTATATACTTCTGATCATTTTTTTTTTTTGGTTGCTAGTTGCTTTACGTCGCACCGACACAGATAAGTCTTATGGCGACGATGGGACAGGGAAGAGCCAGGAGTGGGAAGGAAGCGGCCGTGGCCTTAATTAAGGTACAGCCCCAGCATTTTCCTGGTGTGAAAATGGGAAACCACGGAAAACCATTTTCAGGGCTGCCGACAGTGGGATTCGAACCAACTATCTCCCGAATACTGGATAGTGGCCGCACTTAAGCGACTGCAGCTATCGAGCTCGGTCTTCTGATCATTATTATCAATATGAAGCCTGAAAATCAATTTTATTACTTGCTAGTGGCTTTACAACGCACCGACACAGATAGGTCTTATGGCGACTATGGGATAGGAAGGGTGTAGGAGTGGGAAGGGAGTGACTGTAACCTTAATTAAAGTACAGCCCCAGCATTTTCCTAGTGTGAAAATAAGAAACCACGGAAACCCACCTTCAGGGCTGCCGACAGTGGGATTCGAACCCACTATCTTCCCGAATGCAAGTTCACAGCAGCGCGCCCTAACCGCCCGGCCAACTCGCCCGGTCATTCTTGAGATTGTAGGTTTCGAACGCCATTGTCCGCAGCCCTGAAGGTGGTTTTCTGTGGTTTCCCATTTTCACACTGGCTGTGCCTTAATAAAAGCCATGGCTTCCTTTCCACTCCTAGCCCTTTCCTATCCCATCGTCGCCACAAGACCTATCAGTGACAGTGCGACGTAAAAAGAAAGTAAAAGATTAGAAGGATTTAGCACCAATGGGAGCCATTTGTCTGAATTTAAATGCGAGATGCTTCCAGTACCCATTGTCTTTTAATCTTGTGTTTGTACTTAAGGTATGTGTACACCCAGAAATTGCCAAAAAGTCTCATTTTTTCAATTTTGAATTTCACATTATCTGGATTCGTTATTTTATTAGCTTTAATTTGTTGTAAATTACATAACCCTATCTTAACTACTTTTTGAGATATTGACATTTATGTAAAAGGCAGCACACTGAGCCACGCCTCCTTTTATGGACACAAGTGTTTATTCTTTGCCTTCTGCTCATGCTGATCATCTGTGACTTTTGTTTTCTTTCTAATTACTGATGTACAATATAAAGGTCACTCCACACTAACCCTGTGCTGCTATCTATGAGAATTGCTCTTAATTATTTGACTAAACAGATGTGAATGTTTTGAGCACCCTTGCATTTTGTAGGCCTACTATTTATGTTGATACACTGTACTTATAGAAAGTTTTCCAGCAATTCTAATTTGTTTATTTTTAATATTGTTGTACATTGTTGTTATAACCATGGGTAACAGAAAAACTAAAAGGAAGCCTGTAAGGAAGATCCATGGAAACCAGTTTACAAACATGAAGAAAGTTGATAGGTTAGAGCAGGACAATACAATTGGATACCCAAAGGTGAAGGCAGTTGGTGTTCCTTCCAAACAGCAGTGGCACATAGCACAATGGATAAATATAAGCCTCAAAATGGACTACCTGACAATTACTTGAAGCTGTCAATCCAGTGTACTCCAAGCTGACTGATCCTGCTATGCTGAGGCGTTGTCTCCATGGCAAATGCAAATGCAAATTCAAAATGAAAGTTTTAATGGCATGATATGGAGAAGATGCCCAAAAGATGGTTATGTAGGACTAAAAACATTGAATTTTTGTGTTATGGATGCTATTTGCCATTATAATTTTGGCCCAAATGTAGAATTGGAAACTCTAAAGCGAGTGGGTGTTACTATTGGTAAACATACTCGAGCCAGTGTGGAGTTGACTAAAGCTCTAAAACAGAAAAAGTATCACCTACAAAACACCCTAGAGCAGAAAACCAGGAAGAGGTACCTGAGAGGAAAAATAAAGATGTAGCAAGACCAGAATACTGCATTACACGGGACATCATATGATACAGGAGGTTTCTAAACCTGTGTTAAAACTTTGAGATGGATTTCTCTGGAATATAATTTTTAATGCTCTCCGTATTTTAAAAAATCATAACATTAGACCTAATTATCATATTTCACTGAATATTCTTTTAAATAAAAGCCAAAAGCCTACTCCAGGGCACAAACCTAAGATATGTAACTATTGTTGTAAAATATAATTGATTATGTAATTTGTTTATAAACACTCACCAAAACATTTGTATCAACTAAAGTAATAGGACATCAACAGACACAGTTTCATTCTAGGATCATGTCTTTTAGGTTTATGCTCTACCTATAAGTGTTGTGAAGAAAATGCAAAAAACAGATTTGAGAAATGTCAATTAGTTTGGGAGCTATGATGTTTAAAACAATATCATACTTTTTAAACAAAATAATTTGTTATAAACAAATAATGCAATATTTTTAGTTTATATATATACTGATCTTTCTACTTTTTCTTGCTCATTCCAGTAACCTAAATTCCAAACAGGAAACCTTGTAATTAAAAAAAATAAAATTCTGGGTGTACACATACCTTAAGGGTTTAATCAACCTAATCTTCGCCCAAAACTCATTGTCGTTATGTTTCTTCGTATGACATTACGGGCGCGCGGAGGCGATGTCTTGCACTGGTCGGTCGCCACGCTTCTGGGGGAGCGGGGTGGGGCTCCCCCAGTCACACAAACCCCAAAGGTTTTGTGTGTGCTTTACTCTCTTCCAGATTATACTGGAAATACAGCTGCACATTCAACTAAACCTCGAGAAGTCACAGCTATCTCAGAAGGCTCAAACCATATGTAATGTTCTCAATAGACCTAATGATGGTTCTCGAAGTCTTCAACATTCTGACAATAAAGTTAATTTTCTAACCTTAACCGAATGTCTTCTTATTTGGTGCATAACGTATTAGTGTGTAATGCATTCTTACTGTTTCAATAACATGGATGCTGGTCATATGAGATAAATTAATGAACATGCTCACATGTATTGAAGCATTAAATGGGAATGCAAAGTTTTTTTTTTCTAGGGGCTTTACGTCGCACCGACACAGATAGGTCTTATGGCGACGATGGGATAGGAAAGGCCTAGGAGTTGGAAGGAAGCGGCCGTGGCCTTAATTAAGGTACAGCCCCAGCATTTGCCTGGTGTGAAAATGGGAAACCACGGAAAACCATTTTCAGGGCTGCCGATAGTGGGATTCGAACCTACTATCTCCCGGATGCAAGCTCACAGCCGCGCGCCTCTACGCGCACGGATGCAATAAAGTTCTCCTATCAGTAAAGAAATCAACATTCCTATTTGTTTCTTGCGTTAAAATCTATCTCCAGAGCAAAAGGTATTTCCACAATGGAACGTTAGCAAAATTTACTGAAGGATAACCTACAAGATCCTAGGAGAATAGAATTAAACACCATATACTTTTACTAGTAAATGTACCAATGCTTCGCTACGGTATTTCTACATTGTATACGAATATCGAAGTAAATTACTGTAAACACAGTGAATAATATTTTTTAAATCGCACGTGTCTTAGTGTTATCGAAGAAAGAGCATGTAAAGTGCGTATTGCGGAGTTGTGATGATAACGGCAGGCTCACTTGCCTACCGTCATTCACAATCGAGTTGCAGAGTTTTCATTACAATAGAAGGCCCCACTTGTGTACTGTGCGGTCACAATAGATTTGAGGAGCTTTCGTTACAATGGCAGGCCCCTTTTCCTACTTCCAGACACAATCGGGTAGGGGAGGCTCGAAGAAAACTGCATGCTCCCGTGACTTCTGCCAGTCAAATCAAGAAGGGAATTATTCGTTACAATGGTAGGCCTTTCTTATTAATGTCATTTACACAGGAGCTGGAGAAGAACCCCATTCCTACTGCCAGTCAAAGTCGATGGGGGGAGTATTAATTACAAAAGCACACGCCTTCCTGCTGACAGTCACTATCGATTTGTAAAGTATTAATTATAATGGTAGGCACACCCCTTCAAGATCGCTACAAATCGACTTCAGTGAACATACATAGATCGACATACCAAAGTATATGCTTGTTTACAATATTGCAAACCTTCATTTACATATTAACTGCTGCTAAACGGTACGTTAGATTGACAAACGGATTGCACCATAAGACGTCCCTTTTAGCTTATCCTATGCCATCTACTCTATATTTGGGTTAGATTGAGTTAGAAACCTTGAAAAGGGAGAAATATGGGTAGGGTTTTCACACACTGCATTACTTTTCGGCTACTTTCGTGGCAGCTAGAAACATAGAATTTGTCTTTGAGGGCCAATGTGCGTGCCGAATATCATGTTTCTCTCTTTCCTATAAGTGAGTCAAATACGAAGTATACCTGTAAAAATGGAGAAATTTACGTAAAATCGGGAAACAAAATAAAATCGAGCCTGTTAACTTCTGTAGCTCAGAAAGCCATCGCCTTAACTGTCTGAGCCACACAACCCGGTAATTCCATTTGTAGAAAGGGACATTTTAAATTGTACCCAAATCGCATATGGTTTATTTGTTTTTGGTCAGATATTCCTTTATGTTTAGTATTGTTCAGACGCTAGCAGGCTTTCTTTCTTTCTTCCCAGACTGTTTACGGGGAAAAATGAAGGAGGTAGAAAGTCACGTGACAATTACTCGGTTCGTGATTTGTGGTTTAGGCATGCTCTCATTTGTTCGGGCCCACCCCTAGGATATATCTACCTGTTTTAGATCTCAGACCTAGATTTCATTTACTTCTGATATTAGGATGACCTGCTCGACTATGGATAGATTTAAGTTGAGAAGTGGATTTAGATGATAATATTGTATCAAAATCAATGTCCAACTCAGTGGCTGAATGGACAGCGTGAGGCCTTCGATTCAGAAGGTCTCGAGATCGATTCCCTCTTCATATTCGAACAACACACTACACTACCAACCACCACAAAAAAACACCCAATAGTCATTTCATTCCTCCATGTAGGGTATGGTCACGAAGGGCAGCTGGCCGTAAATTGGGGTCAAATCCACATGTGTGACACAGTTCGCCCCAGCGACTCCAAAAGTGTGGGAAAAACGATAGAAGAATATGCTTGCTTAAATATTTTAATTTTTAGGACGTGTTCGGTTTTGCCGCGATGCTCCTCATGTACATCGAGCTGCAGTTCTTATGAAAATATATCGAGTTAAGTGGTGCGTAAAATTTCCACGGAAAGAGTAAAAACTACATCGTAAGGATAAAAGACCATATTTGTAAGTAAACCTGTTTCGTATTCATTATATACCTACTTTAATGATACACTGTGTTTTTAGACTACTATTGGTAATGATACATTTCATCATTATTTGTAACAGACACAATGGCTGTTTTTACAGGAAAAATTTTAAGCGCAAGCTTTGATATTCTCTAACCTGCATACTTAAGGATTTTAGTGGTCTATTACGAGGGCTGCTCTTCGCAATTGTAAGTTGGAAGCATTTAGAAACAATTATCCAAGAAGGCGTGTCTTGTCCAGAACACTTTACGAGCCTTCCTTCACTGCCTTCTACTTGTGAGTGATTAGTACAGCTTTTATGTAGCCATAATGACCAAAGGTCCATGTTACAACCAGTTAAAAGTGCGTCTCTCTTCAGGAGGCTCTGATTGCTTCTTACATCCTTTTTGTACGCACTGGATTTCAATCTACTGTGCGTAAAGGAAATAAAATTCCTTTGCGAATACTTTGAAATTTTTACCGCAAGATCGTACAAGATACTGATTTTTGAAAGGACGAACAAACATCTCAGCATCCCACGTCATAAACATTGTAGGCACACAGTAGGTACTGATAATGAACTCCTTGTTTATCCGTAAAGAGAAGAAAGTATTGACCTTGGAAAGCATCAGATTTCGTCCCACTTTCTTTGCTGGATATCACTGCAACCACAACTAAGGATATATACATTAAATGAAGGGTCATCCAGTTAACGCCTGGTTCCATCTGACTGGTAATGTGAATACCCGAATTTGTGGCACACAAAACCCACACAGTATTCATGAAAGACTTCTGCACCCACAGAAGGTCGGAGTTTGGTGTACAGTCTCGGTGAATCGAACAGTGGGTCCATTCTTCTTTTCGAATACGATGGACACAGACGGGTACAAAGACATTTTCCTACAATTTTTCGGGCAAATAGACAACATTCAGTGAACTCAGGGTTAAACTGCTACGTATCGACTGAGCCTGTCGCTTATATCAAATACAGTAGAGACAATACGCGACACTCTGCGAGATATCAAGGGACAGCGATTAGAGCTGTATCTAGCGGAGTGACCTGGAGTTACGGATTCTGTCATAAAAGCACGTGTATTTGTTTGTGAAGTTTTTGGCGTTATTTATGCGTTTGCATTAAGTTGACATAAGTAAATAGTAGCGTGTGTCATTCCTTTATATCACTTCTCAATATGAGTGGAAAAGATATGTGCTGTGTTTGGCTACAATAACTATGAAATGCAGAAGGATTCGCAGTCTTTTTTCCATGTCCCTTCTGACAAGGTAACAGGAGAAAGAATGAAACAATCAACTGTATAATATCATTGCAAGATGCTATTTCGATGGCGAAATTCCTGGAGACTTTACTAAACGTAGGACAGTTACCTTACCAAAAGAAGGAAATGCTACTGACTGTTCCAACTATAGAACACTAACACTGCTATCGCATGAATCCAAAATACTGCTTAATGTAATTAAGAAGAGGATTGAAAAGAAAATTGAACAATATACATCGCAGGATCAGTTTGGTTTTACAACAGGGAAGGGAACAAGAGAAGCATTAAGAACTATTCTAGAAAGAAGACTGACTGTTAACAGGAAAACATACATTGCATTTGTGGATATAGGGAAAGCCTTCGACAAAGTAAACTGGTAACAACTCTTTAGGAACATGAAGGATATAGGACTGGACTGGAGGGACAGAAGGCTCATTTTACTCCTGTAAAAATATCAAAACACAACGATAGAAATGAATGGTAATGTTAAGAATGCATCCATTAGAAGGGAAGTGAGACAAGATTGTGCGCTATCTCCATTTTTGTTCAACATGTTCACTGAGGAGGCCATATCAAAACTTAAGTAAAATACCAAAGGAATTAAAAACGGACAGCAAATTCACTGTATAAGGTTTGCCGATGACATTGCAGAAGGAATTGATCGATAGATTAATGAGTTGGATAGAATAGGTTTTCCGTAGAAAAGTCTTCTAATTCGAAGAAACCGAAAGGGCATTTCAAGGCAAGAGCCGTGATTTCTATGGTGAAAAATAGTACAACAAAAAGTATATGGATACAATTCCAGACATGCAAGTTGTGGTTGCATGAAGTTTGTGTGAACTAGGATGGCAGAAAACAATGTGTATGTAGAAATTGCATTTAAAAATCACGACTGTATTAGAGAGGGAAATAAGAAAAATGCTACGAGTTTTAACATCAACACTACAAGAATGAAAATTGAAACTGAACACCTCGAAAACAAAAGTATTAATTGTCAAGAAATCAGTTGAGGAGGTATAAATAAACATTAAGATAGGTGATGAATCTGTACAACAAGCAAGTCAATTTTAATACTTAGGAAGCATTATCACTCAGAACAACAGGTGCACCACAGAAATCAGGAAGAGGATTGCTCTAGCTGAACAAGCCTTCAGTAACAAGAAACAGATTCTGGCAAGCAGGAACATTAAAATTAGGAACGAAATTTCCAAAATGTTTGTGTGGAGTGTTTTGTTGTATGGTTGCGGAACATGGGTCTTGGCAAAACAGGATATACAACGCCTGGACGCAATGGAAATGTGGATATGGAGGAGGATGTTGACAATTAGTTGGACAAAGAAACAGTCAAACAATCGGGTTCTTAAGGAAATCGATAAAAGGGAATTGATCAACACTGTAGAAAAGAGAAAAACCAAATTCCTTGGTCACACACTTCGATATAACACATTCCTCACGAGTATGCTGGAAGGAAAAGTTATGGGAAAAAGGGAAGCGGAAGGCCGAGGAAGAAGTATCTGGATTCCGTGATGGACAGGGTGAATTTGAAAAAATATGTTGACCTGAAACACTCAAGAGAGGAGACACAAATGTGGTTGCAGCGACAAGGTCTTATCTTTATGATATGAATGAAATGGTTTCAGATAGGGCGTAATAATATAAGTAATTGAAACGGTGAGAGATGGCCGGGGAATTACATGAGCAGGAAAATTTCAAGTGTGTGGAAGCTGCGGCAGGTCATTTTAACATGCTCCTCATGACCTCGGAGAAGAGAGTTTTGGCCCCTAGATGGTACGAGGTAATTGATGAGGGGGAAAACCAGGTAAGACAGTCTGTGGGAAAACCCACAGCTTTCCCAGAAACAGAAGGAATTTTTCGGCAGATTAAAGAATTGGATAGAAGAGGTTTTTGATAGAAAAGTCTTGTAATTCGAAGAAACCGAAAGGGCATTTCAAGGCAAGAGCCGTGACTTCTATGGTGAAAAATAGTACCACAAAAGGTGTATGGATACAATTCCAGACATGCAAGTTGTGGTTGCTTGAGGTTTGTGTGTACTAGGATGGCAGAAAATAATGTAAATGTAGAAATTGCATATTAAAATCACGACTGTATTAGTGATCATCATCGCATTAACACCTAACGTGATCGGAATCACCCCAAATTTTTTCAAACAATTCATAGTTCGAACGTAGTTTTTTCATTTTTTTAAGTTTCGAAGGTAAATTTTCTTGGTTCTCGAAGAGCGTGGATAATTATGCAATGCGTCTACTAATCATAGTTTAATTAAGTTCGAATTTGAGGCAGAAATTGCTTTTATTTGCTGGTGTGTTAACTTCGCACTAACACATCGAAGATTTCCGGCGACGCAAGGATGCGGAATGTAGTGGCCGTGGCCTTAATTTTGTTAAGGTACAACCCCAGAATTTGTCTGGTGTAAAAATGGGAAACCACGGAAACCAAGGTATTTGGACCTACAATATTTCAAATGCAAACTCACAGCTATGCGATCGTAACCGCACGGCCAAATCGCTGGGTGGCAAGAAATGAATTTTGAATCTGAATTGATTGAAATAGCTCCGGGTACCCTACTAATAAATGGAACTCAGCATCACTGCGAACATCAGCACTGGACCTCTGCATGTCAGTGGTAGAGTACACAGCTCCTGTCTTGGTAGAGAAAGTTCTCGTAAACCACGCAGTTGTTACCGTAAACCAAACTGTCCGCCTGTTGCCATTTCTTGGTGGATGCTGTAAGTTTTCATCTGTATCTTGATAAGACCAGGGCAAAATATGGTTTCTATGGAAGTTTCAGTCTCATTTATGACTGACACTATAGAGCTGCTGAGATATATATAGGCATTTACAGGTTAGAATACAAACTTACTGAAAGGACTAACACGTATATTCTACCCCGGACAACTGTTCTGCTGTGAGATTTGCATAACCGTTAGGAGCGGGCTTATTAACACCCCTAGAAGTTATGTTACTCACACTACATTACAGAAGAACAGGCTAGACGACATTCCTAATAGCCAAATATTAGTTTATATTCCAACTTACTACTTCCTTAACATACGGTCTCTAGGTTATAACATTCCGAGCACAATTTGTGTGTTCGAGTTATGAAAGGTGCTACTCATAGGGCTGGCCGTGCTGCAATAGTACTTTCTGACCCAGAGAGGAAAGCAATAGAAAACTATCTCACTCTTCGTCGTGTCTAGTAAGCCTCGTTTTCTTGTGGTTTCCCTGCTACCGCATAACTTTTAGTGCTACTTTTACAAGATCCAAATACCCTCCGGGCTGTTGACCTAACAAACAGACAGGTAACCTTAAACAGATACCTGTTCAGAAACTTCACCCACTATTAAAATCGCACCTCCTCATGTGATAACTGACGCCAAAAGTAAGCCGCAAATGAGAGATCCAGGTCACTCTCTATACGACCACCGTCCTTCGAACCGGCAGTGGAGGTCCAGGAAGAGGCTCTTCACAAGGTATGATGCTCTCCACGGTTCTAAAGAAACTAATCTTCTCGACAGATCGAGAGAAACTAAATATATCAGATGCAAGTCCCCTCAACTGGGTGAATAGCCTCTTAGCACCAACCAGCTAGTGGGTAATTATTCAGCGCTTGAGCTGTCATGCACGGTCGCTTGCATCAGATGTAACAAAACGACACAGGATGCAATTTGATTATTTAAATTAATGACGCTGTGTGCATAAACAGGCTTCAGTGATGCGGTCATGTGAGGCGAATGGAGGAGAATAGATTATCTAGGAGAATAATGGACTCTGATACGGAGGGTAAGAGAAGTAGAGGGAGACAAAGACGACGATGGTTAGACTCATTCTCTAATGATTTAAAGATAAGAGTTGTAGAATTAAATGAGGCCCCAGCACTAGTTACAAATAGAGGATTGTGGCGACGTTTATTAAATTCACAAAGGCTTGCAGACTGAACGCTGAAAGGCATAACGGTCTATAATGATGTATGTATGTATGTATGTATGTATGTATGTATGTATGTATGAATGAATGAATGTATTAATTAGTTACTTGTAATTAATTGATTTTGAAAATTAATTATCATTAGACTTAGCAAAGCCAACAAATGTCGATTTCGCGTGGTCCTAAGTGACCCAGTCGCAACGAACAAGAAGTATATATTTAAATTAGATGCGTCATTGCGATTATTTCATTTAAGTATTAATAAGTATAACATTTTACTATTCTCTTCATTTTTATAAAGTACAGAGGAATAAGTGTTACCTCAAATTACCATTACTGTGAAAATAGAGGGATTTGGCGAGAAAGTAAACACACATAAACGTATGGGACAGTATGGGTCTCTGCGAGGCGGTCTCGAAATGGGTCAACTGCGTGCGAGAATTATTCTATTTCCTTCCCATTTTTGGACACCTACGATTCCACTGGATGTGTACCGTTTAAGTTAAATCCGAAACCCCTCTCTGCCTCAGAAACATTGGATATTCTTTCTGATGTGATAGTGTCTAAAGCCCAAATTTCTGGAGGAAAAGCAAATTCAGAATCTATGAAAGTCGTTGTATACACATCATGACATTACATACACAGTCGGAAAAACTGACATTCGTTAACAGGGCTACCATCCGCAAGACCTACTTTATTTAACATACTACAAGTACTGCCGCACTTCTGTTACATGAGAAAAACTCGCAAGCATGTACATTATATTTAAGGTACATCCGCCCGTGTACAGTCGGTGCCCAGTCTGCAATCTAACTACGTCTGTTCTAAAGTTATTTTCTATGAGGTTGGCCATTCCAGATTCATCCCTAGCGTCACTATCGCTGTCTTCTAATAAAATACTTCACTTCCACCGACAGAGTTCATTTTCTTCCTTACCTTTCGCCGTAATCTCAGCACCCAGTCATATCTAACACGGCGGGTATCTTTAGAGACAAGAAAATACAAACAAGAAAACCGGGCGAGTTGGCCGTGCGGTCAGAGGCGCGCGGCTGTGAGCTTGCATCCGGGAGGCAGTGTGCTCGAATCCCACTGTCTGCAGCTCTGAAGATGGTTTTGCGTGGTTTCCAATTTCACACCAGGCAAATGCTGGGGCTGTACCTTAATTAAGGCCACGGCCGCTTTCTTCCAACTCCTAGGCCTTTCCTATCCCATCGTCGCCATAGGATCTATCTGTGTTGGCGCAACGTAAAACCACTAGCAAAAAAACAAGAAATTGACTATTTCACGAATGAATACACCGGGCTTGCATGAAGCTGCCGAAAAAACTGGTGAGTCTGTGTCATATAGAACACATGAAAATAACCTCACAATGTAAGATACACGTGCTTAGCAACAAACTCAGTTTTCTTGAAACTAAAACAAGAAACGTTCTACAGTAAAGGAAAAAAAATATGTCGTACTGAATGCACTTGGGCCCTATAATTTGATTATTATGTAACACAGTGTCTGCCTCTGTGCTGTGGTGGTTAGTGTAATTACCTGCCACCCAGGAGGCCCGGGTTCGATTCCCGGTTCCGCAAAGAAATTTGAAAAGTGGCACGAGGGCTAGAATGGGGTTCACTCAGCCTCGGGAGGTCAACTGAGTAGAGGTGGGTTCGATTCCCACCTCAGCCATCCTGGAAGTGGTTTTCCGTGGTTTCACACTTCTCCTCCACTCAAATGCCGGGATGGTATCTAACATAAGGCTACGGCCACTTCCTTCCCTCTTCCTTGTCTATCCCTTCCAATCTTCCCATCCCCCACCAACGCCCCTGTTCAGATTAGCAGGTGAGGCCGCCTGGGCGAGTTACTGGTCATTCTCCTCAGTTGTATCCCACAACCCAGAGTCTGAAGCTCCAGGACACTGCCCTTGAGGCGGTAGAGGTGGGGTCCCTTGCTGAGTCCGATGGAAAAACCGACCCTGGAGGGCAAACAGAAGAAGAAGAAGAAGCACAGTCTACAGCATTAGTGTAATAAGAATTCATTGTTAACTCAAAACTCATTACGATATGTACGTACTGCGCAACGCACGGGTATGGCTAGTTATTATTATTTGCAATAGGGAATACATCCCTCTGTATATGGTTGGCGTCAGGAAGGACAATAGGCCGCAAAACAGAGCCAAACCTCTCTTAAGCTGCTTCTCTTTTCTTCTTTTTTGGAGGTTGTCGATTCGAAACCTTTCTCTTACGGATCAACTCTGCTGTGAATTTCAAGCTCTTCTATGCTCTTCTTCACTTCTCCCGCCTGCTTTGTGGTTGCATTTAATCCTACGATATGTTCAAATATGCTTTTTTTTTTTTGCTAGTGGCTTTACGTCGCACCGACACAGATAGGTCTTATGGCGACGATGGGATAGGAAAGGGCTAGGAGTTGGAAAGAAGCGGCCGTGGCCTTAATTAAGGTACAGCCCCAGCATTTGCCTGGTGTGAAAATGGGAAACCACGGAAAACCATTTTCAGGGCTGCCGATAGTGGGATACGAACCTACTATCTCCCGGATGCAAGCTCACAGCCGCTCACAGTCTCTTATTCACGAGATGTACATACATATTATAATGTATATGTATCACTCATTGTTCGAAATATCGATGTAGTTTTCTTTTCAGGCACACAGGTCAAATAAGAGGAAAGACACGTTCGTGCACCCGATGACGATACGTAGCTGTCAGATCTTCCGGTGGATTACTACACATTATACAGTGTTGAGTGCTTATTGCGAGACTCCATGTGGCGAGGTATTACGTCGAGTTTCCGCTTTCTATCCCTGATATTTTCGTGGTGGCGTGCCAGATGCGATCGTGCCGCATGCGACCCGTGCCACTAGCGACCGCATAATCTGTAACCGTGCCGGATGCGACCGGCGTTGACAAGCAAATTGTCATTTGATAAGTTGTGTCATCACCCAGGATAAGGTAAGCTAAACGAAGTGCAATGCCATTGCAGTAAGTCCAATAAGCAGCTACTGCCCCTACTTTACATAACACTTCTGGGGGAAACTCGTTTTACAACACGAAACATGGTGATGCGTTTACGTCTTTTCCCACCGGGCGAGTTGGACATGCGGTTAGAGGCGCGCGGCCCTGGGCTTGCATCAGGGAGACAGTGAGTTCGAATCCCACTGTCGGCAGCCCTGAAGATGGTTTTCCGTGGTTTACAATTTTCACACCAGGCAAATGCTGGGGCTGTAGTTTAATTAAGACCAGGGCCGCTTCCTTCCCATTCCTAGCCATTTCCTATCCCATCGTCGCCTTAAAACCTGTCTGTGTCGGTGCGACGTAATACCATTAGCAATAAAAAAGATCCTAATTCTCTGAAATTATTTATGACTTAGGGCTACTTACTTATCGTGTCCTATTAGTACGATGAGTATCCGAGGACGTGTTCGGCTTGCCTGGTGCAGGTCTTTCTACCTGACTGCCGTGGGAGGCCTGCGCGTCTGGATGTGGGATTATGATAATGAAGTAGGGAGAGATGAAACCCGGTTTCGGCACGTAGCCTACTCCTCTCGAATAATACCAAGGGGTCTGCTCAATGATTTACGTCGCCATCCGACGGCCGAATCACCATCAACAGCATCATATCCCCTCACTCCATTTGAACACTGCGAAAAGGTTTGGATTTGAATCCAGGCTTTTGGCGTGCAATCTAGTGATTAGAAACTGTCTACCAACCAACTTACCTACCCTGCCGGCCAACATTCTGATGGTGAATTTTTTTTTCATCCAGGCTAAGTGGCTCAGACGGTTGAGATGCTAGTTTTCCGACTCCAACTTGGCAGGTTCGATCCTGGCTCAGTCCGGTGGTATTTGAACGTGCTCAAATACGTCAGCTTTGTGTCGGTGGATTTACTGGCACGTAAAATAAGTCCTGCGGGACTAAATTCTGGCACCTCGGCGTCTCCTTAAACCATAAAAGTAGTTACTGTGACGTAAAGCCAGCAACATTATTATTATTATTTTTTCGACCAACGGCACTCGAACCTGCTAACAACGGTGTCAGACCTTTATTTTAGAAAAGACCAAGTTAGCTACTTATAAGCAATCTGCCACTTGGTGACAGCCGTTAATGCAGATCAATTGTAAGTGATTGATAGGTCGCATGCGGCACGTAACCATTTTCGTTATACCTGTGGTCCTTACTTACTTTCTTTTACTTAATCTGTTTATCGTCTAGGGTTGGTTTTTCCCTCGGAGTCAGCGAGGGATCCCACCTCTACCGCCTCAAGGCCAGTGTCCTGGAGCTTCAGATTCTGGGTCTGGGATACGACTGGGGAGGATGACCAGTACCTTGCCCAGGCGGCCGTGGCAGAGCCGGGAATCGAACGCGGGCCTCCGCGCTTGGCAGCTAATCACACTAACCACTACACGACAGATGTAGTGGTCCTCATTTTAAATTTTCTTTCATTTCCATTTTGTAGTTTTCTGCCCTGCTAGAATTTTCCAAACGATTTTCCTTTCTATTTTCTAGAGTTCCTGCATCTCCAATTTCTTATTCACTATAAGACACTCTGACCCATTCTTATTCTTCTATCGATTATCCAAAATTCGCGGGGTCGCGAATATGAACTATCAAACTTGTGGATTTGGTTCTGTTTTAAGGCCGAACGCCCTTCCTGGCGCCAATCATATACGGAGAGATGTATTCAGTTTGCATGCTTCTGTGGTGGGGAAAACACAAACACCCAGCCATCGAACCAGAAGAACTAATCAAGACCCGATTAAAATCACCGACCTGGTCGGGAATCGAACTCGGGACTCTTTGGAACGAAGGCCTAAACGATGAACATTCAGCCAAGGAGTTAGGTCCGAGCCATCATCATCATCATCATCATCATCATCATCATCAAAATGTCGTACTAAAGGGCTAATCATACAAGTGTGTAGGTTTTATAATTTGTAACGAATGCGAAATACTGTACACCGGAACTATGATATTATTTCTTGATGATATTTGTTCCATGCGTGTAATGTTTAGTCGTTGTTAATATTAGCGGCAAAATGCGAAATTGTCCATTATTCAAAATAACAATAAGATTATCGGCTTTCCATGGTATCGTGTTGTTGGTACAGGAGTGTAACACACACCAAGAGACTTCTTTCTTTCTTTCTTTCTTTCTTCCTTTCTTAATCCATTTACCCTCCAGGGTTGGATTTTCCTTCGGAGTCAGCGAGGGATCCCACCTCTACCGCCTCAAGGACAGTGTCCTGCAGCGTGAGACGTTGGGTCGGGGATAAGAGTGGGGAGAAAGACCAATATCTCACCCAGGCTGCCTCACCTCCTATGCTGAACAGGTACGAACCCATAATTTGTCTGGAGGAGAAGCGGGCAACCATGAAAAATCACTTCAGGGATGGCTGAGATGGGAATCGAACCCTTCTCTACTCAGTTGACCTCCCGAGGCTGAGTGGACCCCGTTCCAGTCCTCGTACCACTTTTCAAATTTCGCGGCAGAGCCGGGAATCGTACCCGAACCTCCGGCTGTGACATCTAAACACACTAACCACTATACCAGAGAGGCAGCTGAGATTTATTTCATCATCCAGAATTATTCATGCTCCTGTGGAAAAAAAAAGGTTACCACCAACTCCACAACAATCCATACACCCAGGTCAGCCTGCCACAAAACTGGAAGAGGAACACTTGTACTGCGCTTGTTCCGGGAACGCCCTACTCTTCAGGGGGGAGGGAAGGGAGGCAGTAAACTGCCGGTTGCCCATTCGAGAAGATACAGTACACTGGACACGCTACGTATATCTCTCCAGAGATCAATACATGAATCCCAGATTACAAAGTGCCTAATGAGATCAAACGGGTGGTATAATGTTTGTCACACCCTTCTCGGTTACAAGAAGTAACTCCAGAGACAAGAACATCAACATTCCTTGTCTTTTACTGATGACCTATGCCGGCGCCGGTCGGCTTTTTAGACTTTTTTACTCCCTGTACTTAAGATGAACATGAGGTTTTAAGTACTTCCAGTCCGTCCAGCAATAAAAGGCTTTGTAGCGACATCTCCTGGAATACAGCGCGCATTAAACCATTTTTATGAGCCCCGTTGTACTACTGGAGGGCTGCTTGAAAACGTTTTAGTTGTCAGAGCATAGAGCTGATCGTCCACTTGCAGACACCTCATCTGAGCCATTGACGTCACTAAGATGCGAATTTCATCGTAAATAAATCTAAGCATAAGGTAAGGTAAGGTTGTATTCTGCCCGAAGGCAGGTCGGAACCTCCGCAGAGGTGTGCCTGAGCCGGAGTTCACGTACGGTAGGGTGGCCAGTTCCTTTCCGTTCCTCCATTCCCTTACCCCCGACCAACAGCGCGTGGCAACCCATCCAAATCTTGACCACGCTCAATGTTGCTTAACTTCGAAGATTTCATGGGATCCGGTGTTTCAACACGGTTACGGCCGTTGGCATCTAAGCATAAGTAGGCTACAAAAAGGATTATATACCGAGCTCGATAGCTGCAGTCGCTTGAGTGCGGCCAGTATCCAGTATTCGGGAGATAGTAGGTTCGAACACCACTGTCGGCAGCCCTGAAAATGGTTTTCCGTGTTTTCCCATTTTCACACCAGGCAAATGCTGGGGCTGTACCTTAATTAAGGCCAGGGCCGCTTCCTTCCCACTCCTAGCCCTTTCCTGTCCCATCGTCGCCGTAAGACCTATTTGTGTCGGTGCGACGTAAAACAACTAGCAAAAAAATCATTATATTCATGTGTAAGATACATATTGTCATTAAATTACTCTGCTAACGCAATATCCTATTTTGAAACACTTCTTCTTCTTCTTCCAACGTTTTCCCCACAAACGTGTGGGGTCGCGGGTTGCGAGCTGTGTTGCACATGTGTATTTGGGCCTGTTTTACCTACGGATGCCCTTCCTGACGCCAACCCTATGTAGAGGGATGTTATTACTATTGCGCTTTTCTGTGGTGGTTGGTAGTATGGTATGTTGTTTGAATTTGAAGAGGGGAATGTTGGGACAAACAACCAGTCTCCGAGACAGAAGAATTAATCAGGCCCGATTAAAACCCCGATCCAAACCGGGAATCGAACCCGGGACCGTGTGACCTAAGGCCAGCACGCTAACCATTTAGCCATGGAGCCGGAATATTTTGAAAGACTAGGATGGTTAAAATTTGACTTTGTATTATGCACCACTGTAAAAATAATTTTCGCCGGCCCCCGGGTTCGATTTCGGGCCAGGTCAGGGTTTCTTACCTGGATCTTGAGGATCGTTCGAGGTCCACTACATGATTACAATTGAGGAGCTGTCTGACGGTGAGATGGCGGCCGCTGTCTAGAAAGCCAAGAATAACGGCCGAGGGGATTCTTCGTGATGATCACACGACATCTCGTAATTTGCAAGTCTTCGGGCTGAGCAGCAGTCGCTTGGTAGGCCAAGGCCCTTCGGGGTGTTGCGCCTTGGGGTTTGGTTTGTTTTGGTTTGGTAATGATAATTTATTGTACTAGCTATACAGGTATATTTTGTACCGCATTGCGAAATTTGTCTTGTTTCGAATACTTAAATCTAAACTGTATAGTGCACTTTAAGTATTGTATTCAATTTGAAATTTTATAATTTAATTACATGAAGGATTAGTCCTATTTACGGTACAATTTTAATGAAAAAGAAATGGAATATGGCTTTTAGTGCCGGAAGTGTCCGAGGACAAGTTCAGCTTGCCAGGTGAAGGTCTTTTGAACTGACCCCCGTGGGCGAACTGCGCGTCGCTAAGAATGAAATGAAGACGAAACATACACGCAGCCCCCGTGCCACTGGAATTAACCAATTAACCCTGCCGGTAATCGAACCTGGCACATCTGTGCTCAAAGACCGGCACGCTAACCGTTTAGCCATCGAGACGGACACAATTTTAATGATATAAATTAAATAGTGAAGTTAATATTTGTATACTGCAATTGGGATGAAATCCTGTCATGTTCATCATTGAATAAATAAATTAATAATCTATATATATAAAATAAGAGTTTTGTCTGTACATTGCTCAGAATTTGAAAATAATGGTATTTCTGTATCGGTCATGTCCATAGTAACAAGAAAATGCACTTTTTGCTTTTCCGTAATTTCTGTCTGTCTGTCTGTCTGTCTGTCTGTCTGTCTGTATGTATGTATGTACACGCATCACGAGAAAACGGTTGAAGAGAATTTAATGAAAATCGGTATGTGAAGTCGGGGGATGAGCCTCTACAATCTAGGCTATAAATCATTTTACTCACGCTGAGTGAAATGGTAGTTTAGGGGAAGGCCTAAAATTGAATTCTCAACTATTTATGTTATTAGTGGTCTAATGAAAATCGGTATGTGAAGTCGGGGGATGAGCCTCTACAATCTGGGCTATAAATCATTTTACTCACGCTGAGTGAAATGGTAGTTTAGGGGAAGGCCTAAAATTGAATTCTCAATTATTTATGTTATTAGTGGTCGTATTTTAAAGAAAATGGGTATGCAAAGTTGGAGAATAAGTTGATACAATCTAGGCTATCAACAATTGTATTCACGCTGAGAAAAATGGTAGTTTAGGGGAAGGCCTAAAATTTAATTCTCATATTGTTATTAGTAGTCCTATCTTGATGAAAATCGGTATGTAAAGTCAGGAAATATGTTGCTATATTCTAGGCTGTAAATTATTTTATTCACGCTGAGTGAAATGGTAGTTTAGTGGAAGGCCTGAAATGTAATTCTCAAATATTTCTTATTAGAGGTGTAATCGATGAATGCTACATAACTAAGGTTATATAGTATTAAATTTCCTATTATTCATGTCTTATACATTGTTACCGTACTGGCTATGATCACAAAGATATTCATGAATTTGGATTTTTGTTACTAAGTCCATATCAGCACCGAGTAACGAGAAAATGGGTAAACAGTATTTAATGAAAATCGGTGTGTAAATTTGGAGAATAAGAAACTACAGTTTACGGTATAAAATATTTTACAAATCACAGAGTTGAAAGAGAACTAAATGTGAAGGCCTACAATATAGAAAGCTCATAACATTGATCAACAATACCATTACATGGACCATTGTTTGTCGTGATGTGCTTTGTGTCTTCTGTTGCCCCACATCTCCGGTAGATAGGATTACTGCTGCGTACAGAGTATTTTTTATTTGATTTACGTCGCACCGACATAGATAGCTTTTATGGCGACAATGGGATAGGAAAGGGCTAGGAGTGCCTTAGGCCTTAATTAATGTGTGACTGGTGTGAAAGTGGGAAACCACAGAATACCAGCACTGCCGGCAATGGGGTTCGAATCCACTATCTCTCGGATGCAAGCTCACAGCTGCGCACCGCTAACCACACAGTCAACTCGCCCAGTCGTACAGAATGTAACAGCCTGCCTGAATATTGATGGGAGGTAGCTGGGGAGTTAGATAACTTTCTTCTTTAGCATGCCATTCCCCTGGTTTATAAATTTTCTGATACTACTGGTACGTAACACATTGGATCATCATAGCATTCGGGCTATTCAATCCCTACTCTGAGGCACTGATTGTAATGAACAGTGTGCATATTTAACGGAATAATGGCAGATGAGTGTTCATGGCAATCTGCGTCCTGGTCATCCCAGCTCTGGAACTTTGGACTATTAGATTGGCACCGCAATCTAACCGCAGCACTGTTCGTTAAAAGTGATAAAACGTGCGGCTTTCCATTTGATCGAATATTTTATATGATAGCATTGCTTTTATTCGCTATATTCATACTTACGTTTTTTGTAATGACCTATGTTGATTTCAGTTAGGAAAACCACAAAGTCAGTCTTTCTGAGAATCCCGTAGCGAAGCACGGGTACATCAGCTAGTTAAATAAATAAATGAAGTAAGTGTTTTTACGATTTGCTTTACATCGCACCGTCAGAGTTCTTACGTTGACGATGGTAGGAGTGGGAAGGAAGTGGCCTGGGCCATAATGAAGTACAGCCACAGCATTTGCCTGGTGTGAAAATAGAAAACTAAGGAAAACCGTCTTTAGGACTGCCGAAGATGGGGCTCGAACCCACTCTCTCGAATGCAAGCTCACAGCTACGCGACCCTAACCGCACGGCCAGCTCGCTCGGTGTGTATGTAAGTAGGCATGTTTGTTTGTTTGCTTGTTTGTTTGAATATCACGTGCAAACTATAGGAAATACTTTCATGAAACGCGGCATATTCTATATTCTACAGTTGTGTAGAAGAGTAGCGTGCTTGCCTCTTACCCGGAGGCCCCTGATTCGATTCCCGGCCAGGTCAGGAATTTTTACCTGAATCTGACGGCTGGTTCGAGGTCCACTCAGCCTACGTGATCACAATCGAGGAGCTGTCTGACAGTGAGATGGCGGCCGCGGTCTAAGAAGCTAAGAATAACGGCCGAGAGGATTCATCGCACTGAGCACATGACACCTCGTAACCTGCAGGCCAACGGGCTGAGCAGTAATCGCTTGGTAGGCAAGGCCCTTCAGGGCTGTAGTGCCATGGGGTTAGTTAGTTAGTCACCTTAAGATACTAGCCTAATTTGTATTATCATTGTTACCGTGTTTTAGCGGTAGGTAGAGGTGAAAGAAGGTGCGGGTGTGAATGGATCTCAAGCTACGAAATTATAGTGCCTGTAAAGTAAATTTAAGATTTAATACGGTTATATTTTCTTTTCAAAATAAATAAGTAACAAGCATGGCAGGTACAGAATAGCAAGTCAAAATAAGGTAGTTACAATATTTACAGAATTTGGGCTTCGCGCCCCGAGTTCACAATGCTTGGGCAATCAGCTCAGTTTTACCCCAAACACAAGTTTTAACAGAGGGGCAGAAAACCCATTCATACCTAGGAGCCCTTGCTCCAAATTACACTGAAAAGCCTCCTCGAGGCATACAACATACAATTTTCAAAAGAGCCACTCGCTCTCAAATTTAAGCCTCTCCCAGGCCACACCAAACTCCACCTTCAAGCTGTCCTCAACGGACATAAACACAGGGGTAAAATACCCAATCTACTGAGGTCTATTAAACGAAAAGAATGTTAATTAAATGACCTCTAAAATAACAATTTGAGAGGAGGCGAACTTGCACTCCTAATACACTAGATTAAGACCTACTTGGCGCTAGGCCGTTAATACAAGGGCTAATCCCATACTAAAGAGGTGACTTAAGAAGAGAACAATTTGTTTTACATTAACGAAGAATAGGTTGAGAAAAATAAGTTCACCTCAAAACAATATGAGTGGGAGCTCGAGAGGGTTAGCACTCTCTATCCCAGAATGTAGCTTTCCAAGAGAATAGATGAAAAGAGTAGTTACATTTACATTTTAGGAAAAGGTTACATGGTGGAACGCTTCGCACCCGCCCCGAGAGTTAAACTGCTGAGCTAGCAAAGAAAGAATATATTAATCGGCCATTACCTTATAGTTGACCGCTGCCGGAGAAAGAGGCGCTTCCCGCCTCCTGCTATGTACTTAATACAC
Organism: Anabrus simplex; assembly: GCF_040414725.1. Taxonomy (NCBI): domain Eukaryota; kingdom Metazoa; phylum Arthropoda; class Insecta; order Orthoptera; family Tettigoniidae; genus Anabrus; species Anabrus simplex. The sequence continues at coordinate 98,063,338 of NC_090275.1, read as the reverse complement.
TGAAAGATGGAACAGAAGTGGCCCGGAGACCCAAAAATCAGCAGTTTATATCCTCTCGCGGAAGGTTCTAGGTGTTAGGGGAAAGAAAACACCCTCCCACAAACTTTTTATTGGCTAGGGTATAGAAACATATTCAAGTTGGGGGAAGATACCAATGATTGGTCAGAAATTAATAACAGAAATTCGGGATTGGTCAAATGCAAAACAAGGGGAAAGAGAGGGGTATACAGCCAACTTAAACAATAACAGAAAGAAATTTAACAAAGAACAAACTTTTGAAATAAAATTTTCTCCAAAGAACAGTTATTTTTCTTCCCACTAGGGTGCACTATTGTAGTTTTTCAGTGGTGTCCTCTAGAAGAGAAAGTTCACACTTCTTACTTCAAGCAAAACAAAAGTACGTCGAAAATGACACAGTTCACAAACTCAAAAATTTCCAGGTGGTGACATCTTCTGAGAAACTAGAAAATTAATAGGGTAAATAAAGTTCAGACTTCCTCCAGCAGAGGAGTTTCCACAGGCGCACATTTTAAATTAGCGGAGTGGAGGTGTACCGCCCGGTACAATCATATTCATAGGAGAAAGAGTGCTTGGACTGGTTTCTTGATGCTATTTATTTACAAATGATGGGTCACAATCAATCAATCAATCAATCATGACTGCTCTGCATTTACTGCTGTCGGCCAGGTGGCAGATTCCCTATCAGTTATTTACCTTAGTCTTTTAAAACGACTTCAGAGAAGTTAGTAATTTATTAATCATCTCCCTTGGAAAATTATTCCAATCCTTAATTCCACTTTACAGTTACGCTGAAGTAAAATGTCAACGACGCGACGCTCACAACAGCTAGTATTGGATGTCTATCCCTTAGTCTGATTTCCTGATACGGGGTTGGAGATGAGGCGAGTCGAAATTATCTGTATATTTTGCGGTCGAATGTCCTTCGTGTTGCCAGCTCAGTTGAGATGAAGTGATAATGGTGAATGAAATTTGCCTGGAAGTCAAAATGGGAAAGCACAAAAAACCATTCACAGGTCAGCCTAAGGTTCAAAACAGGTAGATAATAACGAATGCAGTTGATGGTCTGGCAAAATGCTATGGTACAAAGCAGATTAAATCAAATCCATCAAAGACACAAGTGTGCGCTTTTCATTTGAGAAACAGGGAAACCACTCGTAGGTTAAAGATAGTATGGTCTGGGGTCGAAATGGAACGGAACACAGTGACAAGGTGACCGAAAATTCTGCTAACATTTGAGGAGGCAATACTTCACGGAATATTGATTGTCACACATGACTGACATGACATAGGGTTTTATCGATACCAACAACCAGTTCAAAAACAGGCCGCCATATGGCGCTGGACAGCAACACGTCAGTTACAAATGAACGCACATGCTTGACATGACATGGGTTTTTTTGACACCAACAGACAATTCAAAACAGGCCACCAGATGGCACTGGACAGCAACACATTAGTTACAAATGACCGCACATGCTTGACATGCCATGCGGTTTTATTGACACCAACAATCAGTTGAAACAGGCCACCAGATGGCACTGGACAGCAACGCATTAGTTACAAATGACCGCACATGCTTGACATGCCATGCGGTTTTATTGTCAACCAACAATCAGTTCAAACAGGCCAACAGATGGTGCTGGACAACAACACGTCAGTTACAAATGACCACACATGCTTGATATGACATGGGGTTTTATTGACACTAGCAACCAGTTCAAAAACAGACCAACAAATGGCGCTGGACAGCAACACGTCAGTAATAATAATAATAATAATAATAATAATAATAATAATAATAATAATCGTATGGCCTCAGCTACAGTGTGCAGACATTTCAATTTGACGCCATCTGGCTGTCTGCTCGTCAATTTCGACGTTCCATTTTACTCTAGGCCCACTAGATGGCAGACCGAGTAAACCGGAACTCTCTTGGGCGTCTATGGCTGAGATTTAATGAATTTTGTCGGGTAAACACCAAATGTGTCACCAGAGATCTTTTACATGCCGACATCGTACGACATGCAGCGTCGAATGGACTTTTTTCCGCCCTTCAAAAATCACGTCACTGATGCCGCATGAAACGCGTTTACGTTATAAAAGGAGCTGTGAGAAAGGGCTTCAGATGCGCTGCAATCGCGGCATGTTGACGTTACCAGGAAAGGCTCTGTTAGTGAAGCTTTAGTATTTTATTTTGGTGTCAATAAAACCCCATGTTATGCCAATCATGTGTGTCAATTATTACCTCACTACCTACAATATTCCGTGAAGTATTGCCTCGTCAGATGTCAACACTCTCTGAGCTGCAAGTTGAAGTTCCTGCCAGGAATAATCGGATCACAGTGCTGCAGTCAAACTGAAACCATCCGAACTTTTGCAATGGCGTCATGTTACTCCGTGGTAGAGTTCGTCTGTCCTGCCTGCTATAATGCGACAAATGCCAATCAAGTGGATGTAGCTCTAAACTCCAGTCGAATGACTTTATCAGCTTGCAGAAATAGCACCACCCACTGTTCGGAGAGAAATATCTGCGAATAAGGAAAGACAAAAAGTGGAGCAGGAAAGAACCCACCACCTGCATGGAAAAGAACCGAACCCGCAACGAGGGTTTCCTTCGAACATCGAATGTACTTAGATCCACTGCTGAAAAAGCCAGGTTGCAAGTATGGAGGGCTAAGACCTCCTTCCTTTCTGGTTGGAAATAAGTTTCCGAATCTTTACTCCCTCGTCATGACAAGGATTGGCTAACATGAAAGTCCCTGAATAGGCTGAGCTCAGGTGGGGGCAGATCGGGGAATAATTTCACGGTGACTGTGGAGAAGACCAGTCTACTCAACATATGCTTCAATGTCGACTGTGTCCAGCGTCCTGTACAGAAGGTAACCTTTACCAGGCCACAGGAAATGGCCAAGTTTTGGTCGAATACTATCTAAACTATGTTAAATGTATGTTTCTGATACAAGAATATATACATACTCAATGATTTGAAGATCATTTTTCTGGCACTTTGGCTAAATAATCAGCGTAATACTGTTCTTCGGATTAGAGGGATTTTAATCGGATCTGATTTTTCCTGCGGCTCGGGGTCTGTGTACATGCATTCGTATCATTACACATCTTCGAATACATGCAATAACACAATAACACGCAATATTGATTACATCCCTCCACATAGGCCAACGGCCGTAGCGGTGTTGAAACACCGGGTTCCGTGATATCTCCGAAGTTAAGCAACATTCGGCATGGTCAAGATTTGGATGGATTGCCACGCGCTGTTGGTGGGTGTAAGGGAATGGAGGAGCGGAAAGGAACTGGCCAATCTACCGTACGTAAACTCCGGCTCAAGCACACCTCTGCGGAGGTTCGAACCTGCCTTCGGGCAGCATACACCCTTACTTTACCTCCACATAGGGTTGGAATCAGGAAGGACATCCGCCGTGATGAATGGCTTAGAGGGTTGAGGCGCTGGCCTTCTCACGCCAACTTGGCAGGTTCGATCCTGTCTCAGTCTGGTGGTATTTGAAGGTGCTCAAATACGCCAGCATCGAGTCGGTAGATTTACTGACACGTAAAAGAACTCCTGCTGCACAAAATTCCGGCACCTAGACGTCTCCGAAAACAGAAAAAATCTTATTATTAGGAAGGACATCCGGCCGAAAAAATAGACTAAACCCTTTTAAAGCGTCGACACCAGGCCAGGAAGAAGAAGAAGAGGAAGTTGTTCTTGTTTTGGTCATTAGTCCATAGACAGGTTTGATGCAGCCCTCCATGCCACCAAATATTGTGTTAACATTACGCAACTACTAGCCTACATCCTACATCCGCTCCAATATATTTGTCATATTCACACCTTGGTCTACCTTTTCCGTTCTTACCGCCTACACCTCCCTCAAACACTAACTGAGCAAGTCTTGGGTGTCTTAAGATGTGCCCTATCATTCTGTCTCTTCTTCATGTCAAATTTAGCCAAAGCATTAACTTTTCACCAACTCGATTCAGTATCTCTTCATTTGTCATTCGATCTATCCCTCTCACCTTCAGCATTCTTCTGTAACACCACATTTAAAAAGTTTCTATTCTCTTTCTTTCTGGGCTAGTTATCGTCCATGTTTCACTCCCATACAGTGCCATGCTCCAGACGAAGGTCTTCAAAGGCATCTTTCTAATTCTTATATCAGTGTTCAAAGTGAGCAAATTTATTTTCTTAATTAAGACCTTTCTTGCTTGTGTTAATCTGCATGTTTTGTCCTCCTTACTTCTGCCATAATGAGTTATTCTACTACCCAAGTAACTATATCCATCTATTTCCTTTAAGACTTAATTTCCTAATCTAATATTTCATGCGTCAACAGACTTCCTTCGACTGCACTCCATTACCTTTGTTTTGGATTCATTTATTTTCATCTTGTACTACTCCTCCAAGACGGTGTGCAAATCATTAAGCAATTTCTCCTGATCTTCTGCACAATGAGATAGAATAACAATACATGCATACGTACATCATCATTATAGACCGTTATGTCTTTCAGCGTTCAGTCTGCAAGCCTCTGTGAATTCTCTAAATGTCGCCACAATCCTCTATTTGCAACTAGTGTTGTGGCCTCATTTAGTTCTCTACCTCTTATCTTTAAACTGTTAGAAACTGAGTCTAACCATCGTCGTCTTGGTCTCTCTCTACTTCTCTTACCCTCCATAACTGAGTCCATCATTCTCCTAGGTAACGTATCCTCCTCCATTCGTCTCACATGACCCCACCACCGAAGCAGGTTTATGCGTTCACCTTCATCCATCGAGTTCATTCTTAACTTAGCCTTCTCATCGACAAATCGCAGACTTTTGGTTTACCTTTTCCAAATTTCTCTTTGATTTCCTCTTTCGCCTGTTCTATGTAAACAATAAAAAGGAGAGAGGATCAACTGCAGCCTTGCCTCACTCCTTTCTGGATTGCTGCTGCTTTTTCATAGCCTTCGATTCTTATCACTGCTGACTGATTTTTGTACAGATTGTTGATAATTCTTCTTTCCCGGTATGTGATCCCCATCACCTTCAGAATGAGAAATAGCGTGGTCCAATGAACATTATCGAATAACTTTTCGAGATCTACGAACGCTAGGTACGTAGGCTTATCCTTCTTTACGCGATCCTCTAAGAGGAAGATATGAAGGTCATTTATCTAAATACACAGAACAATTCGGGGCCGCATTCACGAGGTCTAATCTGAGACGAACAGACGATAGGAGACTGGAATTTAATACGCACGCAAGTAGTTAGTGCTTTGAGGTTTAAAAGGGGGAGAGTGGGGGGGGGGGGGGGGATACAAACAGGCAAGAAACACAAATCGTTCGTGACTCAATTCTTTCCATATCTCGATATCTCAACAGTAAAATGGGAGAGTGGAGGGGAATTTTATCGATAATTCCTTGTGCGACAACAGTTACGACGTCAGGAATGTATTCTCCATTTGCATTCAATGGCAGAGAGGAAGAGGGGGATATATTGTGATTTATGATCCATAACACAGCCACCTCACAACCTGATGAACTTTGACCCACTTCTAGAGACGGAGTGGAGTTCGTTACCTGACTCCCGGATCTCACTTAGAATTCTCTCAGAGATACGGCTGCAGCCTTATCCGATAAGATAAGGGTCTCTGCGGTAGTGAATATTTATCGGCAAGAATTAAACCACCTGCGAGCAGTGTGTGGCCAGAAAACTGTTTATAAATTCTTCTGAATCGTTCCTGATGAACAGAGAGGAGAGTAGCAATAATATAAAAACTCACAGTTCCACTGTAGTCCTTCAGACAAGCAACTCATTGTTGAAAACATCCTAGGGATATGAGCTACGAATGTTAGGTAAATAAATTATAATACATTATGACGATATATTTTTATTTATACCTGAAAATTACAATCCTTTTCTTAATAATCGTTATCCGGTCGATTACATTGATAATTTGCCTTTTTCTACCACTACGAGCGCCATTGTTACTCAATGCAGAGTTTTACTTAAGATAACTGCACTAGCTGATGTACTTGTGCTTCGCTACGGGATTCGCAGAAAGACTGACTTTGTGGTTTTCCTAACTGAAGTCAATATAGGTCATAAAAACGTCAGTAGGAATGTAGCGATTAAAAACAATGTTATCGTACAAAATACTCGATCAAATGGAAAACCATACATCTTCTCACTTTTAACGAAAGACTAGGCCGCAGAAAGCCGTGAACACTCCTCTGCCATTATTCCGTTAAATATGCACACTGATCATTTCAATCAGTGCCTCAGAGTAGGGATTGAATAGCAAGAATGCTATGATGAACCAGTGTGTTACGTACCAATAATATCAGAAAATGTATGAACCAGAGGAATGGCACGCTAAAGAAGAAAGTTATCTAACTCCCCAGCTACTTCCCACTAATGTTCAGGCAGACTGCTACACTCGGTACGACCAGGCGAGTTGGCCGTGTGGTTAGGGGCGCACACAGTGAGCTTGCATCCGGGAGGTAGTGGATTCGAACCCCACTGTCGGCAGCCCTGAAGATGGTATTCCGTGGTTTCCCATTTTCACACCAGGCAAATGCTAAGGCCACTTCCTTCGCATTCCTAGCTCTTTCCTATTCCTTCGTCGCCATAAGACCTATCTGTGTCGGTGCGGCGTAAAGGAAATTTAAAAAAAATACTCGGTGCAGCATTAATCCTGTCTATCGGCTTCAGAGGACACAAAGCACATCACAACAAACAATGGTCAATGTAACGTTATTGTTGATAAATATTATGAGCTTTATATATTGCAGGCCTTCACATTTAGTTTTCTCTCGACTCTGTGATATTAGGGTGTCTTATACAATTATTTATAGTGTAGACTGTAGATCCTTACTCTCCGACTTCATATACCAATTTTCATTAAATTCTGTTTACAGATATTCTCGTAACTCCGTAACTCGGCGCTGATATGGACTTAACAAAAATCCAAATTCATGAATTTATCTGTGATCATAATCGGTACGGTAACAATGTACCGTATAAGACATACATGATCGGAAATTTAATACTGTATAGCTTAAGTTATGTGGTATGAATCGATACGACCACTAATAACATAAATGTTTGAGAATTACATTTTAGGCCTTCCTCTAAACTGCCATTTCACTCAGTGCGAATAAAATTATTTATAGCCTAAATTATAGCAACTTCTTCCCGGACTTTGCATACTGATTTTCATTAAGATAAGACCACTAATAACATAAATATTTGAGAATTCAATTTTAGGCCTTCCCCTAAACTACAATTTTTCTTGGGGTATATACAGTTATTTATATCCTAGATCGTAGCGAATTATTACCTCGACTTTACCTGTCGATTTTCATGAAGATACGACGACTAATAGCATAAATATTTGAGAATTAAATTTCAGGCCTTCCCCTAAACTACCATTTCTCTCAGCGTGATCAAAATTATTTATGGTCTAGATTATAACGACTTATTTACTGAATTTTCATAAAGATTTTCATTAAGTTCTCTTCGGCAGTTTTCTCATGATGCGTGTACGTACACACATACATACGAGGTACAGACAGACAGACAGACAGACAGACAGACAGACAGACAGACAGACAGACAGACAGACAGACAGACAGACAGACAGACAGACAGACAGACAGACAGACAGACAGACAGACAGAAATTACGGAAAATTAAAAAATGCATTTCCTTATTACTGGGGAAACGACTGATAAAAATAATACCATCCTTTTTAAAATCTGAGCAATGTACAGACAAAACTCTTATTTTATATATATAGAAAATTCAGCGTGGACATTTTCAGAAATCAAAAACCGCTTCAGGGTATTGAACCAAGGAACATATTACAGAAATAATTATGTAAATAAGTTAATTTAGCTAGGATTTGAATCAGAAAGCGAACGAGTAAAGAAACAAAGCTACTTTAGACTGCATTTCCGGAACTGCATTTAGGCCGGAAGTGATTTTCGAAATTTCTGTTTTCCGAGTTTGATAGAGCTATCCAAGAGTCACAATTTGGAACCTTTCTGGGCCCTTTATCCCTTCAACTTTCGGCACAATCGAGGAAAATGATTAATTTTACTTTTTTATGTAATATGAGGACCCTGCTTTGTCTGCGAATAAGTGTTTTCAACATGAATGTAATTGAAGAAAATTAATAACAAATACGTAAAAATTTCTATCCCAAGATCAACGAAAAACAAAAACAACTAGGAAAAAATGGAAAAATATCAAACAGGACAGATACTCGAAAAGTAGATTGTACTCATGAAGAAAATCAGCGGACATCTCTACAGGCCGGATATACATGCAAAGCAGACATCTAAGATAAAGCTAACGGTCTAAGTTTTATTCCAAAACAATCCAAGGAATAATAATCATACTAATAATAATAATAATAATAATAATAATAATAATAATAATAGTAATAATAATAATAATAATAATAATAATAATAATAATAATAATAATAATAATAATAATAATAATAATAATACATACATACATACATACTGCACCCGTCCACCTCCCGAGTCCCAGACTAGCATTTATCTCAGGGGTGTCGGTTCATTATTTAAGTCATCAAGTATATATATATATAACGGCATAATAGAACACGGGGATGAACGGAGCAATTAAAATTAAAATAGGGAAGGCTCGATTGTAAACTTGAATTTAAGGACTCCATGATAGGACTAGGAAGTGACTGTTACTTTAAAAAGGGCATCATCTAACTACAATAAAAAGATTATGAGAGTGGTTTCCTTTGAAATAATTTGCCAGAAGGAGCGGTTTATTACGCCATCTGACGTATGAAACTTTGCTACATTTGGCAACGACATTTAAATTTCCACACATGTTACATACACAAATCACTTGCCATACCGCAAATGGTATCAATATCATGCTGGGCTGCTTCTGAAATAAAATGACATTTTGGAGGTATAATTTACGGATCGATTCCATTTGAATCGAAGCGTTGTTCAAAGATATAGCTTCCTTCTATCGGGAGCCCGAGCATAACCCATGTTACGGTCGGCTTCCCGATTTAACTAAGATGACGTACTCCGGCTATATACATTTTTCCGAGACCGGTGCTCGGACTGGGTAATGTTTCTCGTGAAATGCGAAAACTGGATTCCACGGAAGGTTCCTACCTTACGATATCCAGCTGATGCCATACCACTGAATCAGCATTTATATTTTATTTACATGTGATTTGAAATGTTGCAAAGTAGCCTCAACAGACTACTGACACAGATGAGATAACGAGAAGCGGTTGGGAAATACCGTGGCAATGGCCCCCCCTCGCATCGCGAGCGAAGTAAACAAACACGCCAAGTATTACTGTAACATCGTCCCATGCGGAAACCGTACAATAACGAGGTAAACAAAATGATTCTAAATTCTCATTCTCATTATTCAACATACGAATAGAGGGATGTTGTCACCAAATAATTAACTCCACCATCGTCACAATATTCATGAAATTATTATTATTATTATTATTATTATTACTATTATTATTAGTATCGACGGTTCCTGGCACTGTCACGTTTGATTAATATCGTCATTATTATGCGGGATGCAAACACAAATCGTTATTACTGTTATTATTAGTATATCCCTCTCGTGATTATTATTATTATTAATGAATAGGTGACTCAAGATATTATTATTATTATTCACGTCACTTAAGAGGTTATTATTATTAATGGACCGGTCACTTCCGCCAAAATATATATAGATATCGGTCGCAATTACAAATATTTCACTGATCAACCAACGACATCATACTGTTATTATTATGACAATTATTATTAATCTGACCGCGATGATTTAACATCGTCCTTACATTATTATTATTATTATCGGTTGCATATTATCATTTAGATTCCCGTTTAACATCTTTATCAACGCTCATTTAATTAAGGCGGTCCAATCCTTTATCTGCAATATTTATTATTATTATTATCACGACATCATGATTGTCCTCGCTCGTCATTACAATGAATACAATATACGACCATTTATGTGGAATCTGAACTCTCATTATCCTTAGATCCGTCGTATCTCAACGAATAGCTGTGCAGTCTATTTATTTCGTACATGCTGTCACGGGTTCGAATGCTACCCGCTGCGTAACTCAGTATTTCTCTGTGACACTGCCCGTACATTTTACACTCATATCAATATCCTAAGTGTCTCTCGTACGGAATTTATTTTCCTTCCTATCTCAATATTCCTTGATTCGTTTATTTCTCACAGAATTATCAACTGACTTATTTATTCATTTCTGACATCGTACGACCTTCTATTATCTGACTGCAGATTCTCTCACATTTTTCTATCTCGTTTTGATCTACGCCTTAGTTCATTCTCCACAAATAATCGTAACATCTTGAAATTATATTTACCAAAATTTGACAATCATGGTTTCGTAATATTAGTCCTACGTGTTCCGGCTAATGAATCGCAACTTTAAGACACGACATTTATACGTAAAAAAATATTGGACCGTAATTTAAACCACACGTTCATAACATGTACGGATTATTAGCACCGATCTACATTTCAATATTATTAATTGATCAAATTAAATTACCACGCTTTTTAATTCCGAATTAAAAACGACCTCCCATCATTAAATGATTCCCGATAAACTCAATACCTGATCACATAAATTTATTATTACGCACTGCTCACTAAATATTCCAATATCACATGAATTATTATTATATCCAAATTATATATATAAAAATATCTTCACAAAAATGTAGTTATATTATTTATTTATTATTATTAATGAAAAAATAATTTCGTCTGTTACACGGTAGTTCACTCTTAATATGTTTAACGCATAACCCCTTTCACAAACTCGATTTATTCTGGCACTAAACACTCCAGATATGATTTACTTTGAATATTATATTATAATCGCATCTCACAAATTTAACAACTTCACTATGAAATATGACCATATTAATTACAACAAAACACAACTGGTATGGCGAAGCTGGATTTTCCTTCCATGTCATTACATAGCTCGTTAAAATGATAAAACAGAAAACACATATCGGGTCTTATTTAACTACCATAACCAAAATCAAACGTAAAGAAAATTATTGACTACAAAGAAATATGAATGCATGCATGACTTAACGTACTACACTATATACAAATTTACATCTCCAACAAACTGAATACATAAAAGACCCGATTATTTACATTATTATTATTTACTACTGTCCGTGCTACAAATTTAGGATGGGGTCGTTAAGCGACCCATCTTGTTACAGAAGGTAACTAAGTATAATCAAATTATTCCCATTTTTCCCATCACGATAACATTTCCCAAATATTATTTACAATTTAGTACTCATCTTAGTTATCGGTATTCCATTACAGCTTTGCAGATGAGAGGCTCCATCCGGCCCCTCTCTGCGTTTTACTCCTCCATTCTCGATGGCGTAGTTCCACAAAAGATTTCCTGGCACATTACCATTTTACACTCGTATCTTGATTACCACAAACCTTCACCATTTACAACGTTAACACTGAATACCTTAACTTGGATACAACAAATTACTATCCTAGACCCAAGAATTTAATATTTACACTATTTAATCTTCGTCCAACTACCGCACACTGGACCTGGACACGTACGACGAGGTGTCAACTTTTACGCCCGTCGCGATACGCTTGTTTCGTACGGCACTCTTGACATGTTCATGACATCGGTTCGGTATAGCAAAGTACAGGCTACTACTTCCTTAAAGTACTGTTCGTCACACAGTCTATTATGTACGTACTTATGGTGATATACTTTATACTACTCTCTTGCAGTGTAATTACTTTACGTCACTGATATTCATAAATGACAAACACTGTCCTACATTAACTATTTCTAGTTCATTTTGCTTGAGCGCGATCACATTTTACAAACACTGGCGGATGCTCGCGCCATTAAATGACTGTACGTCCGTAGAATTCTAAGTTATCGGCGACCAACAATTCAGCTCCCGATATTCAATTCAAGTGTACCGCGACCGTCAATTCAGCTCCCGAGATTCACTTCAAGTGTGCTGGCGAGGATCCCTTGCCCCGTATATATGGATGAAGTCTTTTTCCCGCGGATTCGTTGACGTCATACCCCTTAGGGAGGGGGTGGATTTTTAATATCGGTACTTGCACTCCGAATTGGAAGTTAAAATTTACATCAAATTAATCCACTCCGCTAGCATATCTGCTGGATTAAATATGAACTCCTGGTGATCACAGATTTAGGAGATACGGGTGGATTTAGCTCCTCATATTTCGCTTCTTCGGTAGCGTCCCTTACAACGTGGTCTTCTTTCAGCCAATGACATTCAAGCTGTCTGGTTTCCAAGAAATCCAGCCTTCAATTTATTTGATTTGCCAATGATTATTGATTATTTTTCCATGCGTGACATCTAATAAATTCATTACATCCATCCGTGTACTCACAATAATTTATTACTGAAAACTTTTGTAGTTACGAAAATATCTCATCCATCATTCCTTAAGATGGTATCCCTGAGCCTTCCATAAAATTTTTACGATTGGCCGGCAAGCGGTCACGTGATTTAACTCTCCACCTGCTCGAACTTAGGCCAGCGAACGTACACGCAGCCGCTGTAATTTTCCACGAGCTCCCGGAATTTCCGTCCTGCCAAAAATATCCCAAGGTATTACTCATGTTGTGAGTTTCCTTTGTATGACTCTCCCCCTTCTCTTTCTGACCAAGACTTATTTGTAGACTTTGTATTTCCTTGTTCGCCAACTAATGAGATTCCCTGCTGTGAAGTAGCTAAAAGTTGTCGTGTTGAGCTAATCCGTCAGGCTCCAGTCTGTCGTCCTTCCTTCGCTCTGATTTCGACATTACATAAACGAAATATTTTCAACTACACTTCTGTATTTCAATAAATGTACCATATATTATTTTACCGATCAAATCATGACTGACTATGGGCCTAAGTCACTCGGGTTCATCTTCCTCTTGCCCAGGTAAAAAAATCTAGTGAGCATCATGAGATTTTTTTATGATGTGTTCATATCATCACTCTCATGATTTGACATCGGATCCTCTGTTCTGCGACGGCTATTGATTTCGTCTCTCAACATCTGGTTCCTGAACCTTAACTCCTCGTTCTGTCTTTCGATTTGATGGATCGTATTTACAAATTCCTGCACGTCGCTGTCTATCTCTCCACACTCTGGACATGGCCTTGCTTCAATTGGTGCATGGATTACTTGGAATTCTTCTTCCCTTCCGTCTTCTTCTTCATCATCTTCTTCGACATCATCTTCTTCCGGCTCGTCATCTGCTTCCTCTCGTTCATCCTCTGCTTCCCTGTGGTCTGCTGGCGTGTGGTAAAGCTTTAAATTTGCAGCGTTATAGATGTTCTCTGAACTTCCGTCCAAGCTCTGAACTTTGTAAGCATTGTTGTCATAAGTTTGTATAATCTTGAAAGGTCCCACGAACAATTTACAAAACTTGTGGTACACCTTCTGCTCTGGGTTAGATACACTAGGCTTCTTCACTAGAACGAGCTCGCCAACCCTCAACGGACGGTGGAATCGCTTATTCCTCAGCCTTCTCAATCGTCGTTCTGCTTGTGCCTCCAAATGTTCCCGTGTCTTTCTGATACAAATTTCGCTGGATACGCGTGGATCTGCAGGGCATGCTACTGCATTATGCCATGGCCTGGCCGGATATCTGTTAAAGTGAACCACTTCCGGTATCTGGCCTGTTGCTTCGTGGATCGTGGTGTTAATACATTTAGTTATAATGGGCACCACGTCAATCCACCGCCAATGTGCCTCGGAACAATAGATCCTGCAACATTTTGCAATCTCTCGCATAATCCTCTCGGATGGATTCGATTCGGGATGGCGAATCGAACTATGTACATGCTGAATGTCTAGTTGTCGTAATTGATTTGCAAACGCAGCAGATGTGAACTGACTACCATGATCAGTAAGGATCTTCTTAGGCTTCCCCATCTGTGGAATGATATGTGAAGTAATTCCTCGTAGTGCAGTTTTAGAATTTGCCTTTTGTAGCGGATACAAGGCTACCAATTTAGAGAATACATCTAAACTAACAAGGATGAATTGATTTCCCCTACGGGCCTTGGGGAGTGGTCCGTACAGGTCCATTGCGAATATTTCGCGGGGTTCAGTAGGTAACAGTGGGCGCGGAGATTGCTTAAGTAAATACGGATTATGTTTAATCCTTTGGCAGACGTCGCATGATCGTAGTACATTTCGGACTGTGTGGTTCATCTTGGCCCACACGAATGTCTCTTGGATAGTTGCCAAAACCTTCCCTATACCTCCGTGTCCAATGACCCGGTGTACATGGTTGACTATCGGTACTTGCACTTCAGATGGTATGACTATGCGAAGTTTCGTGTGTTCCTCATCCAAAAACTTATGAAGAACCCCATTCAAATAATGGTAGCTCGCTGATAATTTACTAGCTCTGTCATACTGTGGATTGTCTGGCTGCAATGTTTTGTTAAAGAACTCTATCATCAAGTTAGTGAACCCATCTCTCTTCTGTATCGCTCCTATGTCCTTCAGATTCCTTAAGACTTCCTGATCCTCTTCTATCAACTCAATTTGGTGGATTACGACTTCCTCCGGGTTTGGATGTCGACTCAATGTGTCTGCCAAAATATTGAGTTTCTCGGGGCAATGTTCGACTGTTAGATCAAATTGCTGGATAAATAAAGCCCAACGGCTAACCCTCTCGCTTGCCATATTGGTTTTCATAATGAACGTCAGCGCTTTGTGATCGGTACGGATAACAATCTGAAAACCATACACGATCTTCTTCCAATATTGCAAAGCGCTCACGATAGACAGCATTTCCAATTCTGTGATAGTATACTTTATCTCATGCTTCCGCAATTTCTGGCTCATGAAGGCAATATAGGTCTTTATGCTTGGATCATCGGGGTTTTCCTGCAGTAATACGGCTCCTATACCTATGGTTGAGGCATCTGTTTGAATTATGAATTTGAGGCTGAAATCCGGGTATCCGAGCTTAACATTATGCAGTAATCGTTGCTTGGTCTGAGCGAACGCCTCATCACAAGTATGGTCCCACTTCCATCGATTATTTTTCTTAAGCAGGTCCTGCAATGGTGCTACTACGGTTGTGTAATCAGGGCAATGATCAGCGAAGAATTGACACATTCCAAGGAACTGCCGAACATGTTTTACTTTAGTAGGCTTAGGAAACATCCTAAGGGCCTCAATTTTGACTGGGTTTGGTCGCACACCATCTCCATCTACAAGGTGACCCAAAAATAACACCTCCTTCTGACAAAAATGTGATTTCGATAGGTTGACCTTGAAGTTATGCCTTCCTAAATCGGTGAGGACTTCATTAATATTTTCCAAGTGTTCCGAAAGTGTTTTTGTAGCTACCAAGATATCATCCACATACATGATAGTCGCCTCTTTGACCTTTGGACTTAGATTGCGGTCAAGAGCCCGAATGAGAGCCGAACCCGCGTTCTTAATACCGAACGGGAGACGTTTAAAAACATAAGTCTGCTGATCGAATAAGAATCCCGTCAACAACTTAGATTTAGCTTCCAACAGTATATGATGAAACGATGACGTCAGGTCAAAAGTGGTAAAATATTCCATATCTTTAAATCTCTTCAAGATCTCTTTAATAGGCGGGGCCTGCTCATACTCTGGGACTAATCTCTCGTTGATAGCACGTGCATCAAGGCAAATGCGCACTGATCCGTCCGGTTTCCTCACTATCACTAAAGGATTTAAAAATGGCGTCGGTGACTTCGAAATCAATCCACTTGCTTCCATTTCTCTAATAGCTTCGCGGACTTGGGGATAGAATTTCTCGGCAATTGGATATAATTTCTTCTTATACGGGGACCAATCATTCACGTTTAATTCGTATTCAAAATTTTCGATTTTTCCAGGTTTTGAGCCAAACGTGTCGCTATGCTTTGTTAAAATTTTGAATAAATCTTCCTTCCCCTCGGGACCTATTACAGCTGCATTAACTTTATCTGCTATAACCTTCCCACAGTTGATTTCACCTTCCTGCAATTCTGCCGCAAACAGTTTATAATCATCAGAGGTCACATGATCATCCGTCTCACTCATGACACTTTCGTCCGTCCTAAGCGGATTCACGACTTCGGTGTTCCAAATTTCTTCGTGTTCTCCTATCTCCGACTGAGGGTTCATGGTTGTATCCTCAATACCTTCCCTGTGCTTAAACCTGACAGAGTTATCTCCCATATCAATCACAGCCTGGTATTCGGTCATAAAATCAGCCCCTAGGATCAAGTTATAGTTGATTTTATTCATGATAATAAATGTATCAGCAAATTTTGAATTTCCAATTTCGATGTCCAATAATGCCTGGTTCTTACATATGACGGATTTATCCGGGATAATTCCACGAATCTTCAATTTTGAAACTGGGATAATCGGGATGTTTACTTTGGATTGTAGTTCATTTACCAGAACTTGGGATACTACTGATACGCTGGCGCCTGTATCAATGAGTGATCGAACCCTCACGTGGTTGATCCTAGTGTATATCACTGGTAGTCTCTTTATTTCCTTTGAAATTTGGATGTCGGGATCGTCAATTAATTCGTCAGAGGTCACAACCCATGTATCGACCTCTGCGATGATCCATTCTTCAGTTAAAATTCGGCGTTTTTTTTCGCCCCGAGCCGTTCTTCAGATTCGAACGTCGGTGCATTCGGGTTCAGGTCGCTGCCCCCTTTCCTTGCTCTTTGGAACTGCAAGCTCTCCGCTCCTGTCGCTTCCTCATCACGGCCCCGATCATGAATCGCCTCCTTCCATTTTCTCTTGTTCAGCTCTTCTATGTACCACCTAGACTCTTGATATCGGTCATCCTTCTCCTGACGAGATCCTCCCTGGTAATATCTCGGGTTCCCTTGATTCCTAGCTGGATACGGCCTATAATTACTTCTCTGGAATCCACGGTATCCCCTGTCAGCTCGAAAGTTCCCCTGGTTGGTTTGCCGGTTGCCTTCAGCAAAATTCCTTGGTCTCGTCCATTGTCGCGGCTTCCACTCCGTATTATATGCTCGACGAGGTTCCGGATCAGTACTAGTTCCCTGGTTCTTCGTACTAGTGGTCTTCGGTTCGATTGTCCGTTCGATATTATTCACCTGTTGGTCCCTGCTCCTAATTTGTCTCGGCTTCGAATGATGCGTTGTGAGGTCTAATTGTCGTAATAAAGCCTCCGCTTCGACAGCCGTCTGGACATTAGACGCTATCATCATTCGTTGGACCTCGAATGGCAATTGTTTTCCAATGGCGCTAATCAATTCTGTTTCGCTCATTGGATTATCAAGCTCCCGTAGCTTGTGAAATTGTGCCACAAAGTAATCAGAGAATTTCGTGGGTGAAGATGTTGAATATCGTCTGGAGTATACTTCCAGCCTTAACTCCTGCTGTTCCTGAATACTCCAGAACTTTTGGAGAAAAGGCCGCCGAAATCCTTCAAAATCTTCAAAGGTATACAAGAAAGCCCTGAACCATACAGCTGGTGCTCCGTCTAAGAATTTCTCGACCGTTCGCAGTTGTCGCTCTGCTGGTATTTTATTCTCATTTATATAACCGGCGATTTCCCGGATGAAACCTTTCGGGGTGATATGCCCACGGGCATCGAACCTTGGTGGCTTGTCATCAGACATCTTAATGACGAGTACCACCGATGTCGGGATAGCATTCGATGACGTAGACGACCCATCTCTGTTCTCAAACTTGAAACCGTGTGTGTCAGCTTGGGATAGGCCTCCTTTCTTATGAATCCCCTGGTTATCATGGGGTTCGTATTCGCGATATTGGAGGTTAAAATCTTGGCTAGACGCTGATGGTTCCAACCTAGCCTTTAACATCTCCATGTCTTTTCGGATGTCATCCATTCCGTCGGGATTACAACTTGACCTTTCTTTTGTGCCGGAATTTTGCCCATTATACGCCTTGCATTGTTCTAACAAGCGAACTTCCGTGTCGGCGAATGATTGGCCCTGTTCAATTAAGTCTTCCGTCCGCTGGAATAACGCTAAGTTTGCGTCTTCGCACTTAGTTATTCTCTGGCTACGGTCTTCTAAATTTATAGTTATTTCTTCGACTTTGCTTTTCAGTCCTGCTACGATGACAAGTGTACGTGCGGCTTCCCCACGTAACTCGTTCAAGCCCTTGTCATGCTTGTCCAAGGTGCCAGCTATCTGCGCGCATTTTTCTTCGACTTGTCCCCGGACGATGTCATTCTCCTTCCGACATTCATTCCGAATTTCCTCTATGTGTGATTCTATGTCTTTTCTGTCAGTTAATCGTAGAGCGGCGAGTTCCTTGACACTAGCGTTCAATTTTTCCTTAATTTCTGCGCGTTCCATTTGAGCCTCATCTCTAACACGGTCAACCTTTTCATTAACGATGGTAATGTACGCATCCATGTGCACGTTTAATTCATCTTTCGCGAAGTGACATGCTTCCTGGACTTGAGTTAATTTGTCCCTAAGTTCCTGTCCCATCGCTACGCTCGCGGCCTGAACTGCATCTATTTGTGCCTTGAGTTCTGTTTTATTAACTTCACACGCAGCCTGTACTTGGTCTATTTTGTTCTCTAATGAAACACTATTAACCTTCATTTGTTGAATAATTTCCTGTCTATCAGAAACACTATCGGCCTGTACTTTGTCTATTTTATTCTCTAATGAAACACTATTAGCCTGTACTTGATCGATTTTGTCAACAAGTTCATGTTTAGTTGAAACAATTTTATGTTCTATTGACACACTATTAGCCTGCACTTTGTCTATCTTATAAATAATTTCCTGTTTATCCGAAACACTATCGGCCCGCATTTGTTCAACATTCAGAGTTAAATTTCATATTAAGTCCTCTAACGTGAGAGCTTTCATCTCTCCCTGTCCTACCAATATGTCCTGGGATCGCTCCCCACCGTCGTCAGACATTATAACTTTTCTTGAGAAAGCAAAAGGGCCGATCGGCCTCTCACCTTGCTGCACACGAAGGAATACGCTATTGGGTCTAGGCCCTATCCTATGACATTATACCCCTACACTAACTTTCATTTAACAAAAAAATTTTGACTTTAAAACTTGTTTACATTTGCCGGTCATTCAACTTGAATGCTGGCTTGCGCCTAACATTTCACAATAAACCGCTCCAATATACCAACAACAACAACATTAAAAACAACGATGAAGTTGGAAATCTCCTGCCCTGAAATACGTTAATTTTAATTTATACCATCTCAACCTCTTTTTAAATAATAACTTGAACTGGTGCTCAATAATATTTTTACCATTTCAAGCCTTCCTAGACAACTGTTTATAATATTCATCTCATGTCCAATGACATTTAAATGGAGTCCTGAATTACCAAAATAATATTAAATTTCATATGGGAAAAAGAGAAATATCAAATCTTCGAGATTATTGAATTTTGAACCATTGCCAAACTTGAAGAGATTAGCAATGGATTATAATAATACACTAGTCAAATCTAGCTCCGCTCGAAACTAACCTTACTCTAGCATGATATTACGTTACAAGTGAAACACACACTTGACCGTGATGCGGTCATCAATTAATAAAAATCAAAAAATTAAAAATATAGAATTTGAAAACAAAGTATAAAAATTTTACAATTGATTAGCAATAATATTGGCCTCTCTGCCGTTCTTCAAGCAACACGTTGGGCAAGCAATTTTGCTTCTGGCCCAACTGTAACATGTCCTACAATTGGTCATCATTTTACTGATGTCAACCAACATGACTCGTAGTTCTTCCCTTGTTTTGTTAGGCCCTCTCTGCCGTTCTTAAAGCCCCACGTTGGGCGCCATTTTGCACCCGTCCACCTCCCGAGTCCCAGACTAGCATTTATCTCAGGGGTGTCGGTTCATTATTTAAGTCATCAAGTATATATATAACGGCATAATAGAACACGGGGATGAACGGAGCAATAAAAATAAAAATAGGGAAGGCTCGATTGTAAACTTGAATTTAAGGACTCCATGATAGGACTAGGAAGTGACTGTTACTTTAAAAAGGGCATCATCTAACTACAATAAAAAGATTATGAGAGTGGTTTCCTTTGAAATAATTTGCCAGAAGGAGCGGTTTATTACGCCATCTGACGTATGAAACTTTGCTACATTTGGCAACGACATTTAAATTTCCACACATGTTACATACACAAATCACTTGCCATACCGCAAGTGGTATCAATATCATGCTGGGTTGCTTCTGAAATAAAATGACATTTTGGAGGTATAATTTACGGATCGATTCCATTTGAATCGAAGCGTTGTTCAAAGATATAGCTTCCTTCTATCGGGAGCCCGAGCATAACCCATGTTACGGTCGGCTTCCCGATTTAACTAAGATGACGTACTCCGGCTATACACATTTTTCCGAGACCGGTGCTCGGACTGGGTAATGTTTCTCGTGAAATGCGAAAACTGGATTCCACGGACAGTTCCTATCTTACGATATCCAGCTGATGCCATACCACTGAATCAGCATTTATATTTTATTTACATGTGATTTGAAATGTTGCAAAGTAGCCTCAACAGACTACTGACACAGATGAGATAACGAGAAGCGGTTGGGAAATACCGTGGCAATGGCCCCCCCTCGCATCGCGAGCGAAGTAAACAAACACGCCAAGTATTACTGTAACATCGTCCCATGCGGAAACCGTACAATAACGAGGTAAACAAAATGATTCTAAATTCTCATTCTCATTATTCAACATACGAATAGAGGGATGTTGTCACCAAATAATTAACTCCACCATCGTCACAATATTCATGAAATTATTATTATTGTTATTATTATTATTATTATTATTATTATTATTATTATTATTATTATTATTATTATTATTATTATCGACGGTTCCTGGCACTGTCACGTTTGATTAATATCGTCATTATTATGCGGGATGCAAACACAAATCGTTATTACTGTTATTATTAGTATATCCCTCTCGTGATTATTATTATTATTAATGAATAGGTGACTCAAGATATTATTATTATTATTCACGTCACTTAAGAGGTTATTATTATTAATGGACCGGTCACTTCCGCCAAAATATATATAGATATCGGTCGCAATTACAAATATTTCACTGATCAACCAACGACATCATACTGTTATTATTATGACAATTATTATTAATCTGACCGCGATGATTTAACATCGTCCTTACATTATTATTATTATTATCGGTTGCATATTATCATTTAGATTCCCGTTTAACATCTTTATCAACGCTCATTTAATTAAGGCGGTCCAATCCTTTATCTGCAATATTTATTATTATTATTATCACGACATCATGATTGTACTCGCTCGTCATTACAATGAATACAATATACGACCATTTATGTGGAATCTGAACTCTCATTATCCTTAGATCCGTCGTATCTCAACGAATAGCTGTGCAGTCTATTTATTTCGTACATGCTGTCACGGGTTCGAATGCTACCCGCTGCGTAACTCAGTATTTCTCTGTGACACTGCCCGTACATTTTACACTCATATCAATATCCTAAGTGTCTCTCGTACGGAATTTATTTTCCTTCCTATCTCAATATTCCTTGATTCGTTTATT
The DNA here is from genome assembly GCF_040414725.1 of Anabrus simplex. Lineage (NCBI taxonomy): Eukaryota > Metazoa > Arthropoda > Insecta > Orthoptera > Tettigoniidae > Anabrus > Anabrus simplex. The sequence continues at coordinate 98,041,591 of NC_090275.1, read as the reverse complement.
TCTCACAGAATTATCAACTGACTTATTTATTCATTTCTGACATCGTACGACCTTCTATTATCTGACTGCAGATTCTCTCACATTTTTCTATCTCGTTTTGATCTACGCCTTAGTTCATTCTCCACAAATAATCGTAACATCTTGAAATTATATTTACCAAAATTTGACAATCATGGTTTCGTAATATTAGTCCTACGTGTTCCGGCTAATGAATCGCAACTTTAAGACACGACATTTATACGTAAAAAAATATTGGACCGTAATTTAAACCACACGTTCATAACATGTACGGATTATTAGCACCGATCTACATTTCAATATTATTAATTGATCAAATTAAATTACCACGCTTTTTAATTCCGAATTAAAAACGACCTCCCATCATTAAATGATTCCCGATAAACTCAATACCTGATCACATAAATTTATTATTACGCACTGCTCACTAAATATTCCAATATCACATGAATTATTATTATATCCAAATTATATATATAAAAATATCTTCACAAAAATGTAGTTATATTATTTATTTATTATTATTAATAAAAAAATAATTTCGTCTGTTACACGGTAGTTCACTCTTAATATGTTTAACGCATAACCCCTTTCACAAACTCGATTTATTCTGGCACTAAACACTCCAGATATGATTTACTTTGAATATTATATTATAATCGCATCTCACAAATTTAACAACTTCACTATGAAATATGACCATATTAATTACAACAAAACACAACTGGTATGGCGAAGCTGGATTTTCCTTCCATGTCATTACATAGCTCGTTAAAATGATAAAACAGAAAACACATATCGGGTCTTATTTAACTACCATAACCAAAATCAAACGTAAAGAAAATTATTGACTACAAAGAAATATGAATGCATGCATGACTTAACGTACTACACTATATATACAAATTTACATCTCCAACAAATTGAATACATAAAAGACCCGATTATTTACATTATTATTATTTACTACTGTCCGTGCTACAAATTTAGGATGGGGTCGTTAAGCGACCCATCTTGTTACAGAAGGTAACCAAGTATAATCAAATTATTCCCATTTTTCCCATCACGATAACATTTCCCAAATATTATTTACAATTTAGTACTCATCTTAGTTATCGGTATTCCATTACAGCTTTGCAGATGAGAGGCTCCATCCGGCCCCTCTCTGCGTTTTACTCCTCCATTCTCGATGGCGTAGTTCCACAAAAGATTTCCTGGCACATTACCATTTTACACTCGTATCTTGATTACCACAAACCTTCACCATTTACAACGTTAACACTGAATACCGTAACTTGGATACAACAAATTACTATCCTAGACCCAAGAATTTAATATTTACACTATTTAATCTTCGTCCAACTACCGCACACTGGACCTGGACACGTACGACGAGGTGTCAACTTTTACGCCCGTCGCGATACGCTTGTTTCGTACGGCACTCTTGACATGTTCATGACATCGGTTCGGTATAGCAAAGTACAGGCTACTACTTCCTTAAAGTACTGTTCGTCACACAGTCTATTATGTACGTACTTATGGTGATATACTTTATACTACTCTCTTGCAGTGTAATTACTTTACGTCACTGATATTCATAAATGACAAACACTGTCCTACATTAACTATTTCTAGTTCATTTTGCTTGAGCGCGATCACATTTTACAAACACTGGCGGATGCTCGCGCCATTAAATGACTGTACGTCCGTAGAATTCTAAGTTATCGGCGACCAACAATTCAGCTCCCGATATTCAATTCAAGTGTACCGCGACCGTCAATTCAGCTCCCGAGATTCACTTCAAGTGTGCTGGCGAGGATCCCTTGCCCCGTATATATGGATGAAGTCTTTTTCCCGCGGATTCGTTGACGTCATACCCCTTAGGGAGGGGGTGGATTTTTAATATCGGTACTTGCACTCCGAATTGGAAGTTAAAATTTACATCAAATTAATCCACTCCGCTAGCATATCTGCTGGATTAAATATGAACTCCTGGTGATCACAGATTTAGGAGATACGGGTGGATTTAGCTCCTCACATTTCGCGCCTTCGGTAGCGTCCCTTACAACGTGGTCTTCTTTCAGCCAATGACATTCAAGCTGTCTGGTTTCCAAGAAATCCAGCCTTCAATTTATTTGATTTGCCAATGATTATTGATTATTTTTCCATGCGTGACATCTAATAAATTCATTACATCCATCCGTGTACTCACAATAATTTATTACTGAAAACTTTTGTAGTTACGAAAATATCTCATCCATCATTCCTTAAGATGGTATCCCTGAGCCTTCCATAAAATTTTTACGATTGGCCGGCAAGCGGTCACGTGATTTAACTCTCCACCTGCTCGAACTTAGGCCAGCGAACGTACACGCAGCCGCTGTAATTTTCCACGAGCTCCCGGAATTTCCGTCCTGCCAAAAATATCCCAAGGTATTACTCATGTTGTGAGTTTCCTTTGTATGACTCTCCCCCTTCTCTTTCTGACCAAGACTTATTTGTAGACTTTGTATTTCCTTGTTCGCCAACTAATGAGATTCCCTGCTGTGAAGTAGCTAAAAGTTGTCGTGTTGAGCTAATCCGTCAGGCTCCAGTCTGTCGTCCTTCCTTCGCTCTGATTTCGACATTACATAAACGAAATATTTTCAACTACACTTCTGTATTTCAATAAATGTACCATATATTATTTTACCGATCAAATCATGACTGACTATGGGCCTAAGTCACTCGGGTTCAATACATACATACATACATACATACATATAAATCAGAACCTAAAGCGAATTCTTAGACATCTAAAAATTTGTAGAAAAATGTATTCTGCACCTTGGTTGACTTCAAAAAAAGTTTATGACTCATGTGATCGAGAACCATGGCCTCATTTAGTGAGAGGACAAGGTTTAGATCTTGAAATATTTGCTATCAAACAACAGAAACTAACAGGAACAAACTCTAAACATAAGTTCATGAGGAATTCTCAGAATCCTTCCAAATCAAAACAGAAGTGTGATAGGGAGACGGGACTCTTCCCGTCAAAGCATAGAATCATGGACATCTTTTGGGTTTAGAAAACGAGAAAGCGAGAACAGATTCTTTGGTTCCCCCTCGTAGTAGCCTCTTACGACATGCAGGCGGTACAGATGATGCATCCTTTCACACTATTCACAGGGGGAATAGGTCCGATAAATTGAAAGAAGAAATACGTAGCATCACGATCTACGTCCAACAATATGGTGGCTGAACCAGGACACAACATTCTCATGTCATGTCACAAGAGAGCCCCACCTATCAAGATAAACGTCCAGCAATATGGTGGCTGATCCAGCACACAATATTCCCATGGCATGTCACAAGGGAGTCCCACCTATCAAGATGCACATCCAACAATATGGTGGCTGATCCAGCACACAATATCCCCATGTAATATCACCAAGATCCACATCCAACAATATGGTGGCTGATCCAGCACACAATATTCCCATGTCATGTCACAAGATATCCCCACCTATCAAGATTTACGTCCAACAATATGGTGGCTGATCCAGCACACAATATTCCCATGTTATGTCACAAGAGCCCCATCTATCAAGATCTACATCCAACAATATGGTGGTTGATGCAGCACACAACATTCTCATGTCATGTCACAAGATAGACCCCACCTATCAAGATGAACGTCCAACAATATAGTGGCTGATCCAGCACACAATATTTCCATGGCATGTCACAAGAGAACCCCACCTATCAAGATCCACATCCAACAATATGGTGGCTGATCCAGCACACAATATTCCCATGTAATATCACAAGATAGCCCCACCTATCAAAATCCACATCCAACAATATGGTGGCTGATCCAGCACACAATATTCCCATGTCATGTCACAAGATAGCCCCACCTATCAAGATATAGGTCCAACAATATGGTGGCTGATCCAGCACACAATATTCCCATGTCATGTCACAAGATAGCCCCATCTATCAAGATCCACATCCAACAATATGGTGGTTGATCCAGCACACAATATTCCCATGTCATGTCACAAGATAGCCCCACTTATCAAGATATAGGTCCAACATTATGGTGGCTGATCCAGCACACAATATTCCCATGTCATGTCACAAGATAGCCCCATCTATCAAGATCCACATCTAACAATGTGGTGCCTGATCCAGCACACAATATTCCCATGTCATGTCACAAGATAGCCCCATCTATCAAGATCTACATCCAACAATATGGTGGTTGATCCAGCACACAATATTCCCATGTCATGTCACAAGATAGCCCCATCTATCAAGATCCACATTCAACAATATGGTGCCTGATCCAGCACACAATATTCCCATGTCATGTCACAAGATAGCCCCATCTAAAAGATCCACATTCAACAATATGGTGCCTGATCCAGCACACAATATTCCCATGTCATGTCACAAGATAGCCCCATCTAAAAGATCCACATCCAACAATATGGTGTCTGATCCAGCACACAATATTCCCATGTCATGTAAAAAGATAGCCCCACCTATCAAGATATAGGTCCAACAATATGGTCGCTGATTTAGCAAACAATTTTATGGCCATAAATATTCGCAAAATACGTATTATGAGACAAATTATATTACCTTCGGTGACGTTACCGTGTGTACGGGGCTTTACTGTGACCTAGACGAATCGCCAGTCAAAGACAGTGGAAACTCGTTTAAAACACGGCGCCATTTGAACCTACTGTATATAGAAGGCAGAGTAATAACGTGAGGAAGAAGGTGACGAACACTGGTCGATTTTCTCTCCACGCTAAATTGTCTACGATAAATTGATGGCACTAATTCCAGGTAAATACCCAGCCCAAAATATTTCCATGCCATTACAATCTAAATCATGATAAGGAGCACCGTCAGTCAAAATGTGGAACAAAGAACTGTGCACTTACATTATCATGCACGTACACCCAAAAACCTACACACTAAAAAATGTAGATTGAATATCCATACAATGGTATGATAAACGAACTTCACTTCAAATTAACACGAAGAAAGTCAATTAAACCACCATCATCATCATCATCATCATCATCTGTTTACCCTCCAGGTTCGGTTTTTCCCTCGGACTTAGCGAGGGATCCCACCTCTACCGCCTCAAGGGCAGTGTCCTGGAGCTTCAGACTCCTGGTCGGGGGATACAACTGGGGAGTATGACCAGTACCTCGCCCAGGCGGCCTCACCTGCTATGCTGAACAGGGGCCGTGTGGAGGGATGGGAAGATTGGACGGGATAGGCAAGGAAGAGGGAAGGAAGCGGCCGTGGCCTTAAGTTAGGTACCATCCCGGCATTCGCCTGGAGGAGAAGTGGGAAACCACGGAAAACCACTTCCAGGATAGCTGAGGTGGGAATCGAACCCACCTCTACTCAGTTGACCTCCCGAGGCTGAGTGGACCCCGTTCCAGCCCTCGTACCACTTTTCAAATTTCGTGGCAGAGCCGGGAATCGAACCCGGGCCTCCGGGGGTGGCAGCTAATCACGCTAACCACTACACCACAGAGGCGGACAATTAAACCACCAACATATCAAAAATAGAAACGACGATGTGCGAAGAAAGCCCGCGCGTCAGACACGAGGTAAACAAAGACGCTCTATAATATTAATTTGTTGCCAAGGAGCATTTATTTCTATATAAAAGCATGGAGTTTTTATAGAGATATTATACTTTGCCGCTATATCATTGACTGCCGTCTGGAATGCATAAATTTAAATCAAATACCTTACATGCAGCGTAGATATATCGATGCAATGGATGTTTAGCGCCGATATATCTGTACGTTCGGAGTAAAAGGGTGGGTCGGCAGATGGAGAGTGGGTCTCGGCCCACAAGTAGCCACGGCTGGTCCGACAGCTCTGCACTCCGACCGGCCAACCGAGCAGAGGAAAGGTGGCTCTACGCCTCTGTACTCGGGAGAAGGAGAGGGGTTGGTCTCCACCGTCCGCTCTGTCCTGAGAATGGATTTCCGTGGTTTTCCATTCTCCTGCACTAAAGCGAATGCCGGGACAGTTCCTAGTATAGGCCACGCCCGCCAACCCTCTCACCTTCTGCGCACATCTCCTTCTCACATACAAATCTCCAGGCCTAAGAGATGGCGTCACCAACTAGGAGGCCCGCCTGACCCTTCAGAGAAGAAATGAAAGCATTTAGTAGTAGTACTAGAACGAAGCTGGCCCTGTATCGATTTCAGGTTCCATGCAGAGCCATATCTAACTAGCCTACAGGCTGATGATGCACAGTGCAGGAGACGGTGCCGGGCGAGTTGGCCGTGCGGTTAGGGGCGCGCTGCTGTGAGCTTGCATCCGGGAGATAGTGGGTTTGAATCCCACTGTCGGCGGTCCTGAAGATGGTTTTCCGCGTTTTCCCATTTTCACACTAGGCAAATACTGGGCCACGGCCGCTTCCTCCCAATTCCTAGGCCATTCCTGTCCCATCGTCGCCATAAGACCTATCTGTATCGGTGCGACGTAAAGCCACTAGACGGTGAATGACATGCGCATGTTAAGAAGCCACGGTTCACTTCAACTAACTGATCCAGAGATTGATGACTTATCTGCACTGTTTACGATGGCCTCCGGGGTGGTTTCGATTACATCCCAGAGTTCGTTCCTCCAAGTTTAGAGACAGACTGGTCTAGACAGAGCTATCGATGAGGAAACTCATCATTAGACAAAAAATGCAAAGACATTAATTCACAATATATGGTATTCGCAGAAGGAACAAGTGAACCGACTCGACCAGACTGTGGGAATAACTAGTGATGTGACGCACCTTTCAATTGTTTTGTTTCCCAGAATCCTTTGCAGTTCTCGGACTCGATCACCTCGTCCGGAGCGGTGTGGAGCGTCAAGTTCGTGCAGCTATTTCTCCACAGCTCTACGGCAGTTAGTTTGTGTCGTCTTTGTCGATAAATGCTTCGTCTCATTGAAGGAATCTCCACTAGTGAATTTATTGATGTAGATCGTTTACGTAACTAACTTACTTATAATAATAATAATAATAGTAGCATCTACTGAAATAACTACAGTCAGAAACTAACGCTAATAAATTGAAGAATATTAAGAGTAGGTTCATGTGGTTATGGCAAAAAAAGAGAAAAATATCTATGGAACTGAGGAGAGGTTAAAAAAATACGAGTTTAAAAATCCATTGCCTATGTTTTTTGTCCCAGTGGCCATTATCACCTGTGTTGACGATAATAATAATAATAATAATAATAATAATAATAATAATAATAATAATAATAATAATAATAATAATAATAATCCGCCTCTGTGGTGTAGTGGTTACTGTGATTAGCTGTCACGCTAGGAGGCCCAGGTTCGATTCCCGGCTCTGCCACGAAATTTGAAAAGTGGTACGCGGGCTGGAACGTGGTCCACTCAGTCTCGGGAGCTTAACTGAGTACAGGTGGGTTAATTCCCACCTCAGCCATCCTCAAAGTGCTTTTCCGTGGTTTCCCATTTCTCCTCCAGACAAATGCTGGGATGGTACCTAACTTAAGGCCATTACAGCTTCCTTCCCTCTTCCTTACCGGTCCCTTCCAATCTTTCCATTCTTCCACAATGCCCCTGTTTAGGATAGCAGGTGAGGCCACCTGCGCGAGGTACTGGTCCTCCTCCCCAGTTTTATCGCCCGACCCATTGTCACGCGCTCCAGAACACTGCCCTTGAGGCGGTAGAGCTGGCGTCCCCCGCTGAGTCCGTGGGAAAAGCCGACCCTGGAGGGTAAACAGATTAAGAAAGGAAGAAAGCTGTTTTGTAACAGCGAGAGGTAATAGATATAGCAGGAATGATTCTATCTCATCAGTGCGATAACGCTTGGTTCGAGCGGCCATAGCACACGGGAGTTTCGCTGTCTTGTCAGAGAACGATAACATTTATCTGAAATGAGAAATTGCATCTATTTTTCTACTAGCAAATGTACCCCTGCTTCGCTACGGTATTCTACGTTGTATACGGATATCGACGTAAATACTGTGCGTGCAGTAAATTAGATTGTTTTAAAATTGCATGTCTCTTAGCCTTATCCGAGAAATAGCATGGGGAGGTCCCCATACGTTGTTTCCAATGTAAAGTGAGGGTTGCGGAGTTGTGATAATAACGGCAGGCTCACTTGCCTACTGCCATTCACAATCGAGTTGGCAAGTTTACATTATAATTGCAGGCCCCATTGCCTACTGCGCGGTCACAATCGATTTGTGGAGTTTTAGTTACAATGGCAGACCCATTTCCTACTTTCAGACAGATTACAGTTGAGGAGTTTTTATTATAATAGCAGGCAACTTCCCTACCACCAGTCAAAATTGAGTTGTGCACTTATCATTATAATGACAGGCCCTTTTTTACTGTTGCCAGCCAACTTACTGCCAGTCACACAGAATTAGTGAGTGTCCATGAAAATAGCAGGCCATATGCCTAATGCTAGTCAAATTTTAGATTGGAACATTTGTTTATAATGGCGGGCACCCTGACCTAGAGCCAAACAAAATAGGGTAGGGGACTTTCGAACAAAACTGATGATCCCTTGCCTTCTGCAAGACAAATCGAGAAGTGAATTATTCATCAAAATGGTAGGTCCTCCTTACTAATGCCAGTTACACAGGAGTTGGAGAAGGACCCCATTCCTACTGCCAGCAGTCAAAGTCGGTGTAGGGAGTACTGAGTACAATAGCAGACACACCCTTTCTCGGTCCCTACAAATCGACATCAATGAATATATATAGATGGACATAAGAAAGTATATGCATGTTTACAATATTGCAGACCTTCATTTACAGATTAACTGCTGCTAAACGGTACGTCATATTGACAAAGGATTGTACCGTAAGGCGCAGTATTTAGCGATCTAAATGGCTGGTCCTATGATATTTTCTCACATCTCATCTATTCATGGATCAGATTGAGTCAGAAACGTTGAATAGGTTGAAATTTGTGTAAGATTATCTTACATTGTATTACTTTTCGGATAATTATGTGACATAGCATTTGGCTCACATATGGGTACTGGGTGGGCCAATGTTCGTGTAGAGTTTGATCATACTATCTTTCCTGTAAGTGGTTGAAAGTATGAATTATATAGGTAAAGAGTCCAAATTTACTTAAAATCGAGAAATAGAGACGAATCTAACATTATAAGCTATACAGATACGAGAAAAAGTCATAAGACAAAGGTTGAAGATCACTCCTAATTCAACGAAGATTGTGCCATCCGTTATGTGATAGGACTTCCCGTTTATCCCACGAAATACCTCGAAACGAAGGTCTGTACCATCATTAAAATTGCTTCCATATTTCGATATTATTCGGGGATTAAAAAAATTAAAGATCTGTGAAGTTTTTCGTTCGTTACAAGCTGAAACGTATAATTTTGCCCAATTTAAATTTTCTTGCTTGTCTGGCAGATTATGCTGCAATGTGCATTTTGGTTGAGGGGGTAAAAATTATGGCTTTCAAGAAAATAAACCAAAAAATATGCAGACGATCATTATTACCCCTCAAACGGGTATCTGTACGAAAATTTCACCAAAATAGTCAATGTACTAGCACACACAGTCGTTACGATTTTATTTATATAGATAGATAAGGAATCTGCTCCACGTACAACACATTTTGGCTACGTCCGCTGGACGTAACCTGCAAAACCAACCGTTCATGATATCTCACTTATTAATCCTCCTGTCGAAAAATTCACATGAGAACAAAAGTTTTAGAAATGGATTTCCATTAAGGATTGTAGATTTCGATCAATTTCGGATGTGCATATTTTGAGGAAGTGCAAAATCATGGTTCCGGTTTCGAAAAAAAACCAGTAAATTTAGCTATTAAGAAATAATATTGGCCCTAAAACCTACACAAGGACAGGTGGATTCTAAATATCAAATTTGGTAGAAATATATTCAGTAGTTTTCAAGTTATAAAAACTCATACAATCAAACCAACAAACAGACACAAAAGTTAAGAAACATGCAGATGGTCATTATTACAACTGAAACGGATAACTGTACGGAAATTCCGCCAAAATAGCCAATGTATATACAGACGGTCGTTGCGATTATATTTATATAAATGACAGATAAGCATGGGCACGTTTGAAAGTGCAAACCTTCATTTCGAGATTTACTGCTCCTAAACGATACATCATACCAACAAACGGTTTGCACCTTCAGACGTCCCTTTTATCGCTCTACATGTTTGGTGTTAAACATTTTCTCGTATCTCACATATTTATGGGTTCGATTGAGTTACGATATTTGAATGAGGTGAAATTTGGGTACATTTTCATCATTTTACATTATTTTTCACATACTTATGTGGAAGCTAGAATCATGAAATTGGGTTCGCACATATCCATTGGTCGTGTCAATTATTATTATTATTATTATTATTATTATTATTATTATTATTATTATTATTATTATTATCGTATGGCATTTACAAGCATAATCTGTAAAAATATACAATTAACATACACATTAAAATATAGAGGTAATTAAACTAGAATGTCCAGCTTCGACAACCAGTCCACTGCACTTGGTGTCAATTCATGCAGAGTCCGTAAACCGTCCTTAAATGCTGACAGTGGACAGCTCTCAACAACATGAAGCAATGTCTGCTTCTCAGCACCACACTCACATGCAGCACTTTCACAATATCTCCACTTTTTCATCATATATCGGCACCTGCCGTGGCCTGTTCTGGAACGGTTGAGTTTTGACCGCTCATGTCGAGGATGATCGAAACCTGGCACTTTCTTCGTTGGGTCTTTAATCAGAAAGGCGTTAGTGGGTGGACATTGTTCCCATCGCTGTCTCCATTCTGCTGTTACACTGAATTTTTCATAGGAGTGTAGATCAGTCCAGAGTGGATTCCTGGATTTTAACCTCATCACAGGTGGATCTCGTAAGGCATTGAACAAAAGTGAGTTCCTGTGTGCAAAGGTCTTCTTGAGCAACTGTACTTTTGCTGCTTTTCTCCTCAGATCTGGAGGAGCAATGTTTGCTAAAACAGGCAGCCACTGAGTAGGAGTCGACCTCACTGTACCAGTAACAACTCTCATGGTTTCATTGAGCTGTACGTCAATCTTACTCGAATGTATGCTGTTTACCCACACAGGAGCGCAGTACTCACCAGCCGAGTATACTAGAGAAAGTGAAGCAGTGCGAAGAGTGGTTGCATCTGCACCCCAGTTGCTGCCCGCTAGTTTATGCAGTAGATTTACTCTTGTACTCAGCTTCTTTGACAGATTCGAGCAATGCTGTTTGAACGACAAGGACCGATCCAGTGTGACACCCAGATATTTTGGGAAGAAGTTGTGGGAGACTTCTGTTCCGTTAAAAAGCACATGTAGCTTCCGATTAGCTTCCATGTTATGCAAGTGGAATGCTGTTACTTCCGTTTTACTAGGATTTGGTTGGAGTCTCCATTTGTGAAAATAGTCGCACATGGTAGCTAGGTCCTCTGTAAGTACATCCTCGCAGTGTGCCAAATCCGTACTCTGAGTAATTAAAGCTAGATCATCTGCAAACTGTATCTTCTTTGAAGTTGTTCTTGGCAGGTCATGGATGTAAAGATTGAATACAATGGGAGATAAAACTGACCCTTGGGGTAAACCATTATTTAGAGATCTCCATCTGCTTCTTTCACCATTCAGAAATACAGCAAGTCGACGGTTGGATAACATGTTGTTTAGTAAGCATGCTAGCTTCTGACAAGGGATGACCTGAACAAACTTGAGCAACAGTCCCTCTCTCCAGACCGTGTCATAGGCTGATGTAAGGTCGACAAAAGCTGCAGCAGTCTTCAGTCTTTTCTGGAATCCTGCTTCAATCTCTGTTGTCAGTGTTAACACCTGATCACAACAACTACGATTCTTTCTGAAACCCCCTTGCTCAACTGGGATGACTCATTCTATTGCTTCCTGGATACGGTTAAGTATCATTCTTTCAAGCATCTTGTAGATTAAACTAAGGAGTGAAATTGGTCGATAATGTGAAGCATCAGTTCCTTCCTTTCCTGGTTTCAAGACTGCAATTACTTTGGCTTGTTTTAACAACTTAGGTAATTTACCAGTTCGTAGAATTTCATTGAAGAAGTTGACTAGCCATTGTTTTGTACCAGGGCCTATGGCCTTCAGAAACTCCGGATAGATTTCATCCAGACCAGCAGCTTTATTTATCTTTATCTTGGATAGAGCCTTGTCCAGTTCTTCAGTACTGAAGTCACAGGAATACTCCGGATGGGATGTCAACTGTGATCTTCTCGTTCTTAGTTGCTTCTTAACACTCCTTGCGTGTACCTTGTCCATCTTCGCTCTAGAGATTTGGGTCAGTCTGGAGGCAATGGTGTTTGGGTTCATTGGCAAACTTCTGCGTTTCATTGTAGGGTCACTACGAAGTTTTCTTATGAGGTTCCAGGCTTTACGACTAGAGTGTGTGAAGTCTATCTCTGCTGTAATTCTGTGCCACTTCTCTCTCCTAGATTTATTTATAGCCCTTAGCAACTCATCAGCTGTTGTTTTATTAGGAGAGTTCTGATATTCGGTGTAGAGCTGATTACATTCTTCTGACCATCCTGGTATATACGTCAATGTGCGTGCCAAATTCGATGACTACCTTTCCTATATGTGTGTCAAACTAAGTAATACACGTGGAAAAAGACAAAATGTACGAACCATCGAAATATACAGCCAAATCTATCCTATAAGGGAGAGAGAGACGACAAAATATCACAGGACCAAAGTTGTAGATCACTCGAAATTGAACGGAGATCGTGCCATCCGTTTTGTGATAGGGCTTGCCGTTTAGCCGCGAAATACCTCGAAACGAAGGTCTGCACCGTCATTAAATTGCCTATATTTCGATATTATTCGGCATAAAAAGTGAATTATTTAAAGATCTTGGAAGTTTTCCGTAGGTTACCGGCTAAAACGTATACATTTGCTTAATTTCAATTATTCAGCTCGTGTGGCAGATTGTGAGGCAATCTTGATTTTGGGCGGAGGCGGGGGGGTAAACTTTAGGACTTCCAGGAAACTATAGCTAAAAAATATGCAGGTGGTCATTATTACCCCTTAAACGGAAAGCTGTACGAAAATTTCGCCAAAATAGTCAGTGCACAGCAAACGGTCGTTACGATATAATTTATCTAGATAGGTAAGGAATCTGCTCCACGTAGAACACCTTTTGGGCTATGTCCCCTGGACTAAGCCTGAAAACCGACCTTTCATGTTATCTCCCTTATTAATCCTCCCGTTGAAAAATGCGCATGAGAAAAAGAAATTAGAATTGGATTTCCATACAGTTTGATCGATTTCCAGTCAGGTTGGTCTTGTACTTTATATATTGTGGGAGAGTAAAAATCACCATTTCGGTCCCCTATAATACCCTAGTCCATTCCGGGAATTTGAAATGGTATAAACCTTAAAACCTACCCTTGGAGCAGTGGATGTTAAATATAAAGTTTGGTTCAAATATCTCAGTAGTTTTCAAGTTATAAGAAATACGCTTTACGCGCACCCGCTCTTGCGTTAAGTCCGGTGGGACTTGTACCGAAAAACGGTCCGTTAATGATATCTCCGTTATTAATCCTGGTATCGAAATGATGCACATGAGAAAAAAAGGTTTAGAAATTAATTTCCATTAAGGCAGGTAGATTTCCATTAAGTTCGGTTGTGTATACTTTGAGGGAGTGCAAAATTACGGTTTCGGTTTCGTAAAAATCCCCACTCAGTTCAGGGATTTAGAAACGATATCTACTCTAAAACCTACGCAAGGACAGGTGGATTCTAAATATGAAGTTTGGTGGAAATATATCCAGTAGTTTTCAAGTTATAGAAGGGCAGACAAACAAACAAACAAACAAACAAACAAACAAACAAACAAACAAACAGACAAACAGACACCAAAGCTAAAAATTATGCAGATGGTCATTATTACACCTGAAACGGATAACTGTACGGAAATTTCGCCAAATTAATCAATGTACAGACACACGGTCGTTACGATTTTATTTATATAGAAGAAGATAGAAGAAGAAGATAATTCGAACACTGGAGACAATGATTTATTATATACGGTACAGCATTTTAGAACATACTTTACAAAACATAATCAGACGTAGGTATGAAGTGATCGGACGGGAAAGTATAAATATTGCTAGAGATTTTAATAAGTAAAATAAATTCGTGTCCTAGTTCTGAGGTCGTGCAGCTCTTTCCAGGCACACCCCCCAATGGAGGTGAGCTGTATGTACCATTTCTTACCACATATCAGCCCTGCAGCCATTCTTAAATTTCTAGCAGTAGCGGGAATCGAACCCAGGGCACCGAGGACGGAAGCTAATAGTTCTAACCGTTACGCTGCGGAGGGTGACAAGTTTTTAATGAAAATTAAACTTTTAACTTGTAAAGAATATTCAGATACAAGAATCAAGTTAAGTGGTATAAAATTAATAACTATATAAAATTTACTTGGCTCACCCATTTCTCCCGCCACCTCATTCCGTAACAACTTTCGCACATCCCACATTTGGTAAGGAGACTCTCGCTGGTCCCACAAATAGGCCTACTGCCCATCTTGTACCGGAAGTATCAGCCTTTCAGCAATGATGATAAAACGCAGCTATTCGGACGAAAAATCCAAACAAATCCGGATTGTTCGCAGTTCACAGGTATTCGTGTGTTCACTGACGAACAACGCCGGTTCCAATGGACGCAGTCGCGCTTGAATTCAGCGTTTTGGAACGTTCGGTCGTTTTGGTGCATGTTCGTACGAATTCGTCTTCGCAGCTTTTCGCAGGTTTCCGCTTTTAATGGATGAGGGCCCCTATCCGTGTCGGTGTGACGTAAAGCAAGTTGTGAAAATAAAAAATTAAAAAAATCGTGAAAAATTGACTGTCACTATTGTAACGGCTGCGGAGTTTTGACAGTTTCATAGACTTACTTATTATAAATAAAAGACAAATATTATGTGGATAGTAAACTTTATTCGTTAGAACGTCGTGCACTTGGAATGCGGTTAATTACTGCGTGTAAGAGTTCGGGAGTAATATTACGGGTAAAAGTAAGATTAATAAATGAATTGCCCAATGTGCTGGGTTGGTTGCTTGGTACAACATTCAAATTAAAGTGATGTTTGAGAAAATCAGCCTCCAACTGTGAGCGCGAGTCAACACAGCGCCATCTTATAACAGAGTATGCGTATGACGTCACGTACTTAGCACCCATTTTGCCTCACTTTGAAGTTCAATTTTTTTTTTTTTTGGTAACATGTTGCCTCCTTCTTTCATCTGTCAATTGAGACATCAAACATAAGATTGAGCTTCCTACAAACAACAACGTCAATCCCATCATCAGCCGAATCTCGGCGAAAGGAGCTCTGGAGAAGGAAGTCGCCTGTAGGATTATGGGACGTGAAAGGAAAGCCAGCTGCAGGACATCATCTTCAACATGGACAATGGAAGACGCTTAACAGATTAAGATCTCTGGTGACACGATGTAAAATCAACTTGAAAAGGTTGGGGTACGGTGTTCAAGATTTGTGTGAGTGTGGTGAAAAGCAAGATCAAGGACACCTCATCTGTAGAAATCTGCCTAAACCATGTAGTATGAAGGATTTGGTGGAAGCTAATGAATGTACCTGCTCGACAGTTGAATAATGAAAAAACAAAGTGTAAATAGAGAAGTTGTAAATATATTCAAGTAATTTCGGACTCGGATAAATAAAAAGTTAAATTATGTCAGGGATATACGCATTCTACCCAAACACTAAAATAATGTTTAAATTTTGGTCTCTATATATCCGTTGGCGAGGGACGTACGTCTACTTTAAAACTTTGACCAAAGAAAGAAAAGAAGTAAGCAGCAAAATAATGCAAAGAATATTGGCAACGAAGGGAACAAACAAACGCCTCTAAGTAAATTACGTAGTTCTAAATGGGCTTATTCGCAACTAATAATAGCAAAAAAAGTAACAAGATGTTCATTGGTATTCCGTGCGCGAATGTCAGCATCACCCAGCCACGGAACGACCCAGAACAGCAGTGTTTTGTCAGGTGCGGTACGCCACAAGAGAGTCACGGACAGGCTTTTATTGGCTCGCGTACGACTGTGAAAAGCAAATGTAGCATGAGGCAGACGTGCTTGAGGAGACAGCCCGGGGACGTGACCAATAAGAGAGGTGTAGTTCACAGGCCCCCAGGCGTGTGCCACTTGTCCCGGATGTATGTGTACTGCAGTTTCCCTCTGTCGTTGTACCGCAAATGTAACAATATCACATTTCCCCATCCCCCACATGGCCCTTTTTTCAGCGTAGCAGGTGATTTTTTTTTTTTTTGCTAGGGGCTTTACGTCGCACCGACACAGATAGGTCTTATGGCGACGATTGGATAGGAAAGGCCTAGGTGTTGGAAGGAAGTCGCCGTGGCCTTAATTAAGGTACACCCCAGCATTTGCCTGGTGTGAAAATGGAAAACCACGGAAACCATCTTCAGGGCTGCCGACAGTGGGATTCGAACCCCGGATGCAAGCTCACAGCCGCGCGCCACTGCGCGCACGGCAAAATCGCCCGGTCAGAGCAGGTGAGGCCGCCTGGTGCGGTGCTGGTCCTCGCCCCAGTTGTATTCCCGACCAAATGTTTCACGCTCCAGGACACTGCCCTTGAGGTGGTAAAGGTGGGATCCCCTCTCTGTGCCCGGGCGAAACACCAACCCTGGTCAATAAACGGATTAAGAAAGTGTTTAACGTCTCACTAACTAACTTTTAATGGTTTTGGGAGATACTGAGGTGCCGAAATTTTGACCGCCAAGAGTTCTTTTATGTGCCAGTAAATCTATCGGCACGGGGCTGACGTACTTAAGCACCTTCAAATACCACCAGACTGAGCCAGGATCGAACTAGCCCACTTGAGCTCAGGAGGCCAGTGCTATACCGTCTGAGCTACTCAACCCGGCACTCAAAACTTTTCAAAATATGTTTCTAATAAACATAGGCCTATCTATTTATATATAAATCTATAATAATAAAACGAATTGTTTGACTGTGTGTGCGCGATCCCCAACCAAATCTACTGCACGCACGAATCTGAAATTTTGAACATAGGTAGAAAGAACGGGGTCCGAATGCACCTCGAAGCCAGACTTCTCATTTTCTTTTTCGTTGTTGAGTTATGAGTGAGAAACCATCGGAAAACGTTTGCTGTAACCAAAATTAAATATATCGATACACTGTCGCTAAGCAACGTACATAAGATAGGTAAAGAACAGAACTCAAGGAACCATTAAGCGCAGAAGTACTTGAATAGAACGGAAATTTCGAAAAATATATTTTTTCTCTTATTTTGAAAAGAGCGCCCTTCCTGAACAAGAATGTGTGTGATTTATATGCATTTTTATTTTATTTCACAAAGAAATTAAGAATAATGTGAAGCCTGGGGCAAACATGTTGAAGGCGATGAGGGGCTGTAACAGTGACCGTGTGAAAAAATTCCAAAAAGCAAGTGCAAAATCCACTAAGTAGGGTAGAATTCAAAAAAGAAACTGAAAAAGGAAGATAGAAGATGAGGAGAGCCAGCATCAAGAAGAATATGGCCCTGGAATGTTCTGAGAAAGGTGTGAGTGAAGCACAAACTTTTACTGCAGTTTCTACACTCTTTTATGACTATACTGCGATACTAAAACTCAAGAATTTTGAATGTTGCTTCTAAACTGTGTTTTTATAAACCCCCCTTTTTTGTGCTAAAAGTTACAATATTTTAAAATTAAAAATTCTAATTTATAACTGAAGACATAAATATTTATCAAATGTTAAAATCCTAGAGTTTCAAAACGTTCATGCATCTATGAATGTGTGGTGATAATTTGGAATCAGTGGTACCAATACTTCAGTAGTAATGTGTACCAAGATGACGACATGTTTCAATAAGACCTTGACAAATTTCTCATATTCAAAAAAAAAATCCTTACAAGAAACTAGAAGTCTAAATACTATAAATTGCAATCCATTAGAATAAGAAGGGCTTTAACTTCACATGGTAAAATTAGTGCATTTCTATCTTTCATGTTGTAATAGATATTGTGAGAAATGTTATGGTATGTTTCAGCATTATTTCTACCCTTAAAGTCCATGGTGTAGGAAGCCATTTACGGCCCCTGACACGAAGAGCCGAATTCAGTCCGTAATATCTGTACTTGTGCGATGTCCAGGCAAATCTACGGCACGCAGAGATCTGAACTTTTTAACATAGGCTTATTGTTCGATGAATATTTGCGCTAATTGTTTATATTACTTTTAATCATTTTAACTATTTATTTATTTACTTATTTCTTATTTATCCGATAGTCATTTTATTCGTTAAAATGTAAGAGAATAATACGAGGATTTCAGTATATCAGCAATCAAACGTGAACAATATTTTCTTTCAACTAACTCAATCTTATATTTTATTATTATTATATATATATATATATTTTGCTATTTGCTTTACGTCGCACCGACACAGATATGTCTTATGGCGACGATGGGATAGGAAAGGCCTAGGAAGTGGAAGGAAGTGGCCGTGGCCTTAATTAAGGTACAGCCCCGGCATTTGCCGGGTGTAAAAACGGGAAACCACGGAAACCATCTTCAGGGCTGCCGACAACGGGACTCGAACCCACTATCTCCCGATTACTGGATACTGGCCGCACTTAAGCGACTGCAACTAGTTTTTTATATTTTATTCAGAGGAAAAATTAGATAAACAAGGTGTAGTAAACCGACGGAACTGGCCGTGCGGTTAGGAGTGCGCATCTGTGAGTTTGCATTCGGGAGATAGTGGGCTGGAACTCCACTGTCGGCAGCCCTGAAGATGGTTTTCAGCTAAACTATGAAGGCTTTCACGGCCGGTATCAATATAATAAAAATCTTCCGGGCTATTATCCCGTGGTCCACACCTCTCATTTCGTCCAGACGTTTCGACTACTGCTGAGGTAGTCATCTTCTGTGGTGTCGTGTAGAAACGCTCTCCTGTATCCCGCTGGTAGCTGGTAGTGGCGTCGTGTAGATACGCTCTCCTGTATCCCGCTGGTAGCTGGTAGTGGCGTCGTGTAGATACGCTCTCCTGTATCCCGCTGGTAGCTGGTAGTGGTGTCGTGTAGATACGCTCTCCTGTATCCCGCTGGTAGCTGGTAGTGGTGTCGTGTAGATACGCTCTCCTGTATCCCGCTGGTAGCTGGTAGTGGTGTCGTGTAGATACGCTCTCCTGTATCCCGCTGGTAGCTGGTAGTGGTGTCGTGTAGATACGCTCTCCTGTATCCCGCTGGTAGCTGGTAGTGGTGTCGTGTAGATACGCTCTCCTGTATCCCGCTGGTAGCTGGTAGTGGTGTCGTGTAGATACGCTCTCCTGTATTCCGCTGTATCCCCAGCTACCAGCGGGATACGGGAGAGCGTATCTACACGAGGCCACAGAAGATGACTACCGCAGCAGTAGTCGAAACGTCTGGACGAAATGAGAGGAGTGGACCACGGCATAATAGCCCGGAAGGTTTTTATTATATGGTATTCGGTGGTTTACCATTTTCACACGAGGGAAATGCTGGGGTTTTACCTTTATTAAGCCCACAGCCACTTCCTTCGAACTCTTAGCCCATTCCTATCCAATCTTCGCCATAAGTCCTATCTGTTTCGGTGCGACGTAAAGCAGATTTTGTAAAAAGAAAAAAAAGGAATAGTAATACATATAGGCTACCAGTCACTATGTCATTTTAAGTCCATGCCATAGGAAGCTATTTTCGTTCTGTCCGTGATATCCGGAATTGTTTTTCTGTGTATACGTGTGCGATACCCAGCCAAATCTACGGACGTAGGGATCTGAATTTGTTAACATACTGTACGTGGGCACAGCATTTCACTCATGAATGTGTCAAAGAGCGAATTATCCTTCAACAAATGAAGCTATCAGCGTAATCAGCAAGCAACTTTTACGGTTTAATAGTATCTAACGCGCTTGAATTAATAAACGCGGATGAAGCCGCGGGCACATGCTAGTCAATATATAAAGCAAAATAAGTCCGTCTATCTGTTCCTTATACAAATTCATAAAGTTCCACCAATCTGAACCAAATTTTGTATATTTATCTTTTAGAACATTGCCGGTAACCCCATCTACAAGAAATGTTAACAACCCACTCCGTTCGATAGATTTCGGTCCTTCGGCACATTAATATAGGCGAAAATCGCAAAGGACGAGGCAAAACACATTTTAAGCCTCACGACGCGAACAACAAAACTTGGTTACGCCCTGCGGGCACCGAAAACCATGTTTTAAGAGCTTAAATCCAATCGTTATGCATATGTTGGCATCACACTACCACTCTCTACGAATCGGATGAAGAAATGACCAGCCGTAACCATGGCAACGACACCTCAATGATTCTACAGGAGAATACGGACCTGGTGTTCGAAGTAAGCATGTGCTTAAGTGTAGGTCTACGCTGGACCAAGGAGAGATTCTGCTACACATATGACTGTCTGCAAAAAAGCACTGTGGAGGTAAGCCACCCATAGGAGTGGAGGTGGGGAGGGGGTGGCATATACAAATGTTCGAAAATATTGTCGAATCCATAGGTATCGGGGTCCGCATGTCGTTTAAGTCCAAGTTCAGCCCCCATCGGCATGGAGGGTAAGAAGGGGGGAAGAAAGTCCAAAATGGCTGAGATTATGGATGTATGTGTGTTCACCCCTTGGGGCGGGGGTGTAAAGGGGTGAAGTATAAAAGTAATTAAAAACGACCAATATTAAATAGAATCTATAGTTTTCGGGGTCGGTGAGATTAATAGTGACACTTCAGTTGTCGTTTAAGTCCAAGTTCAGCCGTATCTGGCCGGGGGTTAGAAGGGGCGAAAAAGAGAATATCCAAATTGAACAAGATTACTGTTGATTACATAGTTTTCGAGGTCCTTCGGCTGATCGGCGACAGCCCCAATGACAGTTGAAATCACGTACATCATATCTACAATTACGTTATGTTAACATTTATTTTTATTATTTGTTCAAAAGGTTCAACTACCTCCCAGACAATCTACGCTGCCACAAGGAAATACATTAATGCGAAACGAAATAGTCTCAAAATAAAACGTAAAATTATACACATAACAGTATTTCTAAATCTATAAAAGAGTTCATAACCAATCAATCGTCACAATTAAAGAAAAACTTAAAAATATCATGTGGAAAAAATCCTTATAAGTACACGGTGTGAAATTGAAAATGACCAAACTGACCGAGATGGCAAATGTAGCTGTGTGTGTACAGTATCCTCCAGAATAGCTCTCGTTCAATTACTATCTCGAAACGTTACTGGAGAGGATGAGACACCCCTAGCAATCCTAGGGGAGGGAATGACACAACGGAATAATAGAAAATGATCAATATTGGCACCGAATCCATAGCTTCCGCGGTCCCTGAGGTGTATTGTACCACTCTGGATGCCGTTCAATTACCAGTTCGGCTGCACACGCAAGGTGAGAAGTGATGATAAAGAAGATGTCCAAACTGACTGACATTAGTTTAATTAAGAGGAAACAAAATAATCTATAACTAAGCCTTGAAATTAAGTATAAAACAATAACACCTGAACTACAAAATAGTTCTTAATCAGTCGTCAAAATACCGAAATATACAAAAATTCGCTTCACACATAATCAACATGTAATAAAATACCTAAAAGTAAACAATCAATACAATTTCCGGACAGCGCCACGTAATATAGCTAGTCTACTATATGTTTGATATCAGAAAACTTGATCACTTAAGAAAGGTTTTCCTTGCTTGGCTAAGCATACATTTTACGTCCTCCCTATTTAGGCTTGACTTCGTAATTATATAACCCGAAAAAGCAATCTTCATATTTAGATTGATGCCTTCACGGCCCAGGATAATCGACATGGTTTTTCTTTATGTGACACCCGGAGGGGTGTCTGCACTGAAATACTGCGCGACGAAAACAGACCTCACTATTACACTGTGACTATAAACCACATAATTGTTCTCATGTCGTTACGTAGCTACCGTCCTTGACTGGATGTCTCTCTCGTTTGAAGCATGCCCATTCACTCTCCCACCCCCACAGGCGGAGCGTGACAGGGTGCTTGCAATGCGCCGTCCGAGCAGGTGCGCATCAAACTATCGATAGTAATCGCCATCGATATTTTCCGATATTATGAGCTCTACTATCGATAGTAATCGATAGTTTTCAAAAAGTGGAACGAATAATATCATTATGCCTGAAAATATAATATTTTTTGAACACAATACACAAAATATCAGTAGAAAGCACAACTATTTCATGCTATGTAATTTCTGAAATTCAAATCGGAATTACTCATAAATCTCTTCAGTGACACGCCCGATACATTCTCGTTCAGCTGCAGTGTTCATTTTGCGATCGCCCGACATTTTCTCAGGTATTGTAATATATTTGGAAAAATGTTTTACAGCAATCTCAACAGATGGCAGGAATGTTTTCAGTTGCTTTCATGATGTCTTTGACCTAAAATGTGCCTTATCTTCTCTCGCCTACATACAATCTCTGACAACATATAAATCTTATTTTTTGTCCCGTATTGGCATCAACTCAACTAAGGTTAGGTTGCATGGAGAATCCTACCTTCCAAAATGATAAATAGTATTTCTGGCGGCACTGAAGTCACAGGTACACAGAGATTCTTAAATGCACACCTAGGAATTGGAACAAACTCCTCACCAGTTAACTGCAAACAGCTGCACAATTTATGTTAGCGCGAAAAATAAGCCAATGAGGGGAAAAAAAACTATCGTTGACTATCGATAGTAGGCAACTGACTATCGATGCCAGACGATAGTGATCGCTATCGATAACTATCGATAGCACTATCGATAGTTTTCCGCCTCTACGCAGTACCACTTCGCTCGCTGTTGGTAGTTAACATACTTTTTTCCTTTCTTACGTATCACTTTAAAGCTTAATAGATAAGCACTCCCCGTGAACTGACACAGCTATGCGATATACAGTATTATTCCCCAACGCTGAATTTTATATGTTCCTACAAGTTTAACTGACCTAAATCTAAATTGTACAACTCTGTGTATGAAAAATAGAAACGGTGAGTATGACTCCAAGAAACTCAGAAATTAACTACGAGAATCTGAATTTGACAAGTGGTGCCAGTTGAGAAACAAAGGTCAGGGAGTGTTTCTGTATAAGGAGTTCCTTCCTGCAAACCGCTAGAACCTTTCTAGCACTGAGTGGAGAGGCGCCGTGAAAGTGGCATATAACATCGCACATTTAAGAGCTGTACCGAGAAGGTCCCTTTATTATAACTGTTGTAAACAAGGTTGGGTTTACAAAAACACAACTTCTTTATTTACTTCACATGTAAAATTACAATATTTATACTAACAAAACTGAAAGTTATCTCGAAGCAAATTGAACTATGAATTTGGAAAAAGAGTCTGTCTTTGTACACTATATACACGTTCGAGTATTCACGTTCACTACTATTTCGGAAAGATAGTCCTTGTGACATGAAAAGTTCTTGATAGTCGAAAACTATCAGAAGCACTGACGTAAATATCTCAGAGAGTCCTTCCTTGTTGAAGTGTCTGAGTTCATTAACGTAAGTTCAATGACTGAAGAGTTCCTACTTAGCAAAACTAAGTTGATAATGGGAGCTCGCATTAGCTAGGGAATGATAGTGGCATATAATGGTAAGACTGGGCATGGACAGCGGAATAGACAAGAGGAGCGGTGACCCGAGGTGAGACCTCTTACTGCCAGAAATTCAGTCCACCTGACCGAAGCACATTTTCAAGAGGAGTAGCCTCCGTGCTCGACGTAGGGTGTATTCTGGAGCTGGACACCGGGGTCAGTGGGCGTCTGGACAGACTAGGAGCTCCTTTTTATAGCACACACGACGTTCCAGGCACGCGCACTGAGAGCTGCGCGTCGAGGCTCGAAGAATAACACACTGGCACGCGTGTAGCTGGCTGGCGGATCGAGAAGGGAGCGACGGACATACAACAATAACCGCTTCAGAAAATACAACGAGATTGAAACTTTACCTCTTGTGTTCCTGTTCTTTCGGTGAAACTTTCTGAAACACCAAACATCACAACATCAGGTTGTCTATAGCACAGTCACTTCGTGAGGAAGTCTTCGGCATCGGAGTAAATAGCAGTCCGAGAAGGATAGAAATGATCGCCTTTAAAGGGAGAAAGGGCACATGTACAGTAGAACCTTGATATCTCGAATCACCACGGGACTAAATTTTATTTCGAATTATCGAAATTTCGAGATATAGATAATACCTTTTTTGAGCAGGTATTGCACATAATCGAATCATGTTTCTACGCGCTTATACGGAATACATTATTCTTAACAGTATTTAAAAATATACAAACTCTATTTTACGACATCAGAAGCCAACGTAGTCCCCGTTTTCAAAGATGGAGATAGGGTAAACGTAGATGATTACCGCCTAGTTTCGATAACATCAGGAGTCTGTAAAAGTATGGAACGTCTAGTTGCTAAATGAATGTTGGATTTTCTCAAGGAGAGAAACCTGTTGAACTCAAACCACCACGACTTCATTCCGGGAAAATCCTGCACAACACTTTTAACATGAGTCATTGATGACTGGTAGTTCTCTTTGGAGCAGACTGATGTCTCACAAATAGACTGTGTGACTCTGAACTGGAGCAAAGCTTTTGACCAGGTATCACATCAAAGACTTCTGTTAAAACTGAACAACTACGGCATTCAGAGTAAATTGCGGGCATGGCTGAGGTCATTTTCGGTGGGTCGAACGCAATGTGTTTTGTACGGAGGAGCCAAATCAGACCAAACCACAATTACTTCTGGAGTAATTCAGGATATTGTGATAGGGCCGCTCCTCTACACGATTTATGTTCTCGACTTGCCGGATTGTGTAAATTCGACCATAACGCAGTGTGCCGATGACACAGTCATTTACAGAGCCATGGAAAACAGTGATGATATTGTACAATTCCAGTCGGATCTGGATATTATAGCTCTGTGGTGTGAGGTAAATAAAATATATATTAAGAAATGTAAATCTATAAGATGCATCCGGGAGATTGCGAGTTCGAACCTCACTGTCGGCAGTCCTAAAGATGGTTTTCCGTGGTTTCCCATTTCACACCAGGCAAATGCTGGGGCTCTACCTTAAATAAGCCCACGGCCTCTTCCTTCCTTCCTTCTCCTAGGCCTTTCCTATCCCATCGTTGCCAATATACCTGTGTCCGTGCGACGTAAAGCCACTAGCAATATATAAGACTAAGCAGAGCTAGCCAACCACTCCAGAACCAACCTACTGTATGTGGAATCCAACTGCCGACTTCTAACTCCATCAAACTGCTCGGCATTCACATTACGGACAATCTGAAATGGAATATAAACACGTGGAGGAAGTGATGTGTAAGGCATACAGAGCGCTAGGTTTTGTCCGTAGATGCATCTCGGGAGGAAGAAATAAAGCCCTACGAACGGCTTATATTTCCCCGGTGTGGCCCATACTACTATATGACCTTTCTTCCTGGCATCCAACGACAACGAAAAATATGAGGAAACTAGAGGGTATCCAGCGACGAGCAGAACGTTTAATTAACAAACACATCCCTTTAAACACAGCCAGGTCTTTCCACCACTGAACTCGTTATGCACACAAAGAGACGTAGCCTTCCTTAGGAAATTCCTGACAGATAACACACACCTCTCCCGTTTCCACCGACTGCAGCTTAATTACCGATCTTCATTTCCCCAGGCCATCCATTATATCTGATGGCAGATCTTTTGAGGATCAAACCAACCTTCGGGCTGGAAACCCAATATAAATGTTTGATGTGACCATGTCATTCAGGAATTTCTCCAGATCTTCAGACTGAGACAAAAGACAATATCATCAGAAAAGATCGGGGATTTGATTCTCTTCCCTTGATCTGTGATTCCTTTATCAAATTACTATTTTATTTTATTTACCTCCTATTCTATATAAACATTGAAATAGAAAGGGGACAAACTGCAACTTTGCCTCTTCATTTCTGGATAGCCACTAATTTTCTGCAGCCTTCAGTTCTTATCATTATAGACTGCATTTTATAATCCTTCTTGATTCCAATCACTGTCCGCATCCATGGCTAAATGGTTAGCATGCTGGCCTTTGGTCACCGGGGTCCTGGGTTTGATTCCCGGCAGCGTCGGGAATTTTAATAACACTGGTTAATTTCGCTGGCACGGGGGCTGGGTATATGTGTCGTCTTCATCATCATTTCATCCTCATCACGACGCGCAGGTCGCCTACGGGTGTCAAATCAAAAGACCTGCACCTGGCGAGCCGAACATGCCCTCGGGTACTCTCGACACTAAAAGCCATACGCCATTTCATTTTTCATTCCAATCACTTTCAGAATGTCGAATAGCTTCGTCCAATGAACGTTATCAAACGCCTTTTCTAGATCTACAAATATGTGAGTTTGATTGCTTTTTTACAAGTTTCTTTATGTTGCACCGACACAGATAGATGTTATGAAGACGATGGGATATGAAAGGGTTACGATTGCAAGGAAGCCTTAATTAATGTACAGCGGAAAACTATATTCCAGGCTACCCACAGTGGGTTTTGAACCCACTATCTTCTGAATACAACCGCACAGCGAATTCGCACGGCGCGTGAGCTTGTCCTCCTTAACCTGTTTACCGTCTGCGGTGTAGTGGTTAATGTGCCACTCCCAGAGGCCTGGATTCAATTCCCAGCTCTGCTATGAAATTTGAAAAGTGGTATGAGGACTGGAACGGGGTCCACCAAGCCTCAGAAAGTCAACTGAGTAGAGGTGGTGGTGGTGGTGGTGGTGGTGGTGGTGGTGGTGGTGGGGCTTCGATTTCCACCTCAGCCATTCTCGAAGTGGTCTTCCGTGGGTTTCCAATTCTCCAGGCAAATGTCGGGATGGCACATAACTTAAGGCCACGGCCGCTTCCTCCCCTCTTCCTTGTCTATCCCTTCCAATCTTCCCATATCCCCCTATCCCCCACAAGGCCTCTGTTCAGCATAGCAGGTGAGGCCTCCTGTGCGAGGTACTGGTCCTCCTCGCCAGTTTTATCTACGAATAAATGTTTCACGCTCAAGGACAATGCCCTTGAGGTGGTAGAGGTGGAATCCCGCGCTGATTCCGAGGGAAAATCAACCTCGGAGGGTAAACACTGATTAAGAAAGAGAGAAAGAAAGATTTCCATCGGTATGGGGCGTATTTTAAGACTGATGATCCTCGTTATGGGTTTTGATAAGTAAGAGCAAATACAGTACAGACAATACGCGACACTCTGCGAGATATGGAGGGGCAGCGATTATAGCTCTATATAGAGCACGTGTATTTGTTTGCGAAGGTTTGGGGGTTATTTATGCGTTTGCATTAAGTTGACAAAGTAAATAGTAGCGTGTGTCATTCCTTTATATCTCCTGTCAATATGAGTGGAAAGATATATGCTGCGTTTGGCTGCAGTAACTATGAAGTGCAGAAGGATTCGTGGTCTTCCTTTTCCATCGTGGCAAGAAAATGTAAGTAAATACTGTGTTTGCATATATATTCTTCCAGTTACAAAGATATTTTTATAGAAGGTCTACTTCCTAAACTTCTGACCTGCGCGACCCATATTTTAACTGGCTCAAAATATAATAGGCCTATTTTATTGTATTAGTGCAGCAGTTAACCTTCAATACCGATGTGTTGTTGTAGGTGTGATCTGTGCGTTTTGATTTAATTCAGAAAAATGCATGTGGGTATGCGTGTGGCTGGTTGTGTTCCAAGTTACCCCGTTTGGAATGCCGTAATGCGTTGTCAAGCACTGAAGAATATATGGGTGATTTAAGAAATGTGATGATGATGCAAATTTGCTTTACCCTAATGTAATGACAAGTATTGCTTATAGGGAAATTTTGAATGTTTTTGCGGCTAAATGTATAGACTTTCTTTCTGTTAGTAGGCTTCATTTTAAAAGGAAAATTGTCCAGCTCTTAAATGTAAATTCATTGAATCATGTATGTAAGGAATTGACAAGTAATAATAATAATATAATGTTATTTGCTTTACGTCCCACTAACTACTTTTTAAGGTCTTCCGAGACGCCGAGGTGCCGGAATTTAATCCCGCAGGAGTTCTTTTATGTGCCAGTAAATCTACCGACACGGGGCTGTCGTATTTGAGCATCTTCAAATACCACCGGACTGAGCCAGGATCGAACCTGCCAAGTTGGGGTTAGAAAGCCAGCGCCTTAACCGTCTGAGCCACTCAGCCCGGCAGGAATTGAGAAGTGTCCTAATGTGATGTACAATGAGAAAAAAAAGATAAATCTAGCCGTGAAAGTTCAGGCAGGTATGCTAAAGCTAAAAAAGTAATGTATAAATGAAAGATCTAGCCATTTCACAGCAGTCCATTTCACATCTTGATTAAATGTCCAATTTCAGTCTTTAAATAATAACCAGTTAAATAATTCTTCATTCATGTATCCAGAATATTTTAGCAACTTTGAAGTTAATATTTTAGCAACACTTTCTTTCTAGACGTAATTTATTTATTCATTTCCGCATATGCATTTCCACTGATATTTGAATATAGTGCGAATTTTCAGGTCAAGCCACTAGGAGCGCCACTTGTGAATTTTCTCCCATTTTAACGAAGCCGGATGTGTCGCGCATTGTCTCTACTGTATTTGGTAAGAGTTATTTAAAACTTGTACTAGTTATTAATTCTTCAGGCTACAATGCGTGGCGCTGAGAAAGACATTGCGTTCCTTCCTCTTCTGTAATCGTAGCATACTTCACATACTTTACTAGAAGACTATTGAGTGTTGAGGTCAACGCATGATCACAGTATTACATCTACTACCCAGTAATTCAACATGACCTCACCTGTATGGTCTTATGTGGATGCAAAGACTACTCAAGATTCATTACCACTTCTTCTATGCACTGCGGGAGAAATTAGCATTCTTTTGACGGCATTACAGATATTGGCGCCGATTCTTTATCGAATGGTAGTAAATTAAAGAAAAGAAAAAGAAATCGGAAGACAAGACGAATGATACATGTCTTCCTATGGATCTATCATTTCAAACACAGAGGCGTAAAAATTCAATTTTCATCACAATGTTAGTTGCTTGCTGGACTCGAAATTGCATTATTTCCAATCACACCACGCAATCTACTTGTTAGAAGTGAAGTGAAGCCAAGGCTCCCTAAAGTCAACACGCAACACAGGCAGTACTGATCAAAGTGGCCGGCGTGCCGCAAACCGCATGAGGACCTGGGGGTCACAGGCGAGAGTGGAGAAGGAATGTCTGCGGCATTGCAAACTCTCGTCCCTAACATGTTGTTTCAGGAATTGAATGGCTACACACCGAGATGAGATTCTTGATTCCGTAATTAACTTGTGAATTGAAAACTGATCGTATTTCTTTCTCTCATTTATTTTTCCTCACTAAATGTTGTATTATGTAGGTTTTATTTACAATAAATATCATCCACTTCCAGATTGTCTTCCTGAAATTTAAACTGTTCGCTAACTTTCTTATAGTGTCTAGTAGTCGGAAAAAATCACCAAGTCCACACTTTGAATAACTAACAGCTACCATGGGGACCAAACATAAAGTACCCAACCACAACAACAGTTCAGTTCGAAAAATAAAATGCTATTAGATGTAGGCCCAGTTTATTCAATTTCATTTAACATTCAACTGCATGATAGAATAATTTAAGTGAATGTAACGAACTTAGCATATTTTTTTTTTTTTTGCTAGTTGCTTTACGTCGCACCGAAACAGATAGGTCTAATGGCGACGATGGGACAAGGAAGGGCTAGGAGTGGGAAGGAAGCGGCCGTGGCCTTAATTAAGGTACAGCCCCAGCATTTGCCTGGTGTGAAAATGGGAAACCTCGGAAAACCATTTTCAGGGCTGCCGATAGTGGGGTTCGAACCTACTATCTCCCGAATACTGGATACTGGCCGCACTTACGCGACTGCAGCTATCGACCTCGGTGAACTTAGCATTTAACTAACTTTGGTTAAGGCTAACACTTTGTTAAACCCTTAGCACCAGTTTCTTCAACGAATGTTAAATGTTAACACTGATGTTAAATAGACTTAAAACACAATTTAAGAAAATGGTTGTCTCATCAATAAGTGTTTTATTCTTTTTTTCGATTTGCTTTACATCACATCGACGATGGCGGCAATGGGATAGGAAAGGGCTAGGAGTGGTAAGGAATCGACCATGGTCTTCATTAAGGTACATCCCCAGCATTTTCCTGGTGTTAAAATGGAAAACCACGGGAAAACAGCGGAAAATGCAGGCCGTTATACTCAGGTCAAGGAAGAGGTTTTTAAGAACAACCGTACCACTTGTTGATATGCCAGAAAAACGAAGGTGTGAACTGTGGTGACAGCAAGAACGCAATCCACTAATGAGTTTAAAGTAGAACCTTTTGCAGGTTTTTCGCCTCCCGTATCCCATCTGGAAGCCTCAATCGACTGCGGACATGGGTTTTAAAATGCATGTCTAACAGAGTTTAGTGGGGCTTTGTACAAAGAGACACGACCCACTGTGACTGCGCACTACTGCAGGATAATAATAATAATTTCGTGTGGCTATTTCTAGCCGAGTGCAGCCCTTGTAAGGCAGACCCTCCGATGAGGGTGGGCGGCATCTGCCATGTGTAGGTAACTGCGTGTTATTGTGGTGGAGGGTAGTGTTATGTGTGGTGTGTGAGTTGCAGGAATGTTGGGGACAGCACAAACACCCAGCCCCCGGGCCATTGGAATTAACTAATGAAGGTTAAAATCCCCGACCCGGCCGGGAATCGAACCTGGGACCCTCTGTACCGAAGGCCAGTACGCTGACCATTCAGCCAACGAGTCGGACTACTGCAGGATGAAGAACACCTTCTGGTTTGTCAGCATTTGCCATCACCGTGCACAAAGTAGGATGCTTTGCAGGCGAATGATAAAGCTGTCCTTGTAGCCGAATATCGGACAAACATTATTTAGCAGTGTATGTCGACACGGAAAATAAATAAATAAATAAATAAATAAATAAATAAATAAATAAATAAATAAATAAATAAATAAATAAATAAATAAATAAATAAATAAATAAATAAATAAATTAATTAATTAATTAATTAATTAAACAAATATATAAATAAAATGAAGTAGCAATGGAGTAAGTACTAAGAAAAAGATGACTTTTTTCTTTCACAACTTTCCTTACGTCGCCCCAACACAGATAGGTATTATGACGATGATGGGATAGGAAAGGGCTGGGAGTAGGAGGAAAGCGTCCATGGCCTTGATTAAGATACAGTCCCAGCATTTGATGGTGTGAAAATTGAAAACCACGGAAAACATCTTCAGGGCTGCCGACAGTAGGGGGTTCGAACCCACTATCTCCCGAATCCAAGTTGAGAGCTGCGCGCCCCTAACCGCAGGCCCAACTCACTCGGCAAAAGTTTCTTCTCACAACTCTAAAATGTCGTCTATCTTGCGTATGGCTGCTTGGTTTCGCTCACGTAGGGTTAAAACTGACTTTGTACTGAACACTAGTTTCTATGAAAGTAAAAGAAAAGCGTACAAGAAATTTCCTTTGGGAAATTCAAATTATCATAAATGTCTTTCAATAAATGTGTGACGTGATGTTATCTAACAACCATGCAGGCTGTGATGTGAAGTACTGATGGATAGCCATGGCATCCTGTCCAGCTCTCAAGGTACTGTTGCTAGGTAACACATTTTGTAACATCCACTATTTCGTTAAATGAATTTTCAGATGACCGCCAGCCTAAGACATGTTCATGTCAAAAAAGAAGAGAAGTGTGTCTGCAAACTTTTTTCTGCGCTGTCCCTGCTGGGCCATGACCCAGCACCCAGTGTCCCCCAGACCGCATTCCGGATCTTGAGATGTACAGTAATTACTTGTTCTTAATTACACTTCAGTACACTCTAGCACAACTACTATAGACCATTGTAGGCATTTCAGATACTTGCTAAATAAGGACAGTGTCCCCTGAAATTCTACTTATTTTAAGACATCATTTCCTAATCTGATATTTCCTGCATCATGTTACTTCATTCTACTGCACACCATTAATTTTGTTTTGAACCGGGCGAGTTGGCCGTGCGGTTAGGGCCGCGCAGCTGTGAGCTTGCATGTGGGAGATGCAGCTGTCGGCAGCCCTGAATATGGTTTTTCGTGGTTTCCGATTTTCACACCAGGCAAATGCTGGGGCTGTACCTTAGTTACGCCCACGGCCGCTTCCTACCCACTCCTAGACATTTCCTATCCCGTCGTCGCCATAAGACCGATCTGTGTCGTTGCGACGTAAAGCAAATTGTTGTTTATTTTCTTTTGACTATGCTGACAATTCAGCCAAGTATCGGTACTTAGAAGAGGAAGAAGAATGAAAAACACACAACTGGCAGAAATTTTCTTCACCAGCAGAATGGCCATCATACTGCGTGTCATCCAGGAAACAATGGATATGAATTTCAGAATGTCCAAACTCCTGCAGTCCGGAAAGGTAGGCTCTAAAAATTATCAAACAGAAAATAATCGAAGTTAATCAAAGACATACATAATGATCATCGTCATCAGTGTCTATAGGAAATGCCTTGTCTATGCAACCACTGTTCTCTGACCTCAGCTCCCTGTTTCATTTCATAACAGGAGCCAGAATGAAGATTCTGTGCCAAGCCTTGCATGATTTTTTCTCGGTCGTTATTCTCCGTAATTTTCCCTTTCAGCAGATTGGTTAGAAAGATATGATGTCGCAATACGTGGCCAGTGACTTTAGCTCTTCTTCTCTGTATCGTTAAAATCAGTTCTCTCTTCCCTTGAATTTCTTGCAGAATGTTTCTGTTTGTTCTCTTTTCAATCCATCTAGCATTCGTCTCCATTCTCAAACTCATCAATTCATTTCCAATCCTAATCTCTGATTGTCCAAGATTCACAACCATACAATAGCACACTCTATACAATAAGCATCACAGATTTCTTCCTAATGCCAAAATCTAAATATGCCCTGTTCAAAATATTATTCTAATTAGTAAACTCTTGTTTGGCAAGCGCTATTCGCCTTCTGATCTCTTTGCTGCACCTCTTGCAATTAGTGATCAGACTTCCTAGATAAGAAAAATGAAGACTTGCTCAACTATCTTGTCAGTAAGCTTGACATTGGTGTAAATTTCTTCAGGATATTTACTCACAACTAATACCTTGGTCTTCTTAACATTAATGTTTAAGCGTGAATCTGACAATAATTATGATGACAATATATTCAGCATCCTGGACAGCTCTTTTTCTCGGAGTCTGCTACAATTTATGCCATCGTCCTGCTCCATGGATGAATGGTTAGCGTGCTGGCCTTTAGTCACAGGGGTCCCGGGTTCGATTCCTGGTAGGGTCGGGAATTTTAACCATCACTGGTTAATTTCGCTGGCCCGAGGGCTGGGTGTATGTGTTGTCTTCATCATCATTTCATCCTCATCACGACGCGCAGGTTGCATACGAGCGTCAAATCAAAAGACCCGCACTTGTCGAGCCGAACATGTCCTCGGACACTCCCGGCACTGAAAGCCACACGCCATTAAATTTTTTTCTATGTCATCTGCTAGTCGAATCCATTTTTATGGTGCCTGTTTATTTTAACTCCTTCTGTATTTGCCTTAAAAGCTTAATGTATGGCTTCTTCAATTAATGCCTTACACTTTTTCTGATTTTTGCTGTATGGAAACTTCCCCCTATATCTACCATCGTGGTCTGTCCTTCATAGAATCGCACGATCAGCCTCCTGTCTTTCCAGTCCAAACCCATATCTTTAAGAATAAATAATAAGCCCCTTTGGGGTCTTCCACAACGCGAAGTTTAGAAGTCCATATACTAAGCCTGCCTAGGAGTGATTATACACTGTGATGATGATGATGATTATGAAGATTATGATGTATATTGACCTTCTATCTTTATGGTCAACATACGTATTCATCATCATTTTCAGAACGAGTACCCAATTTACGTGCTCAGCTAGTTAGAACTACGGTTACGAAGTGTAATGCTAAGAAATATGCTCGTAAATTTTCGAGACCTCAATAAGAACATTCAGCAACAAAATCTCCATTAAATTTTATGCAATTGCTAATACCCGGTGTTTACATGAAATAGTCATGAAGTTGGACAGCGCAGGCAATAATAAAAGGCCAAGAGGAACATTAAGAAATACGATCAACTTAGATTCGTAGTGGATATCCACACAATGGAGGTCAGGTGTCAGGTGTGAGGTGAACTGCTGCAGGCTGCGGCAGAAGGGCAGAAGGTTAAAAGTAGGGAGTTATTCTTCGTGGAGTGCACATTCTGCGAACTCTTCTTTCCGGAGGCAACAACAGTATGTTCACAGAATGACCAAAGTAGCATTGCTGTTTCTTTTGTGTCGGACTGGCACAGATAGGTCTTACAGCGACAATGAGATAGCACTAGGAAGGAAGTTACCGTGGCCTTAATTAAGATTTTGCCTCAGCATTTGCCTGAAAAGCCTTCATCTGGGCTACCGACAGTGGGGTTCGATTCAGTCACCACCGATCTAAATTTAGGCCTGTCATCCAGGTAGCAATTCCCTGTTTGTTGTTAACCTACACTTAAATAATTTCATACAGTTTATGAAATTTATCGAACCTGTCTCTTTATAAATTATTTGACAACGCATCTTCTTAAAAAAGGTAAAAAGAGGTAAAGGTTATATATATATATTTCTCATCATCTCTGTATCCGCATTTCCCTCCCCTCCTCTTTATTACTTTAATGTAAGTTTACGGTTTTCTTTTTTTTGGGTTGGTATATGTTTGTAATAATCCATGTATGGTTCGAGATAATGTTCACACACTTATCAAAGTGACTGGGACACAGTGACGTTATTATATTGTAATGCTACGTGCCGAAATTTACGGACGTTGATCGCCCTTTATATAAATGCTGCTCTTAATCTTCTTCTCTGTAAATTAGTTACGGGGGATATTATGTCAGTTTCGATTTTGGAAACTCTAAAATGGCACTGTTCTAATTCAGTTATTTTTATCTGAGATATTCTTTCGTTCACCTCTTTGTTAACCATGTTCCTGTTTTATCATATGAATCAGTCATTTAGTAAAGGGCACATGTTCAGAAATGTAACTTTTCAGGAGGAACAAAAAATTATTTTAAAGCCAGTCTTGCTATTTACGTTAAACGCATGTGTTTTGACCGTTAACGTTGATGGTTGTGGCTAGGTTACCTGATAAAACATGGAGTAAAGATGAAGGACTCTATGGGAACTGGCAGAAAAGGAAATGGATATGTGCCCTTTCTATAATGATGGCTGAATGAAAACCAGTTTTTCAGCATAAACACATTGCTTATTCAGATAAGTTAGACACACCGTGTCGTTGTTCTACAATAATAGCTGCCTCCGTGGATCCGTGGTAGAGTGTCGGCCTCCGAATCCCAAGATAGCGGGTTCAAACCCGACAGAGGTAGTCGGATTTTTGAAGGGCGGAAAAAAAGTCCATTCGACACTCCATGTCGTACGATGTCGCCATGTAGAAGATCTCTGGTGATACATTTGGTATTTACCCGACAAAATTAATTAAATTTAAGCCATAGACCCCCAAGAGAGATCCGGTTTACTCTGTCTGCCATCTAGCGGACCTAGAGTAAAACGGAACGTCGAAATTGACGAGCAGACAGCCAGATGGCGTCAAATCGAAATGTCTGCACACGGTAGCTGAGGCCATACGATTATTATTATTATTATTATTATTATTATTATTATTATGTTAATAATAATAATTTGAATGAAGAAAGGAAATCAAAATCATCGCCAGTCACACGATCACTTGGCCACGCAAGTATTTCATTGAAAAAGTCTTTGTACTCCCCTAGAATGTAACTTATAGACACCTCAGGTTATTCTTCTTGTTCCCATCAATAGGAATGGGTTCCTAGTAGACTAGTTCGTTAGGAAGCTGGACATTGTTGGCTACTTTCAAACGAAAGGTCTGTTTCGTCCGTACGATTCTTCGATCTTTGGCAGAGTAATGGAAGTTCACTCCCCTTCCTCGAGATTCATCTGACTGTCCTCCCTTCTTATACAATTTGGCCACCATGCAGTAAAGTTCAGAGTATCACTAGTCATGACGTTTAGGTGCCCGAACCAGCATTTGACAAGATTGCATTGCGTCGTAAATTCGATCAATTTCTTTTAGTGGTCTTTTAATTATACCAAAATCTCTATCTCAGGTATTGAATGAGTGCCCTTGCATAGGGAAGCAGTGGTGAATGGTGACATATGCCCTTTCTTAAATGAGTTGTAAACCACACACAAATCAACCATAAATACCAGCATGTTGCTGGTTAGATACGTGTCGCTACTTTTGTAAAAAGGTGCACCAGGACGAGAAGAATGTTAAACTGCAGTAATAAGAAATCGACAATCTGGAACATGTGCCCTTTCTTTAAGACTAATTCATATATGTCTCTCTGAAAATGTGTATGGGTGAAGCAGTCATTGTGTTTTCTTAAATTGGAATATATGTCTATTTGAAGATATTTATGTTTTCTTTACTGTCACTTACTCAATGGTCTCTTCCTGTACAATCCTGTCGCATATTTTAATTCTTCACTTTCTAAGCATACTTGTGGTAACTTGCAGATGTTCAATTTGCCTTGAATTTAACCTTCAAATTGTTGTACCATCCACATGACTTCTATTGCCCAGCATTACAGTACGCTTCCACTCCCTTCTGCTTGTTACTTGTAACTTAGGTTATGTGACAATAAATGCACTATATATATACAGGATGAAGCGTAATTCGCGCACTCGGGCGTCGCAGCGCGACTCCTCACATGCCAGCAATAAAAAAAATGTCTCTTACAAAATTTCATCTTGCGAGTATATCCTGCAGAAAAACGACGTGAAGATTAGCAATCTGGCAACACTGTAACCATATATAGGGTAACTACCTTTGTCAGCAGACATTACTCGTATTGTACAGTTGGTGCAATGGATAGAGTTTTGGGTTAGCATGCAGGAGGTCGAGTGGTCGTTCCTGGGTTGAGGCGTATGTTTTTTATTTCGTAAATGTAGTCCAGGTGGTATGGTATCTGGCATCTTAATCGTCAACAGCGATTGCAGTGGGTCCTCTAGAAACCATTTGCACATACATACTACGATCCTAGAAATGGACGAACAATCGTTTTCATTGGTCAGCTTTGAAAGGCGCCCTTTCCACGTCGTGGGCGTGAATTAATTCGCACCACTTCATCTACTAGATGTGAAACCTGTTTTCTTTGTACCCTCCTCCAATGGTCCCATAGATTAGTACCAACTATTTTTCTTGCCTCGTTCAGGTCCATTACATTTCGTTAGGGCCTTACGTTACCAGTAGGCCTAGCAACGTGCTCTGCGAATAATATCCAAACTCGGTTACAATTTGTATGTGTTATCACCATGGTCCCAATAATTCTGCCTTTCAACATTGCGTGCTGCGTCTTACTGTATCACAGTAGGTAATGTCAGATGGAAATTAGCAAATAAAAAATGCGCCTCAACCCAGGATCGAACCATCCACCTCCTGCATGCCAACCAAAAACTCTACCCACCGCACCAACTGTACAGCACGACGAGAACGTGCTGACAGCGGTAGTTACCCTACATCTGGTCACAGTGTTGCCAGATTGCTACTCTTTAACGTCCGTTTCCTACCGGATATACTCGCAAGACGAAATTTTGTAAGATACATTTTTTTTTATTGCTGGCATGTCAGGAGTCGCGCTGCGACGCCCGAGTGCGCGAATTACGCTTCACCCTGTATATATTATATAAAACCAGATGTCATAGCCAATAAATGACAAAAATGCAGTTTTCCCAGTAACCCGGCACACTTCTGCTTTTGATACTGTACTGGAATTTTAAAATATCAATTATTTAGGGGCCGTGGCGAAAGGAGGATGATGTCAGGTTTCGTATAAATCAAAGAGGAGCATTGTTCGCAGGTCATCCATCCACTGAAAGTGTTGCTATAAATCTCCTGGAAGAATGAAGCAATAACTGCGGATCCGGGTGCTGAGGGACGTACTGACCGCTGGACTCGAATGTGGACGGAGCAGGCAACCTTTAATTACAAGAGCCTGCGTTAATTAAATTACCTTCATTAGAGGACCTGACCCGACCCCTTGAGGTGCGACCCCGCGGACTACGTGCAGACCGGCGATGACAGGGTTCTGGATCGCCACCGGGACAGCAGTCACGAGAATAGCATTGACTAGAGTTGTTCTACCTGTGGGTCACCTGGTAGGGGCACGGAGGTCGAACATTACGAATGAATTCTTTGTAGAGTAATAACAAACAAACAAACAAACAAACAAACAAACAAACCCCATGACTCCACTGCCCTGATGGACCATGTCCTACCAAGTCTGCAGATTATGAGGTAACGCGTGGTCAGGGCAACGAATCCTCTCAGCCATTATTCTTGGTTTTCTACACAGGGAACACTATCTCACCGTCAGATAGCTCCTCAATTGCAATCACGTAGGATGAGTGGACCTCGAACTAGCCCTCAGATCCAGGTAAAATAACCTCACCTGGCCAGAAATGGAACCCGAGACCTTCAAGAGAATTGCAAACAAATGGAACGCGGGGCCAGCTTATAATAACAACAACAGAGAATCTTTATATACCTTGGAGGTCACTCTAAATTTACAGAAATTGAAAAGCAAGAAAGGAAATTCTCCGAAAAATTTATGGTCCCACGAGAGAACATGGAATGTGGATCAAAAGGAGAACAGCGGGCCTTACTCATTAACTGACAGGTTCACTGATGCCGTACGCGGGAGACTTCTATGGCCATATCTATAGAATGGGCAGCGACAGACTCATCA
Organism: Anabrus simplex; assembly: GCF_040414725.1. Classification (NCBI taxonomy): domain Eukaryota; kingdom Metazoa; phylum Arthropoda; class Insecta; order Orthoptera; family Tettigoniidae; genus Anabrus; species Anabrus simplex. The sequence goes on along the minus strand of NC_090275.1, from coordinate 98,002,547 downwards.
AAAGATTAGTTAAAGTAATCAACTCAAATAATAAATTGGTTAGAAAAGACTAACGCGGACGTCCAAGAAATGAATATCACAGACAACATCATAGAAAATCGTGGAGTAGCCAAGCACTAATTCGTGGAGAAACCTAAAAAGAAGTCCGGCCCCGCGGTGTAGGGGCAACACGTCCACCTGTCACACGGCGGCCTCGGGTTCGATTCCCGGCCGGGTCAGGGATTTTTAATTGTAAGATTAATATCCCTGGCCTGGGGACTGGGTGTTTATTTCCTCACATTCAACACTTTACACTTCCGCCATTTACAAAATACACGCAGGTTCCTCACATATGGTGCAAGTAGGAGCAAAAGATCTTTCTAGGTCGACGCCCCGAACAAATAGCATTAAAAAAAACTAAAAAGAAAACTGGTAGGAAGAGGTACACAGGACGCAAGATGCAATACAGTGCATTCAAGAAGTGCTTTTGGGAGGATAAGAAGACGAAAACCATCAGGCCAACAAACAAATTTAATCGAGCTCTTTGAATGGACATAAGGAAGAAAGGAGAAGAAAAATAAAGAGAGTATTTATTTTCTAAATGACGCTGCTTGCATCTAAGCAGTTTTCTGAAATACACAGGATACCAGTTCAATCATGATAATGACAATATTTTGATAATGAGAAATATTTGAACCGGAGTAAAGGAAATCAAAGAGGAATTTGGAAAGGGAATTCCATTACAAGGAGAGGATGTCAAAAATCTGAAATTTTCAGATGATATTATTATTTTGTCCGAGTCTGCAGTCATTCGACCGGGTCAGAAATGGAATTAATGAAGCCCGATCTAGCGGCGGGGATAGGAATTGTGCCGGCTGCCGATACCTGTCGCACTCCTCTGGGTAAGTCTGCAAAAGATCTGTCGAAATTGCTTAATGATATGGATACAGTCTTCGAGAAGGAGTACAAGATAGACTGAGTCCAAAAGAAAAGTAATGCAGTGCAGTCGGACAAAGTTCGGTGAAGCAGGAAATGAAGTCTTAAAAGGAAGTAGATGAATATTGTTACTTGGGTAGTAAAATAACTAACGATGGTAGAAGAAAGGAGGATATAAAACGCAGGCTGGCACAAGGCAAGGAAGGCCGCTCTTTAGAAAAGAAATTTGTTCACTTCGACCATTGATATAGGAATTAGAAAGACGTTTTTGAATACTTTCGTTAGGAGCGTGGCATTGTGAGGAAGTGAAACATGAACGATAATTAGCTCATAGAGAAAGAAAATGGAAGCTTTTGAAATGTGGTGTTACAGAAGAATGCTGATGGTAAGATGGGTAGATCGAACCACGAATTAAGATATACTGAATCGAATTGCTGAGAGGAGATCGATTTGGCGAAATTGGACGAGAAGAAGAGATAGAACACATGTTAAGATACCCAGGACTTGTTCAGTTGGTTTTTGAGGGAAGTGTAGGCGATAAAAACGGTAGAGGTAGTCCAAGGTCTGCAAATGACCAGCAGATTAGAGCAGATGTAGGATGTAGTAGTTACGTGGAAATGAAAAGGTTAGCACAGGATAGGGTGGTATGGAGAGCTGCATCAAACAATATGTGAATTGATGACCAAAACAAATTATTCGTGAAGTTATATGTTTTTTTATTTATTTTAATCATTGTGTGATGCGCTGAACAATGGTTACAGAGTCAGCAAAATTACATTGTGCCAGAGAGTTTAGATGTTTCTTGCTACGTAATTCTTAGCGCAATGAGGGTGTTAGCCACTGAACAACACATCGTGACCAGGACTCTGCAAGGAAATGACGAGTCCCATAGCGTCCACGATACTTCTGTTTCAAGAACTGAATCCAGCCTCTATAGATTTTTTCTTTTCTTCTTTTCTTCTTTTCTTCTTTTCTTCTTTTGTATCGGATAGTAGGATCAAGAATAAAAGTTGTATGAGAGTTCTGCTCGGAAGCAGAATATCAATAAAACTGTTCGAGCCCATTTAATCGAGCGCAAGGACCTCCTCAAAACAATCATAGCCCTTGTTCGTTAATAGTTTCGTGAGTAAACATTTGATGTTATAGTGTCCCTGATTGATAAACAGAGAATTAAACGGACAGATCCCGAGTAAATGGCTCGCCATTTCTTTCTTCTTGGTACATTTTCTACACTGGGTTCATCCATTCTCTTCACTGCAATTACGAATATTGCCATAGTTCATATTCAGCCTTAACAGAGCTGTCCATTCGGCGTTTAAGTGAACCTTATCTTACATGAAATTATTAGAAGCCAATAATACATTCCAAGAAACTAAAAACAGATCGAAATCCAAAAGGTAACACCGAAGGAAGTCGGTCACCACATATCTTTTGAAAGAAAACAAAAACAGAATTCATTACTTGCAACAAACAAGTACGGAAGTACATGGAAACAAAGTATGATATAATGAAAGGAGTATCATAATTTATCTACTTTCCAAGAAAACGGAACTGAAACAAAATTAACGAAATTAGCTGCAAAGAAAGGAATAGAAGCAGCATATTCACTCTCCCAAAATACAAAATGCAACAATACAAAATACAAGATTATAAAATACAACAATACAAAAATATAAAATACAAAATACAAAAAATACAAATTAACAAAAAGACAAAATATAAAATACAGAATATAAAAACACAAAATACAAAATATAAAATACAAAAATACAAAATACAAAAGTACAAAAAAAACAAAATACAAAAATATATTTCGAAACACACAAAAGTAATACAGTACGGTCATTATACCAGAACGCCCGTCCCTATGAATGAATGAATGAATGAATGAATGAATGAATGAATGAATGAATGAATGAATAAATGAATGAATGATCAGTGCCTTGGCTTTTGGTCCTCAGAGGTCTGGGTTGGATTCCCGGCTAAGTCAATAGATTTGAATCAACAGTCTCTGGGAGTTTGCCTCGCCCCCAACATACCTGCAACCCTCACCACACATTACACTAACACGCGGTTTCATGTACACAGCAGACACCACCTACCCCGACCACCCTCATCGGAGGGTCTGCCTTGCAAGCACTGAACCAGGATAGCAATAGCCTTACGAAATTATTGTATATTACATATTAAACCAGAATGTCTCCAATGTTCAGAAACTCTCATTTCCGACAGGCATTGAGAACGGTGAGGGGAAAGGAGTTTAGAATCAAAATCGAAATTAAATATTAAGCCCAATACTTGTGGACGAACAGACTGGGAAACAAACAATGGGGAGACTCACAGTGGAAAACTATCTGTAAGGAAGGCCTCAAAGCTGAAGATTTAGCCAAAGAGTTTCAGTCTTTAGTCTTCAGTCTTTACTTATTTTGCTGAATTCTACGAGTGTTCTATTACATTCTGCCTTTATTGTTTTTCTTTCTATTTCTTCCTTTCATTGCACTACTTTCTTACACAGTCCCATCCCATGGTAAGGTTCTTTTCTACACGTACTCAATTCTCATGTCAGTTTGTAGCTTATCCCACTTCCCCCCAATCTACCTAGTAACCCCCCATTTGGTGCTGGTATGCAGTCCTTAGTATTTCACCGCCAGCCCCCATTTTTAGTCTCAACCAATACTTGGCTAACTATTCATTTAAAACAATAGCTGCCCGTATATTCATCCCTTAGCACATCATAATCAATCGACTTTCTGAAGTGCAGCTTGGTAATCCCGTTATTATTTTGGCAAGTTTACCTAACAAGTGAAATTCCCACTGTGTGCCATACTTTCCCTTAACTACTGAATGAAATACATTTTTCTGAAATTTATACACAGTTTCAAAATATTAGGGGAACACATTTTTGAACGTATGCCTTGCTTCACACAACAATACCTCACACCCAGGGATATTACCAAGTAAACTTTTATTCTTTGCCGTTGAAGTATATAAAAAACATCGCGTTCATCTTCAGAACACAAACGGAAATGTCTAAATAGGAGCGAAAACAAAGTGGCAACAGTCCTTCAGGTTGGATTATTATCACAGTTGGAGAGCTTCAGTGCGGTGTAGGTCCTCCACGAGCGTTTATCACAGCTTGGCACCTACGTGGCATGCGCCGTACAAGTCGACGGAGGTTACATTGAGCTATCAGGTCCTATTCTTCATTGAGAGGCTGTTCCAGGTCTTGGAGAGTCTGTGGTGGAACAGGACGCCCACGAACACTTCTGTCAAGCCTATCCCACACATGCTCGATGGGATTAACGTCGGGACTCACTGTTGGACATTCCTATACCTTGAATGTCCAGTTCTCGCAAGACAGCTCTGGTGATGCGCGCTACATGAGGACTGGCATTGTCGTGCATGAGTACGAATTCAAGGGAAACACCGTATGCAGCAACCAACACATGCTGTAGCAGTATCTGCTCGATGTACCCCGCAGCGGTAAGATTACCACGGACGACGACAAGATCAGTACGGCCATCAATACGGATGCCAGCCCACATCATCAGAGAACCTTGTCCGAATCGGTCGCCTTCCCGGACAACAGTCGGCATGTACGCTCACCACGGCGTATCCATACACGCTGACGTCCATCACGCTATATCAGGAGAAATCTGGACTCGTCTGTGAACAATACAGGTCTCCATTGGCGAGGTTGCCAGTTGACGTGGGTACGGGCAAACAGAAGGCGGGCTACGCGATGTTTCTGCGTTAAACGGGACACTCGAACAGGACGTCGGAAAAGTAAGGACACCTCTCTTAACCTGTTTCTTACTGTCTGGTCAGACACCGTGACTCCAGTGACCCTTCTGAGGTCTTGTTGCAGTTCTCTGGCAGTTGTTGAACGACGCCGCAACGCACAGATGGTCAGATACTCGTACTGGTCATCCCATAGCGTTGTCATGCGTCTACGACCTTGTCAAACCCTCCTTGTAAACTGACCTGTCTCACTGTAGCGATTCCACAAGCGATGAATAACTGACGGAGAGGCATTGAGATCCACAGCAACACGATGAAAAGTCCATCCTTCCTGGATCAAAGTGACGGCACTTGCGACTTGAACCTCGTTAATATGTCTCATGGGATGAGCTGCTTTACGTATAACGTGCTGAAATGACCGCAGTAGTCTGTGTACCTCACAATGACACACGGACGTACCGCTGTTCACTTTGTTTTGAGGGGTCGCCTGAGAGTTGAATGCATGGCTACACATACAGGTGGAGTATAACTTCGATTTGAGATACCCTGAGTAGCTAAGATCTCAAGGTTTGCTGTACGACCATTGGAACTCCATCTACCAAATTAACGTTCACATACCAAACGTTACAAAACATGTTCCCCTAATTTTTTAAACTGTATATTTGCCATCTTTCTATCCAATATTTTTATACCAGCTAACCTTTTACAAAGTACGAGACTGATAATTACCACCACTCATTTTAGGCTATTGTTACGGCGGGGTCGCCACTCCCAAAGACATTTTAGAGCTACTTCCAACAATTATTCAGGCCTCCCCTTTCACGAGGAACAGGCGCTGTTAATGAACAGTGTACTCATACTATTCCCCGAGTGCTGGGGTGCCTCTTCCGCAGTCTCCACTGTTTCGAAGTCCATCTCCTCCGCTGTAGATTCCGTTGAGGTCTTCGCTCGCAACCCTGAGCAGGGACCCTTACCAGGAATTGGAACTATGTTAAACATAGGTACTCACATAATCTGGGGCGCCAGAAAGGGCCCTACCTACTTACTATGTAGAAGAATAAATTGAGATGGTTTGGACATGTTACCAGGATGGAAGAGGGAAGGTTACCAAAACAAGTGTTGGAGGCTAAGATAGAAGGAAAGATGGTAAGGAGAAGTCCCAAAGCAAGATGGATGGTCTCTGTCAAGAACAGTAAAAGAAAGAGAAGACTGGACTGGAATACAATTACCAAAGAGGAATGGTGGAAACGTGTCATCAACACACCGACCTGGCAGGAGTTGGACAAGGGGAAACAAATATATTTTATAGTACCAAAAGCTCTTATACCCTTCAATTTTGCTCTCCTTATCTGATCTGCCCATCCACCATCCCTGGGTATTGTCATACTTATTGTTATTAAACAGGGTTGTTGACCGCGGTGTGTCCTTTTACTAGTAACTATTGTAGTGAAATAATAATGATCAAGTGTAAGAAAATTGGAACTAGCATATCAACTGACTAAGGATACCTACAATAAGAAGTATCTCTCATTGAAACCTAAAATCAAGCACTACAAGTCAGTAATTGTACCAGGGAGTCTGCATGCCACAGAATGCGTGTTATCTATGAAAAGTGGTGAAATAGAAGACATAGAGAAAAATCCTTCAGGCAAGCAACTCCATGTTGAAAACATCCTAAGGATATGAGCTACGAATTTTAGGCAAAGAAAATATTATAAAGTATGAGAATATATTCTTCATTTATTCCTAAAAATTACAATCCTTGTCTTTATCATCGTTATCCGGTCGATAAGATTACCAGTTTGCCTTTTTTTCTACAACTACGAGCGCTAATGTGAGTCAATGCAGAAAATGCAGAGTTTCAGTGCTGATATTTTTAACAAAATCAAGAAACGTCTGAAGGTATTGAACCAAGGGACAAATTACGGAAAGAATTATGAATTATGCAAATAATTTAATTTGGCTAGGATTTGAATTAAATACAAAACGCCTAAAGAAACATGGGATTTTAGGGTTTTCCCGGAACTGCATTTAGACCGGAAGTGATTTTAGAATCTTTTTTAAGTTTGATAGAGATATTCAAGACTCACAATTTTAAAACTTTCCGGGCCCTTTAACCTTCAACTTTAGGCACAACTGAGGAAATTGCCTAATTTGACCTTTTTCATAGTATGGGGGTCCCTACTTTGTATGCTTTCAACATTAAAAAGAAAGGAAAATATTGAGAAAAATCTGGGGACAACTGAAAACGGAGGAAGGAGAGTTTAGACATAGGAGGAATGAAGATCTATACAAGGACGAAGAAAATGAAAGGATGTCAGACACAATCAGAAAGTGGAGAATTACATTTTTTGTCACATAATGAGGATGGATAAGAGCAGACTGATAAAACGAATATTTAATTATGTTTACAAGAACAAGAAAAGGAGTGTGACAGAGATTGGAATAAGAGACGATATAATAGGGGAAGTTCGTGTAATTTGAACCGATAATATTTTTTGGTATTTGCAAATTTGGTCACACCCTGATTGAGGCAAGGTAAGCAAGACTTCCTGAAGTTGTTTTGCTAATGGATTCACGGTTGAATTGGTAAACGGAAAACAATCTTAATACTCACATTCCTTATAAGCTGATATGGTGGCAAGTAAGGCTAGTGTGAAATAGTTATTTCAGCCAAGAGGGTGTTTAGCTTTCACAAGTACTGAAGAAATATCTAGGTATATTTTAACATAGTTTCATTCATAGGCTACGTGCCGGCACCGGATTTCACCTCTCCCTTCCTAGTATCACATATCACGTCATTCATTTCATCTCATTAACTCCTCTGATTAGGTTGACGTCAGGAAGGGCATCCGGTCGTAAAAACCCGCCACGACAGATTCATCTCACCTCATACCCGACCCTGTAGAGAAACGGAATGGTGGTTGGATAAACGAACATGTTTTTACGTAGTTTCATTGGTGATTCTAAAAGAAGATGTTTTATACATTGAGGCCGGCCCAGCGATGTAGGTGTAGTGTGCCTGTCTCTTACGCGGAGGCCTCAGGTTCATTTCCTGGCCATGTCAAGGATTTTTACCTGTATTTGAAGGCTGGTTCAAAGTCCACTCAGTCTACGTGATTACAATTGAAGAGCTATCAGACGGTGAAATGGCGGCCCCAGTCTAGAAAGCCAAAAAAACGGCCGAAAGGATTCGTCGCGCTGATTGCACGACAGGTCGTAATCTGTAGTCCTTCGCGCTGAGCAGCGGTCGCTTCGTAGGCCATGGCTGAGCGGCCGACACAGACGTCAACACTACCCAAAAGAGCAGACACTCTTCATGATAGACGCAAGAAAAAATCAACAACCGTTTGAATTCATGTGACAAGTATTATAATGACGATTGGATTCAGTGCAATAATTGCAAAAAGTGGGCTCATGAAAACTGCACCAAAATTCATGAGGTGATGACCACAATTGAACCGATTATTTCAGAAACCAGTCAAGCGCCAAGTCTGTCATTTTTGGGAAAATGAAAAAACTGTCTAGCATCAGATAAAATGTTATGGTAGGGGTTTTAGTATTTTAGCTTGAAAGTATTATATCTTTTATTAATACTTTCTATCTGAGGAAAAATATTTTGTGGTTATTAACTTTGCTGTAAAAAATCCGAAAAAGAATCACTTGACTGGTTTCTAAAATAAACGAGTGTTGCATACATATTTTTATGGGATAATTCTTGAATTTTAAAAGGATTTTGTCAAAAAACCCATATTTGTGGAAATAGAAAATATTTTAATAGGTTTAGACTACATTGCTGATGCAATATAATTATTAAAAGGATGAAATCAGCAATGCCTGCTCAGGACAGGAGGTAATCAATCCTCACAAACTCCACAGCACATTCTGTCTCTGTTGTAGGCCTTTGTAAAATGATGTCATAAAAGTGTTCATATCTCATCAGGTAAGGCTTTAAGGCATTTAGGTCACGCATATTCTTGATATTGATGGGCACCTAAAACAAACAATAACAAAGAATAATGGAGGGCTCAAGGCAGCCCGAGTAAGAAATACAACCTTCTCCTTTTACCCTTGTGTTCCGAATAATGTCACGCATGTGAGTTTGTTTGTTTGTTTGTTTACAACTCCTCGTTTCCTTTTAGATACAGGTTCGTCTCCTGAAATTTCAGACATGTCACTACGATTATAAAAGCACTGCACTAAACAAGAGAAACACTTTACAATCAGTTGTTCACAAAACTACGAACATGCTATTCTAGAAACACAACAATGACAGCTGGCTATTCTGGATCCAGAGCAGCAGCGCCAACCAGAAAGGTGCGGCACATCACAAAATGTACCAGCAGTTTACTGCAGAAACCAGCCAAGTGGTGTCACTTAACTGGTTTCTGAACTAAATACGAAATTCAACGTAATACCTGACCATTATAGGAGGACGTTTCTTGACTGGTTTCAGTACCAAAATGTGCGTATACCCTCTTAGTAACATGTTCTGCCAATAACTCATTTTTTCATTTTTTTTTGGCATTTGACTGCTTTCTGAAATAATCGATTCAATTCATAGTGTCGTATTTTATTGTTTAGTATCTCATAATAAATCCATTAAGTAACTTGTAAGTGTTTATATTTACCAGTCCAAATTACACGATCGCCTAGTCCAAGTTACACGATACCAAAAATGTAGAATAAAAATTAATTTTAAACAAATTCTAATTAGAATATTAACATTTATTCTCCACCAAATCATTTGATAGATTTTACTAATTATCGTGTATAATATTTGAGAAATTTTCATTACGGTCAACAGAGTAATGGACGTTGAAAGTTAAGTGGTCCAAATTACACGGACTTCAACAAATTTTAAGTGTTTCCAGGAGAAGAGGAAAAGAAATAACATTATAACTCCAGTCCTGTTGGTACAATGGGTTACCACTTGCATCGCCAGTATCTACGGGCGGTATGTTCATTTCTCGCAACGACTCGCCGACGACGTGATCTCACACTGCACAAGGCTGCCAACCTCCCTACCTAGGAACTAGACTATAGGTCTGGATTGGTTAGGCTAGGGCCTGGACAAGGCCTTTGATTTAGGTTGGTTAGGGTAGGGCCTGGATAAGGCCATTGGTCTGGATTGGTTAGGGTAGGGCCTGGACAAGGCCTTTGATTTAGGTTGGTTAGGGTAGGGCCTGGACAAGGCCATTGGTCTGGGTTGGTTAGGCTTGGGCCTGGACAAAGTCACTGGTTTGCGTTGATTACGGCAGGGCCTGAACAAGGCCATTGGCCCGGATTTGTTAGGGTAAGGACTGGACAAGACCATTGGTCTGGACAAGTTATGGTATTGCATGGACAAGTCCATTGGTCTGGATAGGTTAGGGAAGGGCCTGAAAAAGGCCATTGGTTTGGGTTAGTTAGGGTAGGGCATGGACAAGACCGGTGATATGGGGACAAGCAGAGGGGGTCTGGGGGCGTAAGTCCCCACGTTAGAGCCGCGAAGCGGCCTTAGGCCGCTAGATTCCTGTTCAACCACCATTGGTCTGCACTGGTTAGGGTAGAGCCTGGACAAGACCATTGGTGGTGATTGGTTAGGGTAATAGACCCTGGACCAAAATTACCTTTTTTCTTGCCGTATACTAGAGCAGCGCATTCTATGTGTGTTACTGGTGAGAAGGTGAAATACCTTTATTCTTGTTAGTTGTGAGAAGCTTAATTGTAGCAAAGCCTACTACATTGTTCTCGGCAGATAGCGCCTCGAGATCGAGACAGCAGGGCCTCTCTCCATTGTTGATACAACATCTATGTAATTTTTTTTTTTTTTTTTTTTTTTTGGTATTTGCTTTACGTCGCACCGACACAGATAGGTCTTATGGCGACGATGGGACAGGAAAGGCCTAGGAATGCAAAGGAAGCGTCGGTGGCCTTACTTAAGGTACAGCCCCAGCATTTACCTGGCGTGAAAATGGGAAACCACAGAAAACCATTTTCAGGGCTGCCGACAGTCGGGTTCGAACCCACTATCTCCCGAATACGGGATACTGGCTGCACTTAAACGACTGCAGCTATCGAGTTCGGTCTATGTAATTCTATTGATATGTTCTTCTGTATTATACATTGCTTCCCTTACAGGCTATATTAGCTGTGCTTTTTTTTTATTCCGCGGGTTGGTAACGCTATGTAGTTCTGATCACGTATTTTACGTCAGCCAATAACAAAGCGAGCAGCCATTCGAGCAATGGAACATCGCGTGCACTACTCTTCCTTATGCTATAAAAAGTAAATGTACTTCTTGGGGGTGGGCTGGTGGGTCCCTGGACATGGTAATGAACACCTCTCTTCCCTAAAAGGAATTCCGCGTAGGTTTTGCATGTTTCCTACTTCAACACCTCCTTATAAAACTGTGTTAATAGGTCTGGATGCAAGAGAAAACGAAACACCAAAGTGAAAGGACTTTCCGTGGTCATTAGATTGCCAAAATGGAAGAGAAGAAAGAATAATGTTGTCAAAAGGTATAGCAGATGAAAACACAGTAGTTAAACGTTTCCTCCCGACATTTATCATGACGTGAATTATGCTTCAAGAACTGTTCAGAAGAAACATGCTTCAAACCGGAGACTTCGCGGTCAGAAGCTCGAGTTATTATCCACCGGCCAGAAAGATATACGACACATTTAATAAAAGCCATGGCATGAGAGGAACAAATGAAGTTCCCACTGCGCGCCATATTTCATTGGCCACGCACGTGCCAGACTAAGCCACCCATTAACACGGGCCTGCTAATAACATTTCCATTACAGCTTCAGCGGGCCGTGAACATTGTGCACCAACGATGGAATTTCCTTGCATGACTTCCTTCAAAGACAGAAAAATTACGTCATTCCCACAATATTTTACATACTTCCTTGTACTGCTAGTTTTATTTCCGAATATTATAAAAGTAATAGTGACCTCAAGCAAATAAACCTGACACGAAAGGTACAGGTTAAATTTATATCTTTGGAAAACAAATAGGATACGTCATTTGAAGCTTGTCCTCAAAGGACATTGTACATCTGTATTATTATTATTATTATTACTATCTTTTTCCAATACGGGTGATAACTGAAAAAATCTGGATGACTGTGACTGTACAATTGCTGATGATAATGACGCAGATGAAGACTGGGAAGCAACACCTGTGATCCCCCACAATGACGTTATTCCCGAGTCCAGAAGAAGTTGAGGAGGAGAACGAACAGCATTTTGTTCCCCCTGTTACACATACATCCCAAAGGCAGACATCCACTTCTATGAGACGAAAAATAAGCCCAGTTCCACATGGACAAGGACAGACAATAAGTTTTGTGGTTCTCTTCCTCCATTTTTGGAAGAACTAAGTGTAATGTGTCACTTTGTCCAGACAGCATTGCCATTTTCCACACAAGAAAATGAAAGACAGTGAATGAAATGATATGCATAGGATGAATCTATTAATGCATGAAGTCCACTCCAGTGGACATGGTGTTATTTCCATGGTGTTTGGTGTAAATTACTGAAATAATGCTTTGGGTGATCCATTGGACCCCAGATATTACAAAAACACTGTATTTAACATTTTTATCCTCATCCCATTAATTTATGCATGAGAGGGTTAAGATTATCATGGAATAAGATTGTATATCATCTAAGGAATACTCTATTCAAACAAACGAGAGAGAAATTCTTGTTTGAAACTTGGCTTCCCTGCAAGAACTTTGTGCTGTACATCAAGAAATGTGGCCGACGTGAGTAACCTGAGTGTGTCACCTCGATCGACGTTAACACTGCTCAATGACCTAAGGGACACTCTATCTGAACCGGTATTTAAAAAGAAATGTTTGCAGCGGTACTTGGACGAATCAAGCAGAGTGTAAATACATTAATTCTGTTTCCTGTTTTGTTATTTCATTCCGTGTGTCACTAAGTTTTACTGAATTTATTTTTATTGATGCTTTAGGACAATTTTATTTATTCGCGATTACTTTATATACGTTTCTTTCTTCTTTCCTTTAATGTGTTTTCATAAAAGTGAACAGTTGAATATTATAGTATGTGTGTTTGTATGTGTAATATATTGTTGAACTGTATATATATTTTAAGACCTGTTCTGGCAGAATAAGCCCTTCATAGCCTGAGTCATGCCATGCAATTAAATAAATAAATAAATAAATAAATAAATAAATAAATGAGAGCAGGAATAGAAAGATTAATCAACTGAACTGGAAAGTCAACGTACACAAACGATTGAAGGATAGCGGAAGAAGCTATACATTAACATCGGGGCGTGTAGTGGAAGAAAAGCAACGTCGAACGCAGGTAACGGAAGAACGTTGCTTATCACGTAGCCATTTGTTTAAGGGGACCGAAGACTAAAAATTTCAACTTCTAGAATTTTGCAGATATCAGCATAAAATTTTGTGGGCACATTCACGAAGTAAATATTACCTATTATACCAAGTCTTGAAGCAGTGGGATGATTAAATCTTTTACAATTATTATTTTTTGATATTTATTTACGAGTTATTGAGGAAACGTTCCATGAGACACAATTTTAGTTTTTTATGACTTCAATATTTGATAATGGTGTTTACGTATATATATATATATATATACAAACATAACTTACTACAAAAATGTACTTCTCAAATATCAATCGGATTAGACATTTTTGAATTTCTGGTTCGCTAATTTACACTCAACTCTCGATTAACCGGGATAATGTAGGGGCAAGGCTTTTCGGATAAGTAAAATCGCGGTTAACCCGCAAAAAAGTGAAAAATAAAACAAGCGTACTGAAAGTACAGTTCGCGCAGGTCATAGGCCTAATCGTCATCCTTTCTTTAGATGCTTTATACAGTAGCTTGGTGAACAATGCTCCTGCTTGAAAGCAAGAGTACGGGTTGGTGGGCATTTCCAATACAGGCCAGACTTATCCGTCTTGTAAATTTGTTCTGGGACCAAACCTTCATCCAGAACAAAATTTTCAAAATCCGAATTGAACTGTTGAGCAGCTTCTGAATTTCCGCCTTTTACACTGACATCACGGATGCCATGTTGCTGTTTAAAGCGTGTAAACCATCCGGATGACACATGAAAATCACCCTCCATCGCAAGAGCTTCGAAGAAAAATTTCGCTTTGGTCATACAGATCGGTCCCGATACTGGAGTCCCTTGAACTCACTGCTGTGAACACAACTCCAACATGCAGTGGCCAAGCCCCTTATACGTAGATTATTTCATAGTTTTTCGGCTTGCCATACCACTGTTTGCATCGGACGAACAAGCAAATTATAGAAGTTTGTTGCGTAAAATATCCAGCACGGTAGAATTACCAACGTTATATTGGACATACGCCTGTTTAACGGTAGAACCTCGTTCTTTAATTTGTACAATATCGAACTTCTGTTGAATCGTCAAAACGACACGCTTCCGTTCGATTGCCATTGCTTGCGAATTGAACTACACTGAACAAAAGCAAGACAATGACTGAGAGTGGGATGGTGTGGAGTAGAGCAGGTGTTCGTGGCCGCTGACACACCAGCTACAAATAACTTAAAGGTCACGCCACCCCTGCTACTATTACGACTCTGCAACATTATCACGACCCTATGTAATTCTGTCTTACTGTAACTCCTAACACTCGTGCATTTTTAGTGGTTTTGATATCGCGGTTAAGCCGCAACGCGGTTGATCGGATTACGGTAAATCGAGAGTTGAGTGTATATAGAAAAATAATATACTGTAGTAATCAATTGCATGTACGTTGCTACCAATGAACAAAAAAAATTCTTTATAATTATGTTTTGTTAGTCGAAGATATTACTATAAATCCAGAAACTTTCATATCAATAAAAAAAAAAAAAACTGCAGCACATGGAGTTTTCGCAGGAAGCAAAGGTGAGGAAAGGGCACCTGTAGTTTTGAATGCACCTGTTATTTTTCAAAGATTTTGAGGTAAGCTGTGGAACATCGTAAAGCGCTGATACGATACCAATGTCATTTGTTAAACCTTGGAGCCAAATCAAACGGAAACGGAAAAATACCGCCAAAATATGCGATAAAGTGCCATGAATGTGAGGTGGACGTGGCAGAGACACCCAGACGTCAGCCCATTAAAATGTCCGTACGGCCTTTAAAAATGGCGGAACTTCAAATATTCTGCCACTTTCTGATAATAAGATTGTTTTTTTTACAATAATTCAAAAATTGTTTTTTTTTTTGTAAGGAAATCACTAAATTTCAATCATCGGTCCCATTAAGGACTATATTCGCGTAATGTTCTTTTCATATCAATATGTCAGATAATACGTTTATTATTTAACAAAGCACAGTTAAAATCGTTTATTGTGTCATCGCTTTTAACCAGTAGCGTCGCTAAGAAGCTCGGGAGTACCCGCAATAATTGAAAATGTGTCCCTCGTAGCGTGGTAAGGAAAATTACAAGTTTATTTGGTAGTACAGTGTTGTATATTATTACAAATGTAAAACAACTACGCAACGATAATAATAATTACATAATTTAGTTATCAAATCCGGAGGAATTAAAAATAACACACTTACATGGTACGGACACACTCACACACACAACAAATGCATATTCCAATTATAGTAACCAAAACACGCTGGCCGTCACAATATAAAGAAATAATTTCGTTACTAGGGCCAGTTAATTTACAACTCAACCACCCATCGTAAGCCTGCTTAGCTACACAGACTGCCGAGAGTTAAAACCAGGCTCGAAACTTCAGTATTTGGAGTTCAGATAAGGAGGATGTCTTTGTTATTGCATCTTCGCTGAGAACTGGGTTCTAAGAATTGGCTAATTATACTCCGCACGGCCTTACTTCTAAATTGAAGTTTCCCAAAACAAATGAGCATCGCCTTCCCTCTGTTGCCAGCGCGCCACGGCAGTAAGAACAGCTGATGCAATATCACCGCGGTAAACAGCCCTTTTAAATTGTAATACAGTACTCAGCAAAACGAATGAATATGGATTGAAAACAATTTCACAAAAACTACACTTTCTAACAATATCTGGCACTAAAAGAGAATGAGGAAATAACACATCACTCACCGCTAATGGCTGGCACAGGAAGGAGGTGATGGCCTACACAGGGAACACTCCATTCATCTCAGAGTCGCTGGAACCCTGCAACACCATGAAAAACACACTAATTACTAAAGGAAAATGCAAAAAATCGCGAACCATACCGAATAGCATACACGCTGAGCGAGATAGGTTAATCACGTGGCGAATGTAAATATTAGGGTTGGCAACTAGGTTTCGAGATCGTGCTCTGCCGATATAAATCGATATGAATGGCAGCTTCGGATTGGTTGGATGTCTATGCTTCAGCGCATAACCACCAGACAGAGCCAAAATCTGCTAAAACGTCAATTCAGAAGTAGAGCCGTACGGAGTATACTTCAAAAGCCTTGCTGATTGTTGTGAGTGGCAGCAAGGGGTGGAACAGGTTGGGAAACCCACATTCCTTCAGAAATAACAACCGTACTCCTATTGCCGAAGGAAGCTCTGCACTACGACGACCTAAGTTTGGAATAACCCTCTGCAATACAAATAATACTGTGTTGTGAGCTGTAGCTTTATCAATATGTAAAATCATTCTTCAGCTACTGCAGTAAGAAACAGACATGGGCCGTGACAAGCCATGAACCTCCGCCCAGCGGGGTCTGCGAGGTTATTATCGCCGCCACTGCTTTTAACGACGTACGGTATTGAATATAACGGCGGAATCTAACGGTCCCGTCTAAATCCTACATAAACAATGTAATTTAAAAATCGCTTATTATGACATATCGTATATAACGGCGTACTTTTATCACATTTTCGGATAAATGTATCGGCTATAACGTCTAATATTGACTTTTGTTTGTTACGTATTTGCTGACAGCAATGTAAACTCATTTTCAAACTCCGATTTTTTCAGTAGATTACTAATTTCACTTATGTTTCTTGAAGTTTAAACTTTATTCTGTTAATTAACCATGTGATTGTGCCGTCTAAAAATTACAGATATGACATTTTTAGCAACAACAAAAAAGACCGGTTTTTGCGACTATCGCCCTTAACGACTGTTAATTGGCAGTCCCTATGGGGGTCGTTATATACGGTTTCGACTGTAATTTATTACTGAAATTTTTGTTTCCCAAAGGTCGTTTTTAAGGTATTATTTCGAGGCCATTTGTGTTACAAAAATATACATCTTCCTTTCTTGATACTTCACGTTTTTTTTTTTTTACAAAACAATGGATATTTCGAGTTGCGACGTATTTGAAACACAAAAGCGCTAGAGAACTCATGATGTGATATACAACTTTCTTACAGGGAGTTCGCTGCTTTCTCACTGTAACCCCTGTATGATATCATTTACATGAAAATATATTATTTAACTGAGAAGGAAAAGTGTGACTTTTATTTACACAACGATTAATACCCAGATCTCTATTTTGTTTTTGTTTTTCAAACTGAGTCTCTATGGACTGCGTGTTAATAACCAATCTCATGTTTAGTCTGCCGGCTTTGACATTTTGCCAGTATCTCTTGAGCCCGTCGATCAGCGTTTTCTTCCCCTCCGTCTTCTTGGTTCTGTCTCCGCCATAAAAACCTGTCAGATTTTCACCATCCATATGAAACTAACACTGTCATTGACTTTATCCTCCGTAATGCCCTCCTCTCTCATATCTTTCTCACACTCTTGGAACAATCTCAATTTAGATGCCTTTGGATTTAGAAAATTCCAGATTTTCTTTTTGAGCCGGTCATTATTCCTGCGGGAAATGTGCCCACAAAACAGCAATCTTCTCTTTCTAATTGTTGTTGTTATTGTTGTTTCCATCTTGCTGTATACTTCTTTATTGGATTTCAGATCTCCATTGTATAAAGAACTACATGATTTTTTCATTCCTGTAAAATTGCCCAATGTGATATACAAATTTCTTGATAGATAGATAGATACAGCCTTTATTTTCTGTGGCGAAGTTAGGGCTCTTGGACCTTTCTTACACTTAACCACACACATATTGTTATTATTCCATATAATGACATTGATTAACTTAAAATACCAAGAACTACAAATAACACTTTTTAAGACAAAAATATGAATATATACACGCAAGAAGAAAGAAAGAAAGAAAAAGTAACTGCCTACATAATACAGATTTGAAAAAAAAATTCAATACACAACGAAAGAAATACGAATGTAAAAATACTAGTAAGCTTAATAAAAATACTAAGTGAAATTTAACTAATTGTATCCTTGCATGACTAGATCTAAGTTAAATACTGTACTTTCTACTAGCTATTTTTAGGCTACTTCTACTTCGTAAATACAATATGGATGTTTTTAATTTAATTTAAATTATCATATTAAACCAATATTTAATTTATTGTGCTTAATCTCATATCATTTTCACACACAATCACTCGTTCCACTCATACAGGTACTGTACCTTGCTGGAAGCACTTAACGAGGAACTGGAGGGCAGGCTTCATTTAGGTCCAAAATATTATTTATTTATTTATTTATTTATTTATTTATTTATTTATTTATTTATTTATTTATTTATTTATTGAAAATAGTCCTCCAAGTACAGAGGATGTTCTGAAGGGCAGAGTCTACACAACACCGTGTGCTCATTCTGTGTTTAAACGACTCTACATTGAATACGATAAATTTCCTCGTCACTCCGAACTGACAGTTTACAATGGCATAGAAAAATGGTAATGTATTTGTCCACTAACTGATACAACTTCTTTTATTTACAAATTTTAAAGTGCAACGTCGTTACATAATCAGGATTTGTTTCGGCCTCTTTGAGCCATCTTCAGATACTTAGATAATATAAACGGATGAAATTTACATATTGCCTAGGCAATCAGAATGTTACATTATCAATCAATCAATCAATCAATCAATCAATCAATCAATCAATCAATCAATCAATCAATCAATCAATCAATCAATCAATCAATCAATCAATCAATCAATCTATCAGTCAGTCACTACTGATCTGCATTTAGGGCAGTCACTCAGGTGGCAGATTCCCTTTCTGTTGTTTTCCTAGCCTTTTCTTAAATGATTTCAGAAAATGGGAAATTTATTGAACATCTCCCATGGTAAGTTATTCCAATCCCTAACTCCCCTACCTATAAACGAATATTTGCTCCAATTTGTCCTCTTGAATTCCAACTTTATCTTCATATTGTGATCTTTCCTACTTTTAAAGACACCATTCAAACTTATTCGTCTTCTAATGCCATTCCACCGACAGCTCGGAACATACCACTTAGTCGAGCAATTCTTAAGCGATAACATTTTCTCTTAAAAAAACATGAGATAAATGAGCTGAAAAATAAAAGTGAATTAGTAATTCTTGGCATATGAAAAAGTCCGTAAAATCTTGTAGCAACGTAGTT
Organism: Anabrus simplex; assembly: GCF_040414725.1. Taxonomy (NCBI): domain Eukaryota; kingdom Metazoa; phylum Arthropoda; class Insecta; order Orthoptera; family Tettigoniidae; genus Anabrus; species Anabrus simplex. The sequence goes on along the minus strand of NC_090275.1, from coordinate 97,983,442 downwards.
AAAAGTCCACCCTATTTGGAGTTACATATGCTTCACTTAAAAAAATGACGTCAAATCTCTTGCTAAGAACCAGCTTGTGACGTTCTACAAGGTGTATCAAAATTAATAGCGCAAATTGAAACAGATGTAAGTACACGATAATAGAAGCAAAAAGTTCTTAGTAAACATGAGTCCACAAACGAGCCGTTTGAGAGATAATTTAGAATTTGTCGTTACCAGCCACCGCTGAGTCGATTATGTGTAAACGTCATCCTAGTTAAGAAAAGGTACCAATACAATATTAGGAAAAGTTATTAGATACTTTGGTAGAAGTGCAGTTGCCTTTAATGAACACGGAAACAGTCTTACTTAGTATGTCACAGTTACATTTTACAATGACTGTATATTGTAATTACTTGTAGTTAAAGGAAGTGTACGAAGTGTCGTCCTTGTACCCGGATGCAGGCCTGTAGTCGTCGCTTCATTGATTTTCGAATTCTTTCAATCATGCCTGGATCATTCTGATATTCTTGACAAGCATCTACAAGTCTCTCATCCAATTCTTCAACCGTTTCTCATTGAATGTGAGGTACAAGGTAATCGTCTTATTGGGCCGCAATTTTACGAAACAAACTCAATGGACGGAATTATCTTCAGTTTCTGCGGCATCGTCTTCTAGGATTGCTTGCATCCAGGTACAATGACGACACTTTGAACATTTCCTTCAACTACGAGTAAGTAGTCATTGTGACATATAACTGAAACATACTAAGTAAGACTGTTTTCTTGTTCATTGAAGACAACTGCATTTCTACCAAAGTACCTCATTAACTTTTCTTAAAGTTGTATCGGTACCTTTTCCTAACTAGCACGACGTTTACACACAATCAAGTCAGTGGTGTCTTGTAACCACAAATTACAAATTATCTCGCAAGTGACTCGTTCGAGGACCCATGTTTACTAAGACTATTTTGCTTCTAGTATCGTATATTTACAGCTGTTTCGATTTGCGCTATTAATTTTTATACACCCTGTATATTTTGGACATCAGTTTCTTAGCTAATTTTTATACATATTTTCACACCATTATAAGATCATGCTTCTGTTGCCGATAATTTCAAATTACAACGTTTTCCCGTCTTTTTGACAATAAGGTAACAGTCTGATGTCCACGGTAGAGAACTTCACAAACTGTTTTTTAGCAAGAAATTTTAAAACATTTATTAAGTGAAGCATATGTCCGAATCGTAGGCTGAATGGTAGGCGTTGAGGCCTTCGGTTCAGACGGTCTCGGGTTCGATTTTAATCGCCTGGGATTAATTTCTCTGGCTCGGGGATTGGTTGGCTGTGTTTCTAGACAACACGTAATAGTGATTACATCTCTCCACATAGGGTATCCGGTCGTAAAACAGAGCTAAATCCACATATTAGACAGAGTTCGCACCCGCGACCCCAAAAGTGTGGAAAAAGCGGTAGAAGAAGATTAAGTGAAGCAAACGTAACTCCAAACAGAGTGAACTTTCTACTACACTTCTACAAGATTTTACGGACATTTGAATAAACTAAGGACTGCGAATGTAATTTTATTTCTTAGCTCATTTTTCTCATTCTTTTGAATAGAGGCCATTTTAACACATAAACCTTTTATCACTTTGGCTCAGAGGGTTGAGGCCCTCCGACCCCAAGTTGGTAGGTTTGATCTTGGCTCACTCCGGTGGCATTTAAAGGTAGTCAAATACATCAGCATCGTGTCGGTATATTTACTGCCCAGTAAACGATTTCCTGCGGGACTAAATTTCGGCACCTCGACGTCTCCGAAAACTAAAATCAGTTAGTGGGGCGTAAATCAAATAACATTATTATTTTATCACTTAAAATGTAAGAATTATGATGTAACATTCTGATTGTTTAGATAATATTTACATTTTGTCCCTTTATATTATCTAATGTAGCTGAAGATGGCCGAAAGAGGCCAAAACATGTCCTAATTATGTAACGATTTTGCAATTTCAAAACTGTAAATAAATGTAGTTGAATTGAGTAGGAGGACAAATTTATTACCTAACAATTTCAATAGGGACACCGGCTATGCAGTTAAGTAGTACGTGTTTGCTGCCATTAAGGATTTCCATGTCCTTTCACTATTGTTTTCTCGTTTCCATGTTTCCCGCATTCGTACGCTCCTCATCACCAGATGGCGTATTCCAGGCTATGTGTTAAGTGTCATACAGTTATAACGTGTATTTCCAGTTATGCCCCCCCTCCCGACCGAATCACACTCATTATCCCCACTATTTCCACACACTTTCTTTCCATTCTTCATCTCTATTCCATTCTTCTATCTGTGAGTCTTTCGATGCAGTTTATTTTATTATTTTTATTTCTATTTATTTCCTCTATCACATTCATCCCTGGTTCGTCTCATGACCTTGCTGTTACTTCGGTGTAACAAGACACATCTTAATTGGAGCTTGGATGGTGTCGTCTAGTGATGGGATAATCGAATACTTTTACTAATCGAATAACCTCCAACCGATTACTTAAATAATCGATTAAATAATCGAATGGAAAAATTCACTACTCGATAGCTTCATTGATTCTAATGGAGTTTCGGATAGATAATCAAAAAATAATCTAAAAATAATCGAATAGAAACATATTCACTATTCGATTGCCTCATTCATTCGAATGAATAATCGAAAATAATCGAATGGGAATATACTCGAATAATATGAAACAATCGAATACGTAATTATTTTGTATTCGATTATCCCATCACTAGTGTCGTCAGGTCCCACTTAGAAGGCTGCCGTACGGTGAGCCATCTAGTGACAAATGAAACTGCCACTTACTATAGACCAACGGTAAAGCATTGTTAAACTGAAAACTTCATTATTACAGAAGTCTTGTTCGTGAACAGACGAGATTTTCTTCTGAAGATGCACAGCAATATTATCTGCAAAACGTAAAGAATTTCACCTTATTTTCTTGATACGGCAAAAGCTCAAAAGCTAAAATACATTTCTATTTGACTGTACGTATAACAAATTAATTACACATTAAAGCCATACTTCTTCTTCTTCATCATCTTTTTCTACTACGCGAATGGGTCACTTTGGACCACGCGGTATCAACATTTGTTGAGTTTTCCTCTTTGCCCATTAGTTCTTCATTTTCATCCATTGTTGTGATTTCTCTTCTTCCGACCAAATACGTCGTGTTGGTTTATTCTCATCTTCCTCAAATCCCCCTGCGTGAACAACTTCCCCGATTACATTTCTACCCTGCAGATTTGAAGATCCTAATCCAGTGAGGTCTACTTGCCTATACCGTTTTGACATCGTACGTTTGATTTGCAAAAGTTTGTGTATTTGATAAGTAAGACTTGTTTTTGTTCGTTCCTTCCAAATGGCCTATAAATTTAATTCGTCGCCGGCTCATTGTAACAGTAAGTTTAGAAATTTTTAAAAATATTTCAGAGTTAAGTTTGGGGTAATATATTCCATTTTTAATTCTTGCCCCTAAGATTGTTCTCATGATTTTCCCGTCTTTAATCTCTAATTGTTCCTGTACATTCTTATGATGTGAATTGAGCGTTTCTGAAGCATAAAGAGCTTCAGGTTTGATCACTGTTAAGTAATTAAGAATTTTACTATTCCACTTCTTGTTGCAAACTATATTTGTGTGTTGAAAAAAATTTCCATTTCCTGAATTATTATTGTTATTATTACTACTATTACTATTATTTCTAAGAATTTCTGTCCCACTTTGGACCATGGTAAACAATTGACTTGCTGGTGAGTCCTTTTTTTTTTTCCCCACAACTTCTTCATGACTTCGCTGCGGTTTCTCATCCTCTCCTCTTACCACATGTTCTTGGACATTTCACTTTGTTTTTCCTGGAACCCCTCCAATTTATCTATTTTTGCTCGAAACATATCTCTAATAAAGTTTTATTTTGGATTGATGCCACCTTCCTCCAGGTCTTTTCTTGTTTCTTCCACCCATCAAGTAGTTACCTTTCATTTGATGATGTATTTAAAGATTTTCTTTGTTAGTTGACTCTCGCTCATTCTTGTGAGGTGCCCATAAAATTCAGTCTCCTCTTACGTATGGTGTCTGTGATCTTCTCTGTTTGTCTCTATACATCTTCAATTCTCCTATTCCTCCATGTAGCATCCTTTATTTTTTCGGGTCGTAAGATCCTTCTCAAGATTTTCTTTCTTTCTTCTCTAGCTCATCCATTTCCCCTTTCTTTTCAGACATTCTGAACTGTAGTCACTCTGGCTTGATAACCGTGGTATAGTGTCTGATTTTTGCTCTGTAAGATATCGTTATTTTATTGTATTTATCCTGTACTAATCTATAGGCTAAATCCATCTTTAAATCAATCACTATTGATCTGCATTTAGGGCAGTCGCCTAGGTGGCAGATTTCCTATCTGTTGTTTTCGTACCCTTTTCTTAAATGATTGCAAAGAAGATAGGAAATTTATTGAACATCTCCCTTGGTAAATTATTCCAATTCCTAACTCCCCTTCCTATAAACGATTATATGCCACAATTTTTCCTCTTGAATTCCAATTTTATCTTCATATTGTGATCTTTCCTACTTTTAAAGACACCACTCAAAATTATTCGTATACTCATGTCATTCCACGCCATCTCTCCACTGATAGCTCGGAACATACCACTGAGTCGAGTAGCTCGTCTCCTTTCTCCCAGTACTACCCAGGCCAAACTTTGCAACATTTTTGTAACGCTACTCTTGTCGGAAATCACCCAGAAAAAATCGAGCTGCTTTTCTTTCGATTTTTTCCAGTTCTTGAATCAAGTAATCCTGGTGAGGGTCCCATACACTAGTTGGGTTCTTACCAGAGACTTATATGCCCTCTCCTTTACATCCTTACTACAACCCCTAAATACCCTCATAACCATGTACCCTTTGTTTACAATCACATTTATGTGATTACCCCAATGAAGATCTTTCCTGATATTAAGACCTAGGTACGTACAATGATCTCCAAAGGGAACTTTCATCCCATCAACGCAGTAATTAAAACTCAGAGGACTTTTCCTATTTTTGAAACTCACAACCTGACTTTTAACCCCATTTATCATCGTACCATTGCCTGCTGTCCATCTCACAATATTATCGAGGTCATTTTGCAGTTGCTCACAAAACTTATTTATTACCCTGTACAGAATAAAATCATCTGCAAAAAGCCTTATCTCTGATTCCTGTTCTTTACACATATCATTGATATATGTAAGAAAACATAAAGGTCCAATAATACTGCCCTGAGGAATTCCCCTCTTAATTATTACAGGGACAGATAAAGCTTCGCCTACTCTAATTCTCTCAGTTCTATTTTCCAGAAACATAGTCACCCATTCAGTCACTCTTTTGTCAAGTCCAATTGAACTCATTCTCGCCAGTAGTCTCCCATGATCTACCGTATCACATGCCTTAGATAGGTCAATCGCTATGCAGTTCAATTGACCTCCTGAATCCAGGATATCCGCTATATCTTGCTGGAATCCTACAAGTTGAGCTTCAGTGGAATAACCTTTCCTTAACCCAAACTGCCTTCTATCAAACCAGTTATTAATTTCGCAAACATGTCTAATATAATCAGAAAGAATGCTTTCCCAAAGCTTACATGCAATGCATGTCAAACTGACTACCCTGTAACTTTCATTATATCTATCACCTTTTCCTTTATACACAGGTGCTACTATAGCAACTCTCCATTCATTTGGTATAGCTCCTTCATGCAAGCAATAATCAAATAAGTACTTCCGATATGGTAAACCCTTCTGTTATTTGCTTCTTTCCATTCACCAAGATATTTAAATTCATCGGAACTCTTGGCTTTCCCATACTTTGTTTCCAAATGCTTTTCTTTATTATGTTTGTAATCTATGTACTCTATCTTTTCATATGAGATCTGGAGTCCTGCTTTCTCTGCGATTTCATGTAATTTTTTGAGCATTATTTTGGATTCGTCTTTATTTCCTGCTAACAATGCCAAGTAATCAGCAAATGCTAAGCAATCTACCTTCACATTTTTCTTCTTTGTGCCTGAATAGATTCCTTCTATACATTCTTCTTTTATGGTTTCCCTCCAAGTTTTCATTACCTTTTCCAAAGCAATGTTAAACAAAATCGGTGATATTCCGTCACCTTGCCAAACTCCTGTCTTAATCTCAAAGAGATCTGAGATTTCCTCATGAAATTATTATTATTATTATTATTATTATTATTATTATTATTATTATTATTATTATTATTATTATTATTTATTTTTATTTATTATCGTTCCGGCCATCTATGGACCACGCTTTACAGTCTTTACGTTATTTTTCACCAGTCCTGACTTCACATTCTGCCAGTACTTCTTCATCCTTGCACTGACTTCTTTCTTCTGTTCTTCTGTGTAGGTTCTCTTCTTCTTCTTCTTCTTCACAAGTTCTTCCCCAGTCTCCTGGAAACCCTTGAACTCCTTCACTTTTTGTCTAAATTTGTTTCTGTCCAGTACGTCCTCTTTTTCTACTCCTATCCTGGCCAGGTCGGTCCTTACTTCCCGAAACCATTTTGGTTCCGTCTTCCTTAGGCTGAAGAAGCTGAAAATCCTTTTTGTCAGTCGGTTGGTGTCCATTCTCTGGTGATGTCCATAAAATTGAAGCCTTCGCTTTTTCATCAGTACGACGACTTCCTCTGTCTTCTGGTATAGTTCTTTGTTGAGTCTAAGTCTCCTCTCCCCACCTTTCATTTTCGGGCCCAAGATCTTCCGGAGCATTTTCCTCTCTTTCTTTTTGATGTTCTCTAGATCTCCCTTTCCAATCATGTCCAATGTTTCTGCTGCGTATAAGCATTCAGGTCTGATGACTGTGTCCAGATGTCTTAATTTGGCTCCATATGATAAAGCTTTCTTGTTGTAGGTGTCTCTAGTGAGCTGATACGCTGTTTCCATTTTTCTCGCTCGTTCTATCAGAGCTAGCTTCTCTGATCCATTCTCTTGAACTATTTCTCCAAGATACTTGAAGCTCTTTACTCTTTTGACTTTCCCCTCTTTCAACTTTAACATTTGGGGAGCCTCTTTGATGTTGGTCATAAATTCAGTCTTACTGTATGATATTTGCAGTCCAGTCATTTCTGCTATGCTATGGAGTTGTTCCACTCTTTTCTTTGCTATTTCTATGTCACTGGCAAAGACTGTGATATCATCAGCATATGCCAGGCAGTCTATCCGTATAGCACCTGCCCCTCTTACAATTTGAAAATGATTTATACAGGGCTTTCATGGGAAAAGAACAGGTTAAATAACTGTCCCAAACACAAGGTGAATGGAGGCACACTGCGCTCCCACACAAAGACACACATCTTCTTCTTCTTCTTCTTCTCCCTGATACGTTTCTGCCTCTGCAGGTCGTTTACAGAGCCTCTTCCAATCTTCTCTTTTTTCCCACATTCTATCATTCATCACTGTCTGCCACTGTAGTCCTCTCCGATTTACATCATCCTAAACTTGATCCCTCCATCTTGTTCGCGATCTTCCAATTGGTCTTCTTCAGATTCTGTCCATTCCAGAGCTCTTCTTGGTAATCTTTCTTGTCCCATTCTTTCGACGTGGTCGAACCATTTCAGCCTATTTCTCTCCATAGTTTCTTTTAGAGGGTTGATCTGTAGTGTGTTTCGTATGGTTTCATTTCTTATCTTGTCCCTTCTTGTTTTTTTTTTTTTTTGCTATGGGCTTTACGTCGCACCGACACAGAAAGGTCTTATGGCGACGATGGGATAGGAAAGGCCTAGGAGTTGGAAGGAAGCGGCCGTGGCCTTATTTAAGGTACAGCCCCAGCATTTGCCTGGTGTGTCCCTTCTTGTTTTACCCAAGATCCGTCGCAGAAAGCGCATCTCTGTCGCTTGTAATCTACTCAGATATTTTTTGTCCAAGTCCTACATTCTGCTCCATAGGTCAATTTTGGCAAATAATACGATTTATATATCATGATTTTTGCTTTGGTAGGTTAAATTCCAATTTCTAATTATGTCTGATACAGAGTAATATTTTTTGAGCAATTTCCTATCCTCCCTGAAATTTCTTCCTTGATGTTTCCTTTCCCAATTAGCTTACGTCCAAGGTATTTAAAAGTATCTACTTCTTTAAAAAAAATTCCATTACACCTAACATCCTTCATTTTTTGTTTTCTGCACTGATTTTCATTACCTCACTTTTCGTTAAACGTATTTCCATGCCTGCTTCTTCAATTGCCCTCTCCCAGGTGTTTAGTTGTTCTTCCAATTTTTATTAATTTTCTTCCCATATCATTACATCATCTGCATATGCTATGGCGTTCATATAATTTGCTTTTGATCCTTGGTGAACTGTCCTCAAAATATTGTCCATCACTATATTAAAGAGTACACCTTCTTTTCGATCTCCTCTGTCTGTTCTAAACCATTCCGAGGTTTTGCATCTATTATAACACAGTTCAGTCATTTGTTATACATCAAAATATAAGGTTCCTATAAGGAAACGATAATTTAATTTCATCGATTGCAAATGTAAAAAAATTTAAGCTCTTAAGTTATACATGTTTCTAATTCTGAATTGCATTTCTCTTAACACTTCCATTCTGTTCAGCCCTTGCCATATCTCTTCTCTTCTAACCGTGTCATAAGCCTTTCGTACATCTAATTTTTGGTTTGCTATTGGCTTTACGTCGCACCGACACAGATAGGTCTTATGGCGACGATGGGATGGGAGAGGCCTAGGAGTTGGAAGGAAGCGGCCATGTCCTTAATTAAGGTACAGCCCCAGCATTTTCCTGGTGTGAAATTGGGAAACCACGGAAAACCATCTTAAGGGCTGCCGCATATATCTATGAATGAAACTGCGATGTCTTTCCCAAATTCCCATTTATTTTCTAGTACCTGTCTAGGTGTAAATATGGCATCAATAATTGATCTTCCAGGTCTAAATCCAAGTTCTCCTTATCTTAATTGTGAATCTATCTTGTTCTTGATTTTTTGTAAGATTATGTTTTCATAAATCTTCATGCAATGACACAGTAATGCCATTCCTCTGTAGTTCTCGCAAAGTGCCTTATTACGTTTCTTTAAAAATAGGTACAATAATTGCCCTTGTCCAATCATCAGGAATCTCTCCGTCAGTCCGTACTATCTTCATTATTCTATACAGCAACTGCATTCCAGTAGGTCCTGCAGCTTTAATCATTTCCATTGTGATGTAATATATTTCAGGAGCTTTGCCATTTGTCATTCCTAATACAGCCTTTTCTACATCCGACATTTGTAGATCTTCTCTTCGTATTTCATCTGATCGTTTATCCGTCCCTTCCACTGCAATGGTGATACTTATTTTATCTTCGTCAAATTCCTTGGGTTCATTTGTTTCATTTTGTCCTTCATATAGATGTTGGAAGTATTCTTTCCATACTTTCAAAACTTCATTTGCTTCCCACACAGGTTTTCCATCTTTGTTGTTGACTTTTGATGTATTTTCTTTTTGCTTCCTTCTGTTACCTAATATGCGGTATAATACTTTCTTGCATTTTTATAATTCCCTTCTATCTCCTTTGTAATTTTTTCCCAGGATATCTTTTTTAGCCAATATCAAAGGGATCTGAGATACACATACACTATAATGCTAAACTGTACACATAATTATAAAAACACATTAAATGAAAGAAAAAAGACACGCAAATAAAATATCCCTGAATAAATAAAAGTGTCTTAATGTATCAATAAAATGAAATTTAGCAAAGCTTACTGACACACAGAATGAAGTAACAAAACAGGAAAACAGAATTGATGTATTTGCACTCAGCTTGAACCGTTCAAGTACCGCTGCTAACATTTCTTTTTAAATATCGGTTCAGATAGAGTGTCTTGAAGCTACTGATTTATTTTCATAGCGATTTTCAGTTATCAATTCACCTAAGTACTTAAATTGCTTTCCTCTTGCAATTTTATTCATGTCAATGGTAAGTTCAGATGGAGCGTTTTTTTTTTTCTTTTTTTTTTTTTTTAGAATTTGCTTTCTGTCGCACCGATACAGATAGGTCTTACGGCGACGATGGGAAAGGAAAGGCCTAGTAGTGGGAAGGAAGCAACCGTGGCCTTAATTAATGTACAATCCCACCATTTGCCTGGTCTGAAAATAGGAAACCATGGAAAACCATCTCCAGGGCTGTCGACATTGGGGTTCGAACTCACTATCTCCCGAATACAGGAGAGTAATAATAACTATATAAAATGTAATATAACTAACTAACGTTACAAAAAGATATAAATGTCCGCAGGATCTCTCCTTTGGAAGGAATGTTGTGAGAGATAAGGGAATATTACTCATTCTAATAAGCTGTGTGAGGCATGAACGATAGCGCAAAATTCTCGTTTGTGTTCCTCACCAGCAAGAAGTAAACTGAACGATCTAATAAATTAGATGGGCTACAATAAAAGCTCTAAAAATGAAAGACAACCATCCTTGGGGGCAGAGTGATCCGTTTATCTTGTAACAATGCACGCTGAACCCTCCGGGTTTCTCCCACGCCGGACGGTCTAATTCCATATCGCACGGAGTTTTTAAGGTCGTGCTATCTGGACCAAGGATCTATCGCCGATACAAAGAGATTTCCCCGCTATACATTATAACTCGTTATTGTTCGAACCAGTTTATTTATTTTTTGTACTTCTTTTCACCATCTCTTTCTAGTTCACTCCCCAGAATTTACACAGTAATATCATACAGTACTTCTGTGTGCCAATTACATTCGGAACTTCGCGATTAAGATTTCTGTGCCTATCTGATAACCAGTGTGGGATTTATAGACAGTTGGATATGTCTCAATTATTTGCAACCCAATGACCACAAGGAACATCAATCTTATCGAGAGTGCTCAAAATAAGTTTTCAAAATTCATGACTTATAAAAACCAAACCAAACCCCATGGCACTACAGTCCTTGAAGGGCCTGGGACTACCAAGTGACCGCTGCTCAGCCCGAAGGTCTGCAGATTACGAGGTGTCGTGTGGTCAGCACGACCAATCCTCTCGGCCGTTATTCTTGGCTTTCTAGAACGGGGCCGCTATCTCACCGTCAGACAGCTCCCCAATTCTAATCACGTAGGCTGAGTAGACCTCTAACCAACCCTCAGCTCCAGGTAAAAATCCCTGACCTGGCCGGGAATCGAACCGGGGGCCTCCGGGTATGAGGCAGACACGCTACCCCTACACCACGGGGCCGACATGACTTATAAAATCACAAGAAATTACCCACGCTTCATAAATTGTTTAAGTACACTGAAGGAATATGTTGCGCGCCACAGAATAAATTACAAAGCTTTGACTTCCCTGTATAAAATAATTAATTATAAAATTGATTACTCAAACATGCTGCAGTCCCAGAAATATCTACTTTCAAAGGCTAAGACTGAAATTCATAAGAACTCCCCAGATAACGGAGCGATGAGACTTTAAAATGATATTCAGTCCTACGTTGATATTTTTAGTATGACTGAAGCTACATCGCTTCGTCAGGTAACACTCTACTTCTGAATATACACTGACTTAGCAAATGTCATGGGATAGTCACCTAATAGCGTGTGGGGCCTCCTCCGGCCCTGCGAACTGCAGTGAGACGCCGTGGAAGTGAGTCGACAAGTCCCTGGTAGTCCTCCGGACGCAGCTCACACCAAATCGTTTGCAGAGCGGCCGCCAATGCTGGTCTGTTCGTGGGTGCAGGATCCATGGCACGGAGCCTGCGTTCCAGGACATCCCAGATATGCTCGATAGGGTTCATATCGGGGCTCCTGGGTGGCCATGGCAGTCGTTGGACCTCCGCTGCATGTTCCTGGAACCATTCCCGGGCGACGTGGAAGTGATGTGGCGGCGCGTTATCATCTTGAAACACCGCAGAACCGCCTGGGCGCTGGAAGGCCAAAAATGGGTGGAGATGATCTCCGAGCAGCTCAACATACCGCGTGCCATTCAAAGTCTCTTCCAGAACAACTAGGGGGCCCATTCCATACCAGGAAAATGCACCCCAGACCATAACAGAGACACCAACGTCCTGGACCACACCTTCGAGGCAGGCGGATCCATCGCTTCATGTGGTCTGCGCCATACACGGTGCCTCCCATCGGCATGGTGCAGTTGAAATCGTGATTCGTCCGACCATATCACGTTACGCCATTGTTTCAGTGTCCATCCCTGGTGACTGGCGACAAATGCGCGTCGTTGTGCCCGATGACGTTGGGTTAACAGTAGCACCCGTGTGCGACGCCGGCTCCCATACCCCATAGAACCCATGTTCCTACGGATTGTCCACTGGGAGACGTGTCTAGCACGGCCTGTGTTGAATTGAGCCGTGATTTGTTACACGGTTGCCCGTCTGTCACTACTGACAATCCGTCTCAGACGTCGCCGTCACGGTCATCGAGGGTGGCTGGACGGCCGGTCGTTCGTCTGTTGTGGACGGTGACACCCGCATTCAACCATTCACGATACACCCTGGACACGGTTGATCGTGTGAAGCCGAATTCCCGCACCACTTCCCAAATCGCACTTCCCATCCGTCAGGCAACGGCCACCATACCCCGTTCGAACAGTGTCAGCTCACGACGACGTTCCATGTTACATCTGTCACATGCACAGCCACTGCTCACTAGGTCTCCTATACAACTACCGCTGGCACAGGGGGCGTACGGCGCGCAGACAACACACCTGCGCATCAGTGCTGCGCTATCCCATGACATTTGCACAGTCAGTGTAATTTTTTTTTTTTTTTTGCTAGGGGCTTTACGTCGCACCGACACAGATAGGTCTTATGGCGACGATGGGATAGGAAAGGCCTAGGAGTTGGAAGGAAGCGGCCGTGGCCTTAATTAAGGTACAGCCCCAGCATTTGCCTGGTGTGAAAATGGGAAACCACGGAAAACCATCTTCAGGGCTGGCGATAGTGGGATTCGAACCTACTATCTCCCGGATGCCAGTGTAATTTAATAGATTATAAAGAACTTAAAAAAGGAAAAATTAATAGCAATGTTGTAAACCATGTTATTAAATTTATTAGATCCCAAGTGAAATATCCTGTTCTAATAATTGTTTTAAGTATCACACTAAATTTTAATTAGTACTGTAATATAATACTAGTTATATTATTCTTTATGTTTTTTAACCGTGATACGTGTGTCACTGAAAGTAATTTATTCTAGCTAAATAATGTAGTTATTTTTTACGTCTAAATAACAATTGTCGTGAACATCGTAATTGGGACGCATGACCTGTTATGTTCACGATAAATAAATAAATAAATAAATAAATAAATAAATAAATAAATAAATAAATAAATAAATAAATAAATAAATAAATAATAATTTCATGTGGCTATTTCTAGCCGAGTGCAGTCCTTGTAAGGCAGACCCTCCGATGAGGATGGGCGGCATCTGCCATTTGTAGGTAACTGCGTCTTATTGTGGTGGAGGATAGTGTTATGTGTGGTGTGCGACTTGCGGGGATGTTGAGGACAGCACAAACACCCAGCCCCCGGGCCACTAGAATTAACCAATGAAGGTTAAAATCCCCGACCCGGCCGGGAATCGAACCCGGGACCCTTTGAACCGAAGGCCAGTACGCTGACGATTCAGCCAACGAGTCGGACTAATAAATAAATAATTAACTCCCATGACCAAGGCCATTAATTTATTTACTCCTATCACTTGGTAGGTAAAGCCCCATATGGCTGTAGTGCCATGGGGTATTATGCTAATTCCTTAAAAATGATCCGATTTAGCTCTTAAGATATGTTTTATTTTAAATCTCTAGAATAATGATTAATTTAAACTATTTCATGTATATTTCATGTTGACTCCCTATAGTCAGGTTTTCTCTAACTCATAATGTACCTATTATTATGGTGTTTCTGTAGAGTATTAATCCTTTTCAGCTCTTAATGTATCTCTTTCAGCATTCAGTTCCTACACTTATGTTCCCTTCTAGCTTTTAATGTTTTTGTACCTTAGACTGTTATTCCTTTTCACCTCTCTTTGCATTTGTACTCATTTTAAAATCATAAATAAAGATTTTTATTTAAAGAATGAATAAAATCAGGAGTCAGGCAGGCAAATATGCATTAAATATGATTAAAATAGTCTCTTAAATAGGGACTATTATGTAAATAAAACAAAAAATAGGCGTGAAAAACATACTGAAACATATTTTACTCGCGTGCTTCCATGAATTTATGGTTTCTAAATACGTTAAACAAAATCACAAAAATGATGTTACTGGGTGAATGAAGAAGGATTACCACAGGATTGTCCGACTGCATGGCTAAATGGTTAGCGTGCTGACCTTTGGTGACAGGGTTCCCGGGTTCGATTCCCGGCGGGGTCGGGAATTTTAACCATACTTGATTAATTCCGCTGGCCCGGAGGCTGGGTGTATGTGTCGTCTTCATCATCATTTCATCGTCATCACGGGCGTCAAATTCAAAAAACTTGCATGGGATTAATTAATTTAAAATGATTTATTATTGTAGGGACTAGAACTTCTTCCTTTTGTTCTTCTTCACATGCCTTGTAGCCCTCAAACGTTGGCGATCTTCAGTAGCGTGATCTGTTACTTTTCCACAGCTGTTCTAAACAAGGAAACCATACTTAGCTCAAACCATTGGCTTAAGTGATTGAGCCACGATATTCTTCTCCACCGAGCACCTCGTTTTCTATTAAAACTTTCTTGGATTATTACTTGTAGTAGATGGTACTTAATGTTCCGAATCATAGGACCAAAGGGATCAGGTTTTCTCCTCTTTATAGTACAGTAGTCTACTGAGAATTTGTTTTCTCATACTATGCTAAACAACTACGAGTATCCTTCGGCATGTTCACGTTTCAAATACCTCGGGCATTTTACACAAGGTGTCAGAGAGTGTACAAACTCGACGCCATACTGTGAAATGCTAATACGTAACAATGAAGTTTTCACGTATTCAGTTTCATTGTTGTAATTTATTTCCACTCCTATTTATGTACAAAGAGGTGGAGGACTGGAGTGTGAAATACAGTGCAGGGTAAATAATGGTTGGATGAATTGGAGAAAACTGAGTGGAGTACTGTATGATATGGAGGTTGGTTGCAGGATGAAAGGAATAGACCTGTGATGCTTTATAACCCGGCTGAACAAAAAACCCCGATAGAGAAAGATGGACGTGGCATAAATGAGCATGATAAGATGGATGAATGAAATTACAAGAAAGGATAGAATAAGGATGATCAAATCAGGGGATCAGTAAAAGTGGGACCCATAGGAAAGAAGGTTCAAAAAAGTAGGCTAAGATAGTATGGGTATGTGGAGAGAAGAGGGGAAGACTACAGTAAGTGGGGGAAAAGATATTAATATGGAAATTGAACGGCCAAGGAAGAGAGGAGGACCAAAAATGAGATGGAAAGACTAAGTATAAGCGAATCTAAGAGAAACATGTTGGAAGAGGAAAGAAGCATTGGATAGACATTTATGGAAGAGAATAATCCTCAAAAGCAACACTGATCCTACGTCAGTGGGAAATGGCAGAGATAAAGAAGAAGAAGTATTTACACAAGAAAACGATCTCGACTTAATTCAACACTCAACAATTCTTCTCTGATTTGTATTCTTTTTTATGGAGAAACTATATCATATATTATTTTATTAAAAACAAAGACATTATTCTGTTAAGGTACCATTGTCAAGGTATTCGAATGCGAAGTTTGAAGGACAGATTCCTATTTTTCTCATTTTCCGAAAGGAAGTTCTGGCCTGCTCAATTCTGCATCGGATCACAGGAAATAAATCCCATTCATAATTTACGTGGCATCCTAGGTGTTTAAACGGTGCCACTTCTGCAGTTCCATTATTGGAGGTGTTGAGACTGCCTACTATCTCCTTTCCTCCTCACAAACTTCGTCTCCTTTACATTCAGTCTCAAACCCATGATTTTGCTAACTTCATTAACCACAGCGAGCAGTTCTTGTAAATCTTGCAATATGGTTGCAAGTGAAAAAGTGTCATCGACATAGGTGATGCTATTAATAGTGACTCCATTAGTCACCACTCCTTGAGCTTTTCCATGAAGTGCATCTTAAAAATCCTACTACTAAATGTTTCCTTTCCTCCTCTGAAGGGGGAAGCGGGTCTCCTAGACGGTGACGCCGTCTCTCAGGCCAGGAAATTTGTGTCGAAGAAGGAGATGTGCGGTGAACGTGAGAGAGTTGACGGCCGTGGCCTGTATTTGGAACTGTCCCGGGATGCACCATAATGCAGGAGAACGGAAAACTACGAAAAACCATTCTGACGGTTGGTACCAGCCCTTCTCCGTCTCTCGAATACAAAGCCGTAAAGCCACGGTAGAGCCGTTACCACCCCACCTCTGCTCGGTTGGTCAGTCGGAGTGCAGAGCTGTCGGACAACGACTATGGACAGTTGTGGGCCGAGACCCACTCTGCATCCACCGACAAAATCTTTCTGAGGAGGTTTTAAATCGTATAGGGGAAATAATACACCCTTGGCGAACTCCTTTCGTAATAATCGAAGTCTGAAAACTGAATTGCTCTATTTAATCCATTCATAAATCAATTTCTCTCCCTCTTCGTCAAACTTACTCTACAGCTGTGGTTGGGTTTTGTCGGCATCACTCGAAATAAGAATAGTATAATTATTTATAGCGAGTCTGACAAATAATGACACTCCTACATGCGGAAAAGTTTGAGTCACCATTCATCCACTGCTTGTATGAAACAGCTTTCAATGACTTTTCCTTCCGTATCATAAATAAAACTAACTTGTACAACGCTCAGGTACATTGTGACTTGTGACAGAAACTACAACGACAAAAATAAGAAACGTTTCCCTTTGCGAAAAGCTAATTATTTCAATAAATAAAACTCGATGATATACCAAGAAGAACTCCAATTCTTCGTCAAAGGAACTTAACGCGTAGTCACAGCATCTTTGGTGATCAAGGCCTACAGTAGCGACTAATGTGGCGTCATTGACGGTACATTTTCTATTTCAGCACAACTCTATTTATACAAATCCACAGCCGCAGCATCTCTGGTGACCAACTACCAATGTGACGTCACTTCTGCCACACATTTTGTCACGTTACGTTGTACACATTTTGGGATGACCCCCAGTCATACGACATATTCATGTCAATAGCCTACTCCAGTCTGCCGAAATTTCCACTTTCGCCAAACCTCCATCCTAATTTTGTAAATTAGGAACAAACAAGGGATACTATTTCTGAAGAATTCCCAGAACGATGCAGTAATTGGAAAAATGCCGAAGAAAAACACTCACTATTGCACTGATGTGAAATGAGCGTATCCAAACCATTAAAAGACACTGCTCTCACTGGGTGGGGGCGGTAGAATAATATCCGTACTACCCTCGACCTGTCGTAAGAGGCGATAAAAAGGGGGGAACAGGGGTTGTCATATTGGGAGCATGGGTTCGCGGCTATGGTTCCCCTAGCTGAGTCTGGCATTGATTTCACTTACTTGATCCAGGGTTCTCACCTTGGCCAATATTTGTTCTTTTCCGTCCCCGACCGTATTAGACTCGTGAGGTAAAAGGAGTCTTTTATTTTCATTCATTTGGTGGCCTTTGTCTTTCGTTGGCCAATATCTTCACTATTCAAAGATCTGGACCTCTTCCACTTTCATTCTGATTGCAGGTAGTTGCCCAATTGAACTTCTTCTTAAAATAATAATCACCACCACCGCAACTACCTTCAAACAGAGGGTTATGTGGGTTTGGGAAAACCAAAATTTTAGTCCTATCTACATGAAATAAAAATGAAAATCCACAGCCTCTTTCCAGTCATTTGACCGGGTCAGGAATGGAATGAATGAAGCCCCCAACTAGCGGCGAAGATAGGAAGTGTGCCGGCTGCCGAAGTCTGTCGCACGCTTCTGGGGCAATGATTAATGACTGACAGATGAAATGAAATGATATTGGAGAGGGTTGCTGCAATAAAAGATGACAGGGCAAACCGGAGTACCAGGAGATCAACCTGTCCGCGACCGCTTTGTCCAGCAAAAATTTCACCTGGATGACCGAGATTTGAAACACGGAACACAGCAGTGCGTTGCCGTCTGAGCTGAGGGGGCTTTATCTACACGAAATAATAGCAGTTATTTACAATGTCTTTAATTAAGAAGATGTTAAAATTTTGCCTAAATAGAATAAATATTTCCTACATTACATCATTTAATTTTTTCAAAATAACCCAGGTGTAACCCGAATGAAAAGTCACTGCTACGTAGGTTGAACCGCGTAGCTAACTCGCTCGGTGGACTGGGATGTGTTTAGATTGATTTTCTAGACGTTTTCATGTCAAAGGAGACTATGACAGGTATCCTTACATAATTGGAATACACCAAACAGAGTTGTTACATTTTAGATACTCAACAGAGTAATTATTTTAAAATCATGTTTGGCCATTTTAAACACCAGAGAACACACCAGGATGTGGTTATACAGTCGAAACCGATTATTGCGACATCGCTTTTAACGAAATATCGGATATAACAACGAAATCTAACGGTGCCGTCTAAAACCTATATAAAACCTATATTTAGAAATTGCTTAAGTTTATTACGGCACATCGCATAGAACGTCGTATTTTGATCACATTTTCGGAAAAAATGTATCGGTTATAACGTCCGATGTTCATTTTTGTTTGTTAGGTATTTGGGGTCCGCCTCTGTGGTGTAGTGGTTAGCGTTATTAGCTGCCATCTTTGGAGGCCCGGGTGCGATTCCCGGCTATGCCACGTAATTTGAAAAGTGGTAGGAGGGCTGGAACGGGGTCCACAGAACCTCGGGAGGACAACTTAGTAGAGGTGGGTTCGATTTCCTCCTCAGCCATCCTCGAAGTGGTTTTCCGTGGTTTCCCACTTCACCTCCAGGCAAATGCCGGGATGGTACCTAACTTAATTCCACGGCCCCTTCCTTCCCTCTTCCTTGTCTATCCCTTCCAATCTTCCCATCCCCCCACAAGAACCCTGCTCAGCATAGCAGGTGAGGCCGTCTGGGCGAGGTACTGATCCTCGTTCCAAGTTGTATCCCCCAACCCAAATTCTCACGCTCCAGGACACTGCCCTTGACGCGGTAGAGGTGGGATACCTCGCTGAGTCCGACGGAAAGACTGATCCTGGGGGGTAAAGAGATTAAGAAAGAAAGAAGGTATTTGGGGATTGCTGAGAACAATGTATCGCTTATTACTGTTGACTTCAAATCAGTGTGTCTGTTAGATAGTCAAAGCAAGCGTCGCTGTGAAGATGTCGCAAAAGACAAGGAAAGTGTTTAATATTGCAGAAAAGTCACACATAATATGGCGATTAGAAAATGGGGAAACAAAGGTCAGTATCGGGAAGGAATTGTATCACACTGAATGATTTCTACAATTGGGAAGGAGAGGGAGAATATACAGTCTCTTTTAGAAAAAATATTTTTAAAATCAAGGGGCCAGATCATCTGAACACAAAGATATTGAAGAATCTTTAGTGAGATGGTTTAAGCAGCAAAGAACAAATAATGTGCCGATCAATGGGCCCACTCTTCAAGCGAAAGCCAATGAATTTCCCTCGCAGTTTCACTCCACATATTTACTGTACTGTAAATACAGTACTTACGTTTTCTTAAAAAAGTTTTAACTTACTTCTGTTAATTAACCATGAAAATGTGCAGCCTAAAACTTATAGATACTAGGGGACCCGTGCGAGAAATCTCCCAGGTTCATAAAGTATGTGGTGGAGTAGCACCATGGTGAATTACAAAATCTTTACTTAGATACAAAGAACAAATAATGTAGAGTACAATATTAGACAGTCTTACTTACCACTTAATGTAATCTTTGATTTTTTTAACATTTATGGTATCCATTTGAACGGAAGCAAATGCAAGCGCATTATCATCATCATCATCATCATCATCATCATCTGCTTACCCTCCAGGTTCGGCTTTTCCCTCGGATTCAGCGAGGGATCCCTCCTCTACCGCCTCAAGGGCAGTGTCCTGGAGCTTCAGACTCTTGGTCGGGGCATACAGCTGGGGAGTATGACCAGTACCTCGCCCAGGCGGCCTCACCTGCTATGGTGAACAGGGGCCTTGTAGGGGGATGGCAAGATTGGAAGGGAGAGACAAGGAAGAGGGAAGGAAGCGGCCGTGGCCTTAAGTTAGGTACCATCCCGGCATTCGCCTGGAGGTGAAGTGGGAAACCACGGAAAACTACTCCGAGGATGGCTGAGGTGGGAATCGAACCCACCTCTACTCAGTTGACCTCCCGAGGCTGAGTGGACCCCGTTCCAGCCTTCGTACCACTTTTCAAATTTCGTGGCAGAGCCGGGAATCGAACCCGGACTTCCGGGGGTGGCAGCTAATCACGCTAACCACTACACCACAGAGGCGGACAAGTGCATTATTATACTGACGAATATTCCGGAAGTAATTTTTGGTTTTACCATCATTCTTTTCATAACTGTTTTTTTTTTTTTTTTGCTAGTGGCTTTACGTCGCATCGACACAGATAGGTCTTATGGAGACAATGGGATAGCAAAGGCGTTGGAGTTGGAAGGAAGCGGCTTGGCCTTAATTAAGGTACAGCCCCAGCATTTGCCTGGTGTGAAAATGGGGAAACCACGGAAAACCATCTTCAGTGCTGCCGACAGTGGGATTCGAACCCACTCTCTCCCGGATGCAAGCTGACAGCCGCGCGCCTCTAACCGCACGGCCAACTCGCCCGGTTAACTTATAATTACAGCATATTATAATGATATAAAACAGGTGTCCCAGCGGCCAAAATGTGAAGTGGCCAGCAATAATGGCGCGTATTTTCCTACAGCAATATATTTGCAAATCGCACAATTCGTGCATTTTTTAAAACTCATTTTAAAAAGAAATTTTCGATATTTTTGAAATGAGAGTGCAATTTGTCAGTGCTAATATATATTCTCTTTCCTTTGAATGCTCATTTGTCTCGAATTTTTACTGGTGAGCTCCGCAAAAGGGGTCTATACATCTAGAATAATACATGTGATAACATTTTTAACAAGCCAAAACCCAGTTTGTGCGACTATCGCCTATAACGACCGTTGATTGGTGGTCCTTTAGGACTCGTCATAACTGATTTATCCCTTACTTGTTAAGATACCCGACAGGTCAGCTCGTAACTAAAAGCAAACTGTCCTTTCTAAATATTCCCAACTCACATGAAAAATACTTGAGGTTCTAGTAATTTTTACACTACCGGACAGTACAGCTCCAAATCTGAGGTTCAAGAACAGTTTAGAGGAACGGATCCTCCTCTGAATATATAGTGGGGTCTTTCCGAAAGTTGAGAGACAGCTTCCATAAAAGGATCCTTATATAAAGGCAGACACCTGCTCAAGAAGCTATTAAGACGCACTAATAAATTTGTAACTAAGGAATTACATTGCTTCTTTACTAGCACAGTACTGGAATAAGTTACGGCTTCATTGTGAGAAACCAAAGCAGTGTGCACCTTATGATTACAAAGCTATTCAATTAATTCAGGGTCTTGTGATGTCTTAATAGGAAGGCCGTTATTATTACAGAGAACCTGATTTACAACCACGTGACCTCAGAGCTAGGCCTGATTGGGGTCGCAAATAGGTTGCAAACAATAAACAATAAATTGAAATAATCAGAAAACGTGTGCTTAACGCTTTAATTATCCGAAGTAGTAACTCAGTACACAAGTCTGTGTCTTACAAGCTAATTTTCTAGAGTAATTCCAACAGAGCATGTTTCTCCTGATTGAACATCCAAATTAAAATCTGGTTAATAACAATAACTAAATGGTTCCTCATTAGAATTCATTTAATTTTGCGAATTCCTCTTCGGGCACTATCATTAGATATGCTTCGTTCAGGAATGATAAACATGCAGGGACGAACGTAGAGGGGGGGGGGGACGGGGGGGGGAATAACTCGCCCAAACCGAAGTTCTGAGATTGAGAACTTGTCATTAATTGTGGCGACCATGTAAATGAATATTTTATGTAGCTCATTGTTGTTTTTAAATTTGAACTACGTACTTGCCAATGACGGTGAAATCCAGACATTCACCTCCCCGCGGTAGAGAGGGGGCAACGACTGCGTATAAAAATAATATTTTAAATGCAGGCGGCTAACGAATGAAGGGACCGATTATCTCCCGGTATAAGGAGATCCCCTATACCAAGTGCCAACAGTCTCTTTGAGAGTGGATGAGCGGGTATGGGTAAGGGCACTCTATTGTCCTGGGGACAAGAAATTGTTCCCAAAGGTGGAGGAACCAGTTTGGTCAATGGCATTAGGATGCGGAAGGCAACGGGAAACAACTGCATTAAAGATCCTGAGAGATATTCCAATAAATCCTCATGGCATGGCTGCAACGTCGAGATCGGAGCTGGCTGTGTGGATCGTCAACCTCCGTTTGGAGACGACGGCTTAAGAAGAAGAAGAAGAACTTGCCAATAATGTGTTAATGCTTCCATTAATAAATATTTGTAAGTATTTCCTTCTAAAAGCAATCCTCCCGAACCAGTGGACTTCATTTGTGCAGTTAACATTCTGCGACAGTGATGCCTTCCCAACAATACATCGAGTACTGAAACTGTTTGCTGTTAGTCCACACCAAATTTAATCAACAATGTTAACGAAACAAAGTTAATAAACAATGTTAATAATAATTTCGTGTGGCTCTTTCTGGCCGAGTGTAGCCCTTGTAAGGCAGACCTTCCGATGAAGGTGGGCAGCATCTGCCATGTGAAGGTAACTGCGTGTTATTGTGGTGAAGGATAGTGCATTGTGTGGTGTGTGAGTTGCAGGGATGTTGGGGACAGCACAGACACCCGGCCCCCGGGTCACTGGAATTAACCAATGAACGTTAAAATCCCTAACCCGACCGGGAATCGAAGCCGGGACCCTCTGAACCGAAGGCCAGTACCCTGACCATTCAGCCAGCGAGTCAGACAACAATGTTAATGAAAACATTTCTCAACATGTTAATAAATTTTCGTTAACAAACTTCTTCAACATTGTGTCCACACCAAAATAGCTGTTTGTGAAGTTACAATGGATAGGGTCAGGAAGAAGAAAATACTTACAGCTGCAGCTTTCATTATTTCAGTGAGTACAATTAGAAAAAGCGCAGACGCGAGGTGTGGCAAAGAAGAACACTTAAGTCAACACTTTTAATTCATGATGCAGCAGGTTTTCAGAATTTTCTTGAGAATGTCCCCAAATGATTTTCAGTTCTTGTTGACAGTAAATGGGTTTGAATTTTCAAGTAATGATACAGAATATCGGAAAAACGGCTCCACTAATGGCAGGCTATTTTTTTTTTTTTAGAGGTAGGATATAACTTTAGGATTTCTAACAACTGGTGGCATTTCACTTATTTATAGCTATTTGTCTAGAGTATCAAAACAAGCAATTTCAGTTTTAATTTCTGAGGTGTTTGAAGCTTTATACAACAATATTAACGAATTATAAAGGTAAGAAATAAAGAAAATCTTTATTTAACCTAGTTAAGATAGTATTATTTTGATGATATACAAACGATTGTGGATGGTTAAGTTATTCAGCGAGGAGCGAAGCTGGAAATGAGACTACATTAGAACACAGCTAAAAGAATATCATACATAGTTAAAGGTATCAAGGGATGTCCACTATTCGGAAAAAAGTACAAGAGATTTACAGACAGACAAACCATACAGACACCCACAGATATACTCCCATAATAAATCAAGTTTAATAGTAGGCCTAAAACAGTAGGCTAATATAAAACGAATAGTATAGGATAGAGCAGAACGTCTCCCACATCAAAATGGAAGGACATGGTATTAATTTTCCTCTCAGCCCAGGTTCTTATAAAAGAACGGAAAACATTAGAAATACATACATAACAGAATCGATACAAAGATTGCAGATTGCCCTTCTCAGCAAAGCCTAGTAGTGTATGATGAAGGTTCATGTATGGCCACAAGGGGGAAGAACAGACCCATCGACATGGTCGCCATGGACCGCATAAGGGATCAGTTAAGTTTGGTGATCGCTCATTCATAATCTCTCTGACTATCCGTGATTACGTTACTGTAAAGGGAAGTTCAACCATTCTGAGACGAATTTGAATAAAAACATTGCGGACAGTAATCACAGTACGGTGAAGAGAATCATTTCCCGGATATAAGGCAATTCCCTGATAGAATGAAATAAATTACTTTACAACGTATCCATAACAGATGGTAATGTTAATTTTAATGACCTTGTATCAGGGTGGCTCAAATAAAAACGGCTACATAATGAAATCAACAAGGTTTATTTCAAAGGTAATCTATAAAGTTACACAAGTACTTGTCCTATTGCCTCACCCTACTCTAGAAGTTCTTTGTCTGAGAATAGAACCAGTTACGAATATAATCCATGACTTCATTGTCTGGGTAAAGCGTATCCGATTACCCTTGGCAGATCACTACGTATCCCAAATACATAATTCTGCAAACAAAGTAATGTTGACATCACAAACATGCTATAAGCATCACATACGTCATGAGTCGCCTATATACCTTGCGTCATTATCCAGAGCGTTAGAAAACAGTCTCCGCAGTGAGCTTGGGAGGTGGTCAGTAGCGTACGATACATAAGATGATTACTACAGAGGAGCGAACGTTTCGACATACGTATGTCTTATGGGTGGGGCCATCCGGAAAATTGTGTAATGTGACGTGACAAAATGTGTGACGGAAGTGTAACCATAGTAACCGTGCAGGTTATAGGTTCTTTCCAACACCCAGTTTGCTGTCAGTACATGGACGCATCCATATACCGCTCTATACGCATGCGCTGACTTCGTATCGGTTCCGGGATTGATACACGATTGGGTTGTGTTGGAATGGATTCTCGTTCATGAACTCCAAGGAATAGGAGTAACGCAATTACTATACTAACCTGGTGTAATGCCGATATTTTCCCATATTGCCCGTAATGTCTTTTATGATGCTCACTTCTTTCATATCGATTTGTAACATCATGAGCAACTCCTCGGCTAATACGGAAATGCTCGAAAAACCCATTTTCATTATACTGAGGAACAGTTTCTTCTGAAAAATACTTCGTGTTTCAATTATATTTTGTTTCACCTGGTAGCTTTTGTGCCTTCATAAGCTATAGGCCCAACGTAACACAATGCATAAATAACTAAAGAAAGATGTTTAATTACCGTCACCTAAATAATTGTCATTTCTTTTTGTGAAAAATAATACCTCCTCTTCTTCACTGGATGAAGAGTGCAAAAAACCGTCGTTACTATCCATCCTAACCTCAGTAACCAAACAGCTGATTAATTTATTAATGGGATAAGAGCGCGCAATGTGCATAAAAACAGCTGATTAAGGAACTCCTAAGAAATCAGCGTACATCAGGAGGCAACGATACAGTGTTTCTGCGCATGTCACAGAAATGTACTCTTCAGTACATGCTTTAGACTGCGGACTAGTCCCGACCGCCAGGGATCGATGCGAAGAGTTAGTTGGAACGCCTGACTGCAGTACACGGGACGCAATTTTGACTGTGTTGGAAAGGATTTTTCGTACTGCGCATGCACAAGGAGACCATGTACTGGTACAGGGACTGTGTTGGAAAGAACCTTATGTCTTATGGCTGATGCTCATCTGAATATTTTTTTTTTTTTTTGCTAGTTGTTTTACGTCGCACCGACACAGATAGGTCTTACGGCGACGATGGGACAGGGAAGGGCTAGGAGTGGGAAGGAAGCGGCCGTGGCCTTAATTAAGGTACAGCCCCAGCATTTGCCTGGTGTGAAAATGGGAAACCACGCAAAACCATTTTCAGGGCTGCCGACAGTGGGGTTCGAACCTACTATCTCCCGAATACTGGATACAGGCCGCACTTAAGCGACTGCAGCTATCGAGCTCGCTCATCTGAAATTAGCAGCCATTGATGGATGGTCATGACCGGGAGACGCAGTGAAAAGAACGATATCCCGAAACAGTTCTATCACATCGTGACACTGCGTGAGATGGAATAAGTAAATTTCGTAGCTGCGGTATGGTATTTGATGCTCCGAAGAGCAGTAGACCACGAATTTTAAGGAGAAAAGTTTGGTTCTTTCCGAAAGGCTCCTTAAAAGTCCGTAAAATCCACGAGGAAATGTGGCACAGAAGACTGACGTATCTGTCCTCACAGCAAATAGAGCAGCAAAATAGAAACTAAATCTTTATCCTTTAAGCTTTCAAGAGTTGATGTTGGCGGACGCACAGAAAAGGATTTTTTATTGTGAATGGGTTCAGTGGTGTGTTGATCATCACGTAAAGGAAGTGTTAGACAGAACATCAGTGACATAAATTTGTCCTATAACTGGGGGTGATCCGAAAATTCGTTTAAAATGACGCGACAAAATGTGTGACGAAAGTGTAACCATAGCAACCGTGTAGGCAGCGATGTGAGGTAAGGGTGGATGGTTAGACTTTGTTACCTAGCAACCGTGGAGGCTACGTCTCATGGCTGGTTTCCATCCGCAATTAGCAGACGTTGATGAATGCCCATGACAGAGAGACATGTTCATGATCATTTTATTTTCGCAAAGGGAAAAGTGGCTTTGGCCAATGAGTCATGGTTTCATTTTATTGGTTACATAAACAGTCAAAATACCCGACTCTGGATATTTCAAAATCCACATGCAATTCGTGAAACATAACTTCATTCTAAATAATAATAATAATAATAATAATAATAATAATAATAATAATAAT
The DNA here is from genome assembly GCF_040414725.1 of Anabrus simplex. Taxonomy (NCBI): domain Eukaryota; kingdom Metazoa; phylum Arthropoda; class Insecta; order Orthoptera; family Tettigoniidae; genus Anabrus; species Anabrus simplex. Next base: position 97,956,619 of record NC_090275.1, on the reverse strand, counting down.
AATAATAATATTGTTATTTGCCTTACGTCCCACTAACTACTTTCACGGTTTTCAAAGACGCCGAAGTGTCGAAATTTAGTCCGGTAGGAGTTCATTTACGTGCAAGTAAATCTATCGACACGAGGCCGAAGTATTTGAGCACCTTCAAATACCATCAAACTGAGCTAGGATCGAACCTGCCAAGTTGGGGTCAGAAGGCCAACGCCTCAACCGTCTGAACCACACAGCCCGGCTAATTTCATTCTCAAAAGATTGTCGGGTGGATTGCAATCTCACGTTCACAATTTATTGGGCCGATACCTTTTTTTAGCACGGTAGAGTCATATGTTTCCCGCAATTAAATCTTGCACCCGTTCATTGTTGAACTCAACGAAACAGAAATTATGGGCTCATTCTTCCAGCAAGGAGGATTCACAGCTCATGCCTCCAACCACTCCGTGAAATTTTTAAGTGATATATTCGGGGAACGAATAATTTCACGAGGGCTCTGACCACCACGTAGACCCGATTTATCACCTGATTTTTTCTGAAATGCTGCCAAGTCCTCATTTTGCTAATCTACACCTAGAATAACTGAGGAATTAAAAGTAGCCACGACAAATTTTGGGAACTCCTTGGGTAGTGAAACGTTGGTGAAAGTTTTTATATAATAAGTGCAAACGCATTGATCTATGATTATCTTTGTCGTAGAGACTTCTATAGCACAGTATATTGTTTTGCTGTCTTTTGAAGTAGAGGAGATGATTATATATTTTCAGAGGGAAAAAATCCACTTCTTCCTTTGCGAAAATCAAATGACCATAAATATGTCTCTCAATCGGGCCATCCTTCAACGGCTGCTAATTTCAGATGACCGCCGGCCATAAGACGACATAGCCTGCATCACTCCTAGGTAACATTGTCTGGCCATCCATCCGTACCTAACATCACAGCCTGTACGGTTGCTAACTAATATCGTCTGGCCATCCAACCATACCTTACATCACAGACTGCACGGTTGCTGGGTAACATTGTCTGGCCATCCATCCATACCTTACATCACAGCCTGTACGGCTGCTAAGTAACATCGTCTGGACTTCCAACCATACCTCACTTCACCACCTGTTCGGTTGCTGGGTAACATTGTCTGGCTATCTATACTTGACATCACCGCCTACAGATTGCTAGGTAACATTGTCTGGCCATCCAGCCATACCTTACATCACAGCTTGCACACTTGTTAGGCAACATTGTTTGACCATCCACCATACCGGTTGCTAGGTTACACTCCCGTCACACATTTTCTGACGCTAACATCCGTAACGCAAATTTTCAGATGACCTCCAACCATAAGACATATTTACGCCTATATCAAAAAAATAAGTAACCCTTAAGTCGACTAATGGTATCGAATTTGAAGGTCCATATGTCTACACCATATAACAGCACTGTTTCGAATAGTGTTTTCTCCCTCGATGGTTGGCTACACTGTACTGGCTCAAACAGGTGGTAAAGAAACGAAAAATCAGATGTTTCAATTCAGCAAATTGATATAATGACATAAACAAAAAATATACTCCACAATTTGTGACTACACAACAACTCAATTTGCCAAGAGATCAGAACTTCATCTCGTTGAATTAAAACGCTGCTTAATCATAATAATAAGCAAATGATTTCGTATTGAACTCTGTTTAGTTTTTAATATATCCTCAAGAAGACTGCCATTAGGTATAACTAATTATAAATGAACAGTTACCAAAGCAATTAATTCCGGTAGGTCCAGTCTGGTTTGCTGATAATAATGGTCGGAGACCTCCCAGACTATTTGCAAATTAAACCTAGATTCTACTCTCTGTCTGTCTGTCTCTCTCTCTCTAGCGTTTGTCCAGACAAACAACGTCCACTGTTATGCAACATCTTTGCCATTTAGCCCATTCTAAGTAATTTTGAAGATTGAAGCCTACTTTCAGCATATTGTCCACGATGTCGTCTATCCATCGCTTTGCAAATCTGGTGATCTCCCGGGTCCAGTGGGAGGGCTGTTTACACAGGATGATTCGTAAGCCACTGTGAAAATTTTTTGAATGCAATTTAGTGGTTAATATTAGGCCTAAAAGTTTATTGCAAATATTTCTGAAAGTGCTTTGTTCCCTAGTCCTAAATTACTAGACATAAAATCTTCGGGCCTGTACAGACTTCAAACGTGTTATGGTCACCTACAGAGCGATTCAATATTGCCAGAATTAAGTTAAAACTCAATCTTTGCGTACCCCTTGGGGGAAAATTCTTACACGGCCAGAATGCACGTGACATGTTTTAAGTATTACAAACAATGACACTGGTTAACTTTGTTGTAATAAAGAGCTATGCAGGCGATTGACAAGAAGTTAGTATAAATACCTGAAATGCTGCCAGAAGGAAGGAATCAATTTACATAGGGATGAAATTTGTAAGATTAAAATTAAATTAAATAACAACCATGGCTTATGGAAAACGTGATGATTTAGCTAACATGCTATGCAAATTAATTCTTCATTAATTAATGCTTTTTGTTGTATTCATCCCAGGAGCACGTCTTCAAGGTTTTTTGCAAGACGCGATGTTAGCAGAATTCATAAATTGGCGAAGATTAAAAGTATTATAAAGACTTGTTGTTGTGCAGACGAAGTATCCATTGTATTTTATAATACGATGTGTGGGAATCTGAAGTTAAGATGTTGTGTTTCAGTTATTTATGTCATGAAGGGTGTTTGTTAATAAGAATAGGTTATTTTTTACAAAAGAGAATATCGCTTTTGGATTATTAATAAGTAGAAATCATCGTTTCTCTTGACACTACTGATTTCTAACCTTGAATTAGTGTGAAGATGCAAATTATGTTTCATTTTGAATTTTGAAAAATTAAGTTATTTAAAACTCCTGACTTAAACATGTTTTTCAATATTTGACAATAACTAGCCATTTTACTTATGGTTATACAGCATTTCAATTCACAAAGTGCTACAGATTTCAGAGGAATTCTCAACATATACTTCTTAAAGAAAGTTTCGTCAAACATAATTAGCTTTTCCAAAAAAGTTTACATTTATATGATCTATTCAATCACTCCCGCTCTCATTCGTTACAGACCGCTAATAATAGTAATAATAATACGTAATAGTTAAGACAGAAGTCAGGCAAGGTGACGCATTATCACTGATTTTGTTTAACACTGTCTTGGGGAAAGTAATGGGAACTTGGAGGAAAACCATAAAAGAAGGAGGGATAGAAGGAATCTATTTAGGTACAAAGAAGCAGAATGTGAAGAAGGATTGCTTAGCATTCCCTGATGACTTGGCACTGATAGCAGAAGATATAGAAGTATTCCAAATAATGCCTGAAGGATTACATGAAGTAGCAGAGAAAATAGGATTCAGGATCTCACAAGAATAGACAAAATAAAGAAATAAAGAAAAGCATCTGGAAACTAAGTATGAGAAAGTCAAGAGGTGAGATAAGTTGAAATATGTTGGTGAATGAATCCAGCCGAATGAACTTGATAAATGAGCACATAAAGGAAGGTCTAGAATGATGCAGTTCGCCTGTAAATTAGTACAGAATAGATACAACAACAGGTATATTACAGGGCAAAGATCAGACACAATACCACGCTTATCAAGCAAGACAGACTTTACAGTAGACAGGAAAGAAAGACAAATCTTGAGAAAGACCTTAAGACCCGATAAAAGAAAGGATGGCACATGGAGGAAGAGGAGAAATGAAGATTTATATAGACGGACAGGGAAGATCACAGACACTATACGTAAGAGGAGATTGAAGTTTTATGGACACCTCACAAGAATGAACGAGAGTCGACTAAAAAAGAAAATATTTAATTACATCTTCAAATAAAAAACTACTAAAAGGGTAGAAGAAACAAGAAAGGACATGGAAGAAGTTGGCATCAGTCCAAAAGGAATCTTTAATAGAGACATATTTCAAGCTGAAATGTATAAATTCAAGGCGTTCGATGAAAAGCAAAATGAGAAGTCCAAGAACATATGGTCAGAAGAGAAACCAGAGCGAAACGATGCAGTTCTGAGAGAAGGAAAAGGGACTAACCAGCAAGTCCAAAATAGTCCAAAATCGAAGAAAGAAAGAAAGAAAGAAAGAAAGAAAGAAAGAAAGAAAGAAAGAAAGAAAGAAGAAGAAGGGTTCTCTAAAAGACAGTATGATCTTCTAGAATATATTTTATGAGACTAACATGGCAACGTCATTTATTTCTTTTCCTTTGTTAGGAACTTAATATCGCTAAAATTTTTCATAACAACTTAGAGAATATTAAGAATCAGGGAGCCTGTGACTAGGCAAGATGTAAAACGAATATAAATACATTATGTTGCAGTGAACCTTCATGCCGTATACGTCAAAACACAGACAATTCTCGGAAATTATTTGTGTTACGAAGGATATTCATATAACATTCCGGCAAATCGAATTTTAAGTCCACCTGCTCTGCTTCAGTGTTTGATAGGACTAAACGTTCTGGCAACTTATTCTCTCTTAAGTCTCAAGTTTACGTTTTCCTTTTACTTCCTTCACATTTTCTTCCGCTACATGAAGGATTTAAGACATCGTATTATAGTAAAACATGGAGAAGCGTCATTTTGTGGAATACTATTAGAATTACAAAGGCAATGCTTAGAAAAGTTTTTCTAGGAAATCGAATTTAAAGTACACTCGCTGACTCAATTGGTTAAAGGAACCGGAAGTGGGACACGATAGAAAAATGTAACTTCCGATATTTCCGATTACATATCTCAGAAACTAAAAGAGCCATTTACTTGAATGTTCTTTTGATATATTCCGGATAAATTCATCATTATTGGGGTAGAATATGAAGCTCATATGTTTAATATTTTTGTCAGAATGAACATTATAAAAATAATATTTTTAAAAAATATTGTCAAAAATTTCCTCAACTGATGTACGTTTTTCCGGGAGGAAACTCAAAGCAGACCCAAGAAATTTTGCATGCGTAATATTTAAACATTTTTTGAGCTAATGAAAGTAAATAATTATTGTGCTATTGTTTATAGTAGTTAAATTTTAAATCCTAATTGAAAACTGAAATTTTCTGTAAAATTTTCAGTGCTCTTCAAGCTGGCCTCCTTGAACTAATCAAGATATCTTCACATTTTCTTCCGCTACATGAAGGGTTTAAGAGAAAGGAAATTATAAAAATAACATTTTAAAAAATATTGTCAAAAATTCCCTCATCTTATGTACGTTTTTCTGTTACGAAACTCAAAGCAGATCCAGAACATTGGGAAATTCATTTACTCGTAATATCTTATTATATTTACTTCCCAAAGCTCTAGACACTCTCGCTGGCTATTACAAGAAAAATCAACTAACACCAAACCCAACTAAGATGCAAATCTGTATTTTCCATCTAAACAACAGAGAAGCTTCTCGAACTCTGAATGTCATTTGGTAAGGCGAAGCATTACAACACAATGCAACCCCGAAATACCTCGGAGTCACTCTGGATCGTTCCTTAACCTACAGAAAACATTGCTTGAACATCAAGCAGAAAGTGGCTGCTAGAAACAATATTGTGCGGAAGCTAACTGGAACATCTTGAGGAGCATAACGAGACACAGTGAGGACATCTGCCCTTTCGCTCTGGTATTCCGCAGCTGAATACGCATGCCCGGTGTGGTACAAATCTTGCCATGCCAAAACAGTTGATGTGGCACTCAACGAGACCTGCCGCGTTATTACTAGATGTTTGAGACGTATACCTTTGGAAAAAGTTGTATTGCCTTGCTTGGATAGCACCTGCCGATATCCGCCGTGAAGTGGCAGCCAAAAAAAGAAAAGAGAAAGACGTTTACATCTGAAACCCACCCTTTGTTTGGATATGAGCCACCACGCCAGGGGCCTTAAGTCTAGGAAAAGGTTCTTGAGAGTAACCGAAACACTTGCAGGAACAGCGCAGCAAGGAAGAATTCAAGAATGGCGCGTCAGGAGTCAACATACGAGTATCAGTCAATGGATGACTCCAAAAGAGGAACTTCTTCCTGGCCATGTCACAGATTGGGTGAATTGGAGAGCACTGAATAGACTGCGCTCTGGTGTTACGCGATGCAGGGCAAACCAGAAGAAATGGGGTTTCAAAGTGGACAGTACCTTGTGTGTATGTGGAGAAGAGCAGACCACAGCCCATTTGCTGCAATGGAGTTCATGCCCATTCAGTTGCACAACAGAAGACCTGGTTAAAGCGAAGCCAAATACACTTGATGGCGCAAGGTTTTAGGCTCACATAGATTAATGTGGCTCTTTGCCACTGAAGAATTTATATTACGTTTTATGTTCTTTCCTCACATTTAATTTAAAACTTATGTATGCTTCTGATACGATATAAATAAATATTTACTTCCACAAGCAGATCTGTGAACTGTAATGTCTAGGAAACTACAAAGTTTCAAAGAAATATGACAAGGAACATCGAAAAAGATGACTGGTTGCTGGCATCTAATTATATTCACTGTGAAGAGTTATCTTTAACCCTGATTTCACTATATAAAATATAAGTTCAAGACAATAATTGATACACAAAACTCTTCAGGAAAAATTAGATATTTTTAAATATCAAAACCGAAAACTGACATTTTTGAGCCTACCACACTTGCCGGTTCCCTTAACAGGGCTAACCAATCAGGCAAGTCTCTGGCGTACGTTTTCCTATGAGTTGCCACGCATTTCATTTTCCTGCATGTCCCCATTAACATACACTGTATTGGTAAGCAGCCTATATGTTAACCAAAAGTTCCAGTTGTATGTTTCCCGAATTTGATCACGGTCACAACAAAATCTTTTTCTCTCGAAAACTATTGGAGAGACGACGAAAATTGATATAAGCGATTTACTGGGAAATCGAATTTCAAGTACAGTACATTTGGTACGGTCAATTGTTAAATTTTATGGGTCGTATTAAATTTTAAGTGCCCCAAGCGTACGTTTTCCTCTGACCTGCTTCACATGTTCCCTTGCTTCATAGCCCATTTATAAGATAGCGTGATAGTAAGTAGCTCGTGTGTTAATCAAAGGTACCAGCTATAAGTTCGCAATATTTCAGCTCCATCAGTCAAATAGATTTTTCATGAAAGAACATGGACCGGAAAACGTACAAACTTCCATATTTATTGTTGCTGACCATGTTTTGACGTAGACTTACGCTCCTCGATAACGGTTACATGGAACGTAAAACTTTAGGACGCTTTTGATCCAAGGAGTTTTCATAGAATCAACAGTATAAGATAAAATGGAAGAAAACGGGTGTGCTTTCCCTCCAAACCCCAGTCTATTCATTGATTTTAAAATCATATGCATAAGGCAAATCCGGTACAGATGCCGCATGCACTGTAGGCATAGGTTCCCATCGTTAGAGCTAGATGGCAGCGTGTATGGTCTTTCAGTTTCTAAGGACGAACTACTGTCTGCGGGTGTGATCAAAGTTAATCGTACACTGCGCCAATTATAACCAATATCTTGCGGAGAGTACTTGTTTCCTCCTGACAAAGTTTTTCCTTATGTTCATTTATTGAATATTAAATTGGTTTCAAATGCTTAAATCAGTCGTTTTTAGTGCAGCATAAGTCAGGACCATAACTCTAATTGATAATAAGCTTATTTTCGGCCATGTTGGCCTTGAGAGACGACAGCAGGAGGGTACGGCGTCTCTACCTGATAGTTGAGAGACTTGCCGCACAGCAATCCGGTACACCGAGCTCGATAGCTGCAGTCGCTTAAGTGCGGCCAGTATCCAGTATTCGGGAGATAGTAGGTTCGAACCCACTGTCGGCAGCCCTGAAAATGGTTTTCCGTGGTTTCCCATTTTCACACCAGGCAAATGCTGGGGCTGTACCTTAATTAAGGCCACGGCCGCTTCCTTCCCACTCCTAGCCCTTTTCGGTCCCATCGTCGCCATAAGACCTATCTGTGTCGGTGCGACGTAAAGCAACTAGCAAAAAAATAAATAGCAATCCGGTAGAGATGCCTCATTGCTACCAGATTCTAAAAGCGATCTGCGATCAGTCAATACTACTGAGAGGGTACCGGTATTTTATTCGAATATGTTATTGCCTCACGATTTTTAAAATAAATAATTTTTAATATTTTCATTGTTAACATTATTGTTATTATATACAATTATTACACTGGTTTTGTGGTTTTGTGAAAACGGAAAAAGGTTTCAAATCTGTTCATGTACTAAAGTCAGGAGAGAAAGGCGAAAATATAACTGTTCTGGCTTGGTTTAACGCTTCAGGCCAATTTATGCTTCATGTTTTGATGTTTAAGGGTGTCCTAATGTTCACTTATATTAAAATTGAAGAAATGAGCTTACATTTGGTTTTGCTCTTGATTATTTTACTTGCGGCATCTCTCCCGAGCCAACTCGGCATCTATACAGGGAGAGCCGCCGCTGATGCAACAATTTTTAACTACCAATATTTTTCTCATCTCTGGTCTAATGTAAATATTTTCAAATTATGCTCTATCAATTTGCAACGATTTTCAAAATAAATCTACGGATATATAACAAAAATTTAGAAAGTGGGAAACTCTACCGGAATCACCTAAAACCTTCCCCTGGATGAGTATACTTTATATTTGAAGTTTGGTCGAGATCTATCCAGCAGTTTCGCCGTGATGGTGGAAGAGACGACAAGCAGACACGAGAGCTAAAAGCCACTGATACGGTCTTGAGTTGACCTAAATCTGATGAATATCAGAAAAATTGGCAAAACAAACGAAATTACAGAGAGCGGACCCTCTACAACTTTATTTCTGTAGATAAGTAAGTCTACAAAAACCCTCAAAACCCTTCGGCCGTTACAATAGTGACAATAGTTCCCTTCAGTCACGGTTCTCGCAAGAGCCGTTTGATACTCCGAGATTATACACAGCCTATGTTACCCGAAATAATAATGTCTCTACATCGGCCATCTTAATAGGTAAGTTGTGTCCTGCTTTTGGACTTGTGGATTCTGGCAACTCCGCCGCAACGGTCAACACCACAGCATCCGTATCACAAGCCCCTCCACAGCGAAAGAGCTGCTGCAATCTCTTCCCAGGCTATTAAATGTTAACACATCCTGGTCATTGTTGCCACGTGTTTAGAAAGTTTATTTACTGAGCGCACAATTTTGATTTGGTGGGCCCATAAAATGTCAATTAACATCAAGAATTCAGGTTTATTTTATATTCTATAGCCTTCTAATGAGAGGCGATAGCTGATACTTCTAATGATCGATGAACTAAATGGCTTTTATTATTGGACTTTATATTACGGAAAGTTAATAGCATATTTTTACGAGTTTCACTTCTGTTTACGGTCGAGATGAAAACTCTTCAACCTGTGGCTACACCTTGAATTCTAGGCACGGCCAAATGATTTTCTTAACTCCCAACTGGAATCATATGTCTGTGACGAACTTCCCCTCTCCTTGTTTATAGTTATTTACATGAAAAAAGAAAAGAAATATTGTGCAGTCTAACCTGCATGAATGTTGGAAATCAAAATGAACATTAATGTTTTCAGTTTTTGACATAAAGCAGCCATGTGGCCATATACAAGTTATATTAAACTATTGTAAATAATCAATTAAATTACTCCTCCAAGCAGAATTTCGTTACGGAGGTCCCTCTATTGGGGCACTTAGAACGTGATATCTCTCACAATGTTGACTGCAACGGTCACAAACTCAGTCTTTATCAGGTGCATGATAGGTTTTTTTCTTTTGCATAATCGGTGGTGGAAAACGTGCACTGCCATTAGGGTCACCAGGTGTCACAGTTCATAGTTTGCTCCGGCCCATCTACGAGAAGTCATGTCCTCTGTGGCGTAGAATTCCGTCCATACATCTGCTCTCTTTTACTGTAGTTCCTCGAGGAGCTGGTTATATGACGGAGTAGATGGTAACCCCATGCGGCATCGAAGATCCTCAATAAGAAAAATGTCTCCCTTGACAGCTCATACACTAGACGGTACATTGTGTATTTTGATAGACTTCTTTAAGTAGGTGGCCTTCACCTTTTCGATCTCTTTCATGTCTCTCAAGGTGAGGTGATCCCATGTCAAATTTAGATCATAAGTCAAAATTGGTATGATTTTGAACTCGAAGAGTTTAAGCGTAGTTTCCAGAGAAAGCTCCTTTAAGTGTGGAATGTCACTCATTGCAGCTGAAAGCTTTTCTCGTGCGTGTTGTTGCAGTCTTTTAGAGGAAGTCTGAGTTCGATAACAGACAACAGGTTTAAGATCAATAATAATATTAATAATGAAACACTTATTATAATAAAGGTACGCAGTGGCAACAAACCCAGAGGGATCCGGGATGTAAAGAGCGGTAGCAATGTGTATAATTAAAGGAATTTAAAGTAATTAAAGTTTCAATAGTAACAACAACCTTTACTTCAGTATATATTTATGAAGTATGTACATTATTGACTAGCGGGTTGCAAGAAAGAATCACATAAACAATTTCGAAAGGGAATTTGAGATATATTTCACAAGTGATGTTGAGGCAAGATATTTGGTGAGTAGATTACAAAGGGGGATGGAAACAACTTTTAGTCTAAACAGTTGACCTAGATCGCTACATATATACAGTCTAGTGCCAAAATTATTTACAAAGAGAATGTATAGAACAATAGAATAAATAGTATGCAAGTTTAGGTACCGGGAAACAAAATAACCCTATTCAACTAGATCACCCATGACATTCATCAACATTGTTAGACGATGGTTGCTAAATTCTTACACAAATGTGTCTTAAATGTATGTACAGTGAATCATACAAAATCTGAACGAGACATGGGATAGGGTCAGAGACGGCAGGGGGAGGGGGGAGGGGGAGGCAGGGACAGAGAGACACGATCCGAAAATATGTTCTCATTAAATGCACAACGAATAAGTGCAAACACACGAAGATTTGAATTATGCTTTAAAGGTAGGAGCAGTTCGAATGCAATGATTAAATGTGTATGTCCTAGCGTGCTTCAAAGGTCCGTAGCCCATTGACACAGAATGGGATTTAGTGCTCTGTAACTTGGTGACTCTCTCAACTCCCTCATCATCCGGAAGAAGAGGATATGAACAGATATGTCAGAGAATGTGATCTCTATGTCTCACCTTAAGAACACCAGCGGTCGAAGGGAGCAGAGAGCACGCTGTCTCCTATGTTATGCGCTCACACACCCAGCGGGGAACGGACTCTCGTTCAACCTGGCGAGTTAGGCCGGATGACAAGTATTTATATGATTTTAGGGTTCATTCTAGAAGTTGTGACACATAGAGTTGATGTCAGGTGAGCGGGAGAGTCAGATGATTGTCCAAGATGGCGGTCTGTACGTGAAAAACAAGGGCGGCAGAAGGTAGCGTAATATGAAGTGCCGAGGTGTACAAGGTAAGTCCAGGGTATCAGAGCACAATGTGCTACAAATGTATCCTCACGGCTCTGAAAGATGATGCTAAGATATTTGAAAAGGTTCATAATTATAAGCTTTGTCCCATATAAATATATGCCATCAGAAATATCATTGTAACTGCCTTTCGTTTAGTGTTAGGTCGTTCCTACTTGCCCAATCTATTAATCAATTATAAATGCTTCCAGTATTTGCCCATTTTGTGTGATTTTAGAACCATATCAACGGCATATACACACATTATCACCTGATCGATAATAATGGAAATAGTGTATGTAACAAAATGTGCGACGGGAGTGTAACCGTGCAGGCTGTAATGTAAAGTATGGATAGGTGGCCAGACAATGTTGCCTAGCAACGGCTGGCGGTCATCTGAAATTAGCAGCCGTGATGGACGGCCATGACCGATGACATAAAAGAAATGTGTCAAATAACGTAACTTAATACAAAATCGCTCCATTCGGTGCCCATAGCTTTTGGTCCAGTTAGTAAGTCATATATTATGACAAAAGAGCGGAGCTGGCACAAGGGCTAATGTGTAAAATGGCCCCGGACGCAACTGCTTAGTGCTAGGGCCCCGAGTCAAGACGACCGCTATACATTGGTTATATGAGACTATCTTTAAGGAGCTGGGTCAGGGGCTAATGGCGATACATTGTTCTTATAGGAATAACTCTACACAGGTACCTCAGGGTCTTACAACTTGTAGCATATTACCTATTAGATTTAAAAGCCTAACATTCCAGGACTGAGGCAAGGGCTGCTATACTCTGTTCTCATGGACCGAACTCTAGAGAGCTATCTCAGGGGCTCACAACTTGTATACCAAGTTTGGTTGAGAACTATGCTGGAACATATGCACCACTTCGGTTATTTTGGACGGACATTTTCTTTTTCACCTCTTCTCACACGCCCCCAGTCCAACCCCCCAATGACGATGGTGGCTGAACTTGGACTTAAAATGTCATTCCGGAGTGAAGCTATTCATCTCTGTGACCCCGAAAACCATGGATTCAACACTATTATAGGTCGTTTCCGATCATTTTTACATGTCACTACCTCCTCCCTCCACTTCCAGGGCAGATAGGTGCATCTTACTCCCACAGTATTTCTCTCCAAATAATATTAATTCATATGTGTACCAAGTTTGGTTGAAATTGTAAATTTGCCTATAGTCGCCGTAATTTTTAATCGTTTAGCTTCTCCGATATATTTATTTAAATATATTGCTCCTTAACTGTGTGCAACCCGCAAAGTACACAATGTATTGCGGGCTCGGATGAGCCTTCGCCTGCAATTATTGGAGTAATCATTATAATGATCTGATTTTGTGATCACTCAAACTTGACTGAACTTAGAGACCTATCAATGTCTCATGATTGACCGGCAGGTAATTCCGAAGAAAATCAAAAAGAAGGAAGCAAGTCGTTCGAGTAGAACGGACGGACGGATTGGACAAATCTGTTTTAGTATACTTTTTTTAATAATATAGATGATCATTTGATTTTCCAATAGAACAATTTGACACCATTTACGCAGTACTTTTTTCTATTGCCGATTTCAGTTTTTCTTTATATGAAAGAAGACTCGCATCCCCTAGTTCTGGATCACCTGAAACTGGGGAGGGAATATTCATTTACTGCATTTGATGTTTCGTATTACAATTAGTGTTTCTATTACTATAAGGCGAGATCAAAACGTTTCCGACTGGGGGCTTTGCTGCAGTGGACATGCAACGTAGCGCGACTCCGATGCGGGGATATAAGCACGGACATGTACGCAAAAGGATTAGTGAGGCAGTCGTGCAGCGCCCAGATGGGTGCGTTAAATGCGGCGACGTTATTACTAAATGCGTCCAAACAGGACCAACGTGCTGTTATTCGGTTTTTGCCTGCTAAAGGACAAACACCGGTGGACATCCATCAGAGAATGAAGACTACGGGGCAGCTTGTCTGTCGAAAACCACCGCTGTCGAATGGTGCACCAAGTTCCATGCGGGTCGCGTTTCGACACAAGACGCTGGTTGGTATGGGAGGCCAGCCTCATCCATTTCGGACAACAGCAAGCGGGCGGTGGATGAGGCGATTATGGCGGATCGGCGGACCCACCCTATAGTCCTGATCACTCTCCATGCGATTATCACTACTTCGGTCCCCTCGGAAAGGTCTTGATTTCGACGCTTCATGTTGTGCGAGGATGTGCAGAAGGCGGTTACGGACTTCTTCACGCAGCAGGATGCGGTGTTTTATCTCACGGGGATTTTCAACCTGGTGCGTCAGTGGGATGAGTGCCTCAATGTTCGAGGCGATTTTGCTTGATTGGCATGCGGATTCAGGAATGTACGGCCGGCGAACGGAAATTTTTTGATCACCCGTTATACATTAAACCGACCGTATGGTGTAGGAGTAGCGCGCCTGTTTTTTATTCCAATTCCCTGGATTTGTTTTCCGGCCAGTTCAAGGATTTTTATTCTGGACTGACAAAGAAGTAGAACGGGGTTCACATTTTTACGAGGTTTTCTCAAGCACTCGGTTACAGGAAGAATGAGCACAGTGAGAAGATGGCGCTACTGATCTAGTGCACGTAGACGAACACTGGTTGTCATGGTTACAATGGTGTCGGGAACTCGTTGACACTAATTCCAGTATACAGGGTTATTCACCTAACATGTTACACGCAAATAACTTCTAAATCATTAAAGATATCAGCATTCTGTTTTCATATTCGTAAATGGTACGCAGGGTCTTGTAAAATAACGTGCTACTTAGTCTCATGACGTGATTAACAACCGAGATATTGATACTAACTCCATATTTTTAAATAGAACGGCACAAATTTATACAGCCGGTTTAAAAGTTCATCTGTGTACAAGTTCAAATATGTTAATATTATTAAAATTGGACAATTCCTTTTTGAGATATAAGTAAGAACAGCATGCGCGGTTTTGCGTGCCGCATCAGACGGCGTGAAGTCGGGCAAGGGCATATTGAGGCGCAAGCAGTTTCCTGGGAGTGAGTTCAGCCACAGAATGGGTACCAGGCATGTAAGCACCTCGTACACATGTGATGGGTTTGCAAAGTGTGTATGACAGGCGAACACATGACAGGACAAAAAGGGTTGATGTGTTTAAAAGGAATAAAACAAGTACTTTGCCTTAAAAGGAACATAACGAAAGCTATAATTGTCACTGGTTTTAGTGTACAGTTCATACTACTCTATGAGTTGAGAAATAAACATAACACAAAACACCGGAAGAGCTCCTTAGAGAAAAGCAAATGCAGAGCTGATCGTAGTGAGATGGCAGCAACACTATTATGTATGTTTTATTTTACACGCATTAATCTCCGCAGAGCTCCAGCGCGACTGTGGTAGCGTGCATTCGGGAGAGCGTAGGTTCGATTCCTGGCTCGCCCAACCTGACATTGATTTTCATGGTGTCTCATGTTCAACACCAGGCAAATACCGGATAGGTACCTTTGTGATAGGCCACGGCCGACTTCCTTTCCAAATATTTTCCATTCCCGTCCGTCAGAAAAAACGCTAAACTGAGCGCAACCTATTACATGTCAAAACAAAACATTACAACTTTAATCTCCCTTCCCCGTTGTGTGTTCGCCAGTCATACAATAACGTTGCACACCCAGGGTATGTTACGATACATCACATTATGTTTACAGTACATGCCTGGTATCCGTTCTGTGGCTGGAATCAAGGCCAGGAAGCAGCTTGCGCCTCAATATGTCCTTGCCCGACTTCACGCCATCTGATGCGGCATGCAAAACCGCGCATGCTGTTCTTATTTATATCTCAAAAAGTACGCAGATGAACTTAAATCAGATGTATAAATTTGTGCCCTTCAAATTAAAAATATGGAGTTAGTATCAATATCTCGGTTTTAAATCACCCCATGAGACTAAGTAGCACGTTATTTTACAAGACCCTGCGTACCATTTACGAATATGAAAACAGAATGCTGATATCTTTTAATGGTTTAGAAGTTATTTGCGTGTAACATGTTAAGTGAATAACCCTGTATATTTGTTCAGTCCTCAGTCCGAAGGTTGGTTGGATCCTCGACAGCTCTGCCATCAGCTGTCATAGGTGGCCTAGGCATCACTGAAGAGGCGTACTGGGGAAATGAGGACTGAGGTAGTTTCCCGTTATTTTCCTCACCGAGCCTGAAGTTGCTCATATCTCAGTCACTTTCACATTGTCAAAGCTAAGGATAGGACTGAGACAGATCAGTGAAAGTAACAAGATTGTTCTGTCCCACACCAGAAGACATAGTGCACTGAAAACACTAGGTCCCACCAGCAAAGGCGAGTCAATTCCAGATAGACCAAAAAATCTCCGTGTTAAAAGACTGATCTCCGGACGTAGCTTCTTGATTGTAACTTAAGGAGATGCACAAGGATGTGTCATTAATCGAATATTTCGCCTATACACCATTTCAAACGTCCTATGCCTATCAAGAGACACGTAAAACAACAAATTTACTGCACCTGCTTGTTTGCTGAGGCAATAATAATTATGTAAGTACATATATAAACTTAAAGCCTCCGTGGCTCAGGTGGCAGCTGGACACACCGGAGGCGGGACAGGTTTTTCTCCGGCTACTCCGGTTTTCACTGTCATCTTTCATTCCAGCAACACTCTCCAACATCATTTCATTTCATCTGTCAGTCATTAATCATTGCTCCAGAGGAGTGCGACAGGCCTCGGCAACCGGCACTATTCCTATCCTTGCCGCTAGATGGGGGCTCCATGACTGGAAACAGGCTGTGGATTTTCATTTCCATATATAAACTTCCTTTTCTTTCAATAAAGCTATACATTTTTCATCCACCAGCAGAGACTGTTAAAATAGGGAATTTTAGCGATATACTTGGGAGCAAATCAGTATTCCCAGCTGCTTAACGAGACACGTATATTGGATCTTACTCAGTAGCATTAGATGGTTGTCGGTAGGTCACGATATACAGTCAAACTTGAGCGTCTACAACTCGAATGTTTGATATCTGGAAGGGATTTTCGTTTCTCGACGAAATTTTGTACGTTTCACGTGTTAGGCCTATACGTTTTCTATAACTCGAGATACTATTACTGAAATTTTTCTATACCAGATGAAAAATGTGTTTATGTAGCTCGAAATCATGCGTTCCCTGAACGTAAGTCATCTCCTTATTTAAGTGTAAGCAATTTCTACATTTTAGTCAGAGTGCATTTCTTGACTCGCCGTGTACCAAAGCAGTTTAAAATCCTACTTTAGGTGGTGTAAAAGTTGGAAATTCCTGTCCAGCTGGGCTGATCAAGACCTGAACAAATTTTTCAGCTTTATTCTGTGATGACAGTCATACAGTTGACGATGATGTGTTTGATGCTGTAAAGGAAAATTACCTACTTCTATTCAATACGAATTTGTAAGAATCCAAAATGAAAATATTCCCCAGGAAGCGAAGTAGTATGCACGTATTTCTATACGTCGAACATTCGATAACTCGAAGTGTTTTCAGCCTCCAAAAGCATTGCTAGACTCTACTGATAAGCTTCACATCGTCGGACGTACATAGAGTACCATCAGTTTCTCGTTAAGACACATTCATTGTGAGACGACTAACTGGGAATGAACGACAAAGTCGTAAATAAATACAATATTATTCTACGCGGAAAGCGTTAAGGCGTTCAACGAGTCCTACTGCAGAAACAGAATATTCAAACTGTGTGCTTAGCCAAGCTGAAGGAGGTGCTGATTGAAACCATGGCTGTGCTGGTGAAGTTGTTGAGAAATCTAATCTAGGACGACCTTTTGGGGTGAAGAACTGTGCCCTCACGTCCAGGAACTTTTACTTATCGCGGCGGGAATCCCCGAGCTTGCGTGTAATGTCGAGGCCTTGGAATTACCCGCAGGCCGCAGCTCGAGACCGAACTGGAGCTGTCTGAGAGATGACACTCGGATTACTCTAGTTATAATTAATCGATTTTGACGTGGCGAGCTCTTACACGATCACTTATCGATAGTCGTGGATCTCGATTGGCTAATTGGTCCCCCTCCTTTGTTTTGCTACTCACTGGAAGGCGTCCGTGTGGAGCGTGGCCGAGGTTCAAAACCATCGAAATAAACGAGAGACTAAACACAACATATTATATGACATGTGAATACTGTACAGACTCGAAACAAGACCTCATCCCACACTTCTGGGGGCAAGTGCGTTCGGGCCGGTCAGGATTGTAGAGTCGAATTCAGTGGGCATTTACGTGTATTGAGATATGAGATACCAGTATAAGGATGCTGAGAAACTTCTTACAAGGGTCAAATTCCATTACTCCACCATCTCTTAATCTCTAGAGATACCAAGCCAAATTTAGACTTTTTTGAACCTCCTTTAGTGTTTAATAGGTTCAGTTCATTTAGTGATTCATCAACATATTATATATTTCATATTTTAATATTTCAGCACAGAGATTTTTAATTTTCAGTTTTAAAGATTAATCTTATAGCACTACATAATGTCTAAATTTCCACACTTTATCTTGCTTATGAGTAGTATTCATCGTATTTAAATGTAAGTTTATTGTTTGTCGTTTCTCTTCTAGTTGCAGTAAAATTATCTACACATTACTGCATTTTTCTTCATGTGGTTACGTGTAAAAGATGGCCAGGAGTTCTAACTTCGCCATGAGTAAAAGACTTACAGTATCTATAATAATAATAATAATAATAATAATAATAATAATAATAATAATAATAATAATAATAATAATAATAATAACCACCGAGTGAGTTGGTCGTGTGGTTAAGGTCACGAAACCGTGAGCTTGCATTCGGGAGACAGTGGGTTCAAATCCAACCGTCGTCACGGCCTCTTCCTTTCCACTCCAAGCCCTTCCCTATCCTATTGTTGCCTTAAGACGTTTCTGTGTCGGTGCGACGTAAAAGAAATTGGCCATCTGAGGACCACATAATTCGTATCAGCTTCGTTTCTTCTGGTCTTTCTCCTTGTCCATTATTCCTTCATTCTCATACTTTGTAATCTTCTAACTCTGTTGTATATCTCTGGTTAATGTATTCTGATTTCTTCTAAATTCCTTTGCACCTCTTCAATCCAGCGCACTTTGGTTCTCTAGTTCACTAGAAACTGCATTATTTGCAGTTTTAACCTCCTCTGGTCCATTCTCTGGATATGTCCGTATGATGTTCGAGATTTTCTCTATCTTTGTATACAGTTCTTGGGTCGCTCGTCTTCTAAATTGACCGTCCTCTTTTCTTCGCGGTCCCAATATCTTCCTGAGAATGTATCGTTCCACCATTTCTAATCTCTTAAGTACTCCTGTTCTTACTACGTTAAGAGTTCCTGCTGCGTATAAGGCTTCAGGGTGGATCAATATCGTTGCATTAATCGAAATGTTCTTCTTATTGTCATAATAACATAATAATAATATTTGTATACACTGACTGACAGAGCAAATGCAACACCAAGAAGGAGTGGTCAGAACTTTATGCCAATTGCAGGGTAGACTGACGTCACTGAGGTATGCTCATGATGTGAAATGCGCCGCTGTGCTGCGCACGTAGCGAACGATAAATGGGACACGGCGTTGGCGAATGGCCCACTTCGTACCGTGATTTCTCAGCCGACAGTCATTGTAGAACGTGTTGTCGTGTGCCACAGGACACGTGTATAGCTAAGAATGCCAGGCCGCCGTCAACGGAGGCAGACGGAGCAGACAGACGACTTTACGAGGGGTATGGTGATCGGGCTGAGAAGGGCAGGTTGGTCGCTTCGTCAAATCGCAGCCGACACCCATAGGGATGTGTCCACGCTGCAGCGCCTGTGGCGAAGATGGTTGGTGCAGGGACATGTGGCACGTGCGAGGGGTCCAAGCGCAGCCCGAGTGACGTCAGCACGCGAGGATCGGTGCATCCGCCGCCAAGCGGTGGCAGCCCCGCACGCTACGTCAACCGCCATTCTTCAGCATGTGCAAGACACCCTGGCTGTTCCAATATCGACCAGAACAATTTCCCGTCGATTGGTTGAAGGAGGCCTGCACTCCCGGCGTCCGCTAAGAAGACTACCATTGACTCCACAGCATAGACGTGCACGCCTGGCATGGTGCCGGGCTAGAGCGACTTGGATAAGGGAATGGCGGAACGTCGTGTTCTCCGATGAGTCACGCTTCTGTTCTGTCAGTGATAGTCACCGCAGACGAGTGTGGCATCGGCGTGGAGAAAGGTCAAATCCGGCAGTAACTGTGGAGCGCCCTACCGCTAGACAACGCGGCATCATGGTTTGGGGCGCTATTGCGTATGATTCCACGTCACCTCTAGTGCGTATTCAAGGCACGTTAAATGCCCACCGCTACGTGCAGCATGTGCTGCGGCCGGTGGCACTCCCGTACCTTCAGGGGCTACCCAATGCTCTGTATCAGCAGGATAATGCCCGCCCACACACTGCTCGCATCTCCCAACAGGCTCTACGAGGTGTACAGATGCTTCCGTGGCCAGCGTACTCTCCGGATCTCTCACCAGTCGAAAACGTGTGGGATCTCATTGGACGCCGTTTGCAAACTCTACCCCAGCCTCGTACGGACGACCAACTGTGGCAAATGGTTGACAGAGAATGGAGAACCACCCCTCAGGACACCATCCGCACTCTTATTGACTCTGTACCTCGACGTGTTTCTGCGTGCATCGCCGCTCGCGGTGGTCCTACATCCTACTGAGTCGATGCCGTGCGCATTGTGTAACCTGCATATCGGTTTGGAATAAACATCAATTATTCGTCCGTGCCGTCTCTGTTTTTTCCCCAACTTTCATCCCTTTCGAACCAGTCCTTCTTGGTGTTGCATTTGCTCTGTCAGTCAGTGTATATAACATGTCCTGACTGATTGACGGAGTCATCATTGCCGAGCCAAAACTACTGAACTTAAAGTAATCAGATTTCTGGGATACTTTTAAATTACAGTGCAGGTGCTCATTAAGGAAGGATTTTTGGATATTCCATCACTAAGGGGGTGAAAAGGGGGGTTAATTTTTAAAATGAGTATAGCTATATCTAAAAAACGTTTTTTTGCTAGTGGTTTTACGTCGTAACGACACAGATAGGTCTTATGGCGACGATGGGACAGGAAAGGGCTAGGAGTGGGAGCGAAGCGGCCGTGGCCTTAATTAAGGTACAGCCCCAGCATTTGCCTGGTGTGAAAACACGGAAATCCATTTCTCAAAAACTTAACAGTTTAAAAACGTGAAAACTGGCATTTGGAATATCCTTTTAAAGTAGACGCGTCCTTTTTGTTTTTGGAAGATCCACTCTACGGGGGTAAAAATAAGGGAAACAGAGGATGAAACCTTCTTTATGACGATACGTGTATCTCAAAGATGTTACAGACGTGAAAATTGAGACATAGATTCTCCTTTAAAAAGTGAAACATATATGTTTTGTTTTCGGAAAATTCATTTAAGAGGGGGTGGGGGGTGAAGAGTGAAAAAGAAGGTGAAATTTTAAAATGAGTATAGGTCCATATAAGAAACGTAAAAACTCGTAATCGGAATGTCCTTTATAAAGAAATATGATTTTCTTTTCCTTTCGGAAGAAGACTGAATAACGGACTGAATTATTTTTACGAGGAAGATTAAAAGTTGGTACTTGGAATCTCCTTTAAAAGTAATGAAATATTGCTGTTGTTTTGTTTTCGGAAAAGCGACTTAACGCGGGTGAAAGAAGTGAAATATGAATTATTTTGATGAGGATCCTGACATCTCAAAAACCGAAGCTAATAATAATAATAATAATAATAATAATAATAATAATAATAATAATAATAATATCCCCTCTTAAATTCATTCACGAGAAAATAGAGAAAATCTGCCGATTCGAAAAATGAATGTATCGGCTAAAAGGAAAGTCCAAGAAGGGCATGGGAAAGAAAGACTCCCCAGGACTTGCAAAACTCATACCGTTAGGGCTGGAAGAGAACATGAATTAACAAAGGAAGGTCAGATAGGAAATATGAAAATGAGGAGCCTGGGACAAACAAGTGGAAATAGCGCTGGACCCCGGTGTTTCCTGCATCCCACGCACAATGAAACTCAACTTGTAGGATCCCAGAAAGGCACAGTAGATATTTTAGATCCAGGAGGTCAAATGGACTGTATCTATTGACCTATCGAAGGCTTTTGATACGACCGGGCAAGTTGGCCGTGCGGTTAGGGACGCGCAGCTGTGAGCTAGCATCCGCGAGATAGTGAATTCGAGCCCCAATGTCGGCAGCCCTGAAGATGGTTTTCCGTGGCTTCCCATTTTCACACCAGGTAAATGCTGGGGCTGTACCTTAAATAAGGCCACGGCCGCTTCCTTCCCACTCCTAGCCCTTTCGTACCCCATCGTCGCCATAAGACCTATCTGTGTTGGTGCGACGTAAAACAAATTGTAAATTGCTTTTGATAGGATAAATCATGGGAGATTACTGATGAAAATAAGGGCAACTGGACTAGACAGAAGACTGGTTGAGTGAGGCTACATTTTTTCTAGAAAAATAGAACGCAGAGAATAAGAGTAGGTGAAGGGTTATATCTGATCCTGTAATGATTTGGAGGGGATCCCAGCAGGGAAGTATTATTGGATCTTTATTTTTTCTTATATATAAATTATATGAGTAAAAACCTGGAATCACAGGTAAGAATATCTGCGAATGATGTTATATTGTATAGAGTAGTAAATGAGTTTCAGGATTGTGAGCGACTGTAGTGAAATGGACAGCAGATAATGGTATGAATGTGAATGGGGTAAAAATTCAAGATGTAGGTTTCACCAATAGAAAAAGTCCTGTCGGTTTTAATTACTGTGTTGATGGGGAACAATGCAGGTACCTAAGTGTTAATATAAGGAATGATCTTCAATGGTGTAATCATATTACCGAGGTAGTTAAGAAAGGATATCTTCACATGGCTATGCGAGTATTTAGGGGTTTTAGTGAGGCTGTAAAGGAGAGGGCGTAGAAGTCTTTGGTAAGATTACAGCTAAAGCATGGCTCCAGTGTACGGGTGTACGGGTGATACGAGAACTGGAAATATCCAAAGAAAAGCAGCATGATTTGCTCTGGGTGATTACCGACAAAGGAGTCGTGTTCATAAAATGTTGCAAACTTTGTGCTGGGAAGACTTGAGAATAAGGAGACGAGCTGCTCGACTATGTGGTATGTTTCGAGCTGTCAGTGGAAAAATGGCGTGGAATAACGTATGTAGAAGAATGAATTTTTAAAAGTAGGGAAAATTATAATATGAAGATGAATCTGGAATTCAAGAGGACACATTTGGTGAAATATTCACTTATAGGACGAGGAGTAAGGGATGGTATAAATTCTGAAGGAAAATGTGTAGATAAATTTTCAAGTTCTTCGAAAATATGCAAGAAGAAGCTAGGTAAATAATTATAAATAAATGTAAATATGAGGTAAGGAATTGATGGGTAATCTGCCACCTGGGGAACAGCCATAAATGCAGAGCGATGATTGATTTTATTTATTTATTTATTTATTTATTTATTTATTTATTTATTTATTTATTTATTTATTTATTTATTTATTTATTTATTTATTTATTTATTTATTTATTTATTTATTTATTTATTTATTTATTTATTTATTTATTTATTTATTTATTTATTTATTTATTTATTTATTTATTTATTTATTTATTTATTTATTTATTTATTTATTTATTTATTTATTTATTTATTTATTTATTTATTTATTTATTTATTTATTTATTTATTTATTTATTTATTTATTTATTTATTTATTTATTTATTTATTTATTTATTTATTTATTTATTTATTTATTTATTTATTTATTTATTTATTTATTTATTTATTTATTTATTTATTTATTTATTTATTTATTTATTTATTTATTTATTTATTTATTTATTTATTTATTTATTTATTTATTTATTTATTTATTTATTTATTTATTTATTTATTTATTTATTTATTTATTTATTTATTTATTTATTTATTTATTTATTTATTTATTTATTTATTTATTTATTTATTTATTTATTTATTTATTTATTTATTTATTTATTTATTTATTTATTTATTTATTTATTTATTTATTTATTGTATGCACAGGGATAACATGTATGAGGATGGCAGGTTGAATTGCAGAACCCGTTGGAAGTATGTTCACGAACAAGGTTTGAAAAGAGAGTGCATTACGAAATTTGGGTATACTGACAGTTACGAGTAAGTTACAGGCAAGTGTTCGCTGAAGCCAGCCGGTATCTATGACGATGTGCAGCAGAATGTAGAGACTACCAGTTTATGTAAAGT
Organism: Anabrus simplex; assembly: GCF_040414725.1. Lineage (NCBI taxonomy): Eukaryota > Metazoa > Arthropoda > Insecta > Orthoptera > Tettigoniidae > Anabrus > Anabrus simplex. The sequence continues at coordinate 97,932,835 of NC_090275.1, read as the reverse complement.
AGAATCTCTCTAATATTTCACCCCAATAGTCCGGCGCGCTGCTCAGCCGTTACAAGCCGTGCTACCGACCAACTCACATAAAGAACACACTCCCGCCTATCGATACTTATCGCTCGATGTATCACGTGTATCACATGATTTACAGGGTCAATTGTTTTCTGCCCTGTCTGTACACACGGGTCCCAGCAAAACTCGCTCACCTTGGTGCCAAAGTTTGCTGGATACAATGGGACAAGTTGAATTTGTGTTACTTTTAATTTTGGTCTAGTGGGAAAAAATGGTACAACATTATTTTTCACTTTCCAGTAAATATTCGTTTAATCTAAAGATAGCATATAAATACTAGAATTTAAATTGGGAACATTACCTTTAATCGTCAGAGTGACGAACAACGGGCATTTAAAATGAAACTCCGAAAACGTGGAATTTTCTGTTCTGCAAAATCTAGAAAATATTAATGGTAATTTCTCCGTTATGTCAGTATTTTATACAGAATCTTGAATCGGTAAAAGGAAGAAAATTACTGGAAAACTCTTCACATAAATTTAAATTTTGATGACAAATATCCAAGTTGGTTAATGGGAGTGTGACTGGCCTATCCTGCTAATATTAAATTTGCTCATTTTATGACCTATTTTCTCAAGAAGTCCTTTATTAAGTTGCATGATGAAACTTGTGCGGGTTACTTACAAATACCGCATGCACTTACTTCTCTAGGTTGATTGCTGTAGGCTATATATTCTATGAGTTAAGATGAAATTTTTCTGTTAATTTTTATTATAATTTTTCCTTACGTTTTGCGCATTTTGCTGAAAATATACAAGCTATCTCTACCGTTCTTTGAGGTACAGTCTCACAAGAATATTATAAATGAATTTGAAAGAATCCAAGAGTCTGTCTTCTATAGTTAATGAGATAAAGGGTTATTTGTCTGAATAAAGTGAGTTTTTCAGACATTGCAATAAAAATTAATTTCAATGAAACTCGCTTTCTGAGTGTATCCTCTTCCTCCTCCTTTATATTTACACTGACTGACAGAGCAAATGCAACACCAAGAAGGAGTGGTTCGAAAGGGATGAAAGTTGGGGAAAAAACAGAGACGGCACGGACGAATAATAGATGTTTATTTCAAACCGATATGTAGGTTACACAATGCGCACGGCATCGACTCAGTAGGATGTAGGACCACCGCGAGCGGCGATGCACGCAGAAACACGTCGAGGTACAGAGTCAATAAGAGTGCGGATGGTGTCCTGAGGGATGGTTCTCCATTCTCTGTCAACCATTTGCCACAGTTGGTCGTCCGTACGAGGCTGGGGCAGAGTTTGCAAACGGCGTCCAATGAGATCCCACACGTGTTCGATTGGTGAGAGATCCGGAGAGTACGCTGGCCACGGAAGCATCTGTACACCTCGTAGAGCCTGTTGGGAGATGCGAGCAGTGTGTGGGCGGGCATTATCCTGCTGAAACAGAGCATTGGGCAGCCCCTGAAGGTACGGGAGTGCCACCAGCCGCAGCACATGCTGCACGTAGCGGTGGGCATTTAACGTGCCTTGAATACGCACTAGAGGTGACGTGGAATCATACGCAATAGCGCCCCAAACCATGATGCCGCGTTGTCTAGCGGTAGGGCGCTCCACAGTTACTGCCGGATTTGACCTTTCTCCACGCCGACGCCACACTCGTCTGCGGTGACTATCACTGACAGAACAGAAGCGTGACTCATCGGAGAACACGACGTTCCGCCATTCCCTCATCCAAGTCGCTCTAGCCCGGCACCATGCCAGGCGTGCACGTCTATGCTGTGGAGTCAATGGTAGTCTTCTGAGCGGACGCCGGGAGTGCAAGCCTCCTTCAACCAATCGACGGGAAATTGTTCTGGTCGATATTGGAACAGCCAGGGTGTCTTGCACATGCTGAAGAATGGCGGTTGACGTGGCGTGCGGGGCTGCCACCGCTTGGCGGCGGATGCGCCGATCCTCGCGTGCTGACGTCACTCGGGCTGAGCCTGGACCCCTCGCACGTGCCACATGTCCCTGCGCCAACCATCTTCGCCACAGGCGCTGCACCGTGGACACATCCCTATGGGTATCGGCTGCGATTTGACGAAGCGACCAACCTGCCCTTCTCAGCCCGATCACCATACCCCTCGTAAAGTCGTCTGTCTGCTCCGTCTGCCTCCGTTGACGGCGGCCTGGCATTCTTAGCTATACACGTGTCCTGTGGCACACGACAACACGTTCTACAATGACTGTCGGCTGAGAAATCACGGTACGAAGTGGGCCATTCGCCAACGCCGTGTCCCATTTATCGTTCGCTACGTGCGCAGCACAGCGGCGCATTTCACATCATGAGCATACCTCAGTGACGTCAGTCTACCCTGCAATTGGCATAAAGTTCTGACCACTCCTTCTTGGTGTTGCATTTGCTCTGTCAGTCAGTGTATAAAAGGTGGTAAAGTACAATAAATCAAAGATGAAATTGAAATGGGAATCAAAATTCAAGGATAGGAAATTAAAATTCCGAAATATGCCGATGATATTGTTATTTTATTTGAGTCTGCAGAAGATATGGGGACATTCCTGAATGTTATAAACACAGTTTTGGAGGAGTAGCATTAGGTGATAATAAATAAGTAATGGAATTCAGTCGGACAAAGTCAGGTGATGCAGGTAATATTAGATTAGAGAATTAAGTCTTAAAAGTACTAGATGCATATTTTTACCGAGGTAGTATAAAATTCAACAATGGCAGAGTTGAGGAGGACATAAAATGCAGGCTAGCACGAGCAAGGAAGAGCTTTCTTAAGAAAAGAAATTTGCTCGCTTCGATCACTGGTATGGGAATTAGAAACATAATTCTGAAGACTTTCTTCTGCGGTCAGATATTGTATGGATGTGAAAGATAATATCAAGCTGAAAGAAAAGAAGCTCTTGAAACGTGGTGTTACAGAAGAATGCTGGAGATGAGATGGGTGGATGGAATCAGGAATGAAAAGATTCTTATTTGAATTGGAAAGACGAGAATGATTCGGCAAAAATTGAGCAGAACAGGAGACAGAATGAGATACGACTCATCCTAAGACATCCAGGACATCTTCAGATAGTTTTTGTTGGAAGTGTAGGTGGTAAGAACGGCAGAGGTAGACCAACGCATGGGTATGACAAACAGATTTGAGTAGATGTTGTAGTTACGTAGAATAAGGTGGCATAGAGGTCTGCATCTAATCAGACGATGAACTGATGATCTAAACTACGACAACAACAACAACACTTCACTTCTACGGAAATATGATCTAAAATTCACTTTAATGTTATTAACTCGAAGTGTACGAATTTCTTCAAAACTCTATAAAACTTTAAATTACAAATGTATTAAGGCTAAGAATGCTAAATATAATAATTAAAACGCTGAATTTCTGATTTCCAAACGCTAGTAGTCAGCACCCGTAATAATGCTATAAACCAGATCGACATTTAGCTTATATTCTACCTAGCGATTTAGCCACGCGGTTAGAGGCGCGCAGTTGTGAGCTTACATTCCAGAGATAGTGGGTTCGAGCCACACTGTCGGCAGCTCTGAAGGTGGCTTTTAGTGGTTTCCCATTTTCACAACAGGCAAATGCTAGGGCTGTACATTAATTAAGGCCACGGCCGTTTCCTTCCCACTCCTAACCCTTTCCTATCCCATCGTCGTCATAAGACCAGTGCGACATAAACAAATTGTAAAAGGAAAAGTCTAAGGAACTGGCCTATTACTTAAATTTCCGTTCAGAAATTTGACGCACGGCGGGGAAGAATACCTGCAATATGGGAGACGAAAAGAAAGAGAAAGTCATTCCGCGCGCCTAGACGTAGGACCGTAAGCAATTTGTCTCCCTCACCGAGCATGGCAATGGCACTTCAGCAGCCTCCAGCACAATGAGAAATTAAGAATTACACGTACAGAAAGCGCAAGCTCATAATTGAATGAAACGGAGTATTACGTAAGCGAGAAGGAAGAAATAGAACATGTAGAATCTATGTCCCAGAAGGAGGTGGGGCGTGCTCACAAATCTGTTACCTGCACAGACATAAAGCACTTTGATTAATATTTATGTTGGCAGTAATTCCGTCATTACGGCGAAGCGATCGACGATCACTGCCGTTGTTAATCAATCACTCAATAATTACAGCTCGCGCGGCACGCAACTTCTACTGCTGGCTGACATGCGCTATGTTTCTGGCCTGATGAATAGATTTAGCTACTTTCATCACAGTCGATGTTATCAGCTAGCAGGGGCCCATGGACTATGGCAGGGTGTCGAGAGTCCTAAAATCGACGGCCTGGAAATATATACTCGAGCAGAGGTCTTCAATTATTTTTACTTGAGGTCCCTATAGATGGTAATATTGCAATAGAGCAGGGGTGCACAAAATGCGCCGTGAAGGCATTTTATATGGCCCCTGGGCCGAGATTTATAATGTGCTTAAATTTCAGTTTAATTTTTTCGTAATTACCGAAAAACATAATAAGAACGTTTTTGTAATTGACGGAGATAGGAGATAAGCGATAAGAAGAATCTCTGATTTATTCGTAGTTTTATTCTGGGCAAGAGGTTTTTTTTTTCACTGGTTTGTAGGCAAGTTCTAAGATGCATAAATAATCCCACCTTAAAATTAGGTATGGATTACACGTTATCCATATGTTTCTTGGAATTACAGTTCGAGACTTCCCCAGAGAGTGAAAGACCTGCTGCATTTCTTCTTCGTCTTGAGACAGGCAGGTTTTTTTTTTTTTTTTTGCTTTACGTCGCACCGACACAGATATCTCTTATGGCGACGATGGGATGGGAAAGGCCTAGGAAGTGGAAGGAAGCGGCCGTGGCCTTAATTAAGGTACAGCCCCGGCATTTGCCTGATGTGAAAATGGGAAACCACGGAAAACCATCTTCAGGGCTGCCGACAGTAGGGCTCGAACCCACGATCTCCCGATTACTGGATACTGGCCGCACTTAAGCGACTGCAGCTATCGAGCTCGGTGAGGCAGGTATCAACTGGACATCCTCCATGCTTCTCTGTCCTCAGCAACTTGCTTCAGTTGTTCATGAATTCTCCCTTGTTTGACATCTGTTAACATTCAAAATCTTCTTCTTCCTATTCCTCTCCTTCCATCTATTTTTCCCACCATCACCCTCTGTTGAAGACAATTTCTACGTGTTGTATGACGCAACAGGGATATTTTCCTCTTCCTTATCGTTTTAATCAGGCGTCACTTCTCTCCTACTCTCCTTAGCACTTCGTCATTTCACACTTAACTGTCCGCTTCACTTTTTCCATTCTCCACAACCACATTTCAAAACTTTCCAAATACTTTGTTTCTTTCTTTCTCAATGTCCATGTTTCAGCTCCATATGACACTACACTCCACACAAAACACTTTGCGAACCCCTTTCTGAAATCAATAGGGATTGACTTAGATGTCAAAAGCCCTCTCACCTTTCCGAAAGCTTCTTTGCCGGGCTGAGTGGCTCAGACGGTTGAGGCGCTGGCCTTCTGACCCCAACATGCCAGGTTCGATCCAGGCTCAGTCCGGTGGTATTTGAAGGTGCTGCAATATATCAGCCTCGTGTCGGTAGATTTACGGGCACGTAAAAGAACCCTGTGGGACAAAATTCCGGCACCTCCGCGTCTCCGAAAACCGAAAAAGTAGTTAGTGGGACGTAAAGCCAATAGCATTATTATTATTATTATTATTATTATTATTATTATTATTATTATTATGAAAGCTTCTTTTCCCATAGATATTCTGATTCGTATTTCTTCTGTACAGTTTCCATTCCATGTTAACAAACTTCCCAAATATCTGAATGACTTTACTTCTTCTTCAAATTTCTTTCCCTCTAGTGTTATATTAACAGCAGTCTTCTCCTTTCCTATTCTCATCACCTTAGTCTTCCGAATATTGATCTTCATTCCTAACTCTTTGCCCACTCTCTCACATTTGTTAGAGATATTTTTTTCTGATTCCTCTAATACCGCCATATCATCTACGTGTTTTATTGTCGTTATCGGTTCTCCACCCACTACAACGCCTCTTGCTTTTCTGAGGGCCTTCTTTAACAGCTTTCCGGCATATATATTGAACAGAGCCGGTGACATACAAAATCCCTGTCTCACTGCTCTTCCGGTACCCACTTCTTCTGTTTCATACTCATCTACTCCACGCTGCATTCCCCGGGGTATTATATAGGTACAGTTATCTTGGAACATCCACAAGAAGTGGTCAGTTTACACACTGAAAGTGCTTTGGGAGGCTCTTTGTGGTTTACTGCGTTACCGTGAGCTGACGTTCTTATGAACTACTGATATTTAAAGTCGTTTAATAATGTATTTGTGAACAAAAATGTCCCCCCCCCCCCCAAACGTAGAAAAGTGGACTATGTGCCGTGAGTCGCACACCTCTCATTAATTAGTAAGTTTATCACAAGTTAGAGAGTGTTGTTTTCCATTTCTTTTATCAGGTTATTGTTTGTACTATCGAATAGCCATGCGAGAGGTTGGTTGGTGATTGAAGAATGGGGCACCTGAGTGTGTGGGTGTATTTGTTTGTTAGTTAAGGACGGGGGGGGGGGGGGGTTGGCAGTTAGAGAAAAATGTGGCCCTCGGTTCGTTTAGGAATCTGCCATTCGGCTCGCCTGCAAATTAACTTGAGCACCACCACTGCAATAGAGGGAGCTCTGGTGTCCACATAGTTGGTTGATTATGATACGTGCTAGTCTCCCTTACAGTGATTGGATACTCCGTATAAAGTCCGGTGCCTTGGGGTCTACCTGAGACTTGTTCTCACGCAAAACTGTCGCTCCGGTGACATCAATAATTACGATGGAATGCGAAAGCTCATTACGATGGATACTCAGTATAACAATTACAGAAAAATAGATACGGTGCATGTTGGTATCAATTAGCACTGTATTTCATTGGATTTTTAAAATTGTCAAGCAGTGAGGTGTTTACACACAACTAATACACACAATTTTTGATCAACGATATTTTAAATTCAGTTGGGGCCATCTGGTTCCTGGTCCGACATCTCTGTACTCCGACCGGCCAACCGAGCAGAGGGCGGGTGGCCACAGCTTTACCGTAGCTCTACGTCTCTGTATTCGGGAGATAAAGAGGGGCTGGTACCCACCGTCAGCTGTCCTGAGAATGTTTTCCGTGGTTTTCCATTCTCTTGCACTAAGGCGAATGCCGGGATACTTCCTAGCACAGGCCACGGCCACCAAACCCCTCACCTTCTCCCAGCATCCCCTTCACCGTAACAAATCTCCTGGCCTGAGAAACGACGTCAACGTCGAAGAAGCCCGCGTCTCCATTCAGGGGAGGAATGTGTGGTCCGAAATATGTTATTTCGATATTTTGAGTGAGTCAATATATTGTTGTTGTTGGCTTTTAGCAGGGTGTTAAATCAGAAATAAGTGATGGGGGGGGGGGGGAGAACGAACATAGGGCTTAGCTACTAGTGTTTATTTAAGGTAGTATCCGGCGGGGAGAGGGGTTGTAACATTTCCCTGTAATTTAATTACCCCTCCCCCAACAAAAATGTAGCCAACGGCCGTAGCCGTGTTGAAACACCGGATCCCGTGAGATCTCCGAAGTTAAGCAACATTGGCGTGGTCAGGAGTTGGATGGGTTGCCACGCGCTGTTGGTGGGGGGTGAGGGAATGGAGGAGCGGAAAGGAACTGGCCACCCTACCGCACGTAAACTCCGGCTCAGGAATACCTCTGCGGAGGTTCGGACCTGCCTTCGGGCAGAATAACCCTTACCTTACCAACAAAAATGTGAATTTTAGATCGTTTTCTTTGAATGTTGTTGTTATAACGAGAATGATAAACATTAGAACGTTATTCAAATCAGCTGAGAAGTTTTGAGAGACTGTCGCTTTCTTAAGAAAGGTCAGACGAGGCGCGATTTGTCATGATTTATTGCTTTGTTAGTGGAACCTTCCTCTATCAGTGCTAAGTTTTGACTGAACAAATTTGTCAGTTTGTACACTGCTTAAGGGAATATTGTCCTATTATCGGAAACACGCCCGCTCCAAGAAGTGCAGGAGTGGTGTAAGCTCGAGCTACTTAGAGCAATTACAAGGGAGGAGAGATTCAAGTAATTTATATTTTTGCCCGGGTTTCAGATGGAGTTGTCAGAGTGAAACATGGAGAATAGGCTGCAGGTCTGGATTGCCTCTCCTTCGTTGTTTTAATGCTCAAGCTCTGGCAGTCATTTGAATTATTGCTGATGTTTTTAAATCAAAATATGCACAGTAAAAGCATTAATTTCAGTAATAAATTATATGTGTTCTACATTTTCCTCATTATTTTATAATGAAAGATTCCTCCCCCCCTCCCGAGCAATTTTAGTCAGATAAGATCGTTGGTGGGGGAAAAATCCCTCTTCCCCCCCCCCGGCGATTTCGCACCATGACTTTTAGTAATAGTGGTGCCGGGCTGAGTGGCTCAGACGGTTGACGCGCTGGCCTTCTGACCCCAACTTGGCAGGTTCGATCCTCGCTCATTCCGGTGCTATTTAGAGGTGCTCAAATACGTCCCACTCGTGTCGGTAGATTTACTGGCACGTAAAAGAACTCCTGAGGGACTAAATTCCGGCAAATAGCAAATAGCATTATTATTAGTAGTAATAGTGGTAGTAGTTGTAGTAGTAAGTAAGACATCACCTGTTGGCTGATAGTCTAAAGTGAACATGCACAATTACTGTTCATTTTTGTAATATAATCAGCGACCAGCATTGCGAAAGGAGAGGTGACACTACCTGCACTCTCCTGCCATTATTTTCAGAATACACGAGTTCATGTGGCTAAACTAGTGGCCAAGTTATAGGTAGGGCGCACATTGAGAAGCTGTTCACAGCAGAGGTGGGCTGAAAAATGAAATGCTGTATGGCTTTTAGTGCCGGGAGTGTCCGAGAACATGTTCGGCTCGCCAGGTGCACGTCTGTTTTTTATTTGATTCCCGTAGGCGACCTGCGCATCATGATGAAATGATGATTAAGACGACACGTACACACATACACCCAGCCCCCGTGCCAGCGAAATTAACCAATGACGGTTAAAATTCTCGACCCTGCCGGGAACCGAACCCGGGACCCCTGTCGCCAAAGGCCAGCACGCTAACCATTTAGCCATGGAGCCGGACAGAGGAAGGCTAAGTGGGCAGGACAGTGCAGCGCTGAGGATACTGCGAAGTGCTGTGAGTGCACAATGCCACGCAGTGGCTCGACGCATTTCAGAAAGAAAAAAAGAACGATGTTTTCTTTGGACCCTAATAGAGTAGGGCATCCAATATAAAGAGAGTCCTAATTCCTACTTTCATGGCTCCAAACCAAACCCCATGGCACTACAGCCCTTGAAGGGCCTTGGCCTACCAAGCGACCGCTGCTCATCCCGAAGGTCTGCAGATTACGAGGTGTCGTGTGGTCAGCACGACGAATCCTCTCAGCCGTTAGTCTTGTCTTCCTAGACCGGGGCCGCTATCTCACCGTCAGATAGCTCCTCAATTCTAATCACGTAGGCTGAGTGCACCTCCAACCAGCCCTCAGATCCAGGTAAAAATCCCCGACCTGGCCGGGAATCGAACCCGGGGTCGGCGTTCATGACTCCCTCTTGTCTCAAGTGTTCGTTCCTTTACTAACGTTTTCCTCACTTTGCTTGTTATCTAAACAATTTCCCTGGCCGATATTGGTTGGAGACCACGCGGCTTTTCACCTTGAGACAATCACGACGGGAATCACTACCATGACCAGTTAAAACCCTACACTCGAGACCCAAACTACTTTTTGCATCCCTGAGTAACTGAATAACCGATCTTCCACATGAGGATGGTGTTCCTTGTGAGTCCTGGACTATTCAGACATTTTTGTTCATAAATCATCCACCAAAGACCTACAAGGGATCACCTACAAAGAAATTTTATAGAGTATCTCTGACAACAGCCATTACTCCAAATACCAGTGTTTCTCTTGTTGATAGGAAGTGCATAGAGTGACAAATTTCAGTTGTTAAAATATTTTCTGTATAATTAAGGGCTTTTAGGATAATATACACATGGTTTTTTGTGGAATTATGTTTCTTTATAGCAGAAAATTTAGTGAAAACTGTTTGTTCCTTGTGAGACCCACTGCGCAGTCATAAATATTTTTATGGAGACCATGTTAGAGGTTATATGATTTCGTTATTATTGACTTGGTTTTGTTCAGGGACCGAAATGAAGTGTTTTAAAATTGCTTGACAGTGTTTCAAACTCCGTTTATGCCTTAATAATATTTGTATTATATTAAAAATATCATATAATGGCAAACTAACTAATAAACAATTGTTTGCTGCACTGGAAGAAATTCTTGCAGTAGCTGAAAATTGCGAAGGACTGGATGATTCAGATGCTAGTGATGAAGAGTTCAGGATGGAAAATATACCCTTTTCTGAGGACATAACCACTAAGGCTTTCTCCAGACAACCACCAATTGTCCCTGAGCCTAACCAATCAACATTTGGTACCGAACAACAACCACCTACTTAGCCTTATTCCAATCAGCCACAAACATCTGTCAGAGTAGAGTCTGTCTCAGATGGTACAAAACAGAGGGGTCCTAAGCGTATTTCTACCTTAGCAAATCAAACAACAGACAAAGTGAAATATAGAAATGTCATATGGAAAAGAGGATGTATGCAATGGGCTGACGAAGATCTCAAATTTTCTGGAAAAACAGTGCTACCAGATGAAATATGTGAGCTGGATCTGTTAGTCGTAAATGCTTGGCTTTTGTCTAAGAGATGCCTTACTGAAAAAGGGATACAGCCTATTATGACACTTGCTGAATTCCGTGCTGATCTTGGTGTAATACTCTTCAAGTTTGGAAAACCCATAACTTCCCCAAGGGGAAGGCCTAGATCTGAAGTTGAAGTTCAGCTACAGCTAAAAGAGAGGAAAGGCCCTACTACACCAGCACCACAACAAGATTTTCGGAGTGATTAACTTTCTCATTTGCCAGTATTTACCGAGAATCAACAGCGCATTAAATTGACTGGTTGTAGTGCTAAAACACATTCTAAGTGCATAAAGTGTGCAGTATATTTGTGCCTACACAATAAGAAAAACTGTTTTTACAGTTATCACACTAATTGAAATTGAGTAGACACGACATTTCCCATTGAAAGGAAAATATAAAATTTATTTTCAAACTGATCCTTGCTGCAGATTTTTTTTCTTCTTTTAAAATGTTATTTGTTCAGGGCGTCGACCCATGTGGATCTTTTGCCCCTACTGGCACCATATTGTATGAACCTGCGTGTAATTGGAATGGCGGCAATGTGGAATGTTGTATGTGAGTAAAAGAAAATTAAGGACGTCACAAATACCCGGTCCCCAGGCCAGGGATATTAATCATTACAATTAAAAGCCCCTGACCCGGCCGGGGATCGAACCCGGGGCCGCCGGGTGACAAGCGGACGCTTTGCCCCCTACACCGCGAGGCCTGACATGTAATAGCCTACTCTCTGTGTCATAATTAGGCTTATAAAAGGAAATCAAACATATGTGCTAAATTTACCTGATTGTGCAATGCATTATTCATAATCAGCGTGAATGATCATTTTTCATATTAGTTTTTTATTTTTCAAACAATGTATTTTGTACATGCTGTATATATGTGCCCTTTAGTTTATCGTGTTTTTTGCTTTGGAAGGTTAATTTTTTAATTAGATCTTTAAAAAGACCCCTGCAATAAAGTATTTATGTGTTCTAAGAGTTTTCAAACATTATTTTACCCTCAGTGCGCAGTGTTCTTCCTGAGACCCAAACTCCTTTTTAAGCCATAACTTCACATTTTGTAAATATATCTTTTTTACTATTTTTCCACAAATTAGCACATTATAAGTAATAAGTCCGCCTCTGTGGTGTAGTGGTTAGCGTGATTAGCTGCCACCCCCGGAGGTCCGGGTTCGATTCCCGGCTCTGCCACGAAATTTGAAAAGTGGTACGAGGGCTGGAACGGGGTCCACTCAGCCTCGTGAGGTCAACTGAGTAGAGGTGGGTTCGATTCCCACCTCAGCCATCCTGGAAGTGGTTTTCCATGGTTTCCCACTTCTCCTCCAGGCGAATGCCGGGATGGTACCTAACTTAAGACCACGGCCGCTTCCTTCCCTCCTCCTTGCCTATCCCTTCCAATCTTCCCATCCCTCCACAAGGCCCCTGTTCAGCTTAGCAGGTGAGGCCGCCTGGGCGAGGTACTGGTCATTCTCCCCAGTTGTATCCTCCGACCAAGAGTCTGAAGCTCCAGGACATTGCCCTTGAGGCGGTAGAGGTGGGATCCCTCGCTGAGTCCGAGGGAAAAAGCCGAACCTGGAGGGTAAACAGATGATGATGATGATGATGATAAGTAATAAAATATATTTTTTTCATCAAAATTTGAAAAATTGTGCAGTGAAGGGTTTCACGATTGAACATTACTAATTTCCCTCTTATCGATGTTCGGCCTTGAATTGAACTTAGCAACAAAAGTCTAAAATTCATTAATATCTCTGTTATCGTAGCCAGTAAAATAGAGTTTTAGGAGACATAAAATAATGTTATTTGTTTTCTCGTCTCACTAACTACTTCTACGGTTTTCGCAGACGCTGAGGTGCCAGAATTTAGTCCCGCAGGAGTTCTTCTACGTGCCAGTAAATCTACCGATACGAGACTGACGTATTTGAGCACCTTCAAATACCACCGGATTGAGCCAGGGTAGAAGCTGCCACGTTGGGAGTCAGAAGGCCAGTGTCTCAACCGTCTGAGCCACTCCGACAGTGTTTAAGACATAAATAATAGAAAATTATATTCTCTGTAACTTTTGTTATGTAGTATTTATCAACAGCACCAATTATAACATAGATATTTGAAAATTAAACATTAGGCCATCCCCTAAACTATCATTTCATCCAGCGAGAATAAAATATATACCCTAGACTGTAGTTCCTTATTCCCCGACTTCACATACCGAGTTTCATTACATTCTGTTCAGCCATTTTCCCGTGATGCGTGTATATACGCAGGTCGAGTCATAAGTCATGGTAACTATTTTTTTTCTCGCGAACAGGAGACAACACGGAAAATCTAAGATAATCATTTGGAAACGTACGGTATGTACTTGCATATGGTGCCACTAGATGGTGTATGTAAACAACAGTGTGGGTCTAAGCATGCCCCCAGGTTCATTGTGTGAGTGAGAGCGTCACAAACTGGAAGTCAACAAGCAGGAGCAACGATTGTATATTAAAAAAGCAGTTCTCCGTGGCAGAAAAGGCACGCCAATGTCATGCAGAGCTGCGGGAAGCATTAGGTGTGTGACTATGATCTAATCCCAAAAGTCAAGTAGCCATTACGTGGACAACGGTTTGCTAACAAAGAGGACATCGTAACAGCATTTCGGAGAGAGGTGTCACACGTTAGCGATACACATGCAGCGAATGGTATTCAGCGCCTGCCCCACCGCTGGCAACGCACAGTGGAGACTTTGGGTGATTACTTCGAAGGTCTGTAACCAGTGGAGCCCTGTCGTTTGTACGTAGTCTTGTGTATTTGCTGTCTATGCCATAATAAAACAATGTTTACCAATGGCCTGTGTTTTGTCACTTTCCTACGAGAATTTGCTGAAGTCTGAATTTGTCTTCAGGCACTATGCATAAGCAGATGCCCTATATTTCCAATGCATATCTTAGATTTTCCGTGTTGTCTCCTGTTCGCTGAAAAGAAAGTAGTTGCCATGATTTATGACTCGACCCTTGTACATACATACACGACGGAAAATTGAAATTGTAAATTGCATTACACTCCACATGGCACACATCGTACAAAACATAGTGATACCGAACTGTTGTGGTATTTTTCTCCTCTATTTCTCAACAAACTACGTGATTCATGCTCAGGAAACCGTGTACCGAACTCTAAGTTGTGTATGAAAAGTAGACGCAGAACTGTCCTCTCCTGCCTCTCAACTTGCGATGATTCAATGAATTCATTGATGGTTATGAATTCTGTTGATTACAAAAAACTGATCTGGGCTGTGCTGTTTTATCTGCTTCCCCTGCGTACCAATGTGTGTCATACGCTGGGTGGGGATAGAGCGTTCTTTGCCATCACCTGTACTCCACAGAGTTAATCCCATTTGATTTTGATTTCATTTCGAAGATGAAGGAACCGCTTCTTGGCAACCACTTTTGAACTGCTCCAGATAATTATCAGTTGGTAAACCACTCCGTTCTCACCAACCACAGAATATGTGCATCGACAGATATAAAGCATCCGTGGTACGACACGATCCTGGGGATTACATCGAGGAACTGTGGAAGTTTCGCGGAGGTATCTCCTTTGTATTGGTTTCTGAAGCGAGTAACAAGTATACCCTATACTGCACAACGGTTATGCTTTGAGATTTGCATGAACATTAGGGATACGGTCTATTAGAGCTCCTAGAATTTATATTACTCTTGCTACATAACGGAAGATCAGGCTAGACGACACTTCCCAATAACCAAATTAGTCTGCATTCTAACCTATTACTGCAAACGAGGTCTAGTTATAACATAATAGTTGGAACTAATAAAGTAAATATTCTATTTACATTAATGATGTCTCTCAAAACCTAACGCACTCCAATACCTCATTTACGCTGATGATGTACAAATTTACTTCCACACATCTCCAGATCAAAAATTTTTGGCCTTAAAAAAGAACAATCAGGATCTAACGTCGTTTACTTTTTAGTCTTTGAGATGTGGTCTTACGTTAAAACTCAGAAAAAAAGTAAGCCATCATCCTTGGATACCCAAAATTGCTCGCAAAGATCAATCGACCAATGTTATATAATACTAACATACCATTCAGGTCATCAGTAGAAGTCCTAGGCATTACTTTCGATGATGACGAGTTATGAAAAACGCATATTATGCCCAATGGCCACAAAAACATTCTCTGCACTGCACATGCTGCGCGCGTATAAATACTTATTTCCGAAAAACTAGAAACCATCCTGGTAGAAGCTCTGGTTTTCCCTCATTTCGACCATTGTGCCGCGATTTAGAGAGACGCTGGGTGAAAGTTATTGAGCAGATTACAACGTGGTCAAAATGCATGTGTGAGATTCGTCTGTGACCTACGGTACTATGACCATGTAACTCCTTCATATACAACCACTTATCTTGGCCTCGACTAGAAATCAGTCGCACTGTGCATACCATATGCCATCTCCATAAAATCCTTCATTCTTCACAGCCTCTTGACCTTACTTCATATTTTAAATACCTATCCTCTTATCACAGCCCTAACACTAGATCTACTAATAATTCCATCCTTGCTTTACCTACCCATAGATCTGCCATCTACGATAAATCATTCACAGTAATTGCCTGCCGTGGGTGGAACCTCCTTCGCGAGAGTATCAAAGGGTTAAGCGCTATTCGCACTTTCAAAAAAGCACTTTGGAGACATTTTATGCACCAGAAAGGGATATACGTTAACCTGATGCTGCTACTCACAACCATTCTACTGTCATGGATGCCCTGGTAAAAGATTAGTTAAAAATTGTTAAACGTTTTATTTTCCAAATGTTGTTACATTTTTTGCATTATTTTTTTTACATGTAGGCTATTAGTTTTAAAACGTTTTCCTTTTATTATATTTATTTTATTTCAACTTAATGCAATTTCATTACTCATCATTTTGTATTAAGTTATTATTATTAATTTAATTTGTATTTAATCTAGTTATTGTAATATAATACATGTATATTTCAGTGTCTAGCTAGATGGAAGAGAAGGCCTGAAGGCCTTTATCTTACCAGGTGAAAAAAAAAGTTTCTAATTACTACAGCCCGGATTTCGATGCATTAGTAGGTTAGAATCCAAACTTACTGAAGCGAGTAGCACGTATCGCCTACCTTCACAACGAATGTGCTATGGGGTTTGCATAAACATTAGGGGTATGGCCCATCAGGATCCCTATGGTTTATGTTACTCTTACTACATTATGGAAGAGCGGGTAGCCGACACAGCCTACTAACCAAGTTAGTTTGCAATCTAACCTGTTACTGCATAAAAATCCGGGCTTTACTAATTACTATCTAACCCTCGCATGCGCAGACGTACCGATAAAGTAGGCTACTAAACAATTTTGCATTGCAAACGTTCAGCTTCTAACGCTTTCTACTTTATTTCAAAGTACTTGCCGCGCTCGTCGTCGTCTTCGCACAGCTCGAACTGCTCTGTCTAACCTTAATAAGAGACTAGAGATAGCAGCGCTATCATTTCTTTTAGCATACCTATCAACTGCCGGTTCTAATAAAATCGATTGAAGAAGTCAAGTGACAGTCTCAAACCTGTTCGCTGCCAAAAGTAATTAGCGACCGGTTTTTGTTTCCAATTTTCTAACATTAAAAGCTGCTTCCTAACGACGATCAGATCAGTCCAGTGTGTGTCAGTCCAGAACAAACACATTAAATGTGTACATGTACTAAAGTATTTATCTACCTTATTAACTGGCGAATATGACCTTTTAGCGCAATGCAAAGGACTTAGAGGAGATTGTATCACTTCTTTCTGTCCGTATTTCTTTTATTCTTTTACAGTGAACATTTCGTCCCGCTTTAGTCCAAGTTTCTGCGGTCGTTCTCTTAGGTTTGTCCTCAAGGCCAACATGTCATGTGTGAATTTTGTATTTAAAGACCTTCCGGGTTTAGATGCCTTCTTTAGTGAATTCTGCAGTTTTAAGTTCGCTTTTGATTTCTCCAATCAATTTCACAATGTTTGCTTTCCCTTTGATCCTCTTTTCGTAAAATTTGACTATTTGCTTCTCAGTCTGTCAGGGTTAATTCTTTCCTTTCTCTGTCCAAATTGCGTTTTCTAACGTCGCTGTGAATGCCTCTATATTGTTTGATAACCTACTTGTTTTTGATTCTACATTTTTCATAATTGAATTTTGCACCTAGAATTTTCCTAGCGAGTTTTTCAAACTTTTCTCTCTGTGTTTTCGATGTCTTCTTTCCCGCCAAAGTCTAGTTCCTTCGATCTTTAGAGACAATCTTGTTTATTGCTCACTTTGCAATGTCTTAGGTTTATGTGTTTAGAAATTATATTTTTGAGATACTTTGAGTTAGTCAATATTATTGTCTTTTATTCATTTCTGAGGGATGAGAAGGGACAAGGCTTCTTACATCGTTCAGGATTTTGATACACGAACAATAGGCTGCAGGTGCGGAGTTGTAATCTGGCAGTCATTCTATTATGTCTTCATGATGTGCATTTTTGCTGATGCTTTTATGAAAATATGCACAGTAAAAAAAAATTTATTTTAGAAATAAAAGGTGTTCTACATTTTCCTCATTATTTTATAAAAGAAATAACCCCCCCCCCTCCCACTCGGGCGATTTTAGTGGGGAGACCTTTGGGATAAAACCGTCCGGTGGGGGTGAAACCCTCCCCCGCCGCAATTTCGCAACCTGCTACCAACAAAAACTCATTTAGGTAGGTCCAATGAG
This sequence comes from Anabrus simplex, assembly GCF_040414725.1. NCBI lineage: Eukaryota > Metazoa > Arthropoda > Insecta > Orthoptera > Tettigoniidae > Anabrus > Anabrus simplex. The sequence goes on along the minus strand of NC_090275.1, from coordinate 97,915,273 downwards.
ATATGAATAGTATATATCTAAAATCTCCAAGCTGTCCAGACTTTAATGAACTAAACTTAAGATACTGTATTGAAGGACAATAAGTGTTCAGGGCTACGAACAGCGGGGTTCGAGGTCACCGTCTCCCGAATGCAAGCTGATAGCTACGTCACCTAGACCGCACAAGCCATTTGCTCGTTGTTAGATAAATCAAGCTTCCAAGCTTCTGGGAGTGGTATAGAGTCTTTCAGATTCGTATTGCTGTATATGTAATATGAGTAGCTATCTACAGCCAGTGTTTCATTTAGTCCAGTAGACAGGGGGAAATATAACTTTAGCACTTGACAATTAAACATCAAGATGTTTGATCTGCAAGTACCAGCCCTGCTACTGACAGCCTGCCAGCATCCTCAAACACGAGCTGGCTTGTGGAAAGATCTCCACGTCGAACCGCAGTTCGGCCAATGATCGACATGAAGGCTATTTCGATAAAAGCGCACGTTTTATTGCCGAGATAAACAGACCCGTAGAACTGGTCCTCAGTGTTGGCTCTGCTCAATCGTTTAGTGCATTTAAGTACGTCAGATACAGGTCGATCTACTTAACGTAAAGTGTCTCCATGTATGAACCTCATTAGTGACACTGACAACATTTGCTCCATACAATGTCGATGCCTCCAAGAGCGTGTTTAGACTTAACAACTGTTCTTCCAGACGAAGATCGGAGATCGGAAATTGTTAAGAGGTGGATTCCAAACCCAACGAATCAAAATTCTACGTTTTTCAGAAGAGCAGTAAAACTGAAACAAACATTTTAGAGCTGATAGGAAAAATTTTTTGATTTTATTGTATTCGCCATAAGAACGCTTTTATGAAGTACTGGCAGTTACCTGCGGCTTCTTTCGCGTAGATTTCGTAATTTGATAAAAGGCATTGTACTAAGACATTATCTGAAAATCCGTAAAGTATGAAAACTCAACGAATAATTGAGCTTCATTTACCTCCAGAAACTCTTTGTAAACCACATTTGTGGTGTTGCCTTTTAGGGCTGAGATGACCATGCGACATAGAACTGTACACGTGACAAAGTCTTCTCTCAAATAAAAATAAAGTTTCTCTACTTTTAAAGGAGATTCCAAATACCTATTTCCATATCTGTAACATATTCAGGTTTTGAGATATAGGTATCCCAAGAAAAATAATCCCACCCCTTTATCAGCCCTTCCTCCACCCACACCTAAGTGAATTTTTCGAAAAAGAGAGATGTGTTCCTTAATTTTTAAAGGATTTCCCAAGTACTAAGTTTCATGTCTGTAACATGTTAAGTTTTTGGCATACACTGCAGATATTCCGGTACCTACTCATTTTAAAAATTCACCTGCTTTTTCAATTCTTTTCAGCCCCTTAACCGGTTTTCCGAAAACAAAAGAATACGTACTTCTTTCTTTTTAAAGGAGAATCCAAATACCAATTCTTACGTCTGTAACATCTTCAGTTTCTTAGATATCAGTATCAGTATCCTAATAAAAATAATTCAACTTCTTTTTCAGTCCCTTTTTTATTGGGATACTGAATTAGATATTATGCTGCAAGAGATCAAGAATTTATTGGAGATGTTAGAAAGTTAAATTACGTTTTGATCTGTTTTACAGGACATCTATGTTTTGATAAGTAAACTGTATTTTTGTCATCATTAGTTCACATGAATTTTAATACCTGAAAATTGAACCTGACATAATTAGACTTCCAATCACTTCAGATGTACAGTACCTACTTAGAACAGTATAAAATGAATATCTACCTGAAGGAATTCAACAAACACTAAAATTACTTTGAAAAACAGGTTCAGTAAAATAACTTGTTATAGTTAGAATTTATTATTGTATAGAATAGACTACGTTTATTACATTTTGTGCATGTTATGAAAGGGAAATAAAATGAAAAAATATCATTAGTGATTAAGTCACCCTCGAGGACAATATACGATTTGTGTTAACCACTCACTTTCGAGGTATTATTTCAATGTTACAGTATACAGATAGATAAAATCTAAATGCGGGAACATGTAGTGCATGAAAAATACTCCCTGAAACTGCATCAAACATAATTTTACAGAGGTGGACATTATATGTTTTCATTGATTGCTCCTCGTATGATGGTATATCGACTAAAAAGACAGGCTGTAAGTTTCACCAGGAGGAAATAACTGTGTTGATGGAGTGAAGGTAGGCTACGATATGAGGACCTGATAAAAGGAATGATCTTCATTGGCGTAATCCATTTAACACGACACACTGTCACCATGCCACTGGAGGTCTCTGACATCCAACTTGGATGAGTTTCAATGTAACTAGAATAACTGCAGGCAACATGTGGCGTAAATCAGAAACATTGTATGTACTATGTATCAGTTCAATTCTTCGGCGCTACATGGCAATCATGTTTCCTCTGGCATATATTACTGGAATCGGGGGAAATTAGATTTTTGATACAAAATACAAAGTACATAATAAAGTATATATCTAATTTCTATTTTTCAGTATGTCACCGCCAACAACACCGGCAAAGTAGACGCTACGCTCCTGTGTGTATGTTTGGATTGATGGAAAAATCGAAACCATTAATAAGTGTACTTCTATGTTGGTAATCCTTATTACTGTGTGTTGGTAGAATCAAAGCTGAAAAATCAATCAATCAATCAATCAATCAATCAATGATAGCTGCCTCTGTGGATCAGTGGTAGAGTGTCGGCCTCCAGATCCCAAGATAGCGGGTTCAAACCCGGCAGAGGTAGTCGGATTTTTGAAGGGCGGAAAAAAGTCCATTAGACACTCCATGTCGTGCGATATCGGCATGTCAAAGATCTCTGGTGACACATTTGGTGTTTACCCGACAAAATTCATGAAATCTCAGCCATAGACGCCCAAGAGAATTTCGGTTTACTCGGTCTGCCATCTAGTGGGCCTAGAGTAAAACGGAACGTCGAAATTGACGAGCAGACACCTCAGATCAAAATGCAGGGGAGCTCAAAAGGGTAAAGCACTCTCTATCCCCGATTTACAGTTAACGTAAGATGAAAATTTTACATCGAAATGCAATAGGTTACATCAAAAACGGTTTCGGACCTTCCCCGAGGATTAAACTGCTGAGATCGCAAGAAAATAAAAATGTTAAACGGCCATTACCTTTTTGAAGGGCTGCTGACTGATGAAAGAGGCGCTTCCCGCCTCCTGCTATTTTTCCATACACTAAGCTAGATGTTGTACGAGTGGCGGAGAGCCAGGAAAATCAGCAGTTTTTATACTCTCGGGGAAGATTCGAGACCTTTCATGAATGATTAAGACACACCCACAGCCGTTTATTGGATAGCTTACAGTTACACATCGACATTGGTAAAGAAAGACTCTATTGGCTGAAAATTAATGACAGAAATTTACGATTGGCTAATTTCAAAACTGGCGGAAAGAAAAGATTTATATTGCCAACCTACAAATGAAAGAACGGAATTTTAGTTATAGGAAAACTTATGAGTATAAAATATCTTAAAGAAAAGTTTCATCACTTCGCACCAGGGTGCATGATTATAGTTTTTGGTAGAGACATCTGTGAGATAATGTCCACACTTCTTGATAATTAGTAAACAAAAACCATTCGAAATTAACACAGTGACATCTTCTGATAAACGGTTGAATTAATTCAATTTCAAAGTTCAGAGTTTCAATTGTAGAGGAGAACTTTAAGGCGGAAATACAAATGTGCGGCGTATAGGTGTACCAACCGGTACGATTATTATTATTATTATTATTATTATTATTATTATTATTATTATTATTATTATTATTATTATTATTATTATTATTACCAATGATCGGAATTTAGGACAATCAGTTAGGTGGCAGATTCCCTATCTCTTGTTTCGTAACTTATCTTAAATGATTGCAAATAAATTAGAAATTTATTGAACATCTCCTTGGGTAAATTATTCCAGTACCGAGCTCGATAGCTGCAGTCGCTTAAGTGCGGCCAGTATCCAGTATTCGTGAGATAGTGGGTTCGAACCCCACTGTAGGCATCCCTGAAGATGGTTTTCGGTGGTTTCCCATTTTCACACCAGGCGAATGCTGGGGCTGTACTTTAATTAAGGCCACGGCTGCTTCCTTCCTACTCCTAGCCCTTTCCTGTCCCATCGTCGCCATAAGACCTACCTGTGTCGGTGCGACGTAAAGCAACTTGTAAAATTATTCCAGTCCCTAACTCCTCTTCCTATAAACAAGTATTTGCCGCAATTTATCCTCTTAAATTCCAACGTTAACTTCCTATTGTAATCTTTCCTACTTTTAAAAACACAATTCGTCAAATAATGTCATTCCATGTCATATCTCCACTGACAGCTCGGACTATACCACTTAGTCGAGCAGCTGGTCTCCTTCCTCCTAAGTCCTCCCAGCCTTAACTTGGCAACATTTTTGTAACTCTACTCTTTTTTAGGAAACCCCCAGAAAAAAATCGAGCTGATTTTCTTCGAATTATTTCCTATTCTCGAAACAAGTAATCCTGATGAGTGTCCCATACAATGGAACCATACTCTAGTTGGGGTTTTACCAGAGACTTACATGCCCTCTCATTTACATTCTTACTACAACCCCTAAATACCCTCATAATCATGGGCAGAAATCTGTACCCTTTATTTACAGTCCCGTTTATGTGATTACCCTAATGAAGATCTTTCATTACATGAACACCTAGGTACTTACGCCAAAAGGAACTTTCTCGCCATCAGCGTAGTAATTAAAACTGAGAGGTCTTGTCCTATTAGTGAAACTCATACCATTGCCTACTGCCAATCTCACATTGTCGAGGTCATTTTGTAGTTGCTCACAACCTTGTAACTTACCTACAGAATAACATCATCCGCAAAAAGCCTTATATCTGATTCCAGTTCTTTAATTATATCTGGAGAGGGAGGGGGATGATGATGACCTAAAGGATCACAGAAAATTATGAGTAAATTACCCGTATACCAGGTGTATGCATAAGTTCTTGCCGGTTTTTGTGGCAAAGGAAACACGTAATTTTCAAGGGAAATTCATTCTTTGTTTATTCAAAATATTGGCCATCGGCTTTTACACATTTCGCCCATCTTTCTGGTAAGTTATGAATACCATGGCAGAAAAACTGCTTGTCTTATGCGGTATACCATTCGTCGAGCCATTTTCGAACTTGCTCGAAATTGCTGAAGTGCTCTTCTGCGAGCGCGTGCCCCATTGATGCGAACAGGTGATAGTCAGATGGGGCTAGGTCGGGGCAGTATGGCGGGTGCGGAAGGATGTCCTATCCAAGCGATTTCAAGGTATTTTTCACCGGTTTTGCTGTGTGAGACGGTGCATTCTCGTGTAAGAAAATCACTTTGCCATGTCTACTTGCCCATTACGGTCGTCCTTCAATGAATGCGTCATTTAAATTAATCATTTCTTGGTGATAGCGTTGTGCATTACCGGTTTCGCCGGGCTTCAAGAGTTCATAATACACAATACCGCTCTGGTCCCACCAGACACAAATCACGGAGCGTGTTCACTATATGTTTCTACCAGCAAACGATGACTTTCCACAGCCTTTTCCTTTTGATTAAATAAGAAAATCAATTCGTGCCGCAAATGTTCTTATTCAGGCACAAACGACGACATGTCACTGAACGATACAACACAGACGCTAGTGTTTGGCGGACTCAACTTGTGTGTGCTGGTAGGTTAATGTCTGACGAATAAACTGACGCATGTGTCAAAGTCATACGCTGCGTACTGTTCGCTGGCGCCATCTCTTAGTGAAACCGGAATAGACTTATTCATACACCTGGTTTTTACGGAAAATTCTATAAAATAGGAGAAAAGATTTTAAAATATTTGAAAAAATTGAATTTTGGTGACTGTAACAATGGTTTTACAAATATCTCCCTGTTCTATTCACTGTACAGCTCCCGTGTTTACAGAAATATAGTCAGTATCTCCTAATTTACGTGTAAGTGTATATAAATATGGACATAATGATTTGATGAATGTAGTGCCAGCACTTTGCCCTCTAAGAATCAGTGAACACTTGTTCTTCGCACTCGTTACAGCTTTTAGATGATGCCGTTGTACAACAAACTTCCCTTCCGCACTCACTTTTACTCTGCACAATTTATAAAATAAAACACATCTTTTCGAAATTCATTCACTAGTTGAATTAAAAATATAGTTCGCGATGGTTTCTCTTTTGGCATTTTTCTTGCTCTATCTCTCTCTCTTTGAGTCCAGCCCTTCGTAAGGGTGTAGTTTCATCACGCGACAAGCCTTTTCGTGATCAGCATCCAGGAGTCTCTGCTCTGTGCAGAGTGACTTGCTTGCTGTAAGGTCATCCTGGTCAAGCTCTTGATCTGGTCCATCCATCGTAACGGTACACATCCTCTAGGTCTTCGGACATCGGCTTTTCCCTCTATGATAAATGTTTCCATTGCTTCCTGTATTCCGACAGTATGTATGTTTAGTCCTCAGCCCGAAGGCTGGTTGGATCCTCAACAGCTCCGCCATCAGCTGTCATAAATGGCCTAGGCATCACTGAAGAGGCGTACTAGGGAAATGAGGAGTGAGGTAGTTTCCCGTTGCTTTCCTCACCGAGCCAGCCGTTGCTATTACTTATCAGTCTGCCAAGCCCACTGAAATGCATGCACCAACTGACCCTATGAGCAACATTTTCACACCATTCATAGCAGGGACTGGCTGCATAAGGAATGGCATTACTAGCATCACTCATACCTCAGTCACTTTCATCTTGTCAAAGCCAAGGATAAAGCTGAGACAGATCAATGAAAGTAACAATATTGCTCTAGCCCATACCAGAAGACATAGTGCACCGTAAACACAACGTCCTGCCAGCAAAGGCATATTGTATGGACAAAATATCTGAGTTGTTTTTTTATTAATAAGGGTCGACAGTCTTGTTCGGATACCGAGCTGTTTCAGGATCGATTCATTAGTACGGTGTGCTGTCCATGGTATTCGCAGTAATAGTGATTTACTATAGCACCACATTTCTAGAGCATCAATCCTGTGGCGATCCGCCATCTTCATCGTCCAAATTTCTGCTGCGTAGGTCGCGATAGCGAAGATCACAGTTCGAACGAGGGTGAGCTTTGTCTTGGAAGTGATGGAGGTGGGAGGTGGGAGTAAGTTTTGCTGTTGAATTTTCTTTCACATTGGAAGGATAATTCTGCACTGATGCACACAGTTAACTTTTGTTTCTAAATCCTGCCAGTTTCCATTTGTTCTTGGCCTTGAGGTGGGGGCGAGTACCGAGTTTGGTGCATTCCTTTTGTTTAGGAAACACCCCTGTGGGTGGGGTATGCAGACGAAAAATACACGAACGGTATCCCCTCCATGTCTTAAGAGGTGACTAAAAGGGAAGACCAAGAGATTATGACATTAGAACCATGAATATACTTGTGATTAGTACCACATTGCGAGGAAAACCATGGATCTACGTTACATAGGAGCAGTACATTAAGTGAGGAACACTATGGGTTTGTGTTGCCCGTGGGTACTACCATAATGTGTGATACACCATGGGTCTACACTGCCTATGATTAGTACCATTATATGGGCGACATCATGAGTATACGTGAACTGTGATTTGCTTCGCTATGTGAGGAACACCATGGGAATACCGGCGCCCGTGATTAGTCCAACTAAGGACCGGTCTTATAATGAAGGTTTAAACTGAAGATTGAGTTAAACTGTAACTTGAGTTTAAACCGATGTTGAGTCTTATAATGGCCGCTCTAAGTTAAACTGAGGTGAAGAAGGAAATATACGATCTTGGTAGCAGTGACTTGCGAGAAAAGATGACTATCGATGTTTTGTTTACTTCTTGTAGGGAAAATTGCGGATAAAAACAATAAACATTGTCCTAATTTTACTTGTAAGGAAATATAATCGCTTGTGCATTTAGTACAGAAATATATATACAGGGTGAAGCGTAATTCGCGCACTCGGGCGTCGCAGCGCGACTCCTCACATGCCAGCAATAAAAAAATGTCTCTTTCAAAATTTCGTCTTGCGAGTATATCCGGCAGAAAAACGACGTTGAAGAGTAGCAATCTGGCAACACTGTAACCACATGTAGGGTAATTACCTCTGTCAGCAGAAGTAAGTCGTACAGTACAGCTGGTGTAGTGGATAGAGTTTTGGGTTAGCATGCAGCAGGTCGAGTGGTCGATCCTGGGTTGAGGCGTATGTTTTTTATTTCGTAAATGTAGCCCAGGTGGTATGGTATCTGGCATCTTAATCGTCAACAGCGATTGCAGTGGGTCCTCTAGAAACCATTTGCCCTTACATACTACGTTCCTAGAAATGGACGAACAATCGTTTTCATTGGTCAGCTTTGAAAGGCGCCCTTTCCACGTCGTGGGCGTGAATTTATTCGCACCACTTCATCTACTAGATGTGAAACCTGTTTTCTTTGTACACTTCTTTGTACCCTCCTCCAGTGGTCCTATAGATTAGTACCAACTATTATTCTTACCTCGTTCACGTCCATTACATTTCGTTAGGGCCTTACGTTACGTTACGTTACGTTGTTTTAGCGTTACAGAATGTGGTAAATGTAGGATACATGTGACCTCTGAAACGGTGTCTTACTGTATTACAGTAGGTAATGTCAGATGGAAATTAGCAAATAAAAATACGCCTCAACCCAGGATCGAACCATCGACCTCCTGCATGCCAACCAAAAATTCTACCCACTGCACCAACTGTACAGTACGACTAACTTCTGCTGACAGAGGTAGTTACCCTACATTTGGTTACAGTGTTGCCAGATTGCTACTCTTCAACGTCGTTTTTCTGCCGGATATACTCGCAAGACGAAATTTTGTAAGAGACATTTTTTTTTTTGCTGGCATGTGAGGAGTCGCGCTGCGACGCCCGAGTGCGCGAATTACGCTTCACCCTGTATAGTGCGTGAAACATTGGCCTTATCATTCCCTCCGAAATCTCCCATTGTAATGAACATTTCTACCGGAGGCATAAAACCACAATGTTATTAGTAGCTGACTGAGGGTTTCTACAGCATAATTTCTAAAATAGAAGGAAGGTACTTTATTTTCTAAAAATTATATTTTGACATTCAAACAGTTCAAAAAGTCATTTTTATTCTTATATTTTCGTTGCATGTTTCATTCTACCAGTAATTTGCTGAAAACGGGTTATGAGAGTCTGTTTTGTAAGCCTAAACCTATTTAAAAACTCTGTTTCATTCCATATTTGACAGTGACGTGCCCATGGTCGTTCAATAATTCGAACCACTTCATCATCATCGATTAATATTTCTTCAAACACCTTAAAAATATCTTCGAGATCCATTCGTTTGGCCATGTTGTAAGGTTATGTATTCTTAAACTTCAGTTTAAACGGTACATGAGTGGCAATAAAATTAATCTCTAGTTAAACTTAAGATTAAGTTTTATAATACGCGACTAACAGATAAACCGTAGTTTAAACTGAACCAACAGTTTAAACCTCTATAATAATACCGGCCCTAAGTGAGGAACACCATGGTCTGCGTTGCTAGTGAGTGGTGCCATTGTGTATGACATACCATGGGTCTACATTACCTGTAATTAGTACTGCTATAGGAGGAACGCCATGGATCTGCTTTACCAGTGATTAGTACTATTATGAGAGGCCGGTAACCAGGATTTTGGACCCCTTTGGACAACAAGCATCATCTCTGAAAATACGGAATTGTGAATTGGATCCGCTGATTGTTTTGGCTTCGTGGCCTTTTCTTCATCAACATTCGTTTTAGATTCTAATCAGCGGATATATTTTAAAGTTTCAATTATCGTGTCATTTACTTACACCTCGTAGCAATAGGGGCCGATGACCTAGCTATTAGGCCTCTTTAAACAACAATCATCATCATCATCATCATCATCATCATGTTTAGGAAATATTTTCTTCTAATTATCACAGTTCTGTATTGTATTTCTGAACATATCTTGGAAACACAAGACTCGCAGGTATAAATCCTTTCTTTAGCCTTTGTTGGTTACCAAAAACTGCTGGTCAATTGACTTGTTTATGAACGATATTTAGCAAATTTAACACTATGTAAGAAACATTTCCTCTCTAAAGAACCAGAGAAACAAGAAAATGCCATTTGGTCGTTGTTTCAATGACGGTGAAATCCTGACATTCACCCCCCCCCCCCCCGCGGTGCAGGGGGGTTACTACTGCATATAAAAATGATATTTTATATGCAGGCAGCTAACGAATGAAGGGACCGATTATCTCCCTGTATAAGGAGATCCCCTATACCAAGTGCCAACAGTCTCTTTGAGAGTGGATGAGCGGGTATGGGTAAGGACACTCTATTGTCCTGGGGACAAGAAATTATTCCCAAAGGCGGAGGAACCAGTTTGGTCAACGGCATTAGGATGCAGAAGGCAACCAAAAACCACTGCATGAAAGATCCTGAGAGATATTCCAATAAATCCACATGGCGTGGCTGCAACATCAAGATCAGAGCTGGCCGTGTGGATCGTCTACCTCCGTTTGGAGACGACGTCGTAAGAAGAAGAAGAATAAGAAGAAACATTTATAACTTTTATGTCGTCACTTGTCAACTTTTATCAGTCTGACAATAAATGAATATATGCATAATTTTAAAATGATCTAAACATTCTTTGAAATGCTATATATTGACCTAAAACCTTATTGAAAGTTGGAATAATGACATATCATCCCAAATTGGCAAAAATATACCCAAAAAATGCAAAATATGAACGTGTTATTACCATTTCCTATATCTCAGAATGAATTTCTATAATACTGAGCAACATCCTAATGCAATGGGAAAAGAGATGGCATTTCAACAACATCTGCTCCTATTCATATAATTTCTATAAATAAGTAAACATAAAGGTCCTTGATGAATTCCCCTCTTAAATGATTACAGGACCACTGAACCCTAGAAATTGATTACTCTGTACTGTTGACATTAGAATTGAGAACAGTGTGTAAAACATTTAACTCTGCAGCTGTGGCTATTACGAAGCACGGAACTCATTTTACCGTTGGATATATTTATTGTTTTATTACAAGAGTAAGGAATAATATTTATGATTATACAGAATATAAGATAGGTTTTCATCCTGTTCCAGTGTAGTAAAACTATCAGAGATCACTATCGGGGCATGAGCAATGAGGCATTAATGTTTTATACTGCCATTCACTTAATGTGATAATAAAATATATGAATAACCTGCATTACATTCAATAATAGAGGAAGCTTACATGTGAACTAAGAGAAGTGCTGCTGGTACTTCCTTCTTGAAAGTAACGATTTTTTTCTATGCTTAGTGATTTTCTTGGGTCGTTGTGCACACCGTAAATCACTCATGGGTAACGTTGTAGACATGTTTATCTGTTAACTTATACTTATATTGGTATATTTGTTCTCCAAAGTATACGATTATAGCTTTTTTGCAGTTTATTATTGTAAATATAATAGTGAGTTAAATAATGAAAACGCAACACCCGCCATAACACACATGTGATTGATGGCCTGATCCGGGAAAACCGAAGAAAGACATTCGTGGACTCGGTCTCATTCGGAAGTGTCTTCTCCCAGTGGGATTTGACTGATCCTTAAACATTTGTTATGTTATAAAATCATTTTATATAAAATATAGTCGTTATTCATGGAACAGAACGAAATAAAAACTGGGATGTTTACAACATCCCACGCGAGTGCTAACGTTATAAAAGTAGGCGTGATTTCTAGAAGGTTAAGACCAAGTCGTCGACAATATTATAAGAAGCGTTCTGACTGCTAGTGCCGTTGCTGAGAAGTGAAAGGTCTGGCAACTCCAAGTGGACGGAAGACCCGTCTCTATGGCGACAGCTGTAGGTCAATCCACATTTACATAGCAAACATACCCCTACTCCCTCCAGTTCAGCCAGGCAGGCAGTAAACAGATCTTCCCTGCCTTAGCTGTCAGAACGCTTCCTTTCCCTGCCATTTTATAACTCTTAGTAAATGATTCGTTATAAACAATAGTAGGGGGAGGGTGTCTAAAGCGTTGTCTAATTCCTATAACTACTTCGAACGATGAAATCATTCTACTAAAACTTCTCAACCCAGTCTGATATTCAACAAAAAAATCCCTGTTTGCTTGAAATAACCTAAAGCTAATATTACAATCCTTCAGTGTAGCCAACAACTTTTCGCTTGGTACAGTCAAAGTTAAGTAATGATAGGTTGATTAACCGAGTAAGAATTAGTCTTGTCCTTCTCAATGCTTGTATTCGAAGGGTAAACAGATTATCAGAGGTTTAGCATATTTAGGTTATTTTATGGTTAAGCATGAGACTTGTACAATTCGTTTTAAACAATGCAAATTAATTTAAAATATATTTAGGGCCTACTGTAATATTTTAAAACTTAGAATATGTTCATAGTTTTAGAATCGGACTGGAATTAAAAGGACGCTAAATGATAAAGATTATTATTATTAATTTGCTTTCTTCAAAAAACCAAAAACCTTTACAAACAACAAACACACACACAAATACCTCAAAGTCCAAGAAAAAAGATTAATAATAATAATAATGTAATTTGATTTACGTCCCACTAACTACTTTTATGGTCTTCGGAGACGCCGAGGTGCCGGAATTTAGTCGCGCAGGATTTCTTTTACGTGCCAGTAAATCTACCGACACGAGGCTGTCGTATTTGAGCACCTTCAAATACCACCGGACTGAGCCAAGATCGAACCTGCCAAGTTGGGGCCAGCGCCTTAACCGTCTGAGCCACTCAGCCCGGCGAACAAAAGATTGAAATAGTAAAAAGTTCAAATATCTCGGAGAATGAATTAGTTGGAATGCTGTGAAATTGAAAGCAATGGAATTAAGGAAAAATGAACTTGAACTGGCCTTCCAACTAACAAAAGATACATAGAACAAGAAATCCCTTTCATGGGGGTCCAAAATTAAACATGATAAAACAGTGATTAAACCAGAAGCAGCAGAAACACTGAATGTGAATTTTAAAGGCCAGTTGGAGAAACTCGAACTAAAAGAAAGAAACATTTTACGAATAAGATCTCAGGATAATACGGTAATATACATCAAGATTGAAACAAAATACAATAAAATTTAAAAACTCTCATATAGGCCTACTATGCGCAAAAGAATGATAAAAAATTTCGGTCACCTTTTCATAATAAACTCTAAAAGATTAACTGGTCAAATCTTTGCCTTTCTCCGTGCCTGCAAAATAAAACCCAACTGGTTTAAAGAAACCGAAAGAGACCTAGTAGGACTAAAATTTACAGAAAATTCACTATTCAGATCAAGTAGTAATGGAAGTGGAAAATATAAAGTTCCACGAGAAATCTACATCAAAACCCAAACCTACTATCTCGAAAGACCAGAGGAAACGAAGATCAGAATTAATGAAGAAATACTGGCCACTAACAAAAGAACAACAGACAAAGAAATTATTGATTCAACGTACGCAAAAGAGGATGAAACGAAAGCAAAAGAAGAAGAAGAATTTGTTTTACGTCGCACCGACACAGATATGCAATGATGGGACCAGAAAGGATAGAACCGGGCAGGAAGTTACCGTGTCATTAATTAATGTACACTCCTGCATTTGCTTGTTGTAAAAATGAGAAACCACGCAAAACCAACTTTAGGGCTGGCAAGGGTGGGGCTCCAACCCACTATGTCCCGAATGCAAACTCACAGCTGCGCGACCCTAACCTTAAGGCCTGCTCGCTCGGTATTATTATTATTTGAATTTTTGTGCCCAAATAGGGTACGCTTTTGAACATATTTTTGACATTGTTTCTTCCTTTTTTCCAGTATCTTTTCACCTGCTCGCTGAGTTTCTTTAGCGTTTTTCTGATATTCATTTATCTTTTCATTCAGGTTTTTCAGAAAATGGATATTTGTAGAGCCCCGATTTCGATGCATTAATAGGTTAGAATGCAAACTTACTGAAGCGAGTAGCACGTATCGTCTACCTTCACAACGAATGTGCTATGGGGTTTGCATAAACATTAGGGAGGGGTACGGCCCATCAGGACCCCTATGGTTTATGTTACTCTTGCTACATTATAGAAGAGCGGGTAGCCGACACTTCCTACTATTCAAGTTAGTTTGCAATCTAACCTGTTACTGCATAAAAATCCGGCCTTTAGATATTTGTTTCTTAGTGTTACGAATTTTGTTCCACATTGAATGCTTTCTTCGTTAATGCTAATTTCTAGTAGGTTTTTGTTTGTTTCCACCAGCCAGTGGCTGTCAATTATCGGGGATAGCGCTGGGTTATAATTTTCTTCGTTACCTTATTGATATCCATTCTGCATAGGTAACTGTTCAGTTTCAATCTCCCTTTCCTGATTGTATCTATGCCTTTTTCTGTGATTTGACAGATTTTCTGTACTATCGTTCTCATCCAAATTTGATTTTCGCATTTTCGTGCTAGGATTTTTCTGAAAATTTCTCTCCGTAGTTTTCCGATGCTCTTTATTTGAGATTAGTTACAAATATTATCAGTGTTATGGGTGCATAAAGTGGTTTCGGTTTGACGACAGTGTAACGGTGTAGTAATTATACGTAATGTGACATAGATTTTGACATATATACTGTATATCTTACGGCAGGCGATCATCGGAAAATTTCATTACGGAAGTTAGTGTAACAGAGGTGTAACCCTAGCAACCCTGCAAGCTGTGATGTAAGGTATGGATGGATGGCCAGACAATATTACCTAGCAACCATGCAGGTTATGTTATAAGGTATGGTTGGATGGCCAGACAATGTTACCTAACAACAGTGCAGGCTGTGAAGTAAGGTACGGGTGGATTGTCAAACAGTGTTAGCTAGCAACCCTGCAGGCTGCGATGTAAGGTACGGGTGGATGGTCAAACAGTGTTAGCTAGCAACCCTGCAGGCTGCGATGTAAGGTACGGGTGGATGGTCAAACAGTGTTAGCTAGCAACCCTGCAGGCTGCGAAGTAAGGTACGGGTGGATGGTCAAACAGTGTTAGCTAGCAACCGTGCAGGCTGCGATGTAAGGTACGGGTGGATGGTCAAACAGTGTTACATAGCAACCCTGCAGGCTGCGATGTAAGGTACGGGTGGATGGTCAAACAGTGTTACATAGCAACCCTGCAGGCTGCGATGTAAGGTACGGGTGGATGGTCAAACAGTGTTAGCTAGCAACCGTGCAGGCTGCGATGTAAGGTACGGGTGGATGGTCAAACAGTGTTACATAGCAACCCTGCAGGCTGCGATGTAAGGTACGGGTGGATGGTCAAACAGTGTTAGCTAGCAACCCTGCAGGCTGCGAAGTAAGGTACGGGTGGATGGTCAAACAGTGTTAGCTAGCAACCCTGCAGGCTGCGATGTAAGGTACGGGTGGATGGTCAAACAGTGTTAGCTAGCAACCCTGCAGGCTGCGATGTAAGGTACGGGTGGATGGTCAAACAGTGTTAGCTAGCAACCCTGCAGGCTGCGATGTAAGGTACGGGTGGATGGTCAGACAGTGTTACATAGCAACCCTGCAGGCTGCGATGTAAAGTACGGGTGGATGGTCAGACAGTGTTACATAGCAACCGTGCAGGCTGCGATATAAGGAACAGTTGGATGGTCAGACAGTGTTACATAGCAACCGTGCAGGCTGTGATGTAAGGTATGGTGGATGGTCAAATAATGTTACCTTACAGCCGTGCAGGCTATGATGAAAGGTATGGATGGATGCAAAAAGCCTTCGTACAGGCCATGAAGGGCCTTGGAGGAGTGGAAGGTAAAGGCTTCCACCATTGTTAACCTCGGCACGTGGTGGGGTAGAGTGGTTAGCTCTACGCCTGGCCGCCTTTGCCCCCAGGAATTAACCTGGTACTCATTTTTGGTGTAGGCCGAGTGAACCTCAGGGCCATATGCACCTCCGGAAGTGGAAATCACGTTTCTTAAATTTTACGACTTCCTGACGGGAATTCGAACCCACGTCCTTCCGGGCGAACCGAGCACGCCTTTACCGCCTCGGCCAGGCAGCCTCTTATGGATGGATGGCCAGACAATATTACCTAGCAACCGTGCAGGCTGTGATGTAAGGTATGGGTGGATGATCAAACAGTGTTAGCTAGCAACCGTGCAGGCTGCGATGTAAGGTACGGGTGGATGGTCAGACAGTGTTACATAGCAACCGTGCATGCTGTGATGTAAGGTATGGATGGATGTGTGTGTTACCTAGCAACCGTGCAGGCTATGTCTGATGGCTGGCTGCCATCTGAAATTAGCAGCCGTTCATGGATGACCATGACCGAAAGACATATTTATCAATATCATCATCTGATTTCCGCAAATGGAAAAGTACTTTTATAGGTAATTCTGCATTCCTTTTGTGATAATTATAAAATTATTTTACAGTTCTTTGTTTCCTGGCTGGTTTATCCCCGCTGGTTGAATAATTTTGCGTAGATACTTGAATTTACTTGGAAGAACATTCGAATTTGGTGAATAAAGTTTGGTTGTTGAATCCTTATTTAGTTCCTTCCATGTATTGCATCCTTCAATATAAAATTTAGATTCCGGTATTTTTCGCTATTTTATCATTATTATTATTATTATTATTATTATTGCTGCACCAGGTACCTATATGAATGCAAAATAATAACTTTATTTTTATTTCGTGACACACAATTCTCATATCGTAAAGAGTGGAGTGTCGCAGGCTCCACCGGCCTCAGCCCATCTCCTCCTGCAGTAATTACTATTGTATTTTAAACCCATTAACTAATGTCTAATTACTGAGGCCTTCGTGTGTGGCTTGGTGGGTCACAAAAACAGCAAATGACATTTTTATTGGTGCACTCTTAGAGAGCAACTAATTAATTAGTTAATTAATACACTAGTTCAGAGGCGCCCTTGATGAGGTGAACACTGTCCGCCATGTGAAGACGATGTACGTAGTACTTGGGTCTGACATGCGTCCTATTTCTCTCAATTAATTAATTAACTGTTTAACCCATTAGCATTCAGAAAATACAGTTTCATTGATAAGATTTTGTCTTACATATTTTGAAGATAAAACGTAGAGGATCCTACACGAATTAATATTCTTCCACATTAAGAACTAATTGGGGATAATGTCGTGATTAAGTCAAAAATAGCCAAATCCGATTAAATTTATCTTGGAGGGCTGAATTTTTCAGGATCAATAAGTGGTTACTCCAGAGAGTGTAAGAAACACTTGAAATACATATACAGGCATCAAATAATAATAATAATAATAATAATAATAATAATACAAATATATACAATTAGGAGGATCAAACAAGGCGTCTAACATAGAACGAACGAAAAAACTCCAGAAAGCATACACACTCACATTGTCACATTATAATAAGAAAAGCATATCAAGCCAGGCCAAACTTAGACATTACAAAACAGTCGTATTACCAGAAGCATTGTATGCGTCAGAAACGACCACAATTGGAGCATCAGGCATCATAGAGACAGAAAAAAATAGAACGTAAAATTCTCAGAAAAAGATTTGGACCAATACACAGAGATGGCATATGGATGAAACGACCGACTGAAGAGCTGTACCAGCACACTGACAGACTTACAGACATGATCAGAAAACGCAGGCTAACATTTTATGGGCACATACAGAGAATGGACAGCAACAGACTTACAAAGAAAATCTTTGATGTAGTAAACAGTTCAAGCAAGAAAACAAATTGGTATCAACAGGCAAATGATAGGATACAGAAAAGAATTCAGAAACAAAATTAGGAGTACAAAATTTATAGCAAATGAGAAGAAGAAGAGGACAGGAACATCGTGGACAGAACAAAGAAAACAGGAGCACAGCCAAAGGATGAAGAGATTTTGGGAAGAGAAGAGGAAAAAGTGAAAATTGTGTAATCATGAGATATTCGAGTTCAAACACTGTCCATAAAGGCAAAAATGATATGAATAATAATAATAATAATAATAATAATAATAATAATAATAATAATAATAATAATAATAATAATAATAATAATTACAACAGGAAATACCTTACAATCTTCACCAAAATTCGACATTACAACACTGTGATCAAACCTGAAATACTATACGCGAGTGAAACACTGGATCTCCACAGAAAAACAGTACTCGAAGACATCCTAAAGACGTAAAATCATCAGAAAAATTCTCGGCCCAAAACTGTCTGATGAAGGATACCGACTGCAATCTCGTACAAAAACCGAGGAGCTCTCAAACCTTGCGGCCGACATCAGAAAAAGACGCCTGAACTTTTACGGAGACATCAAACGCCTTCCAGAAAACAGACTGGCAACAGAAACATCAAAACAAATAGGTGGACAGCGGAAATCCGCCAAGACCTGGAAGAATCAGGAATCAAAGTGGCCGACTTCGCTGACCGAACCTGCTAAAGAACGAAAATCAACAAGTGGGAAGCAGAATCAGAGAAAAACCACAAGAAGACAGGAGCTAAGTGGACAGAAGAACGAAGAACCACGATGAGAGAAAAATTAAAGGCTGGCTGGCAAAGAAGGAAATGCACAACTTCTAAGTGAGCTTTGCGTGATCAGTTTTCTGGTCTTTTTCGCATCTAATAATAATAATAATAATAATAATATGAAGATCCGCAGAAGCGACAACACGATAGTCACCTTCGTGGACCTGAAGAAAGCGTATGACTCTGTGGACCGACACACCTTGTTCGACACGCTGAATGAACTTCGAATGAACAGGAAGACCAGAGAATTGATTCATTGGACCCTCACAAACACAAAATCTAAGGTGAAGTTTTCGGGTGAAATTTCTGATACTGAACACACGAGTGTTCGGCAAGGAGATGGACTCTCCCCTCTTATGTTTAGCATGGTTTTAGATAATGTCATCAGAGAGTGGGAAAAGGATATCACAGGCATAAACATAAGGACTGCTGGGAACCAAATCGAAGAGAAATGCTTAGCTTTCGCAGATGACCAAGCGATCATCACTAAGAACAAGGAGGAAACTAGGTATGCTATCGAGACACTACACTGAATGGCATCACGGGCAGGCTTTCAGATATTTTGATAAAACCAAGTATATGCAGAATGTTCAGCAAAATTGCAAGGAAGATACAATTGAAACTGAATATGGGATAATCTCACATGTATTCTATACCTTGGAGAAATATTTCTGGATTAGACAGTGTGGCCAATACAGGAAGGGCCTCGAAACTTCAGAGGGCATTTACTCTAAAATGAGACCTGATTCTAAATTGAGAGATTACAAAACACTTGTCTTACTGGAAGCTCTACACGCATCAGAAACCTTAACTTCAGGAGGTCATGTAAGAACAAATTATACCTGAATTATCTGGTATCACGTTATTCGAAGAGAAAAATATGTCTACCAATTAATGCAATAGCAAAAGAACATAAATAGCAAATATATAGTAATGTTATATATAAAATGAACATTATTCCTGCATTTTACAAGTCAAATAAATTATTTGACTGTCATTTTCAGGTTTAATATGTTATTAACCCTTAATTAGTCGCTCACGGAGATTTCCTCCGGGCCGATTACATTTTGCACGGTACTGAACTTCCCAGTTGAACTGTGGGTCTCTCCATTCCTATACCTTTCACCGTGTTCATTTAGACTCATTCTGTCGGCATTTCGGCGCGATCGTGCATCCTGTGTGCGAGTGTGGGATCATTGTTTTGAGGAGTGACATCGCCTGGACGTTTCCACCGTGTGCGATTAAGTAAATTACTTTACATTTTAGTGCATATTTTTTTTTATTTTGGAGGTCGATGACCTTGTTGTTTTGTTCTTATAAACTTATTTTATAAAAAATTCTTTTCGTATTTCATATGATGTGATCGTCGTAGGTAATGGCGAGTCTCACGACTTCAATATCATAATATCATTCGACACAAATAAGGTCTACAGTATTCTGCTTTTAGATCAAACAAACTGTGTAAAAATAACCTACAAGTACTTAAAATGGTTTCTTCTAATTATTCCGAAGAATACTGCAAACGAACATGCCAAAACAACATCTCAAGGGAAGAAAATGACGCGCATTTTTAACCCCGGATGTTACCTCCGTGCGCGACTAGTAACGTAATAATTTTCGCGCGACTATACAAGAGTTAAACGTATTTTATAACTTTATGAAACATGCATTAATTTCAAAAAATACTTCACAAAAATAGATGACCTGTAAAGTGCCATTTTCCGTACACTTTTGAGTGTAGAAAGAAATCGAATTCGTCACAAGATGGAATAAATAGTACTTATTTGACTATCTACACTGTAAATATCGAATTGTAAATAAAATTGTATTGAACAGAATTACTTGGCACCGGGTGACGTTGTCAGGAGAATCCTGTGGAAGGGTCCCTCTCCTGGAGCTCCCCGTATTTGTTTGTTAATAAGTGAATTTAGAGAACGCATTAGTTAGAAAGATTTCCTGTGAAGCTTGAAATCTACGAATCATGCTTACAAGGTGATGTCGCCATGTGGTGTTCTAGGCAAGTGTACAAATGTTGGGGATTTGACCTTCATTACAAATATTTTAGCCCTGTTCTAGCGCTTTTGGCAATGAGCCTTATTTTGTTCAAAATTTAACGTTTAAAATCTATCCTCAAACTTTTGCAGTCTTATTCCCGCAGATATTTCTGACTTGTCTCCGTGGTTCAGTTGCTATCGCATCGACGTTGGGAACTGAAGTTTCCCAGTTGGAATCCGACCTTGATCTTTCTCATTCATTTTTCTTTAAATTGCATGTTTTGGTACATTATTTAATTTTTAGATTACATCAGTCCGCCTCTATGTTGTAGTGGTTA
This sequence comes from Anabrus simplex, assembly GCF_040414725.1. Taxonomy (NCBI): domain Eukaryota; kingdom Metazoa; phylum Arthropoda; class Insecta; order Orthoptera; family Tettigoniidae; genus Anabrus; species Anabrus simplex. The sequence continues at coordinate 97,894,381 of NC_090275.1, read as the reverse complement.
GTGTGATTAGCTGCCACCTCCGGATGCCCGGGTTCGATTTCCGGCTCTGCCATGAAATTCGAAAAGTGATACGAGGGCTGGAACGGGGTCCTCTCAGCCTCGGGAACTCAAATGAGTAGAGGCGGTTCGATTCTCACCTCAGCCATCCTGGAAGTGGTTTTCCGTGATTTCCCACTTCTCCTTCAGGCAAATGCCAGGATGGTATCTAACTTAAGGTCACGGCCGCTTCCAATCTTCCAATCCTCGCACAAGCCCTCTGTTCAACATAGCAGGTGAAGCCGACTGGGCGAGCTACTGGTTCTCCTCCCTAGTTGTATTATCGCGACCCAAAGCCTCGCGCTCCAGGACACTGTCCTTGAGGCTGTAGAGGTGGGATCCCTCGCTGAATCCGAGGGAAAACTAACCCTGAAGGGTAAATTGATTACGAATAAGAAGAAGAAGAAAAAGGAGAAGGATATACTATCAAATATTTTAATATTTCTTGTTGTTTTTATTATTTACATTATTTACAATAGTTTCATTGTTCGCCTACTAGAGGCAGTGGAAATGTGGCTATGGAGGAAGATGACAAGAACTAGCTGGATTGAGAAGAAAACTAATGAAGCAGTGCTTAGAGAAATAAACACCCAGAGACATTTAATAACAACGATAAAAAGGAGAAAAGCGTCAGTTTTCGGCCACATTCTCCGGCATAATAACTTCATAAAGAACTTGTTTGAAGGCAAGGTGATGGGAAAGAAAGGCAGAGGGAAACCACGGAAGAAGATCATTGATAAGGTAGTTGAGATGATGGGATGCCAAGGTTATGGAGAGATGAAAAGGATCGCAGAGAGAAGAGATCAATGGTTGCAGCGACAAGGCGAAGCCTTTAGATAATGATGATGGTGATTGTTCGTCTGGCAATGGATCGCTTTAATATGACCAATTATTACTGTTCTTGGGTAGTATTTTCTATGGAAGTATTGGAAACAATGCATTTCGCAACAATGAGCACATTTAATACATGCAGGTTAAGAGATTGAATAAGACTTTCACCTCTTTACTTCACGCGAAAAACAGACGATGTTCACAATTTTTTTTAAAAGATCAAGGTCTGTTGCGAATGGATTACTTGATTCAAGAACTGGAAAAAATTAAATGAACAGCAGCTCGATTTGTTTTGGGTGATTTTCGACAAAAGAGTAGCGTTACAAAAATGTTGCAAAGTTTAGGTTGGGAAGACTTGGTAAAAAGGAGACGAGCTGCTGGAATAAGTGGTATGTTCCGAGCTGTCAGTGGAGAGATGGCGTGGAATGACATCAGTAGACGAATAAGTATGAATGGTATCTTGAAAAGTAGGAAAGATCACAATATGAAGGTAAAATTGGAATTCAAGAGGACAAGTTGGGGCAAATATTCGTTTATAGGAAGGGGAGTTAAATATTGGAATAACTTACCAAGGGAGATGTTCAATAAATTTCCAATTTATTTGCGATTATTTAAGAAAAGGCTAAGAAAACAACAGATACGGCTTCTGCCACCTGGGCGACTGCCCTTAATGCAGATCAGTATTGAATTGAATTGAATTGAATTGAATTGAATTGGATTGAATTGAATTGAATTGAGACTACACAAGTTTGAGGATGGATTTTAAACGTTAAATTTTGAACAATCATTGGCAAAAATGCTCGAACAGGGCTGAAATATGTTATAATGAAGGGCAAATCCACTCATCGGAAAGAGCATCATTATCCATGAGAATCAATAAGTTGGAACTGGCCTATCGATTGACAAAGAAAACTAAGTTTTAAAAAAAATGCCTGTCACGCAACCTGAAGCTGAAGCATTACATGTCAGTCATACGACGAGAAGCTCTGTATACCATGAAGTGTCTTTCATTGAACCGAAGAGGTCTGATGGAGAAACTGGAAGTCAGAGAGAGGAGAATTCTCAGGAAGATCTTAGGTCCGGTAAAGGAAGATGAAGAACTCCGTAGACGGCACAATTCCGAACTCTACGAACATTTAGAGAGGCTCTCTGATTGTGATAGGAAAAAGAGGGTAGCTTTCTACGGCCAAATAATTAGACTGCCTCCCCAAAGACTGACGAATCACCTGTTCATCTTCTGGCAGAACAAGAAGATTCATACCACTTGGCAGACTGATTCTGAGAAGGATATTTAATTTTTAATTTCGTGCGGCTATTTCCAGCTATGTGCAGCCCTTGTAAGGCAGACCCTCCAATGAGGGTGGGCGGCATCTGCCATGTGTAGGTAACTGGTGTGGTGGAGAATAGTGTTATGTGTGGTGTGTGAGTTGCAGGGATGTTGGGGATAGCACAAACACCCAGCCCCCGGGCCACTGGAATTAACCAATGAAGGTTAAAATCTCCGACCCTGCCGGGACCCTCAGAACCGAAGGCCAGTACGCTGACCATTCAGCCAACGAGTCGGATGAGAAGGTTATTGGAGAACTGAGAATATCAGATCTTCAAGGTAGACGGTCTGGAGATCCTGAAAGAAATCCATTGATTTCAGAAAAAAATCCAGGAAAGAAGGTACCCCCTGGACAGATGAAAGAAAGGAGTTACACCGGCAGAAAATGTGAGAACACGGGGCAAAGATCAAAGCCCAACAGTTGAACAAACGTGGTTCAAAGTAGGCTCATTCGAACAAGAAGAAGAAGAAGAGGATGGGAAAATCTTCAAAATTTGAACATGAACAGTTAGTGGAACAAAATTTGGCCCCGACTGTATCGGTTTGCGAAGAAGATCAAACCAGACAAAATCGAAAACGCCCACACCATCAGAAGAACAGACACACCAAAATGTCTCCAGTGCAGATATTTTTTAATGGCGGTGTTTTGGGAAGATTAGTTCCAGAGCGCAACATTATGACCCGTAATTATAGCCCTTCTCTAATGGAGCCCGCTTTTACAATTAAATGTGTTAGTGGAAGTAATTCCGTTCTTGTATGAATGAGACGATTCGCCTTAGTGTAGCCATTACCCGTGCGCGGGTCACATAAACACTGATGACTGATTTGCCTTAAAAGTGTCTGCTAATGACTGAGACAGACTCAATGATTTATTGGGCTGTGTATTTAACTGTGCGGCTGTCATGTAATGCAAATCAGAGCCGGGAGAAAAAACTCCCTCATTGCGTTTACATAATGCATCGTTTAACATGTTAATAAATACAATACTTTTAAACGGTTCATTTTTCTGGCATTAGTTCATCTCTTTGGATGAATGATCAGTTGCTTGCCCTTCGTAGCAAGGGGTTACAAGTTCGATTCCCGTCGCATCGAGGATTTTAGGCGTGTCTGGTTAACTCAACGGGCTCGGAGACTGTGAATGTGTCACTATACACGTCACTTCACACATACACATTTCACCACAGAAACATACATGTGTCAGGAAGGGCATCCGGCTGTAAAACACGGGTGATTCCACATGTGTGGCACACTATCAAGGTGTGGGTGCTACTACTACTACTTCTGTCACTACTGCTGCTAATACGGTAATAATAACAGTGGTTAGTATGATTAGCTCCTACCCAAGGGTACCCGAGTACGATTCCCGGCTCTACCACGAAATTTTGAACAGTGGTACGAGGGGTGGAACGGAGTCCACTCAGCCTCGGGAGTTCAGCTGAGTAGCCGGAGGATTCGATACCCACCACAGCCATCCGTAGAGTGGCTTTCTGTGGTTTCCCACTCCTCCTTTAGGCAAATGCCGGGATGGTACCTAACTTAATGCCACGACCGCTTCCTTCCCTTTTCCTTGTCTATCCTTTCCAATCTTCCCATCCCCCCGACAGGTCCCTGTTCATATAGCACGTAATATCGCCTGGGTGAGGTACTGGTCCTGTACCCCAGTTGTAACCCCGAAACAAAGTCTCACGCTCCAGGATACTGCCCTTGAACGGTAAAGGTGGGATCCCCCGCAGAGTCCAAGGGAAAAACCAACCCTGGACGGCAAAAGGATTAACAAACAAACAAACAAACAAACAAACAAACAAGGAAATAATAATAATAATATATTTTTTTGCTAGTTGCTTTACGTCGCACCGACACATATAGGTCTTATGGCGACGATGGGACAGGGACGGGCTAGGAGTGGGAAGGAAGCGGCCGTGGCCTTAATTAAGAAACAGCACCAGCATTTGCCAGGTGTGAAAATGGGAAACCACAGAAAACCATTTTCAGGGCTGCCGACAGTGGGGTTCGAACCTACTATCTCCGGAATACTGGATACTGGCCGCACTTAAGCGACTGCAGCTATCGAGCTCGGTAATAATAATAATAATAATAATAATAATAATAATAATAATAATAATAATAATAATAGTCTACGGACACTTGTTGAGGATGGATAATAATAGACTGAAAAAGAGAATTATTGAATTCTTCAGAAAGAGGAAGACTAACCTGAGGTAGTTGCAAGAAGTTAGGTTGGACTTAACTAAGGTGATAATGGACAGGATACGACTTAGAAAACTCCTCAAAAAAATTCCGCAGTTTCCAGGAGACTAGGGAAACGCTAGTGAGAATAGGGGATATTATACAGAAGAACAAAAGAAGGAAGTAGAAATAAAAATAAGAAGAATTTTTGGACCTATACAATACAATGGAATTTGGATCAAAAGGCGAACTGAAGACCTCTATAGTTACACAGATATTTTCATCAATACCGTACGGAAGAGACGTTTGAATTTTTGTGGACACATTTTAAGGAGGGATAATAATAGATTCACAAAAATATTATTCAATGTAACAGATTCTCAAAATTGGCTGGAGGAAACAAGAGGAACCTGAATGAATTGAATGTCAGAGAAGACATCATGAAAAATGGCGAAGTCTCTCAGGACCTCAGTAAATAAACGCACATTTGTGGTCAAAACAAGCTGCAGGACTGGTACAAAGTGGACAGAAGAACGGAAGAGGCAACACAGGGAGTTCATGAAAAGATTTTGGAAGAATTGGAAGGCGAAAGTCATCAACGAGTTCCCACGTGCTCTATGAATGGGCATAACGAAACAAGAAGCAGAAGCATAAGAAAAAGTAATCGTATGGCTTGAGCTACTGTGTGCGCACATTTTAATTTGACGCCATCTGGTTGTCTGCTCGTCAATTTCGTCGTTCCCTTTTACTCCAGGCCTACTAGATGGCAGAGTAAACCGAATCTCTCTTGAGCGTCTGTGGCTGAGTTTTAATGAAATGTCGGGTAAACACCAAATGTGTCACCAGAGATCTTTTACATGGCGACATCCTACGACATGGAGTGTTGAATGGAAATGTTTCCTCCCTTGAAAAATCCAACTTCTCTATATGGTTATGAACCCATGACCTTGGGATTTGGAAGCCGACACTCTACCACTGAAATGTGGAGGGAACTAGGTGAGGAGGAAAATGGCGAAACAAGAAGAAGAAGAAAAGAAGAAGTTCTTACAGGTTTTAGACGGATCACGTAAACACAAACCTAAACACACTTTCTAACACACTATCTCCAATTTCGAAAATATTTTCTTTTACACAAATATCTGTGTCCGGCTCTGTGGTGTAGTGGTTAATGGGATTAGCTGCAACCCGCGGAGGCCCGGGTTCGATTCCCGGCACTGCAACGGAATTTGAAAAGTGGTACAAGAGATGAAATATCCTCCACTCAGTCTCGGGAGGTAAACTGAATAGACCGAGCTCGCTAGCTGCAGTCGCTTAAGTGCGGCCAGTATCCAGTAATCGGGAGATCGTGGGTTCGAGCCCCACTGTCGGCAGCATTGAAGATGGTTTTCCGTGGTTTCCCATTTTCACACCAGGCAAATGCCGGGGCTGTACCTTAATTAAGGCCACGCCCGCTTCCTTCCACTTCCTAGGCCTTTCCCATCCCATCGTCGCCATAAGACATACCTGTGTCGGTGCGACGTAAAACAAATAGCAAAAAAAAACTGAATAGAGGGGGTTCGATTCCCATCTCAGCCATTCTCGAAGTGCTTTTCCGTGGTTTTCCACTTCTCTAGGAAAATACCGGGTTGGTACCTAACTTAGACCCATGGCCGCTTCCTTCCCTTACTATATTCCCATCCCCCCACAAGGTCTCTGTTCAGCATTGCAGGTGAGGCCGCCCGGGCGAGGTACTGGTCCTCCTCCCCAGTATTATCCCCGACCAGAAGTCTCTCTAGGACACAGCTCTTGAGGCGGTAGAGGTAGTATCCCTCGCTGCGTTCGAGGAAACAACCTACCCTGGAGGGCAAATGCATTAACAAAGGAAGAAACAGAGGAAGGAAACGAATTTCAACTTAAAATTATTAAATTATTTCCTATGAAACTGGGTCAGTGAACAGATCAGTGCTGGGGTCTTCAACGGTCACAACCTTGATAATTAACAACCTGTTACTTTCGGGTAACCACACGGAACATTTCGTAACCCTGGATGCATGAAGCCAACAATAAACAGCAAAAATAGCCCAGGTGGTAACCAATCCACACCAGCCCTTGTTCGGGTTTACAGGCCTTCGGATTCTGGGGAGCCTGCACCTTCATGTAAGAAGAAGAAACACATCACCTACTTGGCAACGATCAATATCAATTCCCTCCTGAAAATGGAGAAACTAAAATATACCTTACATGTTCTAACGAAATATAACATTCAGACAGCAGCAGTGCAAGAGACTAGGTTTATAGACGAAGAAGCGATGGAATCACAGGGCTATAGGACCTACGAAGGACACAGGTTTCATAGTCAATAACAAAATGACCAACTCCATCATCTCCTTCTCATCTCTATATGAAAGAACATCCACTTTAGCCTTCAAAGCTCTCAACACAGCATACACAATTATCAACTTCCGTGCAACAACCAATGATACCAACAGAAAAGATGGAAAATTGGTTAAAAATGTTCTGGCGAGAACTAGAAGAGACAATGAACAGGATACCGAAACACCACACACCAACCTTAACGGGGGACTTTAATGCCCAAATCGGGAAATAGCGAAACTTCAAGACCATCGTTGGGGAATATCCAGCCCATGAGAGAACCAACAGAAATGGAGAACGACTAATCGATCTTTGCAGAAACTAAAATCTAGTCCTTAAGTCCACTGCTTTTAAATGTCTGCCCAGGAAAGCAAATATATGGAGATGTCCGAACCCTATGTTAGAGGAGTTCTAACTTGACCACGTCGCCATTAGCAGAAGAAATAACAAAGAAGTGCTAAATGTCAAAGTCCTGAGAAGTGCAAACAATGATTCAGACCACTACTTTTCTATGGTCAAAATTAAATTTTCATTCCTCTCGCAAGACAGAGATCCCAGCTGCAGAAATTCGAAAGTTCCAAGATTCAGTGCGACCAATTGTAAAGTTAACGATGATTTCACTAAGGCCCTAGCTGACAATAAGGAAAATAGATTGGCCAAGATGAGACAAGTATGGTTTAAGTGGAACAGTAATACGAGCAATGTTAACTACACAAACTTCTTAACAATTGGGAAATCCACCGCCAGAATCATCAGAAACGCTAAGAGGCAATATAATAAGGATATTATCGACCAGCCAGAAAAGACTTTCAGAAGGACAACGTCCAGGGTTCGGTTTTTCTTCGGACACAGAGAGGGATCCAAACTCTGCCACCTCAAAGGCAGTGTGCTGGAGCGTGTGACTTTGGGTTGGGGATACAACTGTGGAGGAGAACAAGTACCTCGCTCAGGCGGCCTCACTTGCTGTGCTTAACAAGGGCCTTGCGGAGGGATGGCAAGATTGGAAGGGATAAGCAAGGAAGAGGGAAGGAAGCGGCCGTTAGGTACCATCTCGGTATTAGCCTGGAGGAAAAGTGGCAAACCATAGAAAACCCCTTCGAGGGTGGCTGAGCTGAGAATTGAACCCGCTCTAATCAGTTGACCTCCCACGGCTGAGTGGATCCCGTTCCATTCCCCGTACCACTTTTTAAATGTTCGTGGAATCGAAACCGGGCCTCGGGGAATGGCAGCTAATCACACTAACCATTACACCATAAAGGCGGACTATCTTTATTCTATAGTGGATTATTCTTTTCATTCATTCATTCATTCATTCATTCATTCATTCATTCATTCATTCTTTCTTTCTTTCTTTCTTTCTTTCTTTCTTTCTTTCTTTCTTTCTTTCTTTCTTTCTTTCTTTCCTTCTGTTTTCTTTCTTTCGACTGAGACGAAACTCCAGTCCAGGAGGGCCATCTCTATGGATCAAGTTGCCCTTTGCAATAATTTCATTTGTAATAGTGGCACGAGCCTACCAGGCACAGTGGTAGTTGCAGGCCTCACACGGGGATGAGAACCTGGAGCCATTGGCCCGCTAATTAAGCTGAGCCTCGAGCTAATTTAATTGTTTAAGTGTAATTACTGGCCGGCAGACCACACAAGTACTGCAGAGAGCCTCTCACCACGAAAATAGGGAACATTCCTTAGAGCACTATGTCAGCTCTTGTGATTTTAAAGGCCCTTTATAAAGGCTATAGTCTGCTGAAAGGTGTAATATCCAATAATGAGGCCATAGCTGAATGTGTCATTTTTAGCACTTCTCTACCCTAGGCTCTTTATAAGGACCTCTTTCCTCTTCAACCTCACTTGGTCAATTCTATTTTTCCCCCAGACCTCTTCACTATCCCTCAAGAATGGACGAGTCGCTCACTGCGCAGAAGACTGAGGATTCGAATATCAAATCCCATTTTTTTTTTTGCTAGGGGCTTTACGTCGCGCCGACACAGATAGGTCTTATGGCGACGATGGGATAGGAAAGGCCTAGGAGTTGGAAGGAAGCGGCCGTGGCCTTAGTTAAGGTACAGCCCCAGCATTTGCCTGGTGTGAAAATGGGAAACCACGGAAAACCATTTTCAGGGCTGCCGATAGTGGGATTCGAACCTACTATCTCCCGGATGCAAGCTCACAGCCGCGCGCCTCTACGCGCACGGCCAACTCGCCCGGTAATCCCATTATTATATAAGAGTGTTTCGATATGGAAATCCCGTTAATAGTACGTTTGTTGTTTATGTAACTGTCAACATCGTAATCATTGCCACATGACCTCCAATTTTACATTGAATGTGACCACAGGGCGTGGATATTTATTCTTAAATTACCGCTTGCAACGACCGGGATTCGATCCGTGGACGGAAGCGGTCGTGGCTTTAATTAAGGGACAGCCCCAGCATTTGGTTTGGTAAGAATCGAGACCCCAAGCCACTCAGAAACACGTTCCCGTCTACTGAGTGTGTGCTAATTGTGGAGGCGGGGGGTGTTTCGCCCTTCGTCGAGCAGTCCAGTGCAGTAAGGTAAAGGTAGCCATTTAATAACTAGGTGATAGCCTTTGAAAGCTAGCTCAAGGGGAAGGTTCCCTGCATTTAATTATGTAATATTTAATTTCCAATCTTCAATAATGTAAACTTCATCTTCAACCGTCCTCTCTAGGATTTATATTAAAAATCCCTATGTCCGTCACTGTTCCATGCTGAAATAAAGAAAACAATAAGGTCTCAAGAATTGAAATTGGCACCAGATATAAATTACTATCTCCCCTTTAATATATATAAAAAGGACAGAGACCACGATTTTTTGTACTTTTCCTTTCAGCAAGTGTTTGTATCTTCTTTTTTTTTCTTTTGCAAGTTGCTTTACGTCGCACCGACACAGAGACACAGATAGGTCTTATGACGACGATGAGATGGGAAAGGGTTAGGTGTGAGAAGGAAGCGGCCAAGGCCATAGTTAAGATACAGCCCCGGCATTTTCCTGGTGTGAAAATGGGAAATCACGGAAAAGTATCTTCAAGGCTACCGACCGTGGGTTCGAAGCCACCCTTTCCCGCATGTAAGCTGACAGGTACCTGACCCAAACCTCGCAGCCACTTGCTCAGTGATTGTATCTTCTTCGCTATGTTGACGTGCACAGCTCCATCTATCGGCATGAGCTCGAACTACATTCGAGTGCCTTGTACAGCAAGGCTAAGAAGAGGAGAACTTTTGAAAGTTTGAAACTGGCACCAGCTACAGCCTACAGTAACAATACAATGATTTACCGTACATATGATGACCATCATTTTTAAGCTGTTTTGTGAAACATACCTAATGATAGTAAACTCATGTAGTCGTCTCGAGGTGGCACAGCTCTGTTTTCAGGCACATTCTCAATGGAGGTACCATTTAAGCGTATACCAGCCCTCCTGCCATTTTTACATATCTGGCACTACAGGAAATTGAACCCGGGCTACCGAGGGCGGCAGCTAATGGTGCTGAACTTTATGCTACGGGAGCGGACACCTTATTTTAGAGAAGTGAATGAATCATCTTCGCCATTCTAATGAATATAATGGCAGAACTTGCCTTTACGTTTGGGGAGTGTGCCACATCGTTAAACAATCAACATAACATCCCATCTATACACTCCGCCATAACAAAGAGGCCGCCAACTCTACATTAACAAGAATTGTACTGCGAGGGTTCACCCGCCCCGTTCAGTCAAATTAAGCGCCTTGAAGAACGCCATCTTCAATATGAACTTGCAACAACTTGTGCAGGAAGTTTAGACTTTTCTTCACAGATGTCTCTACCAAAAGAACGTATGTTATGCCCTCTATTGGGAAGAGGAACCATTAAAATTCTAAAGTAATTGTTATTTTAAGGTTTCCTAAACTGAGTTGATGTGTTTTTGATTTTTGGTGTACCACCGTTGTCAACACTTCGATCTCCTTCCGCCAGCTTCAAAATTAACCAATAGGAAATTTTGGGTATTCGATTTTCAACCAATCATGGGTTTCTTGTACATATTTAATTATCCAATAAAAATTGTGGGTTTGTCGGGCCTGTGCCCAGATCGCTCTAGAACCTTCCTCTCGGGTATAAAAGCTCGCAATTTTTCGAGCCACCTTGGCTTCTTGATCGTCCAGTTTACTGAGTGTGTGCTAATTCTGGAGGCGGGGCGTTTCACCATTCATCGAGCAGTCCAGCGCAGTAAGGTAATGGCAGCCATTTAATAACTACGTGATAGCCTCTGAAAGATAGCTCGAGGGGAAGGTTCCCTGTCTTTAATTATGTAACCTTTAATTTCCAATCTTCAATAATGTAAACTTCATCTTCAAATGTAAATCTCATATCTAGCCTGGAAACTTAGCCGAAATTCGGGAAGAGAGTGTGTGACACCCTATAAACTTGTATTTGATGTGACTATGATTTTCTAACCGTTTTCTATATGTTGCCTTGTAACTTAAATTTTCTCCATCTAGTCACTTCAGTAGAATAGAATTAGCCTCTGTAACTTCAGGCCAAAAGCCCAAATAGGGTTAGGGTATACGGAATGGGTATTTTGCCAAAAATTCGTCATTTTTATATTATTATTATTTCTTAATATGTCAAAAGTCGTCTTTAAAATGATGAATGAATTATGATGATATGATAACTACAAGTGTGCTTTTTAAAATAATTTTTATGATGATGCACGCTAGATTTCTGCTGTGAGTAGACATGACGGTCTCTTGCAAGTCACTTGACCAACGTTCTATTCAGTGGTACAATGCTAGGTATTTATAATACTTAGAGGATGGTGACTCTAAGGCTTTCATAGTGGTTCAGGAATCTAAACCCTATGGAAATGATGTAAATATAATCAAACTGGAAATGTGTTGGTCACGTTCAGAAACGTATGAGGACAAGATTGAGGCGACTAAAATCAAGCATGAAGGGAAAGAAACTTAGTGATGGTAGAACATTAGAGGGTAAGAACAGATTGACTGATTCAGTCATTGATACTCTCCAAACTTACTATGGTTTGGCCATCAGACAAAATACTGGTAATGTGAAAGCAATGAGGAAAGCTGACAGGGCATCATTTTTCTACATTTATTGCAGTAATGAAAATCCTGTACATGGCTTGTGTCTTTCAGGGACAAACAGCTGGTGCAAATATAACAGGAGCAAAGTAACAGGGGAGAAATATAACCATCTTCATAGTTTGCCACCAGGCATTATGGAAGAAATCAAACGAATTTTCAGGGATCTTTCTGACAATAATCTCCTGAAAAAATACGTGCACGGTAGGACACAAAACGAATGTGTCAGTAGTGTCATCTGGAACCGCCTAGCCAATACAGTGTTTGTGGGTTCCAGCACACTTCATTTTGGTGTATATGATGCTGTTTTAAGTTTTCACCAGGGAAACATCACAAAGTGCAAAGTTCTGCAAGTGTTAGGGTTGAATGTTGGGTGTCATACTGTTGATGCAATGTTCCATAGTGACCTGGTAACTAAGATCTGCTGAAAATGCCATTAAAAATAGCCCTTCAATCCAGAAAGGACAAGAGAGGTGCCAAGAAGGGACTGCAAGAGGAATTTGAATAAGATCCAGATAATCCAAGCTACGGACCTGGCATGCATTGATGTCTTAACTTTGAAGTCCGTTTCCCGTAAGTTTATTTTATTTAATACTTAAGGTGCATTTTCTCAGCCAGGTTTGATTATATGAACTTGAAATTTGTAGGACATATTTATAAATACCTCCTTCTACCACTGAAACAACAGTTTTTTATTTTCCTTTGTATTACAAATTTTATTAGCAAAAATACATTCTAAAAATACAAAAAATATCTAGTTTCAAAATAAAAAATAATATCTTCCTTAAGTAGTTCGATATAAAAATTATGCTTGTTTCAGTAGAAGACCAAGGTATTCAAATATAAGCTACAAAAATTTGAAGTGTCTACCTTCAGTGGTTTCAGAGAAAAAGTACAATACAAACAGCCTATTTTATCATTGGAAGCATAGGGCATTCCGTACCCCCTTAATCTTGTGTGCAAATTTCAAGGAGTGCAAATGTCCGCCTCCGAATCATTTTGATTTTGGGGCCAATAACTTTAACCTGTGTTTTTTCTTCCCACAAAAGCCCGGTAGAATGAGTATCCGATACCCCTGTGGTTAAATTATTGAGAGTTTAAGACAGTGAATTATTTTTGAAATGTAAAATGTAGGTTGTATCTCGAGAGGTCTGGAAAGTGTAAGTTTTAGTGAGCAAAGATGCTCTGGCTGTTGAAGGTCTCCTAGACCATTTTTTTTTTTTTTGCCGGTTGATTTACGTCGCACCGACACGGATAGGTTTTATGGCGACGATGGGACAGGAAAGGGCTAGGAGTGGGAAGGAAGCGGCCGTGGCCTTAATTAAGGTACAGCCCCAGCATTTGCCTAGTGTGAAAATGCAAAACCACGGAAAACCATTTTCAAGACTGCCGACAGTGGGGTTCGAACCTACTATCTCCCGAATACTGGATACTGGCCGCACTTAAGCGACTGCAGCTATCGAGCTCGGTCCCCGGACAATTCATAGAGCATAGATGCTCTTTCTATTCTTGTGGATATACTCAGTAAATGAAATGGGGAGACCAGTCTCCTTGACTTTTGTGTGTTCGGAGCAATAGTGCTCAAATAACATTTGTAAATTTGGGCGCTTCGTGCTCAGATGACAAATTGACCAATTTGTTGATTTTCTCATTTTATATGTATTTAAACTACTGCATCGGTACCTGAAATCTTGTTCCGTCACTGAGCGACTCGCTTTATTAATATTTTGCATTTAAAAAAGGAGAAAAAAATATAACTTTCACTTCTGTGATCCTCAAAAAACACGATATCAGTATGATCAATCCCCCGCTTTATACATCTCACGTTTATCTCTATCCCCTTTCAATACGGCAAAATTTTGTGGCGAGAGAGAGGGCATTACTTCTAGGAGGCCCGCCCCACCTCTTTAGGATGGGAAATGAAAACTTCCTCATATAGACAGCGTATGCCATCTAACTAATTTTGATCGTGGATGCTTTGCTGTAGGTATTCTCACGCAAGAGATTCGATTTGGACAACTTGGTATTTGGCATGAAAATGTCTCTCATTTCATCGAGGTGAGATTGTCAGTTTGGTGCAAGTAGCAACAATAATATCATCTATTGTAGTAATGTAACTAGAGTCCTCATTCTTAGGTGGTAACATGTTAGAATGCAAATTATTGAAGCGAGTGACAATTAGTATAGTCTACCCTACACATCAGAACCCCTAGAATGTATGTTACTCTTGCTACATAACGGAAGGACGGGCTAGTGGACACTTGCTAATAACCAAACTAGTCTGTATTCTAACTTATTACCGAGCTCGATAGCTGCAGTCGCTTAAGTGCGGCCAGTATCCAGTATTCGGGAGATAGTAGGTTCGAACCCCACTGTCGGCAGCCCTGAAAATGGTTTTCCGTGGTTTCCCATTTTCACACCAGGCAAATGCTGGGGCTGTACCTTAATTAAGGCCACGGCCGCTTCCTTCCCACTCCTAGCCCTTTCCAGTCCCATCGTCGCCGTAAGACCTATCTGTGTCGGTGCGACGTAAAACATCTAGCACCACCATTCTAACTTATTACTGCCTAACAATCCGGGCTCTAAATATAACTATTGTCCATGTGCAAGTTTTGTTCACTACATACATTATCAGACATATTTACATACTAGTTCCATTTCTTTTTGGATCGTTTTGGCCTATTGAGGACTGTTGGACTCGTCTTGAAGCTTGACTAGGCCTTCTGCTTCTTCATGATCCAGACCACTTTCATTTAGTACTAAGAACCACATTATTTCGGCTGTCTTCTCCGGGTTTGATCTTTGCGCAGTGCTCCTTCGTTCGTTGCCGGTCTTGCTCTTTCCTTCCCTCCGTCCACGTCTTTCCCGCCTTCAAATTCGGCTCTTCTCTAAAACCCTGATAGTTTTTTTAATTTCTCTCTGAGTGGGTTGCGTTCTTGTATATCTTCATACGTGATCCCCATCCCTTGTAGGTCCATTTTCAGCTCCTTGATCCAACTTGGCTGGGTCTTCTTCTCTTTAAAATAGGTAAAAATCCGATTCGATAATCGTGTTGCTCTCATCCTTCTCCTTCTCCCTATTACTATTATTATTATTATTATTATTATTATTATTATTATTATTATTATTATTATTATTATTATTATCAAATTCCGTCTCGAACGGTGTTAACTGGATTTAGTTCTCAATTAATAGGTTGAATTAGGAGCCTCATAAGGGTACCTCCCACCGAGCTCGATAGCTGCAGTCGCTTAAGTGCGGCCAGTATCCAGTATTCGGGAGATGGTAGGTTCGAACCCCACTGTCAGCAGCCCTGAAGATGGTTTTCCGTGGTTTCCCATTTTCACACCAAGCAAATGCTGGGGTTGTACCTTAATTAAGGCCACGGGCGCTTCCTTCCCACTCTAAGCCATTTCCTGTCCCATCGTCGCCACAAGACCTATCTGTGTCGGTGCTACGTAAAGCAACATGCAAAAAGGGTACCCCACAAAGGAAAAAGCCATGCAGCCTTTTGTAACACTTTACTACGTCTACATTTCCCATACTCTGGTGGGGACGCAGGTTTAAGCAATTTTTCACATGTGGACTTGGCCATGTTTTACGACCAGATGCCCTTCCTGACGCCAAGCCTATGTGGAGGGATGTATTTACTTTTGCGTTTTTCTGTAGTGGTTTATAGTGTTGTGTGTATGTGAGGAGGGGGATATTGGAACAAACACGAATCCGAGTCCCCAAACCAGTGGAGTTAACCAGGTGCGATTAAAATCCTAGAATCACCTAGGAATCGAACCTGGAACCTTCTGAACCGAATGCCTTAACGTCAAGGAACGGGACTTATATTGTAATAGACTACCCAACAATATCCTATTGACTGAGCGAGTTCACAGTGAAGTGGGTTCGAACCGAACTGTCGCCAGCCCTGAAAATGGTTTTTCGTGGCTTCCAATTAACATACCAGCATAGACATCCGGGCCGCTTCCTCCTCACTCCTAGCCCTTTCCTGTCCCATCGTCGCTCATCTGTTTCGGTGTGACGTAAATTAACTTGTAAAAAAGTAATGAATTGAAAACAAAATTCTAATAGATGGTGGTATATTCACACAGCACTTGTGTGAGAGTTGATGGTTGAGGTGTCCGAGTCCGAACATGCGCGGGCAGTATGTGTGTGGTGTAACCTTAAACCCGCAGTGACCTCCCCAATGCCGATACTTAAATACCAGCCAGTATGCAAGGAACGCAATTAACCGTGAACGTCTTGTTTATCAGCTCCCCCTGCGGAGCGGCCACACAACGGACCTTTATTTAGACAATGGCCAATGTCGGCTTTTGTTGTGGCCAGCACACAATGGAGGAGCTGCCGGCGAGTTGCCAGCCCTCGCTCAAACTGAGCACTTGCTTCGAACTTCTTGGTAAGAAGGCAAATGTGAAACTGTGTTACGACAATGAGTAAACAGACAATTATTGGAGATGGGATGTTACCGGAAGAACAAAGAGTCTGAATAATTATTTGTCAAAAAATATGTAACGAACTACCTCATGAAATAAAATAGCAATCAAAACTATTAATAAATTAAATTTAATTAAGGTAAGGGTTATTCTGCCCGAAGGCAGGTCCGAACCTCCGCAGAGGTGTTCCTGAGCCGGAGTTTACGTGCGGTAGAGTGGCCAGATCCTTTCCGCTCCTCCATTTCCTTACCCCTACCAACAGAGCGTGGCAACCCATCCAACTCCTGACCACGCCCAATGTTGCTTAACTTCGGAGATCTCACGGGATCCGGTGTTTCAACACGGCTATGGCCGTTGGCAAATTTAATTAAGACAATTCTTATTTCTTCCCTAACCGATTTAAAACAGCCTGTAAATTACTAAATCAAAACGTGTGAGGAATTGTTGTCATTAACTGGGCTATAATTTAGTGTCTTCCATTTTCGTTCTACTTTTTTGTTGAGGTTATTTTTAGTTTTATTGCAGTAATTTCTATTTTAAATTCCACTGCATGGCATTGCTTTCTCACACATCTAGAAACTGTTTCAATTTCATCGCTTGTGCGTGTGTCCAATATATACAGCCCCGAAGATTGCGTTCGGCATTTTCAAATGTTCCGACTGACTTCGATGGCTGCAAAGCTCACAAGGAAAGAGATAAAGGGAACAATAACAGAAGGAAGTAAGGAAAGGAAGAAACAAATAACTAAGGCAGATAAAGGAGTCATGGCACAAACAAGACGTTTCCAAGAAAATGTGCGAAGTACCTTCATAAAGACGTGAGTATATGTATTTTGCAATTGTACAAATAATCTATGCAGAAAATTCCTAGTTGACATTCCATTTAAGAATGTAGGGGTTCCTTCAACTTTGGAAACGGGTCGAAGTCCGGCGAGTAAGGAGGATGTTTCAAGACCTCCCATTGCCACCGTTGCAATACGAGCTTGACATTGTCTGCGATATGGCTGCGAAACTCACAGCATCACGTACAAGCCATCGAAGTCAGTCCAAACCTTAAAAATATCGGGACCATCATATGTTCCTGGGCTACGGCCTTCAAAGCCCAGAAAATACAGACATGATCGACAAGGATATCTCATAGAGTACAAAAACATATAACATACCATTTAGCAACCCTAATGAATGAGACACACGACGGTAAGAGTTGTAATATGCGTCACGTGGAAGAATAGTGACAGAAATATTCTCACATTCTGCCTGTTCGTGGCCAGATCCCATCAGCGGTACTCTCTAAAGAAAAGGAAAAATGCGGAAAAATACGACCCAGAAACGGGCAAGATACATACTCCAACAATAAAAGGGATGAATAAAAGAGGGAAGTAATGAAAGGAAGAAACAAATAACTAAGGAAAAGTCCTCTCAGTTTTAATTACTCAGTTGATGGGGTGAAAGTTCCTTTTGGGGATCATTGTAAGTATCTAGGTGTTAATATAAGGAAAGATCTTCATTGGAGTAATCACATAAATGGGATTGTAAATAAAGGGTACAGATCTCTGCACACGGTTATGAGGGTGTTTAGGGGTTGTAGTGAGGATGTAAATGAGAGGGCATATAAGTATCTGGTAAGACCCCAACTAGAGTATGGTTCCAGTGTATGGGACCCTCAACAGGATAACTTGATGCAAGAACTGGAAAAAATCCAAAGAAAAGCAGCTCGGTTTGTTCTGGGTGATATCTGACAAAAGAGTAGAGTTACAAAAATGTTGCAAAATTTGGGCTGGGAATACTTGGGAGAAAGAAGACGAGCTGGTCGACTAAGTGGTATGTTCCGAGCTGTTAGCAGAGAGATGGCGTGGAATGACTTTAGTAGACGAATACGTTTGAGTGGCGTCTTTAAAAGTAGGAAACATCACAATATGAAGGTAATTCAGGAGGACAAATTGGGACAAATATTCATTTATAGGAAGGGGAGTTAGGGATTGGAATAACTCACCAAAGGAGATGTTCAATAAATTTCCAATCTCAATGAAATAAGAAAAGGCTAACAAGTACACATTTCATTACATTCCTTGAATGTAGTTACCCGCAAAGTCAAATGTCAATGCCAAATGTCGGGAAGCCTTGGGAACCGTTCGTAAGACGTTGTCTGTTGATGGCAGAGACGGAGCGCCCCACTGCGCGGAGTACAGATGCCACGTCAGGAAATCGGCGGCGTCGGAGTGGTTCCTTCAACTTCGGAAACAGGTCGAAGTCACAAGGACTCATATCTGGTGAGTACAGAGGGTGTTCCAAGACCTCCCAGTGCCACCGTTGCAATAAAAGCTTGACATTGTTTGTGACATGACAACGCTTTGACCCCCAGGGTTCACATAATTCTCGATAACATTCTGATGCAATTTTTGACACGGGCAACCTCGATTTAGATCCACGAACGCTGATCACCTTCATAAAACATGCTTTAGAGCGGTGAAATAGACACTATTCACTTCAATGCCACACAGCAACAACACTCCCAACTGGATGCCCGTTAAATGCAAACTACACATCGACAACAGCGCCACCTGACCGCCTCATGTCCAATCTCCTGCGAGTGTCTGGACTACGTTGCCATTACTTTACTTACAGCCCTTGTATAATGATGACAACGATAAACATGTGACAATATAATAAAAATCTTCCTGGCTATTATGCCGTGGTCCACTCCTCTCGTTTCTTCCAAACGTTTCGACTACTGCTGCGGTAGTCATCTTCTGTGCCGTTGTGTCGATACGCGCATCGCCAACGGGATACAGGAGAGCGTATCGACACGACGCCACAGAAGATGACTACCGCAGCAGTAGTCGAAACGTTTGGAAGAAACGAGAGGAGTGGACCACGGCATAGTAGCCCGGAAGATTTTTATTATATTGACACCGGCCGTGAAAGCCTTCATACTTTAAAAACATGTGACATTTTATAGTTAATAATCAACAGGTGAAAATAAAGAATTAAATAGAAGACTCTCATCAAACTGGAGGAAAATTGAAATCGGCACCCATGTACTTATTATTTTTAAATTAGAATATACCCTCAGTGAAGTAAAAGTCTCAGCTCTCAAAAAAATCAAGTAACATGTTTAGATCATCTTCGACAAATTTTAAAATAACTGAGAAATGTTACATGAGAGGACGGTTGATAACTCTATGATGTTTGACGATGGACAAAATATATTTCTCTGAAAAAATCATGGTTGCGTGTTTTTTTCGTCGTAACTTCTATAATTTGTTCACCTCAATAAAGTAAATAAGTACGGATAACCTTGTTTCATTGCTGTATACTACTGACCATTGATTACGTAAAGAAGGTCGACATTCAGCTGAACCACTCCATGTCTTTGATCACCGGAACTAGTAAGAGCACTCTTCCCATCCTAAGTCACATCCCTCCACGCTACCCTCGCAGATGCAATGCTGTAGTTCGGGAATGTCATAAAGTAATCAACAACCAACAAGTGCCCATTCATGAATATCTAACAGACGAGCGCCTTGGCAGACAATGTTCGAGACAGCCACCGCTCAGTCTCATCCATGAATTAAATACACTCGAACGTCGATATCTCGAATCACATTTTATTTCGAGTTATCGAAATTTCGAGATATGAAGAATTCCCCTTTTTGAGCATGTATAGCACATGATCAAATCATGCATTGCTTGTTATTTAACCTTACGAAAACAAACTCGAAATACTTTATCGTTTTTCTTACGGTACAACACTTACTATAGAAACTCGTCGAAAACAGATTATGTACACTAGACGAACGTGAAACCTCCATTAACACCTTCTGTTTTTTACTCTTAAGCTTGCTTTCTTTCACAATATTTTCAACAACAGTTTTTGCTGAGAAAACACTATCATTTACAATCGAAGAGCTGTAAGGCCTAGTCTGCTGCCGGTACAGCAAAGGGCTCAAGCTGCTCCAACTGCCTTGTCGACAAAACACCAGCAATGGAACGGTAAGCCCCTGTGTAAGCATACCGAGGTCGGCCGGGAAGATGAATTGTACAATATATTCTCCATTGTGCAGTTAATGTCGAACTAAATTCGATTACAGAATGTTTTCTTCTTCTACGTAGGAATCTTTTGTTTTGAGAAATCGAAAAATTGGCGTAATGGAATGTCCGGTAATAGAGATATAAATATAGGTGACTAACGGTCAGGAAACTGAAGATGCTTCGAGATACAGAAAATTCGAGTAACGGAGGTTCGATGTATCGAGGTTCGACTGTAAACCACTGTATTAAAGAAAGACATCCCACATGTTCACTCACTCAACATAAGACAAGAACGCACTGATATAGCGCCTAAGAATCATACGAAACACATCAATAGAACACTTCTCTACAACAGTAGTAAGTGCCCAGGACTCACAGAATAACGGATTACGCATTACATGTACCAGAGCGACATAGAAGGAAAAATGAAGTAAGGCAACGAAGCTATGGCTGTTCCCACCATTGTGCTTCCTCCCTGAGAATGTGTTTATGAAATACAAAAGCTTCATTAGCTATTTTAATAACAACGGGCAAAAATTACCTCATCATTTTTTCTTTCGTAATGCAATATAAATTACATTATAATGTTCCTTAATCAGTAGGAATTACGGGTGTCTAAGAGGGGGTGTGTTCACTACTTGTAGGTCCATAAGAGCGATACTCTTAACATGAAATGATCGAGTGTCAATCACCCCCAGAAGAGACCGTTCTCATCAAAGAGTATTCCTGAGGGTTTTCGCCACCACCTCTCTTTACTATTTAAATCCAGCAGTGTTCAGCAGGCCAGCTACGTACGGGGAAAGTGTTGTACTGCCTCTGCGAGGCCATCGGATGTGTACAGCTTAGGTTAGCGCTTCCCGTGTCTGTTCGTTGAAATTTCCATATCAAGCACAACTAGAATGCACGAAATAATGATTGACCAGAACAGTATGACACTCGGAGTGAAAATGACTGGAAGTGGGGCAAGCAGACTAGTGCAATTTTTGGAGTGAAAGGGATCGTCCTGTGGAATATCCCGCGGTTATTCCAGCGCTGATAGTCTTAGGGGAGGGAGCCAGCCATCAGATGTAAACTGCGAGCGATTGTCGTTGGTGGCGAATGACATATATTCGCTGCGTCAGCTATCAAGACTTCTTATCACGCCAAGCTTGACCCAACCCATATCGCACCCACTTGGGGATTCGCACGGGCTGTGAAGAGAAGTGGAAAGTCTTAAATTATACTCCCTGCATGTATGATGTTGAAAGTCAGACGCTTAAATGTAACTACTCAAATAAACATCATTAACATTGGTGACATCATGGTGGACAGTACAATCAATCAATCAATCAATCAATCAATCAATCAATCAATCAATCAATCAATCAATCAATCAATCAATCAATCAATCAATCAATCAATCAATCAATCAATCAATCAATCAATCAATCAATCAATCAATCAATCAATCAATCAATCAATCAATCAATCAATCAATCAATACATACATACATACATACATACATACATACATACATACATACATACATACATAACTAACTAAATAAATAAATAAATAAATCAACAGATCAATCGACCGACTCGTTGGCTGAACGGTCAGCGTACTGCCCTTCGGTTCAGAGGGTCCCGGATTCGATTCCCGGCCGGGTCGGGGATTTTAACCTTAACTGGTTAATTGCAATGGCACGGGGGCTGGGTGTATGTGTTGTCTTCATCATCATTTCATCCCCATCACGACGCGCAGGTCGCCTACGGGAGACAAATAGAAAGACCTGCACCTGGCGAGCCGAACCCGTCCTGGGATATCCCGGCACTAAAAGCCATACGACACTTCAATCAATCAATCAATCAATCAATCAATCAATCAATCAATCAATCAATCAATCAATCAATCAATCAATCAATCAATCAATCAATCAATCAATCAATCAATCAATCAATCAATCAATCAATCAATCAACCAATCAATAATAAATCAATCAATAAAAATAAATAAATAAATAAATAAATAAATAAATAAATAAATAAATAAATAAATAAATAAATAAATAAATGATCTGCATTTAGTGTTGTCGCCCAGGTGGCTTTTTCTTAAATGTTTTCAACGAACTTGAACATTTATCGAACATTTATCTTGATAATTCATTCCAATCCCTTACTCCCCGTCCTATAAATGAATATTTGCCCAAATTTCTCCCTATGAATTCCAAACTTTATCTTCATGTTTTATCTTGACACTGAATAATCGAGAAATATTAAACAGAAAGGAAGCTAACAGTTCGCTGACAGTAAGACCTCAGACTACCAAAGAACAGTGCTAGTCATCATTAAATTTAATTCGGGGTTGAGTTTAGTTCAGTTTCTCATTTAAATACGTCCAATCTTCCTTCATTCTTTTTATTACAAGAATTCTCAGAGCGATGTCCACGTCATTAAATCATATATTATACAATCACCTGCTGTTCACATTACAATTAGTATACAAGCTACAAGACACATAGAGGTGGTGTTAAATTTATAATGCATGGAGGACCGGATGATGTTTATCATTTGATACCACACCTCGCTGATGGACTCAGTGCTCCCTGAAGCAATCTCCACTCTGTTTGGAAATTCGAGATCCGAGGTAAAGGAAGTTAAATGTTGCATTATCACCTAATTTTATCATACTTTTTAAAATAATACGCCAATTGTATATTGTTTACAAATCCGAAATATTCCATATATATTCTTCATATACATTTTTTTTCTTGCTTTACGTCGCACCGACATAGACAGGTTTTATGGCGTCAATGGGACAGGGAAGGGCTAGGAGTGGGAAGGAAGCGGCCGTGGCCTTAATTAAGGTACAGCCCCAGCATTTGCCTGGTGTGAAAATGGGAAACCAAGGAAAACCATTTTCAGGGCTGCCGACAGTGGAGTTCGAACCTACTATCTCCCGAATACTGGATACTGGCCGCACTTAAGCGACTGCAGCTATCGAGCTCGGTATATATACATTTCAGATCAAAGACTCGTTTCCAAGGCATTATTATTACTATTACTATTATTATTATTATTGCACCGGAGGTACACCAGCTCCGTGCCTTTAAAAACTAGCGCCTTGTAGAAGGCTCCCTAGATCTGGATTCCTGAAACTCATTTCGGAAATAGTGTGAACATTTCTCAAGAGATGTCGCCACTATAAACTTAGGTCGTGCCCTCTGGCGTGAAGAGAAACTACTAAAATTCAAGAGTAATTTTGTATGTAAAGGTTTCCTAAACTGGGATATTTAATGTTTGTTTTCGTTGCTCAAAAGTTATCAACACTCCTATCTCTTCCCACGAACTTAAGGCCTTGGCTAATCAGAAATTTTGTTCAGTTATTTATTCACCAATAACAAAATGTTGATATTTATTTGGTTATCCAATGAGAATTGGAGGTGTGTCAGTGCCTTATCCCACAGTTTTCTCGAGCTTTCCCCTCGGCTATAAAAGCTGGCACATTTTCTTCCTCTTATATTAGCGTGATTTTCATCATGTTTAGCTGAAACTAATCGAACTCCTTTTGATTTTAGAGATTGTTGGATTATCTTATATTAATATATTTAGTTTTTTCTATATTTTTCTCCTCTGAATCATAAATTTAAGAGTCCTTGTTTATAATCTTCTTAATAGTTTAATTTTTATACAAGCTAATCATCCTCGGACCAGGTTGAATTAGTGTTCGCTCCAGTCTAGAGCGTGTTCGTAACGGAGGCGGGGGCCGCCTCATCCATCTTCGGGAGGTCCACCAGCTCAAGGTAATGGCAGCTTCAGCTTAACTATGTGGTAGTCTTTGAAAGCTAGATCGAGGGGAAGGTTTTAAATCTTTAGCAATGTAACTTTAGTTTGTAAAGTATAAATTTCAAACTCTAAATGTAAATTTCAATCAAGCCGAAAGAACTTAACCGAAATCAGGGAATGGAGAGTGAGGTACCCTCTCGTATTCCTTCTCAACTTGATGTTGAGGTGATTTTGTAACCGTTTCTATCTGGTAATTTCTGTAACCTAAATACTTTTCTCGATCTAGTCAGTATAGGCTTAGCCTCTGTAACGTCGGGCCTTAAGCCCAAATAGGATGTAAAATTAAGGAGCGTAAGTGTTCATCTCTACGCCATTTTGAATTTTAGGCCAGTAACTGTAACCTTTTGTTTTCACCAAAGACCTTGTAGTATGGGTACTTGTTACCCCTGTAAAACTCTATTTCATTCTTTTCATGTTAAAGGTACCAGACTGTTGAGCATATAAGACATGTACTGTATACTGTTTAATTTTGTTAAATGTAGGTTGTGCCTATGATACGCCGGGAGCAAGGATGCTCTTCCTTTCCATGTAAAAATTGGGAGATCCATCTCCTTGACTGTTGATTGAACGCAGCAGCAGTGCTCAAGTAACATTTATAAATTGGAAGCTTTAAGCTCAGATTGTTAATTGGCGATTTGTTGATTATTCTGATTTTTCCAACATTGTACCTAGTTCTGTACCTGAAGTGTTGCTTTCTTAGCAAAGTGTAAAATGTAAAGTTTGAAAAAAAAAAAACAGAGAAAGAAATAAGCTCTAATTTTAAAGTTTTTAATTAATCTCCTGACAGTCTTATATTCACTCATTCAGGCCCTATTTTCTTTCACTTCTGTGATCCAGAAGAAAAAGTTATTATTATTATTATTATTATTATTATTATTATTATTATTATTATTATTATTATTATTATTTCGAATTGGCCACCAGAGGACCACGTGCCAATTTCAATTCCTTCTTCTTTGTTCTTTCCTTTTCTTCCAGTATGCTTTCATCTGTTCACTATGTTTCTTCTTTCTGTCTTCAGACCAGTTTGAACCAGTCTTTTTTACTTTCCTACCTTGGAATCCTTCTATTTTCAATACTATTTCCCGAAAGCCTTCTCTATTATTTATTTCTTCTGTTGTTATATTGTTTTTTTCTAAATCTTTTCTTATTTCATTGACCCAGCTTGTCGTTGATTTCTTACCCCACAAATATCTGAAAATCTTACTGGTTAATCTACTATCTTGCATTCGATATTAATGTCCAAAAAACATAAGTCTCCTTTTCCTCATTACATCTGATACATTTTCTATTTTTGGATATATTTCAGCATTACTTCGTAATTTCCAACCTTCTGCTGTGTTTTGTGGGCCTAATATTTTCCTCATGATTCGCCTTTCTAGTATTTCTAGTTTATCTAAATTATAGTTTAATGCCAGACATTCGCTTGCATATAGGCATTCTGGCTTCACTACTGTGTTGTAATGCCTTATTTTTGCATTTTTGGATAGGCATCTTTTATTGTAGATATCCTTGGTGACACCATAAGCTCTCTCCATTTTATGTACCCTCTCCTCTACTGCAGATTTTTCTAAACCATTTTCTTGGTTTATTTCCCCTAGATATTTGAATTTTTTTACCCTCTCTATTTGGCCAATATCTGTTTTCAGAAATTTTGGTGCATCCCAAATATTTGTTAAAAATTTTGTTTTTTCTGCAGAAATTCTTAAGCCAGTTCTGCTGGCAATTCTTTCCAAAACACTTACTTGGGTTATAGCAAATGTCACATTTTCAGAAAGTATTGCAAAGTCATCTGCAAATGCAAGACAATTTATTTCGATCCTATTGTTTCCTCTTCCTAACCTTATCGGTGAAATGTTGAGTTCAGTAAGTTTTTCGTTCCAAATTCTCACCATTTTCTCTAGGACACAATTAAAAAGAATTGGGGATAGTCCGTCGCCTTGTCGTAAACCAGTTTTTATTTTGAAAGGCTGTGATATCTCTCCCAGAAATTTCACTTTAGAGACTGTGTCTGTAAGTGTTTCGCGGATTAGATTTGCCAGTTTAGACTTTATGCCAAATTCTCGAATTATTTTATATACAGTTTCTCTGTCAACAGAATCAAAAGCCTTTTTGAAATCTATAAACATGACTACAATGCCCTTTGAATTAAGTAACCTGTGGCGAATTATTGACTTAAGATTAAATATTTGTTCTGAGCATGATCTTCCTTTCCTGAAACCACCTTGATATTCACCTAAATGATTGTCTAGTGTTGTTTCTACTCTGTTTATTATTATTATTATTATTATTATTATTATTATTATTATTATTATTATTATTATTATTATTATTATTATTATTATTATTATTATTACTGGCCTACCCGTGGAGCAGAAAGAAGTTAAATAAGTTGCGGGCTAGAATGGGTCTAACTACAAAATCAAATTTAATTTAAAACTTAAACTGATGGTTATATTTTCAGAATGTCAAACATAACAATTTTTGATGACAATATTACATGGTACAAGTAGCAATCCTTAAACAAGATGCGTAAAATCTAAGTTTAGGGGTTCTGACAGATCCTGGGGCTTCAAGCCCTCGCTTTACTTTTCCTGAGCTCCTAGCTCAATTTTACGAAAGAGCACAAATTTACAATAAAGCAGAAATCCCCTAATTCAAGGAGCACTTGCTCCCAAAATTACAACATCTAGCCTTCAAGAGGCATTCATTCATCTTACAAAAACTTTGAAAAAAAGCAAACAGGCTCTCAGTTTTCCAAGCCTACTCAAGGCAACATCAACTTACGATTTCTGGTCTCTCAAGGCTCAACTTACAATTGGAAAAGGATTATACAGGGGTATTTAATACCCAACCTACTGGGCCTTCATGGAAAACAACAACGGTTAAATAAATGACCCGAACACAAAATGAATGGAGGCGAAAACTTGCACTCCTAGATGTGAACACTTAAAACCTCTTGGGCACTAGGCCGATGAAACAGGGGCTATTCCCAAACTACTGAGGTGACTCGTATAAGGGTAAATTAATGCATTACGGAAAGGAAGAAAAACAGTTACAAAACGTATTCACCTCAAACCAAGATGAAGGGGAGCTCGAGAGGGTACATCACTTTCTATCCCCGATTTACAGATAAAGATTTTATGAAACTTTTTACATTAGCCGGCAGAAAGTTACATTTTTAGAAAAGTAGGTTACATAGTTAACGATTCGGACCTTTCCCTCGGGTTAAACTTCAGCGAGAGCTACAACAAGAAAGATGGAATTATGTGGCCATTACCTTGAAGATGTACTGCTGACCGATGAAGGAGGCCACCCGCCTCCTGCTTAGACACACACACTTAGTAAGATGACGATCAATTGGGAAAGAGACGAGAAAAGCCGCAGTTTATAAACGCTCAGGGAAGGTTCAAGATCATTCACGATTAATCAAGACACACCCACAGAATTTTATTGGTAGATTTCAAAAGTAACACTCAGAATCGGAGAGGAAGCCTGTGACAGGTGGAAAATTAATTACATAAATTAGTGATTGGTTGGGTTCAAAACTGGCGGACAGAAAAAAGTAAATATTGCCAACCCAAAAATAAATGAAAATCAATTAGTTAAAAAAACCTAGAAATACAAATCTTCTTTAAATAATAGGTTCTTTCACTTAGCACCAGGGTGCATGATCCATAGTCTTTAGTGGTGTCATCTGTGGAAGAATGTTCAAACTTCTTGATGAATGTAAAACAAAACAAATAGAAATTCACTCAGGTTAGGAAACTGCACAATAACAATATTACATAATATTTCTGTGGTGACATCTTCAGAGTAAAGTATTAAGTTGGTGTAGTTTCAGTTTCACTGTTTTGCCACTAGAGGAGTTCGTTTAGGAGCTGAATTTAAATGCGCGGCGTTGGGGTGTACCTTCCGATACAATTATTATTATTATATTATTATTATTATTATGTCCGCCTCCGTAGCGTAACGGTTAGTGTTATTAGCTGCCGTCCTCGGGGGCCCGGGTTCGATTCCCGGTACTGCCAGAAATTTAAGAATGGCAGGAGGGCTGGTATGTGGTTGGAATGGTACGTGCAGCTCACCTCCAATGGGGGTGTGCCTAAAAAGAGCTGCACCACCTCAGGATGAGGACACGAGTTTACTTTACTTTATTATTATTATTATTATTATTGTTGTTATTATTCTTTCCCATGAGGCCTGCTAAGGACCACGTGCAAATTTCATTTCAGTTCCTCAGACTTTGTTGTTTTCTCTTCCACTTCTTCCAATATTCTTTCATCCTTTTACTATGATGTTCCCTTCTGTCCTCGGATCACTTAGCACCAGGCGACTTGTTCAATCTTCCTTGGAATCCTATCACACTTACTACCCTTTATCTAAAAATTTCTCTGTCCATAGTTTCTTCTTCTCTTATATTATTTCTTTCTAAATATTTCTTTACTTCTTGAATCCAGCTAGTTGTTGCTTTTTGTCCCAAAGGTACCAAAAAATCCTTTTTGTTAATCTGGAATCATCCATTCTGTAAATATGTGCGAAAAATTGCAATCTGCTTTTTCTTAAGGTTTCTGTTATGTTTTCTATGTTCCTGTATATTTCATCATTACATCTTAATTTCCATACTTCAGTTGTTTTCACAGGGCCTAAGATTTTTCTCATGAATCTCCTTTCTAGTACCTCAAGTTTATCTAATCTATAGTTTAGTACCAGGCATTCACTTGCATATAAGCATTTCGGTTTCACCACTGTAGTGTAGTGCCTAGATAGACACTTTTTGTTATAAAAATTATTTGTGATACCATATGCTCTTTCCATCTTGTGTACCATTATTATTATTATTATTATTATTATTATTATTATTATTATTATTAGTATTATTATCCTTTTCTTGATTTTGGACACTTTAGAGTCACTTAAAATAACCCACTGCATTTATGTACATTTTCCTGCTTCTTTTCTTGTTTTCCAATAGTTCTTCATTATTTTACTGTGTTTTTTTCCTCTTGTCATCTGTCCAGTTTATTCCGTTCCTTCTTTTCTTTCTCCTAGAAACTGTTGAAATTTTTCATCAGTCTCCTATAAGTTGTTCTGTACCGTATTACATCCACTGTTATTTCCATTTCTGTCATATCTCTCTTTATACTTTGCATCCACTTATTGCCATACCCACTCAGATTCTTATTTAAAAAGTAGAGGACTTCCTCATTGATCTTCCTCTCCACCCAGGTTATTCGATGCATTCACCTGTACGAGTACATTTTGAAAGCCTCAATCCGTCTCTCCAGCAAGGGACTGAGCATCCAGCCTTGAAAACCATGCAAAAGGCGACGGGAAACATAGCATCGCAACATCCGAACTCGGAGCTGAAGGTTGAGATTTCTACTGGTGTATAGTACATTCGAACAAATTTTTCGTTTGCACGATCCTGAATAATATTTCATTCTCGGGATAGCAATGCTCATTCACTATAGTCCCAAGATAATTTGAAGGCGGCGCTTGTTGAACAATTGTGTTGATGGGCAGGGAGGCCTGCTTAAGAATTTTTAAATACAACCAGCTTGCTCTTGCCAATAAACATGAACAAACCAAATGCTGCACTGGCCCTTGCAATGTTCCAATGCAATAATTTGAAGGTCAGCAAGATTGCTGGCTAACACAACGGTATCATCAGTGTTACCGAGTTCTTGTGGTAGTTAAACATGAAAGAAGGTGCTGGGTGGTGAATAGGTCTCAAGCTACTAAAGAGAAATTAAATTTTAAAATTTAACAAGGTTATATTTTCTTTTCAAAATTAGGTAACAACAAATAGAACAGGTACTTAGTAGCCGAAATACAGCTTGAAATGTACAATTACAGGGATTAAAGAATTTGGGCTTCGAGCCCTGAAAACACAATTCTTGAGCAACTAGCTCAACTTTACGATATACCAATTTCAACAAAAGGGGCAGAAGACCCCACTCAAACCCTGGAGCCCTTGCTCCAAATTACACAGCAAAGCCTCCTCGAGGCATACAACTCTCAGTTTTAGAAAAGAGCCACTCGCTCTTAAAGTTAAGCCTCTCCCAGGCCACACCAAACTCAACTTTCAAGTTGTCCTCAAAGGACATATACACAGGGGTAAAATACCCAACCTACTGAGGTCTATTAGGTGAGAAAAGATTAATACATGACCTCTAAAATACAACTTGAGAGGAGGCGAACTTGCACTCCTAATACACTTTGCTTAAGACCTACTTGGCACTAGGCCGTTAATACAAGGGCTAATCCCATACTACAGAGGTGACTTAAAGGCAATTTACATTACATTACGGGAGAATTGGTTGAGAAAAATAAGTTCACCTCAAGACGATGTGAGTGGGAACTCGAGAGGGTTAGCGCTCTCTATCCCATAATGTAGCTTTACAAGAGAATAGAAGAAAAGAGTAGTTACATTTTAGGAAAAGGTTACATGATGGAAAACGCTTCGAACCCGCCGCGAGAGTTAAACTGCCGACCTAGCAAGAAAAGAAGATATTAATAGGCCATTACCTGGTAGTAGATCGCTGTCGAGGAAAGAGGCGCTTCCCGCCTCCTGCTATGTACTTAATACACTGAAAGATGGAACAGAAGTGGCCCGGAGACCCTAAAATCAGCAGTTTAAATACTCTCGCAGAAAATTCTAGGCGTTAGGGGAAAGAAAACACCCTCCCACAAAGATTTTATTGGGTAGGACCCCGCAACAGATACAAGATGGGGGAAGATACCCCTGATTGGTCAGAAATTCATTGAAGAAATTCGTGATTGGATACATTCAAAGCAAGGGGAAGAAAGGGGTAAATATTGCCAACTTAAACAATGACGGAAAGAAATTTAACAAAGAACAAACTCCTGAAATTAAATTTTCTCCAACAAAATAGTTCTTTGATTTCGCACTAGGTTGCACTAGTGTAATTCTTCAGTAGTGTCCTCTAGAAGAGAAAGTTCACACTTCTTACTTCAAGCGAAACAAAAACACATCAAAAGTGACACAGTTCAAAAACTCAAAATTTTCCACGTGGTGACATCTTCTGAGAAAGTAGAGAATTAATAGAATAGATAAAGTTCAACCTTCCTCCAGAAGAGGAGTTTCAACTGGCGCAACTTTTAAATAAACGGTGTAGAGGTGTACCGCCCGGTACAGACCTCCCCCCCCAAAAGTTCCTCCAGGGGTGACACATGAAATCAGTTTGAAACAAAGTCCAAGTAATGATGTTGATACGAAGATAGATAGCAGAAGCATTTACAAGATTTCTTAATTCAGTTTCAAAATGTTGTTGTTGCAGGTGAATGAAAGTCTTTATGTTTGTAGAATTTGAATTTCTGAAGATAAACTTTTAATACTTAAAGGTGAAGAAAAATTTTGCAATGTCCACCAAATATTGTAGTTGAATTCCCAATTGTAGTTATTGCTTATGGTGACTGTCCATGTAGTTGATGTAGATTGAGTTGAATGGCCGGACCGGCCGTTGCAGCTTGCGTCCAACGGAGGCCGCTCGGACCCCTCAAGTACCCTGAGATACCGCTCGCCCGCACTATGAGGGGAGCAGAGGTGTTGAAGTACGCCGCGCCCGCGGTGAACAGATACAGGCTGCGGGCATGTAGCAGGTCGTGCGCCGCACATCAGCCTTGGCCGGGAGGAGAGTTCCGGCTCGCCGTGCACATGTCGTCCTCGCTGGAGAGGAGGGGGCCCATCCCCCTCCCCAGTCGCTGCACGGCGCTGCGCGGCTGCGGGGGCGCTGAAACATTAAAGCTAGGCGGCAGAATTGTGTTGGACAATCATTTCCTTTGAGGGTACAGGCTTTATGGAGAGGTTGAGGGGCCAGCGGCGTGTAGATACCCATTGCATTAAACATTATGAAGCCACAGTGTAAGGTGGAGCAGGAGACGGGAGCGTGGTAATGGCCGTGGCAAGGACAGAATGGCAGTTTAACGGGTCGGGACAGGTTTTACAAAAGCTTACATCTGAAACAAAATATTATAGGTAGTGCAGAATGCCTTAAAAGTAAAACTCAAAAAAAAAAAATATAACCTTCATATCCTTTCAAAATAATATGAAGCAAGTTAACACAGAAATTACACCGGTTTCACCTGGGACAGGTGAACTCTAAATATCCTCTCGGTGGCTGGATTACTTAACAATAAAGTAACCGGCGTAAGAAAATCGAGAATGATACAAGGCCCATGGAATCTGGGGGCAAGCTTGCCCGCGGGAACAAAATTTTTGACCATAACCTGGTCACCTACCTTCAAAGGGGTGGGTCTCCGTCCACGATCATACCTTTCCCTAACCTTTTCATGAGACACTTTAAGATTGGCTTTAGCCTTCTTCCAAAGATCTTTGATGTTGTCCGGGTCTATTGTCTCGGGCAGAATGTCACTCAGAGACCAGAGGTTAGAGAGCGGCGAGTTGGGAACAAACTTGAACATCAAAGAAGCTGGAGTAAATTTGTGAGATTCATGAACCGCCGAATTCAAAGCAAAAGCTAACCAATGCAGGGACGTGTCCCACCTAGAATGATCTTCATGATGATAGGCAATAAGTGCGGACCTGAGATTACGGTTAACCCGTTCAGCCAGAGATGGTTGAGGGTAATAAGCAGATGTAGTTACATGAGAGATGGACAAGTCAAAACAGAATTTACGAAACAGATTTGATGTAAAAGCTTTAGCATTATCAGATACAATGTATTGGCACGGACCAAAAGAAGCAAAAATAGAATTTAGGCAAGTAATGGTGGACTGAGCGGTAGCCAGCTTAGTCGGAAATAACCAGGAAAATCTTGTAAAACCATCTACACACACAAGGATGAACTTGTTGGCATTACCCTTTGACTGGGGGAAGGGTCCCACATAATCGATATACAGGCGTTCCATGGGGCGCGACGCTTGATGAGAAGACAAAAGGCCTACTTTAGTGGACATGGTGGGTTTACTGATCAAACAAGATTTACAAGCTTTTACAAGTTCCCGAATTTCACCGTCCATACCTTTCCATATGAACATTTCACGAATCTTTTCACGAGTTTTAAAGATTCCAAGATGCCCCCCCAATGGGGTCTCATGATAGTATTTGAAGATCATAGGTACAAGAACCGCTGGAACAACAACTTTCATCAACTTATCATGCCTCGAAGGGCAACATAGAACACCATTCCTCAGAACATAAGGGACAGCATGTTCCCCAGAAGAAAGGGTTTCCATTATCGGAGCCAGCGTCGGATCTTCACGTTGGTATTTCTCAATATCCCTAAAAAGCATGGGAGCATCGGTTAAGATGGCATTAACACCAGATAGTATGGACTTGGAAGGTGATGAACTGTCGACCGGTTCGTGGGTCTCTACGTCGTTATGAAACATACGGCTGAGTCCATCGGCAACAACATTTTCAGTACCTCTGATATGCCGTACATCGAATTGGAAGGCAGAAATACGGATGGCCCAACGGGCTATACGACCTGTACGACGCGGCCTACCTAAGACCCAGCTTAAGGCTTGATTATCTGTCTCCAGATCGAATTTGACGTGTTCCAGATAGAGACGGAACTTTTCTAAGGCGAATAAGACTGCCAAACCTTCAAGCTCATATATGGAGTACTTTGCTTCTTGAGCTGACAATGTCCTAGACGCATAGGCGATGGGTCGCCTCCCTAGTTCAGTCTCTTGAAGAAGGACTGC
This sequence comes from Anabrus simplex, assembly GCF_040414725.1. Lineage (NCBI taxonomy): Eukaryota > Metazoa > Arthropoda > Insecta > Orthoptera > Tettigoniidae > Anabrus > Anabrus simplex. The sequence continues at coordinate 97,860,553 of NC_090275.1, read as the reverse complement.
AGCTACAGCTGACGACGACGCGTCCGTTTGGACGATGAATTTCTTCGAGAAATCAGGCATAGCAAGTACAGGGGCATTACAGAGAGCTAATTTAAGATCTTCGAAAGCGGCTTGTTGAGAAGGTCCCCACTCGAATTTGATGCCTTTCCTACGAAGAAGGTTTAAGGGCGCCGCTCTATTAGCAAAATTAGGAATAAACTTCCTGAAGAAATTCACCATACCAATGAATCTAGCGATACCTTTGATGTCCTTAGGAGGTTTAAAATCACGGATGGCCTGTGTTCTAGAATGATCGACAGCTACCCCATCGGGTGACACAATATGCCCTAGGAATGACATTGAGGGCTTAGCAAAGGCAACCTTGGACAACTTAACAGTTAACCCAGCCTTACGAAGGCGATCGAGAACTTCTCGCAGATGATCTAGATGCTCTTCAAAAGTCTCTGAAAATACGACGACATCATCCAAGTAGTGATATAAGTACTCAAATTTGATGTCGGAAAAGACCCTATCTAGTAGCCTAGTGAGCACAGCTGCCCCCGTGGGGAGCCCGAAAGGCACGCGGTTGTATTCATATAAATTCCAGTCCGTGGCAAACGCTGTAAGATGTTTAGACTCTTCGGCAAGGGGAATTTGATTATAGGCCTGATTCAAGTCCAAGATGGTGAAGAACTTGGCCTTACGAAACCATGAAAAGCAAGAATGAAGGTCGGGAAGGGGCACAGATTGCAACACCACCTTCCGATTGAGAGCCCTGTAATCAATGACAGGCCTGAAGCCTCCTTGGGGTTTCGGGACTAGAAAAATAGGCGAAGAATACGCTGACTTAGAGGGCCTAATAATACCATCCTTCAACATTTGATCGATGATTTCTTTCAGAGCCTTCATTTTAGGTGGAGATAGCCTATACGGTGGAAAGCGAACAGGAATTGAATCCGTGACCTCAATTTTGTATTCAATAAGGTCAGTAACACCAAGAGTATCAGAGAACACCTCGGGAAACGACTGACACAGTTTGCGAATACTATCAGCCTGCTCCTCAGGTAGATGTCTAAGGTCTAACAACATCTCATCCTGGGTAGGCGAAATAGATGAACATGATACAGAATTACACTTTAATAGTGGGATTTTATAACTAGGAGCAAATTTGAATGTGCACGACCTAGACCGGAGATCGAGCACAAGACCAGTGTGAGAAATAAAGTCAGCTCCCAATATAATGGGGCAAGACAATTGCTTGGCCACAAACAATTTAACTTTCCATGTAAACTTAAAAACACGAATTTTGACCAGTAAGGAACCTAGAATTTCTAATGGAGATGAATTAGCCGAAACGTATTGAACAGGAGAAGAGACATAGTCAGGGGGTTTACAAACAGATTTCAATTTAGAATACCAATCAGCCGAAATAATGGAACAAACACTGCCTGAATCTAAGAGAGCTGTTATAGGCTCGTTATTTAACTCAATCTTAAGAAAAGGAACAGGTGCGGGGGTATCCGCCGCAATCCTAAGACACTCTCTGGGGCATTCAAAAAAAGAATTTGAAGATTGCTCATTCCCTGAATTCTCGACCCTTTTGCCCGGGGCTGAGCCTTGGAAAGCAGAATTAGTCGACTCAGCCGAAGCCGCTAGTCACTTTTTATTATTGGAATAGCTGGAATTTGCACCAGAAGTTGAGCAGGAGGGGGTGCTATTTGAGTTTGGGCAATTCTTGGCGATATGTGAGAAAGCCCCACATTTAAAGCAGCCTTGTGATGAGCCAGCTCCATTCCTAGTCCCACTTGGCTTGATCAGTGGACACTTGTTGCGCAGATGGTCAGGCGACCCGCAAGCATAACATTTACGGAGATTGACTGATCGGCGAGGTGGAGGCCGAGTGTTACTAAAGGAAGGCGGGGGTTCTTTCGCTACACGCAAAGAATCGGCGTATCTAACTCCTTCCGCTGAGACGGCCAACGCTTCAAGTTCAGAGAAAGTTTGCGGGCATGCCGCAAAACACAAGTATGATCTATAAGATGGTGATATGCCTTCCACAATAGCTTGTACAATTTGATCCTCAGGGAAGTGAAGAGCAAACACCCTAGTGTAGAATTTGATATCTTGTATGAAATCAGCCAAGTTTTCATCCAAGCGCTGTACACGGTAATAGTACTTCTGAATCAGGGAGGACCTGGCCCTAGCCGGGATGAAGTTAGCTAGCAAATGGGCATGGAAATCCTCAATAGATGATTGCTCGGCAATGGCTCTTACGATTTTATCAGAGAGAATACCAATAGCATACGGATAGTTAATTTGCAAAATTTGACATGGCGAAAGAGAAAAAACAAGAGCATGATCCTGAAATTCCACTAGAAATCTTAAAAATGAAATTACGTCACTGGTGGTGTTGACGGAAAACTTAGAGATACCTCTAAGCAACATTGCCAATGGATGAGGCAAGCTGCTGAACCCAGGTGTCATAGTCGTTAAAGGTTTCAAGGGCAAAGAAGTTAATTCAGAGCGGATGTTACTCAATGACGCACGGCGTTCAGATTCGTTGTTCGATGGGGCAGAGATAGTTTGAGCAGCAACGGTTATCCTATTGACTTCTCCCTGAGGAGGCTCTTCCTCGTTACCTACATTCACCGTGGCGGGTTGATCAGTTTTGGGAGGAGCTTCGCCGGTTAGCAATTGAGTGACCTTATTAGACAATTCAGAAATAGTTTCAAGGAGCGTATTAGCTTGCTTCCTCTGAACGTCATTCACCTTTAGAGACAATAGATCATTAACTCTATTTGCAAAGTGATACAGCCTGCCTTGCACACGCTTAATTTGATTAGGAGATGGATCGTTTTCATCAAAAAAGCTGACTACCGATGCTAGCCCAGTAATATTCTCGACAATCGTGGAAAGAGAGTCATCAATTTCTTTCTCTCCCAAATTGGGGATGGAAATGGGCAAATCAAGGGACTCTCTAAGCTTGTTAGTATCTATTGCAACCGTGCCTCCAGATTGCACATTTCTGATAGTTAACTCATATATCAACTCCTCTTTGCGCAAGTAGTTAAGGAGGAGGACATCGCGAGGGCCGGGCATGATGACAGAACAATTTTGAAAAACTCAAAAAATTCCAGCAACTGAGAAAATTGTTAGAGTTCGAATCAAAGCAATGTTTAGCCGTCAAAAGGGGCTAAATTGAGACCCATTCAACCACGCTCTGCTACCACTTGTTACCGAGTTTTTGTGGTAGTTAAGCATGAAAGAAGGTGCTGGGTGGTGAATAGGTCTCAAGCTACTAAAGAGAAATTAAATTTTAAAATTTAACAAGGTTATATTTTCTTTTCAAAATTAGGTAACAACAAATAGAACAGGTACTTAGTAGCCGAAATACAGCTTGAAATGTACAATTACAGGGATTAAAGAATTTGGGCTTCGAGCCCTGAAAACACAATTCTTGAGCAACTAGCTCAACTTTACGATATACCAATTTCAACAAAAGGGGCAGAAGACCCCACTCAAACCCTGGAGCCCTTGCTCCAAATTACACAGCAAAGCCTCCTCGAGGCATACAACTCTCAGTTTTAGAAAAGAGCCACTCGCTCTTAAAGTTAAGCCTCTCCCAGGCCACACCAAACTCAACTTTCAAGTTGTCCTCAAAGGACATATACACAGGGGTAAAATACCCAACCTACTGAGGTCTATTAGGTGAGAAAAGATTAATACATGACCTCTAAAATACAACTTGAGAGGAGGCGAACTTGCACTCCTAATACACTTTGCTTAAGACCTACTTGGCACTAGGCCGTTAATACAAGGGCTAATCCCATACTACAGAGGTGACTTAAAGGCAATTTACATTACATTACGGGAGAATTGGTTGAGAAAAATAAGTTCACCTCAAGACGATGTGAGTGGGAACTCGAGAGGGTTAGCGCTCTCTATCCCATAATGTAGCTTTACAAGAGAATAGAAGAAAAGAGTAGTTACATTTTAGGAAAAGGTTACATGATGGAAAACGCTTCGAACCCGCCGCGAGAGTTAAACTGCCGACCTAGCAAGAAAAGAAGATATTAATAGGCCATTACCTGGTAGTAGATCGCTGTCGAGGAAAGAGGCGCTTCCCGCCTCCTGCTATGTACTTAATACACTGAAAGATGGAACAGAAGTGGCCCGGAGACCCTAAAATCAGCAGTTTAAATACTCTCGCAGAAAATTCTAGGCGTTAGGGGAAAGAAAACACCCTCCCACAAAGATTTTATTGGGTAGGACCCCGCAACAGATACAAGATGGGGGAAGATACCCCTGATTGGTCAGAAATTCATTGAAGAAATTCGTGATTGGATACATTCAAAGCAAGGGGAAGAAAGGGGTAAATATTGCCAACTTAAACAATGACGGAAAGAAATTTAACAAAGAACAAACTCCTGAAATTAAATTTTCTCCAACAAAATAGTTCTTTGATTTCGCACTAGGTTGCACTAGTGTAATTCTTCAGTAGTGTCCTTTAGAAGAGAAAGTTCACACTTCTTACTTCAAGCGAAACAAAAACACATCAAAAGTGACACAGTTCAAAAACTCAAAATTTTCCACGTGGTGACATCTTCTGAGAAAGTAGAGAATTAATAGAATAGATAAAGTTCAACCTTCCTCCAGAAGAGGAGTTTCAACTGGCGCAACTTTTAAATAAACGGTGTAGAGGTGTACCGCCCGGTACAATCAGCAAAGCGGATGTTATTAATGACATTTCCATTTATCCTAACCCCTAAGTTAACGTCCTCGACAATGCTTCTGAGCACAGGGTTAGAGTAGATATTTAAAGGAGAGAGGACAGGACACAGTGCTGTCACACGCCTCTATGTACAGTTAGGTCTTCAGGTGTGTCTCCCTCAATTTTGACCTCTGCTGTTTGGTCCCAGTAGAAGAAAGTAATATTACGTAGATCACCAAAATCAGCAACCGTGGTTTTCTTTAAATATTGGCATGAGATACGCAATAGAAAGCTTTTCGATAGTTGATGAAGCATGCGTACACGTGGGAATTTATAGCCATTTATCTCTGAGTCAAAATATCCAAACAGACTCGCGAGTTCCCAGGCCGTTTCTAAAACGAAACCGAGTTCGACCAGCATTTCGCATGGATACCAGTGTAGATGAATGATAGGAATATGTTGTCACCAATAAAATTCCATCTGTTGCAATACTCTAATTTATTTCAGAATGGCCTAATTAATGCACACACACACATATTTAAAAACAGACAATTCTAACCAGTTATGAATGACCACACTAATTACCAGTCTATTTACAAATCTCTCTTCTGTACACACACACCTAGAAGTCCCGGCCGGTTGTTACCTGGGAACAGCTATAATCCATACTTTCACTTTCCCGAAGTCCAGTTACCTCTTAAATCCGCTGTGCGTAGAAAGCTGGATTTGAACACAGTGCCACTGGCTATACAACACACGACGACTGTTCGTTGGTTCGACTCAACAAATAGTTCAGTACGTCACACAGTCCCATGCAGTGAACAACTAAACAGCTCCACAATATTCAACAGCAGGACGATACTCACAACAGCGAACATTAACACAGGCCCATTTATCTTCGCACTCACGATTGCGCGTTTCCTCACTGTCTCATGGCGATCCTCAGACCACAGAATTACACGAACACACAGTACAGACTACCGTTCAGTTGCCTCCAATTCATGCACTCACTGGTCTCTCCGACACCACAACAACAGCTCCTCGTTCAGACCTCGGTGGGACATTAGCAACAGCCAACACCTCTGTCGCCCTCAGTCCAGCCACCGAACCTCAACTTACTGAGTGTCACACTGACTCCATCTCGGAGCCTAGCTGTCATTCCGAGTCCAACACTGACCAAGTGTCCGCGGCTAGCCTCCCTTTTTATAGCTCGCGTGATTTGGCCCAAAAATTTCGTCATGTTACTAGAGGCAGAATATTCCCGTTCAATCTCCAAGAGACTCACAGATAAGCCGGCCGGCGAAAACAATACACGGGAAGGCCGGCCCCACCCAACAGGTCGGCTGGGAGATTCTAGGTCGTCTGAGTTACTAGGCCCTTCCTGGAAGTACCAAAAGGAGCTACCACGGGCGTGGCACGTAACAATATTTAAGAAATGGGACATTAGGCTGATGATGCGATAATCGTCACAATGTGATGCACTAGTTTTTTAGGTATGGTAACAAAATTGATCTTAACCGGTCAGATGGAATTCCGCTAACCTTATATACTGCTCAAAAATTAGAGGGACAAGAATTTGATCGCGTGTACCATGTAAGTAGTCCGTGATTGAGATATATAATGTTGCTCTTATTTTTCCGACATATTTTAAGTGTGAAAGGAATCCCCCACATTCCGCTTTATGGCAGTAATCAAACGTATCGTGCTATGCCTCAGAACGAAACGGACGAGCAATGTCTCACTCTGTCAACTAGTGAGTGTAAGAAAAGAGTATGTCTCTATACTCTTTGTGTAGGAATCATCAGTCGAAATGAGATATCTGAATGAGACAGAACGTGTTCGGGCAGTGACATTAAGGTTGGACTATTCGTGAAGTGTCTACAGAGCTTAATGTGACTTCATCTGTTGTTGGGAGGGTTTGGAACCGATTTCGTGAAACTGGTACATACACACGAAAGCGAGGACAGTGGAGAAAACGGAAAAAATCGGCCAGAGTATACCGATATGTCGTGAACTGTTCTCTCATCCGGCACCCTGCGGCTGCCTGGGATCTACAAAATGATCCAAAAGCAGCAACTGGCTGCAGTGTCAGTGACCAAACTATACGCAACAGACACCGAGAGGCAGGTTTAAGATAAAGAAGTCCTCATCAGGTCCCTCGATTAAGTGTTCGGCACAAGGGCGGTCGACTTCCATTGTGCTAAAGACCATAGGAACTGGCAGCTGCGTCACTGGCGCAATATATTGTTTACAGAGGAGCCCCCTTTCGTCTAATGCGGTGCGATGGACGGACGTATACGTGTTATAATGAAGCAGCTGTCCAGGAAATGGACAGATTTGGTTGCGGCTCAGTCATCGTGTGGGGCGGCATCACCATTCATGGCCGATCGGACTTTCAGATAATCAGAGGCCGACTTAATGTTCAAGGTACATCAATGAGATTACACTGGATCATGTTATGCCCACTGCAGTTGTAATGGATTCCCAGTTTATCCTGCAACACGACAATGAGAGAGGGCATTCAGCAGCAGCCTCCATGGTAACGCTACATGACTTCGCGACTGAGCTGCTCTGAATCTCGACCTCACTCCCGTTGAATATTTATAGGATATGCTGGACAGACAACTTCAGGTCCGTTCTGTAGCACCTCAGACTCTTGAATAATTTACAGAGATTCTTATTGGGGAGTGGGACAAGTTTCCACAAGAAACTGTTCTCAGGCGTGTCAGCAGCCTCGAACATGTGAGGCAGTAATATGGCCACATGGAGGGCCTACCCGATATTGAAATATCTCTTTTTGTGCTCTATATGAATTAATTGAAGGACTTCCCACTTTGGTTTACGACATTATTTTGACTTTATGGTCATAGAACCAAGATGTGTGATAAGAAGTGAACAGGATATGTACATTTCAGTTAAATAAATGTTTCATTTTCCAGATTATATGTCCTTTTCACTCCAACCATTCCTGAAAAAATTATGCAGTTGTTTAGAATGTTGTCCCTCTAATTTTGCCAAACAATTTTTAACAGTAGAACAATTTTTTAACATTTCATCTACATGCATTGCAGTAGTTGAAACACTATCGAATGCGCGGACCAATCCAGACCAGAAAGATGTAACGGATTATTAAACATTTTTTCCACAGTAATGGATTGAATTCTAAAAGAAAACTTAGTATGACAAACACAGTATTCCTTAATAATATGCCAACATATTTATAAATCATTTAAACCTATGCCATTATACATAATTAATTATTCAAAATGGCGGTGTATAATGGCCACTATTTTTCCGTTCCCTGATAATTTCCAAACACATGCATTTTTTAATTCTCTTTTTATTATGATTACCGTAGTGATATTATAGGTACAACATATACTAGAATCAGTGAAATCCTTCAAGTATACCTATTTTTTCATGAAGTTATCTTCAAGTAGTCAATTTTTTCATTAATGTTCATTTGAACATATTGTTTTGTTACACTTTAATGGAGCCATTGGTTTGTGAGACCAGAAATAATTTTTATATTTCTACAGTGGCTAACCTTTTTGGTAAAGACTGCTCTCTCGCGCGGTACCTTAGCCCCTCCTCACGTTTTCCTCCAAACGTTCGTTGTTGTTAAGTTGAGGTGAATAGTTCAGCGGCAATGTATGGATAGATAAAAATGTCCCGGTCTTACGTATCAGACAGCTCCAGAAGTCAGTGTTCATTATATCAACATAGAATGATTCAGTTTTAATATAAACAGATTTAAAGAGTCTCTGTAGGAGTGACACGTGCGTAGTATGTCTTTTTTTTCGGTGTGAGAATTAAAAGTAAAAATGTATGAGAACTATTTATATGAGGGACATCTATTACTGATAAACAAAGAACTCAGTATTGTCACGAATAATATTTTAAAGGAGTTTCTATGGTTTATTTTACTATCTTGCGCAAGCACCCTTAAAGCGTCTCATAAGGAGTTATGTATAGCTGCCATCTTGTGTCCGCCATCTTGCGCAAGCATCCTTAGGGCGTCTCAAGCCATCTTGTGCAAGGACCCTTAAGCCGTCCCATAAGAGCAGCCGCTATCTTGCGCAAGCATCCCTAGGGCATCTCATAAGGAGCCATGTATAACTGCCATCTTGCGCAAGCATCCCAAGGGCGTCTCATAAGAACCTGTGTATAGCAGCCATCTTGCGTAAGCACCCTTAAGGAGTCATGTATAGCCGCCATTTTATGCAATTAGCGTCGAGAGAGGGCTGCTGTAGAATTTTTCTTTTTAAATTATCCGCCACCACTTTTCAAAGATATCTAGCTAAAGATGGCAGCACCGCGGATGACAGGTGACGAATTTACATCTACTACGATAAAGAGGGCAGCACGGTGCTCTCTGTATTAAAGATGGCGGATGACAGCTGTCAAAAAAGCACATGGCTATGTTTACCAAACAAGAGCACGTGGAATTTGCCGCCATCACATTTCAAACTAAAGAGGGCAGCACTATGCTCTGTTGATTAAAGATGGCGGATGGTAGCTGTCGAAAAAGCACGTGAGTTTGTTTCCAAACAAGAGCACGTGGAATTTTTCAATTTGCCGCCACCACATTTCAAAGGTATCTAGCTAAAGATGGCAGCACGGTGCTCTCATGATTAAAGATGGCGGATGATAGCTAACAGAACTTTTCAAATTGTCCGCTACTACGTGCTTAAGGTAGTAGCCATAAAGAGGGCAGCACGGTGTTCTGTGGATTAAAGATGGCGGATGACAGGTGATGAAATTGCCCGCATGATAGTAGCACAGTGCTCTGTTGATTAAAGATGGCGGATGACAGCTGCACGTGGCTTTGTTTCCAAACAAGAGCACGTGGAATTTACCACCACCACATTTCAAACTAAAGAGGACAGCACTGTGCTCTATAGATTAAAGATGGCAGATGACAGCTGTCAAAAAAGCACGTGAGTTTGTTTTCAAACAAGAGCATGTGGAATTTTTCAATTTGCCGCCACCACATAGAGGGCAGCACTGTTCTCTCTGGATTAAAGATGGCTGCTTGTCGAAAAGCATTTTTCAAATTATCCGCCACCACATTTCAAAGGTAAGTAGCTAAAGAGGGCAGCACTGTGCTCTATAGATTAAAGATGGCGGATGACAGCTATCAAAAAAGCACGTAGCTGTCAAAAAGCACGTGGATTTGTTTATCTCGAGCTAGTGAGGTTAAGTTGGTAGCACTAAGGTTTAGGCCCGTCAAGATGGCAGCACTGCCGATGACAGGTGACGAAAGAGGGCAGCACGGTGCTCTGTAGTTTAAAGATGGCGGATGACAGCTGTCAAAAAAGCACGTGGCTGTCAAAAAGCACGTGGCTTTGTTTATCTCGCGCTAGTTAGGTTAAGTTGGTACTACTGAGGTTTAGGCCCGTCAAGATGGCAGTACTGGGGTTAGCGATGCGTTGTTGTCGATGACAGCTGTCAAAAAGCACGTGGCTTTGTTTACAAATCTGTCGAAAAGCACGTGGCTGTCAAAAAAAACACGTGGCTTTGTTTACCTCATGCTAGTTAGGTTAAGTTGGTACCACTAAGGTTTAGGCCCGTCAAGATGGTAGTACTGAGGTTTGCGATGCGTTGTTGTTGATGAGAGCTGTCAAAAAGCACGTGGCTTTGTTTACAAATCTGTCAAAAAGCACGTGGCTGTCAAAAAAACACGTGGCTTTGTTTACCTCATGCTAGTTAGGTTAAGTTGGTACCACTAAGGTTTAGGCCCGTCAAGATGGTAGTACTGAGGTTTGCGATGCGTTGTTGTTGATGAGAGCTGTCAAAAAGCACGTGGCTTTGTTTACAAATCTGTCAAAAAGCACGTGGCTGTCAAAAAGCACGTGGCTTTGTTTACCTCGCGCTAGTTAGGTTAAGTTGGCACTACTGAGGTTTAGGCCCGTCAAGATGGCAGTACTGAGGTTAGCGATGCGTTGTTGTCGATGACAGCTGTCAAAAAGCACGTGGCTTTGTTTACAAATTCAAATTTCCCGCGGGAGGTGGAGGAGACCTCTGGGAGGCCTCTGGCTGAGGTGGAGGTGGAGGAGGCATCTGGGAGGCCTCTGGCTGAGGTGGAGGTGGAGGTGGCCTCTGGGAGCCTGAGGTGGAGGTGGCCGCAGAACCCGCCTATTATACTACTTCCTCCTATTCAGTACATCCATAATCATGTCGTTTTAACATTACCATGCATGTTTCTAACCGTATTTCGGATTTAAATCCTGAAATACAGAAATTACAATCCAATAACACCAAAATTGACAGCAGCACGATACTCGGGCCTACTAGTAAAGATGATGAGTGAGGTAGTTTGCCATTGCTTTCCTCATCGGACCAGAAAGGGCTATTGCATTACGATCAGCGCTACGATTAGCACCTTTCATAACAATCGGACACACTAATTGTCATACAAATGTCATTACTCAGCTGTTCTATACATGATCAATATTTGCTGACGCTGACAGTATTACTGACCACGCAAGGTCTGATTATGAACTTCCTTTTGCAAACATTCGCCTGTGGGAAGAATAAGTATCTCTGATATTTTTGTTTGGGTCATGAGTCCATAGACTGGTATCATGTCACCTCACCTCCCCTCAGCTAAACTGTTCGTTTCTACGCACCTACTACTTCCTACACTAATCTGTTTGTCATTTACATGCCTTACCATTCTCTCCACCTACACTTCCCTCAATAACTAACTGAACAAGTTCTGGTTGTCCTTCTTCTGGTCAATTTAAGCCGAATCGTTCCCCTTTGACCTGTTGGATTCAGTATCTCTTCATTCGTGGTTCAATCTATCCATCTCACCTTCAGCATTGTCCGGCTTCATGGCTAAATGGTTAGCATGTTGACCTTTGATCCAGAAAGTCCAGAGTTCGCTTCCCGGCCGGGTCGGGGATTTTAACCTTCATTGGTTAAATCCGATGGCTCAGGGGCAGGATATGTGTGTCTTCCTCATCATTGGAATACATCATAGTTAGGGTCCCAACCTCACAGACGTGCAGGTCGCCTGCAAGGCGTCAACTCGAAAGTCCTCCACCAGGCCTCTTCGGAGACCACACACCATTATTATTATTATTATTATTATTATTATTATTATTATTATTATTATTATTATTATTATTATTACCTTCAGAATTCTTCTGTAAAATTGGTTGAAAAGAGAACAAACAAAAGCGTTCTAGAAGAATTTCAAGGGAAGAGATAACTGATGTTAACTATAGAAAGAAGAAGAGCTAAATTCATTGGCTGCATTCTGCGACAAAATGCCTTTCTTCCTAATGTGCTGGAAGGAAAAATCACGGGTAAGAAAGGCCGAGGACGACCGAGCCAAAAATTCCTTCATGACTTGGCACAGAGTCTTCATTATGGTTCTTATTATGAAATGAAACGAGGATCTGAGGACAGGAAAGGCAAGGCATTGCATTTATACGCTGATAGTGATGATTCTTCTGTAACAGCACATTTAAAAATATTCTGTTCTATTTCTTTCTGACCTACTAGCTTCGCTACGGTATTATACTGAAATTTATAATTGAATGCTTATTGTTTTAGATATATAATCCGCCGAAATTCGCGATCTGACTCGTTTTCTATAATTTTACGGCACGTTTCCTCCCATTTTTCAATCTTCCTTTCTAGCAATCGACGTACTTCCCGGGCTAGGCTCAGGTATTCCTCCCAGTCAGTTGCGTCCGTAAATCTTTGCCATCTTTTCCTATAATCCTTTTTAATATGGATAAAATCCTTCAGGAGATCCGGCGTGGTGTCATATTGGGTGCCTTGGCGGCACTGAACCCGCGGCCGGAATGCATTCTTAGTCATTACCCGTCCAGGAGCCGTTTCCAGCGCTTTCCGCACATTTGACGACGGTCCGGAACATTATTATTATTATTATTATTATTATTATTATGTGTCGCTGGAATGGCTGATGACAGGGAAAACCGGAGTATCCGGAGAAAAACCTGTCCCGCCTCCGTTTTGTCCAGCACGAATGTCACATGAAGTGACCGGGATTTGAACCACGGAACCCAGCTGTGCGAGGCCGGCGTGCTGCCGCCTGAGTAACAGAGGATCCTTATAAGTACATTAATAACAGTAAAATCAATAGTTCTCACCTCCTTCTACACTGCACCGCCGTTAAGTTTATTTACCGCCCCCCCCCCCTAGAAAAAATTAAAAGAAGGCTTGTTTCTTTATGTTTAAGGGAGATTCCAAACACCAATGTTCACGTCTATTACCTTCAGTTTTGAGATATAAGTATCCCCATAAAAATAATTTACTTTTTCACTTCATTTCACACTACTCCCCCCCCCCAAGTGAATTTTCCCGCAAAAAATACTTGTTTCTTTAATAGTACATGATCTTCTAAATACCAATTATCACGACTCTAACTTCTTTAGTTTTTGATTTATGTGTCCTCATGAAAGGAATTCAACTCCTTTACACTCCCGCCCTCCAACATGGTTTCCCCCCCAAAACACGTTCTTCTTTGTTTTTAAAGGAGATCCAAATACGAATTTTCACGTCTGTAAAACCTTTAGTTTTTATTAGATGTATGTATTCTCATACAATTTAGTCAATTAATTTTTCAATTCTTTCAGCCCCCTCCCCCTTTCATTGGATTTTCCGAGAATACGTGTTTCTTTACTTTTAAAGCAGATTGCAAAGATCAAATTTCACATCTGTAACATCTTCATTTTGAGATATCAGTAGCCTAATTAAAATAATTCAACACCATTTTCAGTCACTTTTACCCCCCCCCCACCCCTCCACCCAAGTGGTATTTCCGAAAACTAAAAATACACGTTTCTTTATGTTTAATAGAGATAAAAAATACAATTTCTCACTTCTGTAACATGTTAAGTTTTTTCAGATATACTGTAAAAATTCTCATTTTAAAATTTCACCCCTTTTGAGTTCCCCTTAAGTGGAGTTTCCAAAAGCAAATCACCTATGTTTCTTTACATTTACAGGAGATTCCAAACACCCACTTTTTACGTCTGTACCATTTTACGTTTCCAAGATATTCTGTAGATATAGTATTTCAAAAAATTCACCCCAATTTGTCACTCCTGTTTAACCGCCATTAATTGGATTTTCCAAAAACTAAAAAATACGCGTTTCTTTATTTTTAAAAGAGAAATCATATACAAATTTTCAGTTCTGTAATATCTTTCGTTTCTGAGATATATGTATCCTCATTAAAGCCATTCAACCCATTATTCACTCTTTTACACCCTTCCTCTTGGGATTTTCCGAAAACAAAATAATACGTGTTTCTTAATTTTTAAAGGAGATTCTAAATACCAATTTTACATCTATAAACTTTAAAAGTTTTGAGGTATAGATACACTCATTTTAAAAAGTCACCCCCTTTTCACCCCCCATTAATTGGATTTTCCAAAAACAAAACATACGTGTTTCTTTATTTTTAAAGGAGATCCCAAACACCAATTTTCAGGTCTGTAATATCTTCAGGTTCTGAAATATAAGTAGACTCATGAAAGGCATTCGACCCCTTTTTCAACCTTTTCCGAAAACAAAATAATACGTGTTTCTTTATTTTTAAAGGAGATTCCAAATACCAATTTTTACATCTATAACGTTTAAAAGTTTTGAGATATAGATACACACATTTTAAAATATTACCCCCTTTTCACCGCCTTAGCGACGGAATATCAAAAATCCTCTCTTAGCGAGCACCTACATCTTAATATGAATATATCCCCAAAATTTCATTTCTTTATGTCCAGTAGTTTTGGCTCGGCGATGATGAATCAGTCAGGACAAGTTACTTTATATAATATAGGTTTATTGTTTATATTTCACTTCCGCTTAATGCCACGGTCAAGGCGAAAGTCTTCCAAGACCATCTTTCTTTTTCCTACATGAATGTTCGAAGTAAGGAAATTCATTTCTTAAGAAATATCTTCCTTGCTTGTGCTAGTCTGCATTTTATGTCCTCCTTACTTCTGCCATCATTAGTTTATTCTACGACTCAAGCAACAATATGCATCTATGCACTCTACGACTTCGCTTCCTAATCTAACATTCCCTGCATCACCTGACTTCATTCGACTGTACTCCATTACTTTTAATTCAGATTTATGTGTTTTCATTTTGTATTCTTTCTCCAACACTGTGCCCACTCCATTCAGCAATTTCTCCAGACCTTCTGCAGTCTCATACGAAACAACAACATTAGCAGCGAATTTTAAAGTTTTGAATTCCTTGGATTGTGATTCCATTCCCAAATTCTTCTTGATTTCCCTCACCGCCTGTTCTATTTAAATTCATTATTCAGGTAATTCCGATAAGGGAAGGAACTGATACTGGAGATGTTTCCTGGCTACCACAGCCGGTACTAAAAGCCACTGAGCTGTCTATTTGGTGCTATTAAACGTGGGCCTGGCTCTCTCAGTGATGTAACAGTGATTCATGAACTCCCACGAGAGAGAAGTGGGAGGAATGTGCACGGAAGAATGAATTGAGTTTTAGTTTAGCAATGTCTGTGTACGTCCCACTGAGCTCTTAAGGAGATACGGGAATAAAACTTTATTTACTGCCTGACCCTTTGACAGGGGCCAACCAGGTCTCGGAGGTGAGCCCGCGTGCAATAGAACGAGTTTTCCTTCCTTTCAGTGTGAGCGCAGTTAGTGATCTCAATTTCCAGTTCTCGAATTAGTGTATTGGACGTGATCGGTGGCGATCATAATGGTAAGGTGAGAAAATCGTGTTCAGGTCATCAATCAGTTGTTTTATTGTTGTAGAGTGCACGGTTGTGGCGTTGAAGTCGTCAAACTTTGGAACGTACTAGTCAACTTGCACCATAGCACGGTCAAGCTCTGGCATTGTCGTTTGGTAATAAGACGAGAAAAGGGTCGGAACATATCTAACGAATTGCATGTGCTGTTAAATTAGATCACACAACTAAATACTGACAGGTACTTCACGCACGGGGCGTTTCTCGACTTAGGAAAGGAATTCGACTGGATCCCATACGAACTGACCTTGGTACTCGCTTCGTTCCCGTGGTGTTCCTAAGGCTTGAGTTCATAGGGTACAACTCCTTTATAACACCACCAGTTCTGTCGACTGTGCTGCCATTATCACTTATTTGTTTAGCATTCGAATGGGTGTCCACAAGGTTCAGCTGTATCACCGTTGCTGTTCATTCTCTGTATGGTCAATGTGACTGCAGATATGCAGACTCCTCAGCCATGATCTCTGCTTTATGCTGGTGATGTTATGCTGGCTAGCGTCTTCCGGAACACACTTGAACAACTTGTCAACCAGTGAAAACGAAGGCTGGATGTATTCAGACTGCGACTTAACCCCTCTAAGACTGAATACCTGGAATGTAGCACCCAGACAGATGTAACAATTCTGACCAATCGAATTCTCTCCTCGAAGATCCAAAGGAAACCAACGCGATTTGTTCTCGGTGGATTCCGATAAAAGGGTAGTGTTACAAAAATGTTGCAAACATTGGTCTGGGAAGATTTGGGAGTACGGAGACGAGATGCTGAACTATGTGGTATGTATCCAGCTGTCAGTGGAGAGATGGCATGAAATGACATTGTGGACAATTAGCTTGAACGGAGGTTTTAAAAGTGGGAAAGATCATAATATGGAGATCAAACTGGAATTCATGAGAACAAATTGAGGCAAAAATTTATTTATAGGCCGAGGAGTAAAGGATTGGAGGAAATTATTAAGGGAAATGTTCAATAAAATTCCAAGATTTTTGGAAAACGTTTAAGAAAAAGCTAGGAAAACAGGTCATAGGAAATCTCCCAACTGGGTGACAGCTCTAATGCAGGTCATTAATTGATTGATTGATTGATTCATTTATTCATTCATTCAATCATTCATCCATTCATATATCTTGGTTCTCGCCTGTCAGTAGATAGTGGCACGCTCCAGAATGTTCGACATAGAGTAAACGCTGCCTGACTTAAACAGCGGCATATCACAGACATCCTCTGTGACAGAAAGATATTCCTGCATCTGAAGTCAAAGGTATACTGCACGGTTGCCCACTCAGTAGCACTTTAGGGGCGGAGTGTTGGCCTCCGAGTTATTGTCTACGGTACAACAATCCCCTCAACTTCCTACCTCTCCATCCTTCTCTACTGAACAGAGTTACTGCCCACAGCATTCCTTTCACCCACCTAAATAGCAACCTCGACTGGAGCAAGGGAACTGGCTTCAGTCCAAACATAGTCGCTGGAGATAACGGACGATCAGCAGCTTTGGCTAAATACAGAAAACTTTCTCAAAGTTGCTAAGATGACAGTGGGAAGACTACACTACAATCATAATCTGTCTCACTTTTTAATAACATCGCCAGCTCGAAATTGTTGACAAGTTTACGCAATATTGTACACATATACACATGATTCAAAGTTATCAGATAGAATCTGATGATGTTTTTGTAGGGCGAAACACGTCATTCTTTGTTTACTAGGCTTTTCGAGAGACTGAAAAGCTTGAAAGTCATTAAGTTGACAATGAAAAGTATGGTTGCCCTCTCCACAAATTATTGTAGTCCATAACAGCCCCGGACGAGACTACCTTTGTCCTGATCTGTCGGCCCGACATTGCTATACGGGAAAGAATGTTGCTCACAGGTTATAAGTAACAGAGCCGAAAGAGTAGTGATTGCTGGCAGAAGCAGATGGGAACAATTGCAAGAGGGTTCTCGGAGTGAGGATATGCAAACTAAGTTAGGTAAAAACTCGATGGATGACGTAGTTCGCATATACCAACTTCGGTAGTGGGGTCATGTGAGGGGAATAGGTTGTGGAGGCGTTTAGTTAATTCAGAATAAACGCTTAAAATCTAGCAGTCCATAATGAAGATACATGTGGATATACGTATGTAGTCCATAACAGAAACTAGCTCCTATTTTAATAAAATACGACTAAGTTATATTTTAACTCAGTAAAATTCAAACAAAAATAGCAGAATAAAAAGTAAATTAAGAACATAATAATAATAATAATAATAATAATAATAATAATAATAATAATAATAATAATAATAATAATAATAATAATTGTACCGGGAGGTACACCTCAACGCCGCGCGATCAAAATTAGCGCCTAAAGGAACCTCTCTTGAAACAAATAACACAACAAGTTAGAACTTTAATCAGAAGATATCTCCACTGAAATATTATGTAATTTTGTTATTGTGCGGTTTCCTAAACTGACTGAATTTCTCCTTGTTTTATTTTGATACACATCAGAAGTTTGGACATTTTTCCACAGATGACACTACCAAAAAGCTATGATCATGCACCCTGGTGCAAGGTGTAAGAACTTATAACTTAAAGAAGTTTTGTATACCTAGGTTTTTCATAACTGATCTATGTTCATTTATTTTTGGGTTTTCAACCCTCCTTTTATCTTTTCGCCTGTTTTGAATATGGCCAATCAAAAACTTCTGTAATTTTCAACCTATCACAGGCTTTTTGTTCGATTCTGAGTGTAACTTTGAGATTAAACAATTCAATTGAGAGGGTGTGGCTGGTTTAGTCTTGAATGATCTCGAACCTTCCCTGAGGGTTTATTAACTGCAGCTTTTCACGTTTCTTGGCCAATTGATCGTCGTCTATCTGAGTGTGTGTGTCTAAGCAGGAGGCGGCGGCCTCTTTCGTCAACAGCAGAACATCTATAAGGTAATGGCCACATAAGTTACATCTTTCCTGTTGTAGCTACCTCCGCAGCTTAACCCGAGGGGGAAGATCCAAATCTTTAGTTATGTAACCTACTTTTCTAAAATGTAACTTTCTTCCGGCTAATGTAAAAATTTCATAAAATCTTTAACTGTAAACCGGGGATAGAGAGTGAAGTACCCTCTCGAGCTACCCTTCATCTTGGTTTGAGGTGACTACGTTTTGTAACTTTTTCTTCCTTTCCGTAATGCATTAATAGAACCTTTATTCGTGTCTCCTCAATAGCTTGGGATTAGCCCCTGTATACTGGGCCTAGAGCCCCGATAGGATTTTATTCTTCATTATCTAGAAGTGCAAGTGTACGCCTCCATTCATTTTGTGTTCGGGCCGTTTCTTAACCTGTTCTTTTTCGTAAAGGCCCTGTAGGTTGGGTACTAGATACCCCTGTATTAAACCTTGTTATTTGTAATTCTGAGAGTGTAACTTTTGAGGTAATATTCCCTTGAGCTGGCTATAAGAAAGGGAGTGCCTGTTCGCTCTGTTCAAAGTTTGTAATTGTGAACGGTGCCTCTGGAAGGCTTGACATTTGTAATTGAGGGAGCAAGCGCTCTTGAATTAGGGGATTTCTGCCCTTAACTAAAGGATTTCTTATTTTAATTGAAGTACTGTCAACTGAATCCGGTATCTCTGACATTGTAAAATAGGGGCTTGAAGCTCAAAATTGTTAAAGTTCTGAATCTTGGAATTCCTAGTCTTGTTTCAAGATTGTTTTTGTACCTGATATATTGTCATGTTCACTCAGTGAAAAATATTTTAAAGTTTGTTTTTAGGAAATAAATATAACCTTTTAAAGTTTTAACTCAACTTTGATACTGTAGATAAACCCATTCACCCCGGCACCTTCTTTAACCTCTTTCTGCTCCACGGGTAGCCCCGGAACAAACAAAAATAGCAGAATACAAAATAAATTAAGAACATAATAATAATATCAATAAACATAAACTGTTGAAATTACCCCCAACACGAAGGGCACATATTCGGACATTTTTTCTGGAGGGAACTCGGTTACAATCTATTTCTAACTTCAAATATCTTGGAAGTATCATTTCAAAAGATCACACAATAAAACAAGAAATACTTCCACCGGACGAGTTGGCCGTGCGGTTAGGGGCGCACAGCTGTGAGCTTGCATCCGAAAGATAGTGGGTTCGAACCCCATTGTCGGCAGCCCTGAAGATGGTTTTCCGTGGTTTCCCATTTTCACACCAGGGAAAAATTAGGGTTGTATCTTAAGGCCACGGCCGCTTCCTTCCCACTCCTAGGCCTTTCCTACCCCATCATTGCTATAAGACCTATCTGCGTCGGTGCGAAGTAAAACAAATTGTAAAAGATAAAAGAAAATACTTCATAGGACATAAAAAGCTTCTCAATTTTACTTTCAAGTGAGAAATCTTCTGTGGGAAGATAGAATATCCTAGGAAGCAAAATTGACCACGTTCCATTCCTACTACAATCCAATTCTCATGTATGGACTCGAAACATGTTACCTACATAACGAGACTAATAGTGAAGTCCAGTCAACAGAAATGAAATTCATCAGAACAAAGAACGAAAAGACCAAGAAGAATAAGGCAAGAAATGAAGCGAACGGGAAGGAGGCCCGCATCAAAATACCTGTTACCGAGCTTTTAGGAAGACGCAGGCTACAATGGTTTGGACATGCGATGAGGATGTACAGAAGGAGAACAGAAAGGAATTACTTTCACAAAGAAGTGAGACAGAAGAGACGAATACCGAGGCCACGCAATCAATGGGTAGACTCAGTGAAATCGGACGTCGGCAAGAGGAATATCAAGTGGGAGGACACAGAGGAGCAGAAACTATACTTTGACACGAGTAAGTGGTGAGCAGTTGTATACCGCACCCGGGAAACTGGAGCTCAAAATGATGATGATGAATAATCAGGGGGGAAATGGGAAATATCCGTCCTTTTAGAGGATGAGGTTAAATGAAATGAAATGAAATGCCTTGTGGCCTCCGGAGACGCCTAGTGTAGGTCTATTCATTTGACGCCCGTAGGCACGTGCCAGGTGAATTAACCAATTATGGTTAAAATTCCCGACCCTACCGAGAATCGAACCCGGGACCCATGTGGACAAAGGCCAGCACACTAATCACCTAGCCATGGAGGCGGACTGAGGATGAGGTCAGCTAGTAATAGAATTCGAAAGGCCACGAAGGGTGTGAAAATAGAACACTCTTCTAGTACTGGCAAACCTAGTGTCATCAGGATGGGAAGAAAAAAACGGATTGACCAAACGAGGTCGAACAGGAAAGATGTCAGCGAAGAGAGCTGGAAAAAGTAAGTAGAAGCAATGTCAGCTTTGTCTACGTTCGAACCACGTTCCAGAGTTGACAGTTCCTGGTGGTTACCCCTTTAGTCGGCTCTTACGACAAGTAGGAGATATTCTACCGCGTCCCCCCACAGGAGAGAGGTACGAGAGGTTGCAGATGTAGTTAACATAGGACCAGCAGAATGACTATCGTACCAATTCCGTAATATGTGCGATCTCAGATTGTAATCATATCAGTACAGTCATACATCACTTTAACACGTGCTATTTCATCACACTTTCACCACATCTTCTAGAGTGCATTTAAATAAGAAGTGGCATTAGGCCATTAGGACAGCGATGTCTTCTAACGAGGAAATACCACTCGCTATCTCGTTAATGAAGGACAACTGTTATTGTTCCCACCATTAATTAAGTTCACATTTTAAGAAAATACTGTATGTTTTCTTTTCTCTCCACCAGCTTAATGTCTGGAGTTCCTAGTGCTTGTAATTGAGTCCCTGCCCACACTCAGACTTAATTAATTACCGTAACTCCCACCTGGAGCCGCTGCCATCGTTAATATCCTCTCCTTCTCTCTCACTGACCTTACTTGTCTCAGAGCAGTCGGTCAACAGGTACAGTACCACGGAGAAGAAGAACACTACGTCTGTCACACAAATTATTGATGTATACTGGATTGAACGCAAGTAGCCTAAATAAACTTATTTTCAAACTAAAGATCGAGGCCTTGCAATGTTCATTTATTTATTTATTTATTTATTTATTTATTTATTTATTTATTTATTTATTTATTTATTTATTACCACTGCAGCGTTTATCTAACTGGGATCCAGACCTCGCGGGGAATCTTGGCTTTACACAAAGAGAGTCGTGAAATAAACATATCGTGAAGGAAGGGAATAGAAAAAAAGTCTGAGAAAAACAAGCTTATATAAAATTGGTGTCAAAATTCCCTATAGAAAATCAAATGACTATAAATATGTCTTATATGACTTTCGGTCATGGCTATCCAAGAGCGGTTGCTAATATCAGATGTCCGCTGAACATAAGACATAGCCTGCACGGTTGCTAGGTAATATTGTCTGATTATCAATCCATACTTCACATCACAGCCTACACGATTACTAGATAATATTGTCTGATCATCAATTCATACTTTACATCACAGCCTGCACGGTTACTAGGTAACATTATCTGACCATCAATCCATACTTTACACCACAAGCTGCATGGATGCTAGGTAACATTGCCTGGCCAACAATCCATACTTTATATCACAGCCTGCACGGTTACTAGGTAACATTATCTGAGCATCCATCCATACTTTATATCACAGGCTGCATGGTTGCTGGTAACATTGCCTGGCCAACAATCCATACTTTACATCACAGCCTGCACGGTTACTACGTAATATTGTCTGACCATCAGTCCAACTTTACATCACAGCTTGCACGCTTACTAGGTAAAATTATCTGACCATCCATCCATACTTTATATCACAGGCTACATGGTTACTAGGTAAAATTATCTGACCATCCATCCATACTTTATATCACAGGCTGCATGGTTACTAAGGAACATTGTCTGGCCATCCGTCGATACTTTACATCACAACCTGCACGGTTAATAGGTAACATTGTCTGGCCATCCGTCGATACTTTACATCACAGCCTGCACGGTTGCTAGGTAACATTGTCTGGCCATATATATATATATATATATATATATAAAAGAACATGTCCTGAGACTGATTCATTCATCATCGCCGCGCCAAAAATTGTGGACATAAAGAAACGAAATTTTCAGGATGCATTTATAATACAATGTAGATGCTAGCTGAAAGAGTTTTTTTTTTTTTTTTGATATTCCGTCGCTAAAGGGGGACAAAAGGGGGGTGAATTTTTAAAGTGAGTGTATCTATAACTCAAAACTTTAAAAGTTTACAGATGGAAAAACTAGTATTTGGAGTCTCCTTCAAAAATAAAGAAAGGCTTTTTGTTTTCGGAAAATCCCACTAAGAGGGGTGAAAAGGGTTGATAAAAGGGTTGAATGCCTTTAATGAGGATACTTACATCCCACAAACTGAAGATATCACAGACCCGATAATTGGTATATGGAATCTACTTTAAAAATAAAGAAACACGTATATTGTTTTTGGAAAATCCAATTAATCGTGGTTAAACACGAGTGACAAATGGGGTGAATTTTTAGAAATATTATATCTGCAGTATATCTCAGAAACGTATAATGTTACAGACGTAAAAATTGGTATTTGAAATCTCCTGTAAAAGTAAAGAAACACAGGTGGTTTGTTTTCGAAATCTCCACTTATGGGGAATTAAAAAGGGGGTGAAATTTTAAAATGAGCATGTCTACAGAATATCTCAAAATTTACATGTTAAAGAAGTACAAAATGGTATTTTTAATCTCTATTTAAAAATAAAGAAACATGTATTTCTTGTTTTTGGGAAAACCACTTCGGTGGGAGGTAAAAATGATTGAAAATGGGGATGAATTATTTTGATTAGGATACGGATATCTTAAAAACTGAAGATGTTACAGACGTGAAAATTGGTATTTGGAATCTCCTTTAAAAATAAAGAAATACGTATTTTTTGTTTTTAGATATACCCTTAGGGGGGGGGGATTGAAAAATTATTTGAATTATTTTATGAAGATACTATTATCTCAAAAACGAAAGATGTTGCAGGCGTGAAAATTGGTATTTGGAATCTGCTTTAAAAGCAAAGAAACACGAATACCTTTGATTTCAGAAAATCCATTGAGTGGGGGAAGTGAAAGAATAGAAAAATTAATTGAATTAATTGCATGTGGATACTTACATCTAATAAAAACTAAAGTTGATACAGACGTAAAAATTGGTATTCCGAGCTCCTTTAAAACCAAAGGAAGACGCAATTTGGGGGGAAAATCATCTTGGGGGGCGGGAGTAAAAAGGAGTTGAATTCCTTTCATGAGGACACATATCTAAAAACTGAAGATGTTACAGTCATGATAATTGGTATTTAGAAAATCCTTTACTAATAAAGGAACAAGTTTTTCCGTAAAATTCACCTAAGGTGGGGAGTGTGTGAAAGGAAGTGAACAAAGTGAATTCTTTTTATGGGGATAGTTATATCTCAAAACTGAAGGTAACAGACGTGAACATTGGTATTTGGAATCTCCTTTAAGCATAAAGAAACACGCCTTCTATTATTTTGGTAGGTGGGAGGGGGAATATCAACTTAACGGCGGTGGGGTGAGGAAGGAGTTGAGACCAATTTATTTTATTGTTCATAATATACTAGTTTCTCATCATAAACCGAGCATTTCTAATCTTTTCCTTTGGAGAACATAAAGTTAGATTACAGTAGATTCTCCTGGCATATAAATAAAAATTTAAACACATTTGAAATAAACGATAGGAATGCTATTGACCGCGCAATTGTTCACCCCTATAATAAGGTCAACAATGCACGGAAGTATATCATTCGTATCGCCAGAAATCCCACTCACTTGCCTACGCGCGACAATGGTGCTGGTCACATTGTCTTCAATGACAATGGCAGCAGGTGTAATTTACCGCCAAGTAGCAGTATTGCATCTTGCTGCGGGGTCCAGAACATCAATAATAATAATAGTAATAATAATAATAATAATAATAATAATAATAATAATAATAATAATAATAATAATAATAATAATAATAATAATAAAATGTTCTGGACCATCGTGAAAATGTGCGGATCGCGCTGGATTCGGGTCCTGGCCGGGTAATGACTACGAATGCAGTCCGGCAGCGGGTTCAGTACCTCCAAGGCACCCAAGACGACACCACGCCGTATCTCCTCAAGGATTTGGTCCATATTAAAAATGCTTATAGGAAAAGATGGCAAATATTTAGAGACCCATCTGACCGGGCGGATTACCTGGAGCTAGCCCGGAAAGTACGAAATCGATTGCTGGAAAAAAAATTTGAAAAATGGGAGAAACATTGCTGTAATGTCTCATAAAACGAGTCAGATCGCAAATTTTGGCGGATTATATCTAAAATGTTAAGCATTCAATTTTAAATTTCAGTATAATACCGTAGCAAGCAGGTGTGTCTTGCTAGTCCATCCATACTTTGCATCATAACCTGCATGGTTACAAGGTGACATTGTCTGGCCATCCATCCGTATTTTGCATCACAGCCTGCACGGTTGCTAAGTAACATTGTCTGGCCATCCATCCGTATTTTGCATCGCAGCCTGCACGGTTGTTACGTTACACTTCTGTCATAGATTTTGTTACATACACTATTACATTACCGTTACACAAATTTTCGGATGACATATTTTATGACAAAACGGATTTTAGGCATATTGTTACGAAAGTATTTTTGTAAACACATTTTCTTAAAACGTCTGTCCAAAATTCCATATTTTTAAATTTGATTAACGAGTTTTTTGTGATCGTTCTGCAATCATATTAGGAGTAACATCTTTTCGTTATTGTTTTTGTTATTGTTGTTGTGTCGTCAGTCCATAGACTTGTTTTATGCAGCCCTCCGTGCTACCCTATACCCTGCTAACGTTTTCATTTCTACGTAAATAAAATATCCTACTCTTAACACTTTGTCATATTCATGACTTGGCCTGCTCCTCCCCCGGTGGAAGGGGCGGTAGAATAATATCCATGGAATTTCGATAAGAGGGACCCTGAGGGCTTATAACTAGGGAGTGTAGGTTGTCGACTACGGGGGCCTTACGCGAGTCATAACATTCCTTCCACTCACTTACGCCAGGCTCCTCACTTTCATCTCTCCTATCCGGCCTCCCTTGGTTAACACTTGTTATTTTCCGACGCTGACTGTATTAGGTTTCCGATGCCTAGGGAGCCTTTCATTTCCATGCCCCTAGGGGCCCTTGTCTTTATTTGGCCTGTATCTTCATTTCTCGAAGTGTCGGAATCCTCCATTTTTTTTCGTCTAATTAATGTTATATAGAGGATGGTTGCCGAGTTGTACTTCCTCTTAAAACAATAATCACCATCACCACCATTTGACCCTCACGCACCGTACATACCACCAACTCTTCCTTCAACAACTAACTGAACAGTTATTGGGTGTCTTTAGATAAGTTCTATTAATCTAGCGTTTCTTCTAGTCAAATTTCGCCGAATTGGTCTCCTCTGTCCCTTTCGATTCAGTATATCTTCATTCGAGATTCGATCTACTGAACTCTGAATAAAGTCTATGGTTTTGATAGGTTAGGATATATTCACAATTAAGTATTTATTTATTTATTTCCCACCTAGTCGATACAATGATTGCTTAAGGCAATTTTTAATGGTCAAAAGTGGTACATGTTTCGTATATTATCAACATCTTCAGCCACATAACACTGTTTAGATGAAAACTATATAAACTGACAAAGTAATACTTTAGAGGAAGTGTCCTTAAAATTAACATAAGATTGACAACATTAAAACAAACAAAATTGCCTTAAGCAATCATTGTATCGACTAGGTGGGAAATAAATACATACTTAATTGTGAATCTATTGAAGTGTGATACGGACCATGAAGCAGATTTATGTAAGGTTAGGATATAGTCTGGATTGGTTAGGATATGGTCTGGTTAGAATCGGATATGGTCTGGATAGAATAGGATATGATCCGCCTAGATTAGGATATGTCCGACTTGTTGTTGAATGGTCAGCGTACCAGCCTCCGGCTCAGAGGGTCCCAACTTCAATTCCCGGCCGGGTCGAGGATTTTAACCTTCGTTCGTTAATTCCGGTGGCCTGGGGCATGGGTGTTTGTACTGTCCCCAACACCCCTGCAACTCACAAACCACACATAACACTATCCTCCACCACAATAACACGCAGTTACCTACAAATGGCAGATGCCGCTCACCCTCATCGGAGGGTCTGCCTTACAAGGGCTGCACTCGGATAAAAATAGCCACACGAAATTATTATTAGGTTAGGATATGATCTAGATAGGTCAGGATACGGTCTGCGCAAGACCATTTTTCTGGATAGGTTAGGATATGGTCTGGACAACACCATTTGTCTGGATGGGTTATAATATGGTCTGGATATGTTAGAGTACGGGATGGATAGGTTAGGACATGGTCTGGACAAGGGCACATGTCTGGATAGATTAGGATATGGTCTGGATAGTTTAAGATACGGTCTGGATGTATTAGAATATGGCCTGCACGAGAGCCTTTGTCAGGATAGGTTAAAATATGGGTTGGAATGATTAGGATATGGTATGGCCAAGACCATTTGTTTGGATAGACTAGGATACGGTCTGGATAGATAAGGATATGGTCTGGATGGTTAGGACATGGTTTGAATACGGTAGGATATGGTCTGGACAAGACCATTGGTCGGGATAGGTTATGATATGGTTCGGATACGTAAATCCACAGCCTCCTGTCTTATGGCTGCTGGTCATCTGAAATTAGCAGCCATTGTTGTTCCGTTTTACTCTAGGTCCACTAGATGGCAGCGTAAGCCAATCTCACTTGGACGTCCATGGCTGAGTTTTAATTAATTATGTATGGGTGATATTGATGTGAATCTAGGATAATCAGAGATCAGGATTACTTGGTAACAGTGACCTTCAGAGGTACACGGACTGTAAAATATTGTTTAAATTGAGTGTATTGAAATAGAAGGCACTAGTATATTCCAAAAGAATCTGTATAAATAGAGCGTTATCAACCTGAGTTTCACTTCTTAAAGATTCACGATCACTTGTTTTCCCCAAAGGGAAAATTCATATTTTTCTGTATTTTCTATGCTTTTTCATCCGCGGTTGATCAACGCAACAACCACCGATTATTTATTGTTGTTAGCTCACGTGTACTTTCTTTCTTTCTTCCCGCCAGTCATCCCGATAGATGGGAATACGGAAACTAACCCATAATTAGTAATAATAATAATATAACAACAGCCAAAATTAAAAATTGGAAAGGTATTGACGCAGAAGAGTAAATATCGACACGGAGAACGCATGCGGAAGTACTGGGGAAACATCAAAATCAGAAGTAGCCATTTGAAATGACGTGGTCCGAAGTTGACCGATACGACATAAATGAAGGAATTAATGAATTAATAATCTTATGGTCTCAGCTACCGTGTGCAAGCATTTTCATTTGAAGCCATCTGGCTGCTTGTTCATAAATTTTGACGTTCCGTTTAACTCTGGGTCCACTAGATGGCAGAGTAACCCGAACCTCTCTTGGGAGTCCATGGCTGAGTTTTAATGAATCTTGTCGGGTGATATGGATGTGAATATTGGATAATCAAAGGTCAGGTATGGAAACGGTTGAGATTTGGGTTTGGAGACGAATGCTACGGTTTAAATGCTCTGAAGAGAGAACAAACAAGAACAAGCAAGAAATTCAAGAGAAGAGACAAACTGATGCCAACGATAGAGAGATGAGGAGGTAAACTGAGTGGACAGACATTGCGACCTTTCCAACCAAACTGCGGGAAGGGAAGATCACAGGGAAGGGAGGCCAAAGACGAGCGAGCAAACAATTCCTTCATGACTTGGGACAGAATCTTCATTCTGGTTCCTATAATGAAACGAAACAAGGAGCTGAGGACAGAGAACAATGGCTGGATAGACAAGACATTGACTTTAGGCGTTGATGATTATGTCGGGAACACCAAATGTGCCACCAATGATTTTTACATGCCGACATCGTACGGCATGGAGTGTTGAACATCGTTCAAGAATCCGATTACCTCTGCCGGATTCCAGCCTGCTATAAGGGACAGTCAAATGAAAACCGAACCCCCGCCATAACACACATTCCTCACAAAATGTAGCAACGCTATTGTTACTGCCATCGCTGTGGCAGGAGAACTGTACAGTGACAACTCACAGGTGCCCGCAGTTGTTGCGATATGTCTGTGCTGGTGCGCGGACTGGTCTAGTGTGTTCGTCCAGCTGTAGAAATGGTGGTAAACAAAGAAGAGCAGAGAAGTGTGTTCGTTTTCTGGTGGCACAGCGCTATCAAGACACTTGGCAGAAACTGCGACGCGTCATAAAGTCAAAACGCACTGGACGGACGGCGTCATCCTGTTCCATTATAATGTTCGCCCCCATACTTCCAATCTGGCGAAGGCTACGCTTTAGCGATTTGGTTCGGAAACACTTCAACAGCCTCCGTACATTCCGGATTTTTCATCTTACTGTATGATTTTCATATGTTTGGCGACCTGGAGAAAGACATTCGTGGACGTCGGTTTAATTCGGACGAGGAAGTGTAAGAATGGGTGCGGTTGTGGATCCGCCAGCGACCTACCTCTTTCTATAAAACTGGAATTGATCGTCTCGTCTCCCAGTGGGATAAATGTATTAACGCTTTTGGTAATTACTTTTGAATAAAACCATTCCATGGTCATGTTGTAGCGGGTGTTCGAAGGCGTACACTCTACAACCGATCCACAGTGGAATTTAATCGATCAATGACGGGTAGAGAACAACTAGCTTGATAAAAATACTTTACCAATCTAGCATTTCCTTGGGGATTTTTTCTTTTCATTTTGTTTAACGTCACACCGACACATGTCTTATGGCGACGATGGGACAGGAAAGGCCTAAGAGGGGGAAGGAATCGACTGTGACTTTAAGGTACAACCTGGTGTAAAAATTGAAAACCACGGAAAAACCATCTTCAGGTCTGTCGACAGTGGGGTATAACCCACAATGCAAGCTGACAGGCACGTGATCTAAACCGCACAGCCACCCTGGAAGGAGAGGGCTGCCTATAAAGACAGGCGGGGAATCTAACCACGGAGGCTCGAAGCCTTTATATTCCGCCGATCTTCATCTACTCTGTACAGAGATGACATTAATGACAATATTACTCTTCTGGAGTAATTATGCATTTACAAATGTATATGACCGTATAATTGCTTCTCGTGCGGCTCAATTTCATCTGCGGAGAGTACAAACAACCTAACAGCGTAAAATTACGAAATGAGAGGGTCTTTTTCTTCTTAGATCCATCTGTATCCTTTATATAGACTCTGCCAACAATTATTCACTCATTACCGTCACAGATGTTGTGCGACGCAAGGTAAAAACAGAATTACGTCTCGAGAGGGTTTGTAATAGCATTGGACACTGAATAATTACTAATATGGGTGGTCCATTAGGAAATTAACTATTCAAGAAGGAAACAATGATGTTATAATTCCTTTATGTTTATCCCCCCTGTTTGCTGTAGTACGGGAATTAATTATCGTCGAGACAATATTTCATTACGTGTAATTATGCGGGTAAATAAAGAATATACGTGAGGCTGATTGAGAAAAGGAACACCATCATAGGCTCGAATGAACACTGTAATTGTGGACTTCAAAAACCTTCATTAAGATTCTGTCATCACAGAAGAGTCGTGCGGTGACAACGATTTCTCTGAATCAATTACTCGCCGTCCTTATAAAAACAGAAAGCAGTCTCACGTCCAGATAATCTCTAGGTAAATAGGCTTTAATTTGTTTTTCTTATTCAGCAATTTGCTCTTCCACAGTTGCGCATGAATGACCTTCGAGATGCGCCACTCGCCCGGCGCGTGCTCGGTTGATAAATTAAACTGTCCTTTAAACAATGTTCCAAATATCTTTTCTTTTCTATATCTTCTATCTATTCCACCTACAAATTCTATTTGAAATTCGTACGAAAATTTTGAGGAAACTGTAATATTGTAAAACGCCTCAAATGAAAGGTGACAATGACATGATTGCGGGTTAATCAAATTTTTAAACATTTTTGGAAGTCAAATTATTGTAAAAATAGTGTTGCTCCCCTCTCGATATTCATTCGACATACCACACTACCAACAGCCACAGAAACACGCAGTAGTGATTACATCCTTTCACATAGGATTGGCATAATCTGTTCACGTTCTTTCCGACCTCCTTGTATTTCTTCTATCTGTGGAAGTTCGGTTTGCTATTGCAATTCTTCTTCTTATTATTATTGTTACCGTGTTTTTGCGGTAGTTAGAGGTGAAAGAAGGTGCGGGTGTGAACGGGTCTCAAGCTACGAAATTAGAGTGCATGTAAAATTAACAAGGTTATATTTTCTTTTCAAAATAAAGAAATGACAAGCATGGCAGGTACAGAGTAGCAAGGCAACAAAATGTAGTTACAATATTTACCGGATTTGGGCTTCGCGCCCCGACTTCACAATTCTTGGGCAATTAGCCCAACCTTACTTCAAAATAAGTTTTAACAGAGGGGCAGAAAACCCCATTCATGCTCAGGAGCACTTGCTCCAAATTACACAGAAAAGCCTCCTCGAGGCATACAACACTCAATTTTCAAGAAAGAGCCACTCGCTCTCAAACTTTAAGCCTCTCAAAGGCCACACCAAACTCCACCTTCAAGTTGTCCTCTCAGGACATAGACACAGGGGTAAAATACCCAACCTACTGAGGTCTAATAAGTGAGAAATAGATTAATTACATAACCTCTAAAATAACAATTTGAAAGGAGGCGAACTTGCGCTCCTAATACACTTTGTTTAAAACCTACTTGGCACTAGGCCGTTAATACAAGGGCTAATACCATACTAAAGAGGTGACTTAAGAAAGGAACAATTTACATTACGTTAAAGAAGAATAGGTTGAGAAAAAAATAAGTTCACCTCAAAACAATATGAGTGGGAGCTCGAGAGGGTTAAGCACTCTCTATCCCGATATGCAGTTTAAAGATAGAATAGATACCAAGGGTCTTTACATTTTAAGGAAGGTTACATTATGGAAAAACTTCGGACCCGCCCCGAGAGTTAAACTGCTGAGCTAGCAAAGAAAGAAGTTATTAATCGGCCATTACCTTGTTGTTGACCGCTGCCGAAGAAAGAGGCGCTTCCCGCCCCCTGCTATGTACTTTACACACTGAAAGATGGAACAGAAGTGGCGCAGAGACCCTAAAATCAGCAGTTTATATACTCTCGCGGAAAGTTCGAGGCGTTAGGGGAATGAGAACACCCTCCCACAAAAACTTTATTGGGTAGGATACAGCAACATATTCAAGTTGGGGGAAGATACATCCGATTGGTCAGAAATTAAAAAAGAAATTCGGGATTGACTAAATACAAAACAAGGGGAAAGAGAGGGGTATACAGCCAACTTAAACAATAACAGAAAGAAATTTAACAAGAAACAAACTTTTGAAATAAAAATTTCTCCAAAAAAACAGTTCTTTCACTCCGCACTAGGGTGCACTATTGTTGATCTTCAGTAGTGTCCTCTAGAAGAGAAAGTTCACACTTCTTTCTACAAGCAAAACAAAAATACGTCGAAAATGACACAGTTCAAAAACTCCAAATTTTCCACGTAGTGACATCTTCTGAGAAATTTGAAAATTAATACCGTCAATAAAGTTCAGACTTCCTCCAGCAGAGGAGTTTCAATTGGCGCACATTTTAAATTAGCGGCGTGGAGGTGTACCGCCCGGTACAATTATTATTACCTAAACTGTCTAGATAACAAAACGTGTCAAGTTGTTTGGTTGTATTCCTTTCAGTTTTGATGTTGCTTGTTCTTATTTGTTTTGACCTGCTAACAATCATAATCTATATATTAAAAGAGTTTACTGAAAACAGCTTTGGCAAAACCGTCCGTCAGTTCTACTGGGCCGATAGCTGCCTCTGTGGATCCGTGGTAGAGTGTCGGCCTCCGAATCCCCAGATAGCGGGTTCAAACCCGGCAGAGGTAGTCAGATTTTCGAAGGGCGGAAAAAGTCCATTCGACACTCCATGTCGTACGATGTCGGCATGTAAAAGATCTCTGGTGATACATTTTGTATTTACCCGA
The DNA here is from genome assembly GCF_040414725.1 of Anabrus simplex. NCBI lineage: Eukaryota > Metazoa > Arthropoda > Insecta > Orthoptera > Tettigoniidae > Anabrus > Anabrus simplex. Next base: position 97,827,974 of record NC_090275.1, on the reverse strand, counting down.
CAAAATTAATTAAATCTCAGTCATAGACGCCCAAGAGAGATCCAGTTTACTTTGTCTGCCATCTAGCGAACCTAGAGTAAAACGGAACGTCGAAATTGACGAGCAGACAGCCAGATGGCGTCAAATCGAAATGTCTGCACACGGTAACTGAGGCCATACGATTATTATTATTATTATTATTATTATTATTATTATTATTATTATTATTATTATTATTATTACTGGACAGATTTGCTTCATATTTTTTTATTCTCTATGGAATTACCTGCCGGTGAATCGTGAGTCATTGATAGGTCTATATGTTCATCCAGCTTTGAGTAATCATAAAATAAAATCACTAACTCCAATAATTGCAGGCGAAGGTTTACCCTAACCCGCAATACATTCTGTACGTAGCAGGTTGCTAAGCGACTAACACTTTCATTAATGTTCTGATATATGAATATTGAATTTTCACGACCGCATTGTAATCGAAACCGAATTTTAACCTATTAGGTAGTGTCACGTACATTTAGTACTTGTTGAAGAGATGTTACGTACAGAACAAAAATGGCCAACCGGACACCAGTGGGATCCAAACCCACAACCTCCCGTTTTCGCGTCGATTGCTCTACCAATTGAGCTATGGTGGCGTAGGCCATCTTTTATCTGTTGGAAAGGAACAGAGCTACAGGTCTGGCACTATTACCATCAACGGGCGACTTAAACACACTCTACAGTGTGATACCAGTAGTGCCAGACCTGTAGCTCAGATCCTTTCCAACACAACAAAGGTGGCCTAGGCCACCATAGCACAATTGGTAAAGCAACCGATGCGAAATTGGGAGGTTGTGGGTTCGGATCTCACTGGTGTCCGGTTGGCCATTTTTGTTCTGTACTTAACATCTCTTCAACAAGTACTAAATGGACGTAACACGACCTAATAGGTTGAAAGTCGGTTTCGATTCTGATATATGATTGTCATCCTGTAGTAATGTCATTGCAAGCAGCCATGTTTGACTACTGCCTGTCAAGCCAGAGAGTATACACTTCCTCTCATCACAGAAGAATACTTTTTTTTTTTGCTAGGGGCTTTACGTCGCACCGACACAGATAGGTCTTATGGCGACGATGGGATAGGGAAGGCCTAGGAGTTAGAAGGAAGCGGCCGTGGCCTTAATTAAGGTACAGCCCCAGAATTTGCCTGGTGTGAAAATGGGAAACCACGGAAAACCATTTTCAGGGCTGCCGATAGTGGGATTCGAACCTACTATCTCCCGGATGCAAGCTCACAGCCGCGCGCCTCTACGCGCACGACCAAGTCGCCCGGTCAGAAGAATACTATTCCCTGCTAAATACTCTTTTATTTTCTAACATTTCCTTCTTCTTCTTCTTCTTCTTCTTCTTCTTCTTCTTCTTCAAGTGCCACATCCGGTTGCCCAGACGTCGGAGATTACTCTGGAGAAAGTTTTTCTGTCTTCTGCTAGTCGGAAGAGTCTCTCAGTTGTCTCAATACCGGTCCACTGCTTGATGTTGTGTAACCATGTTATCTCTGGTCTGCCAACTCGCCGTTTGCCCTCTATTTTACCTTGGAGAATGAGTTTTATGAGGCCATATTTGTTTCCTCTTAATATGTGGCCTAAATAAGCTGTTTTGCGAACTTTTGTAGTTATTATTAGTTCCTGCTTTGTCCTAGCTCTCCTTAGGACTTATCTGTCCAGGGTATTCTAAGCATTCTTCTGTGCAACCACATTTCAAAGGCGACAAGTTGACATTTCCTAGCTTCCAAATATATTCAACAGATGGCAGAGCGTTCCTAACAACTTACATGCCGCTAAGAAAAAGAAGTCTGCGTACAAACAGACCCCATTAATATCTGGGAACACTTATCGAAGGATAACCTAGCTATACTAGAAAGAGTGAAGGCCATGCATCTTCAAAGAATTCTCTGCCTGGTAAAAAACGCTTCTCTGAGACCAACCTATGAGCTCAAACACAATCATTCTATATAGAACAACTGCGATTGAAAATACCATTCCTTCTACGACACAATACCAAGATTTACATCAAGAACTACCGGATAAAAATGCGAATATATGGATAGACTTTTACTAAACTAAATGACGTCAGAATGGATGAATTCCGACTACGAACGCGCTCCTTATTAAACATTCATGAAACCATTCAAAAGGGCAGGCAAAACATTGTGACTTAGATAGACATATCAAGACGAGTAATTTGACCTATTTATAACGAATGCTGCGAATCAGCGCGGATTCTTTATTCTATATACTCGTATTAGAAGTGTTTAATAAAAACAGCTTTGTCCAATCCGTCCATCCGATCTACTGAACCGATTTTCTTCATTTTTGTTTTATTATCTCCAGAATTACCTGCCGGTGAATCATCGGGCATTGATAGGTCTCTAAATTCAGTCTACTTGGAGTAATCGTAAAATCAAGTCACTAAATGACCCCTACCTTAGCCCGCAATACATTCTGTACTCAACAGATATCGGCCAAGCTAAATGATTATAAATGACGGCGACTATAGGTGAACCCGTAATTTCAACCAAACTCTGGGGTATGACACCTAGCACCCCTAGAGCTTGAGCGGGGAGAGAGTGACTTGTAAATATCACCTAACTAACTCCAAGTTCAGCCTCCATCGATAGGGATGGGAGCTGGGTGAGAAACAAAATGACCTAAAGGATCGAGATTAGTATTGAATCCACAGTTTTCGGTTTCGTTACGCCCATTGGTGACAGTTTCAATGACAATTGGAATCGTGCACATCACATGCGTAGGGCGACGCGTAAATAGTCTACACACAGGTATCAGTTATTCTTATTATCAACTAATTTCTGTACAATATGGGCAGCAACAAGGAGAAAGCCCCACGCAAAACAAAGTAAACAAACTTTCAATTAAACAATAATTCTAAAACTTCAAAATAATTCTTAAAATATCAGTCAATGTCACAATAAAGAAATCCACAAAAATTCATTTGACACATAATTGACAGGTAATACAAAATCTAAAAATAGACATTCAAAAATATACCTGGGCAACGGATAGACCAATTTCATATCTAAACACGTTATCTGACCTACTGCGGATCACTAAGGGGCCTCTAGTATTATTTTAATTTATTCTTCTGTTTAATTCAAATATTTTCGAAATAAACGAGAATGTATGCATTATTTTCTGCACGTGCTGTTGTAGTTACCATAAAATTGCTGAAATTCTTATGACATCTCTGCTCTGGTATTGCTGTACATTGAACCTTTACTTAGCCACATACCAGCACTTACAAGTTCTCGGTAATATGAGCTGGACTCTACCGAAATGTGACAACCTGCCAGGGAGGTCATTATCTACAGAAAATATAACATAATTCATTCGCCTCATTAAAGAAGCAGGCTTTTATCAGAGGAGGTCATCTCGTCACAAAGGTTACCGAAGGGACACTGGTCTAGGCCCCTAAATAATTAATGTCCGTAATCATCAATGTTACGCATGCTGACAATGAGCACTGGCGTGGAACGCGCTAAATACTGCAATTATTTATGCAGCAGAACAAGCTGACTTCATTTTCATGTGCAGTCATGTCTGTGTAAGCATTCGAGGAGATAATGTTCATTTGCTTTTTAATTATTTTGACCAGATGATTGCTTACGTTATGCAATTGACCACTTTGTTTTTATAGTTGTTAACTGGTTAGTCCGTTTGCTAATTTTTATCATGACATGGGTTCGACTGATCGTTTCCCCCGGGTAATTTGTAGGCCGCTTACTTAATTTGTTTCTTCGTTCGTTTCTTTGTTTGCTTCTTCTTTGATAGTTCGTTTTTCTGCGTCTGTTTGTTTGTTGATTACTTCCTTTCTTTGAATATATTGAACGTAGTTGTAGATTCTTTCGGTTGTTGATTTCTTGCTTTGATTCTTAATACGTGCTTCGGTTGTAAATTTATTTACGTTTGTTTGTTTATGTGTACATTACACCCCTCTTTGTTGATACTTGTTTATTTGTTTGTTTGTAGAATACTTCTTTTGTTTATTGATGCCTGGTATTATTGGATGTTTACTTATTTGTTTGTAGATTACTGGCTTTGTTTATTGATACCTTGGATTTTTGTATGTTTATTGCCTTTTGTTGATAGAATACCTGCTTTGTTTATTGTTGCCTGCAATTTTTGTATGTTTATTTATTTTTGTTTGTTTGTAGATTATTTATTTGTAGATTACTTGCCTTGGTTTTGATACCTGTCATGGTTACGTATTCACTTTCATGTTTGTTTGTTTATAGAATGCTTGCTTTGATTGTTGTCTGTTCCCATGGCCAGAGGTTCTTTTGCTTGTCTTCTATTACTTCGTTTGATTGTAGACTTTTCGCACGGCTGAAGATTATTTTCTTAGTTGTCAGGTTAATTACTTCGATTATTGACTATTGTCACGGTTGTAGATTCCTTTGATTGCTTTCTTCTTGCTTCTTTCTATTTTCCCCCTTAGTTTCGTTGATGCGGAGATTTATTTATTTATTTATTTATTTATTTATTTATTTATTTATTTATTTATTTATTTATTTATTTATTTATTTATTTATTTATTTATTTATTTATTTATTTATTCATTCTTGAATTACATTTGTTGCGAAGTTAGAGCTTACTGGCCTCTTACATTTACCACTTTCAACAGTAACGAGGGTTCGGAAGTTTATGACCTAAAGAAGTATAAACCATGCAAGCAAACATGCCCTAAAACCTACTAAATATGACCTGAAAAAAAAAGTAATGAAATTTGCTTTACGTCGCACCGACACACATAGGTTTTATGGCGACGATGGGACAGGAAAGGCCTAGGAATTTTAAAGAAGAGGCCGGGGCCTTAATTAAGGTACAGCTTCAGCATTTTCCTGGTGTGGAAATGGGAAACAACGAAAAACCATCTTCGGGGCTGCCGACAGTGGGGTTCAAACCCACTATCTCCCAGATGCGAGCTCACAGCTGCGCGCCCCTAACCGCATGGCGAACTCGCCCATTGCTTTGATTTATTTGTTCTGATGTAATCTTCCTCCACTCTCCTTTGATGTTGAGGTTCTTTACTTCTTCCATATTTGTTTTGTTTACAAACTAATTTCTATTTTGTGCTTTCGTTCAATCACTGCCTTCCTTGTTAGTCTTCAATTATATTTCTTGCGCTATCGGTCAACGTATTTGGTTAATTCCTTTCTTCTTTGCTGACGTACTTACTTCTCTTATTGTCGCTGCTTTTTTAACATCGTTACGGCCTCATTGGACCACTTTTATTTAGGTTTCCACCCTTGTTTACGTATCCTTGCCCACATTTCCTTCATTCTCTTAATGTGAGCGTTTCTTCTGTCCTCTGACTAGGGAAGTTGTTTCGCTGGTGTGACCTCATCTTCAAGCACCCTCCAATCCCGGATTTAATGTTTAAAGGTGCATCTATCTAGGACATATTGTTCCGTTATCTCGCTCAGCCTCAAATCAACAGCCACTCCTTGGGGCCATCTCGGTTTTTCCTATGAGATTTCAAACTTGTGTTAGGATCTGTTTCGTCAGTGTGCTGTCAGACACAGCCTCGTTACTTTGCCCACCTTGCTATGAACTTCTTCATTTTTTCTAAGCTTCCACGGTCCTTATTTTTTAAAGACTCCAAAGATCTTCCTCCTTATCCTTCGTTCTACTTTCTTCAGTACTCGTTTCGAGGTTCTATTTCTCAAGCTCAGTGTATCTGGTCTTACAACTGCCTCGTAGTGTTGGATCTTACTTCCCCATGATAATGCTCTCTTATTGCATATCGCGAGAGTCTTCATGTATGCTGCCTTCATTTTTATTATTCCTGCCTCCACACCCTGTTTTATTATTTATTTACTTGGTAGTTAATTTTCAAATTTGCTTCACTGTTTGATTTTCCACCATTCTTTTTTTACTCACTCCCTTGTTCACTTGACTTTTTATGACTGCTTTCTTGCTCTGTTCTTTATTATACGTATACATCCGGATCGCGGAGCGGTTCTTAAGAACAGTGTGGCAACTTACATTACTGAAATATAAATCAGATATAATATCACAAAAAATTAACTCCCACGAGAACATTAACTGAATGATTTACGATTTTCCTGGAGGATCATTACTAATATCTGAAAGCGACTAGAAATCATCTGTGGTCAGCGAGAAATTAAATGAGGTAATAGAACCGGCCAGGTAATATCGTCAAGTTGTCGGTTAGACAACTTTAATGGCATGGGTCGATGCATAAGTTCGTGTGGTATCTTTTGGGTTGGCAACAATGCGGCATGAATGGATCGCTTATCATTATTCCGTTGTCTTAACTGAGTTTGGAGTTTTTGTGTTGTGAAACACAGGTTTACTTGATTGTGAACGTATTATTTGTGTATATTTTACACAAACGTATATGGACTGTCAAGCTGAGAAAAGTGAGCATTTACGATACATTTTACTCTTGGAGTTTAACCGAGGATCCAGTGCAGCAGGAGCTACGAGAACAATTTGTCAAGTGTTGGGGAATAAAGCAATTATTGAAAGAACAGCACAAAAATGGTTTTCCCGCTTTCGAGCAGGACGGTTTGACTTGTCTGATGATCCACGTTCTGGAAGACCTTCATATTTTGAAGAAAATCACTTTAATGAGTTGCTTCATGAGAATCCTCGTAAAAAAAGCGCGGGAAATGGTGCAAGTTTTTGAATGTGATCAGTCAACCATTGTACGCCATTTTCATTCGATGTTTAAGGTACAAAAATTGGGTATACGAGTATCACATGTGCTAAGTGACAGTAACAAAAATCAACGAGTAAACATCTGTTCGTCATTGCGTGGAACAAAGATGGCATTCTTCACCATGAACTTCTTCCGAAAAACCTAACGATTACCTCTGCTGTGTATTGTGACCAGCTAGGACGGCTTGCCGTTGTTATTGACAACAGAAGACGAAGACAACAACCAGTCTTATTGCTCCATGATAACGCTTGTCCGCATAAAGCGCAATTGACCAAAGATGTGATGGCTGAACTTGGCTGGGAACCTTTTCCTCATCCTCCGTATCACTCTGACCTTGCCCACTCAGATTTCCATCTTTTCAGCTCTCATTCCAATCACATTCAGGGGCAAGTGTTTCCTGACGAAGCTTCTCTTGACCAATGGCTAAAAGATTTCTTCGAGTCAAAACCAAAACAGTTCTACAGGTGAGGCATTCAGCTGCTACCTGAACGTTGGCAGGTCATAAAGAGTGGAGGTGAAGACATCACTGAGTGATTGTGTTTGTGAGTTACACTGTGTGACTGTGACAGTAAAATAAAATAATATAAAATATAAGAACCGCACGAAGTTATGCATCGACCCCATAATATAGTAAATTGCACTTCTCCCACCTACACTATTGACACTTACGCTTTATCACCAAGAAGACAATTAACCACCTGCAGGAGAAAATTATTCATGGATAAAATTAGCCCACCTCATTTATAACACAACTGTCAAAAATTTGTTGTACTAATGTATTCACACTCTCCCTTTCTTTGCATGTTATATAACTTTACGGCCAGTAATTGCCGTTAAGTGCAGCTAATGGCTGGAGTAAGACAGAACGGAAGATGAAATTGAAGACAGCCCAGCGAGTAGAATGTTTTCTATAACATACGAGGCTACACAAAAAGAAGAATCTTTTTAATTCAACTCGTATTTTAAATGCACTTCCTCGGCCATTTCCATAATGATATGTCGTTTGGTGTAATTTGGTTGTACTCAGTGAGCACACGCCAAATTGTTCTTGGTGAGTGGGCAGATCTTAATTTCTGCAGCAGCGATGGGTTCTGGGAACAGTCACGTCCATCCAGGGGTGTCCCAAGGATCAGAATGGGCCATGTCGTCATAAAGGTTACTGCAGGGACAAAGGACTAGGTTCTCCAAACATTAATGTATATAATCTTCAATGTTCTGCACGTGCACCGTGATCGCTGGCCGAGAATGTGCACAACACTGCAATTATTTCTGCAGAAGAGCATTTCTGTAGTTACTACATGTTGACGTCATTTACATTTGTAATTTAATGAATACTCTGCATTGAAGCATATCTTGATTATTCTGGATTTGTTGACTCTTTGGTCGGTAGTAGTTTTCGTGTATTCGACTGTATTTCTTGGTGCTCTGTTTTATGTTCATCTTTCCCTATTTGAATATTGATCCACTGGTTTGTTAATAGATTTCTCCATACGTGTCTTAATGCAGTGGTTCTTAAACTCTGGTACGCGTACCCCTAGTGGTACGCCTAGGACTTTTAGAGGGGTACGCAAGCAGCCTTCTGGGAACAAAATGAAGAAAAATTGAAATGCATAAGAAGAAAGTTAAATGTGTATAAGGTAGTTGCCCATATTTCGTCCCCTTAGCAGAGCTGGACTTGTGGAAATTCAGGAATATTATGGACAAGGTTAGAAATCTGTATATATATATATATATATTACTGAATATATTATACACTTAAGGGCAAGTTACAATGAAACTGTTACAACGTAAGGTAGTCAATATTTGACATAAACACTACAAAAACTAAACTACCAAACATGTGCTCGTAATTTCGTCCCCCACCAAATATATGAAAAGTGCAATTAATTTTAATATATTTTTCCTCTCTAACCTTTCTAATTTTCCCTATAATGAATTACCTGTAGGCCATTAATGAAAACAGTTTTCATTGTATTCTTTTTAGTATAGACCTCCAGCGTTACTCGTAGGATGTTAAACTCTTTACTTGCACGTTTGTGACTCGTTATCTTGTCCCTCACTGCCTTAAAGCCTGTTTCATAGCTTCTTTATCCCACTGCTTGTGGTTTTACATCTGAAAATAATAATAGACTTCATAAATAACAAATAAAATGAAGGGGGACGAAATTACGAACGTTCCCTGATTTATTATAATGGCCCTTACTGTAGCGATTATACGCCAGGAACTACACTACACGACTGAAATTCAGCCCAGTATTTCATACACATATCAGTGCTCACTCTAGGAATAACAGGCTCTTAATTTGAATGCTGCACTTCAGCATGAAAAATGAATCCTCCTTTACACGGAAACTAAACTTGGTGCACACAACCAACTCTCACAACACAACGGGATGAGGCTACGTGTGTGCGCCCGGCTGAACATTAGGTACCAACCGTGCTAACTGGAAATCCCTATGGGGACTATATTAGGTGCGGGGACGGAATTTGTGCCCCCTGCCCTATATGCAGCCACGCTGCGGTAGACGATTTCACCTGGGCGACAACACATCAGAAAACGGTGTCACACCATGCAGGCACATCCATCCAATTGACATTACAGATCAAAATTTGTCATGTTTTCAAATCATAACACATCTAATAACACAATGGAACAACCTCTGGACATCAAGTACAAAAGGGTCTGTCACAAGAGAATTGTTGTGTTTTCCCGACATATATGCCCGACACCAGTGTCAAACAATAGTGCCCGGATTCGATGTCAATCAGTTTCGCTCCGGTCATGGAAAGTTTAAGTGCTACTTTGAACGCTTCAAAATTAACGTTACAGGCGATTACTTGTGCTTTTGTGGATCTTCACAAACGGTGGACCATTTACTGTTCGACTGTGCCAGATTTGGAAGGACACGATTCGAACTTGAGTGTCACCTAAACAATTGTAATGCGTAACTTTCAAAGCCATTATATCATCTGTTCAGGAAAGCCTGCTGCTGCGAGCAGTTTCTCAAGTTCATTCACCACATCTTCAATAATTTAGTTTCCTAATTTTGTGCCAAGGACCAATAATTTTAAAAACTGATCAAGACTATAACCCTACTCATGCACAACAGGGTTCACACTGTTAGGATCTTAAATAAATAAATAAATAAATAAATAAATAAATAAATAAATAAATAAATAAATAAATAAATAAATAAATAAATAAATAAATAAATAAATAAATAAATAAATAAATAAATAAATAAATAAATAAATAAATAAATAAATAAATAAATAAATAAATAAATAAATAAATAAATAAATAAATAAATAAATAAATAAATAAATAAATAAATAAATAAATAAATAAATAAATAAATAAATAAATAAATAAATAAATAAATAAATAAATAAATAAATAAATAAATAAATAAATAAATAAATAAATAAATAAATAAATAAATAAATAAATAAATAAATAAATAAATAAATAAATAAATAAATAAATAAATAAATAAATAAATAAATAAATAAATAAATAAATAAATAAATAAATAAATAAATAAATAAATAAATAAATAAATAAATAAATAAATAAATAAATAAATAAATAAATAAATAAATAAATAAATAAATAAATAAATAAATAAATAAATAAATAAATAAATAAATAAATAAATAAATAAATAAATAAATAAATAAATAAATAAATAAATAAATAAATAAATAAATAAATAAATAAATAAATAAATAAATAAATAAATAAATAAATAAATAAATAAATAAATAAATAAATAAATAAATAAATAAATAAATAAATAAATAAATAAATAAATAAATAAATAAATAAATAAATAAATAAATAAATAAATAAATAAATAAATAAATAAATAAATAAATAAATAAATAAATAAATAAATAAATAAATAAATAAATAAATAAATAAATAAATAAATAAATAAATAAATAAATAAATAAATAAATAAATAAATAAATAAATAAATAAATAAATAAATAAATAAATAAATAAATAAATAAATAAATAAATAAATAAATAAATAAATAAATAAATGGTAGTGAAATGCGTCGTTGCCAAACTCCTGCAACAATAATATATTGGGTTCAGCGAGAGAACCCAACTAGCCTCTTTCACTACAACTCCAGCACGTAACCTACACGAGGTGCCCCCTGTTAAGCTGAGCAACCCAGTGGAAGGTTGGGTAACCAATCCCAGCGGGAAGCTGGGTCAGTGAACCGATCAGTGCTGGGGGCATCAAGGCTTACAACCTTGATAGTTAAACACCACGTTACCTTCGGGTAACCCCTCTAAACTTTTTCGTAACTCTGGAAACATGGAGCAAACGACTAATTGGAAATCTACCCCAGGTGGTAACAAATCCACCCCCACTCACAGTGGGGCAAGCAGGCCATCGGATTCTGGGGAGCCTGCATCTTCATGTAAGAGGAAGAAACACATCAACTATCTGGCAACAATAAACATTAATTCCCTCCTACAAACAGGAAAACTGAAACATACATTGGACGTCCTAACAAAACACAACATTCTTATAACGGCTTTACAGGAGACAAGATTTGCGGACGAAGATCCTTTTGAGTCACAAGGCTTCAGGATCTACAAGGGACAGCCAGGTCAGAGAGTGATAAAGAATATGCCTCACCTGGGTACAGGCTTCATAGTCAACAACAAAATGATCAACTCTATTATCTTCTTTTCATCATCAAATGGGAGAACGCCCACTATAGCCTTCAGAAGTCTCAACAAAGCCTACACGATTGTTAACTTCCATGCACGTACCAATGATACTAATAAGAGTGATATTGAAAGTGTTGAATATTTTTGGGAAGAACTGGAAGAGACAATCGATAAAATTCCAGAACATCACGTGATCATCTTAATGGGGGACTTTAATGCCCAGATTGGTAAGGAGCGCAGGTTTAAGAACATAGTCAGAGAATACCCAGCCCACAAGAGAACCAATTGTAATGGTGAGAGGCTGATCAATCTGTGTAAAAATCACAACCTTGTTCTTAAATCTACAGCATTCACACACCTCCCCCGAAAAGCTAAGACCTGGAGATGTCCCAATCCCTTGCTAGGAGAGTACCAGTTAGATCACGTTGCCATCAGTAGAAGGAATAGCAAGGAAATAATGAACGTCAAGGTATTGAGAGGTGCCAATATTGATTCAGACCACTACCTATCTTTGGTCAAAGCAAATGTCATTCAACTCACGAAGTACAGAGGTAACAATTACTCCAGGTCCAGAATCCCAAAATTTAATGCAGCCCAGCTGAAAGAGAACAACAACTTTACTAAGGTACTAAGCAATAATTAGAATAAAACAGATTGGCCTAACCTACAGAAGGCACTGATAGATGCAGCAACAGAAACCATCCTTGCAACTAGAAGGAGTAAACACCCATGGTGGACACCAACATGTGATAAGGCAATAGAGGAGAGAAGACACGCACGGGTGAAATGGAACTGCAACAAAAACATACAGCCTTCCTAATAGTCAGAAAGAACACGGCCGACGCCATTAGAAATGCTAAGAGGCAATATAACAACGACATCATAGATCAGGCAATGAAATACTTTCAAATGAACAACACCAGTAACTTGTACAAAACTCTAAAATTTCAGACAAACGCTTACTCAGCCCCTACGCTCCACCTTCGAGGACCAGACGGAGAACTGAAAATGAACAATGAAGATTGTACTACAGCCCTTGCAAAATATTTTGATGGCCTCCTCAATGCAGAAAACCACAGGAAAAACTACAATTTCAACCTAAGAATGTTATTAACCCTGACTCCCTTCCTCCTACCAAAGAAGAAATCAAACAGATCATCTCTGAACTGAAATCTAACAGAGCATCAGGCGAAGATGGCATCATTGCAGAATTATGGAAACATGCAGATGAAGAGTCAATTGACAGTATCCATAGAATCATAACTGACATCTGGACAACAGAAACACTACCAAGGGATTGGACTTCAGCTATCATCCACCCGCTGCACAAGAAAGGAGACAAGTTAGACCCTAACAACTGTAGAGGGGTCTCTCTCCTATCAGTGACGTACAAAATCTTCTCCAAAGCATTGCTTAAAAGAGTGGAGGCACAATTAGATTCCTGCATAGGAGAGTACCAAGCTGGATTTAGGAAGTCAAGATCATGCACAGAGCATATTCTGAACCTCAAAACTATCTTTACCTACAAAAACCTCAGCACCTCACCCTATGTAGCAATTTTCGTTGACTTCCAGAAGGCTAACGACTCGGTAGACAGACAGTCCCTCTTTAAGACGTTGACTGAAATGGGACTGGATAAGAAGACTTTGAATCTTGTGAAGGCTACTCTAACGAACACCATGTCCAAAGTCAAATTCAGAGGGGTATTATCAAAAAGCTTCGAGATCAAAACAGGTGTTAGACAGGGAGATGGTTTGTCACCTATCCTGTTTAACTGTCTGCTGGAGAAGGTCATTTGGGAATGGACGAACACACTAGCTGACAACTCTGGATTAAAAATCGGCTACAAAAAAGACAAGTTAACAGTTACTTGCTTGGCCTTCGTAGATGACCTCACACTCTTAGCTTCAAGTATGGAAGAAGCTACGTACCAGCTATCCTCCCTAGAACGCATAGCAGTTAAAGGAGGGCTAAAGATCGCTGTCAATAAAACATAATTTCTGACCAACATCAGAGAAGCACCCAACTTCATTTCTTTGGGGGACAAAATAATACACAAGGCCAACTCATTCAAATATCTTGGAGAGTGGATAACCCCAAATGTTAATGAGGATCTTGCAATGAAGAGTAGATGCACTAAATTAGAAAGAGCTTATCATCTTTGTAAGAACATATACAAGTCTAAATCCCTCTCCTTGCATCTCAAACTTCGACATTACAACACCGTAGTAAGACCATCTGTACTGTACGCCTCAGAATGCCTAAACATGACCCAGAAAGGACAACTCAGAAAACTAGAACTGAAAGAGCAAAAGATCCTCAGAAGGATTATGGGTCTCATTAAAGAAGGAGATGGCTACAGAATCAGGCACAACAAGGAACTGTACAGTAAAATAGAGAGCATTACAACAGCTATGAGGAAGAGAAGACTAATCTTCTATGGTCATGTAGTCAGGATGGACAGCCAGAGGCTCACTTCAAGAATCTTCAACACTGTATCTAGAGGGAAAGCAACAAATGCCAAATGGACGAATTTAGTGCGGAAAGACCTACAATACCTAAACATTGATCACATTGGCATTTACAACCGAGATAAATTCAGAAAGTTAGTCAAGACATCTGACTCTCTCCAGTCACTAACACCTAAATCACTGCGTCCAGGAGTAGGAGTGAAATGGACTCAAGAAAGAAAAGACATCCATAGCGCTAGAATGAAGGAATACTGGGCTAAGAGGAAGAATAGAGCTCACCAGAGTTAAGAACCACGTGGTCCATCGTAGGCCTAAAAGAAGAAGAAGAAGAAGAAATAAATAAATAAATAAATAAATATATAAATAAATACATATTTATCAATTTGATATTTAGGCCTAAATCCAGTGTTTTGTGAAATTTTTAATACAAACAAGTTATCCTGTGTTGCTTTATAATCATTCTATTATACTTGATACAGACACAAATTCTTAAATTTCTTGTGATGTGTTATAAAAATGTACTTAATTTCGCAATCTCTTCTTATTTACGATGTGCATTTCAAAGAATGGTTTATAATCGAAAGTGCCTTATAATTAGCCCGGTACTCATATTTTTGAACCTACCATTTAGGGACTTTTTCGTGTTGGTGCATTGGACTTTTAGCCATGAATGAGTTTCAGTACCTCTGTCTTAATGGAAGTTTATCTTCATTCGTTTGCATATAACTTGCTTTGTTGGTTTGTTTGCCTTTAGTAATAGAGTTACTTAGCTTAATTGTTTGATTGACTGATTGTCAGGCTCCATGGTTTGAGTGGTGAGCAACTTTTTCCTCGATCCTCAGTGTTCTAGGCTCGATTCCCGGCCGGATAAAGTGATTTTTAATATTACACGTTTAAGTTCGTTAACTGAAGGACTACGTGTTCACAATATTCCCAACATTCCTGCAACTCACACACACACACACACACACAAAACTAACACGCATTTTCTTAAAAATGGCTGATGTCAGCCACCCTTGTCGGAGGGTTTGCAGGGAAGCAATTTGGACACAAAATTATCTAGATTGATTGATTGATTGATTGATTGATTGATTGATCGATTTTGTTACGGGCCTCTCCACTCCACAATCCCTCTGATATTAACCGCAATTATCAATTGAGCAAAATAGTCCAAGCATAAAGAAACGTATTATTATGCTAATTGACAACAAACAAAAATGATAGACACACAGAGAAATCTACAACCATAAGAAGTATCTAAAATTACAGCAATAATCTACAAATAAACAAAATAACTATACATACATACGTTCGTACATACATACATCATCATTATAGACCGTTATGCCTTCAAGCGTTCAGTCTGCAGGACTCTGTGAATGTATTAAACGTCTCCACAATCCTCTATTTGCAACTAGTGCTGTGGCCACATTTAGTTCTATACATCTTTAAATCGTTAGAAACTGAGTCTCCCTCTGCTTCTCTTACCCTCCAAAACAGAGTCCATTATTATCCTAGGTAACCTATTCTCCCCCATTCGCCTCATATGACCCCACCACTGAAGCCGGTTTATGTGTACAGCTTCATCCATCGAGATCATTCCTAACTTAGCCTTTATTTCCTCGTTCCGAGTACTCTCCTGCCTACGGTCCCCCCTGTTTGTACCAGCAATCATTCTCGCTACTTTTATGTCTGTCAATTCTAACTTACGGATAAGATATCCTGAGTCTACCCAGCTTTCACTCTTCGCGAGCTGACTTCCTTCTTACAAAATAATGTTGATCGCAACCGCGAGCTCAGTGCATTAGCTTTACTGCACCTTGATTCAGTCTCACTTAATATACTATTATCTTGAGAGAACACGCAACCTAAATACTTGAAATTATCTACCTGTTGCAGGTTTATATCGCCAATCTGATACTCAGTTCTCTTGGATTTCTTACCTGCCTACTTCGAAAGGCTAATTTTCATACCATACTCATTGGACCTATTTTTAAGTTCCAAGGGAAGTACTCCACAAGCATCGGGCACAGTAGCTCAGGCGGTAGAGGTCTGGTCTTCTGACTCCAACTTGACAGGTTCGATCCTGGCTCAGTCCGGTGCTATTTGAAGGTGCTGAAATACGTCAGCTTCGTGTCGGTATAGATTTAATGGCACGTAAAATAACTCCTGCGGAACTTAATTCCGGCACCTCGGCATCTCCGAAAACCATAAAGAATGAGTTAGTTGGTCGTAAAGCCCATAACATTATTATTATTATTATTATTATTATTATTATTATTATTATTATTATTATTATTATTATTATTATTATTATTTCACAAGCAAGTAATAAATAAATAAACGAAAAAGAATCAAGAAGCACACTAAGATGTAAATAAAGTTTAGAACGAGGGTACATTTGTGGAGCTTTCTTAAGTCTTTAACCCCTTTCTATTTTTGTGTTAACAATTCTTGTTAGAATAACGTGTTCGTGCTCCGCCATGACTTAAGCGGTGTTTGCAAGAAAGGTCCTCGCTTATTCTGTTGCTTAATACGGTGAAATCCCTCATGCCTGTCAATATAGGGGACAGAGAGAGAGATGCGGAAGAAGTTGGATTACAGTGCAGGTGATTCGCAATAGAAGAGAGTTCAGAAGAAGAGTCGACTGTCTAAAATCATTTGAAGAGAAACTACTAAAAGGGAGGACGGAACGGGTATTTACGAACAGGAGGGAAAGATGAGAAGTAGAAGAATGAACAGCCTTTGGAAAGAAAAGAAGAGAAGAGAAGAGAAGAGGAGAAGAGAAGAGAAGAGAAGAGAAGAGAAGAGAAGAGAAGAGAGGAAAGGCCAATAAGACTTATTTTTTATGCTGTCGATGATTGGCCAAATTAGAAAAGGAAAAAGAGCTGTTGACAGAGAAGTGTCGGCTAGCCGAACTGCAATTTAATACGAACTAGCTCAAAATGCGTTATTATAATACACATATGACGTATTATACTTATGTCACGTACCACGTGAAAGGTCTCAATCGTGAGGTTTGCCCAACTTCCGTGTCTTCCTAGGAGTATATTTATTATTATTTTTAACTATTTGCTTTACGTCGCACCGACACAGATAGGTCTTATTGCGACGATGGGATAGGAAAGACCTAGGAGTGAGAAAGAAGTGGCCGTGGTCTTAATTAAGGTACAGTCCCAAAATTTGCTTGATATAAATGGGAAACCACGGAAAAACCATCTTCAGGACTGGCGACAATGGGGCTCGAACCACTATCTCCCAAATGCAAGCTCACAGCTGCGCGCCCCTAAGCACACAGCCAATTCGTCCGGTGAGTACAAAACATTTTTTTTTTTTTGCTAGGGGCTTTACGTCGCACCGACACAGATAGGTCTTATGGCGACGATGGGATAGGAAAGGCCTAGGAGTTGGAAGGAAGCGGCCGTGGCCTTAATTAAGGTACAGCCCCAGCATTTGCCTGGTGTGAAAATGGGAAACCACGGAAAACCATTTTCAGGGCTGCCGATAGTGGGATTCGAACCTACTATCTCCCGGATGCAAGCTCACAGCCACGCGCCTCTACGCGCACGGCCAACTCGCCCGGTGAGTACAAAACTAGTATGTCCATAGGAATGATAACTGATAAAAGTAAAGACACAGTTAATAATGTATTTCAAATTATAACTCTAAGCACATTATACCCACAAATTAAGTGGGCGAAACGATGCTTTAAATGTAGAGATAACCAACATCACTGGTAAACCATGAAATAGTGGTCTGTGTGACTTAAAAAAAACAATAACATTATTATTACCCGATACCGTACCTGTTGTTGAAAACCTGACGGGTTGTGCGTAGACAACACCACAAGGCATATGATGTAGAAGATGACAACTTAGTGACAGAAGTGAACATGCACCAAACTGTGCGACATTGTGTCCAATGGTGGAAGGTGATCAAGCAAGATCGTGGAACCATGTTCCGTTTAGTGACGTGATAGTGGCAGCAGCTACCCATAATGAATCTACAGGGTTTTTCGTATAAAACTTGACCGATTGCTCGCGGCTGAGTCAAGTGCGGCTGGCCGGCGGGCTTCCCCGACACTCGGGGCCTACGTGGTCACAATCAGCGCTGTTGTCATTTCATTATCTGTTGCAGTCAGCCAATTAGATGCCTTCACGTGTGAATTCAAATGGGTTTTACGAGGCGGTGTGCCGGGATGAGTGGCTAAGACGGTTGAGGCGCTGGCCTTCTGACACCAACGTGGCAGGTTCGATCCTGGCTCAGTCCGGTGGTATTTGAAAGTGCTCAAATACGTCAGGCTCGTGTTGGTAGATTTGCTGGCACGTAAAAGAACTCCTGCGGGACTAAATTCCGGCATATCTGCGTCTCCGAAAACCGTAAAAGAGTAGTTAGTGGCACGTAAAGCAAATAGCATTATTATTATTATTACGAGGCGGTATTGTTAAATATGCACGTGTCGCGGCATACGACACATCCTGAACAGAGCTCAAATGTCCCCTTCTCTTCCCTGAAGAAGGGCAGCGACTTGTGTTCTGGCATACAAAATACGGGGAGTTCGTCAATTTGAATCGCGCGCCCGGAAATAACAAAGTAACCTCATTTAACCGAAAAGAAAACTTTTCTCCGCCAATCCGATTGTACCATTGTTCTTAACATAACATGAACAGCATCTCTGATTATTTTGTCGGTATAGATATGATGCACACTGTATAACTTATGCTGTACGCAGCTTTGCTAAAAAAATACGGATAGAAGGAGAGCCAGTTTTTTAAAGCACGTGGTCCGTAACGCTATGAAACATGTCTACGATGAACTTGAAATGGATACAGAAAATCTGGTTCTGATAATCTACTATCAGTTGTTTTCTTCTTCTTCTTCTTCTTCTTCAGCTTCTGCTGTGCCCTGCCCAGGGCCAGACGTTGGCGATCAATGTGGAGAGTGCTTTTCCGTCTTCAGCAACACGGTAGAGTTCTTCAGTGCTTTTTGTGCCTCCTTGTTTTTCTCCTCCTGCCTACTCATCGGCGCCCTCCAATTTTGTCTTTCAAAATTAGATGTAAAACTGCGCATTTTTCACCACGGAAAACATGCCCTAGTTATCGTATCTCTATATCAACTAAAAGGCGTGAGAAAATGAAGTCCTTTCTCGAGTTCATCGATCTTGAGTGGTCTAACATTTTGAGGTATCCCTTTCAGACCGTGTACGCACAATTGTGCGGGTTCGTATTTTAGTTATCCCTGACCTATTTGATGTTTTTTTCGGCGCTAGACCGGGCTGCAGTGATTGTGCGGGACACGTGGCGTGTATTTCAATTGCTTTTAGTATGCGCTTGACCGCCAGGGCAAAGGAAGAAGAGTTTAAAAAGCACAGTTGATCGGCGAGATGGCAGGAAGCAGTAGTGCCAAAAGTAAGTATTTATTTATTGCGTTTATATTAATCTAGAAGCTTTACTGAATAACGAAATATATTCACTGAAGTGTGTACATTGGTTAGTGAACGTAAATTTTGAAGATACATCATCGTATGTGATACAACGAGGTTTTGAATTTTGATACGCACAATTGTGTGGGTCCTGTTTTTCGGATGTTAGTTTTTATTTTGTAAAATAAATATGTGTATTGAGGAGCATTTTAGTCAGTTTTTGACATACAAACAAAACTTCACACCTCCATTTTTCTTTCAGGTCTGAAAGGGATGTAGTCCTATCAGCAAAATGGCTGTCTCTCACTCATGTTATGAAAAAAATTACTTGAAAAAGGGCCTGCAATAAATAGCTACTTTAAAAGCGAAGATGTAGGCCTTTGTCGAAAGCCTCTTTCTCCAGTTTTTTGAACATAAGATCCCTATAATAATAATAATAATAATAATAATAATAATAATAATAATAATAATAATAATAAAACATGCATCAGGATTTCAGATACAATGCGCAAATGAAGGAATACATTCTTTGGAGATATTTCAAGAATGCCCAACACAAACTCGTTTCGAAATTTTGTAACCATTTCAACAAGCCCAATAGGAAAGGAAACTCTTATGACAAATGCTTTGTTAAGACCAAGAAGGATCTGGAAAACATGAAAATCATGATTCAAGACATCCACAACAGAATCACTTTCAGGAACAAGATACACTCATTTTAGGGGATGCTAGAGCCAGAAACAGGAACCAAGAAGTACCAACATTGGACGACTGAAAGGAAAGAAGCTGTAAGAGAGAGAATGAACGAACAACGGCGCCAAAGGAAACTGAAGTCATCAAGAGTTATTTACGTGGTCCATATCTGAACAAAATCGATTATGAATGAATGAGTCGAAAACATACAAATTTACAGTTAATTTAAAAGTCAATTTGAAATATACAAGACATAACATATATTACACATGCTAGG
Source organism: Anabrus simplex (assembly GCF_040414725.1). NCBI lineage: Eukaryota > Metazoa > Arthropoda > Insecta > Orthoptera > Tettigoniidae > Anabrus > Anabrus simplex. The sequence continues at coordinate 97,807,680 of NC_090275.1, read as the reverse complement.
CTCGGGGTGGCTTGCAGGAGATCATCCTCTGTGCAATATGTTTTTCTACAGCTCCAGCCTTGCCTTCTCTGGTGAGACAGTAAGCACCTCAGATGTCCTCAGGAACCTCTTCCGGGACCTCGGCCGTTTCTGAGGAGGACTACGTCCATGCGCTGTTCTGTTCAACTTCAAGCCTCTCACTATTCGCAGCTACTACTCAAATAATAATAAATAATAGACTTACTATATACTTTGTTTCGGTTTTTAGAGACGCCGATGTGCCGGAATTTTGTTCTGCAGATGTTTTACGTTCCAATAAATCAACTGACATGAGGCTGAAGTATGTGAGCACCTTCAATTACCATCGATCCTAGAAAGAAATGTCATCTCAGATATTTTTTCCTGTCAAATACGGTTGGTCAGGTGACATCAGTTACTAAACAGTTAGGAAAGAGTGACTTCAGAATTCTTGAAACACGTAATACATTAAGAATTTTACATTAGAATATCACTCAGCGGATGAAAGATGAATTCTGTGAGAGAAACGAAGAAGTTACCTAATGAGAGTGATTTCACCAGGACCTTTCTTTGATTGTTTTTTGAACGACTTATGTTGAAGGATATAATGATTTCTCTACTTGTAATTATGATTAGAATTTGGAACCCCTGTTTTTGAATGGTGAAGTAACACACCGGAATATTGAAGTAGTGGTTCAAGTATTATAATTTCAAGAAGAAATCAACAGGGATATGAAGAAGAATTTTGTTACAATAATAATGTCATCATTCTCATATTCATTTTCCAACACCATTTATTTTAAGTTCTAGTCAGTTGATCAATCAATCAATCAATCAATCAATCAATCAATCAATCAATCAATCAATCACTACTGATCTGCATTTAGAGCAGTCTGCTAGGTGGCAGATTCCCTACTTGTTTTCCTAGACTTTCTTTAAATTATTCCAAATAAATTGGAAATTTATTGAACATCTCCCTTGGTAAGTTATTGCAATCCCTAACTCCTCTTCCTATAAACAAATATTTGCCCCAATTTGTCCTCTTGAATTCCAGATTTATCTTCATATTGTGATCTTTTCTACTTTTAAAGACACCACTCAAATTTATTCGTCTGTTGATGTCATTCCACGCCATCTCTCCACTGACAGCTCGGAATGTAACACTTACTCGAGCAGCTCTTCTCCCAATATTCCCAGCCCAAACTCCAACATTTTTGTAACGGTACTCTTGTGTCGGAAATCACCCACAACATATCGAGCTGCTTTCCTTTGGATTTTGTCCAGTTCTTGAATCGAGTAATCCTGGTGAGGGTCCCATACGCTGGAAACATACTCTAGTTGAGGTCTGATGCTTGTTATTTAAAGGGGCCTAACATCTAGGTCATGAGGTCTTACCAGAGACTTATATGCCCTCTCCTTTACATCCTTACTACAACCCCTAGATACGCTCATCCCCACGTGCAGAGATCTGTACCCCTTATTTACAATCATATTTATGTAATTGCCCCAATGAAGATCTTTCCTTATATTGGCACCTAGGTACTTACAATGATCCCCAAAATGTTCTTTCACCCATCAACACAGTAATTAAAACTGAGAGGAGTTCTCCTATTTGTGAAACACACAACCTGACTTTTAACCCCGTTTATCATCATACCATTGCCTGCTGTCCATCTCACAACCTTATCGAAGTTGGGCTTTACGCCTCGCTATCTACTTTTCGGTTTTTGAATACGTACTGTAGATGTGCCAGAATTTTGTGTAGTGTGCATTTGACGGGCATTCAGTTGGGAGTGTTCTTGCTGTGTGGCGTTGAAGTGAAGAATTTCCATTTTAACGCTCTAAAGCATTTATTTAGAAGATGATAAGCGTTCTTGAATAAAAATTGAGGTTGTTCGTGGCAAAATGCATCGGAATGTTATCGAAGATTACGTGAAGCCTGTGGCGAAAATGCATTATCGTAGAGGACGGTTGGACGATGGGTCACGATGTTTCGTGCGGGTCGGAATGGGACTGCGGATTTGCACTGCACAGGTCGGCCGTCCATTCCTCAAGATCAGATTGACATCGTGAGTGGTCTCGTTTCCGTAGACCATCGATGGGCTGTCCGGGAATTATCCGTAGAGGTTGGCCTCAGTCATCAAACGGTGTGGCACATGCAGACGTAATGTCTTAACACGAGGAAAATTGCGTCGCGTTGGGTTCTACATCAACTGACCGACGTAGAGAAATGGCAACGGTATGCACTGGCTGGCATCCACCTGGACAAATATCGCAATGAAGGAGACGCATTTCAGCAGCGTATTGTCGTCATTTATGAGCCTTGGGCATGAGCCTTAGAGTCTGAATTAAAATGTCATTCGAATGAATGGCGTTACCCAGTTTCGCCACGACCACAGAAATTTCGACAGGAAGCCAGTCGGGTGAAGCTTACGCTGATTGTGGCATACAACTACGAGGGTGTTATTCTTACGCATGCTGTTCCTGAGGGACAAACCTTCAAATGTGAGTACTATGGCCAATTTCTGGAGCGACATCCGCGTCCGGCGATGCGTCGCAAATGTCAACATTTATTGCGTGTTGCATGACAACGCACGTTGTCCTGTCGCAAACAATGTCAAGCTTTTATTGCAACGACATTGGGAGTTCTTGGAACACCCTCCGTACTCACCTGACATGAGACCTGTTCCCGAAGTTGAAGGAACCCCTCCACGGCCGCCAAATTCCGGACGTGGCATCGGTATCCGGAGCAGTAGGGCGCTCCGTAGCTGTCATCAACAGAAAACACCTTGCCTACGGTCCCTAACGGCTTCCCGACATTTGGCAAAAGGTAATAGATTTTGCAGGTGACTGCTTTGAAGGAGTGTAATGCAATTGTACTTGTTAGTTCATTGAATATTGCGTTCCATCAATATTGCCACTAATTTACTTACAGACTCCTGCATGGACTACTTCAGTTTATGTAGGCCTACAACGTTTTGAAACACCCTGTGTTACCAATGAATCAGCTCAACGTCTGTAGTCAGTACTGAGTTGCGTGCAATTCATCATAAAGCAGAACCACTTCACCTTATCTCGGGAAAAAGGAAAGAAAGTTCGACAAAAATAACTAGTTAGTGTTAGGGGCCATACGTCGTTAGATCGTCTCAGGTGGCTGACAGCTAGAGATGGGAGCGCTGATACCTCTAAACGCTACACCCAACCCTGCGGGGGAAGAATGTGGAGGACACCACCCTTCTTCCATTAAACGGTAGTTACTGGCGTGGCCTTTACCGTGCCGCGTATCAAATTATCTCTAAACTATACCAACTCTTAAATGTTGTAAACATTATTGTCTTGATGCTAGACATACATCGCAATCAGTAGCTAGCATGTAGGCTGGAACAAGCTGCTTACAGAGCCAAGACTTACGTTGTATGAAGCAGAACTGGAAGGATTCTCACACTTTGAACAATACAATGGAGAGAAAATCCCCTATGGATAACTAATACTAGGGAAACCACAAAGGTTCAGATTTCTGATTAATAATGATGTCTTTTTATGGACATACTTCGCCACAGAATTCTACACTGTACACAGAATTCTAGATGAAGTCGTGTACACATTCTGAGTAAGATTTTATTAAATTGCATAATAACACAGGTGTTTAAATATTAAATTTCGGGCGCCTTCCCCTAAACTACCAATTTATACAGCGTGCTTTATTTATGTAGTGCCTTATTCCCTGACTTTACATACCGATTTTCATTAAATCCTGTTCACCGATTTCCTCCTGGCTTGGCATTGATAATGGACTTAGCAACAAAAATCGAAATTCATGAATATATCTGTTGTCAAAGCCGGTACGGTAAAAATGTATAAGAGATAAATGATCGGAAATTTAATTCTATATAACTTTAGTTATGTACCATTTATCGATAAGACAACTAATAACATAAATATTTGAGAATTAAATGTTAGGCCTTCACCTAAACTACCATTCCACTGAGCGAGAATAAGATTATTTAAAGCCTAGATTGTAGTGCCCCATTCCCCAACTTTACATACGTATTTTCATTAAATTATCTTCAGTATTTTCTCGTGATACGCGTATAGGCATACAAAGACAGAAATGACGGAATTTAAAAAAAATCCATTTCTTTGTTACTGTGGACACGACCGATACAGAAATACCATTCTTTTTAATTCTGAGCAATGTACAGACAAAACTCTTATTTTATACAGATTAAAGGGTAAATCAAGATAGGTTGCCCAAAAAAGTACTTCGTCTACAAGAAAAGTGGGAAACACAGCCTGAGTATCTTATACAGGTGCACAAAGAAAGAGCAGAAGTGAATGTCAAGTAGAAAGAGATACAGGACAGAACAACGTTTAGGCGAGTGAGGGATGCACACGAAAAGCCACTGGCCAAGCCACGGAACATCTCGGCAGGAGGAAGAGGAACGAGATCTTTGACGACAGTGGAAAGAGGCAGAGGGGGTGGTAGATTGTGTAAACGTGCCCAACAGATGAACGAACGAACGAACGAACGAACGAACGAACGAACGAACGAATGAATCAATCAATCAAGCAATCAATAATAATAATAATAATAAAAATGGAGAAACTCAACCTAAAGGAAAGGAAAATTTTAAGAAAGATCACGGGAGCTAAATTTCAGGATAATAAGATAATATACATGGAAGCCTTCGTGGCTCAGGTGGCATTGCACCGGCCTCTCACCGCTGGATACCGTGGTTCAAATCCCGGTCACTCCATGTGAGATTTGTGCTGGAGAAAGCGGATGCGGAACAGGTTTTTCTCCGGGTACTCCGGTTTTCCTTGTCATATTTCATTCCAGCAACACTCTCCATTAACATTTCATTTCATCTATCAGTCATTTATCATTGCCCCAGAAGAGTGCGACGGGCTTCGGCAGCCAGCATACTTCCTATCCTCGCCGCTAGATGGGGCTTCATTCATTCCATTCCTGACCCGGTCGAATGGCTGGAAACAGGCTGTGGATTTTCAAGATAATATACATGAAGAACGAACCACACTACAAGAAAATTGAAAAACTCTCAAATACTTTGCGAGAAAGAAAGAAGATTTTCACCGTCATCTTCTCAGAATGAACTCTAATAGATTAACCAAAACAAATCCTCGACTTCATCCGTAACCAGACTGGTTTAAACAAACTGAAAAAGACCTAGTAAAATTAAAAATTACAGAAAATTCACTATTCGATCGAACAGCTAAAGTAAAAACTAATTGGAATAACTTACCAAGGGAAATGTTCACTAATTTTCCAATTTCTTTGCGATCATTTAAGAAAAGGCTAGGAAAACAACAGATAGGGAATCTGCCACCTGGGCGACTGCCCTAAATGCAGATCAGGATTGATTGATTGATTGATTGATTGATTGATTGATTGATTGATTGATTGATTGATTGATTGATTGATTGATTGATTGATTGATTGATTGATTGATTGATTGATTGATTGATTGATTGATTGATTGATTGATTGATTGATTGATTGATTGATTGATTGATTGATTGATTGAAAGACGAAAATATAAGGTTGCAAGACAAATCTACATTAAAAGCCAAACCTATTGTCTCGGAAGTCAAGAGGAAACGAAGATCAGGAAGAATGCAAAAATACTGGGCTCTAAGAAAAGAACAACACACAGAGAAATGATTAAACGTACCCCGAAAAGGGTGAAACGAAAGGACAAGAAGAGAAAGAAGATAAAGAAGAAGTCCACCTCTGTGGTGTACTGGTTAGTGTGACAAACTGACAACGCCCGAAGCCCAGGTTCGATTCCCGGCTCTGCCACGAAATATTGAAAAGTGCTAGGTGGACTGGAACGGTGTCCACGCAGCCTCGGGCAACTGAGTAGAGGGGAGTTCAATTCTTACCTTACCTTTAACTCGAAGTGGTTTTCCGTGGCTTTCCACTTCTCCTTCAGGCAAATGCCGGGATGTTATACCCGACTTAAGGCTACGGCCGCTTCCTTCCCGATTCCTTGTCTAATCCATCCAGTCTCCCCATCCACTACGTTCAGCATAGCAGGTGAGACCGCCTGGGCGAGGTACTGGTCCTGTACCCCAGTTGTATCCCTGACCCAAAGTCTCGCGCTCCAGAACACTGCCCTTGAGAGGGTACATGGGGGATCCCTCGCTGGTCTTTTACTATTTGAAGGCCTTTAGGCGATCTGCATGTCTGTGAGGATGGAGCCCTATCTAAGATGATGTATAATGTCGAAGCCATCACAAAAGCCCAGCTCTTGAGCCAGACAAATTAACCATGGCCGGGAATCGAACCCGGGGCCATCGGTATAACACGAAATTGGGTGTTGTTTTAACTAATTTACTAACTGACTTCCTCCTCTGTGGCCTAGTGGTTAGTGTGATTAGCTGCCATTCCCGGAGGACCGGGTTCGATTCCCGCTTTCCCACGAAATTTGAAAAGTCGTACGAGGACTGGAACGGAACGGGGTCCATTCAGCCTCCGTGGTTTCCCATTATTCTCTAAGCAAGTTCCTTCCCTATTCCTTGCCTATCCGTCCCATTCTCCCCTTCCTCCACAATGCCTCTGTTCAGTACAGGAGGTGAGGCCGCCTGGGCGAGGTACTGATCCTCCTCTCCAGTTTCATCCCCGACCAAACGTTTTACGCTCCAGAACACTGCCCTTGAGGCGGTAGAAGTGGAATCCCTCACCGAGTCAGGGGGAGAAACCAACCCCGGACTTTAAACTGATTAAATAAAATAAAAATAATAACAACGAATCCACAATACGAACACAGAAAATAAAACCATACTAATTGCATCCAGGCGCAATGTGTAAGCGCTACCCACGCTCAGGAGATGGGTGACCTGAGAAGAGACGGTAAAGGAAATGAAAGAGGAATGTGGAAAGGGAATCACAATCCAGGGAGAGGAAATCAAACACCTGAGATTTGCTCATGATATTGTTACTTTATCTAAGTCTGCAGAAGATCTGGAGATATTGCTGAATATTGTGGGCAGAGTCTTAGGGAAGAAGTGCAAGACCAAAATAAATAAGTGCAAAACAAAAGTAATGGAGTGCAGACAAAACAAGTCGGGTGATGCAGGGAATCTTTTATTAAGGAATGAAGTCTTAACGGAAGTAGATGTTATTTGGGTAGAAGTAAAATAAATAAGGGTGGCAGAAGTAAGGAGGACACAAAATGCAGACTAGCACAAAAAAAGGCCATTCTAAAGAAAATAATTTTGCTCACCTCGAACATTGATATAGGAAGCGTGGCATGTATGGGAGTAAAACACTGACGATGACTAGCTCAGAAAGAAAGAGAATAGAAGCTCTTGAAATGTGGTGTTACAGAAGAAGAATGCTGAAGGTGAGATGAGTAGATCGAATCACCGCAACGGTGAGAGAAGAACAATATGACTAAATTTGACGAGAAGAAACGGAGGACCTGTTCAGTTGCTTTTTGAGGGAAGTATAGGCGATAAGAAAATGGTAGGAGAAGACCAAGGTATGAATACGTGAAGCAGTTTAAATCAGAGGCCGGCCCCTTGTTGTAGGGGTAGCGTGACTGCCTTTTACCCGGAGGTCCCGGATTCAATTCCCGGCCAGGTCAGGGATTTTTACCTTGACCTAAGGCCTGGTTCTAGGTCCACTCAGCCTACGTCATTAGAATTGAGATCTGACGGTGAGATAGCGGTACCGGTCTAGAAAACCAAGAATAACGGCCGAGAGGATTTCTCGTGCTGGCCACACGATACCTCGTAATCTGCAGGCTTTCTGGCTGAGCAGCGATCACTTGGCAGGACAACGCTCCTCTAGGGCTGTAGTGCCATGTGTTTGATTTGGTTTCGATTAAAGCAGATGTAGGATGAAAGAATGAAAATATTAGCGCAGCATAGGATGGGAGGAAAATCTGCATCAGACCGGTAGTAATAATAATAATAATAATAATAATAATAATAATAATAATAATAATAATAATAATAATAATAATAATAAATTATAAATGCACAAATTCATCAGTAAAATGCTGTCTTTAAGCCGGTATCTCTCTATACGTCAGAATGCCTTACTCTCTATCAGAAATGTGTGATCGCTGAGTCAAAACAAACAGAGAGAGAGAGATTTTCGACAACATTCTTGGTGCAGACTACAAAAAATGGGATGTACATAAGAAAATCCAGACAAGAAATCAACTCTAAGAAAGAGAAGATCACGGACACAATGAGCAAACGCAGGGCTCGCTTCTACGGTTACTTAAGACGGATGGACGACTCTCAATTGTACCAGGAAGGCATAGGCCCTGACACATACGAGTTATAAATCTTTATTCATGTGTGAACGGCTAAGTTCCGATGCAAAAACAGCTGTGTGAGAGAAGGTTATCGTTCTCACTGCACTGCGTGAGGGAGAGCGCATGAGTGGTGCAAGGTTAAGTGACGTTAGCACTGCATGTAGCTTCCCTCCCCTCAGAATTCTCCCGAAACCATTTTTGAACTTTTTAACGCCTGGATCAATTAGCATGAGACCAACACTAAATTGTAGCCCATATTCTGAAAGTACATCCCTGCAAATTTGAGATCAATCCGTCCAGTGGTTTCCAAGATATAACAAGTTAAAGTTTGGGAAGTATTATCACCCCTTCATCACCTGATTCCGAGCACTGCTCGCAGCAAGGTATAAATAGGTCAACGAACCGAGGTTATAGCCAGTGTGTTCTGCGATTATGACAGAAGGACAGTATGCTCCGTCGCGATCCGCGAGGACGTAGAAGTCACACTCGAACACTTTGATATTGTGCGAAGACGTTGCAAGTAAAGTTTCTGCCGCGTCGCGACGAAGGAAATGTTCTAAAATTTTCTCCGACAAAATCGTCGTTATATAATATTTAGGAGTGTGTTAACCGAGTGAAGTTATAATAGAAATTCTGAATTGAAGTGTCAAGTATTTCATTTATCAGTAAACGATATTGCGGACTTTATCATTTTCACGTAACTCTGGCTGTGACAATATTCTAAGACATTGCGTGTGATAAACTAAACTTCTAATTTGTGACCATTTTAATGATTCTGAGACACATTTCTCCTATACTAGTACAATTGTGGACTGTGTGAGATTCCAATAAACATTCACCAAATAACAAGGCTAAATGTGACTGTTTTTTCGTGTATTCTCTCGAACTTTCGATCACCACTACGAGAAACTAACTGAATGTTAAGAACTTTTTATGACAATATTAAGTCGTACGGACTCGTGTTATGCAAATTCATTCATAAAATCTTCTCAATCTATGAACAGTATTATTCCAGAGACTGTTGTAGAGACTGGTGTTAATGACATTTTTTCAAGTGTTTTATGGACTGTGATGATTATTCTACGGTCGAACCTCAGATATAATCAGTGACTATTATGAACTGTGACAGTGTTAAATCTTAATTCTATAAACTATGTGTGTAAAAAACTGTGTTTTCCATGTTGAAAACGATTGTAAGTCATTACTTCATTAACCTAACTTACAAATCATACTGTAGCATAGACTGTGATATTCTAAATCACGTATTCATCAGCGTAATACAAACGTGAGAATACTAACTGTGCATTGAGACTTGTGTCAGTGTATGATACTAATCTTAATGATAACTGAGAGCTCCATAGTGCCAATTGAACTTTCCGTGTTCCGACATTATCTCAAAGAACATCGGAAATCTTGGCAAAGTGTTTTGAGATTCTGCTGCATCGAAAGTCATTTCCAGCGTGGGATTAACTTGGTTTCACGATCATGGTACCCATCGAGGGACGTCGACGAGGGATATTGACGTGGTAACTTGTCACGCTGCTGGTGCTGAGTTCGAGCCTTAGCTGCACGCTGCAGAAAGTTCCAGCCACCAAGCCGCAGGACAGCACAACACCAACACTTATAAGCAGATTCCAGGTGATCTCATATTTTGAGTGAGTAATTCCACTAACTGACTTTTAACATAGCACTCACTCAATCATAGTGCTCCAACAACAGAAAAGTACTTCGTATGAATTTCAGTTTGCTGTTCATAATAATTCAAGAAGGCTTCATATCTTGTTCTTGAACTGTAAATTTCTTTCTAAAATCTCTTGTAACTTGAAATAATTTCATGTAGATGAACTCTAGGGTTTGCAAGTGTTCTATTTTGTCTTTCAACTTAGATGAACTGTAGGAATATACAGCAAGTGATCAAATAATTTTTTAATTTGAACTATCAACTTATTCATGAAAGTGTGTGTTAATATTATGTTCAAAAACATTGGAAAAACTGTAGGCTTGCATCACAAGTGATGGATTTAATGAAATTCAAGTTGCAAAGTGCTATTTTGGTATTTAAATCCATATTACGTCCGCCTCTGTGGTGTAGTGGTTAGCGTGATTAGCTGCCACCCCCGGAGGTCCGGGTTCGATTCCCGGCTCTGCCACGAAATTTGAAAAGTGGTACGAGGGCTGGAACGGGGTCCACTCAGCCTCGGGAGGTCAACTGAGTAGAGGTGGGTTCGATTCCCACCTCAGCCATCCTGGAAGTGGTTTTCCGTGGTTTCCCACTTCTCCTCCAGGCGAATGCCGGGATGGTACCTAACTTAAGGCCACGGCCGCTTCCTTCCCTCTTCCTTGCCTATCCCTTCCAATCTTCCCATCCCTCCACAAGGCCCCTGTTCAGCATAGCAGGTGAGGCCGCCTGGGCGAGGTACTGGTCATACTCCCCAGTTGTATCCCCCGACCAAGAGTCTGAAGCTCCAGGACACTGCCCTTGAGGCGGTAGAGGTGGGATCCCTCGCTAAGTCCGAGGGAAAAACCGAACCTGGAGGGTAAACAGATGATGATGATGATGATGATGATGATGATGAAATCCATATTAGATGAACTGTACGGTTTTTACGATCTCTAAGAAAGTGATATTTATTTTGGAAATTTTAATCCATTGGATGTCTCAGAACACAACATCGATATTTTATTTTGAATTTTTGAAAATATTAGCTGGAAACTTGAGTTTGAAGTTTCAACTGCAGGGTGATTTTCATGAATATTTTTAATAAATATTGTCAAAAAGATTTTATCATCTATTATTCGCCCTGCGATACTATCCATCTCTGTACCTGCTCCAATAAGAAACCGACCACTACCTGAGATCCTTCCCATGCTCTAGCCCCCTAATCATTTCCTGGTACACAATAGACAAAACGCATTTGCAACAATTTTGACTGAAAACCGAAAACAATTCCCTGGTACGTTGACGTCAAGAAGGACCTCGAGGAAATGGGCCTAGGACCAGATGAGCGCACAAACGAGAACTTTTCAGAATAAGCATCGTGACTTTTGGGACTTTCCAGGATGCCAAGTGGACAACTGGTGCAAAGTGGTCGGATGAACCCCGTGCGCGACACAGCGAGATAATTAAAACCCACGGAATCTATCGAAAATTGAGTAAGCACCAGAATGATTAGCGAATAATAATAATAATAATAATAATAATAATAATAATAATAATACCACTAGCCTGAAGCACTACACGCATCTGAAACATTGATCACTGGGGGCAGATTAAGGATTAAGGATGAACAAAAGCAAGCAAGAGAAATATTAAGGAAAAATGTTCGGACCAATCTGTACAGGGGGGATCTGGATGATAAGGAAATCTCATGACCTGTACCAACAGTGAGATAAAATCTCAGATACATTTAGGAAAAGACGTTTGAGAATTTGTGGACATATTCTCAGAAAGAGTAATCTGAGATTGACCGAAAGTATTCTGAACCTTGCCCTACCAATGAAAGTAAAAAGCAATTGGCTGCTCGAAATTGGGAAAGATCTTCAGGAAATAGGCATCACAGATGACATTGTGTTAGACAGATCTAAGTTCAGAAAATTAGTCGACAATCACCGCTTTACACATCATCCAAGCACTACCACCAACAAAACCTGGTTAAAAGATCGCATGAAAAGGCACAGCGAGAGGATGAAGAGATTCTTGGAGAAGAAAAAGGCAACGACCTCAGCTAAATAAATTAAATCGCGCTCCTTAATTAGGAATAGCATAATAATAATAATAATAATAATAATAATAATAATAATAATAATAATAATAATAATAATAATAATAATAATAATAATAATAATAATATTAATGAAGAATGTCAAGTGAATGTGAAGGAGAGATAGGTTCAACGGTTCTGTGTCCCCACCTTTCCATCTCGAGTCAACTGTTAATAATACACAGTTACAGCACACAGTAGAACTGAGCCCACTTAATATCCAGGTTAGAAAAATAAGAGCACAACAAAGTTAATAATTATTGTTATTATTCTTGAGAGGGCGGATCTCGACATGTGAGGCTAGTTAGGAGACCAGTAGCGGTGCTACCGGAGATTCAACGGTCTGAGCCTTCCTCATTACGGCCAGCAGAGAGCGCCGCAGTGGAACACTATCGTAAATACTGAGAGTTGGAGAGAGTCTTGCATTGTATCAGCCCAATGATGCTATATTTCATATCGGCAAAAGACACTGAGCTACTGAAATATAAAGAAAAACCCCATTTATTTGTCTTAGTCGGCGAATCACAACCGAGATAGTTATTTATTATGCTTTCGAAAGGGCCACCTGTGGACCACGATGTTCATCTTTTCCGCTTGGAGAGGGACGTGATGTTTGCACAGTACTCGCGCATTCTCTGGCTATGTTTCTCCCTTCTTTCCTTTGTCCAGAGGGCGCCTGTTTCCTTACAGGGTCGTCTCTCCTGAAACCTCTATTGTTTGATTATTCTTTTGAGAGGTGCTCGGTTTCTGATGTCGTTTTCAGATTCCCCCAGTTCCTGTATATCTCCCTTCATTTCTGTTAGCCATGGTGTCCCTATCCGGCTGTTCTTCCAGTAATTAAGAAGCCGGTAGGTCATCCTAGTTGAGTTCGTCCCCGTGACATATCCATAGAAAGTAAGACGCCACTTCATGGCTACATTTGTGATGTTTTAATTTTAACTATACAGCTTCTGGTTTGGTCGCCTTCTGTATTATTCGCTTGTGTTATTTTTGAAGGTAGTGTTACGTTTCCTCTCACACACAAAATAAAATAAACATATTATTATTATTATTATTATTATTATTATTATTATTATTATTATTATTAATCTGTTTACCTTCCAGGGTCGGTTTTTCCCTCGGACTCAGAGAGGGATCCCACCTCTACCGCCTCAAGGGCAGTGTTCTGGAGCTTCAGACTCTGGGTCGGGGGATACAACTTGAGAGGATGATCAGTACCTCGCCCAGGCGGCCTCACCTGCTATGCTGAACATGGTCCTTGCGGGGGATAGGAAGATTGGAAGGGATAGATAAGGAAGAGGGAAGGAAGCGGCCGTGGCCTTATGTTAGGTACCATCCCGGCATTTGCCTGGAGGAGAAGTGAGAAACCACGGAAAACCACTTCCAGTATGGCTGAGGTGGGAATCGAACCCACCTCTACTCACCTCTACCTATACTCTAATTGTGTTCTTACCAGAGATGTATACGCCCTCTGCTTTACATCCTTATCACAGTCCCTAAATAACCTCATTACTTGAAGCAGAGTACGCCTCTGTGGTTAGTGTGATTAGCTGCCAACCCCGGAGGCCCGGGTTCGATTCCCGGCTCTGCCACGAAATTCGAAAAGTGGTACGAGGACTGGAACGGGGTCCACTCGGCCTCGGGACGTCAACTCAGCAGAGGAGATTCGATAACCACCTCAGCCATCCTCGAAGTTTTTTCCGTAGTTTCCCCACTTCACCTCCTATCAAATGCCGGGATGGTACCTAACCTAAGGCCACAGCCGCTTCCTTCCCTCTTCCTTGTCTCTCCATTCCGATCTTACCATTCATCCCACAAGGCCCCTGTTTAGCATAGCAGGTGAGGCGGCCTGGGCGAGGTACTGGTTCTCATTCGCAATTGTATCCCCCGACCCAAAGTCTCGCGCACCTGGAGACTGCCCTTGAAGCGGTAAAGGTGGAATCCTTCGCTGCGTCCGAGGGAACGACCGAACTCCGCTTCAAGTCTTTCTTTCTTAAGAACAGTGCGCGAAGTGATTGCAATACGGTAAAGTGTCATTTTACGTACTGCGGCTCCTTAGCCCAATTGTCAGCGTTGAGACCTTCAGTTCAGGATGTCCCAGGTTCGATTCCCGGTCGGATGGAGGATTTTCATCGCGTCTGATTAAATCTTCTGCCTTGTGCAGTGGGTAATTGAGTTTGGCCCAACAGAATACATCACGCCACCAAGCACAATAGAAACACGCAAAGGCGATTACATCCCTCCATATAGTGCTGACGTCAGGAAGGTCATCAGGCCTTAAAACAGGGCTAAATGAACATGTCTGACACAGTTCATACCCGCGAACCCACAGGTGGCAGAAGAATAAGAAAGTGTCATTTTTCGTACTCCTTTGAGCACGGAAAGAAGGCAATTAGTAATTATTTTTCACAATTTCCCACTAAACAATTGTCTCAAATGTTCACACTTTGATTCTTTTCTTCATCGTAAACTTGTGGAACTCGCTGATACGAATCAAACGACTTGCTACAGCGCCGGAGTCCAGAGCTACACAGAGAGTAAGAGCTAAACTAAGCTAAGCAATGCCAAGGTACATTTTACAGATCGCCAAGGAGGCGATTTTCATAGCTGTAGCTGTCTCTGCGCATGCGCAAGATCACTTTTTTACCCGGCATCTAGTAAATAGTCGTTTAATGGGAGTGAATTTCTTGAATTACCTCAATAGGTAGCTATGAAGGCCCTTCAGGAACTCTGAAAAGTGGTGGCAAAAGGGGCTCTGGTTAAGACGCAGCAGGTCGTTATGCTACTTAGGTTCCAAAATGGGTAAAATATAAATATGTAAATAAATTCAATGTTAATTTTAATCTTATACCAGTTGTATAGTATTATTAGAAGTAATTTCACATACCGTACTGTATATGAGTTGACTATGTTTGTAAGATATTATAAGTAGAATTTTGTAAACAATATAAATTTATTAAGGATGATGTGTGTGTTTAATAGGAAAAATTATTAGCGTAAATTGTATAATATTGTATTCTAGGAGAATTTTCTTCGTCTCCTGTTAATTTAAAATTTAGTGCTTGACAATAATGTATTTTAGTGTACCATTTGCCACCGAGGTAGACACCTCATTTGCAAATAAAGAGATTAGATTAGATTAGATTAGATTAGATTAGATTAGATTTGATTTTATTTTATTTGATTTGATTTGATTTGATTTGATTTGATTTGATTTGATTTGATTTGATTTGATTTGATTTGATTTGATTTGATTTGATTTGATTTGATTTGATTTGATATCGCTTAATTGTTTCTGTGTTTGTTAATGATCATGGAAAGCGGACGAAATGAAGGAAGACTGATTGAAGAGACACAGAAATACCCTTGTCTGTCAAGTTATCAAAGATACAGTAGAACCCCGTTTATCTGAAATAAAAGGGGCGGAGCCACTTCGGTTGACGCGTTTTTTTCGGATGACACACAGTAAATATCTTCGGAAGTTAAATGTTGAAATAAAAATGCATAAACTCTGTTAAGAAAAGGTGCATACTGTATATTAAATTAAAATATTTACATAATATCACTCATTGTATAAAATCAGTGATTTTCTTCTGAATTTTCTTGGTGCAGCGCTGTCGTGCAGCTACAACGCGCCACTGTTTATCAACCATATATCAGCTGTAGATTCATTGCTTTGTTCAACAAAGCGCAAAGCAATCCGAAATAATGAAACCATTTTTTGTTACCATTGAACTGAATACCGTATACAGTAATTTTATTACAGTAATGTAATTAAAGCGTGTGGTACTGTATTTTAACAAAAATTCTAAATCAATCTTTACCTCCAATGCATTAAATCTATCATCTGCTGTAACTCGCTTCCCAGAACTGCTATTGTCAAGGTCGGAGTCATCTGCATTATCTTCATGACGAATAATACAGTAATAATAATAATAATAATAATAATAATAATAATAATAATAATACAGTAATAATAATTCCTGCTTGTTCAAGAAAAAGTATATTATGGAACGAGCTAGAGCGTAAGAATCTGTTTTGTTTTATGCTATAGGTGCATTCTGGCATGAGTCATAATATAAAAATAGGGTAAGCTCTCAGCACATATAGCAAGATAATTACTAATATCAACGGCTAAGAACGAGAGGGTAAAAACAAAATATAAAAACATTTTGCAAGAGCATTTCGGTTCAGTTAAGCGGGGTTCTACTGTAATCAGAAAGACAACTGTTGCCAAGAAATAAATTAAATTCTGGAGATTGATTGTAGCTAACATTTATTGCTTTTATATATATATTTAGCCTACGTTCCATATTTTGCTTATTATCGTCGTCAGCAACAGAGGGGAGTTCGTGAAAGTGTTCCTAATTGAGGTGAAAATAATGTTTAATTCATCATTTCTATGCAATGCTTAATTCAAATAATGGGATTCACCAGGAATTATTCTCCTTGCAATTTCACGTATACAGAAGCTTTTCGTCTTTCTGTTTTTTCTCTTTCTTCTTCTTTCACGACAGAGGCCAATAAAAATGCCTTTTCTTCAATAAATCCGTCATTTTTAAACGGCTGCCTAACATAGTTTAGCTTAGCTTCTTATTCGTGACATAGCACAACACAGCTTGGCATTACTTAGCTTAGCGTAGCTTGTCTTAGCTTTCCGTGCGTCGTTGTCTTTAGCCGGGCCTAAAGATGGCAGCACTATTGCATCATTGGATGACGTCATACCTAGCTCGCACTCCTGTTGCTAGGTTACACTGCTCCATCCTTTTTGCAACACAATACTGAACACTGCCGGCGTACGAGTGGTGTGTAAATTATTTTGAATATTAAGTTTCAAATTTTTAAAGCGAAAATATAGACATAATCTAAGTTCCATGTCTTCACTGGACTCTCTACCAAATTCTCCTTACGGACTTACCCATAAAGGGGAAATATTATTTTTTCGTTCTTAACATCTAGTGTTCTGAAGTACAACAGCACAATTAATTACGGAGTGGCCTCCTCCCGGCCAATGCGTGATCCATCACAGTTCCGGCTGGGTGTGCTCGACATCATCTGTTTATTTCTGACAGACCAGAGCAACTTGCTTGCTTCTTGTCTCTGCACTCCAAACGATTTAATTAGAAATAACAGCCAGTTCTTTTGTTGTTTCTCAGACTTGTTTTACAAGCCACTTGCTTACTAGCAAGATACTGGCCTGAAATATTAGCAGAATACGGACTAAGATTTTTACTTTCTGCTTTATGTCCCACCGACACAGGTAGGTTTAATGGCGACGATGGGACAGGAAAATGCTAGGAGTGGGAAGGAAGCGGCCGTGTCTTTAGTTAACCCACAACCTTAGTATTTGCCTGATGTGAAAGTCGGACACCACAGAAAACCATCTTCAGGGCTGCCGACAGTGTGGGTTCGAATCCAGTATCTCCCGAATGCAAGCTGATAGCTACGTGGTCCGAACCGCGGGACAGAGAATTAAGAAATGTAATGGCGATTATTGTTTTAGGGGGAAGTACAATAGTTATTTACGTTACGAGGTCCGAAAGTGAGATTTTACTTATGAATTGAGTTTAGGAAAGTAATGCGTGAAGCACTTTCGCTCATTTAACATACAGTATTTTACTTCATACTCCGCTTCACTTCATTTCATTCAGCACTGACGAGCACTTACGGCTGCCGCCAAGGTGGAAGGTTTCCCGTCAAGTGTTTACCTAATCTTATCACAAGTGACTTCAAGAAATTTCGAAATTTACTGACCATCTTCCTTGGTAAATTATTCCAGTCCCTATTTCCTCTTCCTATAATTTAATATTTACCCCCAACGTGTCCGACTGAATGGTCAGCGTACTGGCCTTCGGTTCAGTGGATCCCGGGTTCGATTCCCGGCCGAGTCGGGAATTTTAACCTTCATTGGTTAATTTCAGTGGCTCGGGGGCTGGGTATTTGTGCTGTCCCAAACATCCCTGCAACTCACACACCACACATAACATTATCCTCCACCACAGTAAGAGGCAGTTACTTACACATGGCAGATGCCACCCACCCTCATCGGAGGGTTTGCCATGCAAGGGCTGCACCCGGCTAGAAATAGCCACACGAAATTATTATTACCCCAACGTGTCCTCTTAAATTTCAGTCGTGTTCGTTCCTACATTTAAAATCTCCGCTCAACTTTATTCGTCTACTCATGTCAGTCTACGCTATGTCTCCAATGGCAGCTCGGAACATAACTGTTTCGTTGGAAATCACCCAGAACATATCGTGCTGCTTTCCTTTGATTTGTTTTTCAAATTCTCGAATCAAGTATGTAGTCCTGGTGAGGGTCCCTTCCACTGGAGCCATATTGTAATTAGCATCTTACCAGAAAGGAGCCTCCGTGGCTCAGACGGCAGCGCGTCGACCTCTTACCGCTGGATACCGTGGTTCAAATACCGGGCACTCCATGTGAGATTTGTGCTGGACAAAGCGGAGGCGGGACAGGATTTTCTCCGGGTACTCCGGTTTTCCCTGTCATCTTTTATTCCAGCAACACTCTCCATTCCCATGTCATAGCATCTATCATTCATTAACAAATCACTTTGGGAGTGGTGACCCCATCGTACTAACAGCCTATATCTGCTTCATTCATTACATCCCTGACCCGGTCAATGACTGGAAAACAGGTTGTAGGTTTTCATTTTCATCTTACTAGAAACTTATACGCCCTCTGCTTTACATCGTTACTACAACCTCTAAATACCGTCACAACCATGCGAAGTGATCTGTAACCGCTATTTCATTCATCCATTTCCTAAAAGCAACACCTTTCTGATCAACCACTCGCCTCTGTCGTTTGCTGTCCTTTACAGTTTCATGGAATTGTCACACCCTAGTCTCTTCTCGATCTCTTCCAAGTACTTCTTCATTTCTTCCTCAACCCTTTCCTTTCAAAATGTCTTTTTTTACAAGTTACTTTACGTTGCACCGACGCAAATAGTTCATATATCGACAATGGGATAGGAAAGGGCTAGGGGAGGGAAGGAATCGTCTGTGGCCTTAGTTAAGGTACAGCCCCAGCATTTGCCTGGTGTGAAATTCGGAAGATATGGAAGATCATCTCAGTACTTACTTTTGGATGGTCTGGCCGCCGCCTCCTCCTCAGGCCCCTGGGATAGGCCTCCGCCTCACGGAATTTGCTGACTAAGAGTGCATGCTTAACCTTACTTAGCAGACGATTTGAAAAGTAGGGCGGTTGGCTAAGAGTGCGCCATTAACCTCACATGATGTTACGTTGGCTACGTGTTTAGGCTTAACCTCACAGACCACGGGTTCGACCCTAAGCTTAAGGGCGTTACCTTACAGACCCAAGATGATGCCAAGAAATGTAAGCTGAACCCAACTGCCAACGTGATTATGGTCAAGAGTGCGAACTTAACCTAATAGGCAGGGATTCGACTCCAATCTTAACCTCAGAGGCCCGGGATTCGACCCTTGGCTTAATCATAAAAGGGTGTTAGCTTTACAGGCTCAAGTCTGATGACCAAGTGTGCTAACTTAACCTAACTGCCAATGTGATTGTGGACAAGAGAGCTACCATAACCTAATATGAACGGATTTAACGCCGGGCTTAACCTTACAAGAGAGTCATAGACTCAAGTTTGAGATTCGATCCCAGCCTTAACCTAACTAGACAAGTTGAGGCATGGTCCAGGGGCTTTGATGCTGAGCTTGGTGGAAGCTAAACTTGAAACAAGATGGCGGCTAAATATTGTACTGTTAGGACTATGGAGATGGCGTAAGGCTTAGTACATGTGCTTTACTTATAAGAGGCCGTAACGTTGGAAGCTGACCTCGGAACAAGGTGGCGGTTACACATTAGACTACAAAGATGGTGTAAGGCTTAATACATGTGGTTAATTCGGGCACTGTATCTCTCAAATCAAAACGAACTTTCCGCGAAGATTGCCAACCGGAAATGATGCTTCACAGCCTTCTACAATACTCCTAAGTGTGATACTGTCAACTGCCTGACAAAACACACGTAAAGAGATCAGGGACGATAAAAATAACAATGCAATACATGTGCATATGTTAGCAATTTCGTGCACTTAGGTACAAAGTTGAACTAAATCCTTTTGGAACTATAAGCTAGCAATTTCAGCACAAAGGATTCCGTGCATGTGTCCTCTGGAATAGTATCCCGTTGCCTTCTCCATTCTATACCATTGGCCAGAACACGTTGGTTCTTTCTCACTCCAAAGATAAAAGAATGCCCTGAACTCATTTCGCACATCCACTCTCGGAGGAGAGTATTGCAGTTATAGCGGGGAACCCCTTATACCGGTGGCTACACGGTCTTCTTTCACTCACTTCTTACGATAGTATATCTACTGTGTATATGCACTAACGTTCAAAATATGCATTTGCATATGCACGTATGTATTTTTTTAAATCCGGCCCCTATTGATTACTTATAGAGAAAGAAGACCACCATAGCGTGGATTAAAGAAAAGGCAGAAAGATATGGAAAGGTTAAATATCTTCGAGGTCTAAATGTCAGACAGGAACACAGTTGGCAAATTTGGAAAGGTTTTAAGCCGAACGAAGACCGAAGAAGATCGGAAGAGCCTCGACAGAACAACGGAACTAGGCCAACGAACGAATGAAGGGATATTGGACACAGAGAAAGCTCCACACAAAGATAAATAAATTGTTGCGTGATCCTAAGAGCTCAATTCGCTTGAATAATAATAATTGTACCGGGAGGTACACCTCTACGCCGCACATTTAAATCTTGCGCCTAAAAGAACTCAGAAGATGTCACTACCGTAATTTTATTATTGTGAAGTTTCCAGTTCTGTATGAAATTCTACGTGTTTTGTTTACCATTTATCAAGAAGTTTGGACATTATCTCATAGATGTCGCTGCTAGAAAACTATAATCATGCACCCTGGTGCGAAGTGAAAGAACTTTTTTGAATAAGTTTTGTATCCATAAGTTTTATTTTACTAATTGTTGTTCATTTATTTTTGGGTTGGCAATATTGATATTTTTCCCGCCAGTTTTGAATTCAGCCTTTATCTAATTTTTGTAATTAATTTCCAACCAATCCTGTATTTCTTCTTCGATTCTGAGGGCCACTTTTAAATTTGACCAATCAAATTCTGTGGGTGTGTCTTGATTATTCATGCAAGGTCTCGAACTTTACCCGAGGGTTTATAAACTACGGATTTTCACGCCTCTTGGCCATTTAATCAAAATCTAACTATGTGTGTGTGTGTGTGTGTGTGTGTCAAGCAGGAAGCGGGATGCGCCTCTTTCCCAGGCAACAGTTCTTCAGCAAGGTAATGGCCATTTAACATCTTTATTTCTTGCTAGCTCTGCAGTTTAACCCGAGGGATAGGTCCGAAAATTTAATATGTAACCAACTTCTCTAAAATGTAAGTTCTGCCGGCTAATGTGAAAATTTCATAAAAATCTGTAACTGTAATTCGGGGATAGAGAGTGATTTTCTCTCTCGAGCTCCCCTTCATATTGGTTTGAGGTGACTACATTTTATAACTGGTTTTCTTCCTTTCCGTTATGTCTTAAATTGTTCTTATACGAGTCACTTCCATAGTTTGGGAATAGCCCCTGTTTTCATCGGTCTAGTGCCCTTTAGGTTTAAGTGTTCATATCGAGGAGCTCAAGTATTTGCCTCCTTTCATTTTGTGTTCGGGCCATTTAGTGAACTGTTCTTGCTTTTACACGAAGGCCCTATAGGTTGGGTATGATATACCCCTATTTCAATTTGTAAGTTGGGCCATGGAAGGCCAAAAGGGTGTAAGATATTTTTGGTGTCGTCTTGTATAGGCGTGGAAAACTGACAGGACGTCAGCTTTTTTCTTGGGTTGTAAGAGTGCCTCTGGGAGGCTTGATATTATCAGTACGGAGCTAGTGCTCCATTGCAGTGAGGGATTTCTGCCTTTGTCTAAATTTGTGCCCTTGTAAATTTTGAGCTGTGTGCTCACGAATGGTGAAGCGAGGGGCTGGAAGCCCGAGTTACTAAACAGTCACTAAATTTTGGATGTTCTTGCCTTATACCTGAAATGTCATTGTTATTTCACTAAGTGAAAAGTTGTTAAAATTTTGTTGTTGATTTTTGAAATTCCGAAGAAATATAACCTTTGTTAAAGTTTTAAATCCATTCATGAATTTGTAGTTAGACCCATTCACCCCGGCACCTTCTTTCACCTCTGCTGATCCACAGGTAGCTCCGTAACAACAACAACAACAATAATAATAATAATAATAATAATAATAATAATAATAATAATAATAATAATTTGATAAGGCAGAATACATGACCTGCAACATACACGCACCAAAAATTCATGAGACAAAATATGGCAAAATTAAACGAGTATCACAATGTTTAGTATCCTAGTGAAACAATTGAGAAAAATGGGCTCGAATCAAAAGCCAATAAAATTATATCCGTAATATTAAATGAAGCATTTCGACAGATAATGCTATAGGTAGGAGCATTTCACGGTGCTGACACATTCCTGCATCCTTTTCTCATTCTCTTACCGTCCCACTCACTTGTTCGTTCGTTAAGACTGTTGTGTTCTGTTATACGCAACTCTGCCGTGACTCACATTAGCGCTCGTAGTGGTGCTTAAGTGAAACAATGCACTGACTCACATTAGCGCTCGTAGTGGTAAAAAAACGAGGCAAACTTCTAATCCAATCGATCCGATAACGATGATTAAGAAAAGGATAGTAATTTTTAGGAATAAATAAAGAATATATTCTCAAATTTTATTTTCCTAAAATTCGTAGCTCTTTTCCGTAGGATGCTTTCAACATTGAGTTACTTGCCTGAAGAATTGTGGATTTTTGAAGAGATATTTAAAGGAATGTTGCTGAGGAAGAAAGGAATAGAAAGACCAATACAGAATTACTGTGATGACATGAAGAGCAGAATTGTTGCAATATTGAGGAAGAACTGAAGAGAGCGATCTGGAATACGAAACAATGACTGCAGTGACAAAGCGTATGATGATGATGATGATGATGATGATGAATACTGTGGCCGTAATTAGGACACAGCTGACAGCTACAGGTGTTGGTGTGTGGCTTGTGTTCGCTTGTCGGTGAGAGGGAGTGTGCGCGACCTTGGCTCGTGGACGAGAACAAGTTTTTTTGACATAGAGAGGGTGGCTGGTCGACTAACAAAATAAAATAAAAAAATGAAGGTTGGCGAGAGAAAAAAAGTTGCTAGCGCATGTCACTTGTAATTGCGAGGAACGATATGAATGAAATATTTATAATATCTTTGGTGGCGTGACACGCACAATTACGGAATGCTCATGGATTAAATTAAAATAAACTGGATGAATAATAGCACATTTAGATGATATAAATTAAAAACTAAAATTTTTGAACTAATTTACACGACCTTTTGGCTAAAATGGTGATAAAATTATATCTTCATACGGTAAAAGAATTCAGTATCTAAATTGACTTTACTTCCGTGCATGAGCACCAGACACGATATTTAAGTCATATGATAAGAGTACTCACTCTCACATACTGACGTGTTCCCGAACTATCATCTTCAGTCGCTCAGAGTCCTTGCCAGCAAGATTTTCAACGTAGAACATCGTGAATATTGTCGTCAGGAATAGTGACTTCACTCCTGTGCTCTACACTTCTGATAATTGTCTACAACGTAGAACAGTGTTGTGATCAGACGTCGAATGTGCAGATATTAATCCCTTAAGTACGTGTCATTTCCAAAATACAGTTACGTGTGTGTTTGGAGTTTATTCTAAAGCACTTTGTGTAAGTTTCAGCTTTCTCACGAGTGAACGTGGAGGACCTGGACTTGATCATTTCCAGAAGAGGACGGAACTTCGTATTATGGATTACCTGTGCTTCACCATGAAGTTCTAAACCATCGACCACCGTCGGCGGCGGCGGGATGCAGATTCTTTCATCCTAGAATGGCTGATTGAGAATCCAGTCTTCCAGACGTGAAGATATCTCCTTAAGTCGATTACGTCTCATTTATATCTGTTCTATGTAGTTTTGTCCTATTCTTTCTTTCTTCTTAGTAATTTATTTTGACACATTTTTATGGTTGTATCTTTCGCTCGGATATGTCGTAAAATTAGCACATGCGATTGCTTAATGACCATGTGGCCATGAATTTGATAGCGAGGGTTCTGATAGAGTTATCCATGTGTTATCGAAAGCATCTTTGCTTATTGAGTGAATTTCGTTACGAATATGAGTTAATTTATGTCCGATGGATTTGATGAAAGGATATTTTGTCAATATTTTCAATATTTTCCTTGAAATGGAACTTCTACTTGTACCTCGTGTTTGAGATAACGTGTCATCGGGATATTAAGTCTGAATTCTATGTATGAATTTAATGAGAATATGTGCATTGTGGCATGTGATAATTAATTGGATTAATTAATCATCGAGACGCATTTAAGTGGATATTCTGTATTTGTAGGACGATGGTAGGTTCTTATATTTCGTGGCTACACATATTTGATATTAGGATGCGACAAGTTAGAGTCGTCATGGTGGTAAACTGTACATGTAAAGTATGTGGAATAATTGCGCATGATATGAATCTTCGTGAAACTGAGTTTTTTCACATGTTATGTTGTAATATTATTAAGCCTGATGTTGATTAGGTTGTAATGTGAATATGGATTATTCGAGACGAACGCAGTGTAGTCTAATATTAGTGTCTTCAGATGAAGAAAATGAAAGTCCATGTTAATCGATGCACTTCTTAATTCGTGAGAATGTCCCAATTTTGCTCAAGTAATTCAATAATTTCAAGTTGAAGGTACAGGTGAATGTTCGCTAAGGCCTTAGGTCTGAAGAACAGATCTTCGATGAAATATCTCAATAATATTTGATTCGTGGCTAGGCAAGTTCATTCGTTAATGCAATATCTCGCTCTCATGAGGTAACTCGATCTTGTTGGAACGTAATAAAGCTGTTAACAGGAGAGTGATATAGTTGATCGACACTCGTCGACGTGTAAATATTGTAGATATTTTCTTCTTGATAATCACAGTCTTCTTGATAATTTCAGTAGTTAGCTGTAGATGTAGTAATTTGCTAGTAGTTAGAGAATTATTTTCTATATATTTTGTTCTGATAATGTGTGACACTTTGATATTATCGATGGATAGTGGATGGGATTTCCACATGGATGATATTCTCTCCATTTATGAATGTTCGTAAGCTCAGAAGGCGTTTTATTTTGTTCAATTATTGATCAGATGCTTAAAGTTCAGTATTAATTCTCACGAAAAGAGATGTGAGACGACGTGAACAGATATATCCGACGTCTCGGATTAACTTAGAGAAAACAAAGGCAAATTCAACTTTTCATTTTATAACTACAAAATTGTCGATATAACGAATGTAAATTTTATTTTGCTATAACTGTTAACTTATTGAACCTTGGATATTTCTTTATTATACTCGTTCTTACAATTACTGCATTTTTTCCAGATCGTTCGAGGAAGGCTTGGCCCAGACCTCATTTTTTGAATAACAATTTTTGATTCATCTTTAAATTAATAATTTAATGACTTTAAAGATGATAAAGAAAATTAACAATGTAAAATACTCTGTTAGAATATTAGGGAAAACAACTGCCGTGTACCATCCCATTTGTTTGCATTTGAGTTTGTTACATCAAGAGCCATATTAAATTACATAAAGTAGTGATCAGCATCATAATCACAGACTTCAGGATGGCTAATATTTCATTTAATTCAATAAAAGTGTCATATTTGTTCTATACTTTGAACATGTTTATTCGATGAACCCTATGTTAATCCTGCCACAGTCATTTATTTTATAAGCCTACAGCCATCGAACTGAGCACCCCTGGGTTGTCTCGTGTTCGCTGACCGACTACGTCGGGGACAATACTAACATGAAAAAATTATGCTCACCTCGAGGCCCTTCTGGACTTGTGTAGTTTGCAAAACAACCGATTGATTTATGTTCATGTTAAGTGAGATACAACAGGTAGTACGTCATAAAAGAACGGCTAGTGACTGAAGTTGGGAACTCTGCTGATGGACTGATGTTGATGAGTTACCGAGTGTGAAGATAATAATAATAATAATAATAATAATAATAATAATAATAATAATATTAATGAAGGTATGACTTCAGCTACCGTGTGCAGACATTTCAATTTGACGCCATCTGGCTGTCTGCTCGTCAATTTCGACGTTCTGTTTTACTCTAGGCCCACTAAATGGCAGATTGAGTAAACTGAAACTCTCTTGGGCGTCTGCGGCTGAGAATTAATTAATTTTGTTGGTTAAACACCAAATGTGTCACCAGGGATCTTTTACATGCCGACAACGTACGACATGGAGTGTCGAATGGACTTTCTTTCGCCCTTCAAATATCCGACTACCTCTGCCGGGTTTGAACCCGTTATCTTGGGATACGGGGGCCGACATTCTACTACTGATCCACAGAGGCAAGTAGTGTAAAGATGTCCAAGAACGATTATTCCTTGAAAACAGAAATAACCACTTCTGGGAAGTGAAAGTGAAACCATTGTTTTTTAGTAATTAAAACTTGGAAATATTCTGTAATGACAGTACTGGTATCCCCGACGTGGATATTTATATTCATTATGTGCTGTAAATGAGTTTCATTTTCTTTAAAGTGGTCTTTTCTAGATCGCAGTAACGGCTGTCGTTTCTTCTTTGCCGGAGCTGTAATTGCTCACCGAAGTATGAAAATTGTAAGTTCACAAAGACCAACGAGAAGGGCGTCTGGTTTTTACGTCAGTAATTCTTATGACTGCACTGTTGGACTGCGAGACTGATGGTCAGTATGGTGGCTCATGTACTGTGACCGTGCAAATTACAAGATGAATGTTGGGTGCCAGGAATATACACTTCATAATTAGGGCGAGGATTTGTTGGCTCTGTTGGGTTAGAATGTAAACTTGCACACCAAAATACAAACCAAGGCGCAAGTGTCTCGCTCAAGAGTGCTGCAGCGAGATCTAAACTATCAGAATCCCTAAAATGTATGCAACTCATCTTACACAATTGTAGCGCGGCTAGATGACACGTGCGCCTTGTTCTAACCAATTAGTGCCTAAAAATCATTTCCTTATTCATATCAAATATAACTTCAAAGATAAAAGGCTTAAAAGTCCAACTGATGATCGCACTGCCATACTGGGGCGAAACGTTGGAAATATCACGATTGAAACTGTCTAAAGACCTAGATTATTTTATTACTCGGAATCGATGAAATTGAATTATGCTTTCCTTAGGGGAACTTAATTTTCACATAAATATGTCTTATGGCTGGGGGCCACCTGAACATCAGCGTCACGAAATAAGCGATGGAAAATTCTGTCTAAACGTTGAACTTACGGCACTTACGTCAGATGATCAATTTTGAAGCTAGAGACTTCCAGTTTTCAAGAAAACGTTCGTTATACAATGCCTGACAAAAGAAATCACCCAGAAGGGATGGAGGAAACATAATGAAATTTCACGTGTTGAGAGCGTATGTGATGTATTTTAGTCATTACAAAATAGAGTCAAATTTACTAAGAACTTGGCAGTTCGAGCCCAATGATGTTCCACCCCCTCTGGTCTGGATGCATGCACTGATTCGGTTGGTGAGGTGTCATGAAGCTGTTGTATTCTCTCCTGAGGCAAGCTGGCCACAACTGTTGTAACTAGTCCATGGTGTCCCAGCTACTGGCAGTGGGACGGAGTTGACGTCCGAGCTGGTCCCACGTATGTTCTATCGGGCATAGATCTGGAGATCTTGTTGGCCACGGGAGCACCTCAACATCATGTAGACAGTTCATAGAGACACGTGCCGTGTGTGGACGAGCATTGTCCTGTTGAAAAATGGTACCACGATACTGTCGCATGAGAGGTAACACATGAGAACGCACTGTACTGTTGTGCCGTCAGATTTCTCTCAAAAGCTGGCCATACACGGAAAGGAATTGTGACAAACGAGGCCTTTTGTAACGCGTTCTGACAGGCTAGGACTGCTCGTTAGTGAGCGAGATCAATTTGAGGCGTTATCTGCTACAGGTGAGACCTATTGTCAGTGCCTCAGCGGAAAGACCTCGCCTCACAGATCAAGCTTCTTGTAAGGAAAGCATGGAGTGGATAAATACACTCCTAGAGAAATTT
Source organism: Anabrus simplex (assembly GCF_040414725.1). Classification (NCBI taxonomy): domain Eukaryota; kingdom Metazoa; phylum Arthropoda; class Insecta; order Orthoptera; family Tettigoniidae; genus Anabrus; species Anabrus simplex. The sequence goes on along the minus strand of NC_090275.1, from coordinate 97,779,431 downwards.
ATTGAAATGTACAAAGAGCGGCCGTGTCTCTGACAAGTAAAACATGAGGTGTCGGAGTGTCGCAATCAAGCGTTATTCAGTATCCTCCTTTCCTCCTTCTTCAGCTTAGAAGCTACAATATCCACAGTAAATACGCTTTCAACTAGACTCATCACTAGCAATAGCTACGCAAAACAAGTCATTATGTATGTGTTGTGCCTGTTTGGTATTCAGCCCGAAGGCTAGTTTTATCCTCCACAGCTATGCCAACAGCTGTCATAGATGGCCTAGGCATCACTGAACATTCGTACAAGGGAAGCGAGGAGTGAGGTAGTTTCCCGTTGCTTCCCTCACCGAGCCAGAAGTTGCTCGTATATCAGTCTGCCAAACCCACTGAAATGCACGCACCAGCTGGCCATATGAGTGATATTTTCATACTATTCATAACAGGGACTGGCTGCATAAGGAATGGTATTACCAGCATCGCTCATAACTCAGTCACTTTCATAATGTCAAAGCCAAGGATGAGACTGAGGCAGATCAAACATTTAACGTAATAAAGAGAAAATCCATACATGTTTACCTAACAGCATATCATAATCGCTGTGGTCCATTCGCAAATAATTCTTGTAAACGTCCGGTTCATTTTATCTCAGGTGTTGTATCAGACTCATGTGACTAAAGCTGCCTCGCTTCTTATCCATGATGTCATCCACTTCGATCGATTTTTCTTCTCGCATGATTTAACATTTAGCGAAATGCACATTCTATCAGCCGCAACAGCAAATTTTATTTTCCTCTAGATACTGTCTGCTTCGATGTCCATCGCACAGTTCTAAGTACGGCAGACCCGACCCGCAAGTATTTCAAACTAGTCTGAAAGGCCAGCGGATGAGGCTTGGCCTGCCGAGACATCAGAGATCATTCCATTAACAGGAGGGTCTGGTCTGTTCACGGATTATGTTGCAAAATACGACAGGCTTGGTGCCACAGTTGTTGGGGAGCAGCAGGCCGGGCCTCTGAAGGCCACGCCTGGCAGGCGGTCCGTCGGATCTGGTCCCAAAGGCGAAGCCTGCAAAAAAAAAATTCCGTGTATGGCCATTTGAAATCGTACCCGATGGCTCCCCACACCATGATGCCAGGAGTCTCCAAAATATTGGAAGAATGGGACATCTCCCCAGGTCACCGCCATACTCGCTGACGATGGTCATGAAGGGTAGTACAGAACCGCGATTCATCGCTGAACACAGAGCGGCACCATTCATCAGCAGTCCTTGCTTCCCGGTTACGGCACCACTCCAAATGCAACCGTTTGTGCTGTGGCGTTAACTGCAGCCTACGTATGGAACGGTAATTCCCTACTCCGGCTGCTACCAGTCTCCGACCAACGAAGCGGGATGACACAGAATGTTTCAGGGAGTCCATGACTTGTTCTCTGCTGGCAGGCGCAGATGTGAAGGGGTTAAGGTCCTCTTTTGTGGCGGTCAGACGTAGTTGACTGGAACTTTGACGAAGAGTATGCCTGCCCTCACATTCCCTTGCAGCCCAACATCGGGCCACTGTCCCATCCGAATGCCCCATAAACCTGGACAGTGCACGATTCGACCAGCCGGCCGAATTGAATCCCACAACGAGGCCCCTTTCAAACTCTGTGACAACGCTGTCTCACACAGTAAGAAACATCTCCGTGTCCTTCGCAGCGATCGCTCAACATCTGACGCTGTTCACGCCCCTTATATACAAGACGAATGCACTCTGTTGGTCTTTCTACCTGTCACATGCATTTACATACCCGCCGATGGTGTCCACGTGTATGAAGTTACATTGACATCCAATCATTTCTTCTGAGTGCTTCAGTTTTTTATTCGGCAGTGTATAATGTACTATCAAAAAAGAAAGTAAACAGAGAATTACATTTTCCAACTTGGGTATCCTCCCTTCGAGATATAGAAAATGTTAAGGATCATTCACAATGACTTGAAAATGACTGAAATTCTCATCATACCTTTTACAAATTAATAATAAACAATTATCAAAATTAATAATAGGATGTGTCAGGATTTCTCTTTCATTTCACGGTGTGTACGGCAATAGTTTATCAGTACACTTTAACTTATTTAATTATACGCGTATATTATACGACACTACTATCGATAATTAAGAGGGCCCATGGAGAGATTGACATGATGCTATCTGTGCGCATTAACAAGCCCACATTCCAGTGCAGAGAGCAGCCAATCAAACACGTTAATGGAGCGGATTGGAGATAATGCCCGATGACACTCGTGGTTCTGATGCTTGCAGCTCACTGAGTGTCTAATATGATCACGAGTTTCCGTCGCTTTTAGTACTGTTCTGTGAAACAATAAGAAAGCGTATGGCTTTTTTTTTAGCACCGGGAGTGTCCGAGGACATGTTCGGCTCGCCAGAGCAGATCTTTTGATTTGACTCCCGCAGGCGACCTGCGCGTCATGATGAGGATGAAATGATGATGAAGACGACACATATACCGTGTCAGCGTGTCAGCGAAATTAACCAATGATGGTTAACATTCCCGACCCTGCCGGGAATCGAACCCGGGACCCCTATGACCGGAGGCCAGCATGCTAACCACTTAGCCATGGAGCCGGACACTGTTCTGTTATTATCTGGGTAAAACTGTATCACTTTGATCTACCTCAGTCCATCACTGGTGGTATATCTGTCTCCATATTTTCCCCCTGTGGGTGGGGCGGTAGATAACACCCCCGGTATCCCCTGCCTGTTGTAAGAGGCGACTAAACGGGGCCTCAAGGGCTCTGAACTTCGGGGCGTGGGTTGGCGACCACGAGGCCCTCAGCTTAGTACTGACATTGCTTCCACTTACTTGTGCCAGGCTCCTCACTTTCATCTATCCTATCCGACCTCCCTTGATCAACTCGTGTTCTTTTCCGACCCCGACGCTATTAGGTTTGCGAGGGCTAGGAAGTCTTTCATTTTCACGCCCTTCGTGGCCCTTGTCTTCCTTTGGCCGATACCTTCATTTTTTAAAGTGTCGGACCCCTTCCATTTTTCTCCTCTGATTAGTGTTTATAGAGGATGGTTGCCTAGTTGTACTTCCTCTTAAAGCAATAATCACCACCACCACCACCACCACCACCACCACCACCACCACCACCACCACCACCACCACCACCACCACCACCACCACCACCACCACTGTCTCCATATTGTCTGCCTCCGTAGTGTAACGGTTAGCGCTTTTACCTGCCATCCTTGGAGGGCCAAGTTCGGTTCCCGGAATTACCAGAGATTTAACCCTGCAGCACTGGCTCTTAGTCTCACAGTCAGACCCATGTCACAGTCACAGTCTTTTTTTTTTTTTTTTTTTGGTGGGAGTATGATGGTGCAGCAAACATGTTTCTATGTGCACCTCCCTCTTTTCTCATTCTCGGCTTGCAGGATCATTAGCGTTCGGATTTCTGGGCAGTAACAGATTGGAATGCAAACATATTGAAGTGGTGGTTGGTTGGTTGGTGATTATTGTTTTAAGAGGAAGTAGAACTAGGCAACCATCCTCTATATAACACTAATCAGAGAGAAAAAATGGAAGGGGTCCGACACTTCGAAGAATGAAAGTATCGGCCAAAGAAAGACAAGGGCCACGACGGGCATGAAAATGAAAGACTCCCTAGCCCTCGCAAACCTAATAGCGTCGGGGTCAGAAAAGAACAAGAGTTGACCAAGTGAGGTCGGATAGGATAGATGAAAGTGAGGAGCCTGGCACAAGTAAGTGGAAGCAATGCCAGGACTCAGCTGAGGGCCCCGTGGTAGCCAACCCACGCTCCAAAGTTCAGAGCCCCTGAGGCCCCTTTCAGTCGCCTCTTACGACAGGCAGGGAATACCGTGGGTGTTATTCTACCACCCCCACCCACAGGGGGATATTGAAGTGGGTAACAAGTACAGTCTATAGTAACTGAGGCTTAAATATCCGGCTTTACAAATCATGTCAGTGTTTTCCGGGCTTGTAGACTCCTGGACCGCGGCCTACAAGCACGGAAAACACTGACTTAATAAGTATAGTCTACCCTACACGACGGTTATGTCATGAGTCTTGCATAAACTTTAGGGGTACGGACCATCAGAATCAATGTTGCCTTGTCTATAAATAAAAAATCGGTAGATTGTATTTAAAAATTTCGGGAGTTAATAAAAATGTCGGTAGTTTCCCGAGCACTGAAATTTTATAATATAACTAAATTAAAGAATACAATAGTCATGTGAAGTTATTATGAGAAAAATATACAATTTCATTCACCCTTACTCTCTGCCCAATCTATATTTCTTCTTCTTCTTCTTTCTCCCCACTCTTTGTGTAGATGTCGTTATTCATCAGGCGTAGAAATTGCGTGCCAATTTTGAAGTCGTAGCAGGATGCAGATTTTGTATTCCTTTCTGAATGCAGAATCCCGGAGATCGTTTGAGTGCTAAGCCTATTTCTGGTTTTGGTTTCCATTCGATTGGTAGCAGAAAAAAAATCATTTCAAGACTGGCAGATGAATTGGGCGAACACAAGAGTGACAACATCAGGATTGATAGCTTAGCAAACATTTGTGATCCATCTACCTTTTTTATTTCACATACTTCATTCCAGAATTCTATTGGATCTCTTACTGTCAACATTTACCCTCGTGTTTCTTAACATCGGCCATTTAGTGTCAAGTTTCTGAATATAATTTTTAACCCACGGCTAGAAATGGTCTGATAAACTGACTGGCCTCACTCACATAACATCCTGATCTGATTATATGCGGGTTGCGGATTTCTCTTCGAATGATGCAGTGAAGGGTGAGTTTTGAGTTCAATAAGAGGAGAGAGATTACGTAATTCGAGCCTGAAATGAATGCGAGAAAGTGCCAAATGAATTATGTTATCGACAAAACGTCGCAAAGTGAGACAAGGAAAGAGTTTTCAGCATAAATATACGAGGGTCGAGTCATAAGTCATGGCAACTATTTTTTTTTCTCGCGAACAGGACACAACACGAAAAATCTAAGATATTCGTTTGGAAATATAGGCTACTTATGCAGAGTCCCTGAAGACAAATTCTGACTTCAGGAGATTCTTGTAGGAAAGTGACAGAACACAGGCCATTGGTAAACATAGTTTATTATGGTATAGACAGCAGATACAAAATAATACGTACAAATGACAGGTCTCCACTGGTTACAGACCTTAGAAATAATCACCCAAGGTTTCCACTGTGCGTTGCCAGCGGTGGGGTAGGCGCTGAATACCATTCGCTGCATGTGTGTCGCTAACATGTGACACCTTTCTCCGAAATGCTGTTACGATGTCCTCTTTGTTAGCTAACCGTTGTCCACGTAATGGCTTCTTGACTTTGGGGATTAGATTATAGTCACATGGGCTCATATCAGGCGAATAAGGTGGGGGGAAGAACCTCCCATCCGCAACGTTATCACGTCACCACACGCTTCCGCGGCAGTTTGCCATGTTTGAACAATAATGCTAATATCTTCCTTTGTTGCTTCCAAGAATGAGCGGGCAGTCAGGTATTCCTCCCCCAACATCTATGTATAACGACCGTAGCCTAACCCTCTCTACGTCAGTTCACATTTGTTTTGGTAGTGTCACGTTGTGTGAGCAGATTGCTAACGTGCGTGCTATCGCGTACAAACATTAGTGAGCATATTGCTAACGAGCGAGTTCTCGCGTATATTTAATATGATACAGTTGCAATATTTCTGTTTTATTGTTTGCACCATTACCTGGAAATGGATCCGTACGACGTACAACAAGCTACAGTGAGAGATTTAGTGGACAGTGTTCCAGAATGTCATTCAAGTGAATTAAGTGAAGATACTTCTAATTATAGTGACTTGATGAAACAAATACTTTAGAGCATGTTAATAGTGACTCAGAGGAGACTGTTTGAGAAGAAATAATGCAACTGTGTGAGGTTGGTAATGAACAACACACCCCACCGACCAACGAAGAGGCACTGAACATTTCAGTAGGCGCTCAGCAAGAACCTGAACGTCGTGAGCCTGTTCTTAAAGTGAGACAGCAACAACCACATGAGAGGCCTCTACAACCAGGTCAACAGGCTATCTGTGGTATCTACCCTAGAAGAAAAAAAATAGCAGAACAAAGGTTATTTGTTGAGCATGTGACATTCCCATCTGCCGAGAACATACAGTGCCATCTTGTTCGAGATGCTCAATCCAACAGGAGGATACAGCTGAAAATGATGATGATGCTTGTTGTTTAAAGGGGCCTAACATCGAGGTCATCGGCCCCAGCTGAAAATGACTAGACTGGGTGATTGTTGCACAGAAGTAATGTGCTTACGATGTTTCTTAAATCAATCATATTTGTTTATATTTCATATTTTACTAATTAAACTGGACTTGTGTCAATGCAACTTATGTGAAAATGCCTAAAATATAGTATGCGGCAATTTGCTAACGGGGCGTGCTTTGATGTCAGGTCACAGCCTTGGAATTGAGGCAGTTTGTTAACATAGCGTGTTCTCGTGTTGTACAATATTTTAAATTACAAATAATGATTTACAATCCTAAATATGATGTTTTGGTAAGTACAATGTTGTTAACGTCTTAGGATTGTTTTCTTCATTTTAAAATCAGAGCAACAATATATAACATGCGTGAGCAAATTGCCGTGGGGCGTGCTCTCATGTAAAAATAAGGGGGCGTGTTATGACGTGTTAAAAGCGACGCTGAACGATGGCTGCTGTGTGAGCTGTCGCGTCATCGTGTAGATCTGGACGTTTGGTTCGCACTGCACGGCGCAGTTGGTACAACTGCATTGACAGTGTGCCCCTCACGCACTGAATGTAGGAACACCTTGAACATCGTACGCCAGGATTACCATAACCTCGTTGGACGACTGATTTTGTCGAAACTTGCGTCTCCGTGGTGACCCCTGACGACGCCATTCACTTGACTGTCTCTTCAGTTCAGGTTCATAAGCACGTGCTCATGTTTCATCGACTGCAATAATGCGATTCAACATGGCTTGTCCTTCTTGCTGAAACCTCTCCAGATTGACACGGCATGTTTCGTAACGCGTCCACTTCTGTACCTCAGTAAGTGACCTGGCACCCACTTTGCACAAAGTAGGTCCTTGTGTAAAATGCCCCGTATTGTTGCCGCTGGTATTGCTGTATATTCTTACAATTCCGCTAGAGTCCAGCGCCTGTCCTCATGTAAACACTGATCGATCACCATCATTCGTACATCTTTGTCCATGGACACTGGATGGCCTGGGCGAGGCAAATCGGCAGTTGATACTCTACCCCGTTTGAACGTCTCCACCCACCTCGCCACTGTTATATAGGGCATGGCATACACAACTAATGCTTCCCGCAGCTCTGCATGACATTGGCGTGCATTTTTGCCGCGGAGAACTGCTATTTTAATATACGATCGTTGTTCCTGCTTGTTGAATTCCATTTTATGACGCTCTCACTCACACACTGAACTTGGGGGGCATGCTTAGACCCACACTGTTGTTTACATACACCATCTAGTGGCACCACACGCAAGTACATACCGAACGTTCCCAAATGCATATCTTAGATTTTCCGTGTTGTCTCCTGTGCGCGAGAAAAAAAATAGTTGCCATAACTTATGACTCGACCTATGTAATATGTACCATTTACCATTATCATTCATTTTTCTTAAATTTGGATTGGAAGAAATTTCGGACTTTTTCCTGGTTTTCTGGTGTGTTACAAAAAATTGGGAGATTTCCTGCAGATTTAGCAACACTGCCTCGCAAAACCCATCTGAAATCGCCCGCAAAGCGATCTGATTTGCTGTCTTCAGCAGCTGATAATATAACAACGGCGGGAGATACCGACGTAATTTTTTCAAATCATTTACCAGTGTGACCAATGCTCTAAAGATCATATACCCTGTTCACGTTGATTCCGACCACCCTGCATAAGCTTTTAGAGTTATAATATTTTCAATTGATTCATGAAAAGCGTTTAATCGATTTTTTTTTGCTTGGGACCCGCTCTTCACCCGTGTTCCCCCTCCCACCCCACCCGACTATCACAGGAATTTGACGTGAAAGTGACCACCAGGTTCCTCATAGTTTATTCAAGAAGAGTGTGGCGCCCCTTTTGTGTATAGGCTATTTTACTAAATTCATAACGGATATAATCATTACCGAGCTCGATAGGTGTAGTCGCTTAAGTGCGGCCAATATCCAGTATTCGGGAGATAGTGGGTTCGAACCCCCACTGTCGGCAGTTTCCCGTTTTCACACCAGTCAAATGTACCTTAATTAAGGCCACGGACGCTTCCTTCCCAATCCTAGCCCTTTCCTGTCCCATGGTCGCCATAAGACCTATCTGTGACGAAGCGACGTAATGTAACTAGCAAAAAAAAGATATAATCATTGAATTAGAAATTCCTTACAGTTACGTTGATCTCTTTCATATTCTAGCACAAATAAATCCGTGAAATGACTTCTCTTTCTGTCATACCTCACGCTGATTACAAATAAACAAATAATAATAATTTTTTATTAGATTAAGTATCATTAGATGAGAGAGGTAAATATTTACCAACCCATCCTATGTTTACTTTTCCTTATAAGTCAAGCAGGTACTTCTTATATAAATTCTTCTCGAAAGAAGTCACTTTAAACGCTATTTTACACTTTAAACAGCATACACCGCTTTTCTCCTTCTAAGGTTCGGAGCATGAAAAAAATACTACTTCACTTTAATGTAGCATTAAAATATGGAAGAACAGCTTGTTTGTTTTTCCTCTCATTTCAAGTAACACGTGAATAGCTGATTAGTAACGCTCTTTTTCAGGTTAAATTCTAAAATGATTTTCTCTTTCATCATTGCTGAGCATTAGCTATGATTTATGGGGGCAGTGCTTGTGTGAGGAAAAAGTATGTTGCATGTAAACATCACTACATATAATTACAGCCTACTTGTTAGATATAGACTAGCAGTACACTTACTATACAGCGTGTGAAGAGCATGATGTAAAGTCCCAAGGTAAAGAAGAGTGCATCCTTTACCTTGTACTGAGCTCCTCTGCTCACCATTGTTTGTGGTTGGTACCTCGTGAGGTCTAGTATGTATGGCAGCCTTTCCAAAAGTATGAAAATCCAAGTGGTCCGTGATAATAATTTAAGTTGTATTTAAAGAGCGATTTTTTTTTTTTTTTTTTTGCTTTACGTCGCACCGACACAGATAGGTCTTATACGGCGACGATGGGACAGGAAGGAGCTAGGAGTGGGAAGGAAGCGGCCGTGGCCCTAATTAAGGTACAGCCCCAGCATTTAACTGGTGTGAAAATGGGAAACCACGGAAAACCATTTTCAGGGCTGCCGACAGTGGGGTTCGAACCTACTATCTCCCGAATACTGGATACTGGCCGCACTTAAGCGACTGCAGCTATCGAGCTCGGTGAGCGAAATTTTATTGTGCACACAAAATTCATAGACCATTCTTCTAAATTAGAGGACAATGTCTTCACTGTTGTATAACTTACATACAGTAAGCGTAATTCTTGGCCAATAAATTGTACAAGTTGACAGTATCTTGTGAAGGCCTTGTATCACAACTCCAAGTCTCTGCTCGACTTTTGGGTCCATGGCATTCTGTGTAACCTACAATTTCTAGAAAGGCAACACTATTTTTAATGCTTTCCATGACAACATACTATACCTGTGTGAGTGTATCATTTCTGTTCTCACACGAATGAAAACGAAGTAAAAAACAACTGAACTGAAATCGCAAAACGCTTGGTCTTTAGAAAACAGCACCATCCGACCGACTGATCCAACAACCATGGCAAGTGAATTTTCTCAAGAAAGTTTCCAGATCCAACCGTTACAATTATTAGCTAAGTGCTGCAATGTTTTATAATTTCTATGCTTATAAAAAACCAAACACTATGGCGCAACATCCCAACCAAGCAACCGCAGCTCATCCCGAAAGCCTGCAGATTATGAGGTGTTGTGTGGTCAGCACGACGAGTCCTCTCGGCCATTATTCTCACCGTCAAATGGCTGCTCAATTGTAATCACGTAGGCTGAGTGGACCTCGAATCAGCCCTTAGATCATGGGAAAAAAACCCTGATCTGGCGGGGAATCGAAACCGGAGCCTGCGCGTAAAATGCAGGCACGCTACCCTTACACCACGGAGCTGGCTTCGTATGCATATACAAAGTGTATTTATGTAAATGAAGCTGAATTTAAAGGAAATAAAACATATTAGTCGTGAATTAATGTACCGTATATGAATACAATCAAACATGGTAACATTACAAATTTTTTTCACTGAATTCAGTATGACGTTCAGTGGGACATGAATGCGATGTGCTGAGGGGCCCTCAGACACAAAAAGTTTGGGAAACCCTGGTCTCTGGTATCAATCGCAACCCTCTCCGTCGGGTGCATCACAGCGAAAACAATTAAAAACTATCTGTGCAGCATGGGGAGCAGGAAAGACGTACTACAGAGTATCTCAAACTATTATGAGCATGTACCCCTCACTCATGGCTCAAAGTTCAATTACCCCTCCCCCTCCCCCACGAAAACATTCTTAAATTAGAAACCAAACTAAACCCCATGGCACAACAGCCCTGGGAGGGCCTTGGCCTACCAAGCTACCGCTGCTCAGCCCGAAGGCCTGCAGATTACGAGGTGTCGTGTGGTCAGCACGACGAATCCTCTCAGCCGTTATTCCTGGCTCTCGAGACCGGGGCCGCTATCTCACCGTCAGATATTTGTAATTGTAATCACGTAGGCTGAGTGGACCTCGAACCAGCCCTCAGATCCAGGTACAAATCCCTGGTCTCGCCGGGAATCGAACCCGGAACCTCCAGGTAAGAGGCAGGCACGCTACCCCTACACCACGGGGACAGCGCTCTTTAATTATAGGTTTAAAAAATATGAGTATCTGGCTAATTATTAAGGCATTCTTAATTTATTACAAACCATTATCTTAAATACACGTCGTAAATAAGAGGAGATTGTGAAACTAAATACATTTTTGTAAAACATCCCAAGGAATTAAGGAGTTTCTGTCTGTATCAAGTATAATATAATGGTGATGAATCAACATAGGATACTCTGTTTGTATAAAAGTCTCAAAAACCGCTAGATTTTAACACCAATATCTAATTAATAAGTAAGAAAGAAATATTTTCAATATTCATTCTGGAATTGAGACATTGCGAGCCATCAAAGTTTCAATGGATCTGCATGCCGTGACACAGCATTCTGATGTGTCGTAGTCCAGGTGAACCTTTCAAGGGAAGTGTGGCTCCATGTATACATATTTAATTTTATTCTTATTTATTACTATATTTCATTGTTTTTCTTGAACGCTGCTCGCGCACCCCACTAAAATTCCCAGGGGTACCCCTAAGGGTACGCGTCCCAGGATTTCAGAACCACATCTTCCTTTTTTTTTCTTTTCTTACCGCTTTTCCCACACCTGTGGGGTCACGGGTGCGACCTGTGTCGCACATGTGGATTTTTCCCTGTTTTAGGACCGGATGCCCTTCCTGACGCAAACCCTATATGGAGTGATGTAATCACTATCACGTATTTCTGTGGCGGTAGGTAGTGTTGTGTGTTGTCTGAATATGAAGAGGAAAGTGTTGGGACAAAGACAAATATCCAGTCCCCGAGCCAGAAGAATTAATCAAGGGCTTTTAAAATCCCTGACCCGGCCGGGAATCGAAGCTGGGACCCTGTGAACCGAAGGCCTCAACGCTGACCATTCAGCAAATGAGTCGGACGAGTTGAGAACCACTGACGTACTACCGTTTAATTAATGTACTATTTTTAAGCCGTAACAAAACAGTGATTTTGCACAATGACATAAAACTATACAGTTGTGTTTTTGTACAGCTGACCGATATCTTCCACAGACACACACAAAGGAGGAGGAATGCTGTGAATCCTCATCGCAATTCTCGTTGAAAGTGGGAATGTGTTCTTCACTGAAAATCCTGTAGCAATAAACGGGAAATGCTGCTTTAGTACGTCTTTGCTGTAAAGTAGGCAATCCATGCTGCAAGGAAGATTTTGACATGAATTTCTTTTGGCTGAAGGTCATCTGAAAATCTGCTTCATGAAATTAACCATACAAAATGTTTGACGCAATGTTACCTAGCAACCGTGCAGGCTGTGATATGAAGTACTGATGGATGGCCATGGCTGAGAGACATGTTACCAAAGAGAAGCGTTGGGAAAATGAGGATCGATGTGATCTTCCAGGCAGTGATGTGAAGTATTGATGGATGGCCATGACAGAGAGACGTATTATCAAAGAGAAGCGTTAGAGGACAGAGGATCGATGTGATCTTGCAGGCTGGCATGTGAAGTATTAATGGATGGCCATGACTGAGAGACATATTATCAAAGAGAAGCGTTAGACGACAGAGGATCGATGTGATCTTGCAGGCTGTCATGTGAAATATTAATGGAAGGCCATGATTGAGAGACATGTTATCAAAGAGAAGCGTTAGAGGACAGATGATCGATGTGATTTTGAAGGCTGTCATGTGAAGTAATGATTGATGCCCATGACTGAAAAATATACAGAAGGCTCTTTTATCAAAGAAGTCTCATATCATCATACTCTATAGAAATTATTATTTCACTCGTGGAAGCTTCATAGTCCCTGAGTCAGTTTCTCCTCCACCCTTTCGATGCACTAATTATTAACAGCGCGTGGCCTCGGAGGAGGCGTGGTGCAGGTCTTTTGAGTTGACGCCATATGGGCGACCTGCGCGCCCGAGAAGATGGGACTCCAGCTATGATGAATTCTAATAATGAAGAACGCACCAAGACCCCGAGCCATAGGTATTAAATAATACATATTAAAATCCCCCACCCGACCGGGAATCGAACCCGAGACCCGATGGACCTTTCGCCATGGAATCGTACTCCAAATTCCATACAAGTGTCTCTCCAAAACGATTCGTTCAATACAAATAAATTAATCGATATCAATTCGAGTTTGATTTATTGAACGGCATATTTATGATCATTTGATATTCGCAAAATGAAATTTGGATCCATGACACGACTTCTCAGTTTATGATGATGATGATGATGATTATTATTATTATTATTATTATTAATTTTTAGATCGACCTAACAGCTAGGTCATCGACCCCTAATGGTACGAGGTGCAGCGAAATGAAACGACAATTAAAACTTCAAAATGTATCCACCGACTAGAATCTAAAGCGAATGATGATGAAAACATGACCATGAATCCAAAACAATCAGCGGATCCAGTTCACAATACCGAATTTTCTGGATACTAGAGCCAGTCTTGTAGAAAACGAAGATGATCTGAATTATACATTAGCGGAAATTGAATCCACCTTAAACAAATGCAAGATCAAGGTGAACAAAATGGGAACCAAAGTCCTTCTGTGTAGCCGGTAGTATGAACCTCCTCGTTGTGCTTTAAATGGAGAACAGTTGACAAATGCACAGGAGTTCACTTATCTTGGTAGCAAAATAACAGCAGACATCAACCATACAATTTTAGGATGCACTAGATACAAACCACAAGTAACCAATCTATATCAAACGCTTATACAACTCAAAGTTCCACTTCCCACTTCCGTTTCGTCGTTGTTCAGCAGCTATGACATCCGTATGTATCAAGCAATAGCAAAATTTTTAAGTGAAGCCAATTTAACATTGTGATACGTTTGTTCTATAGTCTGTATTTATAATGTCCTATTCCCACCTAAGTTTCTGTACCGTGGCCTTCTATCACCAATTAGTCCCAATGCCACGAAAGGTACCAAGTGGTAAAGATGTTGCTCTTTCACCTTCCTGTTTTCTAAATGTAAGAGCTGGTAGCATGGTATTAAACGACCAAACGCCAAAATGTAAAATAAATAAATAAATAAATAAATAAATAAATAAATAAATAAAGAAAGAAAGAAAGAAAGAAAGAAAGAAAGAAAGAAAGAAAATAACAGCAGACGGAAGAAGTAGAAGAGAAATAAGCAGCCGCATTGACCAAGCCAAAATAGCGTTCAGCAATAATGGAAAGCTCTTTACATGCAAGAACATTAGTATGAGCCTCAGGAAACGTGTTGTGAAGATACGTGTGAGGAGCGTACTGTTGTATGCTAGTGAAACCTGGACGCTTAGCATAGCTGATAAGAAACGTATACAGCCTTTGAAATATGGTGCTACAGGAAAATACTGAAAATTCCATGGGTGGACAAAATCACTAATGAAGAAACGGTGAAAAGGATTGGAGGGAAGCCATGTTTACGGAATATGCTTACTCACCGAAGAGACAATTACATTGGACATATCTTGAGGCATGAAAGTATTCTGCACACAATACTGAAGGACAGTGTGGAAGGAAAGACTGCAGGGGTAGACAACGGCTAGAGTATATGTAAAAAATAATTCACGACGAGGATTGTGATCATTACTTGGAGTTGAAGAGACTTAGCCACAGACCGGAGTTCATGGAAAGCCACAACAAACCAATCGTCGGATTGAACACCACCAACAATTGATAAGACTATCGCTCGCCCCGTTTTCCTCCATAGAAGAGGGACATAAAACCAGGGACAATTTCCTCATGTAGTGGAAATGTGAATGCTTAGTTTAAATCTTGGGCTCACATGATGGGGAAGTGTGAGGATCAAAAGTATCCATCAGCGACAGAGTGTTGCTCCAATTGCTGATTGAAGTGAGGCTATCACGGTTAGGAAACGTTATGATGAGCTCAACAGATTCAAGGCCTAAGGGGCGGTAAATGGACCACATAAATTAATACATGAAGAAGGTCAATGGCACCCTTGAGGACGCTAAGAACCGCTATAAATCGCGAAGACATTGCATATGTACTGGTCCTGCAATAAAGAGAGCATAACGCTTTGCCTTGCAATGTAATAAATAATAATGTTATTTGTTTTACGTCCCACTAACTACTCTTTTACGGTTTTCGCAGTCGCCGAGGTGCCGGAATTTAGTTCCGCAGGAGTTATTTTACGTGCCAGTAAATCTACCGACACGAGGCTGACGTATTTGAGCACCTTCAAATACCAACGGACTGAGCCAGGATCGAACCTGCCAATTTGGGGTCAGAAGGCCAGCGCCTTAACCGCCTGAGCCACTCAGCCCGGCGCCTTGCAATGTGAGCTACAATTCTCTCCAAGTCAGAAATAAATGTTTTTATGCCAAGCAGATATAATCACCATCTGATGATGTTGTTGACTTAACTTCATTTCATTTTATCGTTTATTCATTTAATTTTCTAAGTAAATTAGACGTTTCGGTCCACAATGGTAGTGTAGATAAGTTTTAATTATTATGGAAATTGAAAACACAGTAATAACATGTATGTTTTTATATAAAGGTACATTTTAGACGGAATATTTCTGAATTTAACGCATGTCTGGGCGTAAGCGTAGCGAGACGGGTATCATCAACCGTATAATTCAATACACGAGGTCTACAAAGACAGCCGTTAGGCAATTCGCTACCAGCAGCTGTAAAACTAACATTCTCCGTCAACCTGTATAGACGAGAGCTTCTGTACAGGATAGGTTTGAGAAACTTGATTCTCGAAACGTTTAGGTAGCTTACCTATCTAAAAATGATTTACCAATCATTGCAGTCGGGAATCCAGAACAACATTCTCAAGATGACATATATATATATATTTTACAGAGCTGAGGCTTGGACATTAAAGGAGAACCCTTGCTAAACCTCTAGAAATAGAGTCCAGATTTCTTACATTAAATTAAAATAGCATCGCTAATATTCCGGTTAGTTAGTTAGTTAGTTAGTTAGTTAGTTAGTTAGTTAGTTAGTTAGTTAGTTAGTTAGTTAGTTAGTTAGTTAGTTAGTTAGTTAGTTAGTTAGTTAGTTAGTTAGTTAGTTAGTTAGTTAGTTAGTTAGTTAGTTAGTTAGTTAGTTAGTTAGTTAGTTAGTTAGTTAGTTAGTTAGTTAGTTAGTTAGTTAGTTAGTTAGTTAGTTAGTTAGTTAGTTAGTTAGTTAGTTAGTTAGTTAGTTAGTTAGTTAGTTAGTTAGTTAGTTAGTTAGTTAGTTAGTTAGTTAGTTAGTTAGTTAGTTAGTTAGTTAGTTAGTTAGTTAGTTAGTTAGTTAGTTAGTTAGTTAGTTAGTTAGTTAGTTAGTTAGTTAGTTAGTTAGTTAGTTAGTTAGTTAGTTAGTTAGTTAGTTAGTTAGTTAGTTAGTTAGTTAGTTAGTTAGTTAGTTAGTTAGTTAGTTAGTTAGTTAGTTAGTTAGTTAGTTAGTTAGTTAGTTAGTTAGTTAGTTAGTTAGTTAGTTAGTTAGTTAGTTAGTTAGTTAGTTAGTTAGTTAGTTAGTTAGTTAGTTAGTTAGTTAGTTAGTTAGTTAGTTAGTTAGTTAGTTAGTTAGTTAGTTAGTTAGTTAGTTAGTTAGTTAGTTAGTTAGTTAGTTAGTTAGTTAGTTAGTTAGTTAGTTAGTTAGTTAGTTAGTTAGTTAGTTAGTTAGTTAGTTAGTTAGTTAGTTAGTTAGTTAGTTAGTTAGTTAGTTAGTTAGTTAGTTAGTTAGTTAGTTAGTTAGTTAGTTAGTTAGTTAGTTAGTTAGTTAGTTAGTTAGTTAGTTAGTTAGTTAGTTAGTTAGTTAGTTAGTTAGTTAGTTAGTTAGTTAGTTAGTTAGTTAGTTAGTTAGTTAGTTAGTTAGTTAGTTAGTTAGTTAGTTGGTTGGTTAGTTAGTTAGTTAGTTGGTTGGTTGGTTGGTTGGTTGGTTGGTTGGTTGGTTGGTTGGTTGATTGGTTGGTTGGTTGGTTGGTTGGTTGGTTGGTTGGTTGGTTGGTTGGTTGGTTGGTTGGATCATCAATTGATAGACTGGTTTAATGCAGCTCTCCATGTCACATTATCCTGCACTAATATTTTTCATTTCTACGTAACTACTTCATCATTTTATCTTTCATCTTGCTTTACGTCGCGTTAACGCAGATAAGTCATATGACGACGATGGGATAGGAAAGGGCTAAGAGTGGGAAGGAAGTAGCCTTGGCCTTCATTAGGTACAGCCCAGCGTTTGCCTGGTGTGGGAATTGGAAACCACGGAATATCATCTTTGGGGCTGCTGACAGTGGGGTTTGTACCTACTATCTCCCGAACACAAGCTCACAGCTGCGCGCCCCTAACCGCACAGCCAATTCGCTCAGTACTACATCCTACATTTGTTCTAATCATCTTGTCATATTCATACCTTGGTCTACTCCTACCGTTCCTACCCATACACTTCCCTCAAAAACCAACTGAACAAGTCTTGGGTGTATCCTATCATTCTATCTCTTCTTCGACCGAGCTCGATAGCTTCAGTCGCTTAAGTGCGGCCAGTATTCAGTATTCGGGAGATAGTAGGTTCGAACCCCACTGTCGGCAGCCCTGAAAATGGTTTTCCGTGGTTTCCCATTTTAACACCAGGCAAATGTTGTGGCTGTACCTTAATTAAGGCCACGGCCGTTTCCTTCCCACTCCTAGCCCTTACCTGTCCCATCGTCGCCATAAGACCTATCTGTGTCGGTGCGACGTAAAGCAACTAGCAAAAAACAAAATTATCTTCTTCGGGTCAAATTTATCCAAATCGATCTCTTCTCACCAATTAGGGTAGATTCAATTTCTCTTCATTCGAGATTGGATTTATGTATCTCGCCGGCAACATTTTTCTCTAACACCACATTTTAAAAGCTTCTATTTTCTAAGCTAATTACCGTCCATGTTTCAGTTACATACAATTCCACTCTCCAGATGAAAGTATTCAGAAACATACCAATGTTTGAAGTGATCAAATGTATTTTCTTAAGAAAATCCTTTCCTGCTTGTGCTAGACTGCATTTTATGTCATCCAAACTTCTGCCATCATTAGTTATTCTGGTGCTCATTTCTGAAGTAGGCTGATAAGAAAAGCCTTTCAGGTGTAAATATTGCGATTTCGTTCAAATTTTGTGTGCGGGTATATGGACTACAGCATATTCCAAAGAGGAAAGACAGTGCGCATCTAGGTCAATATTTAATGCATTGAGATAAACCACTCAGTACTTCGTGGCTTAGATAAGGTTGAGTGGAATGAGTCACACGATACAGTGGCTTTACGTCGCACCGCCACAGATAGGTTTTTTTTTTTTTTTGCTATGGGCTTTACGTCGCACCGACACAGAAAGGTCTTATGGCGACGATGGGATAGAAAATGCCTAGAAGTTGGAAGGAAGCGGCAGTGGCCTTAATTAAGGTACAGTCCCAGAATTTGCCTGGTGTGAAAATGAGAAACCACGGAAAACACTCTTCAGGAATGCTAACAGTGGGATTCGAACCCACTATCTCCCGGATGCTAACTCAAAGCCGCGCATCTCTAACCGCACGGCCAACTCGCCCGGTCATACAGTTAACAGTGGCCTGACCGTGACGCTCTGATAATTTAGGAGTTAGACTGAAGATACCAAGGGCGTGAAAGTGAGACACATCCTAGGTCTCGCAAATCAAATACTATGGGGGTTTAAAGAAAACAAGAGTTGAACAAGGGAGGTCGGGTAGGAAACATGAAAATGAGAAGCCTGAAATTGGAAGCAATCTCAATTATTGAACCGTGCTCGCCAACCCACCAGTCCCGTGTTTTGAACCTTTGAGGGATTACCACTTGCAGTCGCCTCTTTCATGTATTACGAACCAATCAATCTCCACTGACTTGTATTTAGGGCTGTTCCCCTCGTGGGAGTTTACTTAATCTTTTCTTAAATGATATCAGAGAATTTGGAAATTTAATGAAAAGCTCCGCTGGTAAATATTATTCCAATCCCTATTCATCTTCATATAAAAGAGGATTTTCCCAAATTTGTCCTCTTGGATTGGAACTTTATTTTCACATTATGATCTTTCCTAATTTTAAAAGCTGCACTCGAGCTTATCCATCCAGCAATGTCATTCCAAGCCATCTCTCCATTCCTCGGAACATCTACACACATGAGGATGAATTTGCTCCCGTTCCCCTTAGATTGAGGCAAGGGTCAGACGTAATCACTTTAATCGAGCAACTCGTGTCCTTACTTCCAAGTTTTCACAGCCCAAAGTTTGCAACATTTTCTTAACGTTACTCGTTTGTTGGAAATCACCCAGAACAAATCCTGCTACTTTTCTTTGGATTTTTTTTTCAGTTCCCGAATCAAGTAATCCAGGTGAGGGCCGGATACACTACAATCATACTCTAAATGGGACCTTGCAAGTGACTTATACGCCCTCTCCTTTACACCCATACTAAATTACAACCCCTAAATACCATCAAAACCATGTGAAGAGATCTACAAGATCTATTCACTATCCTGTTTATGTGGTTTATGAGACTACTCCATTGAAGATCTTTTCTTGTATGAAGAGTAATTCCCGTGAGATACTTTAAACCCCAAAACGTAGAATTTATATATATATATATATTGCAATTTGCTATTTGCTTTACTGTACGTCGCACCGTCACAGATAGGTCTTATGGCGACGATTTGACACGAAAGGCCTAGGAACGGGAAGGAAGCGGCCGTCGCCTTAATTAACACGCGAGAGGTCGCACTTTGCCGCACTTTTTAAATATTTGTTAATAATTTCGTTGCTAGCCGCTGTAGGGCTTAGGGCTCTCGTTTCATCCCTCCCCTCCCTTTCTCTCGCTTGACGTTGATTATCGTCACTGAATTGCCTGCTGCGTTCCGGAGTAGTTTAAGTTTTCTTTCACTCTCGCATCTGCCAAGGCATATTGCCTTCATGCGACCCCTCACGTAGTGCACTCTTACATGACTGCGTTTCCAAGAAAGTTTCTGAAGTAAATTCATGAGGTTTATGGTGGCTTTCAGTGAAGTGTGGTGCTGTAGTTTCATCTTGAATTGCGACCAAATCAGTCATTGAATTGTACAAATGCAAACGTTGAGGCAATTTGCTCACGCGCGACCTCATGCGTTCTTTAAAAACTCGTGTAATTTTACCAGACTTTGCAAAAACATTTACTTAATTTTTTACATTGAGAAAATTTTGTTACTGGGTAATTATGTTAGTACTAGTTGAAAGGCAGTTAAACAGGGTACATATTTATATTTTTATCAGAGCATTCACTGCAAAAGAAAAATTAAGCGTGAGCAATTTGCCTTCTCGAGTTCTAAAACGGGTGCGACCTCTCTCGTGTTAAGGTACAGCTCCAGCGTTTGCCTGGTGTGAACATGGGAAACCACGGAAAATCATATTCAGGGCTGCCGACAGTGAGATTCGAACTCGCTCTCTCCCGGGTGCAAGCTCACAGCTGTGCGCTCCTTAACGCGCGCCCAACTTGCCCGGTAAACGTAGTAATTAGAACCTAGAGGACTTTTCCTCTAAGTGGTGATTATTATTTTAAGAGGAAGTACACGGAAATGGAAGAGGTCCAACACTTCGAAGAATGAAGGTATCGTCAAACGTAAGACAAGAGCCATGAAAGGCTGAAAAATGAAAGGCTTCCCAAGTCTTGAATACTCTAATACTTCTTCTTCTTCTTGCGTTACGGCCTCTGTAGGACCACGGACAGCTCCTTCATGGATTGCATTTTCTTCTTCTCCTCCCAGAACCTCTTCATCCTTTCTCTTCTTCTCTCCCGCTCTTCTTCCGAGATATTCAGTATCCTCTTCTCTTGTCTACTCCACTTGTGACTCTCAATCCTTTTCCTGTATCCATCCCTATCATTGATCTCTGGCATATTAGTCGGTATGGACTTGCTTCTCCAATTTTCCTTTTCTTCCACCTTGATCCCCAATTCCGACCAATCTTTCCGGAGTTCAACTACCCACTCGGTTCCTGTCTTTCCTCGTGTCCTCGCTGTTGCTTCCCATACTCTTTTCGTCATTCTATCCATATTCATCCTGATTACATGTCCCGCAAACCTTGCTCTTTTCAGTCTGATTTCTTCTGAGATTGTCCTCATGTTCCGGTATAGTTCTTCCCTGGGTCTCCTCATCCATCTCTCTTAGGGCCTAGTATTTTCCTCAATATTTTTCTCTCCTCTTTCTCTAGTTGTTCCGCACCATTTCTT
Organism: Anabrus simplex; assembly: GCF_040414725.1. Taxonomy (NCBI): domain Eukaryota; kingdom Metazoa; phylum Arthropoda; class Insecta; order Orthoptera; family Tettigoniidae; genus Anabrus; species Anabrus simplex. The sequence continues at coordinate 97,758,361 of NC_090275.1, read as the reverse complement.
CCTAGTGCTATTGTCTCGGCAGCATATAATACTCTAATACTAATATAAATGGCCTGCAATTGGACATTATAAATTTTCCAGGTAACTCATTCCTCGTTGCCAGCGTTTCGCCCCCGTGTGCTAGGCTGGGCTCATCACTTGGTACTTAGCACACCCACCAAGACGCACGGCTAGTGCATACCGTGGAGGCCACTGCGTAGGCTACTTGGAGCCACCGGCAGTGCCAATGCACTATGAGAGACTTTGTCTCATTACCAAAAATTGATGCCTGCTTGACCATCAGATGATATAGATGCTGATTCCCATAGGGAAGCTGAAATACTGTCGATGTCGGAAAAAAAAGCGTTGATTAAGGGCGGTCGGATATGACAGATGAAATTGAGCAGCCCGGTACAAGTGAAAGCAATGACAGGACTCAGCTAATGACCCTCTTGTTGCCAACCCACGTTCACAAGTTAAGAGCCCTAAAGCTTTCTTTTTTTTTTTTACGTCGCACCGACACAGATAGGTATTATGGCGACGTTGGCATAGGAAAGGGCTAGGAGTGGGAGGGAAGCGGCCGTGGCCTTAATCAATTTACATCCGCAGCATTTGCCTGGTGTGAAAATGGGAAACCACGGGAAACCATCTTCAGGGCTGCCGAGAGTGGGGTTCGAACCCACTGTCTCTAGGATGCAAGCTCACAGCTGCGCGCCCCTAACCGCACGGCCATCTAGCCCGGCAGGGCCTATTCCTCTTGGTGAAACATACAATCTGACTTATCCCACGCACAAAGTGGTGACTACGATTATTACTCTGAGAGGAAGTAAAACTGTGTAATCATCCTCTCTTAAGGCTAAACTGAGGGAAAGATATTAAGAACTCCGTCACTTTGAAGAATGTAGATATCGACGAAAGAAATGTGCCACGTAGAGGAAGAAAATGGAAAACCCCCAAACTTAATACCGTCAAAGCGAGAAAGAAACTAGAGTTGATCAAGTTATAGTAAAATTTAAAATGAGGAGCCTGTCACAAGTAGACAATGTACCGGGCTAAATTAGGGACCCCATGATCGTCATCAATTTTTATAAAGTTGGCAGACCCGGGTACTCTTTCGGACGCCGCTTATAACGTACAGGGTTTCATAAATCACAATCAATCAATCAATCAATCAATCAATCAATCAATCAATCAATCAATCAATCAATCAATCAATCAATCAATCAATCAATCAATCAATCAATCAATCAATCACTACTGATTTGCATTTAAGACAGTCGCCCAGGTGGCAGATTTCCTATCTGTTGTTTTCCTAGCCATTTCTTAAATGCTTGCAAAAATAATTGGAAATTTATTGAACATCTCCCTTGGTAAATTATTCCAATCCCTAACTCACCTTCTTATAAACGAATATTTGACCCAATGTTCCCTCTTGAATTCCAACAATTCCATATTGTGATCTTTCCTAGATTTAAAGACACCACTCAAACTTATTCTGCGAATTGACCGTGCGGTTAGAGTCGCGCATCCGGGAGATAGTGGGTTCGAACCTCACTGTCGGCAGCCCTGAAGATGGTTTTCCGTGGTTTCCCATTTTCACACCAGGCAAATGCTGGGGCTGTAAATTAATTAAGGCCACGGCCGCTTCCTTCCCAACCCTAGGTCTTCCCTGTCCCATCATCGCCATAAGACCTATCCTTGTCGGAGTGACATAAAGCAAATAGCAAAACGTATTCGTTTACTGATGTCATTCCACGCCATCTCTCCAGTGACAGCTCGGAACATACCACTCAGTGGATCTTCTCTCCCAAATCCTCCCCGCCCAAACTTTGCAACATTCTTGTAATGCTACTCTTTCTTCGGGAATCACCCAGAACAAATCGAGCTGCTTTTCTTCGGAATTTTTCCAGTTCTTGAATCAAGTAATTCTGGTGAGGGCCCCGTACACTGGAACCATACTCTAGTTGGGGTCTTACCAGAGACGTATATGCCCTCTCCTTTACATCCCTACTACAACCCCTAAATACCCTCATGATCATGTGCAGAGATCTGTATCATTCATTTACAATCCCATTTATGTGATTACCCCAATGAAGGTATTTTCATATATTAAGACCTAGGTACTTACAACGATCTCCAAAAGGAACTTTTACCCCATCAACGCAGTAATAAAAACTGAGAGGACTTTTCCTATTTGTGAAACTCAAAACCTGACTTTTAACCCCATTTATCATCACACCATTGCCTACTGTCCATCTCGCAGCATTATCGAGGTCATTTTGCAGTTCCTCACAATCTTCTAACTTATTTATTACTCTGTACACAATAATATCATCTGCAAAATGCCTTATCTCTGATTCCTTTACACATAAGAAAATATAAAGGTCCAATAATACTGCCTTAACGAATTCCCCTCTTAATTATTACAGGGACAGATCAAGCTTCGCCTATTCTAATTCTCTGAGTTCTATTTTTTAGAAACATAGCCACCCACTCAGTCACACTTTGGTCAAGTCCAATTTCACTCATTTTTGCCAGTAGTCTCCCATGATCTACCCTATCAAAGGTCAATCGCGATACAGCAAATTTGACCTCCTGAATCCAGGATATCTGCTATATCTTGCTGGAATCCTACAAGTTGAGCTTCAGTGGAATAACCTTTCCTAAACCCAAACTGCCTTCTATCAAACCAGTTATTAATTTCACAAACATGTCTAATATAATCAGAAAGAATGCTTTCCCAAAGTTTACATGCAATGCATGTCAAACTGATTGGCCTGTAATTCGCACCTTTATGTCTATCACCCTTTCCTTTATACACAGGGGCTACTATAGCAACTCTCCATTCATTTGGTAGAGCTCCTTCAAGCAAACAACAATCAAATAGGCATTTCAGATATGGTACTACATATGAATCCTTTGTCATTAGTATATCCCCCGAAATCTTATCAATTCCAGCTGCTTTTCTAGTTTTCTACTTTTGTATCTTACTCTAAATGTCATTGCTGTCATAGGTAAATTTGAATACTTCTTTAGTATTAGTCACCTGCTCTATCTGGACATTATCCTTGTAACCAACAATCTTTACATACTGCAGACTGAATAGTTCTGTCTTTTGAAGATTCTCGCATACATACTCCCCTTGTTCATTAATGATTCCTGGAATATCCTCCTTGGAACCTGTTTCTGCCTTAAAGTACCTATACATACTATTCCATTTTTCACTAAAATGTGTATGACCGCCAATTATGCTTGCCATCATGTTATCCTTAGCTGACTTCTTTGCTAGATTCAATTTCCTAATAAGTTCCTTCAATTTCTCCTACATTCCACAGTCATTTCTAACTCTATCTCTTTCCAACCTGCACCTCCTTCTTAGTCTCTTTGCTTCTCTGTTATAATATCGTGGATCTTTACCATTCCTTACCATATTTAAAGGTACGAACCTTTCCTCAACAATTGCTTTAAACCCATCCCAGAATCTGTTTACATTTTTATTTACCGTTTTCCACCGATCTTAGTTACTTTTTTAAGCTCCCTCTTGCCTGTTCTGTCAGCCATATGGTACTGTCTAAGAGTCCTAATTTTAATATTTTCCTTTCTATCAAATTTATTTTTAACTACCACAAAAACAGCTTCGTGATCACTAATACATGTATTACTTCGGTTTCTCTATAGAGCTCATCTGGTTTTAACAGCACCACATCCAGAATATTCTTCGCTCTAGTTGGTTCCATCACTTTCTGAATCAGATGCCGTTCCCATATTTACTTATTTGCCATTTGTTGGTCATGCTTCCTGTCGATCGCATTACCTTCCCAATTGACATTTGGTAAATTGAGATCACCCGCTACAATCACGTTCATTTCCTTATCATTTCCCACATAGCTGATAATCTTAACAAATCATTCTGAATCAGCGTCTGCGCTACCCTTTCCCGGTCTGTACACGCCAAATACATCAAGTTGCCATTTGGTCAATTGAGATCACACGCTACAATCACGTTCCTTTCCTTATCATTTCCCACATAGCTAATCTATATAAATAAAATCGTAACGACCGTGTGTCTGTACATTGATTATTTTGGCGAAATTTCCGTACAGTTATCCGTTTCAGGTGTAATAATGACCATCTGCATAATTTTTAGCTTTGGTGTCTGTTCGTCTGTTTGTCTGTTTGTCTGTCCTTCTATAACTTGAAAACTACTGGATATATTTCCACCAAACTTCATATTTAGAATCCACCTGTCCTTGGGTAGGTTTTAGCGCAAATATCGTTTCTAAATCCCTGAACTGAGTGGGGATTTTTACGAAACCGAAACCGTGATTTTGCACTCCCTCAAAGTACACACAACCGAAATTGATGGAAATCTACCTGCCTTAATGAAAATTAATTTCTAAACCTTTCATGTGCATTATGTCGATAACAGGATTTAATAAGGGAGATATCATTAACGGACCGTTTATCGGTACAAATCCCAGCGGACTTAACGCAAGAGCGGGTGCGCGTAGAGCGTATTTCTTACAACTTCAAAACTACTGAAGATACTTGAACCAAACTTTATATATAGCATCCATCTGTCCAAGGGTATGTTTCCTTGGTGTCTGTCTGTCTGTCTGTCTGTCTGTCTGTCTGTCTGTTTGTTTGTTTGTTTTGTTTGTTTGTTTGTTTGTTTGTCTTTCTATAACTTGAAAACTACTGGATATATTTCCACCAAACTTCATATTTAGAATCCACCTGTCCTTGGGTATGTTTTAGGGCAAATATTGTTTCTAAATCCCTGAACTAACTGGGGATTTATACGAAACCGAAACCGTGATTTTGCACTCCCTCAAAATGTACACAACCAAACTTAATGGAAATCTACCTGTCTTAATGGAAATTAATTTCTAAACCTTTTTTTTTCAGGTGCATCATTTCGATACCAGGATTAATAACGGAGATATCATTAACGGACCGTTTTTCGGTACAAGTCCCACCGGACTTAACGCAAGAGCGGGTGCGCGTAAAGAATATTTCTTACAACTTGAAAACTACTGAGATATTTGAACCAAACTTTATATTTAGCATCCACCCCTCCAAGCGTAGATTTTAAGGTTTATACCATTTCAAATTCCCGGAATGGACTGGGGTTTTATAGAGGACCGAAATGGTGATTTTTACTCTCCCACAATATATAAAGTACAAGACCAACCTGACTGGAAATCGATTAAACTGTTTGGAAAATTTATTTTTCTCATGTGCATTTTTCAACGGGAGTATTAATAAGGGAGATAACATGAAAGGTCTGTTTTAAGGCTAAGTCTAGCGGACATAGCCCAAAAGGTGTTGTACGTGGAGCAGATTCCTTATCTATCTATATAAATAAAATCGTAACGACTGTGTGTGCCTGTACATTGACTATTTTGGTGAAATTTTCGTACAGATACCCGTTTGAGGGATAATAATGATCATCTGCACATTTTTTTATTTATTTTCCTGAAAGTCATAATTTTTACCTCCTCACCCAAAATCCAGATTGCAGCATAATCAGTCAGAGAAGCAAGAAAATTGAAATTTGGTATAATAATACGTTTCAGCCTGTAACGAACGAAAAACTTCATAGATCATTAATTTCTTCACTTTTTATCCCCGAAGAATATCGCAATATGGAACAAATTTTAATGATGGTGCAGACCTTCGTTTCGAGGTATTTCGTGGGATAAACGGGAAGTCCTATCACATAACGGATGGCAGAATCTTTGTTGAATTAAGAGTGATCTGCAACCTTGGTCGTATGAATTTTTGTCGTATCTGTATCGTTTATACGTTAGGTTCGTCTCTATTTCTCGATTTTAAGTAAGTTTGGACTCTTTACCTATATAATTCATACTTTCAATCACTTACAGGAAAGATAGTATGATCAAACTCTACACGTAAATTGGCCCACCCAGTACCCATATATGAGCCAAATGCTATGTCACATAATTATCCGAAAAGTAATGCAATGTAAGATAATCTTACACAAATGTCAACCTATTCTACGTTTCTGACTCAATCTGACCCATGAATAGATGAGATGCGAGAAAATATCATAGAACCAGCCATTTAGATCGCTAAATACTGCGCCTTACGGTACAATCCTTTGTCAATATGACGTACCATTTAGCAGTAGTTAATCTGTAAATGAAGGTCTGCTATATTGTAAACATGCATATACTTTCGTATGTCCATCTATATATATTCATTGATGTCGATTTGTAGCGATCGAGAAACGGTGTGTCTGCTATTGTAATCAGTACTCCCTACACCGACTTCGACTGCTTGCAGTAGGAATGTGGTCCTTCTCCAACTCCTGTGTAACTGGCATTAGTAAGGAGGTCCTACCATTTTAATGAGTAATTCACTTCTCGATTTGTCTTGCAGAAGACAAGGGATCATGCAGTTTTGTTCGAACGTACCCTACCCTATTGTGTTTGGCTCTAGGTCAGGGTGCCCGCCATTATAAACAAATGTTCCAATCTAAACTTTGACTAGCATTAGGCATAGTGCGTGCTATTTTCATGGATACTCACTAATTCTGTGTGACTGGCAGTAAGCTGACTGGCAGCAGTAAAAAGGGCCTGTCATTACAATGATAACTGCACAATTCAATTTTGACTGGTGGTAGGGAAGTTGCCTGCTATTATAATAAAAACTCCTCAACTGTAATCTGTCTGAAAGTAGGAAATGGGTCTGTCATTGTAACTAAAACTCCCCAAATCGATTGTGACCGCGCAGTAGGCAATGGGGCCTGCAATTATAATGTAAACTTGCCAACTCGATTGTGAATGGCAGTAGGCAAGTGAGCCTGCCGTTATCATCACAACTCCGCAACCCTCACTTTATATTGGAAACAACGTATGGGGACCTCCCCATTCTATTTCTCGGATAAGGCTAAGAGACATGCAATTTTAAAACAATCTCATTTACTGCACGCACAGTCTTTACGTCGATATCCGTATACAATGTAGAATACCGTAGCGAAGCACGGGTACATTTGCTAGTTATCAAATAATTCTGAATCAGCTTCAGCGCTACCCTTTCCCGGTCTGTACGCTCTAAAGACATCAAGTTGCTTATTATGAGCCTTACACCTCGAATTTCATGTTTGTTATCTTTAACTTTTTCGTAGCTTACAAATTCTTCTTTCCCAGAATGAATACTCCCCTCCTACCATTCCTACCTTATCTCTACGATACACACTCCAGTTCTGTGAGAAAATGTTACACTACCTGCAATGATTTCCCGCCTTCTATGGGAATAGGTGGTCCATATGGAAAACAATTTGCTGATTTCGAAAACACCAACCGTTTTGCCGCAAGAAGTACAGATTTTATGTGGTTAGATATTTTATATACCTCTATCGATGTAGGATATTTAATGTAAATTGAAGGAAATGTGAATTAATTTCATCATATTTCGAAATGTTTTACCCGGCATCAAAAAGGCAACAAAATGCATCAGGACTAATATTCGTGTATAGAATTCAATGAAAGAACAGAAATGCTTTATCATGTACCGTTTACAATATATCAATAAAAGAAGATATCCTAGAATTCTTATGAAAATTTGCTGAAACATGAAAATAACTTTATCACATACAAAAAAAGTTGTCAGTCATAACAATTGGTGGAATACATAATATTATGAGTTACTATATGAAAAGAAATACTGCTTGGGGGGGGGGGGGTAAGACCTAGGTAAAAATGAAATACAACCTCAATGCCATATTGTATGGGATGCTTTGTATACTATAAGAAAATCGGACTTCAGTGCTGAATAGTGAGTGAGTGAGTGAGTGAGTGAGTGAGTCCAAGCTTCGTCCCGTTTCTCTACGGGGTTGGGTATGAGTGGAAGTGAATCTGTTCGTGGCGGTTTTTTTGACCGGATGCCCCTCCTGACGTCAACCTCATCAGAACAGTTAATGAGGTAACATACGATAGTAGGAAGGGAGAAGGTTAAACCCAGTGCCGGCACATAGCCTTATCCTGTCGAATAGCACCAAGGGGTATGCTCAAAGGTTAACGTCCCCGTCCGACGGACGAATCGCCCTCAACAGCGTCATATGCACTCACTCGACATGGACACTACGGAGAGGTCTGGAATTTAATCCAGGCTTTTTGTATTTAAGTAGTACTAAGAGCGCTAATGTGACTCAATGCAGAGTTTCACTTCTTATGACTACATTCAGTGTGGATTTTTCAAAAAATCAGAAAATGCCTGAGAGTAATGAACCTAGGGAAACATTATGTGAGTAAGTCAATTTGGCTAGGATTTGAATTTAAAAAAATAAAGCGAGTAAAGAAACAAGCGATTTTAGGCTGTTTCCGGAGCTGTATTTAGGCCGGAAGTAATTTTCGAATTATTTTTTTCTTCCTATTTGTTTTACGTCGCACCGACACAGACAGGTCTTTTGGCGACGGTGGGATAGGAAAGGCCTAGGAAGTGGAAGGAAGCGGCCGTGGCCTTAAACCACGGAAAAACATTTTCAGGGCTGCCGACAGTGGGGCTCGAACCAACTATCTCCCTATTACTGGATACTGGCCGCACTTAAGCGACTGCAGCTATCGAGCTCGGTTTTCGAATTATTATTATTATTATTATTATTATTATTATTATTATTATTATTATTATTATTATTAGTTTGATAGAGCTATCCATGACTCATCATTTGAACCCTTTGCGGGCCCTTTAGCCCTTCAATTGCTTAATTTTACGTTTTTTGTAGTGTGGGTTCCGTAATTTGCTAAGAAATGTTTTTCATGTTAAAATGCTCCAATAAGAAATGTGCGTACACAACCGAAAAATTAATAAGGTTCAATACGAAAGAAACAGAAAAGGTGTGCAATGATTTTGGACGCGACTGTATAGAGTGGCACTACTTTAACATAAGAGAAAATGAATGCGGGGGGAAAAGAAACAAAACGGCCATCCAAACAAAATGAAAAGGGAATACCTTTTTATAAATTGATGTCTACAATGAAAAGAAAAGGCAAACAGTGGAGAGAATTCGCCTTCTCCGGTTTCAAACAAAACGAAAAAGTGAAGCTTGTGGCAGGAGCGCGGATCATTAGAGACGATTAGGAGTCTGCTACAGGGGGCTGTGGTTACAGCAGAGTATGCGGAGCGTTATGGGAGGGAGTGACCTTCGAGTCGCTTCGTAGTCGAGTGACGATGACATCCAAGCTAGCTGAATGGAGTTGCTCATTTAACTTGATCGATAGCTGAACTCCAACTTGGCAGGTTCGAACCTGGCTCTGTGCAGTGGTATTTGAAGATGCTCAAATACTTCAGCCCTGTATCGGTAGAGTTACTGGCACGTGAAAGAGTTCCTGTGGGACTAAATTCCGGAACCTCGGCGTCTCAGAAAACGGTAAAAGTAGTTAGTGGGACGAAAAAGCCAAAAACATTATTATTATTATTATTATTATTATTATTATTATTATTATTATTATTATTATTATTATTATTATTATTATTATTATACCGGTACGTGCACCTCTACGCCGCACATTTAAATCTTGCGCCTAAAAGAACTCCTCTACTGGAGGAACCGTGAACTTGAAACTAGACCTACTTAAACCTTTACTCAGAAGTTGTTACTACAGAAATCTGATGAAATTTTGTTATTTTGAAGTTTCCTGTACTGTGTGAATTTCTACTTGCTTTGTTTGCCCTTCATCAAGAAATTTGTACATTCTTCCATAGATTTCACTGCTGAAAAACTATGATCATGCACCCTGGTGCGAAGTGAAAGAACCTTTGATTTGAAGAAGTTTTGTATTCATAAGGTATTTTTTTACTAAATGATGTTCATTTATTTTGGGGTTGGCAAAATTGATCTTTTCTTTCCGCCAGTTTTGAATCTAGCCAATCCCAAATTTCTGTAATTAATTTTCCGCCTATCACAGGCTTCTTCCTCGATTCCGAGTGTCACTTTTGAATTTAACCAATAAAATTCTGTGGGTGTGTCTTGTTTATTCGTGAAAGGTCTCGAACTTTCCCCGAGGGTATATAAACTGCGGATTTTCTCGTCACTTGTCCAATTGATCGTCATCTAACCTAGTGTGTGTGTCAAGCAGGAGGCGGGAGGCGCCTCTCTCATCAGGCAGCAGTACACCGACAAGGTAATGGACACTTAACATCTTTATTCCTTGCTAGCTCTGCAGTTTAACCCGAGGGAGAGGTCCGAAACTTTAACTATGTAACCTATTTTTCTGAAAATGTAACTTCTGCCGGCTTATGTAATAACTTTATAAAATCTTTAACTGTAAATCGGGGATAGAGAGTGATGTACCCTCTCGAGCTCCCCTTCATATTGGTTTGAGGTGACTACATTTTGTGACTGGTTTTCTTCCTTTCCGTAAAGTCTTAATTTATTCTTATACGAGTCACCTCCATAGTTTGGGAATAGACCCTGTTTCATCGGCCTAGTGCCCTTTAGGTTTTAAGAATTCATATCTAGAAGCGCAAGCATTCGCCTCCTTTCATTTTGTGTTCGGGCCATTTATTTGACTGTTATTTTTTTTTCTCGAAGGCCCTATAGGTTGGGTACGAGATACCCCTGTTTCAATTTGTAAGTTGGGCCATGGAAGGCCAAAAGGTGTAAGATATTTTTGGTATTGCCTTGAGTAGGCTTGAGAACTGAGAGCACGTTCGCTCTTTTTCAAGTGTTGTAAAAGTGCCTCTGGGAGGCCTGATTTGTCATTGTTGGGGCAAGTGCTCCATGTATTGGGGGATTTCTGCCCTTTGAATAAATCTGTGCTCTTTGAAAATTTGTGCTGGGAACTCAAAAATTGTAAAACAAGGGGCTTGTAGCCCAAGAGAGTTAAAGTTCTGAAATCTTGGATTTCCTAAGTCTTGTTTTTAAATTGCTATATCATTGTTATATCATTAAGTGAAAAGTTGATAAATTTGTTGTTTTTCAAAAATATAACCTTCAGTTAAGTTTTTAAATTCTTTTCTTGACATTGTAGTTAGACCCATTCACCCCGGGACCTTCTTTCACCTCTGCGTTCCACGGGTAACCCCGGAACAATTATTATTATTATTACTATTATTATTATTATTATTATTATTATTATTATTATTATTATTATTATTATTATTATTATTATTATTATTGTTCCGGGGTTTTCGGTGGAACGCAGAGGTGAAAGAAGGTGTCGGCCTGAATGGGTCTATATTTGACAGTGAGAAGACTCATTTAAAACTTTGAAAATAAAATTATATTTCTTTTGATTTCTTTTCAGAAATAAAATTTTAACTATCAATTAGCTTTGTGAAAATAGGGATACAGAACTACTTAGTTAGATCAGTTACAAAGTAGGTAACATCGAAAACATAGCCATTAGGAACCTGAGCTTGTCGCTCTTTAAACTGACAATTTAACAAGAGCACTGAGACTCATTTCTAACACATTCAAGGAGAAAGTCCTCCCAATTTTCTTTTACAAGATATTAATTATCAAGAGCACTTTTGCTCCAAAATATTACAAGTTATGGCCTTCCAAAGGCACCCAGTTTACTATACAAGAAAGAGCCTATATGCTCTACCAATTATACCAAGGAGACTGCGCTCCCAAACCCGTACAGCCTATTTAAGGCAATCTTTACCTTTTACACTAGAGATTAGAGCGCTTTGCTCAATAAAATTACACTTTCAGGCCTCTCTAGTCACCTCATGATTAATTGAAGGGGAATTCGAGAGGGTAACGCACTCTTTGTTCCCAGTTTTCAGTTAAGTACTTTTGACTTATTTGAACTTTTACATGAGAAGGAAGAAAGTTTACATATTAGGAAATTGACAGTTACATAGTTAAAGATAGGTAACGTGCCCTCGAATCAACTACGGAGATAACTACAGAGATAGAAAAATTGTGGCCATTACCTTAGCTGTTGTTTTGGCTGCCGATGGGTGAGGCCTCCGCCTCCTCTCTTAGCACACACACTCAATAGCACGACGATCAATAAGACAAGTTAACTCGAAAAAGCGTCAGCTATTATACCCGAAAGGAAGGTTCGAGAAGGCTCTGCGCTAAGACCAGACACACCCTCTCATTTTTATTGGACAGTAAAATAGGTACAAGAAGCGTTTGATTGGCTGAAAAATAAATACACAAAATTTCAGATTGGCCAAACTCCAAAGCTGGCGGGATGAGTAAGAAGTGTTGCAAACCTTGAAGTATCAAAAACAAGGAAAGTCAATTCAGTTCAGAAAACCTATAAACACAAAATTTCTTTAACTTTCTAGTTATTCCATTTTGCACCAGAGTGCATGACATAAGTTCTTTAATAGAAACATCTATGGAGAAAAGTCCAACTTCTTGAAATAGTTGTTGCAAACTGTGATACACAAAAAAAATATATATATCCAGCCACTTTATGAAACCTTAAAATAACACATTACCATATCACTTTAGTAGTGACATATGTTGATCAACGTCCCAACTTCGTGCGCTACTTGTTTCAATTTTTATGTGATAGATAGCGTTCTTCAAGGCGCTTCATTTGAATGCACGGGGTTGAGGTGTACCTCCCGGTACAATTATTATTATTATTATTATTATTATTATTATTATTATTATTATTATTATTATTATTATTATTATTATTATTATTATTATTATAGCTAAAGTCTTGGAATTTGAGCTCTTCTCAACGTATTGAAACAGCCATTTTTATCGATCATTCAAATGTTTTTATATTGAAAACATTTATTTGCAGAAAAAGTACGGGTCCCCATACTAAGAGAAACGTAAAATTAAGTATTTTCTTCAATTGTGCCGAAAGTTGAAAGACTAAAGGGTCCGAGAAGGATTCAAATTGTGAGTCTTCGACAACTCTATCAAACTAAAAGAAATAACAATTCTAAAATCACTTCCGGCCTAAATGCAGTTTCAGAAAAACAGTCTAAATTCGTTTGTTTCTTCACTCGCTTTTAAAAAATTCAAATCCTAGCGAAATTAACGTATTTACATAGTTCTTTCTGTGATGTGTTCCTTGGTTCAATACCCTCAGGCGTTTTTTAATTACTTTGAAAATGTCCACACCGAATGTAGTTATAAGGGCTTGAGTGAAACTCTGCATTGACTCAACTTAGTTAGCGCTCTTAGTGGTGCTTAAGTGAAACAATGCACTCACTTTAATGTTCGTAGTGGTGGAAAAAAGCAAAATGCTAATCTAATCGACCGAATAACTATGATTAAGAAACGGATTGTGATTTTTAGGAATAAATAAAGAATATATTCTCATACTTTATTATATTTTATTTACCTAAAATTCGTAGCTCATATCCCTAGGATGTTTTCAACAATGAGTTGCTTGTCTGAAGGGCTAGATCTGTGGAATTTGTTGTACAGAACGTTGTACAGAACGTCTTCATTATAGACTGTTATGGCTTTCGTGGTTCAGTCTGCAATTCTCTGTGAATTAACTAAACGTCTCCATAATCCTCTATTCCTAACTACTTCTGTAACCTCGTTTACTTCTATACCTCTTATATTTCAAACATTAGAAACTGAGTCTAGCCACCGTCATATTGGTCTTCCTCTACGTTTCTTGCGCTCCGTGATCGAGTCTATTATTCACTTAGGTAACCTATTATCCTCCATTCACTTCACATGACTCCAGCACGGAAGCCGATTAATGCATACAGCTGCATCGAATGAGTTCACTCCTAACGTAGTCCTTAACTCTTCATACTGAATACCCTCCTGCCATTGTCCCCACCTGTTTGAACAACACAATTTCTCGCTAACTTCAAGTCTGTTACTTCTAACCTATGAATAACATATCGTGACTCCATTCAGATTTCACTCCCGTACAGCAAAGTTGGTGCTTTCTTTTAGGTCGTACCGACACAGAGAGGATAGGGAAGGGTCAGCCTCAAGAATTCAAAGCGACGGCGGCTTTGTGCATGTATCTAATCTAAGGGAAGGTATTTTGAACATTTAACGTTACAGAGAGTACGGTACGCCCTGCTCCTGATTAATGCACTATGTAGAGTTGTAGAAAATGAGTTCTAACATATCTTCTTCTTCTACATGTGAGGAATGTGCCCTGAAAGTTTCGACTGCCTGATTGTTACACCCTGCATATACTGTGATTATGCTAGAAATTTCAGGCTGTCAGCTTGCATCCGGGAGATAGTGGGTTCGATCCCCACTGTTGACATCTCTGAGGATGTTTATCCGTAGTTTATCATTTTCACACCAGGCAAATGCTGGGGCTGTACCTTAATTAAGGCCACGGCCGCTTCCTTCCCACACCTAGCCCTTTCCTATTCCATCGTCCCTATAAGACTTAACTTGTCTGTGTCTGTGTGACGTAAAACAAATTGTTAAAAACGAAAAAAAAGCTGGTATCAACAATGAATTTTGGAAGGAAGTTGGTAGAAATAACTCTCCTTGAAAGCATAATTAAAATATTCAACAACATTTTCGATGCAGCGACATTACCAAAACCATGGAAAGAAGGAATCATCTGCCCTATACATAAAGAACCGGATGAAGGGTGTGCGTGCAAATGTCTCTAGATTTAGTTTAATCATGGCAATTATTAAGGAGATACATTTTTTATTTATCAATTTATTTATTTATTTAAGGTGTTGTAAATATGTGTACGTTATATAAATGTCTCTAGGTCTAGTTTAAACTTGATAATTATTTTAGGAAATTAGTGTTATTTATTTAAGGTGTATTTGTCATATATATAATATATATATATTATTTTATTGAATCATCTATAATAGGCTAAATAACCAGTTGATGATAAATAAATCTGTCTGTCTAAATATCCCGGTCTAGAAAGCCAAGAATAACGGCCGAGAGGATTCGTCGTGCTCACCACATGACACCTCGTACCCTGCAGGCCTTCGGGCTGAGCAGCGGTCGCTTGACATGCCAAGGCCCTTTAAGGGCTGTAGTGCCATGGGGTTTGGTTTGGTTTGGTTTGGTTTGGTTTGGTTTTTATATACGGATATCATTGGTAGATTCACTAACAAGGATGGGTATACATAAGGATTTTGGCAAAACAACTCATGAACTGGGCAAGTTGAAAATGTAGTATTGGCAAAGCAAAACAAAGTCACCTCCGTACAGGCCCTTGGAGGAGTGGAAGGTAAAGGCTTCCACCACTCTTAACCTGGCACGTGATGGGGTAGAGTGGTTAGCTTTACGCCCGGCCGCCTTTGCCCCCAGGAATTAACCTGGTACTCATTTTTGGTGTAGGCTGAGTGAACCTCAGGGCCATATGCACCTCCAGAAGTGGAAATCTCGTTTCTTAAATTTTACGACTTCCTGATGGGGATTCGAACCCACGTCCTTCCGGGGGAACCGAGGCACGCCTTTACCGCCTCGGCTAGGTAGCCCCTAATGTAGTATTGGAAGGGGGGGGTATTTTAAGAATTGGTCTAAACAGAGTTGTAAACTGTCACCGATATTATTCATATTTTTTATTAAATGATATGTTCCAATCTGAAAGTTTTAGAAAGGACCTTCAATGTGTCTCGAGAACCAAGATCTTCGCCAACGACATCCTTCTTCTCGCATCAAAACCTGTCAAAAGCCAAATAGTACTATACAGTTATTGTAAAGAGTGGAAAACTAAGAGTCAATGTACAGAAAAAAGAATCATAGCTTGTAAAAATAAGGGGTGGCAAGTGTTCAAAGAGTCACCAGTGGTGGATGCGTAAGACAACGCTAGAAGCTGTTAAAAGAGTTGAATACCTAGGGACGTTTATAGGCGGCATTGTCAGATGGGCAGAGCAAAAGTAACGGGAGTCGGTGCTTTGGCTTATATAGAAAGATGCCATATAACGAATAAAAAGTATTTAATTCAATAGTTAAAGCAAAGTTACTGTTCAGAACAAACATTTGGGGAGTAGATCATGACATTGTAGCATTAAATGTAGACGTAAATAAATATGCTAAAAAGAAAATTTGGGATAACTCAGCTGTACTCCAAATAATGGTGTAAGAACGATGTGAGAAGGGATGAGAGTACGGGAAGATATTTTGAAAGGAATAGTTAAGTACTTGTTGCGATTAAAAACGGGACCGGAGGTGAAATTCTAGTCATAGGGCATCAGCACCAATATAAACAGATATACAGGAACGAAGAGGAATCTTGTACGCATATATTCCAGCACAGTTTAGACCAATAGGATCTTTGACAGATCGTAAACAATTGCCTATGTTGATATTAGGTTTAAAGATAGTCGATATTGTGATTTCTGGGAATGTTGCTAATCCTATCCGTGACACACTGTCCTTATGGCAAGAAGGCCAAATTCGCAGGATGCGAATCACATGATAATATCTCTTTCAACTTGTTAATCTGTTTCATTGAATAACGATTGCTTTGGAACGTCCTGGTTATCCGCCTCATAAACCTTCCTTGCATTACATTTGCTGACGAAATGGTGCTATTATCCGAAAGTGATTAATAAGAAGGAAACAAAGAGTATGGTGATCGCAAGGAGAGACAAGAGGGCTGTCATTAAGATAGACCATGAAATATTTGACAATGTTAGCTTTCAAATAATTTGGCAGTATAATAAATGCCACCAGGAGACGAAAACCTGTATCGCTGCCGCTAAGGTTACGACAGGAAAAATAGACTCTTGTTTGAGCAGCTTAATGAAGAAGTGCGGAAAATACTTTCAAGTGAACTGTAGCTCTCTGTGAGCAGAGACATGGACGCTGAGAAAGGAGGATGAAAGGATAATGGAAGCATTTGAGATGTGGATATGGCAGAGAATGAAAAGGATACGCTCGGTGGACACGGTGAGAGATGTAGAAGTGTGAGAAAGAGGTATAGAAAGGAGATGACTATAGCAAGTTATAAGGAAAAGAAAGAGAAATTGGAGTGGACGCTGGATGAGACGAGACTACTTGTAAGTAGGTACGCTTCAAGGGCTGGTGATCGGAGAGTAAGGAAAAGAATGCATAAGACTTAAGAGCTGTTCGACTAAGAGGTAGGCTATGTCCTGAGCTGTCCGTGGAGAGATGGCGTGGACTTGCATTGGTATATGAAGAAGCTTGAATGGATTTCTTAAAAAAAAAAGTAGGAAACATCATGATAAGAAGATAAAGTTGAAATTCAATACGACAAACTTGGGAAGATACTCACTTATTTAAAAAAAAAGAAATTTGAGATTGGAATAATTTATCCCGGGAGATTATGGCTAAATTTCCAACTTCTTCACAATCATTTAAGAAAAATAGGTAAAAATCTGGAATCTGCCACTTGGTCGACAGCTCTACTTGCAGACCAGTGGCGATTGATTGATTGATTGATTGATTGATTGATTGATTGATTGATTGATTGATTGATTGATTGATTGATTGATTGATTGATTGATTGATTGATTGATTGATTGATTGATTGATTGATTGATTGATTGATTGATTGATTGATTATCAGATGGTGGACAATACAAATTTCGAAATAAGCTACCGGTACGTCAAAATGGTGTCTTTGCTGGTGGGACCTAGTGTTTACAGTGCACTACGTCTTCTGATATAGGCTAGAGCAATTTTGTTACTTTCATTGATCTGTCTCTGTCTTATCCTTGGCTTTGAGAATATGAAAGTGACTGAGGTATGAGCGATGCTAGTAATGCCATTCCTTACGCAGCCAGTCCCTGCTATGAATGGTGTGAAACTGTTGCTGCATGCATTTCAGTGGGCTTGGCAGACTGATATGTAATACCAACTTCTGGCTCAGTGAGGAAAGCAACGGGAAACTACCTCACGCCTCATTTCCCTAGTACTGGGCGAGTTGGCCGTGCGCGTAGAGGCGCGCAGCTGTGAGCTTGCATCCGGGAGATCGTGGGTTCGAGCCCCACTGTCGGCAGCCCTGAAGATGGTTTTCCGTGGTTTCCCATTTTCACACCAGGCAAATGCTTGGGCTGTACCTTAATTGAGGCCACGGCCACTTCCTTCCAACTCCTAGGCCTTTCCCATCCCATCGTCGCCATAAGACCTCTCTGTGTCGGTGTGACGTAAAGCAACTAGCATTTAAAAAAAATTCCCTAGTACACCTCTTCAGTGATGCCTAGGCCATCTATGACAGCTGATGGCGAAGCTGTTGAGGATCCAACCAGCCTTCGGGCTGATGGCTAAACATTCACATACATACGTCAAAATGAAGAGAGTAGCAGTGAACAGGTGTGCGCGAAGTTCTATTATGCGAGGACGTACCTAAGGACAGGACTGTACTGTTTACTGATGTAGAGGCTGAGGACAGAAAGGAAATGTGGCAGAGAGGTAGGGCAAGTAATATCAAGTCCGCCATCTTTTGCTATTTGGTTGCATTGTATTTTCTTTAAATGAAGCACAGAATGCGTTCGTTAACAAAACCACACACGCCATTACTACATGTGTCATCAATGACATATTCGACTCTCCCAACTTGACAATTGCTCTCACCTAATTGGATGCTCTTTCCTTGTCTTTTTGTGTGTGCGAGAGAGTTGATACCACAGAACGAGTGGACACTAACAAGATAAGCGTTACGATAATTGGACCGCTACGTTATTGATGGGTGGCTTTGGACCCGCTGCCTTCGTTCTCATTACAACCTACCTTGCTTTGGTTTATTCTGTCTCTCTCACAAGTCGACAATTTCGCCAGGAGGCTTTGAAAACGAAAAAGTAAAAAAAAATCCTAAAACGCTTACATTGCAAAATTACACTTTTATGACAGTGTGGTAAATTTTAAGGGCATGCTTATAAATGAGATTTTGATATCTAGTTTTAACCAAGCTTGTCAGCTGGCAATTAAATTAGATTACGAAGTAGAGTACCAACGGAACAACAGGGTGTTCGTGGAGTAATGCAACCGAGTTACCCTCTTGACTACGACGTCCAACAGCGGAAGCTAAGTGACACGGTGATTGGTCTGCCCTCAAGCCTTTTTCTAAATCAAACTGAAATCCATCGCGCTGCAGCCCTGATACCAAGCGACCACTGTTCAGTCCTAAAACCTGCACATTACGAGGTAACGCAGAGTCATCGCGATTAAACCTCTCTGCCGTAGTAGTGAAAATAATGGCAAGCTGGGCCAGTGGCTAGTGGTGACACGTTGCCTCTTACGGAACTAACTCGGAAAATCTGCGTCAGTTCTCCTGAGGCATAATGTCCGCTATACATTGGTCTTATAGTACTAACTCCAAGGAGATGGCCAGGGGCTAGTGGTGATACGTTTCCTCTTATGGGGCTAACTCAATAGAGCTGCGCCAGTGCTCCTGAGGCTAGATGCCCGCTATGCATTGGTCTTATGGGACTAACTGTTGGAAGCTGAGCCAGTGGCTAGTGGTGAAAATTTACGCTTATGGACGTAATTCTGGTAAGGCACCTGAGAGGTTCACAGCTTGTAACTTACGACCTATTAGTCATATCGGACTAACTTTGGGGAAATGACGCAGATGGGTTTAACTCTGGGGAGCTAACACAGGCGCTAACGGTGATACTTTGCTCGTATTGGGCTAATTCGGCGGCCGCCTCTTCTTAACCGGCTGCCTTTCACAACCACAGCCTGTGGTGGTGTAATGTAATATCTGCGGCTTGTTTTTCTCTGTACGTGGGGGTGGTGGAATACTGCCTTAGGAGGCGACTAAAATGGGAACTCAGAGACTTCCCTTTTGGGAGCGTGGATTGGCTACTACGGGACAACTAGGTGAGTCTTCCATTATTACTTTTTTTAACCCTCCCTTAATAGAAGACAAGGGTTCAGTTAAGTTGCAGATTTGAACTCTTCTGGCTCGGAGGCTTTGTTTTTTGTATTATCTTACTAGTTTCTATTGCTTGGCTGAGCAGCTCAGGTGCTATTAATTGTAGGACCTCTAATAACATAGATTGTTGAGAGTTCAATCTTAGGTCTTCCCCTAAAATATCATTTCACTCAGCGTCAATAAAATTATCTATAGCCTAAATTGCAGTGCTTCATTCCACGGCTTTGCATATGGATTTTCATTAAATTATCTTCAGTCATTTTCTCGTGATGTGCGTATATACTATAACCGTACCACAGGGTTGCAGATTTCATTCAGCATTTATTATTATTATTATTAATTGACTCGATTCATTAGATTTTACATTCTGAATTTCATCATTTAGACTGTAATATAATTATGTATCACGCATATAATGTCATTTAATCATAGGATAATTTTATTCGTAATTATTCTCTACATAAATAAGTGAGAGTTGTTGATTTGAAATGATCTTGCTGTGACTTGTAACTGTGGGTAGGTGAGCTGGCATGATATTTTACAACCGAGGCTGTATTAGGCAAGTACATTTTCCGCTGAACAACTTTGTAGTCATCATTTGGAGGCGTGGGGAATCTATTAAGGCACATGTCTACTTTTTGTATACAACGTGGCCACGTGGTTTCGATAGTGTGTTCGCATTCGCCAGCTACCATGTGTCGATGTAGAAGGGACGACCAGATAGTAGGGAGATGAGTGGTCATCACGAGTTTATATAAATCGATGTAAGAGTGGTGGTCAGAGAGATATCGAAACTGTTTTAAGGCTCAACAGAAACACAATACTCGGAGGAGACTAACTCGAAGCATGATAGCTGGCGGTGCCTGATGCCTAACCCTGAAGGTACAAAACTGTATAACCATATGATAACCCAAGAATACAAGGTAACAGCTCTAGAGGAACCCACGTTCCTAGCACCCGCCGGACAGGTCTCCGACATTCTTGACATAACCCTTATACAACATAATCCTCAGAGGCATACTATCTCTGCAATACACGACCTAGGGTCGAGGCACCAACCTGTGCTACTAACATTGGATGATAAAACCGAGGAATACGAACGCAGCCCCAAGCGAAGGCTTAACTACAAGGCCGCCAAGTGGGGTAAATTCGAACACAAATTAGACACACTTCTACAGTGAAACGAGGGCATGCTATTGGACAGCACAGCCCAAATTGACGATGCAGTCAAAATTCTAGTAGAAGCAGGCAGCCGCAACAGCGAGCATACCAGTACACAAACACAAGGAATACCCTCATTTCGAGATTCCGGCCTGCATAAAGGAGGTAATACGTAGGCGCAACAGCCACAGACGTAACTGCGCACGACACCATCGAGACTACGTCCGCGAAATGAAAAACGAACTTAACACAGAAATACACACACAACTACAGGAATGCAGGTTGCGCAAATGGAACAATAAACTGCATCTATTCGACACGAACACCAGGCCTGAGTGGAACTTAGCGAGGCACTTCACACGAGAACCACACATCATTCCTACCATTAAGGGACCTAACGGCGCGGTATGCGAGAACTGTGACAAAGCGGAAGTCATAGCAGACTCGCTTGAGGCGGCATTCACCCCGAACGAAATACCATTTGACCCCGTCTTCACCAGGCAAACTGAGGCAAAGGTAGCAGAGTTCGTCTAAAACGCACTTAAGCCGGAGGTTAAGAGGACAAATATACACGAAATCAAGTGAATAATATATCATCCTAACCCCAAGAAGTTGCCTGGCCCAGACGAGATCCAGAATATTATAATTAAGAAATTAACCCTCAAAGCCCTTACCCTATTCACCAGTATCTTAAACGGATGTTCAGGCTCCAGTACTACCCTGAACAGTGGAAGGGAGCTAGGATACTCGTATTTTGGAAACCAAGCAAAGATAAGTCAGACCCAAACAATTACAGACCCATCAGCCTTCTGGACGCCCTCAGTAACGTATTCGAGAAAATAATACTGAAAAGGTTAATAGGGCATATCAAGGACAAAGGAAAAATTCGCAACGAGCAATTTGGCTTCAGGAACAGGCATTCTTCCTCACAACTACTCACGCGATTCTTAGAACAAGGTACCGATTTCAATAACCGAAGGGACATGAGTTTGGTTTCCCTTGATATCCAGAAAGCATTCGACAAAGTCTGGCACGAAGGCCTACTAGCAAAACTTATAGACCTCGAATTTTACCCAGGCTATACAAGACTAATAAAATCCTATCTCTAGGGCGGAGATTCCCAAGTAGATGTACACAACACGCTGTCAAGCACGCGAAGGATTGGAGCGGGCGTAGCCCAAGGGTCCCTTATTAGCCCAATCCTCTTCGTCCTATATACAAATAACATGCCAACTGCGGAACTTACAACCACACACCTCTAAGCACGACACGACACTGCATTCACAGTCCAACACCCACAGCTACCGTGCACTCGGAAGAGGTTACAAGTAGCTCTACGAACTCTCGAGCCTTGGCTAACGAAATTGGGCATCAAGGTCAATGTCGACAAGTACCAAGCTGTGCTGTTCACGAAAAAGAACAGACGCACACACAAAACCAGTCAACATTAAACCACTAAAGCTATATAGGATATAGCATGGTATGACAAAGCCAAATACATAGGAGTAGTCCTAGATTTCTAGCTTACCATGTTATACCACATTAAAGCCATCCAGAGAAAAGTACTCATAAGACTCAGCCAATTATATCCAATACTGAACAAAAAGTCCAATATAAACACGAACGTAGCTATAAACATGTATAAGGCCTTAATTAGGCCATCATCATGTATGAAGCCCCTGCGTGGGGGTTCACTGCAATGACGAACTTGGATAAGGTGGAACTAATACAAAACAAATGCACTCGAGCAGCGGCTAGACTCCCATTCGACACACCAATACGCCATATACGCGCAATTGCGAAAGTCAGCTCGATAAGGAAACACATACGTAAAAAAACATTCAGAATGTACACCTAGTCATGGGGTAAAAAGATCAACACACCAGTAAGCGGGATAGGACGCTACGACATTGATCTTTACACCAAGTACCCCATACCGAAACACATTCTGTTCAGCCACAGGGTTAGGAGGCGGGAGGTCGATAGCCCGCCCCCTCCCTACACACCACATAAGCACACACTACACTGCAGACACCATGTATCTATGTAAATATGTTCCTTTGATTACAGCTGTTTTCATCCCCAGGGACCCAGGCGAAGAAAGATTGATAAGAAACAAAACACAAGAAGCCGATGGCAGCGCAGCCAGACGGCCAAGGACGAATCAATCAACCTCCGCACCCCGACAGAGATACGGGAGCGGAAATCCAGCCCGCGACCTATAACGAAGACAGCAGTAATAATCTAGATAGTTATTTGTGTTATTTTACTCTTTTCTTAGGTACAGTAGAATCCTGAACACGAGAGCACTCTAACGAACATCTGTATATATGTAAATATATTGTACCTAACTAATAACCTTAGCATAGTTGCAGATCTGCAGTGACAAGTATGTTCCAGCAACACCGCACGAGAGGGACATCGCCAGGAGGAGGAAGATAGCCTGTTACACCACGTAGGGCTTGGCTCTTAATTCCCTTCTCCAAACGGATACTTGGCACCAGGGACAACTGGCTGCTGGACAATGGGACGAACCTGTGGCCCAAAGCCCAGACGCTAGTGGACCCGAGCCGATCCGGCAGTGACAAGAATGGCTGATTCCCATAATAATTGACAATGGCAAGGAAATGGTTATGATTGCATGACACATATTCCCAACTAACACAACCTCTGGACTTTTCCAGCCCACGTCTTTGCATGTGCTATTAAAATTTAGCAGGCTTTACATGTAGGCCCTTTCTATTTTCCGCCTATGTGGTTTTCCCTGACCCTTAATACAACACCTTAACACCACCTTACCAACACAAACTCTCACCGTGGTAGCGAGTCTAACTCTGAAACCGGTAGATACTCCTTATATCACTTCCCACTCTCCCTGCTATCTCTTTTCTTCTTAGAAATTAATAGCATGTCGGAGGCAACGTAAATTGAGGTGATTGCCACGCGGGGGGAGCGGCTTCGGAAGCCCGCTCCCCGAAAAAATGGCGGCCAGAGCTAACAGGTGGTATAGCGGTGGTCTTAAGAGTAGTGTTCACGTCGAAGAAGTCTAAGAGGAGTGGTCTGATCTGAGTAGTGATCTGTACGGGGCTGATATTGAAGCAGCATAATCTAATTGCGAGGTAGAACTTTGCAAGGTAAGTTTATTTCAATAGATTCACCAGAGATTTAGTGCCGTGGTCTGCAGATGTATAGAAAATATATATTGTACCATTTCATTGCCCGATTTGCGTCATGAGCGGGAGTTATATCCCTAATACTTGCCATGCATCGCGATAAAAATGACGGAGGTTATATAATGAAAGAGTATATTCTAGAGAGAAAATGCATATATAACCAGTCAAGTAGGCCATGAGTTAATATTGCGACGATCGGACCTAAGGAATCCAAATGGCCGTGAGTAAAAGAATCAGATTGTTGTCCCGAGTAAAAAAAAGAAGACACTTTTTTAAAAAATCGTATTGATCATCGGAACGAAACTGTAAGCAAGAATTGGTATTCAAGAAAAGAAGAGGTTGAAATCAGAGAAGAGAACTGCTAATAGTATAATTACGGCGGTATATAAACCATAAATACGAATTAAAAGCATCGGGCGTGAAAGAAGTGAAAAGAAAGAGGAAGACATCGCCCCGTAATAGTTGTCAATACGAACTCATAGCTGAAATCTTAAAGAAGATTTAGAGATCGGCAGCTTATTGTTTAAGCTAGCGACAAACAAGAAATACTTAAAGTATTGCGCTAAATATTGCATCTTGACGAATAATTTACTAGATAGATAAAATATATTCAAAATTATTTATTTCCTGTCTGGAGAATGCATCTAATGCTATCCTTCATTATGTTTCCATCGCACGTAATCGACGGAGATATTATGGCTGAATAAACCAGAAGAATGGGATCACAATCCGGTGGGAGCCCTTGCCAGCCGTCATCACCCACACCCGAGGCCAGTCACCAGTAACCAACGATGACGTGAACCGCAACTCGAGTCGGGAGCCAAGGGAGATCCAGAATGAAGACCATCCCAGTCGAATAGCGAAAGCAAGATAAGTCAAGTTCCATATATTTAAATTTTCGTAGTTAAACTACTTATATTTTGGATGAACGATAGTAAATGACTACTTATATATATGATTGTAGTATGGTTAATGTTTAATTCTTCAAGATAAAAGTTCCATGAGTAGGGTCATTAAAAAGGAATCCATATAACTTATTCAGGATATGGAGTTAGGTAGTCTTTGACGTTTCAAATCTATAATCAATGAGTAAGAATGCTTGTTTATTTTATGTGAAGCTTTGAAAACCGACGTTATCAATGTGATTCTGAAGATTTATGCCTTTCATTGGGTAATTCAATTCCAGTGCAATGCAGAATGGTATAAGACCGTCTTCTAGATTAATAGAACTTAATTTGACGATAACTTGACACCAAAAGTAAGTAAGTAGAACCTGGAATATTAACACATGTGTTCTTTTGCTGGGGATATGTGATTGCTTGTGTTACGGAATACCGTAAACCGATGATATGTGATGAGATTATGTGAATGGAATATACGTATACTGCACCGTATGTGAAGCAACGAATGATTTTGTTAGGTGGAATCGTTGTTATGATCGATGATCTTAAGAGATTATAGGCTAAAGTAATGGATATACGGAAGTGTATAAGTAACGAGGGATTGTTATTGATAGAATGCGTATTTGGTGAAATACGACTAGATTTGAGCAGTTGGTAATATTTAAGCAACATAACGCTAATGTTAGGTTATAGTTGATGTTTTCGTCATGTGAATTATGTAGCAGTATACGAAGTCGGGTTATATGGCACATGCATACTATTGTAAGAGGTTAATGAACTTACAGGCTACTTGTGCTGTTCGGTCATCAAAAATTATATCCTAAAACAAGGCATTTGCGATTGAAAATTAAATTTTTTTTCTTTCGAAGAATCTCACATAATAAGCTAAGCCCAAGTTGATTTCCTGTCAAACGCATGTTTGGAGGGAGGAAACATTTTCATGATTTAATTGGCTACTGCTTGTAAACAGGTAAATTTCCGATGCCAGTTTCTATCTTAATTTCGCGGAAAGGTGTTTATTTACGAATGGAAGTATTGCATTCCTAGATGTTTGATTAGCTTGTTTGCACATGTATGTTATGATAGGCTACTTCTATTTATTTTCAGATGTTTTTATGACCAAATTAGTTTACCTAGTATAAAGAATATTTTATTTTCGGTTTTATTTGAGTCCGTATATAGCTGTATGGTAATTTTTTGAACCATATTTGTGGAACTTACTTATATTGTTATCGTTACTACACAATGAAGACTTGAGAAAACAAAAAAAGCAAAGATCATACATATGAATTTTGTAGGCATATTCAATGAAATTCAGATGATATTTGAATGATGTTTAATTGATATTTGAGTGATACTTAGTTAATGTTCTTGATATTTCAAGGTATTTCAGTCACTTCAGTGACTTTTCAATGATTTTTAAGGAATATTTAAACATTATTTCACCGATATTCCAAGGTATTTCAGTCATTTCAGTGACTTTTCAAAGATTTGTAAGGAATATTTAAACATTATTTCACCGATATTCCAAGGCATTTCAGTCACTTCAGTGACTTTTCAATTATTTTTAAGGAATATTTAAACATTATTTCACCGATATTCCAAGGTATTGCAGTCACTTCAGTGACTTTTCAATGATTTTAAAGGAATATTTAAACATTATTTCACCGATATTCCAAGGTATTTCAGTCACTTCAGTGACTTTTCAATGATTTTAAAGGAATATTTAAACATTATTTCACCGATAATCCAAGGTATTTCAGTCACTTCAGTGACTTTTCAAAGATTTGTAAGGAATATTTAAACATTATTTCACCGATATTCCAAGGTATTTCAGTCACTTCAGTGACTTTTCAATGATTTTAAAGGAATATTTAAACATTATTTCACCGATATTCCAAGGTATTTCAGTCACTTCAGTGGCTTTTCAATGATTTTTAAGGAATATTTAAACATTATTTCACCGATATTCCAAGGTATTTCAGCCATTCCAACGACATCTCGACAATGTTTAGGGGATATTTTACAAGATTACAGTAATATTTCAATGAATTAATAGTATTTCAAAAATATTGAAACGAGATTTTAATGTTAATTTCGTAGATTTTTTAAAAATAATTTGATAAGAAAATATTGAATTGTATTTCAATTAGGAATTGGAATTCCTAAGAGTGTAACTGAATATGTAATTGTAATCATACTTCATTCCAAGTACAATGAACTTTCAATAAAATAGGAGATAAGGATTTTAACCGGAATTCTTGTTATTTATTCATTTCATTATCGGAAGAGATATTGGATGGAGTACTTATAAATAATCAATAGATAAATTCTAAGATCTATTTTATTGTTGGCTACAATTAATATATAAACTTTATTGCGCACAAGTTGTGCAGTACTATGATAATTAATCAATACAGAGGTCTATGATTGATTTCACACGATTTTTACACGACAGTACGTGATATCGGTCACAATGTTTATCACAGAGTTCACATATGCACATCGAGTCCGGGTCGTGGTATGTCTTCGACCTACATATTTTGTGATGGTAGCCATGGACTGCCATGGAATTTACAAAATGTCTCAGCTCCTGGTTTGTGCCGGTCCATGCTCTGTTCATCATGGCCTCTGAAGAGTAGAACTCTGGCCATATCTCCTTCTTTTTCTTCTCCCTCTCTAACCGCAGTTTCTTCCAGTTCTCTGTACAGGGCAGATTGAATTTCCATCTCAGGTCCTCTATTAGAAATGTTTCTCTCGCGAGTTCGTACGCTAGTCTTGACTTGGTGTACTTTGAAATTCCGAGGACTGCTTTCAAGAATCTGGCTTTCACTTTTTCCATTCGTATTAGGTCTTTATAGCTTAACTTTTCCCATGTTATCTCTATTCCCTATGTTAGAATAGGAACGATTTTGGCTTCAAAGAGGGCTATAGCTGTTTCCAGGGAAAGTTGTCTTAATGGCATGATGTCGTAGATGGCTTTGGTTGCTGCAGCTGCTCGTTGTGTTGTGTGAATTCTGAATGAGTGTGCTGTTGTCTGGACCGTTACGCCCAGATATTTGAAGCTACAATTAATCGGAACTGGTTTTGCGGAGGACTTGGGGAAAAGGCTGTGCATTTCTCAGTTGAGTCCACGTTAAAAAAGGTTAATTGAAATGAGTATCCCTGAAAGGTATTGTGCAGCGAACGAATATATGGTTTGATAACAAAATACGATTATCATGTGTTATTCACCGAAATAAGCCAATATCGGTGTAGACAAATGAATGCACATGTTGGATGGGATGAAATATACAAAAGATTTTTTTCTTGCAGATACAGATAATTGTAATATTATTTGGTCGCAGACCTAAGTTGATGTAATTATTTTCATTCTTACCTGCGTGTCGTCCTGAATTTTTAGGAGATGATTATATTTATTTGTCCATCCAATATATTCTATTAGATTATTAGCCGGAGTATATGAGGCAGTGAGGGATAAGGCACAATACGAATGATGTACCCCGTACGGTGCAATATGTATATTTCGAATTTAACCTATATATGCAGTTAACAGTCGTCATGGTACTTCGAATTCTTTATTGAATTCTAGTGTGCAATTCGCGAACTTTGTTCGAGAAATGAATCTAACGTAGATACATCTAAGATCGCATAGAACTGTTGTATTTATTTCAACAGTCTCTATATTAGCTATCAGGACGTGTGAAACTAGATAGTATACCTGGATATCACAGGTGCTTCAGTAAGTTTTCAAATTTCTAATTATAAATATTGAGTGGACGTAACCGCATTGGAGGTCACTAAACTCGGACAGAGAATTTAGGTCAACTCCAGGTTACATAAGAAGATAAGATAACAGCAGATGGCCTCCGACTTCACTTCAGTGGTGTGTGCAGACATCAGGTAACTACAGCATCGGATATGTATAAATAACATGAAGAAGAATATATTCAGAGGCGATATCATAGTTCAATTCAAGTTCATGCCAATAGCTTTCTTAGATCAAATTTTCTGAATATGTAACAACAAATCTCACAAGGTATATTTTTAGTGTTAAATTAAACTACGTGTCGTAAAGTACAGTCACAAATTCAGTTTTATTTTAATAATAATAAGTGATTATATTTCCAAGTACGATCCTCGATTGTGGAAATGCAACCGTAATCTACAATTGTCCTGATTCATATTCCTGTATATTGCCAGATGTGTGAGTTTATCACCTCGCACCTTGAGACAATTGAGATGAGGTATGCTCTCCGAATTTTGTTGCTTATTACAGCAACTGGCGCTCAAACAATTTTTAGTACAGTATATTGTGTGAAGGAGATTAATAGTATTAGTAGTGATAGGAGTAGTTACAATACATACAGACAAGCAGCGATGACGGAAAAGTTAAATAAGATTTTTCTGGTTACTGTGGACACGACGAATAGCCTACATAAATACCATTCGTTTATGGTTCTGACCAATGTACAGGCAAAACACTTTATTTTATATAGATATATTATATATTCTATTTTTATATACTTAGAATTCACATCCCTTGCTCAGTTATTCTTACAGATCCCCGTTTTTATTTATAGTCAAACCTTTACAAATATTTCATTGTGTGATGTAGTGTGACAACCACAGGCCCCGAGCTGATTTCGGCATTTGATGCCACTCCTGTAATCCTTCTCGTGCTACCTCCAACTTGAGTGTCGAGTGGGCATTACCTACATATATTTAAGAAACCGATGAACAATGTCTACAAGAGCGTGTTGTAAGATACGGCACACCTTAATTAACCAAGTTAATCCATAAACCCGCTCGAATAACGGCTACTTTACCTAGTAATTTATACAGTGTCCTACTAGTTACTAAACTTGGTTTTCTATCAATAATTCAGAAATTAATAAAGATATTGCAAAGAAATTTGAAATTTGAATTTCGTAAGGAATGAAATGACAGCACAGTGGCTATCAATTGCCTTCAGACAATATTGAACCTGGCGCGCCTTGTTCTATAAAGTCTTTGCCAGAGCGTCCGTTGTCACTGCCTGAATTCCTTCGACATGTTTAGACAACCTCCTGCATGGCCATCCAAAATAGTCCCATTGGTTTCCAGTTTCTTCAACCAGGCTCAGATGGTGCACTTGCTAGGTGGATGTCCGCCTCCAAACTTTCCCAGAAAATGCTGTTGATATGACTTTATCTCGCCTTTCCTTTCCAAGAACTGTGGACTGTAGGTCAGGGCCTCTCAGGGTGCATGCACCGGTGCAGTGTGCGGCACAAGGTGCAAAAGACGACTTGGCTAGGTTGACCAGAGTACAGACCCCCACTCCTGGATTTTATACGCCTGTCTCCCCCTTCCTCACTTGCTCCGCTGCGCTCCACTATCCGAGCAGTGTTGAGCCGAGTTTAGCCGAGCTTAGCGGAGTCGCCCCGAGATAAAACGCTGGTCCGAGCCGAGCCGACTCTGGCCAATGCACGGTGCATAGAATCTCTGCGCCTCAGTTTGCACGGGTGAGATTTTGGGCGTTTGAGAGGCCCTGCTGTAGATACTCGCTCCTCCATGATTTACCTGTTCATGTTCCAACTATCCTGTACACTGCACTCCACTAACACCCTCAGTAAACACCTGAGCCAAACGACAGACAGACATGGGGATCACTGCAAGTACCTAGGAAATGTCTTCATTGGGGTACTAACTTTAACGAGGAAGTAAACAAAGATTACAGATCTCTGCACATGGTTATGAGGGTATTTAGGGGTTGTAGTAAAGATGTAAAGGAGAGTCTCTGGTGAGACCCCATTTAGAGTATGGTTAAACTGAATAGGACCCTCAAAAGGATTCTTTATTCGAGAACTGGAAAACATCAAAAGGAAAGCAGCACTGATTCATTCTGGGTGATATCCGACAAAAGAGTAGAATTACGGAAATGTTGCATAGTTTGGACCGGTCAGACTGGCCAGGAAGGAGATGCGCCGCTCGACTAAGCGGTATGTTCCAAGGTATCAGTGGAGAGATGGCGTGGAATGACACTGGTAGACGAAAACTTTTGAGTGGTGTTTTTTAAAGATCACACTATAGAGATAAAGTTGGAACTGAA
Organism: Anabrus simplex; assembly: GCF_040414725.1. Classification (NCBI taxonomy): domain Eukaryota; kingdom Metazoa; phylum Arthropoda; class Insecta; order Orthoptera; family Tettigoniidae; genus Anabrus; species Anabrus simplex. The sequence goes on along the minus strand of NC_090275.1, from coordinate 97,727,298 downwards.
AGCGAAAAGTTGAGGAAAATAAAGTACTCGTTTATACGAAGAGGAGTTAGGCAGTGGAATAATTTACAAACCGTCCTGTTCGATAAATTTCCAAATTCTCTAAAAATATTTTAAAACAAGACTGATAGAGAATCTGCTGCCCGGTCTACTGCCCTAAAATGAGATCAGCATTGATTGATTGATTGATTGATGGAAGCTGGATAGCAGCAGTGTTGCCAACTCGTAAGTTCAAATCCCCCCCCCCCCGATCTCTTCTGAAATCCCTCTAAATGAGGCAATAAACACCCAAACAATAATAATAATAATAATAATAATAATAATAATAATAATAATAATAGCACTGCCACTCCACAGAATTATTCACACATCACAGATACCACCTTACTTTGATAACACACTGTACAAAATAGCCTTACATCTGCATGGACTGCACATTCACACTGAAACCTGCATCGAGTTACGCTATCAGACTGCTACCTTCACGTACTGCGGGGATTTCCCTCCTACATGGTGTTGAAAACTAGTGACGTTTACTCTACAAGCGGACCAATGAACTATGTGCGAGACCTGCAGGAGAAGGAAGGACAGAGAGAGAAGGCGAGGGATATGCAATGCATGTCTCCATTGTTTTGATGCATTGGTAGATTGTAATTCTTATTAATTAAAAAATTCAGTAGATTTTATATAAATACACCTATCCGGTGGTAGTCAATAAAAATGTAAAGCTATGTTCATAAACAAGACGAGAAGAGGGGAATCCAAAGCACGTGAAGGGATCGTACGTTAATAGCTGCTAGAAGGGAAAATAATGACGTTGCATGATTAACTGCAGTGTCTGAGACAGGCTGGCTAACAGTGAAAAAGAACTGAAGATAAAATCAACACACTAGCGGAACGAAGCATGCTATTGCAATGAAATAAATAAATATGGCACCCACACAGACCTTCATAATTCGTTAAAAAATAATTTTCCCCTAACATTCCCCCTGACTCTTCTATTCTCCCAACTTTTCCTCCGGGACGATTAAATCCCCCTAAATGCAGGGGTAAAACCCCTAAGTTGGCAACACTGGATAGCAGGCGACTACCTCGTGTCGCAAGAATTAAGCGCTAGAACGTATTCTTCTCCACACTCGACGGTAGACAAATTTCTCTCTCATCGAAAGTATATGTAGTGTATTCAAATTTTGTTTCAGTATACACGAGCGTCCAGTGGAAATCCATTCCTCGCACCAAACAGAGAGACCGCATGCCGTAACTTTTGCCTCTTCATTTACCCGAAGATTTTGAACAGTATGTACCGAAACGAAGGCAGTGGTAACTGTATAATTTTGTTCCATCTACACGTATTTTTACAGCTGTGGGCCTTACGAAGGAAGAATTCGTTTAATTTTCCACGGATTATTTCCAGGACCAAAAATCATTGAAGGAAGTAAACTGTTTCTCTTCGGAAGTTGGGTGAATAAGTTGGATGTCTTTGTAGGTGACGTAAAATCGCAAATACAACAACTCAAATTCTCAATCACCAGCGAGGGAAGTAGCAACTGATCGATCCTTCGTTGATGCCTTCGAAGACATGACAAGTCAGCAAATAGTTTGTCACACAAATTGCACCGATGTTGTCCGACTCCCCCACATTTTATCTTATTATGGACTAATTTGGTCACTTTTTAATATGTCTATGTAAACTTTGGGTGTGTGCATACTGCCGATCACATTCCGAACACTTGAATATTATGTAATCACGCTTGCCACTTCTCGCTAAAAGCAATCAACGACTAACTTTCACTCGTCGCATCATCTAATGACTTACGTAGAACGCGAGGGAAAATTTACGCGTCTAAACATTTACTGTTTTAGGTTTTGATGAGAGGGGAACTAAACGCACGCGCCCTAACTGTTAAAATAACAACAGCATTATTATTTTGAAGTATTTCATACACTTATAATTATTTATAAAATTAAAAGTCATATCGATCTTACAGGAAAGCTGATTAATTAGCAAATATTTTGCATAAATGCAATGCTAATTAGCAATATAGTCATACATAAAACTATTTCCTCCTTAAATTTCTAGCGCGTAACCATGGGAGTGGGAAAAGATGATGTGTCACTGAAGGAAGACGAGGAGAAAGTTCGCACCGGGCGAGTTGGCCGTGCGGTTAGGGGCACGCGGCTGAAACTAGAATCCGGGAGATAGAGGGTTCGAACTCCACTGTCGGCAGCCCTGAAGATGCTTTTCCGTGGTTTCCCATTTTCACACCAGGCAAATGCTGGGGCTGTACCTTAATTAAGGCCACGGGCGCTTCCTTCCCATTCCTAGGCCTTTCCTATCCCATCGTCGCCATAAGACCTATCTGTGTCGGTGCGACGTAAAGCAAATAGCAATAGAAGGTTCGCGCATGCACCCTTTCACTTTGGTGCAAAGACTGCACTGACTGGTCAGTGAACATTTACTATCTTCTATAGCCTTTCATTGTATGATCTATACTCCCCACCATGTAAGCATACTCGCCAAGAGAACAACTTTACTCTTATTTATTTATTTATTTATTTATTTATTTATTTATTTATTTATTTATTTATTTATTTACTTATTTATTTATTTATTTATTTATTTATTTATTTGTGGCAAAGTTAGGGCTCTTGGCCCTCTCTTACACTTAACCACATTATGCGGCCTAATACTGAATACAGACTTAATATTCAAACTTAACTCAGTGCATATAATATAATAATAATATAACTTAATATAGACTAAAACTAAAAGATTACATCTTAAGTCTAAAATTAGAAAAATAAATATAATATTAACTACTCTAGGTGGAATTCATACAATATAACAGTAATTTATGTAAACTTTTGGAAACTATTTACTCCAGACATTCACTCACACATTCACACATAACTACATGATATAGCCTACGTATTCAAGAGGAAATCTTTAGACTGTCTTTTGAAGGTAATTAATGAGGAACAATTTCTAATTTCAGGGGGTAAAGCATTCCATATTCTAGCGCCCGACACAAGGAAAGAATTACTGAAGGCAGATGTATGATGTGGAGGTATTGCAATTGTTGACCCAGATCGCGTGTCACGGTCATGTTAATACTGAATAGTTATTATCTAACTGTTGGCTTCGATTCAGTGTCGCCAACCACACATTTTAGGGAGCGCACTTGCCGATATGACGTCTTAAGAGTTACTGTTACTCTTGCACGTTGACACTATATAGTCATGGGTATTTTCATGACATGCATGGTTTATTGCCACTGGCGTATTATCTAGTGTTACATTTACAGGTAAAGCGTAATATTTTCTTTCTCTGTAGGATTATCAACCTGTTTGGATAATACCAGGTAGGCCTAAGTAGAATTGTGGCTTGTTTGAATAATGTATTTAATAACGTAGCTGGTCTTATTTCGTCCAATTCGTATGTATAGAATGCAATTAGGATGTATAAGAAGCAAAAAAGTCTGATGATGATAATGCTTGATAATGCTAACATCTAGGTCATCCGTCCCTCATGGTACGACATGAGACGAAATGTAATGAAAAATTAAAAGTCCAAAATCCTCCACTGATCAAACTTCAAAACGTGAGGACGAAGAATGAATGGGTGGATATGAATTTAAAACAGTTAGTGGATCCGACCCTCAATGCCTCACGTTCACAGAAACTGACGTAAAACAATAGTATTACTCACCAAGGGACTGCTTCTATTGCATATTACTGAATCGATAATGCTTGCAGTCTAAACGGGTCCAAAATCCAAGTCATCCTCCCCTCATAATGGTACTTATCGCTAGGAAAGTAGAACCATGCTACGGTATTTGTCATGTTACGATACTAATCAAAAGTAGCGTAAACTCGCGGTATTCCACACATTATGGTACTATTCGCAGGTAATAAAATTCGCAAATTTAATAAAGACCTATGGTGTTTCGCACATTGCTGCGCCATTTACAGGCAACGCAAACCTATGGTGTCCATCACAGAAGTGTACTAACCACAGGGACGCGTACTATCCCGTAGTGTTCCTCATGGAGTGGTTACTAATCATAGGCAAACCAGAACCATGGTGTCACTCATATAAGTGGTACTAATCACAGATACTGTAAAAGCCGGAAGCGCACTCTGTTGCTACTAATCAAACCTATTTGGTACCTAACATAGTGGTACTACGCGCAAGTAATTACAAGTTGTCTCATGGTTCTAATTCGATCATCCCTTGGTCGCCCCTATTTGTCGCCTCTTACGACAGGCAGGCGATACCGTGTGTATTCTTCGCCTGCGTCTCCCACCCACAGGAGGTCAGAAAAAATCTGCAAGACCTCGTCCGAAAAAGAAAGCAACATTACATCCTCTATTATATATCAGTTCAGTTGAAATGGAAGGAAATTTCGTTATCAACCTAACCTAACCTAACCTAACCTAACCTTGCCTTGTCATGACTTTGGTACGGTTTGCAGATTTAGCCTTTGTGTATTCTTATTGCCTTACTATATATGTAGATGTAATATATTTGCTTGTGTGTATTATTACAGCGTGGTTTCATGCAAGTCTGACACGTAACAGAAAATGCCAAGAAGGGGTCTGAATTACTTACGCCAGACAAACACCCAAGAAGACGGTAACAAGAATGTGCATATCAAAATAAAAGCAGAAATATATAACAATAAATTAAGTAAGGGTGAGAGTGTGTGTATTGAGCTTGAAAACCGATTTAATTGTGAATATCATGATTGATCATTTACTTGTGTGAGGGTACCTCCATTATTAATACTTATGTTGCAGTTAGTCCGTTGATGGTTATGTCTTGTGATTTCAATCATGTAACTAGTCAAGTTGGCAGCAGGGATGAGGCATAAAAAAAAAAAAGAGAAATGGGAGCCGACATTTGCTTTATAGTATATAGCCTTACGTGCCGTACTTAAAAGTAGATTTGTAAACATTAAATCTAAGTCGAAGGTAATAATTCCTTTCAAACAACCAGACCCAGCTCAACATCGTTACGAATCTCCACAGCAGAATTTGTGCTCAATATTTCTTAGTATAGTTACTGGGCGGTTCACTAACGAGAGAAACTATAATTTTGGCGATATTCCAGAAGGTATTTGCTTCCTCGTTTCCAACTCTGTCCGATTGTATCGCACAAGAGAAATACGCAACGTAGGTGGCCGAGTATAAACTGTTCAATCAGCAGTATTTATTCCCAGGGGGCCAAGATTAACAAATCCCGTCTTACGAAGCCATGACAACCGTTTATTTCGATACGTATCGATACATGCATACCATTCTCACCGAGGGCAGGCAACTACTACGCTTTGTTATAATTATCTCTGAAGAAGTTTTAATGCTATCAGATAGAAAACAGCAGGACTTATATTTTGAGAGCAAGAGGATAAAGGGGAAGAGAGTAGTCTGATTGGCTTTATTTACTGGGCTTATTTACAGGTTAAATCGTGTTGTTTATGCTGCACTACTTAATGCTTATTGTCACCGCACATAAAGAGGTCATGGCTTAATCAACAGTCTATTGTCTTCGAGAAGTGAACGACAATAGAAAAGCAAGACCCCTCTCCCATTTCTTCATGTCTGGACTTGAACTCGATTTATTGTTGGAGACATCTCGAAGGCAGTGTCCTGTGTCCGCCTGTCTTCGAGTGAGTGAAGATGTAAGTCCTAGCCGTCCATGTTACAAGTACTGCCTGTCGCAGTCAACTACAATTGTACCGCGCCAAATGATGTCCAAAAAATGCGGTACCAAGTCTTCTCTCAACAGACGTTTATGAGTTAGAAGACATTTCTAGTACTGACGGATAAGAACACGCTCTTAACAGATGGAAATATTTCATTAAGTGAATGTCAAAGGGGTGGAGAAAGCGATTTTCTCTCTTGGTTGTGGCGGTGGTAATTTTAAAATGACGGGACGAGTTGGTCGTTCGGTTAGGGGCGCGCAGGTGTGAGCTTAAATCCGGGTGACCGAGCTCGATAGTAGTAGTCGCTTAAGTGCGACCAGTGTCCAGTATTCGGGAGGTAGTGGGTTCGAACCCCACTGTCGGCTGCCCTGAAGATGGTTTTCCGTGGATTCCCATTTTCACACCAGCTGTACCTTAATTTTCTCTCTTGGTTGTGGCAGTGGTAATTTTAAAATGACGGGACGAGTTGGTCGTTCGGATAGGGGCGCGCAGGTGTGAGCTTAAATCCGGGTGACCGAGCTCGATAGCTGCAGTCGCTTAAGTGCGACCAGTATCCAGTATTCGGGAGATAGTGGGCTCGAACCCCACTGTCGGCAGCCCTGAAGATGGTTTTCCGTGGTTTCCCATTTTCACACCAGGCAAATGCTGGGGCTGTACCTTAATTTTCTCTCTTGGTTGTGGCAGTGGTAATTTTAAAATGACGGGACGAGTTGGTCGTTCGGTTAGGGGCGCGCAGGTGTGAACTTAAATCCGGGTGACCGAGCTCGATAGTAGTAGTCGCTTAAGTGCGACCAGTGTCCAGTATTCGGGAGGTAGTGGGTTCGAACCCCACTGTCGGCTGCCCTGAAGATGGTTTTCCGTGGTTTCCCATCTTCACACTAGGCAAATGCTGGGGCTGTATCTTAATTAAGGCCACGGCCGCTTTCTTCCTATCCCTAGGCCTTTCCTATCCCATCGTCGCCATAAGACGTATCTGTGTCGGTGCGACGTAAAACAAATAGCAAAAAAAAAAATCCGGGTGGGTTTGAACCCCACTGTCGGCAGCCCTGAAGATAAATTTCCGTGGTTTCCCATTTTCAAACCAGGCAAATGCTGGGGCTACACCTTAATTAAGGCCACGGCCTCTTCCTTTCCACTCCTAGGACGGTGCGACGTTTTCCAAATTGTAAAAGAAAAAGTGGAACAGCTTCCCTAACACCAATCAGAGGAGAAAATATAAGAATAGTGGTTGGTGGTGCAAAATGTTCTCAAAAGGATGAACTACGAGGCAATCATTCCTTCTTATTACCAATAAAAGGAAGAGGACCGGTAGAGTTCGGCAGGGCTATACAAGGCGTGAAAATAAAAGATTCTCTAGGCATCGCAAGCCTAATACTGTTGGGGTTGGAAGGAAATAAGAAAAGAAAATAAGAGTTTGTCAATGGAGGTCGGATGCGAAAAATGGAAGTGAAGATCCTAGCGAAACTGGAAACAACGCCAGACTCAGCTCAGAGACCTTTGCGCGCAAACCAATGTTCCCAAATTGAGACTCACTGGGGAGTACCCCTTTTAATCGTCTCTTACAACAGGCAGGGGATACTGTCGATGTATTCTACCACCCACACCCACAGGAAGGAAAACAGAACAATGTTCACTCGAGAAACCGTGCATTTGATCCCCCGTATCATTAATTATTAAATAGTGTTTCACCCTGTAATAAATTGTCGTATGGCTTGCAAATTATGAACTTACCCACAAGTAATCATAAAATTGCCCTCAAAGAAACGACATAGCAGATATTTTAGATATTTAGGCATTTGAGTGAGTTGGTCGTGCGGTTAGGATCGCGCAACTGTAAGGTAGTAGGTTCGAACCTCACTGACGACAGCCCTCAAGATGGTTTCCCATGGTTTCCCATTTTCACATCAACGGAATGCTGGGGCTGCACCTTAATTCATGCTGTGGCCGCCTGCTTCCCACTCCTAACCTTTTTCCTATTCCATCGTCTCCGTAAGACCCATCTGTGTCGGTGCTACATAAATCAAATTGGAGAAAAAAGTCACAGCGTATATCATGGGAGATTATTGACAAAAACGAGGGCCAATGGAATAGACAAAGAGGTGACTGGAACGGTTGCTATATTTCTCGAAAATAGAACTCAGATTTTCAAAGTAGATGAAGCGTTATCTGATATTGTAATGATTAAGAGGAGGTCCCGCAAGACACTTTTAAGGTGCCTCTATGTTTTCTTACGTATATAAATACGATACGAGGAAGCCAGTAGTTCTATATGCAGCCGAAACCCTGTCTCTAAATGCCAACAAAGGACTCTTTGAAGAACTGAAGATAAAAGAGCGCAAAACTGTGAGAAGAATCTTGGGATCAAAGTACAGAAATGTAATCCATCAAAATAGATCCAACGAGGGAGTCTATGTCTTACAGCAAAATAGAAAAAAAATACCGACATAATCCGAAAACGACGGGCACGATTTTACTGTCATCTGAAACGAATGGACGGAAGAAAGTTAACTAAAGAGATATTTCAAACCCCAAAACCACAATTCCTTGGTTTAGAAATACCAAAGAAGACCTGCAAATGCTACATATCTCAGCTGAAGACGCCCTTAACAGAGATCGCTTCCGTAAGAAAATATTGACGAACGGGCTAAACTGAGATGAGCAATCAAAGAGAAGACACGGTGCCCCTTGGACAGAGGAGCGTAAGCAGGCCCACTCACAAAGAATGAGGCAAATTTGGGTTCTAAAGAAGGCCAAATTCAGTGTCAAATGCAACTTAACGTGGTTCTTGATGGCCCCAGCCACTGCCTTCGTGATGTACAGGCCGTACTGTACCTCCGATGACGTCACACAAAGAGGCGAACTGTTTCCTCCGTCCGAACCGTATAATGCAAGGACATGATGCTCCTGTACCTTGTAATTATGAAATATTCACAAAAGTTGCATTAATATTGCAGGTGAGATCACTAAAACCTGTAATCGCATCATAACTCGTAAGTCAGGTCTGTGTAATTTTGGGAGAAGTAGGTTTGAAGTGCGATCTACGCGGTCAAAGCTTCAGTGTTTTACTCGTTAATGTACTCAACAAATAATTAGCTTATTGTGCATTAATACAAATATGGAGACAACAAACGTGCAATAATAAACTTTATTTTCATACCTCTAGATGGCCATAAACATTTACTTCCCGCATTCACGGAAACTGCCGAGGAATGGTTTTTACTCGATTCATTTTGGGGAGAAAAGGCAGCGTGTACTCAACATTACGAACCCAAGAAATAACCATATGTAGGTTCCATTGGTTACTGTCCACTTTTATACTTTTTCTGTCTCAACAAAAGAATGTTCTGCTGTAAATCTGTGTAACAAGAAAGTCAAAAGCAGAACTCTTCATCAGTTCTGGAAAATGACTGAAACATACACCTTTATTCTTCGTAACAGGTATTTTTTCGGTTGGGATTTTCGTTTTTCATAAAAGTAACCTGCCCCCATACGAGGAAAATGAAAATATTAATATATATTTACTTGTATAGTTGTATTTCGGCGTGGTACACACAAGTCCTTAGCATTGTGCCAAATGTGAACTTCCACACACTGTATTTAAATTTGTAGCACATTCCGCAAAAACGTCTTATACGATAACAATTAAATGAATAAATTACACGAGAAGTATTACGTCCCTTGAATTGACAATACTCACCACGACTAGATACCATGCCTAACCTAAACTATGAGGTCTCATTATTTTAATAACAGCTGTTTACGCAAATCCTCATGTGATAAATTTAAAGAAAAAACATGCAATATAATTAAATATAATTTTTTGTATCTCAACAGTCACAATTATCCTAAGAATGTCCCCAATCCTTATGGATTACATTCACAAGTACAATATGTAACATTCACTTAGCTCGCCTCAATTGATCAGCTGATTGACTTGGCGCACTTTCTACAGTACGGCCTGTACATTACGAAGGCAGTGCGCCAGCGAATTACATATTCTATATAGGCTATAACACGATACGAGTGACGAATTGGGATTACAGAGAAGGCTCTTTGTGGTTGACGTTACACTTTATGGAGTAATAAATAAATTACAGTATTGTGAGCGTCTGAAAAAAGATCTCGGCAAAGTTGTGAGTAGTTCAACGGGGTAAAAATTCAGGTCGAAAGTTTCACAAAGAGAAGTGTTACTGTGCTAGAGGGATGGCGGCAATTCATCGGGTTCATTGTAAACACGTAAGTGTTAATACAAGGAAAGATTTTCATTGGGGTAATCACATACACAAGGGTTACATATCTCTTTATACGGTTATGAGGGCATTTAAGGATTGTAGTAAGGATGTAGAGGAGAGGGCGTACAAGTCTCTGGTAATACCTCAAGAGAACACTGCTAGTTTTTAGGACCCTCACAAAGAAAAGAAGCACGATTTTGTTCTGGTTAAGTTCTGACAAAAGAGCAGTGTTACGAAAATATTTCATACTCTCGGCTGTGAACACTTGGAAGTAAGGGGACGAGCTACTCGACTGAGTGGAATGTTTCGAGCCGTCAGTTTAGAGACGGCTTGGAAAGACATCAGTAGACGAATATAAGCTTCTGTGGCGTTTTCAAGAGTAGAAAATATAATGAAAAGTTGAAATTCAAGAGGACAAATTGGAGCAAATATTCGTTTATAGGGAGAGGAATTAGAAACTGGAAGAATTTATCAAGGGAGATGTTTGATGTATTTCCAAGTTTTTTGGAATCATTTCAGAACAGACTAGGTAAAGAACTGATAGGGAATTTGCCAGGCTGCAGAGTGAGTCTCGGCCCACAAGTGGCCACGGCTGGTGCGTGGTCCGACAGCTCTGCACTTCGAACGGCCAACAGAGCAGAGATGGAGTGTCCACGACTCTACCATGGTTCTATGCCTCTGTATTCGGGAGACAGAGAGGAGTTGGTCCCCGCCGTCGCCTTTCCTGAGAATGGTTTTCCGTAATTTTCCATTCTCCTGTACTAAGGTCTATGTTTGGACAGTTCCTAGTATAGGCCACGACCGCAAACCCTCTCACCTTCTCCGCACATCTCCTTCTCTGAAACAAATCTCTTGGCCTGAGAGATTGCGTCACCGTCTAGGGGGCCCGCCTCTCCCTTCAGGGAAGGAACGAAAACATTATTATTATTATTATTATTATTATTATTATTATTATTATTATTATTATTATCATTATTATTGACTAATACATCGCTATTGGGAAATATCCCGGTGGCAAGGGTCACTTACAGTAGAGTAATCTATATAAATAAAATTGTAGGGGGTAATTTCTTTTGTTTCGCCAATTTTTCAGATATTTATCCGTTTTAGGTCAACTCAAGACCGAATCGGTGGTTTTTACGTTTCGTGTCTGTTTGTTTGTCTGCTGTTTGTCTGTTCCACCATCACGTCGAAACGGCTGGATAGATCACAACCAAATTTCATATTTAGAGTATACTCATCCCGGGGAAGGTTTCGATATGCATATCGTTTTAAAATCTTTGAATACACGGGGGGTTTATAGGAAAACCTGAATGGTTTTTCCACCATCACTTCGAAACGGCTGGATAGATCTCAACCAAACTTCATATTTAGAGTATACTCATCCCGGGGAAGGTTTCGATATGCATATCATTAACGGACCGTTTTTCTGTACAAGTCCCATCGGACTTGACTCACGAGCGGGTGCGTGTAAAGCGTATTCCTTACAACTTGAAAACTACTGAAGACATTCGAACCAAAATTTATATTTAGCATCCACCTGTCCAAAGGTAGGTTTTAAACGTAAATAACATTTCATGTTCCGGAATGGACTGGCGGTTTATAGGGAACCGAAATGGTGATTTTACTCTTCCACAATATATACAGAACAAGACCAACCTGACTGGAAATCAACCAAACGTGATGGAATTCCACCTCTAAACCTTTTTTTTTTCATGTGCATTTTTCCGTCAGGAGGATTAATAAGGGAGATATCATGAATGGTCACTTTTGCAGGTTAAGTCCAGCGGACATAGCCAGAAAAGTGTTTTACATGGAGCAGATTCCTTATCTATATATATTGAACCCTTTAGGTCCATATTGAGGGGTACCTACCTTCCTTACCTATCAGCAAAGTTCATGAGATCTGTCTCTTGGGTCGTTTCGGGTTCTTCGTCACTTGCTGAGGTAAAGGTAGGGTTCATTAATTCTAATCTATCTACTGGAATGAAAGGTCTGTTTAAAAGATTCCTATTTATTCAGGAAAATTCTGAAGTAATTTACTATGTCAACGGGGTCATAGTCAATTGTGTCCACTGGACACCACAATCATTTTTACATAAACGTCAGAACACTGGTGTGAGACTTTAACGTAACTGCCTGATGGGCATTCTTACTAGAAACCATTATCTCAATTATTAATCATTTAAGAAAGGAAAGTCTGGAAATCCTTAAATTCGGCTTCCATGTGAGACCACATGTACCATCATAGTGATTCGTGATGGTCCAGCCCTCGTAACACGAACTCTGGACTCTGAGTATAACTAAGGTCGTCCAATCGGTGTGTGCCACACAGTGGTTCTACGGCATGGACCCTTAATTGAATCGATGTGACATGCGTCTATGTCATGGACCGAATCTAATCTTTAAGTTACTTTAAAGTCATTGTGGATGATGACCGCAAGGAAATGATGCTACGATGGCATATGGCCCTAATCTAAGTCACTGAGGTTGATGACCCCCTGACCATCCAAGTTTCTAGGCTGAAGGCTAAACACAATTAAGTTACATCGGTTTATGACCAAAGTTCCACTTTACTATCCCCAGCACATTCACTGCTCAATCAATCAAAGTTCAATAATTACAACAATAGCAATGCTCACAAACTTAGTGGCAGAAAAATCCATTTCTTTCGGATATGTCCCCTTAATCGTTACTTTACATGTTAATATTCCCCAGAAAACAAACTAAAATTTCCAGAATGCATCTCCAATTTATTCGCTTGATTAAAGTTATTTCAAAATGCGGTTTCACTGAATTTAATAATTAAATAAATTTAAATGATTTAATGAAATGTTAAAGATCAGTAAAATTTATCTCCGCGGACTCTGGTTTCTTCACAAATTCCTACGCATCTGTGATGTGAGTTCAATACTGCGATGTTTATCTGGCTGGAAAAGAATTTTACATAATTCATGTCCAGCTACATATATCCTATCTCGTGATATCATGCTTAAAAATCTAATCTAGTCCTAACCGTTATTAACACTTGGATATCATAATAATCTACGTACAAACCAAACAACTCGCCATATAATTACGATGTCATATCTCGTCATCACTGAATTTTGCACACCCCTCGCAGACAAACCGATCGTCACGACCATCGCTCTATATTTTGGACAACCCTGAAATTGGGTTACTCTGTTCCTTATACTCAAAGTTCGTGATTTCAAATGTTCACTACGTCCCCATTTACAGTATTTCACAATACTTAGATCATTACCGGCTATGAATTTCAACTAAATCCAGCATTTTAACGTTTCCCCTGGCCGAGAATTACAGTACAATCTCAACTCCACTTCTTTCCCGCTATCATAGCTGAGGTCTCTCACCCCATGCTCGCTTGGCAGTTACATAAACCACCCGGTTCGTTCTACCTGACTGACGTCTCAAAATGCTCCCTTTAAACTCTGCCGACATGATTAAACAAATACGATATTCTAACCAACAAAATGCACAGATATGCTTCAAAATGCCCACACTAATTATACGCGTCGCCAATTATACCGCTATGGATTTCTATGAATTTCTTTCATTCTCAACATTATAAAATATTCCTCGGATTATCATGTCCCGGCTTCAAATGACAGGACTCTAACCTGATTCGCACATCTCATCTCAACTCATATAATACATTCCTCGGGCTTCCGTGTCCCGGCTTCAATGACAGGTCCAACCTGATTCACAAATCTCATATCAACAAACTAACCTCTGTTTCCCAGCTCCACAATTATCATCGACAAAGAACTGGAATAAAATCCTTACTAGAAATCCCGACGTCTAATATCGCACAATGCATTAATCATGAATAACTTCGCATAAATGATATCGTATTTAATAACTTGATTTTTACGAGAAATGACTGAAACATTCTACTAGATCTTTTATTGTCAGTCAGACACAGTTTAAAATGGGCATTAAATAAAACGTTTCTCTCCGTGACCAAATTCATCTCCCTATGTCCTCACCCGACAGCGCGCTTCCACTCGATTGAAAATGAGTAACCATGGATTATTATTATTAACGTCAAATTGCAGACAGAAGAATTTTACGTCGAATGAACATCTTACTTTGACATCACAAAATACAGGCAGTACACTCACACGGATGACGATCTACATTGGACGTGATATCACTTCGGAACCCTATTCAATAACTTTTTACAACATTATACGGCCCTCGCAAAACTTCAAAATTTTATCCAAGTGGAAAATAAAACAAATGACTCTTTTAGTCGTACTCTCACATTTACAAAACTTAGTAGGGTGACCACTGCGTCGTATATCCCCATTCAAATACACTTTAAGAAATCACGAGACAGGATATAAGAGGTAGCAAGATGGAAAATCACCTACCTCATGTCTTCATGCCAGTATTCGTCTTAGGGCTCACCTGCGACCCTGGCATTTTATTTAGCCATTTTTACATTCATGGCTGTACATATCATTGTGTTTCTTCAGGTTTCCTGGAATAAAGCATAAAAAAAAGAAAATACCCTTCACTCGTTTGCTTGAACGCACACGATGGACTACAATTATTTACGCACACGAATTACTCAATCACATTAGAATTTATTCAGTACTTTGACCGTCCTATCTGTTACAATTATTTCACTCAAGAAAACTATCTCCTCATGGAGTCAAGACTTAGCCGCAATGGCTAAAATCTGCAGTTGAACTCAGTCTACTTTCGTTGGTTTGATTTCGCAGAGCAGCTCAACAATTTTTCGTCCGCTTTGTATCACAAATGCCGGAGAAGGAAGCTTCGTCATGGCGTCCCTTCATATTTATAGCAGTTACCCCCTCTCTTCGGATCTCTCCCTTTTGCCGCCAAGAAATTTCCTATAAACTTTCTGACTTACCTAAACTGTAATTTCAAGAGTTTTGAAAGTGACTACATGCTTGCTACATTGCTGGCGGTAGTGTTCATGGACATTTAAAAATTTTACGGGTTCGATTTGTGAGATGATTGACCTCCTTTGATAGGCACTACATTTTTTTTGACTTGGCGTGGTCACGCCATGTACACGCGCTTTGAAATAGTTCATAAAAATGACTTGAGATTCTTCCGCCGTCGACACGTGTGGTTGACGTCACGTACCCCAGAGCGTGGGACCGAAGGTAATCACCCCCTCGTCACGTGTCAAATCCATGCTATCAAGAATCCAACTTTTAATTTAATTGTTATATAATGCATAATGTTCTTAGGGCACAAAGGTCATGGGTTCATATTTCCCCCAAGACACGAATTCCTTTCGCGCAGTGACAAGGAATTTCCTTTATATACTCCAGATGGCGAAATTTCTAATTTTGACGTCTGATGAAACATGACCTTTGAACATAAATTCCTTTCTTCTCTCTTATGCAGTTGGACATCTTCTGGTGTACGGATACTGGTTGATGCCTTCAGCTTCCTGGTAGTTCTCCACTGAATTTTCGACTGAGCTATTTATCCCTTCGTCGCAGTCAAAGTCTTCCTCGCTGTCAAAGTCTTCCTCCTCAGAACCTTCCTCAAATTGTCCCTGTTCTATCGAGATTTTCTCTGTAAGATTCCAATACTCCTCAAAGGCTCTCAATATCACAGAGTCTGGGACTTGCCTGCATTCCCTACATCGTTTCAGTGGGTCATCCTGCTTTTCTTCGAGCGGTTCCACATCTTGATCCACCACTGATTCAATGAGGTTAACTTCCTGGTCCGCCATATCTTCAGGTTTGCGATAAACCTTCAAGTTGGCTGCATTGAAAATAGCCTCAGAGCGTCCATCTAACGACTGGATTTTATAGGAATTATTTCGGAAACTCTGGATGACTTTAAATGGACCCATATACAACGGTGCAAACTTCGCGTAATACTTGTCCTCAGGTTTTGAAAGAGCGGGTTTACGAACAAGCACATATTCGCCTTCTTTCAAGGGCCGATGAAATCTCTTATTTTTGACGCGTCTCAAACGTCGGTCAGCTTGCTGACGAAGATGCCTAGCTGTCTCTTCAATGCGCATCGCTTGAGTCGGCCGTGGGTCGCTCGGACACTTCACCACTGCGTGCCATGGTCTCAAAGGATAAATATCGGAATGAACTACATTTGGGACGCATCCTATAGATTCGTGGATTGTGTTATTCACGCAATCTTCTATGATAGGTAACACATCCATCCATCTCCAATGCTCTTGAGCACAGAAGATCCGACAGAACTTCGCGATGACCTGCATAATTCGCTCTGACGGGTTTCCCTCAGGATGGCGAACTGAACTAAGAATATGTCGAATTTCAAGCCTTTGCAACTCCTGTTTAAATTGAGCTGAGGTAAATTGTGTGCCGTGGTCCGTTAATAAAAACATGGGCTTCCCCATAGTTGGAATTATGGTCCTATTTATAGCTCTTAATACCAATTTAGTGTTTGCTTTCTGTAATGGACATAACGATGTGAACTTAGAGAATACGTCTACGGTTACCAAGACGTATCTATTCCCTCTACGTGACTTTGGAAGGACTCCGTAAATATCCATCGCGAACAATTCACGAGGTTTAGCTGGTAAGAGAGGTATCGGTGCCTGTCAAATGAGGTACGGGTTCGCCTTAACCCTCTGGCATCTGTCACATGTAATTACAAGGCTTCTCACGTCTTCTCGTAGATGAACCCAGGTGAACGTTTCCTGAAGGGTAGCGGTGACCTTGTCAATCCCACCATGACCGGTTATCCTATGGGCATGCCATATAAGACCCTTCCTAAGTGGTGGTGGTACCACAATTCGAGATTTAGTGTGATCCTTGTCTATGAATTTCAACAAGGTGTTGTCGACAAACAAATAGCTCTCAGCTAGCTTCTCAACTTCTCCACGTCCTGGGTCGTCATGTGGAAGTTCTCCCTTCAACAACGAAATTAACCTGCCACAGAACTGGTCCTGTCGTTGACATTCTGGTAATCGTGTCAGCTCATTTAGAAAGGTTCTATCTTCGTCAGTTAACTCCACGAAGTTCACCTCATGTTCGTTATCGTTTGGGTTTCGACTTAGGGCATCCGCCAGGACATTTGACATTCCTGAACAGTGCTCGATGGTCAGATCAAACTGCTGGATAAACAGTGCCCACCTAGCTACTCTCTCGCTAGCAACTACCGTCTTCATCACAAAGGTCAAGGCCTTGTGATCCGTCCTAATGGTTATAGGGAATCCAAAAATCATCTTTCTCCAGTGCTGTAGTGATTGAACAATTGCAAGCATTTCTAATTCAGTGACACTGTATTTTAGCTCGTGTTTCCTAAGTTTACGGCTAAAGAATGCCAAGTAGTTCCTCTTCTTGGGTTCTTCTCCTTCCTCTTGGTATAAAACTGCACCAATCCCTACGGTGGAAGCATCAGTTTGCAAGATAAAGGCCTTATCGAAATTCGGGTACCCTAGCTTCACACTTCTAGCTAACATCTCCTTAGTATCCCGAAAAGAAATCTCATGTTCCCTAGACCATTTCCATCGATTGTTCTTTACTAGCAAATCTTGCAATGGAGCCACAACCTCCGTATAATTTGGACAGTGATCACTGAAAAATTGACTCATACCCAAGAACTGTCGGACGTTCTTTACCTTGATAGGCCTTGGAAAGTTGTCAATTGCCTGCAATTTCACTTGGTTAGGGCGTACTCCTTCACCATCAATGATGTGTCCTAAGAAGAGAACTTCCTCCTGTCCGAAATTTGATTTTTTCAAGTTGATCTTAAAACCAGCCACCCTGAGATTTTCGAGTAGCAACTCGAGATGATGAAGATTTTCCTCGAAATCCTTCGACGAAAGCAATATGTCATCGACATATCACGTAGTTATGGCCTTAACTTGTTCGGTGAGGTTGCGATATAGGGCGCGTATGAGAGCTGCACCGGCGTTTTTTATTCCAAACGCGAGACGGTTAAAAACATACGTGTGCTGGTCATACAGGAATCCAGTAAACAATCTTGACTTCTCATCGAGCATTATATGATGATACGACGAGGTCAGATCAATATTAGTGAAGCGGCGCTTGCCCCTAAACCTCCTAATAACTTCTTTGATGGGAGGAGCTCTATCATTTTCAGGGATTAGCCTGTCATTTACGACCCTCGCATCCAAGCATACCCTCAGGGACCCGTCGGGTTTCTGAACGGTAACTAAGGAATTAACGAATGGTGTATTTGCCTTGGAAATCAACCCACTTTCTTCCATCTCTTTAATAATTTTTCCAGCCTCCTGGCGATGTTTCTCCGGAATGGGATACGGCCTACGTTTGAACGGCTCCCAACTGTTTACAGCCAACACATATTTGAAATTTGGAATGCATCCTGGCTTTGAATCGAATACATCCTGATATTTGAGAAGTAGTTCCCTCAACTTCATCTTCTCTTCCGCCGTCCCTGGGCATTCTGATACTTTCTGATTTATCAGATCTTCTACAGCCTTTCCCAATTCAGTCTCGAGGACATCCCACTCTTCCTGGTTGACCTCTTCTGTTCCCTGTTCTATCTCCTCTTCTGCCTCCTTAGAAACGGTAGTGAAATGGACTTCTTCCTCACACATTCTTCTCCCAGTCTGACCCAATGATTCTTCGTTTAGAGCTACTAATTCCGGTCCGTTATCCTTCCTAAATTTCACCTCTCTCCTTCCTAAATCGATGACGGCATTACTTTCACAAATGAAGTCTGCTCCAAGAATAACATTATAGTGCAGCTTTGAAATTATGACAAAAGGATGCGAAAATGTCATGTCTCCTATCTGCAAAATCCAAAAATGTCTGCGTTTTACAAATGGCAGTTTTGTCGGGAATGACTCCTCTAATTTTGATATTTGCTACAGGAATTTCTGGCAATTTCTTCCGAGTAGACAATTCGTTAAAGAAATTTTGTGAAATTAAGCTGATGCTGGCGCCTGTATCCAATAAACAGCTCACCTTAAAGTTGCATATCCTGACATTAATGATTGGTAGCTCTCTTATTTTCCTAACCTCCTGTCTGAGGTGGTCTTCCACTAATTCATCTGGTTGTATAATCCAGGAGTCAACCTGGGCTACTATCCAGCCGTCGCGAGACACGTATTCAGGCTGTGTGTGGGAATCCTGTCTCGTAACCACTACTGGAAATTTGGAGTTTTTTTCCGCTCATTTGACGAGTTCAGACTTTCGTCGAAATGAGGCGCGTCAGGGTTTAATTCCCTATCCTGATGGTAGGTCTTTCGGATAGCTCCAGTATGGGACATGTCTTGAGCTCCTACACAGTCAGTGTTGACTTCCCTTCGTTGGATGCTGTCCTTCCATTTGTCCTGTCCGGTACCTGACCTCAGCTCTCTCAAATACTGGTCCCCTTCTCTCCTTCTCTCTTCAGGCCCGTGCCAACGGTCAGAACGTCTGGAATTTTCGTAACCATCCCCTCTTCTGTTGCCTTCATTCCCGCGTGGGTTCCTTCGTCTTAGATCTGAGTTCCCCTGGTATCGACCCTGGTTTCTTCTCCATTGTTCTCGGCGTCTGTCCCACTCTTCATGATGGTATCTGGGCTGTTCCCAGTTCTTCCTACCTTGGTATGGCCTGGTGTCGAACCGCCGCCCCTCATTCTCATATCTCGGTGCTCGTGAAACTTCCCTGTCTGGCGCGCTCTCCTGGCTGTGATTTACGACATTCACCTGGGGCTCTGAATGCCTGACTATTCGCGGGGCTGATTGATGCGAATGGGTCTGGTCCAGCTGTCGCAATATCAATTCTGCCTGCATCGGGGTTTCGACCTTCGCAGCAATTAATATTCTCTGGATATCCGGTGGGAACTGTTTCTGGATAGCCTGAACCAGTTCTTGCTGACTTGGGGCTGATTCCAGTTCCTTGAACTTAACTAATTGTTCGGTAAAATATAGCGAAAATTTCGGCGGTCCTGCTGTGTTATACCGGCGACTATATAACTCTAGCCTTAGGTTCTGCTGAATCTCAGAATTCCAAAATTTGCCCAAAAATGCGGTCTGAAATTCCTCGAACGTGTCAAAGCTATATCGGAAACCTTTGAACCACAGCGACGCAACTCCGTCTAGGTACCGTTCCACAGTCCTTAGTTGCCTCTCTTCAGGTATCCCATTATCGCGAATATACTCCCTAAGTTCTCTAAGAAAACCCTTTGGCGTCTGGGTACCACTGCCATCGAATTTCTTAGGCTGATCTTCCTTAAGACGAATCATGTTTATAACATTAGTGACGTTTTGCCCCTGAGAATGGGTAGAATTGTCAAAGTGTCCGTTCCCTGTAGGATGTATGGGACTACTAGCGTTGCTAGGGCAACTGAACGACATATCTGAGGTGCGGCGAGATTTACTAACCACTTCCTCTATCTTGGCCTGGACTCCTACGATATTGCTCACTAACCCATCCAATTCTAATTTCTGGGCACTAACTTCCCCCTTAAGAGCCTCATGAACAGATGTCAACTCGTCGCTCAGTGTTATGACCTTATCTTGGGTATCTTTAAGTTGTTTCGATAGGTCTACCCTTGTATCGCCTAGACCTTTTCCTAGTTCCTCAATATCCGCTTGTACCTCCTCAATACTCCTAGCCGTTTCTTCCTGAGTTGTACCTAATTTTCTCATATCCTCTTTATTCATCTGGATTAATTTTAAGTCAATGGCCTCAATACGCTGGTCTACAGTTGCCTTGACGTCTTCGGCTACCTGGTCTACTTTGCCATTTACGACGGCTATCTCTTTACACAACATTTCCTTATGTTCATTCATTGCTGTGAAGACCTTTGACTTATCGTCTTCACGCATGATGTTGAACTTCTCTACCTCTGTCTTTAGATCGGCCTTAAGCTCAGCTTGATCTGACATCAACTGCTGATGTAGTTCCCTACTTTCGTTGACGTGCCTATCGAGGTCTCCTCTAATTATGTCCTGATTTTCACTGAGAACACGATGTAGCTCGCAAGTTTCCATGAACTGCTGATTTATTTCATGTTTAAAGTCAACCTGTGCTTTAGTGTTCTGCTCCACCTTCACATTTAAGTCACCAATGTCCTTCCTAATATCCCCACTAGCTTCTTTACAACTATCCTGCGTGTCCTGTACGACCTCCTTCATGCCTTTTAATTCTACCTCTGTACTATCCAACTTCATACTCATGGATTTAATATTCTCACTTAAGTCCTTCCTATCGGCTTCCGCAACCTTCCTATCGGCCTCCATTCTCTCCATAAAGTCCTTCATCATTTGGACCACCTGCCCTTGGGCCAATTCTCCCTCCTGCATAAACATACTGTATTTAACAGAAAACGATAGGTCATCGGTGAGCCCGAGACTTCAACGGCGTATAATAAGACTACAACGATAAACATCACAACATCCTCCTATCCAACACATCACACTGTAAATGCAACATTCTCTAAAATTTTTATTTAATAAAACGTGAACTGCAATGTTCACTCGATCAAAGTGATCAGCCAAAACACTCAAACCAGTATTCAAAAATTTGGGAAATTACACTAACACACTTAAATTATACCTTTCATTCAGTAGATAAATTATTCTCATAGTGGTATCTCCTAGCCTTACTCATCGGGCGTTTATCTATTTCCTCGAGTTCACTATCAACTCTGGCGCACGATTTTATCATCCATAATGTGGCATAGCCTCAACATTATTTCTCATTTCCTCTAGTACACGATTTTTCCAAAATATCCTTATCGTTATCGTGACTTAGGTTCCCTCATCGTTATCGTGACTTATGCCCCAACGTTGGTGCGACAACTTACTGGTCGACCAACGTATAACAATCCTACAATTGGTCATCGTTTCACTGATGTCAACCAATTTAACGTGTAGTTCTTCTCTCGATGTACTTAGGCCCTCTCTTAAGTGACTGAAGCCACCACGTTGAAAGCCATTTTAATGAACCCTTTAGGTCCATATTGAGGGGTACCTACCTTCCTTACCTATCAGCAAAGTTCATGAGATCTGTCTCTTGGGTCGTTTCGGGTTCTTCGTCACTTGCTGAGGTAAAGGTAGGGTTCATTAATTCTAATCTATCTACTGGAATGAAAGGTCTGTTTAAAAGATTCCTATTTATTCAGGAAAATTCTGAAGTAATTTACTATGTCAACGGGGTCATAGTCAATTGTGTCCACTGGACACCACAATCATTTTTACATAAACGTCAGAACACTGGTGTGAGACTTTAACGTAACTGCCTGATGGGCATTCTTACTAGAAACCATTATCTCAATTATTAATCATTTAAGAAAGGAAAGTCTGGAAATCCTTAAATTCGGCTTCCATGTGAGACCACATGTACCATCATAGTGATTCGTGATGGTCCAGCCCTCGTAACACGAACTCTGGACTCTGAGTATAACTAAGGTCGTCCAATCGGTGTGTGCCACACAGTGGTTCTACGGCATGGACCCTTAATTGAATCGATGTGACATGCGTCTATGTCATGGACCGAATCTAATCTTTAAGTTACTTTAAAGTCATTGTGGATGATGACCGCAAGGAAATGATGCTACGATGGCATATGGCCCTAATCTAAGTCACTGAGGTTGATGACCCCCTGACCATCCAAGTTTCTAGGCTGAAGGCTAAACACAATTAAGTTACATCGGTTTATGACCAAAGTTCCACTTTACTATCCCCAGCACATTCACTGCTCAATCAATCAAAGTTCAATAATTACAACAATAGCAATGCTCACAAACTTAGTGGCAGAAAAATCCATTTCCTTCGGATATGTCCCCTTAATCGTTACTTTACATGTTAATATTCCCCAGAAAACAAACTAAAATTTCCAGAATGCATCTCCAATTTATTCGCTTGATTAAAGTTATTTCAAAATGCGGTTTCACTGAATTTAATAATTAAATAAATTTAAATGATTTAATGAAATGTTAAAGATCAGTAAAATTTATCTCCGCGGACTCTGGTTTCTTCACAAATTCCTACGCATCTGTGATGTGAGTTCAATACTGCGATGTTTATCTGGCTGGAAAAGAATTTTACATAATTCATGTCCAGCTACATATATCCTATCTCGTGATATCATGCTTAAAAATCTAATCTAGTCCTAACCGTTATTAACACTTGGATATCATAATAATCTACGTACAAACCAAACAACTCGCCATATAATTACGATGTCATATCTCGTCATCACTGAATTTTGCACACCCCTCGCAGACAAACCGATCGTCACGACCATCGCTCTATATTTTGGACAACCCTGAAATTGGGTTACTCTGTTCCTTATACTCAAAGTTCGTGATTTCAAATGTTCACTACGTCCCCATTTACAGTATTTCACAATACTTAGATCATTACCGGCTATGAATTTCAACTAAATCCAGCATTTTAACGTTTCCCCTGGCCGAGAATTACAGTACAATCTCAACTCCACTTCTTTCCCGCTATCATAGCTGAGGTCTCTCACCCCATGCTCGCTTGGCAGTTACATAAACCACCCGGTTCGTTCTACCTGACTGACGTCTCAAAATGCTCCCTTTAAACTCTGCCGACATGATTAAACAAATACGATATTCTAACCAACAAAATGCACAGATATGCTTCAAAATGCCCACACTAATTATACGCGTCGCCAATTATACCGCTATGGATTTCTATGAATTTCTTTCCATTCTCAACATTATAAAATATTCCTCGGATTATCATGTCCCGGCTTCAAATGACAGGACTCTAACCTGATTCGCACATCTCATCTCAACTCATATAATACATTCCTCGGGCTTCCGTGTCCCGGCTTCAATGACAGGTCCAACCTGATTCACAAATCTCATATCAACAAACTAACCTCTGTTTCCCAGCTCCACAATTATCATCGACAAAGACCTGGAATAAAATCCTTACTAGAAATCCCGACGTCTAATATCGCACAATGCATTAATCATGAATAACTTCGCATAAATGATATCGTATTTAATAACTTGATTTTTACGAGAAATGACTGAAACATTCTACTAGATCTTTTATTGTCAGTCAGACACAGTTTAAAATGGGCATTAAATAAAACGTTTCTCTCCGTGACCAAATTCATCTCCCTATGTCCTCACCCGACAGCGCGCTTCCACTCGATTGAAAATGAGTAACCATGGATTATTATTATTAACGTCAAATTGCAGACAGAAGAATTTTACGTCGAATGAACATCTTACTTTGACATCACAAAATACAGGCAGTACACTCACACGGATGACGATCTACATTGGACGTGATATCACTTCGGAACCCTATTCAATAACTTTTTACAACATTATACGGCCCTCGCAAAACTTCAAAATTTTATCCAAGTGGAAAATAAAACAAATGACTCTTTTAGTCGTACTCTCACATTTACAAAACTTAGTAGGGTGACCACTGCGTCGTATATCCCCATTCAAATACACTTTAAGAAATCACGAGACAGGATATAAGAGGTAGCAAGATGGAAAATCACCTACCTCATGTCTTCATGCCAGTATTCGTCTTAGGGCTCACCTGCGACCCTGGCATTTTATTTAGCCATTTTTACATTCATGGCTGTACATATCATTGTGTTTCTTCAGGTTTCCTGGAATAAAGCATTAAAAAAAAGAAAATACCCTTCACTCGTTTGCTTGAACGCACACGATGGACTACAATTATTTACGCACACGAATTACTCAATCACATTAGAATTTATTCAGTACTTTGACCGTCCTATCTGTTACAATTATTTCACTCAAGAAAACTATCTCCTCATGGAGTCAAGACTTAGCCGCAATGGCTAAAATCTGCAGTTGAACTCAGTCTACTTTCGTTGGTTTGATTTCGCAGAGCAGCTCAACAATTTTTCGTCCGCTTTGTATCACAAATGCCGGAGAAGGAAGCTTCGTCATGGCGTCCCTTCATATTTATAGCAGTTACCCCCTCTCTTCGGATCTCTCCCTTTTGCCGCCAAGAAATTTCCTATAAACTTTCTGACTTACCTAAACTGTAATTTCAAGAGTTTTGAAAGTGACTACATGCTTGCTACATTGCTGGCGGTAGTGTTCATGGACATTTAAAAATTTTACGGGTTCGATTTGTGAGATGATTGACCTCCTTTGATAGGCACTACATTTTTTTTGACTTGGCGTGGTCACGCCATGTACACGCGCTTTGAAATAGTTCATAAAAATGACTTGAGATTCTTCCGCCGTCGACACGTGTGGTTGACGTCACGTACCCCAGAGCGTGGGACCGAAGGTAATCACCCCCTCGTCACGTGTCAAATCCATGCTATCAAGAATCCAACTTTTAATTTAATTGTTATATAATGCATAATGTTCTTAGGGCACAAAGGTCATGGGTTCAATATTAAATCGTAACGACTGTGTTCCTCTACACTGACTATTTTGGCGAAATTTTCGTACAGCTTTCCGTTTAAGGGGTAATAATGACCATCTCCATAATTTTTGGTTTAGTTTCGTGAAAGTCCTAATCTTTACCCGCCTCGCCCAAAATCCAGATGTTGGCATAATCTGCCAGAAGAAAAAGAAGATAATTGAAATTTGACAAAATTATACGTTTTAGCCTGTAACGAACGGAAAACATCCTAGATCATTAAATTTTTCACTTTTTATCCGCGAAGAATATAGAAATATGCAGGCAATTTTAATGATGGTGCAGACCTTCGGAAATTCCTATCACATAACGGATTTCACAATCTCCGCTCAATTTGGAATGATATACAACCTTGGTCTTATGACTTTTTGCCGTATCTGTATCCCTTTTACGTTTGATTTTTCTCTATTAATCGATGTTAAGTCAATTTGGAATTTTCACATGCATAATTCATACCTTCAATTAGCCTACTTATATGAAATACAGAATCATGAAACTCTTCACGAAAATTGGCCCACCCAGTAGCCATATGTGAGCCAAATGCTATGTATGTAGCTGTCACATAATTATCCGAAAAGTAATGTAATGTGAGATAATCTTACAAAACCTTTACCCTGTTCCACGTTTCTAACTCAATATGACCCATGAATAGATGACATATCATAGGACCAGCCGTTTAGGCCACTGAATCAGGCGTGTCTTATGGTATAATCATTTGTCGATATGACGTACGTTTAGGAGCACTTAATCTGTAAATGAAGGTCTTCAATACTTTCGTATGTCGATCTATATATATTCACTGATGTCGATTTTTAGCGATCGAGAAAGGGTGGGTCTGCTATTGTAATCAGTACTCCCCACACCGACTTTGACTGGCAGTAGGAAAGGGTTCCTTCTCCAACTCCTGTGTAACTGTCATTAGTAAGGAAGGCCTACAATTGTAATGAATAGTTCCCTTCTCGATTGACTTGCAGAAGGCAAGTGAGCATGCAGTTTTGTTTAAAACTCCCCTACCCGATTGTGTTTGGCAGTAGGCAAGGGTGCCCGCCATTATAAAGAAATGTCCTCATCTAAAATGTGACTGGCATTAGGCATAGTGGCCTGCTATTTTGATGGAAACTCACCAACTTAGTGTGACTGGCAGTAAGCTGGCTGGCAGTAGGAAAATGGGCCTGGCATTATAATGATAACTGCACAACTCAATTTCGAGTGATAATAGGGTAATTGCCTGCCATTATAATAGAAACTCCTCAGCTGTAATCTGTCTGGAAGTAGGAAAGGGGAACTGCCATTTTAACGAAAACTCCCCAAATCGATTCTGTCCGCGCAGTAGGCAATAGGGCCTGCAATTATAATGTAAACTTCCCAACTCGATTGTGAATGGCAGTAGGCAAGTGAGCCTTCCGTTATATCACAAATCCGTAACAAACACTTTACTTTAGAAACAACGTACGGGGACCTCCCCATGCTCTTTCTCGGATAACGCTAAGAGACACGCAATTTTAAAACAATCATATTTACTGCATGTACACTATTTACTTCGATATTCGAATACAATGTAGAATACCGTAGCGAAGCACGGGTACATTCGCTAGTAATAAAATAAAGTTAAAACATAACTACTCAACAACAACTAAAAGAGTACAACAAGCAATTCCATGGAAGGAAATTATTACAAAAATACTACTAGTTCAACATTCTAAATCCAGCGTCATCATATACAATTTCTCACACAACTTACAGATTTTAGTAGTAGTAGTAGTAGTAGTAGTAGTAGTAGTAGTAATTTGCCACCTGGGTGAGAGCCCTAAATGGACATCAGTGGTGATTGATTGATTGATTGATTGATTGATTGATTGATTGATTGATTGATTGATTGATTGATTGATTGATTGATTCTTTCTTTCTTTCTTTCTTTCTTTCTTTCTTTCTTTCTTTCTTTCTTTCTGGCTAAAACTGACCCTAGCGTTGTAGCAGGTGATTAACAACGCACTGTCGGGGAAAACTCACAAGAGATTTTCCATTTAGTAGATAAAACTACAAAGGGAGATCTTTTGTAAACATAAAATATGTTGGGTAAAATAAAAGTAATATTTACGATTGTCCAGCTTCTTTTCGGCCGCTTAGCTCCCAATGGCCATGATCATTATAGGGGCCTGAAAACCAAACAAAATTGTTTATGGTTGACGGCAAATGAAACTCAATGCACGAGTCGCTATCATCATTACGAATAGGTAATTTAAGTGGTCTGTCTGAAAGAACTGTCTGCCGTTACTGAACATAATACCCTGGTACTTTCAATAACCCAGGCTCAGCCGGATACACCTCTATAGCATGTAATGTGTTTGTCTTTTAGCCTTTTTAACCTTTTTAACAATCGTATCGTGGTTTCATCTCCAGGGGGTCTGGAAATACTCATGGCCTCTTCCACTACTATTTCTTTTATCCCGTTTCTATTACTCATCTAGAAGGCTGTGTAGTACGAGCAAACGTTAGTGATGTTGTTTTTTTTCTCTCTCTTCCTTCTTTTTGTTTTATTTTTAGATTTGTTGTTGATTTTTCTTTCCCATTGTGTTTCTCATTTCATCTTGCGACAATATGAGCAAGCAAGACAGAGAGATGAGGTCTATAGAAGAAGGACCCTATGGCCCCTCTGTGGCGACATATCACGTGATTCTCACGTCATTGTGCCGCTGTCACAGACAACCGTAGGAGGCCCAGGAAAAGTTGTCATAAAGCGTGCGCGCTGGCTTGCAAGCAACACTTTCTTGTTCTTTTTGTTTGCATTTTAAACCTCCGAGCTATAGTGATTTCTTTTGTAGGTTCTAGTAGAGAAGTTCTTTGGTCAAAGTCCTCGTCTTCTTCTACTTACCCGCTAATGTTATACGCCTTTTGAATACGGTGACATTCAACAATACCTGCGCCGATTAGCCTTTTTACAATGGAGCATCACGTCGAAGTCAGCCATGTAATTATTAATCTGTTGTTGAAATACCTTTGCTCGTGAGCAATGATGTAAAATACTTTCGAAAGGTATGTGACTGACACAGGGGTGAACAACATGTAGAACTTACAAAACACATTAGACAAAGATATATATGGTCACTAGCTGTTACCTGAGGCTTCTCTCGCGTAGATGTCGTAATTTGTTAAAAGTAACCGTTCCTCAGTACTGCACTAAGACATTATTTGAAAATACAAGTACAAAAACTTACGGAAAAATTGAGTTTCATTTACCCCAGTACCTCTTTGTAAACCACGTTTGTTGTATTGCGTTTTGCTGCTATGATGACTAGGCCACTGGCAGAGCTAACTCTGGAACATGCAACATAGAACTGCCCATGTGAGAAACAGTCCTCTCTCAAATCAAAAACAAACCATTCATGTTTCCTTATTTTAAAGAAGATCCCAATACCAATTTCCATATCTGTAATATCTTCAGTTTTTGAGATACCGGTATACTGTTATATACTCATTTTAAAATTGACCTTATTTTTACTTTTTTTCACCCCCCATTAAGTCGATTTTACGAAAAAAGTATACGTTTTTAATTTTTAAAGGAGATTCCAAATACTAATGTTCATGTCTCTAACTTCTTCAGTTTTTGAATCATAAGTATCCTCATTAAAACAATTCAATCGTCGCCATAAGACGTATCTGTGTCGGTGCGACGTAAAGCCCCTAGCAAAAAAAAAATCAAGCACTTTTTCACTTCTTTTCACCCTTTTAAGTGGATTTACCGAAAACAAAAAAATACGTGTTTATTTTTAAATGAGATTCCAAATGCCAATTTTCGCGTTTATAACATGTTAATTTTAAAAAAATATATAGTAAATATACTCGTTTTAAAAATTCACCCATTTTCACTTCTATTCGATCCCCTTCGATGGATTTTCCGAAAACAAAAAAGTAAATGTTTCTTTATTTTAAAAGTCGATTTCAAAATACCACTTATAATGTCTGTACCATCTTCCGTTTTTTTTTTTTGAGATATAACTATCCACAATAAAAGAGATCAGCCCCTTTTTCGCTACTTTCCATCCCCTTAGGTGGATTTTCCGAAAACAAATAAGTACGTGTTTTTTAATTTGCAGAGGAGATTCCAAATACCAATTTTTACGTCTATAAACAGTTAAGTTTTTGAGATATAGATATACTCATTTAAACAGTTCACTACCATTTTCACCGCCTAAGCGACGGAATGTCCAAAAATCCTTTCTTAGTGCGCACCTAAACTGTAATATTAATACATCCCCAAAATTTCATTTCTTTATGTCGAGTAGCTTTGGATGGGCGGTGATTATACTCAGTCGGACTTAGGTTAACCTTTTATATCTACAGATAGATATTTAGTGGAGGCTGGTGATGAATTCAGCTAGGTGTGCATAGTTGAAATGTGGTATAGGAAACCTTGTATTAGTCAATTTTTTTTGAGAGGGCAGAGTTCTAAAATAAATTAAAAAATCCCATTCAGAAAGGCTGCATAGTGTTTACTTCACAGACGTTCCTAATTCCAGGCCTAGATGATATTAAAAGCAGGTATGTTTCCAAAATTACAACTCTGTTTGCGGAAGCACTTCAAATATTCTCACTCACAGGCAGAACACAGTCATCCGAGCGAGCTGGTCGTGCGGTGAGGTGCGCGCAGCTGTGAGCTTGCATTCGGGAGGTAGAGGGTTTGAACACCACTGCCAGAAGCACTGAAGGTGGTTTTCCGCGGTTTTCCATTTTCACACCAGACAAATGTTGGGGCTGTACCTTAATTCAGGACAGGACCGTTTCCATCTTACTCCTAGCCCTCATCTATCCCATCGTCGCCAAAGGACGTATCTGTGTCGGTGCGACGTAAAGCTACTTGTAAGAAAGAACAGTACCCCGTGATTGTCAACTTATCGATCAAGACTGGTAGCATAACCTACCGCACCAAATTACTTGTTGTTAAACATTCTTAAAAACAATCTGGTTCACCTCTGTGGTGTAGTGTTTAGTGTGAGTAGCTGCCATCCCCGAAGGTCCGGGTTCGATTCCCGGCTCTGGCAAGAAATTTGAAAAGTGGTACGAGGGCTGGAACGGGGTCCACTGAGCCTCGGGAGGTCAAATGAGTAGAGGTGGGTTCGATTCCCACCTCAGCCATCCTGGAAGTGGTTTTGCGTGGTTTCCCACTTCTCCTCCAGGCAAATGCCGGGGTGGTACCTAACTTAAGGCTACGGCCGCTTCCTTCCCTATTCGTCATCTATCCCTTCCAATCTTCCCATCTCCCACCAAGGCCCCTGTTCAGCATAGCAGGTGGGACCGCCTGGGCGAGGTATTGGTCATTCTCCCCAGTTGTATCCCCCAACCCGATATCTGACGCTCCAGGACACTGCCCTTGAGGCGGTAGAGGTGGGATCCCTCGCTGAGTCCGAGGGAAAAACCAACCCTGGAGTGTAAACGGATTAAGAAGAAGAAGAAGAAGGAGAAGAAGAAAAAAACAATCTGGAAACCAACATTCTTAATTTACCTATAGTCTTACTAATATTTACCACTGCACCATCCTGAGGGGGGGGGGGTTTCTGTCATGCACCATATTGGGCAACCATTTCTAATATGTGCGTCCCATTGGGTGACCTAACAATTGCTCCGGCTATTTTCCCCCCAATCACCCATCACTCTTACAGACAATTAAACGGATGAATGCATAATCAAATTGATGCTAAGTGTCGTTGGCTAAGTTCGGTTTAAATCCTCATTGTATAAACAGTTATCGCATCATAGAATTTTAGCGATGTCGTAACCTTCAATTTTCCTATCAGAATATTTGATATGGTAATCCTTGCATTGCCACGCGACATCTCTCAGGGATAATTAAATTGCATCCACGAACCATAATATTTTACGTGAGATCAACTGAGACACCTCATTTCCTCTTCAATAAATTATTATCGATACCATTCATCATCCTGAATCAATATTAGGTTTTTCAAGTCCAATCATCCGAATATAAGTGAAGAAAATAAATACAATATTTTTTTATGGATTAATTCAAAATTACTTAAACCCTAATAATATTAGCCTATCTCCTAAAATAATAACATCTAAATTGGGTAATCTATAATTTATTTCTTGATTCCGGAATCATAAAAGTAAATCTACTAATAATTATCATCATCAATTATCTTCTTCTTCTCTAACAAAGAAAATAAAATTTAAGTTAACTTCAATCTGATTCAACTATTCTTCTCCATTAGTTAAGCGCATCACAAAAATAAGGATAAGTTTTCTTGATTATAAAGTTGGAAGTACATTTTCTTTCTATTAAAAAAAATGTAGTATCATATTTTTAGGTTGAAAATAAATTTAAGTCCCTAATCCTAATTAAACTTCATAATAAAATTGTATAGTTTGAGTCCATCAGTTCTTGTTTCTTTCTTTTATATAAAAAAATGCTTATTTTCATCATTATCACATCAACATTCTGTCACTATCATTCACTTATTTTGATGTTATAACGTTAGCAATCACAAGTAAGTTCCAAATATATCGGCCCAAAAATGGCTATTTCAAATATATATTGTTCTTTAAATGAGAAATATTGGTCACCTCGACCATGTCATTTGGTTTAAAATATTCAAATAACACCTTAAAACTAAATGTAGGTATCGTACAAAGACTAATTATAATCGTAGTTCAAATAGAAATTGTACCTAACATGTTTTATGGTTTAGCAATATTTAATCAGGTATCTATAATTCCGTAGGAATGCATTTGGTGACCTATTTTATTTAATTGTGGTAGAGATTTTAAATTATGGGATTGTTCTATGAATTAAATTCATTCTTGACAACATGCTTCCAATAATATTCAGTACAACGTTGATATATATTATCTATGAAGACAACAAGTTTCCCTTCTTTTATTTATTCCCTACTTGGATATTTCCTTTGAAGACAGTTTATGGTAACCCATGTATGAAATCCGCGATGTATTTCATTGTACTCGTGTACCACTAACCCAATATATCTCGCATACCATATTTATATTTTGCCGCGTATGGCAAACATCAACATCGGCCCATAATACGCCGTATTTACCGCCACAATTATCCATAAACATATCACAGCGAATAATTATTCATAATTCCACATTAACATGCCACTAAAATCATAACTTCTCTACGTAAACATTTATCATCATCAACATGACGGCAAATCAACTTAACACCACATTACTGTACTATAACGGTACTCTTTTGTGTTAGAATTCATATATTATGCGCATAAACACATTAGCCTAAAAATGAAATGTATATATATATCAAATAAGTTAATATGTACTCACATTTCATTGCGTCGTATCAGCAAACACATATAGGTTATTCAGAAATCAACTATCTTCTTCAAGAATATAAAATTAGGGTTACGTCACTTTAAATACGATGTTTTTGTCCCATAATGGTTAAAAATTACATTCTGAATCTCTCCTTGCTCAGTTATAAGCATTCCTATCTTATGGCATTGATTGTAATTCCTGAAGAAATACCTATTCCCACATTAATAATAATAAGTCAACAAGGACAATCTCATTGCGAAGATGGTAACGACTGTGATTTTATCACGAAGAACTACGTAAAAACAACATACCAATGTTCACTATAATTACAACTACTATATTTACTGCATATTAATTTCAAGAAAATAAAGTAACTCTTTGGAACTTATCTTGCGATCACTGACGTTAGATGACTGGCTCTGGCTTCGATGTTGTCATCTTAGGATTGCGTAGAACGACTCCATCCTTCGTTATGTCACCATCAGGTTGTAGTTTTGGGACTCGGGATAGTAGAAACAGCTGGGCGGTTTCCGTCAGACAGCCGGCTCCATCTCCGATTTAGCCTCTCATCATGTTGTTGCAGTCAGTCATAAAAGAAAGAAACATTTCCAAATCTGGAGTTAATTTCACATCCATACTCTCAGGAATGTATATCAAGTTTGTATCTAAGATCAGGTTTTTAGGACAGTAATTCAAGGTTAATTCTTTGTAGCAATTTAACAGTTAGAATATATCAAGTTAGCTCTCTAAAAATTTCTCTTGTTCGGCTAATCAACCTATACTGCGTTATTCAACTTCATTCCTCGTACGGTCTTGAGCCTATACTCCGACTACTGTTTGGGTATTTTCTAACTCGCTCTTAACGATATTCCTTCGTATATATTTGATTTCCAAATATTCTTTCGCTTCGAAGGTTCTCCAGCCGGAAATTACTGCAATATCTCCCTTCTTATTTACTCAAAGATTGGCTTTACTTCTCGAGGATAAATTTACGTCGTTTTTCGTAACGGATTTTTTTTTGTTCAGCTACTTCTTCTTGTTTTAACAATCTTGAACACCTTCTATTATTTTATCACGGCCGCATGGATCCTTTATAACTTTCCGTCTCAGTCCGTGACCTAGGCATCTTTAATTCATCAAATAAATATCTTTGCCGTCACGTGCATGGCCTTCTTGAATATATACGTTCGTAAAATGTATACACTTCGAAATCACGGCCTATTTTACTTAATATATGCATTCTTTTCTGACGTATGGCCCAATTACGTAATCTTCGCGATCATTACCGTGCATGGCAAACTTATAATTTCGTACGACGACCTTTATTCCGATATCAGGACGATGAAAACGGTACACCACTAACATTAATCTTTTTTTTTTTCGTCAACTCTGTTGCAAACTAGAATTTCAGTTATCTTAAGTTAGAAATGGAACTAAGTAAATAAGTATAGTGAACTTACCGAGAAAGTGACTGTGCGGTTTGGGTCACGTACATATCAGCTTGCATTGGGTTCGAACCCCACTGTCGGCAGCCCCGAAGATGGTTTTCTGTGGTTTCGCAATTTCACACCAGGCCTATGCTGGGGCTGTACTTTAATTATTATTATTATTTTTTTTTTTTTTGCTAGTTGCTTTACGTTGCGCCGACACAGATAGGTCTTATGGCGACGATGGGATAGGGAAGGGCTGGGAGTGGGAAGGAAGCGGCCGTGGCCTTAATTAAGGTACAGCCCCAGAATTTGCCTGGTGTGAAAATGGGAAACCACGGAAAACCATTTTCAGGGCTGCCGACAGTGGGGTTCGAACCTACTATCTCCCGAATACTAGATACTGGCCGCACTTCAGCGACTGCAGCTATCAAGCTCGGTGTACTTTAATTAAGGCCACGGTCACTCACTTCCCATTCCTAGTCCTTTCCTATTACATCGTCGCAATAAGAGCCATCTTTGTCCGTGTGGCATAAAGCAGATAGTATATATATATGGTGATCTTTACAGATGGTACCATCGAGCGAATGGTTGTGCTGTTTGGGTCTTGTAGATGTCAGCTTGCATTCGGAAGATCGTGGGTTATATCCCCACTGTTGGCAGTCCTTTAGATTGTTTTCCGTGGTTTCCCATTTTCAACTGCAGGGAAATTCTGGGGCTGTACCTTAATTAAGGTCACATAAGCTTTCTACTCCTAGCCCGTTCCTATCCGGTCGTCAACCTTAAGACCCAACTGTGTCGGTGCATCGCGAAAAGAACAGCACATAGATGGCAGCAGGTGACAGGGAGGCACGCCACGTGTTTAGTGCAAGAAGAGTTCCAGGCGGTGTGCAAGCATGATACAGATTTTTATGCGCATGCACACTCGCTCGAATTAGCACACGTGGTACTTCTCCCTTACAGCCAAGGACCTTCCCCGTGAGCACTTCGTTCCCCCTCATCATCATGCCGTTCACTTACGCGAGTGCAAGGAGATAAGAATGTTGGAGAACTGAGTGCTGGCCAACTTGCAGAAACGCTTGTTTATCTGGACAGAACAGGAAATGGAACCTAAAAGAACAGTTTAAGTACTGGGCGTCCACATGCTGCAGAGGAATGCCCACTAGTCGCGACTGAATATATTCTTTTTTTATAATTTGTTTTGTAAGTCGCACCGACACAGGTAGGTCTTGTGGCGATGATGAGATAGGAAATGGCTAGGAGTGGGAAGGAAGCGGCCGTGGCCTTAATTAAGGTACAGCCCCAACATTTGCCTGGTGTGAAAATGGGAAACCACGGAAAACCATCTTCAGGGCTGCCGACAGTGGGGTTCGAACCTACTATCTACCGAATACTGGATACTGGCCGCACTTAAGCGACTGCGGCTATCGAGCTCGGTAATAAATAAATAAATAAATAAATAATAGTAAATAGTGGATCCATTGGGCCCCTGCTATCTTCAGACGTATCATTTCACTTGGCCATGAGTCTGTGCTAATTACACAGCCCTGAAATAACTTATCGGTCAATCTTTTGAAGAAGGTGTTGAATAAGCAAGGAAGTGCCGAAGAAAGGAGAGACATTCACAACAGACATGTTTTGTTACTTCATCCTGTAAGCGGACAACAATAGATTTGCACAAGCATTCAGAGCCACAGGTCTATTGTCAGTGCGAGTCTTAATGAACAGAAGAGACGGAGAACACAAGCGAAAGGTCAAGTGGCTCATCTTGTTAGTTAGAGTGTGTTATGGTATTGTGTTTCATTGTATAGCTTTCGTTGTTAAGACTCATCGATAAGTTTCATCACCTTGAATTCCCAGTATCAGGTTCCATTTTGCTGTAACATTTTCAGCCAAAGGATCAACTCTCAGGCAAGAGCTTACGTAAGATTTGGCCGTGGCAAAAAGTGTGTGGTTTTAGCGTTGTGATGTAACTAGATCAAATGCTCATTGAATAGATAATATCAAGTAAAACATTTAAGTTATAATGCAAATAATACACATCATCGGTTCTCTGCCTATCAGCAGGTTTCCGCATTCATTTTCCAAGCCGATACGTATTCTGCATTCCTTGTTTTAGTCTTCCAGTATCTTCCATTAATTTTCACACTGTTCATCATCCGATACCTATCAAATTTCTCCCTGCAACCTTTCCTTCCAGTGCCTGTGTTAATAAACATTTCCTTCGTAAAGTCCGGCTCCATGGCTAAATGGTTAGCGTGCTGGCCTTTGGCCACAGGGGTCCTGGGTTCGATTCCCGGCAGGGTCGGGAATTTTAACCATCATTGGTTAATTTCGCTGGCAAGGGGGCTGGGTGTATGTGTTGTCTTCATCATAATTTCATCCTCATCACGACGCGCAGGTTGCCTACAGGAGTCAATTCAAAAGACCTGCACCTGGCGAGCCGAACATGTCCTCGGACACTCCCGGCACTAAAAGCCATACGCCATTTCATTTTTCCTTCGTAAACAGTGGCCTAACCAATTCCTCTTTCTCTTTTGAATGGTTCCCAGTATTGTCCTTTCTTCACCTACTCTTTCCAGTACTACATCATTCCTTAATTTGTCTTGCCAGTTGATCTTCTCTATGTTTCTCCATACCCACATTTCAAAAGATTTCAATCTTATCTCTTCCTTCATTCTCGAAGTCCAAGTCTCAGACCCACAAAGAGCAACGCTCCGCTAACCTCTTCTTAAGGTCCATATTCAGTGGACCACTCTTCAGTAAATACAATACACAAATAACAAAGTAGAATAATAATGCACGAATTGTTAATTTTTCTTAGCACGAACTACTTAGCTACATGATGCTGCAGAACCAATTACTTTTTTAATGATTCATGGAATTTTCAAAAAATATCTTTAGGATCTAACCATAATTTATTGCTACCAGTAACTCTGAGTTACTTCTGACACGCTGTACTATCTGATCAGTCCATTAGTGGAAATAAACTCAGTAAAGGGATTCGAACCTGGGATGCTAATATTTTTATTTTTTTGCTAGTTGCTTTACGTCGCACCGACACAGATAGGTCTTATGGCGACGATGGTACAAGAAAGGGTTACGAATGGGAAGGAAACCACGAAACACCATTTTCAGGGCTGCCGACAGTGGGGTTCGGACCTACTATCTCCCGAATACTGGATACTGGCCGTACTTAAGCGACTGCAGCTATCGAGCTCGGTGGATGCTAATAATAAAGCCTAGGTTTGACATATCTATTTTTTATATCTCTGAATATATTAACCCAACTTTGTTCTAAACTCCCTCTTTTTGTCATTTTCCACAACACTCTTCTTCCTGGAAAACTCTACATCCATGCTATCCTCATTTACGAAATCAGAATTATATTACTTTACAGTGCTTTACAAAGGTCTGAAAGAAAGTTCAGTGTATATCGATAAACGTAAACTGTCGATAGTACCGGCAATCAAAGGATAATGGAAAAAGGTAAAGATAAAAGATAATAATAGAATTAAACTTTAATTAGCGTACCCTTGCGAGAACTGCCGCATGTGGAAGCCCGAAACCCCCTGCTTACCACCACATCCGTACGAAAGGTAAAAGATGTTAGCGAAACGTGTTTATTTGTTTGAAAATAACATAAACCTTACTTTCAATTTACAAATGGACTATAAACAAACAAATAAGAGCAATACAATTGCTATAAATAAGCAAAAATAATTATTCACAAAAAAATACTTATATTAGGGTAGAGTGGTATAATTTCGCTATAAGTACAATTCCGATCAAACTAAGAAAACCCACTGTATTTCATTCTTCAATGTTGTTACCACTTACGTGTGACCGGCTGTGGGAAGAGTGAAGCAGCTTCTTTGTCAATGTGAAAAATAATAGGCCTACAACTCTTTCTATTGGTTTGCAAAAAAACTGCCGATTTTACATAGCAAGGTGACAGTTACATAAATGTATTTTACGTTGTTATAAGTTTGAAGCTGTCTTTGCTAATCTCTGGGACCTTTTCTTGAAGTGTAAAGTGTTATTTATAATAACAACGCTATATCTCTACGAACCTTAAGACGGGAGTATGATACTGCGAGCACTGCCTCTCGTATTTCTCTGTAACTAGTTGATGGATCCATTGTTGAAGTACATGCGGTACATTTTCGATCGGATGGAGTGGTACAATTTCGATCATGGATGTTTGGATTTTACTCACTGCAGGTGCCGGGGTATAGTGCGCATTGGTATCACCCAAATATCACTATAAAATTTGTCACAAATGGAACATAATAATTGCTTTTACACATATCAAGTGAAAAATCCCTGGCAAATTAAGAAATATTTGATTTTTGGAGAATATTATGTATACGTACTTTACCACTTTACAAGTACATTTGGTGTTGCGCTCACAGTGACACACGTATGTCTTGTGTCTTACACTTTCAACGATTTCGTATGTGATATCTGTGTTCACTGAAGTTCTTTGCTTTTTCTTTGCTTTCGTTTCATTGCTTCACTTGTCAAACAATCATTTCATGAATTGTATCGCGATATGCAATATTTAATAGGCGACAAAATGGTATGGCCAATGTACATAAGAAAAATTCAGTGGACTAGTGATTTAGTGGTCCAGGGATCGAGCTACTTTCGTTCGAACAGAAATAAAAATATTTATTGGTCCAGGGATCATGCTATTTTTCTGTTGACCTCCATTTTGCTTTTGAATTGGCCGTTCTAGTCATATGGACAAAGATAATGAGAATCTACAGACATAGCATTCAAGAAAGTAACAAAAGACGGCACCAGCAGCGGAGTACGACATAAACCAGTCCTGTCTAAAAGCCTTAAGTATGTTTTCATATTTCTCAAATAACGACGGTATTTCTTAATTTGCCAGGGATTTTTCACTTGATATGTGTAAAAGCAATTATTATGTTCCATTTGTGACAAATTTTACAGTGATATCTGGGTGATACCAATGCGCATCGTACCCCAGATGCCGCACAGAAGGTCAGCAGAGAAGGCTTATATGAAATGGTCAATTATGCACCTTCATTGACCTTCAAGTCAGTTGGTTATCGAAGAAACACTACCCGTGCCTAAAATTCCTGAGACTCCTTCACACCGTCAACCCAAAATGAATCATCATTCTGTCGCTGAATGTAACTTAATGAATGACTGCAGTTCAGTACTAATTCAACACCACATAACTCAACCATTATGGAAAATGCTGCAACATCAGCTTTTAATGTTAAAAGCACTGTATCACCCGACGAATCTACGAAAAAATCTTACCATCACCTGAAAAGAATTTCACCCCAAAAATGTGAAAAGTATTCATAACATTTAGTATCAGGTCAGCATTTTAAGTTAAGTTCAAAAATATATTTTTAAGAATGACAATAGCGCAAGTATAAATCAAAAGATAACCGGCATGTCAAGTACATAAACCTTCAAAAGGGTACATTTTAACGAGAGCATTCGGAAGACAACCAGTGTGCATTTTTTTATCTGGATTATATCTGTAGGAATTGCGTGATAAAGGACCGCGGATTCAGTGCCAGGACTGCAATGCGTGATCATGAAATATGTGTTGAGGATAAAAGGAAAGATAGTAGTATAAGTCACGGGTTCAGCCGCCACCACCACCACACCCTCCGCAGAGGCCTCCTCCGGATTGACTGCGCTGGCTAAGACTGCATGCTTAACCTCACATCCGCCATCTTGGAGTGGCTTAACCTTACTTTTTACGCGTAAGAGAGCAAGTCTAACATCATGGAAGGGCCTAACCTCAGTTTTACGACGAGATGCTCTTCCTGACGCCTAAGAGAGCGAGCATAACCTCACAGACGCTATCTTGGAGGGGCTTAAGCTTATTTTTACGTGAAAGACAGCAAGCCTAACCTCATGGAGGGGCCTAACCTTAGTTTTACGGCCGGATGCCCTCCCCGACGCCATCTTGAGTAGTAGGGCAATGGGTATTATCTATATGTTATTTTGAGTAGTAGGGCAATGGAGATTAGCATAAGAGAGCACACCTAACCGCATGGACGAGCCTAACCTCAGTTTTATGGCCGGATGCCCTTCCCGACGCCAGATGCATAAGATGGCAGCTATACACAGCTCCTTATGAGACTCCGTAAGGGCGCTTGCGCAAGATGGCTGCTGCTCTTAGAAGACTCCCTAGGGACGCTTGCACAAGATGGCGGCTATACGCAGGCTCTTATGAAGAAAGCTAGCTTAGAAGCTACTGCACAAGATGGCGGCTGCTGTTATGAAGACCCTTATGCATGCGGTGGAGGGCAATTTGAAATTCCGCGTGCTCTTGTTTGTCAAAAAAGCCACGTGCTTTCTGACTGCGGCCATCTTTAATCAACAGGGCATCGTGCTGCCATCTTTAGCTACTACCTTAGGTACGTGGTAGCGGGCAATTTGAAAAATTCCACGTGCTTTTTTGACAGCGGCCATCTTTAATCAACAGAGCATCGTGCTGCCATCTTTAGCTACTACCTTTGAAATGTGGTGGCGGGCAAATTGAAAAATTCCACGTGGCCCGAAGTTAAAGAGGCTAAGCCTATACTACGGAGGTGACTGAATGGATAGAAAATGTAAATCACAAAAGAAAGAGATAAATTTTAAAGTTTACGAAATCATAGTCACCTCAATACCAAATTGAAGGGTAATAAAATAGGGTTCATACTCGTTATTCCCTAAGTTAGACTAAGGTCTTTAGACTTTTTTGAAAAATTACATTTTACTTTACACAACGAAATAATTTGAAACCTTCCTCTCAAACTAGCTGTCTGAGGTTATTATAGGATTACAAGATATCTGCCATTACCTTGAGTTGGCGAGTCTTCCGGAGATGAGCCAGGCTAGCTCCGTGCCTCCTCTACAAACACACTCAACTTCTTGACGCACTGGAGCGATCGAAAAGGAAACATGGCCCGAAAGGTCCCAGCTTATACAGCGGTTAGGAAGGTTCCAGAATTCTCTGGACCGAAGCCCTGGACACACCCACAATTACTATTGGTTGATAAATAATTATCAAAAAATTCTTGATTGGCTAACAATTTAAACAGGCGGGAAGCGATAGAGGTGCTAGTAACCTTAGGACACCAAAAACAATCTGCATACTATTCACTTTACAAAACCTTGACACAACAAAATTTTCTTGAAATTTAATTGCCCATCCTGTCACCAAAGGGAGCACATAAATCGACAGTAGAGTCGTCTGGAGATAAAGTTCTAAACTTCCTCAGAAATGAGTTTCACTGTTCATATAACAGATGGCCTTCTGAAAGGCGCTTAGTTTGAATGTGCGGAGTTGGTGTACCTCCGATACATAAACAATATTCAAAGTAATGATACAGTCTTATTGGCAGTGTTTTCTGTTTCGCTTTCATACAAAGATATTAGAAATATCTTTAACCTAGAGAAAGCTATGTAAGTTGTACATGCAAGAACACGGGATTGGGCAAATACAAGTCAGCTCTCTGTAATGTTTGACGTTGTGAATTATTAATAGTCGTAGCGCAGGCAATTTTAATCGAACCGACAACATACTACCTATACTGAAATAAGACGCAAAAATGTTGTATTAAAAGGAATCTTAGAATGTCTTCTTTATGACAAATAAACGACAACTTAGAGATAGTTCGATGGCAAGCGGTAGATGGTAGAAGAAGTAAGACCTAACTGATGGAGGTGGTGGTCATGATTATAATTTTTTTATTTTAACTTCAATCAGAGGGAAAAGTGGAAGGCGTCCGACACTTCGACAAATGGAGTTATCGCCCAATAAATGACAAGGGCCACGAAGGGAGTGAATACATTGATCATGAGAGGTCGGATAGGATAGACGAAACTGAGAAGCATGGCACATGTAACGCTTCACATACTTAATTCCCTGAGTTCTGTTTTCTAGAAATTCAGCCACCTGTTCAATCCCTCTTTTGACCAGTGCAATCTGACGCTGACGAAAGCCTATGTGGCCACCTAGAACCAAAGGGTAAAAAAAAAAAAAAAAAAAAAAAAAGAAAAAAAAAAAAAGGATCGTGCAGTGATGAACTTGCTCTACCGTACCTAATAATGCTCTGAAATGGCCACTGGTTCACTCTTTCTTATTAAGACAGTTCCTTTCTTCTATGAGATCTATATTTGTTGCAGAACTGTTAGTTATGTACAAGCCATAGAGAGTTTAATACCGAAGTTCCACCCGAGAAAAGACATTGGATAATGTTGATTGGAGATTCTGAAAGTGATCAGGAACAGACACCGAGACAGAAGAATTATCTATAGTCTGTATAAAAATCAGTCTGCAATGATAGAAGTCGAAGGTTTTGAAAAGCAATCCAGAAAGGACTGAGACAAGACTGCAGTTGGTCCCCTCTCCTTTAAGGCAGTATAGGAACTCAAAGAAAATTTTGGAAATGGAATCACAATCCAAGGAGAGGAAATCAAAATTGCTATGATATTGTTATTTTATCTGAGACTGCAGAAGATCTGGAGAAACTGCTGAAAGGTCTGGACACGGTCTTGGAGAAGGAGTAGAAGATAAAAGTAAATACGTCTAAAACTAAAATAATGTAATTGAGTCGAACGAAGTCAGGTGACGCAGGAAATATTAGATTCATACTAGGTTAATGTCCACGGTGGGGGAGGGG
The DNA here is from genome assembly GCF_040414725.1 of Anabrus simplex. Lineage (NCBI taxonomy): Eukaryota > Metazoa > Arthropoda > Insecta > Orthoptera > Tettigoniidae > Anabrus > Anabrus simplex. The sequence continues at coordinate 97,684,581 of NC_090275.1, read as the reverse complement.
GGGGGGGCTTGCTTAGGAATGTTAGACGCAACAGAATAAGACCTAGAATTGCAGCAGCATTCTCACAGAAAGGTTACGAGGCACATGAAATAGCATGTATTCCTGGCGGTGGAAGCAACCGTAGAATAGATATAATCGCAATTGACCAAGAAAAAGACTTTGCACATATTAGATGTAAGGTCGACTCAAATCAGCTAGCAGAGGTAGACGAGGAGAAGCGAGCCATCTATGAACCAACCATCAGCTACTTCAAAGAATCATACATCTCCTGTATAAGGGTCGTAAGACTTTTCATCGGAGCAAGAGGAACCATATCAAAATTCTAAGACTAGTTTTTCAAAAGTGTGGACATTCCCAAGAATCAGTACTATGATTGGCCATTAAAGGCCCCGTCTAAATTGTTAGAAATCCTCTCTATAGTACTCTATACGAGAAGTGTTAACTCTAGAAGATATTTATATTTTCTTTCCACCCGTTTTGAATCCAGCCAATCCCAAATTTCTGTAATTAATTTTCAACCTAGCACAGCCTTCTTATTCGATTTGGAGTGTAACCTTTCAAACTGACCAATAAATTGAGAGGGTGTGGCTGGTTTATTCGTGAAAGGTCTCGAACTTTCCCCGAGGGTTTATAAACTGCGGATTTTCTCGTCACTTGGCCAATTGATCGTCATCTAACCTAGTGTGTGTGTCAAGCAGGAGGCGGGAGGCGCCTCTTTCATCAGGCAGCAGTACACCGACAAGGCAATGGCCACTTAACATCTTTATCTCTTGCTAGCTCTGCAGTTTAACGCGAGGGAGAGGTCCGAAACTTTAACTATGTAACCTACTTTTCTGAAAATGTAACTTCGGCCGGCTTATGTAATAACTTCATAAAATCTTCAACTGTAAATCGGGGATAAAGAGTGATGTACCCTCTCGAGCTCCCCTTCATATTGGTTTGAGGTGACTACGCTTTGTAACTGGTTTTCTTCCTTTCCGTAATGTCTTAATTTATTCTTATACGAATCACCTCCATAGTTTGGGAATAAATCCTGTTTCATCGGCCTAGTGCCCTTTAGGTTTTAAGAATTCACATCTAGGAGTGCTAGTACACGCCTCCATTCAATTTGTGTTTCGGGGCATTTACTTAATCTGTTCTTTTCCGCTAAGGCCCAATTGGTTGGGTACTATATACCCCTGTTTCAATTTTTTTAAGTTGTGCCTTGGTGGCGAGTGATGGTAATTTTCTGATATTGCCTTGAATACGCTTGGAAAACTGATAGCACGTCAGCTCTTTTATAGTGTTGTAAAAGTGCCTCTGGGAGGCTTGATATTGTGAGTTCGGAGCAAGCGCTCCATGTATTGAGGGATTTCTGCCCTTGTGCAAATTTGTGCTTTTGGTAAATTTGAGTTAGGAGCTCAAGAATTGTAAAGTGAGGGTCTTGAAGCCCAGCTTTTCTTTTTAACAGTCACTAAATTTTGGATTTTGTTCTTGTCTAGAATTCGTCAGTGTACCTGACATTTCATTTGTATGAAAATTTTGTTATTTAAGAAAATATAACCTTCAGTTTAAGTTTTAAATTCTTTTCTTGACATTGTAGTAAGACCCATTCACCCTGGCACCTTCTTTCACCTCTTCTGCTCCACAGATAACTCCGTAACAATAATAATAATAATAATAATTATTATTATTATTATTATTATTATTATTATTATTATTATTATTACTATTATTATTATTATAAAAGTATAAGTATATAAGTATAAAATCAACATAATCAACATAATCATCCATAAAACAAAACTAATTAAATAAATCTTAATTCTATTATTCTGTCAATCCTGAACTATCTCAGTGTATCGAACAGATTGCTTATAGATTATCTGACCACCTCAATCCTCACTTCAACCTTGATCTATAGTTTTAAAAACTTGTTTCCCTAAAAATAAAGGTAGATAACTAACACCATATGTTCTAATAAAGGGTATAAACCATATTGATCCTAAAAAATTAGATATCATAAATATCTTTAAGGATAATAAGTTATAAGATAAAGAAAATTTAGATACCTCGTATCCAAATCAACCTCCTAACACTCTTACAATTAAAGCTAATAATTTTAAAGCAATTGGTAAACAAATCATAGAAGGCGATGGGAATATAACTCAACTTAATATATTATTATTATTATTATTATTATTATTATTATTATTATTATTATTATTATTATTATTATTATTATTATTATTATTATTATTATTATTTCCTGGTCTTCACTCTACTTGTAACAAGCACGCAGCTAAGAGACCATGTGGTGAAGTTTTACACCAGACCCGGTGTTTGGTGACGTCGGTACTGCACTCAACCGGGCGCCGACCAGTCAACCTATGACTCACGAGTCACTGAAAGGTCACTTGCGAAAGGCTGAATGAAATTAACTAATAAACATTTTAATAAAAACAACACAAGGTTAGTCTCGGCCCAGCAGGTGAATGAATACTTCATGAATACAGAAGACATCGAGTATTGCCATGACTAATCTCTGTCCAAACATCGGCGAGCGCAGAGACATCACAACAATATGTCTCCTAGTTACTATTATTTGGCAGTCAACGCATGCGCATTGGAGGGTAATGAGGCGCGACCTCCCAACGGGAACTCGACAGTCCGTGCATACTAAACACCCGATATCATCATATACACCTGTTGTTGAAACTCAAAAGTGAGAGAATAAGGCGTGGAATTGATTTCGAGCCAAAACTCGATCACACAACAAAGAGACAGCTGAAGACAGTGTTAGGAAAACGAACATCACGTTCCGTCTTTCTCACGGCAGGCTCCTGGCCATATGAGCGAGAAGAAGTCATCTAGTTCTGCCAAGGACAGGATTATTCTGATTCATTCCTTTGCCTGGAAATCCATGCCTGGCCAGTTGAGTGTATCCCAGACATGTTTTACATCTGAACTGCACCGGGCGAGTTGGCCGTGCGGTTAGAGGCACGCAGCTCTGAGCTTGCATCCGGGAGATAGTGGGTTCGAGCCCCACTGTCGGCAGCCCTGAAGATTGTTTTCCTTGGTTTCCCATTTTCACCCCAGGCCTTAATTAAGGCCACGGCCGCTTCCTTCCCCCTCCTAGCCCTTTCCTATCCCATCGTCACCATAAGACCTATATGTGAAGGTGCGACATAAAACCAATAGCAAAAGAAAAAAAAACATCTGAACTGCAACTGTGCATCCGAAAAAAAAAAATCATAATTCCTGGTACTGTCTGCTGTGGCGGTTGTGAACACTGTTTAAAAGTATGTACAACTCGTCAACCATCCCATTTTGACACTAACGAGAGGAAAAATATCCCATCTTTCTTATTTTTCTTAATCCGTTTACCCTCCCGCGTTGGTTTTTCCTTCGGACTCAGCGAGGGATCCTACCTCTACCGCCTCAAGGGCAGTGTCTTGGAGCGTGAGACTTTGGGTTGGAGGATAAAACTGGGGAGGAGGACCAGTACCTCGCCCAGACGGCCTCACCTGCTATACTGAACAGGGGCCTTGGTGGGGGATGGGAAGATTGGAAAGGATAGACAAGGAAGAGGGAAGGAAGCGGCCGTGACCTTAAGTTGGGTACCATCCCGGCATTTGCCTGGAGAAGACGTAGGAAACCACGGAAAACCACTACGAGGGTAGCTGAGGAAGAAATCGAACACCCCTCTACTCAGTTGACCTCCCGAGGCTGAGTGGACCCCGTTCCAGCCCTCGTACCACATTTCAAATTTCGTGGCTGAGCCGGAAATCGAACCCGAGCCTCTGGAGGTGGCAGATAATCACTGTAACTACTACACCACAGAAGCAATCTACGCCAGTATTATTATTATTATTATTATTATTATTATTATTACTGCCGGTCCCGCGGTCTTCGGGTAGTGTGGCTGCCTCTCACCAGGAGGGCCCAGGTTAGATTCCCGGCCAGCTCAGGGATTTTTACCCGGACCCGAGGGTTCGTTCGAGGTTCACTGTGCCTACGTAAATACAATTGAGGAACTAACTGATGGTAAGATGTCGATCGCAGTCTGTACAATGAAAAATAACGGCCTAGAAGATTCGTCGCACTGACCATGCGTCAACTCGTAATCTGCAGGCCTTCGGGATGACCAGCGATCACGTATATAGAATGGTTACTAACAGGCTCACAAAGAAAATTTTAAACTTAGTTTTAGCAATGAAAAATCACAACAATTGGATAAAAGAAATCAGTGAACATTAATGAAGAAACCACTCAAGATAGAATAAAATTCAGGACTAAATTCCCAGAAACAAATTTTCTGTAAAGCCCACCGGATTAAATACAAAATGGACTGAACATCGTAAAAAGGAACACAGCGAGAAGATGAAGAGATATTGGGAAGAGAAGAAGAAAGAAACAAAAATGTGCTGATAAGTTCAAAGGCGCTTCTCAGTTGTGTATAACGAATCAAAAAAGTAGGCTAATTAAGGGGTCTAGAATTTTTTTTCATTTTCTCACAAATCTTGAGCCTTACTATTCTTTTAGGAATACTCACATTTTTCTTTTGATTTTTCAGTAGCTATACATTCATTTCTCTCATATTACTGTTGGTATGCATTGCTAGATTTCTTCTTTACGCGTGGTGTATTACAACTTATGGATTGTACTGTAGCAACGCTGTACCTTAAAAATATAGGAATACTGCACAGGTCTCTTAATGGTTCTTCAGAAGTTGACCACAGCGTTTTTGAGACTCTTATACAAGCAGAATCGACCTTTATCAGTCGGGTAAGAGGAAGAGGAGAAAGGAGGATATACAAATAAATAAAAATAGAAACGAAGGATAATCCAAGGTATGAGCCCCTCCCTGCATGTGGAGACACCTGCCGATCAGTGCCGGAGGCTCGCTGCATGACATTGCAACATTCCCCTGGAGGAAGCAGGCGATAACACGAGAAACAATTGCCTGCACACAACGACCAGCTGAGGAGGAGGGGTATGTTGATGAGGCTGCCCTGAGGCCAACAGCTACCTCGTATTCAGCCTCCCATATCTCGGCTCAATAATCCCATAGGGCAAGAAACTGTTTGGCTGGAGATCAAATGTTCCGAAAATTCATTTCCTGGCACATCAAATGATGTGAGATGACCTACATATTTCGTAAAGAAGAGACGGTTGTAGCTAGTGAGAACATAACTGATACACCATCTGTGGTTTCTCTTGAAGTATTGAATTTGTGAACAGAGTTGCCAAATGGCAGAGCTGGGAACATGGCGGCTGGTGGCGTTTTTATTAATGTTCTTGTCCGATCAAGAAATATGAGCTGAGGTACTTGAGGATATATTTTTTCAAAACGTATAACGACCTCTTGAATGATCAGGAGTGGAAGAAAAGGTAAGTCAACTTCCTTCAGAACTGAGAAAAGCGACATTTCAATTCAAAACGTTAGCAGGTAAAAAAATAAAAAGTTACAAAATCATATGTTTTGAATAACTGAAGTACGAATGCAGTATATCATCGCTCCCGATTACAACAAAAAGTTGAATTAGCTGGGTTTCTTTCCCTAAGCCTTCAATTGATACTGATGCTGTTTCGTGTAGGTTTTCATGTGTATTTTCACGCTGTGAAATCTAATTGAGCGAATCGGCCGTGGGGTTAGGGTCACGCAGCTGTGAGCTTGTGTTTGTAAGATAGTGGGTTCGAAACCCACTGTCCGCAGCCCTAAAGATCATTTTCAATGGTTTCCCGTTTCGACTCTTTGGCTGAATGGTCAGCGTACTGGCCTTTGGTTCAGAGGGTCCCGGGTTCGATTCCTGACCGGGTCGGGGATTTTCATCTTCATTGGTTAATTCCAGTGGCCGGGGACTGGGTGTTCGTGCTGTCCCCAACATCCCTGCAACTCACATGTCACACATAACACTATCCTCCACCACAATAACACGCAGTTACCTACACATGGCAGGTGTCGCCCATCCTCATAGGAGGGTCAGCCTCACAAGGGCTGCATTCGGCTAGAAATAACCGCACGAAATTATTATTATAATGGTTTCCCATTTTCACACAGGACAAATGCCGGGGAGGTATCTTAATAATTAAGGCCACGAACGCTTCCTTCCCACTCCTAGCCCCTTCCTATCCCGTCGTCGCCATAAGACCTACAGTACCTGTGTCGGTGCGACGCAAAGCCAATCGTAAAAGCAAAAAATTCAAATTGAGTCAAACCGTGAAGTTTCGTAGTTTAATTAACGTCCGAATAGTGACTATCATTTCAGCCCATATTTTGCCCACCGAAATGACTGGAGCAGGGCCATGTCATGTCTATGGACGCATTATGCTGCGTTGGTTTCAATATAGCTGGGAACGTGAAAGTGCGATATGAAAATGAGCATTTCTTTTATTATTTTATTTTGGTGGAACGTCGCATTAACTCATCGAAGGTTTTCGGTGACACAAGGATGAGAAGGTGTTACGATTAGGATGGTAGCGGCCGTGGCCTTAATTAAGGTACAGCCCCAGCATTTGCCTGATGTGAAAATGGGAAACCACGGAACATCATCTTTAAGGCTGCCGACAGAGCCGTTCGAACCCACTATCTCCCAAATGCAAGCTCATAGCTAAGCGACCATGAAAGTGCCTCCGTGGCTCAGGCCGCCTCCTAACGCAGCGGTCCCTGGTTCAAATCCCGGTCACTCCATGTGAGATGTGGTCAAAGCGAAGGCGGGGCAGGTTTTTCTCCGGGTACTCCGATTTTCACTATCATCCTTTCATTCCAGCAACACTCTCCAATGTCATTCCATTTCATCTGTCAGTCATTAAGAATTGCCCCAGAGGAGTGCGACAGGCTTCGGCAGCCGACACAGGTCCTATCCTTACTTCTGAATAGGGGCTTAATTCAAACCATTCCTGACCGGACCGAGTGACTGGAAACAGGCTGATGATTTTCATTTTGATTCTCCCAGGATGGTAGTACAGTGACCGAGACTGAATCCAGCTGCATCAAGGCTAATGCAGTGAACTCACAGTTGCGGTGAAGTAGGCAACCGGATGAAACTATCTTTATAGACGGACTTTGCAGTACGAAACGGAAAGCTGGGTGGTTTCTGGATATCTTAATCCTAAGTGGTGGTGGAGATTATAGTTTTAAGTGGAAGTACAACTGGGCGACCATCCTCTACCTGCACTAATCAGAAGGAAGATAGAAGAGTTCCAATACTAAGAAAAATGAAGGTGTCGTATAAAGAAGGAGAAAGGCCACAAAGGGCGTGAAAATGAAACAATCCCCAGGATTCGCAAGCCTAATACCATCGGGGTCAAAAAAGAAAGAAGAGGCGACCAAGAGAGGTCGGATAGGATAGATGACAGTGAGGAGCTTGACACAAGAAAGAGGATGTAATACGAGAGTCAATTAGAGAGCCCATGGTCGCCAGCTCTCGTTCAAAATATCAAAGTCCCTGGCCCCCTTTTAGTCGCCTTTTATGACAGGCTCGGGATACCCTGGAGGTATTCTACCAACCAAATCCACAGGGGGGGGGGGTGTTACTCATAAATTCGAAGTAAGAGACATGAAAGTAACGAGAAAGATTGCTGAAACAAACAAGTTGGGCCAATGGCAGAAGGATGTTCGGAATGAGAAGATAAGGCTAAGTTAGGACTGAAGTCTATGGAGGAAGTTGTGTGTATAAACCGGGTTCGGTGTTGGGTTCATCTGAGGTGAATGGAGGAGGATAGATTACTTAGGAGAATAATGCCCTCGATCACGGAAGGTTACAGAAGTACAGGAATGCCAAGGCGACGATAGACTTACTGTAGACTCAGTTTCTAATGATTTAACGATAAGTAGTATGGAAATAAACGAACCCACAGAACTACTAGGCGTATGCATACCTCTTTTCCGGTTTCACTAAGAGAAGGCGCCAGCGAACAGTACGCAGCGTATGAATTTGACACATCCTGTACGTCACTTTGTTCGTCTGACATTAACCTACCAACACACACAAGTTTAGTCCGCCAAACACTAGCGTCTGTATTGTCATCGTTCACTGATCATGTCGGCGTTTGTGCCTGAGTAAGAACATTTGCAGCACGCATTGCTTTTCTTATTTAATCAAAAGAAAAAGGCTGTGAAAAGTCATCTTTTCCTGGTAGAAACATGAACACACTCCATCGATTAGAACATGTGAGACATGGTTTAAACGTGGTGATTTCAATGTGAAAGCCAGTGCGCGCTCTGGACTCAAACTCAAGAGCAATTGGCAGAATGTGCCACAAAAAAATAACCAGCAGACGTTTACGAACAATGGGGAAAGTCAATAAACTCCCATACGATTTGAAGGAACGGTAAATGGAAAATCGCAAATTCACTTGTGAAATACTGCTTCAACGTCACTAAAGAACATCACTTCTGTACTGAATCGTGAACGCGTGACGAAAAATGGATTTATTTTGAAAACGCGAAGCAGAGAAAATCATGGCTATCACCTGGCGAAGCCGGTCCTTCAACACCAAGGCCAAATCGCTTCGGCAAGAAGACCATGCTTTGTGTCTGGTGGGACCAGAGCGGTATTGCGTATTATGAACTCTTCAAGCCTGGCGAAACCGCTAATGCACAACGCTAACGCCAGCAAATGATTAATTTAAATCTCGCATTGATTGAAAGACGACCGGAATGGTCCAGAAGACATGACAAAGTGATTATGTTACACGACAATGCGCCGTCTCACACAGCAAAACGAATGAATGACACCTTGAAATCGCTTGGATGGAACATCCTTCCACACCCGCCATACTCTCCCGACCTGGCGCCATCTGACTATCACCTCTGAGCATAAATGGGGAACGGGCTCACAGAGCAGCACTTCAGCAATTTCGAGGAAGTTGGAAAATAGCTCGACGAGTGGTTTGCCACAAAATACAAGCAGTTTTTCTGGTATGGTATTCATAACTTACTTGAAAGATGGGCGAAGTGTGTAGAAGCCGATGGCCAATATTTTGATTAAACAAAAAGTGAATTTCCCTTCAAAATTACGAGTTTTCTTTAGCACGACAAACCGGTAAAATATGCATATACCTTGTAATTTGAAATAGAAGATTGTGGAGGCGTTGTACGTGCCAGTGCACCATTAAATCACTAGCAAAAGGAAAGAAAATAACAGGCAGTAAATAAACATTAGAGTGAACATTCTTCTTCTTCTTCTTCTTCGATTTTCTAACGTGGCATCGAACCATCATCCTTGTTGGCGAACCGAGCACGTCTTTACCGCTTCAGATACACAGAGAGGTGGTGGTGACTATTGTTTTAAGAAGAAGTACAACAGCTGGGCAACCATTATCTCTGAACATTAATGAGAGGGGAAATGAAAGAGGGCCGGTACTTTGAAGAATGAAAGTATCGGCCACAAAGGACGTGAAAATAAAAGACTCCCTAGGCCTCACGAACCTAATACCATCGGAGTCGGAAGACAACAAGAGTTGACCAAGAGAGGTTGAAACGAAACATGAAAGTGGGGGACTGGCACAAGTAAGTGAAATGAATACCAGACTCAGCTAAGGAAACCGTGGTCATAACCCAAGCTCTGATGCCAAGAGCACCTGGTCTCCCTTTTAATCGCCTCTTACGGCTTTCGATGTAGTTGCCGCAGAGCTGAAGAATGGTTATCACGTAGAATTCGTACGCATTGAGTGAATACTGTGGGTCTATTTGCGTAAGGAAACCGTCAGGCTGAAGTGTGGAAACCAACAAGGATGGAGGAATTCATTCAAGATAGGAGACTGCTGTGGTTTGGCCATGTGTGCCGAATGTCCAAACGGCGCAGTGCTGCCACACATAGACGATGGTTGGAAATAACGTGAACCATGTATATAAGCGTTAGAGCAGTGTCCACCAACTGGTTGACGTGTGACGTCGGAGAGGCCGTGTGACATAATAGCGCAGAGTGGCCAGGCGCTTCAGTCGTAAAATGGGAGGAAGGGCCTGCCTCACCGTGTCGTACATGGTGGTGTTGGTAGTGGTAGAATATAGTACTCCTCACCGGCTAGAATAACCATTCCTTCACGAATTCACCATCACTGAATGGTTTAAGTTTCTTTGCAATTAAATATGAAATTTTAAAATCAATCGAACTGCTGACTCACTGATCGAATGCTGGACAGAGTTATTTAATTTAGCTTTCCGTTCAGCAGTGACACGTATCAGTCCTTCGCTTTGATACAGATCATAATTTGCAGCGTGACACAAACTGTACTGGCGTTGTAAATGATATATTTTTACTTTCCGTAGCTCTTCTCTACAAACTAAACATTTAGCTGTAACATTCCTATCATTTTCAACAAATAAATATACCGTAGAAGTCCGATAGTCCGGCACGTTCGGGACCGGCCCGGTGCCGGATTACCGAAAATGCCGGACTATCGGGCGGTACCTCTTACTACGATATAGGTTACGGCGTACAGCGAAAACAGCTGTAACACGCTTTTTTGCAGTAAAATGTTGATCAGCAGAATCATTAATTTGATAACACACTCCTCTTTTCAAACGTGTTGTTTCTTATTGCCATTCCATAATAATGCCGGAGTTCATCGATGTTTTTATCTGTAAGTCTTCCTTCACCATTTAGAGTCTTTCCATCTACAACTTCCCTTTTTCTTCTGTGCGTTTGAATTTTTGAAGGCATGTTCCCATCCGTTTTTGAACTGGCCCATACATTCAATTACTGAAATCTGTTTTTTTATCATATGGTTGGCTTTCCAGTACTCAGTATAGCACACAGCATTCTAGGCTGAACATTTCCAGGGGTAGAGATATTTAAGTAAGTCAATGCATAACAAAGGTATTGTATCAGATACATTTGCACTATTAACTTTGAAATAATAAAAAATACACTTCGATTGGTATCGACAAATAATGCATCAAAATGTTCACGAGAGATAATTATTAAGAGATAATAACATTTTAAAAAATCCTGGAATCGTGCCGGACCATCGGGCGTTCCGGACTGTTGGATGCCGGACTAATGGAATTCTACTGTACATCTTTCCATAAAGATAAAAAGATCGGAGAAAATTTTGATGCGAGTGTTTTTGAAGAGGAACATCTCATTTGCTTCAAGTATGAATCCTTAACATTCATTGATGTGGAGGGAAGTTTCTCGGTGTTCTGCAACGTGCTGTGTGAAAACCGACGACCCTTTACATCTAGGAACCTGGAGATGACTATTGTGATATTTTATTTATTTACGACACATGTCTGTAACAGAGTTGCACTCCAATTACAACAGACATTACAATATATAGTATTATGATATATAATGCAAAAGAGAACAGGATCACGAAAAATCAACAACAGATTATGAAAAGGTATAATAAACAAATTTAGAAATAAATGACAAAAACAACAATAGGATTAAAAGTTGTTCTTTACAGATCAAGATTATATAGTGCTAAAGTTACTGGCTCCCATAAGTAGGAGGAACTAAATATTTATGTGCAGGCACGAACATACGCGAACAGGTCAGGTGCATGATTAACAGTGTAAAAGTAATATCCCGAAGTTTATATACAACTGAATTCCATTTGAATTATTGACAAAGGTATAGTGTAATTAATTATATTTTCTTTTTATGAGATGCTATTTGTGAAAATAGTTTAAGTATATTCACTAATGGAAATCAATAGACATTTTTTGAAGTCTGTCAGGAACATTGAGAGATCTATGTCGTGGTTTTTGAGTAAGTCGTTAAACGTACTACACATCCTTACTTATGGCGAATTTTTGTTGGATAAGGGATTGTAAAAGTACGTCCGACTACGCGAGTTTGATTTGTTTACGATAAAATGTATTCTGGCTAGTAGATCACCACTATCTATAACAGCATTTATTATTTCTTGTAGAAACAGTTGTTGATATAATTCTCGGCAAGCGTTTAATGAATTGTAACTAAATTCTTCTAATAAGTGACTATATGAAATTCTCAACCTATATGCTAACTGATTGTGTTTCTTGTAATGAATAAACCGTTATAATCTCTTTTGAATCTTTTCAATTTTATTTATATATGATTTGTAACTTGGCATCCATATAACGGATGCAAATTCTAACTTTGACCCCACGAATGAGTTATAGAGAACACACAAAGTCTTAATTTTATTTATGTCCTTCCCGTTTCGTATGATAAAACCTAGTTATTTGAGTGCTGCATTTACTATTATTTCAATATGTGGCTACCTTCTTGTACAACTTAAGATCACCGGGCGAGTTGGCCGTGCGCGTAGAGGCGCGCGGCTGTGAGCTTGCATCCGGGAGATAGTAGGTTCGAATCCCACTATCGGCAGCCCTGAAAATGGTTTTCCGTGGTTCCCATTTTCACACCAGGCAAATGCTGGGGTTGAACCTTAATTAAGGCCACGGCCGCTTCCTTCCAACTCCTAGGCCTTTTCTATCCCATCGTCGCCATAAGACCTATCTATGTCGGTGCGACGTAAAGCCCCTAGCAAAGAAAAAAACTTAAGATCATCAGAAAACATGAAGCATTTGGAATTCACATCAAAATCTAGCAAATCATTTATAAATAACAAACAATAGTGGCCCTAAATTTGAACCTTGAGGTACACCTGAATTAACATTGAACACAGAAGATTTGGTCTGATGATAGGTGACAAATTTATATCTGTTATTTAAATAGAAGTAGATATGTTTTAGCGTAGGACTGACTGCAAAGACAAGTGAGGTAAGATTTCCGAATTCCAATTTCTGTCAATTTCTGCAACCCCAGTTTAATTAAGCCAAATATGATTCAAGTTATACTAATTTTAATTTATTTCTCCAGGATAACCATTACGATTTCCCTGAATTCATTCTAGGTGAATTCATTCTAAATTCTGCAAGTACTTTTTTAACAAACTAGGAATTCCTTCTTTTAATTATGTTAATGTAAAATATAACATGTCTGAAAGAATGAGTATTTCACTCTTGCACTGTATGTTGCATTTTAAAACATAATATTCCTTTATTAAGTATGTAATTACAACTCAACTATGAATGAATTGGTTCGCATTTTTACGATCTTATTGCCACTTTTAGGCCTTTTTCTGGATATTTTAGGTCTTTTTACGGTTCTTTTTAGGCAATTTACAGGTCTTAAACCTCCAAGCCCTCCCTTAGCGGCTAGGTCTGGACAGTATCATTGACCACCGTGTTAATACAATCATGGGATGATAATATTGTTTCATTCCCTCCTTCCACTATTGAAATAATAATGACACTGTACCATCCAAGGGGTCAAGAGCAGAACAATTTACGCCTCACTCGACATGGGCACAGTTCATTCGACCACTCTCCCAGTTATGAATTATTAATGTAGTCTAGAGTTTTACGACATTAACAAAGAATTCCCGAATCTCGTGAGAAGAAGAGTGCCTGAGTGTGTCACATGGAGGAAATAAAACAGCTCTCCTCCTTGGACACCGAAAAGACAAGAACGACTTATCCAAGAATGTTGTTCTAGAGGGCGGTGTCATCGGGCACGCCCTCTCCGCCTCAATTATTAAACACATTTATTCCAGGACCACGGAGAATAAATTAATGTGAATTTCCTTTCCTTTCTCTGCCCTAACCTTGGAGGACAAAGACGTCTCCGTCCACTTCAGATTCAAGAAACATACATTTACAACAGTTGTGTGCATTTTCAAACAGGACATCAATGTACAAATCATTATTTCCATTAATATTACTATTAGTTTCCTTGTAACTGACTACAAGCTAACAGGAATTAAAACTGCTCTTAAGTGCTGAAAGTTCGAAGGTTTTTCAGAGACTTGAATTACAAATATTGGAGCACAGGAATCAGCTGACTAATTATTATTGACATAAATATGTCTTATGGCTGGCGGTCACCCGAAAATTTGTGTAACGTGATGCGACAAAATGTGTGACGGAAGTGTAACCATAGCAATGGTGCAGGCTGTGATGTAATGTATGGATGGATGGCCAGATAATGTTACCTAGCAACGGTGCAGGCTATGCTGTAAAGTATGGATGGTCAGACAATGCTACCTAGCAAAGGTGCAGGTTGTGATGTAAGGGACGGATGGATGGCCAGATAATATTACCTAGCAACCGTGCAGGCTGTGCTGTAAAGTATGGATGGTCAGACAATGTTACCTAGCAACCGTGCAGGTTGTGATGTAAGGTATGGATGGATGGCCAGATAATATTACCTAGCAACCGTGCAGGCTGTGATTGTAAGGTATGGATGGATGGCCAGACAATGTTACCTAGCAACCGTACAGGCTGTGCTGTAAAGTATGGATGGTCAGACAATGCTACCTAGCAACCGTGCAGGTTGTGATGTAAGGTATGGATGGATGGCCAGACGATGTTACCTAGCAACCGTGCAGGTTGAGATGCAAGGTATGGGTTGATGGCCAAACGATGTCACCTAGCAACCGGTTAGGCTATGTGTTATGGTTGGTTGACGTCTGAAATTAGCAACCGCTGCTGGATGACCATGACCGGAAGACATATTTAAAATTCACTTTATTTCCGCAACCGCAAAAGTGGTCTTTTTTTTTTACTCATATGTACGTCCACAATGCTATTTTTCAATATGAATAGCATCAATAGTCACAACAATCCAAACACCTTCAACTATTTCATCAGTGAAATACTGAATATTCTCTGCTGTTTCGGTCTAGCCTTTGTCAGGTCCAATTGCCAACTGCCCGGTTTGGAACCGGAAATTCCGGTGTTTTTGACCAGTAAATCACTGGTGCATTGAGTGCAGTAGATTCTTATATAGAGAGAGAAACTCCACTTGGCATCTACAAAAACCAATGAAGTATAATCTTGTCAGTACTCATAAAGGGAGTTCAGTCAAAGTTACAATGATTTCCTCATTTGGATTGTTCCTGAAATTTAATCAGAATTGGTCTTTAGAAAATCCATCAAGGTTCTCCCTAACACTCATCTACTTCTTCCAAATTATGAATCACATCAGACAAATACTTGTAGCTATGAACTACAGAAAGTTCCAATACAAGGTCTTTGTTGTCGAGTAATTGTTGTGCCTGTTTGGTGGCTTCTGCGTCCGTTGAGTCTAGGGCATATATGAAGCATTTGATTTTATCAAAATTTTCACCCAATAAAATCTGTTGAAGAAGAGAAAAAACATTTTGTGTAATCTTCGGAAAATGCAGATAAAAGTGGAGCAAAAAATTGCTGAAGCATGAAATTGAAGGGAAAAGGTGACAACATGTAGTAATCTCACACAAAAAATGTGCAAAAGGTGCAACAAATTCACTAGGCCCTACTGATTACCTAACCCTCAACCCATCCGCTCATGTTACAGGTTCACTTCTTAGAATATGTCCCTTGCAAGAAACCGTGCCCTTACATCAATAGTCGACTTCCATGGACTCTGTCGTCTTGTGTTAAGAATTTTAACGCTTGGTGTCACTTGTTGACTGCTGCCTTGTGTATGCACTTAAACTTACTCATTTTCCATTGGTGAAGATTCCTAGAAAATCAAGTCAGTGACAGGAACGAATGAATTAGTTTGAACGTTGCGTTACATCGTCGTTGAAGAAACAGTACCTCATATCTGACAACGCTCTTCCTGTCCTTTAGTTTCCTGAAGACTGGTCACGCCTCCCAACCACATATGGATATGCACTCCATCAGAATATTTTTCGTTTGCTGGCGGGACCTAGTGTTTAAAGTGCACTATGTCTTCTGGTATTGGGCTAGAGCAATTTTGTTACTTTCATTGATCTGTCTCAGCTTTATCCTTGGCTTTGACAATATGAAAGTGACTGAGGTATGAGCGATGCTAGTAATGCCAATCCTTCTGCAGCCAGTCCATGCTATGAATGGTGTGAAAATATTGTTCATAGGGTCAGTTGGTGCATGCATTTCAGTAGGCTTAGCAGACTGATATGTAATAGCAACTTCTGGCTCGGTGAGGAAAGCAACGGGAAACTACCTCACTCCTCATATCCCTAGTACTCCTTCTCAGTGATGCCTAGGCCATCTATGACAGCTGATGGCGGAACTGTTGAGGATACAACCAGCCTTCGGGCTGAGGATTAAACATACATAAGTTCATTTTCGTATGTCGATGAAATCAAATCAAAATCAGTTATTTACAAATTAGAACACAAAATTACATTATTATCAAGAACTAATCTTTCAATATAAAAAAGGAGAAATTTCCTAAAATACAATACTATACAAATTACACTAACAATTTTTTCTATCAAACACACCGCTCATCCTTGATAAATGTATATTACTTACAAAATTCTACTCATAATATCTTCTGTACTTACACACATAATCAACTCATGTAGAATCACTTCAAATAACGCTATACAACTGCTATCTATATGTTAAAAGAGTTTACTAAAAACAGCTTTCGCTAATCTGTCTGTCCATTCTACATTTATGTTTTATTCTCCCCAGAATTACCTGCCAGTGAATCGCGAGTCATTGATAGGTCTCTAAGTTCAGCCAACTTTGAGTAAACAAGAAATTAAATCATTAAATGATCATTGCATAATTGCAGGCGAAGGCTTACCCTAGCCCGCAATACATTCTGCACTTAGCAGGTTGCTAAGCGACTAACACTGTCATTAATATTCTGATATATGTG
This sequence comes from Anabrus simplex, assembly GCF_040414725.1. Classification (NCBI taxonomy): domain Eukaryota; kingdom Metazoa; phylum Arthropoda; class Insecta; order Orthoptera; family Tettigoniidae; genus Anabrus; species Anabrus simplex. Next base: position 97,667,959 of record NC_090275.1, on the reverse strand, counting down.
ATTTTCATCCTTAGTAATGCCACTGCATGCAGGAATGTTTGGTTACTACCTGTCAACAGAGAGTACAATTCCTCTGATCACGGAAGAATAGTATTCCCTGATAGATACTCTTTGATTCTCTTACCCTTCCCAGCTTCCAAATATATTCAAAAGATGGCAGAGCGTTCCTAACAGCTTTCATGCTGGTAAGAGAAAAACGTCTACGTACAAACACACCCCATCATGACATACGCCTTTGACATTACCTGGCGACACCCATCGAAGGATAATCCTAAGGACATGTATCTTAAAAAAGTTATTTGCCTTGCAGTAAACGTTCCCTGAAGACTAACCTATGAGCTCACAAGAGAGAAGTTCTCACCGAGCTCGAAAGCTGCAGTCGCTTAAGTGCGGCCAGTATCCAGTATTCGGGAGATAGTAGGTTCGAACCACACTATCGGCAGCCCTGAAGATGGTTTTCCGTGGTTTCCCATTTTCACACCAGGCAAATGCTGGGGCTGTACCTTAATTAAGGCCACGGCCGCTTCCTTCCCACTCCTATCAATCAATCAATCAATCAATCAATACTGATCTGCATTTAGGGCAGTCGCACAGGTGGCAGATTCCCTATCTGTTGCTTTCCTAGCCTTTTCCGAAATGATTTCAAAGAAATTGGAAAGCCCTTTCATGTCCCATCGTCGCCATAAGACCTATCTGTGTTGGTGCGACGTAAAGCAACTAGAAAAAGAGAGAAGTTCTATATACAAGAACCGCGATTAAAATGCCATTGCCTGTTACAACACAGTACCAGGCTTTAATCAAGAACTGCCAACGGCCGTAGCCGTGTTGAAACACCGGATCCCGTGCGATTTCCGAAGTTAAGCAACATTGGGGGTGGTCAGGAGTTGGATGGGTTGCCACGCGTTATTGGTGGGGGGTAAGGGAATGAAGGAGCGGAAAGGAACTCGCCACCCTACCGCAAGTAAACTCCGGCTCAGGAACACCTCTGCGAAGGTTCGGACCTGCCTTCGGGCAGAATAACCCTTACCTAATCAAGAACTGCAGGATTAAAAAAATCGAATTTATGGATAGATATTTACCAAATAGACTGTAAGCTAATGTCAGAATGGATGAATTCTGATTACGAACTGCGTCATACCTGAACGCGCTTCTTATTAAACGTTCATAAAACCATTGAAAAGGGCAGGATCACCACGAGTTATCTGATCTATTTATAACGAATGCTGCGTAGCAGTACGGTCCTCTAGTAAGATTTAAATTTGCATTGCATGTTGAATATTTCACCATTTTGGTACCCAACATACATAACGACCTTCTGTGTCCTAACCGGAGTCCCTTTTGTCCCTTTTCCTACCGCTTTTCAAAGTTCCTGAAGGGCCTTCACAGCTACCGTAGCGGTTCCAGGGCCCTCGAAATCCTCATTGCACTTTATCCCTACAGGCAGACTCCTACTTCGGTTGTAAAGGAAAATTAACCTTACTGTAGGGGCTGCCTGGCCGAAGCTGTAAAGGCGTGCTCGGTTCGCCCGGAAGGACGTGGGTTCGAATCACCGTCAGGAAGTCGTAAAATTTAAGAAACGAGATTTCCACTTCCGGAGGTGCACATGGCCCTGAGGTTCACTCAGCCTATACCAAAAATGAGTACCAAGTTTATTCCTGGGGGCAAAGGCGGCCGGGCATAGAGCTAACCACTCTACCTCCTCACGTGCCGAGGTTAACAATGGTGGAAGCCTTTACCTTCCACTCCTCCGAGGGCCTTCATGGCCTGTACGGAGGTGACTTTGCTTTTTGTACCGGACTGTAAGAATAAGTGTTTGTGTGACGTATTTATGCACTCATACTGTGCAGTGTATTTAAAGTTAATTTTTCTTTACACACTGTCATAGGAAAATAAACACAACGAAAAATATGCTGATTGCTTGCATATTCGTGTGTGTCTGGGAGGCCTGAGAAGTCTTGAGTAAAATGACGGATAGGAAGAAAAATGTGACCAGTATATTGTTTCTTCACCGACTATGTATTAGTAACGATAAAATTACCCTAAAATCGAAGATAGAGAAATGTTTTTATTGTACAATAAATAACAGCAGGTCAAAGGATGAGATCTTTTATGGATTGGTGACTTAAAAGTTAACGATGATTGCGTGCGGCCTCAAGGCAGGCATGGTGTCGGTCTTTCGAGTTGAGGATGAGGCCCTAATTGTGATGAATTCTGATGCTGAAAACGACACACACACACACCCAGCCTACGAGTCATTGAAATTATCCAACTAAGACTCCTGACCCGACCAGGAATCGAACCCGGATCCCCTTGGGCCGAACGCCAGTATGGATCCGGACTAAATTTAACGATAATAATTTCGTGTGGCTATTTCTAGCCGAGTGCACCCCTCGTAAGGCAGACCCTCCGATGAGGGTGGGCGGCATCTGCCATGCGTAGGTAACTGCGTGTTTTTGTGGTGGAGGATAATGTTATGTGTGGTGTGTGAGTTGCAGGGAAATTTAACGATATAAACGGGAGAAGCCAGGTAACATTCAGAGTGAAACATGATGGAAGTCGATCCACTATGGCAACATTTAAATGGATCTTACATGTGATCAGAAAGATACGGTCAGTCCACCTCAATGGTATAGTAGTTTGTGTAATTAGCTGTCACCCCCGGAGGCCCGGGTTCGATTTTTGCCTCTGCCTCGAAATTTGAAAAGTGGCTCGAGGACTAGAACACAGTCCACTCAGCCTTGGGAGGTCAACTGAGCAGGCAGGGCTCAATTCCCACCTCAGCCATCCTCGAAGTAGCTTTCCGTGCTTTCCCACTCCTCCTCCAGTCATATGCCGGGGATGCTACCTGACTTAAGGCCACAGACGCTTCCTTTGCTCTTCCTTGTTTATCCCTTCCGATCTTCCCATTCCCCCACAATAACCCTGTTCAGCATAGCGGGTGAGGCAGCTTGGGCGAGGTACTGGTCCTCCTGTCCAGTTGTATCCCAACCCAAAGTCTCACACTCCAGGACACTCACTAAGCTGGTAGATGTGGAATCCCTCGCTATTTCCGAGGGAAAAGCCAGCGCTGAACGGTAAATGGATTAAGAGAGAAAGGTATTTGTTTTAGATTCAATTATCAGGTACTTTTCAATTTTGGAGTTAGCAACCTGTTATTGGAGTGTACGTTTTCTGTAATTATTCGTTTTGAAAACAGGTAGCATGGCCTTTGTATCGATGTCAAAACACAACTTCATCTGCCTTTACAGTATTGAGAACCCCATTCAGCATTAAATTAATGAAATTTTTATCACTGACGATGGAACTATGTAATTTTGGGTACCTGTTAAGAACATTTTGGTTTATGCCATTCCGTATCAATAAATTATGATGATCGGATGGCATTTTTGTTTTCCAGAGTTATAAATTTGATGTCTGTTTACAAAAGGCTGAAAAACTGATCTTTCTTTCGTTCTGATTAAAATAACTGAGGCAATGGACTAGTAAATACTGTACACAGTTCTTAAACGGAGAATGAAAGTATGCAAGTATGAATTTCGTATGATTAGGTTCGACAAGGGGACCCTTTGGTAGATGGGTCACGCATTCTTTTCATAACGAATTTTACGGTCCCGGCTGGTGTATTTCACAGCCCCTTTCTTGTCAGATGAAGAACACAATTTTATGGAGGGTAAATCATGCCTAACGAAATCTGTCTTCAACCAATATACTACCTCTGCCATCGCTAACAAGACGCAATTGGATGTCATTTTTATTGACCTGGCTAATGAATTTCGCTCCATAAACTATAATCTGCGCGTATACAAACTGTCCCGCAGGTATAATATTCACAGCAATCGTTTAACTCTCATTTTAAAAAAAAACTAATTTCTCAATCGTTAACAGCAAGTCGTACTTCATACTTCATGGCTCCATCCCCTCTCGTCTGGCGTCCCACAAGGAGAAAATTCTATCTTCTCTGCCATTTTCTCTCGTTGTAGATGACCTCACATATAAAGTAAAGAGTCTCCCACATTTCATATAGCATTAACAACGGTTAATAATAATAACAATAATAATAATAATAATAATAATAATAATAATAATCATCATCATCATCATCATTTCGTGTGGCTATTTCTAGCCGAGTGCAGCCCTTGTAAAGCAGACCCTCCGATGAGGATGGGCGGCATCTGCCAATTAACAATGGTAAAAAAATGTGTTAATGCCGGGCTGAGTGGCTCAGACGGTAGACGCGCTGGCCTTCTGACCCCAACTTGGCAAGTTCGATCCTGGCTCAGTCCGGTGGTATTTGAAGGAGCTCAAATACGTCAGTCTCGTGTCGGTAGATTTACTGGCACGTAAAAGAACTCCTGCGGGACTAAATTCCGGCACCTCGGCTTCTCCGAAGAAATCCGTACAAGTAGTTATTGGGACGTAAAGCGAAATAACGTAATTATTAAAATGTGTGCAAATTTCGATTTGCCTAAATGAGCGTGAGATTACCCAAAGGTATGAAATAAATGGCAAACCAACTCAGGTCAATGTTCTTGGAATAATTCATGGTAGCAAACTAAATTTCTCTTTTCGTGTACACCAAGTTAAGTCCCTTTAGTTTCGATTTACTGACATTTGTGACTTAAAATCTCTTCAGTTATACTTGTGTACTTACGTTCTTCCTACCATTGATATCTGCTTCCCCACCTGGCTACCAGCTGCCCCTCACAAATGTCAGTACAATTAACCCCGTAAAAAAAAAAAAAAAAAAAAAAAAAAAAAAGTCGTATGGCTTTTAAAGCCGGGATATCCCAGGACGGGTTCGGCTCGCCAGGTGCAGATCTTTCTATTTGATTTGACTCCCGTAGGCGACCTGCGCGCCATGATGAGGATGAAATGATGATGAAGACAACACATACACCCAGCCCCCGTGCCATTGGAATTAACCAATTAAGGATAAAATCCCCGACCCGGCCGGGGATCGAACCCGGGACCCTCTGAACCGAAGGCCAGTACGCTGACCGTTCAGCCAACGAGTCGGACAATTAACCCCGTATTCTCATTCTTCGCGTATATTGTGAAGGCTCGTAACCCCGAACCTGTGGCACCGACTTTGGGGGAGCAAGGCATTTTCGGTCATCCTCCCCACCAACACGAAGTGATCTTAGGGGACAGAGTGACATTTGTCCCTCCCACCAAAAGAAAACCTCCTCCAAGATGTTAAGTCCCGTTAAAACGTGAAGTTTAGTAGTTTTCGGAGGCTGGTTACACGTTAAATCGGGTTTTTAAATGAAGATATGAAGTTAGAAAGCGGGCATTCCTTCAGAAAACAACCTTTCCCAATGATCAGGCGGTAGAGCTGATGGTAGAGCTTTTCACATTTCGTATCATGAAATGCATAATATACAGTAAGGTATTAGGATACTTATTAAGAACATGCGTTTATGAAGCATGCCGGCCCCGCGGTGTAGGGGTAGCGTGCCTGCCTCTCACCCGGAGGCTCCAGGTTCGATTCCCGGCGAGGTCAGGGATTTTTACCTGGACCTGAAGGCAGGTTCGAGGTCTACTCAGCCTACGTGATTAGAATTGAGCAGCTATCTGACAGTGAGATAGCGGCTCCGGTCAAGAAAGCCAAGAATAACGGCCGAGAGGATTCGTCGTGCTGACCACACGACACCTCGTGATCTGCAGGTCTTCAGGCTGAGCAGCGGTCACTTGGTAGGCCAAGGCCCTTCAAGGGCTGTAGTGCCATGGGGTTTGTTTGTTTATGAAGCATGTTCTATTTTTTTTTTTTTTTTTTTTTTACTTGTGATTATTTTTGATAGCTTTGTTCATGAAAAATTCCTTCAAAATATTTACTGTATTTATGAATCAAGTTATATTTTTCTGTTTACTTCTGAATATTATAGGAAACTCGTTCAAATATATATTTGTGAAACAAGCTCTATTTTCTGCTTTTTTGTTTGTTTGTTTGTTTGTTTGTTTGTTTGTGAATATTGTTATTACATAGGAATGTTTGCATTAATATCTGTTTCTCATTTCACATGCTTGTGTTCATGTTAATCATGTCTCCCCCGAAGTCGGCAGGCCTGCCCCGAACTGAGACAGTATATAGTTCCAAACAAATTCTGTGATATTTCAACATATTTGACTTGAGTAAATTTCTACAGTTCACATATCTCTGCTTTTTTCTCAGAATTGTTAACAGTACTCTCAAATGCACCTCATCAATGTAGGACCCTAAATAGACCATTATTCCATGTTCTCGCGTGCACCTAACACTACAGTAACGCTCCATATTCTATCGCCTTCCCACGGTCACCGCTTATGCTTGCATACAGATGCTGTATTGCTTCTGAGTCCCTATTTCGAACTCTTCCCACCTCCGCCTGTTTGAGGAATGTTGGGGATACACTTTTTTTTTAACCCGCAAATGTTTTCGGGCTGGTGTTTATCTGGATTTAACGTCATCAGTTTAGCGCAGAAAGAAAGTCGACAGTGTGGTAACCAGGCAACCAGTGTTCGTCATCTATCTACACAGTGATGTGCACTGAACCCCAGCTACACGCGCGCCGCTGGGGCAAATCATTTTCTTATTTTCTTATTATTCCTTATAATAATGACGTACGGAGTCCGACTCGTTGGCCTTCGGTTCAGAGGGTTCCGGGTTCGATTCCCGGCCGGGTCGGGTATTTTAACCTTAATTGGTTAATTCCAATGGCACGGGGGCTGGGTGTATGTGTTGTCTTCATCATCATTTCATCTTCATCACGACGCGCAGGTCGCCTACGGGAGTCAAATAGAAAGACCTGCACCTGGCGAGACGAACCCGTCCTGGGATATCCCGGCACTAAAAGCCATACGACATTTCATTTCATTTCATGACGTATGGAGCCTGATAAAGGTAGGATTGGTCAAGAAGTTAGAACTGGTGCAGCGAAAAATTCTAAGGAAGCTACTGGGAGAACAAAGAACAGAGGATGGATCCTACAGAACGAAAGCAAGCCAATAACTACACCGCAAAGTAGAGAAGATCTCAGGCACCATCCGGAAGAGGAGAGCCATGTTCTTTGGACACATCTACAGAATGGACCCGAGAAGACTGACCAACCAGATAATAAGGTTTTTTGAGACCAGGAAAACTGCGGTACGCTGGCATCAGGAAGTGAAGAAGGACCTGACCGAAATGGGAATACAAGGATCGGATATAACCAACAGGGAAACTCACAAGTCGAAAATAAAGAACACAAAGAGCTTCCAAGAAAAAGTTAGTTTGCGGACCCAAACACCATGGACGGAAGAGAGAAGAAGGTTGCAGAGTGAAAGAATGGAGGATTACTGAGCGCAGATCAAAGCCCAGAAGCAGCTGAAATCGAATTAACGTGGTCCACAGTTGGCCGAAACGAAAGAAAGAAGAAGAGTGGTGTATGGCCTCCGGAGAGGCCTGGTGCAGGCCTTTTTCTCGTAGACGGCCTATTAGGCGACCTGCATGTCTGTGAAGATTAAGGCCCTACCTGGGATGATTTCGAATGCTGAATACGCCACACACACCCAGCTCCCGAGCCACTGGAGTTAACCAACCAGATACGGCTGGGAATCAATCCCGAGACCCTTTGGACCAAAACCAAGCACGCTAGCCATTTAGCCATGGAGCCGGACTATAATTCCTTAGAACGACTCTTCGTTAAGTTAAAAAACTATAAACAGCTAAGCCAAAGCAGGTACAGCTGTCTCGATAATCCGTTCGCTTTACTGCAGTCCAGGTCTCTCCAGCGAGCTGGGTTTCTTTGCCGGTGCGAAAGAGAGCTGCTATCCCAGTGAAATTCAAGTCACATGGTTAACGCTTGCGTTTTAAGCCTTCTTCTCTTGGGGAGGCGGGGTGATACCTGTTGGCCTCGCTCGAGATTCACAACACTTTACGGCGACGGAGCAGCTAGCTGTTAGTTGTAATATAATTAACACTCGAAGTGTTCAGCGCCACACACCAGAGGCTACAAGAAAAAACAGTATAGCCACTTGCACATAGTCTTGCTAATAAAAATAGCCATTTTATGAAATCAATTGTAAAAAAAAAAGTAGTTAATTTAGTGTTTCGGTTTCGGCGTATATGAAAATTCTGGATGCACGCAAGTTATTTCATACCCAAGTAATTGTCTTATTTATTTATTTATTTATTTATTTATTTATTTATTTATTTATTTATTTATTTATTTATTTATTTATTTATTTATTTACTGCTCTGTTTTCTTTTGTTTCTTATATTTCCACTTAGTTATCGAGTGCGTTTACAAAATAGTAATGTTCGTTTAAGAGAGGGTGGTGAGGTTGCGTTTGCTTTAAAAACAGAAAAAATTGCAACTTGGGTAACGAATGTGTTCATCGCACGCCATTGTACCTATACTCTATACAAAGTCTTCATCTTCTTCACCTTGAAAGGCCATTCGTATATTCCGTATTTTAAAGAATATACTGAAAAATTAATGGGAAATTACAGTATTAACATCTGTGTCACAGGCCCATGTTGAGGGAGTAGCTGTTGGTCTAATCCTAACTTCTAGTTAAAGGTTTGCTCTGGAGTGTAAAACTCATTGTCGGAACGCTGAAGGTTAGGTAGGTGTGCACATCGACAATCGTTTATTAAAGAGAAAAAGAGAAGTGGGCCATAAAACACAACTACACATCAATAAGACAATGGTCGTGGTGAGAGCGATTGATCGTGTGGGAAGTGTTTTGGTTCACCTACTCAAGATCGCCCCCACAAGCTTGGGGGCCGGACAATACGGCTTCATTAGCAGGCGGTAATTGGTGAACCTTCTAATTGGGTTAATCTCCTCGCTTATCGCCCGATACACGACCTGATACGTGCGTCGTGTGCAGGCTCAAAGTAGCCGACTAACCCACAGGTCACATGGACTTCGTGCCCTACTCTTTGATGTTCCATATGCACCAGTTCAATGCTTCTTAAAGTTCTTCTCGCAGACGCGTCTGCGGGTCAGCGGTACGTTCGCATAACCGTTACCTGTGTCTCAGTTACAAATATAATACTGTAAAGTTTGGTTGAAATCGCTCCAGTAGTTTAGGAGATGTAATACATACATATCCACATACAATGACATTTACATATACAGTATGTACCTATTCTATTAGTACGGGCTGTTTGCTTTAGTACTTCAACGCACTGCCACAAAAAAATAAACTGAAAAGGATTTTATTCACTGAACATGCATTCAACAAAGCCTTCAGAAAACATATATCTACTGTATCTGTTTGCAATAATGTTAACAAAACATACAGCTTCTAATCAAGAAAAGCGCGCCCATAATCTTGTATCTTTCCTATTCGTACAAACAAACTGAACACTTGAAATAAACAAAAAATACATGGTTTCTGGAACATGTTAGTATCTAGTGGAATGTCCCCTAGCATTTATAACTGCCTGACATCGTCGCCGCATAGAATACACTAATTTCTTGGACATGTCCGGGCTGATTTTCTGCCATTCCTGAAGAATCACACTTTTAAGTTCCTCCTTCGTACGCACACGTTCCCTACGGAGATTCCTCTTCAATGTAGCTCAAATATGTTTGATGGGATTTAAAATCGGGGACTGGGGAGGTGTTCTAAGCTGCGTAGGAATGTTCCAGATCAACCCTGTCTTATTAATATCAGCAGTGTGTTTTGGGTCATTATCATGCTGGAACATATAAACAGGTGGCATCCTCATTTTTTCGGCACTCTGCTTCACGTTTTTCCTCAGGATTGCATTATAGCCCTCCTTGTTCATTATTCCGTCAATGAAATGTATGTTACCCACACCTCTGGCCGACATACAGCCCCAAAGCATTACAGACCTAACACCGTATTTTACAGTTGGGGGTGTATTCGCCACATCTTTGTCCGTACTAATTTTTATCCACATTCTGTGGATGCCATCTGACCCAAATAGGTTTATTTTTATCTCATCAGACCAGATAATATAATTCCAGAATTCGTTATCCTTACTTACATGCTCCTTAGCGAATGTCAGTCTAAGCCTTCTGTTGTTTTCTACTTACATATGGCCATTTCCGAGGGATTCTTCCATAGTACCCATGCGATACAGGGTCCGATGGATGGTGGTGTTGCTGATCTTCTTTCCAGTTCGTTCCTCCGTGAGTTGTCTCAATAATAGTGCACTTAATTTGGAATCTGACTTCATCACCCGAACAGCAAACCGTTCTTCCCTTTCAGTTAAACACTTTCTCCTCGGTTTCCTTGGCGTGTTCTTAACAGTGCCTTTGTATTTAAATTTACCAACCACATATTGCACCGTAGAATGTGTTCTATTAACCAGCTGTCCAATATTTCGTGATGAAAATCCTTTAAGTGCCAGTTTAAGTATAGTGTTCTTAAGCTCTGTACTTAACTCTGCACTCCTACCCATGTCCACCACAGATACAGTAGGAAGGAAAGTCGTATGCCATCACTGAGACTTTTCCGTGCATCGCAAACAAACAGTGGGCATCATCCTGTCCATGTGTACGAATACAACTGGTACACGCATTTGTCGATGCCGGCACATTCATATCAAATATTCTTGCCTGTATAGAAATAAGTATGGTTGTTGCTAATGAATCATCATTGACAAACCATGTTTTTAGCCGTAAAGTACGTTTTATTTCAATGTTTCAATCGTTAATGTGAATATACGAGATTTCATAAGAAATTGAAGCCTGTACGAATAACAGAGCCACATACTGTATACAGACATGCAAATAGATCACATAGGCTCGCCTTTGCACGTTGGAAACCCCCAGCTGCTCTTCGTTCGTTCCATATTTATCACAGTTTCTTCAATATTTTACACATCCAATACAGAGCTACATTCTTCAAACTGGGCAAACTATCAAAATTGGACGTATGACATGAAAATACATCTCGAACACGGTATGTTGGATTGCTATTTCCAAACACCAGGCATAAGAATGAATCTCCTATCAAGAAAGATACTTTACAAAACATGGCGTCGTGTTCCCATCCGACTATATACAGCATTTATTACCGGACTATCACGATATAGCGTAAGCTGCTTTCGCCTAGCGATAATCTGTCCATCAAGTCGATCCAATCTTGGTGCGAGTTTGCAATTTAATAAAATTACTCATAATAATAAAACTACCTATCCACGAACCTGCTACACAGGCGTAGCAGGGGGAGAGGTGATACTCTCACGTGACGCGTCCCAGTGGCGGATAGGGGGGTCCTAATCGGCTTGCCGGCGGACTTGAGGGAAATAAAATACCTCTCGCGGACCACACTACCCCGTGCGGGTGGGGGACGCACATGTAGAATACACCCGCGGTATCCCCTGCCTGTCGTAAGAGGCGACTACAAGGGGCGACCAAGGGATGATTGAAATAGAACCATGAAACTACTCTTGATTCGTACCATCATGCGGGGAACACCATGGGTTGCATATACTTGCGAGTAGTATCACTAAATTGGTACGAAATAGGTTTGTGATTAGTTGCAGTAAAAAGCCTGGCCTGGTGGATTCCAGTACCCGTGCGTTGATGTGAGTAACACCGCGGGTCTGGGCGTAGCCTGTGAGTTGTACCGCTATATGAGCGGCACCGTGGGTCAGCGTTGCCTGTGATTGGTACCCACTCTGTGAGGAACACCACGGGAATACCGGCGCCCGTAACTAGTACACCTAGGTGAGGAACCTTACCGGTTTGCGTTGGCTATGAGTGGCGCCATTGTGTGAGAAACACCATAGGTCTGCGTTCCCTGTACGAATTGCAATACTTGTGAGTAGTACCATCTTGTGTGGACCACCGTGAGTCTTCGCTACTTTTGATCAGTACCCCAAAATGACAAATACCATGGTTCTACTTTACTCGCGACATGTACCATTCTGTGGGGCCATAGACGTGAATTTAGCACCCATTCAGACATCAAGCATCATTGTGCTTTATAAATGGTCCCTTGTCAGTAATACTCTAATTAACTACCTTCTTTTTGAGTCTGATCCACTGTTTTTGTTTATTTGTTTGGTTTGTTTCTTGTAGGGTTCATGTCCATCCATTCATTCTTCATGACATTTTTTTTTGGTCAGTGGATGAATTTGAATTTTTTGTTATTTCCTTTCGTACCATTAGGGGCCGATGACCTCGAAGTTAGGCCCCTTTAAACAACAAGCATCATCATCACCATCAAAACTACCTATCCGATTTCGTCAAAAACACTTCATGAACCTTCTCAGGTGTAATAAGAACAAATTGTGAAATTTTCAGCGAAATCGGTCCAGTAGTTTTTGAGTCTATTAATCTCAAATATACCAACATTCAATTTTATATATATAGATATATAACGATTATAAATTAAAATCCTCAGCCTGTTTCCAATCATTCGACCGGGTCAGGAATATAATGAATGAAGCCCCGTCTAGCGGCGAGGAGAGGAACCGTACCGGCTGCCGAAGTCTGTCGCAGTCCTCTAGGACAATGATTAATGACTGACAGATGAAATGAAATGATATTGAAGTGTGTTGCTGGAATGAAGGATGACAGGAAAAAACGGAGTAGCCGGAGAAAAATCTGTCACGCCTCCGCTTCAGTTCCAAGTCGCATATGGATGGTCCAGGATCGAGTGTTTTGATGCCACTGAGCAGCACGCACGCACACGTCATGATATCTTCCCACAATCTGAATTTACAAACGAACTCCAACACTTAAAACTGCCGGTGTCTGATGATACAATTAGGATAAGTTCCTCACCATATAACCTTTCACTCAACTGCTACATAATTCATCGCACTGCCTACAGCTGTTTTTAAAATTATCAATTTCTCCCTGTAAATGGGTGTGATGCTTCCGATTGCTCCGCCAGGGGGCGAATTGCTTCACGTTCTATGGAAGATAGTAACTTCCTTATTTAATGTTGTTATATGAGAAGGTAAAAACTGTTTAGAAAAACGACCTCTAGATTGATCTTAAGTACTTGCTCTCCTTGGGATATGCCACGCAAGTTCTGCCCCTTGGTTCTGGAGTGCAGAGCGAATTTAACGCTTTGCACAGTGTTCTTCGACTGACATGGGGAATAAAATAATAAAGATTACATTTAAGGATAAACTGTGTAACATTTATGGAAACAGAACCAAGAAAACTAATAATTACTAACTAGCAGCCTTATACATCGCACACTTCTTAAAACGGAGAGGTAGGAACCGTTCTTCTTCTTGTACTGCCACTTTACAGAATATTTGAATCCAGGCACTTGCATCCTAGGGGCGTGAGTTAGAGACCAAGGATTCCGTACCTGAGTCTGACATTGCTTATCCTTGAATGACGCCCGTCGTTTTCATTTTTTCTCTTTGAGCTCACATATAAACCCTTGGTCTTTTCTAAGCCCGACGGTATAAGGCTAGCGAGGCTTAAGGAGTTTCTTTCTTTGCTAGTGGCTTTACGTCACACCGACAAAGATAGGTCTTATGGCGACGATGGGATAGGAAAGTCCTATGAGTTGGAAGAAAGCGGCCGTGGCCTTAATTAAGGTACATCCCCAGCATTTGCATGGTGTGAAAATGAGAAACCATGGAAAACCATCTTCAGGGCTGCCGACAGTGGGATTCGAACCCACTATCTCCCGGATGCAAGCACACAGCCGCGTGCCCCTAATTGCACGGCCAACTCGCCCGGTGGCCTAAGGAGTCTTATTTTCACGCCCTTATGGCTTTGCTGGCGGGACATAGTATTTACAGTGCACTATATCTTCTGGTATGGGCTATATCAAATTTGTTACTTTCATTGACCTGTCTCAGTTTCATCCTTGGCTTTGACAATATGAAAGTGACTGAGGTATGAGCGATAGGCCTACTAGTAATGCCATTCCTTATGCAGCCAGTCCCTGCTATGAATAGTATGAAAATATTGCTCACAGGGTCAGTTGGTGCATGTATTTCAGTGCGCTTGTCAGACTTATATGTAATGGCAGCTTCCGCTTCGGTGAGGAAAGCATCGGGAAATTACCTCACCCCTCGTTTCCCTCGTACGCCTCTTCAGTGCTGTCTAGGCCATCTATGAAAGCTGATGGCGGAGCTGTGGAGGATCCAACCAGCCTTATGGCTGAGGATTGAACATACATACATCGTGACCCTTGCCTTTCTTTTCCCAATATCTTCAGTCTTGAAAGGGTCAGAAAGATGGTGGTGATTACTATTTTAAGGGGAATCGTGCTCTAAAAATGGAAGAGGTCCGAAACTTCTAAAATTGAAGCTACCGGCTAAGGAAATACAAGAACCACGAAGGGTGTGCAGAAGACTCCCTAAGCATCTAAAACCTAAAGCGGTCGGTGCCGGAAAGAACAAGAGTTGACAAAGGGAAGTCGGACAGGATAGATGAAAGTGAAAAACCTGGCACAAGAACTTAATTTGATGAGGTTGAAGTGAGTAAAGGTATCCGGTTATAAAAGTCGCTACGAAGATTCATCTCGCTTCATACCTGACATGGTAGAGAAATGGAAGATGGTTGGATATGCATTAGGCATTCTATAGCCCGTAATAATCCATGCGTCATTTCCAAATTTGTAGCTGGCTTCTTGAATTAAGTAACATCATAAGGAATATTTTCAACCGAGTGCCGTGGCCGAGCGTGCTAAGCCACGCTCTGCATTAGGGAGACGATTGTAGTTCGAACCCCACCTTCGACTGTCCTAAGAATGGTTTCCTGTGGTTTTCCGGTTTTACTCAAGTAAAATGCTGAGGCAGTTCCTATTCATAGACCAGAACCAATTCCTTCAAAGTCCTTACACAGTTTAACTCACCATAATTAATTTTCATCTGCATTAGCTTCTCAGCCGAGGCCGGCGTCCGGAAGGGCATCCGACCGCAAAAGGTGCCTTTTAATTTCACCACACCTCATCCCCGATACTTTATCAGGGGACCGGACTAAAGGGTACACATACACACATATTTTTCAAATTTGTGCGCGGTCACTGAGGGTGTTGATCGAGTATCGTGGCCAGTACTAGGAAAGCGTATGAGTCACGGAGAGGTCCCACTTTCTCACGTAACTACAATTTGTATGCAGTGGACCATGAGAAGCTCCCACTGGCGGCAACACTCCTGAATTAACGAGCAGCAAGGCCTCCTAAATTGACTCTGCTTTCCACGTCATAAAGACGTTCCGACAAAATGATGTCTCCCTTCAGCATTACGTGTAATGGTAGATATACAGTTCTCCTATAATAATAATAATAATAATAATAATAATAATAATAATAATAATAATAATAACAATAATAAATTATTAATTATTGATAAATTGATAAATTAATTAATAATTTATTATTATTATTATTATTATTATTATTATTATTATTATGTGTATCCATCTCTTTCTTTCTTTCTTTCTTTCTTTCTTTCTTTCTTTCTTTCTTTCTTAATCCATTTATCCTCCAGGGTTGATTTTCCCCTCGAAAATTTGTCGAACCCAGGCCTCCGCGGGAAGCAGCTAATCACACTACCCTCTTTCCCACAGAGGTGGACTTGTATTGATCTATCGTATAAATTTTTGTTTCGGGAGTATCCGAAAACACGTACGGCTCACCCGGTGTAGGTCTTTCTATTTAACGCCCATGAGCTACCTGCGAATCTGGATGAGCGATGATGATAGTAATGAGGTAGGGAGGGTGTGAAATACGGTGTCTGCAATTAGTCTACTCCTGTCGAATGACACCAAGGGGTCTACACAAAGTTTAACATCTCCATCCGACAAACTAATCACCATCACCAGTTCCATGTCCCCTCACATTATATTAATACTGTGGAAACGTTTGTAATCTAATCCAGGTTTTTGGCACGCAGTCTAGTGATAAGAAATTATATACGACGACCTCTCCTACTCCTACTAAAATGTTTTAATTCTGTCCCTGAAGGGGGAGGCGGGCCTCCTAGACGGTAACGCCGTCTCTCAGGCCGGGCGATTTGCTACGGTAAAGGAGATGTGCAGAAGGTGAGAGGGTTGGCGGCCGTGGCTTATACTAGGAACTGTCCCGGCATTCGCCTTAGTGCAGGAGAATGGAAAACCACGGAAAAACCATTCTCAGGACAGCTGACGGTTGGGACCAGCGCCTCACCGTCTCCCGAATACAGAGGCGTAGAGCAACGGTAGAGCCACGATCACCCCTCCTCTGCTCGGTTGGTCGGTCGGAATGCAGAGCCGTCCGAACAGCCGAAGCTCACTCTGCTACCGCCGTCTCCTCCTGCCCCCGGCCTGTCTATATTCTGATGCTGATTTTTTTTTCTCACCAACAGGGTTCGAAATGGCTAACCACGGTGTCAGAGGGGTCAGACCATACAGACTTGACATCTTAACAAAGGATGGCCAACAGGGTGGCAACAATTATAGGCCTAATAATCATAATAATAATAATAATAATAATGAAAAATCCTAAGCCTGTTTCCAGTCATTCGTTCGGGTTAGGAATGGAATGTATACGTATGAAGGCCCTATCTAGCGGCGAGGATAGGAATTGTGCCGGCTGCCGAAGCCGAAGCCTGACGCACTCATCTGGAATGACTGACAGATGAAATGAAATGATATCGGAGAGTGTTGCTGGACTGACAGATGACGGGGGAAACCGGAGTACCCAGAGATAAACCTGTCACGCCTCCGCTTGGTCCAGCACAAATCTCTCATGGAGCGACCGGGATTTAAACCAAGGAACCCAGCGGTGAGAGGCCGACTCTCTGCCGCCTGAGCCACGCAGGCCCTTAATAATAATAATAATAATAATAATAATAATAATAATAATAATAATAATAATAATAATAATAATAATAATAATAATAATATATAAACCAAAATTATAGAGCTCATTTTTTATGATAAAAAATATTTTAAATAGCATAGCGGTATCCCTTCTCCAGATTATTGTATTTCTTCCTAGATAAGTTGTGTCCTTCTTCACTGAGTTTACATCTCATTGACTGCGTACCGAGTTCTCCAGCACCGACAACATTTGAACGTATTTGCGATCCCTTCATAGGTACAAACAACGCAAGAGGTAGCAATGAATAGCCGATAGGATTAGGCAACTATGCAACAAATACTTACTGAATCCCAGGGCAATAACTACAGGGGGGAAAAACACTGCTTTTGACTGTGCAGTTGATCTCTTTGGCTTTCCTGATCAAATGAAAGTAGTAGAGAATAAATTCGAGGTGATTTTCTTTCTTAATCCATTCACCCTCCCTCGAACTTAGCGAGGGATCCCACCTCTACCGCCTCAAGGACAGTGTCCTGGAGCCTGAGACATTGGGTCGGGGGATACAACTGGGGAGGATAACCAGTACCGCGCCCAGGTGGCATCATGTACTATGCTGAACACGGGTCTTGCGGGGGGATAGGAAGATTGGAAGGGATAGACAAGGAAGAGGGAAGGAAGTGGCCGTGGCCTTAAGTTAGGTACCATCCCGGCATTTACCGGGAGGAGAAGTGGGAAAACACGGAAAACCACTTCCAGGATGGCTGTAGTGGGAATCGAACCCAGCTTTACTCAGTTGACCTCCCGAGGCTGAATGGACAAGTCCTCGTACCACCTTTCAAATTTCGTGGCAGAGCCGGCAATGGAACCCAGGCCTCCGGGCGATGGCAGCCAATCACATTAACCACTACACCACAGAGGCAGACATTAAAATTATTGCATTACAATTATTGCATTAAACATTCCCGAAGCTAAAGCGGTATAGACGTTAGTATTGTGCAATTTTAGACGTCTATACAACGACCAACACTAGTTTTCGCTTGAAACCAGAGAATTCACCCAGTCTTAGCATCAACTAAAACCAGCCTCAATTATGTTAACGGATGATGAGGGCTGACTAGGTTTAGATAATAACTTATCCTAACCCCTGTACACAGATGACTTTACTATGCTCACTATCGTTATCTTATACGTGCCATGAAGTGTTATGCCATGTACCCATGTTTGGTCCGCAAGACGAACTGCCGACATACCATGGCTGATTTATATTCACAATCTGTCCTATCAATAAAATACTATCGACATAAGAAACAAGTGACATACCACTTTCTTTATAATCCTTGACCAGCACAATATGGCTCATCAACTGCTCATGTTAATGAGTTTTCCCTTTAATACTTTTTCATGACTACATCCTATTGTTATGTTTTAGAAATAAAGTCGAGTTAACGACAGTCCTGTTACAGATTACTGTTTAAACAGCGATTAGTCAAATGAAATGTTTGGGAAGGCTACTACTATTGCACCTCAATATCCGTCAACATTACTTCCTCAAATTGAATTATTGCACTCTAATGTTAAACTGTAAATTCTGATCTATCTACGTCTTGTAGTGGGCTTACCGTCTTTATGAGGTGCCACGCAGTGAACAACTTTTCTCGGTGTGATGCGGCACACAATCACCACACGGCACAATTCACCAAACTTACGGCAAGTAGAACCATTTTCGAACACACAGAGGCCTATATACGAACACGGATAAAAGGACACACGGAACAACAAATCGTACGTGGCTGTACCTTGCTAGAGCTAGTGAACTGTAGTTGCTGGCCGACGCGACACGGGGTTTCTCCCACATGTGGCGGAGAGTCAAATGCTGTGCAACTGCTAAATACAGACTGAAAGTGTACTCAGAAGAAAACAGCTCAAGCTCACTCCTACTTCAACTTCCAGTGAATATTTATGCCGTCAAAATTAAAAGCATGTTGAACATTGTTCCCAGATAACCAGTTTTGCATATCTACTTTGAGACTTACTGTACAACGCAACCATTTAAATTTAACTTGTAGGTCAGATTAGCATTTCAGCTTGAATAATAATAATTGTACCGGGCGGTACACCTCTACTCTGTTTATTTAAAAGTTGCGCCAGTTGAAACTCCTCTTCTGGAGGAAGGTTGAACTTTATCTATTCTATTAATTCTCTACTTTCTCAGAAGATGTCACCACGTGGAAAATTTTGAGTTTTTGAACTGTGTCACTTTTGATGTGTTTTTGTTTCGCTTGAAGTAAGAAGTGTGAACTTTCTCTTCTAGAGGACACTACTGAAGAATTACAATAGTGCAACCTAGTGCGAAATCAAAGAACTATTTTGTTGGAGAAATTTTTATTTCAAAAGTTTGTTTCTTGTTAAATTTCCTTCTGTTATTGTTTAAGTTGGCTGTATACCCCTCTTTTTCCCCTTAGTTTGGATCTAGCCAATCCCGAATTTCTTTAATTAATTTTCCACCAATAATGTGTTTCTTTTTCCTCTATGTAGGGGTTTCTTTTCCCGAACCAATAAAGATTTTGTGGGAGGGTGTTTTATTTCCCCTAACGCCTAGAATCTTCCGCGAGAGGATATAAACTGCTGATTTTGGGGTCTCCGGGCCACTTCTGTTCCATCTTTCAGTGTATTAAGTACATAGCAGGAGGCGGGAAGCGCCTCTTTCCTCGGCAGCGATCTACTACCAGGTAATGGCCTATTAATATCTTCTTTTCTTGCTCGGTCGGCAGTTTAACTCTCGCGGCGGGTTCGAAGCGTTTTCCATCATGTAACCTTTTCCTAAAATGTAACTACTCTTTTCTTCTTTTTCTTGTAAAGCTACATATTGGGATAGAGAGTGCTAACCCTCTCGAGCTCCCACTCACATTTGTTTTGAGGTGAACTTATTTTCTCAAACTTTTCTTCGTTTATGTAATGTAAAGTGTTCTTCTCTAAGTCACCTCTGTAGTATGGGATTAGCCCTTGCGTTAGTGGCCCAGAGCCAGATTAGGTTTTAAAAGCCAAGTGTATTAGGAGTGCAAGTTCGCCTCCTCTCAAGTTGTATTTTAGAGGTCACGTATTAATCTTTTCTCACCTAATAGACCTCAGTAGGTTGGGTATTTTACCCCTGTGTATATGTCCTTTGAGGACAACTTGAAAGTTGAGTTTGGTGTGGCCTGGGAGAGGCTTAACTTTAAGAGCGAGTGGCTCTTTTCTAAAACTGAGAGTTGTATGCCTCGAGGAGGCTTTGCTGTGTAATTTGGAGCAAGGGCTCCAGGGTTTGAGTGGGGTCTTCTGCCCCTTTTGTTGAAATTGGTATATCGTAAAGTTGAGCTAGTTGCTCAAGAATTGTGTTTTCAGGGCTCGAAGCCCAAATTCTTTAATCCCTGTAATTGTACATTTCAAGTTGTATTTCGGCTACTAAGTACCTGTTCTATTTGTTGTTACCTAATTTTGAAAAGAAAATATAACCTTGTTAAATTTTAAAATTTAATTTCTCTTTAGTAGCTTGAGACCTATTCACCACCCAGCACCTTCTTTCATGCTTAACTACCACAAAAACACGGTAACAAGTGGTAGCAGAGCGTGGTTGAATGGGTCTCAATTTAGCCCCTTTTGACGGCTAAACATTGCTTTGATTCGAACTCTAACAATTTTCTCAGTTGCTGGAATTTGTTGAGTTTTTCAAAATTGTTCTGTCATCATGCCCGGCCCTCGCGATGTTCTCCTCCTTAACTACTTGCGCAAAGAGGAGTTGATATATGAGTTAACTATCAGAAATGTTCAATCTGGAGGCACGGTTGCAATAGATACTAACAAGCTTAGAGAGTCCCTTGATTTGCCCATTTCCATCCCCAATTTGGGAGAGAAAGAAATTGATGACTCTCTTTCCACGATTGTCGAGAATATTACTGGGCTAGCATCGGTAGTCAGCTTTTTTGATGAAAACGATCCATCTCCTAATCAAATTAAGCGTGTGCAAGGCAGGCTGTATCACTTTGCAAATAGAGTTAATGATCTATTGTCTCTAAAGGTGAATGACGTTCAGAGGAAGCAAGCTAATACGCTCCTTGAAACTATTTCTGAATTGTCTAATAAGGTCACTCAATTGCTAACCGGCGAAGCTCCTCCCAAAACTGATCAACCCGCCACGGTGAATGTAGGTAACGAGGAAGAGCCTCCTCAGGGAGAAGTCAATAGGATAACCGTTGCTGCTCAAACTATCTCTGCCCCATCGAACAACGAATCTGAACGCCGTGCGTCATTGAGTAACATCCGCTCTGAATTAACTTCTTTGCCCTTGAAACCTTTAACGACTATGACACCTGGGTTCAGCAGCCTGCCTCATCCATTGGCAATGTTGCTTAGAGGTATCTCTAAGTTTTCCGTCAACACCACCAGTGACGTAATTTCATTTTTAAGATTTCTAGTGGAATTTCAGGATCATGCCCTTGTGTTTTCTCTTTCCCCATGTCAAATTTTGCAAATTATCTATCCTTATGCTATTGGTGTTCTATCTGACAAGATAGTTAGAGCCATTGCCGAGCAATCTTCTATTGAGGATTTCCATGCCCATTTGCTAGCTAACTTCATCCCGGCTAGGGCCAGGTCCTCCCTTATTCAGAAATACTATTATCGGGTACAGCGCTTGGATGAAAACCTGGCAGACTTCATCCAAGATATTAAGTTTTATACTAGGGTGTTTGCTCTCCACTTCCCTGAGGATCAGATCGTGCAAGCTATTGTTGAAGGGATTTCACCACCCTACAGGTCATATTTGTGTTTCGCGGCGTGCCCGCAAACCTTCTCTGAACTGGAAGCATTAGCCGTCTCTGCGGAAGGAGTTAGGTATGCCGATTCCTTGCGTGTGGCGAAAGAACCCCCGCCTTCCTTCAGTAACACTCGGCCTCCACCTCGCCGACCAGTCAATCCCCGTAAATGTTATGCTTGTGGGTCGCCTGACCATCTGCGGAATAAGTGTCCTCTGATCAAGTCAAGTGGGACAAGGAATGGAGCAGGGTCATCACAAGGCTGTTTTAAGTGTGGGGCCTTCTCACATATCGCCAAGAATTGCCCAAACTCAAATAGCACCCCCTCCTGCTCAACTTCTGGTGCAAATTCCAGCTATGCCAATAATAAAAAGTGACTAGTGGCGTCGGCTGAGCCGACTAATCCATATTCCCGAGACTCAGCCCCTAGTAAACAGGTTGTAAATGCAGAGAACAACCAGCCTTCAAATTCATCTTTTGAATGCCCTAAAGAGTGTCTTAGGATTGCGGCGGATACCCCCGCACCTGTTCCTTTTCTTAAGATTGAGTTAAATAACGAGCCTGTAACAGCTCTCTTAGATTCAGGCAGTGTTTGTTCCATTATTTCGGTTGATTGGTATTCTAAATTGAAATCTGTTTGTAAACTCCCTGACTATGTCTCTTCTCCTGTTCAATACGTTTCGGCTAATTCATCTCCATTAGAAATTCTAGGTTCCTTACTGGTCAAAATTCGTGTTTTTAAGTTTACATGGAAAGTTAAATTGTTTGTGGCCAAGCAATTGTCTTGCCCCATTATATTGGGAGCTGACTTTATTTCTCACACTGGTCTTGTGCTCGATCTGCAGTCTAGGTCGTGCACATTCAAATTTGCTTCTAGTTATAAAATCCCACTCTTAAAGTGTAATTCTGTATCATGTTCATCTATTTCGCCTACCCAGGATGAGATGTTGTTAGACCTTAGACATCTACCTGAGGAGCAGGCTGATAGTATTCGCAAACTGTGTCAGTCGTTTCCCGAGGTGTTCTCTGATACTCTTGGTGTTACTGACCTTATTGAATACAAAATTGAGGTCACGGACTCGATTCCTGTCCGTTTTCCACCGTATAGGCTATCTCCACCTAAAATGAAGGCTCTGAAAGAAATCATCGATCAGATGTTGAAGGATGGTATTATTAGGCCCTCTAAGTCAGCGTATTCTTCGCCTATTTTTCTAGTCCCGAAACCCCAAGGAGGCTTCAGGCCTGTCATTGATTACAGGGCTCTCAATCGGAAGGTGGTGTTGCAATCTGTGCCCCTTCCCGACCTTCATTCTTGCTTTTCATGGTTTCGTAAGGCCAAGTTCTTCACCATCTTGGACTTGAATCAGGCCTATAATCAAATTCCCCTTGCCGAAGAGTCTAAACATCTTACAGCGTTTGCCACGGACTGGAACTTATACGAATACAACCGCGTGCCCTTCGGACTCCCCACGGGGGCAGCTGTGCTCACTAGGCTACTAGATAGGGTCTTTTCCGACATCAAATTTGAGTACTTATATCACTACTTGGATGATGTCGTCGTATTTTCCGAGACTTTTGAAGAACATTTAGATCATCTGCGAGAAGTTCTCGATCGCCTTCGTAAGGCTGGGTTAACTGTTAAGTTGTCCAAGGTTGCCTTTGCTAAGCCCTCAATGTCATTCCTAGGGCATATTGTGTCACCCGATGGGGTATCTGTCGATCATTCTAGAACACAGGCCATCCGTGATTTTAAACCTCCCAAGGACATCAAAGGTATCGCCAGGTTCATTGGTATGGTGAATTTCTTCAGGAAGTTCATTCCTAACTTTGCTAATAGAGCGGCGCCCTTAAACCTTCTTCGTAGGAAAGGCATCAAATTCGAGTGGGGACCTTCTCAACAAGCCGCTTTTGAAGATCTTAAATTAGCTCTCTGTAATGCCCCTGTACTTGCTATGCCTGATTTCTCGAAGAAATTCATCGTCCAAACGGACGCGTCGTCGTCAGCTGTAGCTGCAGTCCTTCTTCAAGAGACTGAACTAGGGAGGCGTCCCATCGCCTATGCATCTAGGACTCTATCGGTTCAAGAAGCCAAGTATTCCATCTATGAGCTCGAAGGGTTGGCAGTCTTATTCGCCTTAGAAAAGTTCCGTCTCTATCTGGAACATGTCAAATTCGACCTGGAGACAGATAATCAAGCCTTAAGCTGGGTCTTAGGTAGGCCGCGTCGTACTGGTCGTATAGCCCGTTGGGCCATCCGTATTTCTGCCTTCCAATTTGATGTACGACATATCAGAGGTACTGAAAATGTTGTTGCCGATGGACTCAGCCGTATGTTTCATAACGACGTAGAGACCCACGAACCGGTCGACAGTTCATCACCTTCCGAGTCCATACTATCTGGTGTTAATGCCATCTTAACAGATGCTCCCATGCTTTTTAGGGATATTGAGAAATACCAACGTGAAGATCCGACGCTGGCTCCGATAATGGAAACCCTTTCTTCTGGGGAACATGCTGTCCCTTATGTTCTAAGGAATGGTGTTCTATGTTGCCCTTCGAGGCATGATAAGTTGATGAAAGTTGTTGTTCCAGCGGTTCTTGTACCTATGATCTTCAAATACTATCATGAGACCCCATTGGGGGGGCATCTTGGAATCTTTAAAACTCGTGAAAAGATTCGTGAAATGTTCATATGGAAAGGTATGGACGGTGAAATTCGAGAACTTGTAAAAGCTTGTAAATCTTGTTTGATCAGTAAACCCACCATGTCCACTAAAGTAGGCCTTTTGTCTTCTCATCAAGCGTCGCGCCCCATGGAACGCCTGTATATCGATTATGTGGGACCCTTCCCCCAGTCAAAGGGTAATGCCAACAAGTTCATCTTTGTGTGTGTAGATGGTTTTACAAGATTTTCCTGGTTATTTCCGACTAAGCTGGCTACCGCTCAGTCCACAATTACTTGCCTAAATTCCATTTTTGCTTCTTTTGGTCCGTGCCAATACATTGTATCTGATAATGCTAAAGCTTTTACATCAAATCTGTTTCGTAAATTCTGTTTTGACTTGTCCATCTCTCATGTAACTACATCTGCTTATTACCCTCAACCATCTCTGGCTGAACGGGTTAACCGTAATCTCAGGTCCGCACTTATTGCCTATCATCATGAAGATCATTCTAGGTGGGACACGTCCCTGCATTGGTTAGCTTTTGCTTTGAATTCGGCGGTTCATGAATCTCACAAATTTACTCCAGCTTCTTTGATGTTTAAGTTCGTTCCCAACTCGCCGCTCTCTAACCTCTGGTCTTTGAATGACATTCTACCCGAGACAATAGATCCGGATAACATTAAAGATCTTTGGAAGAAGGCTAAAGCCAATCTTAAAGTGTCTCATGAAAAGGTTAGGGAAAGGTATGATCGTGGACGGAGACCCACCACTTTGAAGGTAGGTGACCAGGTTATGGTCAAAAATTTTGTTCCCGCGGGCAAGCTTGCCCCCAGATTTCATGGGCCTTGTATCATTCTCGATTTTCTTACGCCGGTTACCTTATTGCTAAGTAATCCAGCCACCGAGAGGATATTTAGAGTTCACCTGTCCCAGGTGAAACCGGTGTAATTTCTGTGTTAACTTGCTCCATATTATTTTGGAAAGGATATGAAGGTTATATTTTTTTTTGAGTTTCACTTTTAAGGCATTCTGCCCCTTCTGTAATATTTTGGTTTTAGATGTAAGCCTTATGTAAAACCTGCCCCGACCCGTTAAACTGCCATCCTGTTCTTGCCACGGCCATTACCACGCTCCCGTCTCCTGCTCCACCTTACACTGTGGCTTCATAATAGTAAATGCCATTTATATCTACACGCCGCTGGCCCCTCAACCTCTCCACTAGCCTGTACCCTCAAAGAAAATAATTGTCCAACACAATTCTGCCGCCTAGCTTTAATGTTTCAGCGCCCCCGCAGCCGCGCAGCGCCGTGCAGCGACTGGGGAGGGGGATGGGCCCCCTCCTCTCCAGCGAGGACGACATGTGCACGGCGAGCCGGAGCTCACCTCCCGGCCAAGGCTGATGTGCGGCGCACGACCTGCTACATGCCCGCAGCCTGTATCTGTTCACCGCGGGCGCGGCGTACTTCAACACCTCTGCTCCCCTCATAGTGCGGGCGAGCGGTATCTCAGGGTACTTGAGGGGTCCGAGCGGCCTCCGTTGGACGCAAGCTGCAACGGCCGGTCTGGCCATCCGACTCAATCTACATCAACTACATGGACAGTCACCATAAGCAATAATTACATTTGGGAATTTAACAACAATATTTGGTGGACATTGCAAAACTTTTCTTCACCTTTTAAGCATTAAAGGTTTATCTTCAGAAATTCAACTACTACAACAGAAAAACTTTACTGCACAGGCAACAACAAAATTTTGAAATTGCAACCAACCAAATTACTAAAATCTTATAAATGCTTCCGCAATTAATCTTAATATCAACATCAAAACTTGGACCTTATTTTGGAAACAAAGCTTATGTTCTTCTGTGTTACCCCTTGGAGGAACTTTTGGGGGGGGAGGTCTGTACCGGGCGGTACACCTCTACTCTGTTTATTTAAAAGTTGCGCCAGTTGAAACTCCTCTTCTGGAGGAAGGTTGAACTTTATCTATTCTATTAATTCTCTACTTTCTCAGAAGATGTCACCACGTGGAAAATTTTGAGTTTTTGAACTGTGTCACTTTTGATGTGTTTTTGTTTCGCTTGAAGTAAGAAGTGTGAACTTTCTCTTCTAGAGGACACTACTGAAGAATTACAATAGTGCAACCTAGTGCGAAATCAAAGAACTATTTTGTTGGAGAAATTTTTATTTCAAAAGTTTGTTTCTTGTTAAATTTCCTTCTGTTATTGTTTAAGTTGGCTGTATACCCCTCTTTTTCCCCTTAGTTTGGATCTAGCCAATCCCGAATTTCTTTAATTAATTTTCCACCAATAATGTGTTTCTTTTTCCTCTATGTAGGGGTTTCTTTTCCCGAACCAATAAAGATTTTGTGGGAGGGTGTTTTATTTCCCCTAACGCCTAGAATCTTCCGCGAGAGGATATAAACTGCTGATTTTGGGGTCTCCGGGCCACTTCTGTTCCATCTTTCAGTGTATTAAGTACATAGCAGGAGGCGGGAAGCGCCTCTTTCCTCGGCAGCGATCTACTACCAGGTAATGGCCTATTAATATCTTCTTTTCTTGCTCGGTCGGCAGTTTAACTCTCGCGGCGGGTTCGAAGCGTTTTCCATCATGTAACCTTTTCCTAAAATGTAACTACTCTTTTCTTCTTTTTCTTGTAAAGCTACATATTGGGATAGAGAGTGCTAACCCTCTCGAGCTCCCACTCACATTTGTTTTGAGGTGAACTTATTTTCTCAAACTTTTCTTCGTTTATGTAATGTAAAGTGTTCTTCTCTAAGTCACCTCTGTAGTATGGGATTAGCCCTTGCGTTAGTGGCCCAGAGCCAGATTAGGTTTTAAAAGCCAAGTGTATTAGGAGTGCAAGTTCGCCTCCTCTCAAGTTGTATTTTAGAGGTCACGTATTAATCTTTTCTCACCTAATAGACCTCAGTAGGTTGGGTATTTTACCCCTGTGTATATGTCCTTTGAGGACAACTTGAAAGTTGAGTTTGGTGTGGCCTGGGAGAGGCTTAACTTTAAGAGCGAGTGGCTCTTTTCTAAAACTGAGAGTTGTATGCCTCGAGGAGGCTTTGCTGTGTAATTTGGAGCAAGGGCTCCAGGGTTTGAGTGGGGTCTTCTGCCCCTTTTGTTGAAATTGGTATATCGTAAAGTTGAGCTAGTTGCTCAAGAATTGTGTTTTCAGGGCTCGAAGCCCAAATTCTTTAATCCCTGTAATTGTACATTTCAAGTTGTATTTCGGCTACTAAGTACCTGTTCTATTTGTTGTTACCTAATTTTGAAAAGAAAATATAACCTTGTTAAATTTTAAAATTTAATTTCTCTTTAGTAGCTTGAGACCTATTCACCACCCAGCACCTTCTTTCATGCTTAACTACCACAAAAACACGGTAACAATAATAATAATAATAATAATAATAATAATAATAATAATAATAATAATAATAATAATAATAATAATAATAATAATAATATGTTTTAAACAGCCCTTGATTTGCTACGGATTTTAAGAAACGTCGAAGTGCAGTAATTTTCGTCTTTATTTCTTTCATAATCAGTTTATCTGTCCGCCTCTGTGGTGTAGTGGTTAGCGTGATTAGCTGCCACCCCCGGAGGTCCGGGTTCGATTCCCAGCTCTGCCACGAAAATTTGAAAACTGGTACGAGGTCTGGAACGGGGTCCCCCTGTGGGTGGGGGCGGTACAATAACACCCACGGTATCCCCTGCCTATCGTAAGAGGCGACTAAAAGGGGCCCCAGGGGCTCTGAACTATGGAGCGTGGGTTGGCGACCACGGGGCCCTCAGCTGAGTCCTGGCATTTCTTTCACATACTTGTGCCAGGCTCCTCACTTTCATCTATCCTATCCGACCTCCCTTGGTCAACACTTGTTCTTTTCCGATCCCGACGCTATTAGGTTTGCGAGAGCTAGGGTGTCTTTCATTTTCACGCCCGTCGTGGCCCTTGTCTTCCTTTGGCCGATATCTTCATTTTTCGAAGTGTCGGACCCCTTCCATTTTTTCTCTCTGATTAGTGTTATATAGAGGATGGTTGCCCAGTTGTACTTCCTCTTAAAACAATAATCACCACCACCACCATCTGGAACGGGGTCCACTCAGCCTCGGGAGGTCAACTGAGTAGAGGTGGGTTCGATTCCCACTACAGCCATCCTGGAAGTGGTTTTCCGTGGTTTCCCACTTCTCCTCCAGGCGAATGCCGGGATGGTACCTAACTGAAGGCCACGGCCGTTTCCTTCCCTCTTCCTTGCCTATCCCTTCCAATCTTCCCATCCCTCCACTAGGCCCCTATTCAGCATAGCAGGTGAGGCCGCCTGGGCGAGGTACTGGTCATTCTCCCCAGTTGTCTCCCCCGACCAAGAGTGTGAAGCTCCGGGACACTGCCCTTGAGGCGGTAGAGGTGGGATCCCTCGCTGAGTCCGAGGGAAAAAGCCGAACCTGGAGGGTAAACAGATGATGATGATGATGATGATGATGATGATGAATCAGTTTATCTTCCAGGGTTCGTTTTCCCTCGGACTCTGCGAGGGATCCCACCTATACCACCTCAAGGGTAGTGTCCTGGAGCGTGAGACTTTGTGTCGGGGATACAACTGGGAAGAAGGACCATTACCTCGCGCAGGCTGCCTCACCTGTTATGCTGAACAGGAGCCTTGTGGGGGAGGGGAAGATCGGAAGGAAAGGAAGCGACCGTGGAATTAAGTTAGGTACCATCCCAACATATGCCTGGAGGAGACGTTGAAAACACGAGAGACCATTTCGAGGATGGCTGAGGTGGGAATCGAACTCTCCTCTACATAGTTGATCTCCCGAGACTGAGTGGACCCCGTTCCAGCCCTCGTACCACTTTTCAGATTTCGTGGTAGAGCTAGGAATCGAACACGGGCCTCCGCGGGTAGTAGCTAATCGCACAAACCACTACACCACAGAGGCGGGTTATGTGTTAAACATCCCTTGATTGCTACAGATCTTAAGAAACGTCGAAGTGCAGTAATTTTCGACCCATCGAATTTTGCTATCTTACTGCATATTAAACTGTTACATTGTCAACACTAATCAAATCGTTTTAATGAACCTCGATGTCCTTTACACGTTTGTTTCATTGTTAGTATCGTTATTGATTTGGAGTTCATACAACAATGTGGGATTTTCAAATGTCGGGACTAAGAAGAGGAAGAAGAAGAATATAAGTGCTGCAGGTTAACGTTTCCGACTTTGCATCATTTAGTAGCAACCCTAAAGGTGGTTTTCCGTGGTATCCCATTTTCACACCTGGCAAATGCTGGGGCTGTACCTTAATTTAGGCCACGGCCACTTCCTTCCCACTCCTAGCCCTTTCCTGTCCCATGGTCGCCATAAGACCTATCTGTGTCGGTGCGACGTAAAACAAATTGTTGCAATTTAGAAGTTAAAAGTTTAATAGCATAGATAACAGACATTTTTAGTTGTGCACATCTATTAGAATTTATATTATTTTCATAAAGAGCCTCCATGGCTCAGGCGGCAGCGCGCAGGCCTCTCACCGCTGGATACCGTGGTTCAAATCCCGGTCACTCCATGTGAGATTTGTGCTGGACAAAGCGGAGGCGGGACAGGTTTTTCTCCGGATACTCCGATTTTCCCTGTCATCTTTCATTCCAACAACACGCTCCATCATCATTTCATTTCATCTGTCACTCAGTAATCATTGCCCCAGAGGAGTGCGACAGGCTTCGGCAGCCGGCACAATTCCTATCCCCGCCACAAGTTGGGGGCTTCATTCTTCCGATCCCTGACCCGGTCATTGACTGGAAAACGAGGTTGTAGGTTTTCATTTTCATTATTTTCATAAGTATATCCCATCGATGAAAAGTTCAGCTCCTACGCTCCAGACGGTGCCGGGTTCGATTCCCAGCCTTTGTCGCTGAGGGTTTAAAACAGCATCCACGGTATCCCCTGCCTTTCGTTAGAAGTAACAAGGGCTCTCAACTTAGATGACGGTTCCCCTAGCTGACTCTGGCATTGCTTTCTTCTCCGTCAGGCTCCTCACTTTCATCTAAACTATCCGACCTCCCTCGGTCAACTTTTGTTATTTTGCGGCATTAGGTGGGCGAGGCCTAGGAAGTCTTTCATTTTCTCATCTTTTATGGCCTTCCCTTTCTTCGCCAATACCTTCGTTCTTCGCAGTGTCGGAACTCTTCCGTTTCCCCTCTTATTAGTGTTGATAGAGTATGGTTTCCCAGTTGGATAATGCGGCGCGAAAGAGCACAGTAGTGGAACAGTTGAACCCAGGTTTCATATTATCAATCCAAGAAATGTGTCTTCATCTTCGTCTTCTTTTGCCTTGTCTCTTTCCTTGAATGACTATCTGCAGTAAATGGTATTTCTCTCCTCGCATCGCATGACCGAGATACTGCAGCTTTCATTTTGACAGTACTTAATAATAATTTAATGTTATAGGCTTTGTCCGACTCGTTGGCTGAATGGTCAGCGTACTGGCCTTCGGTTCAGAGGGTCCCGGGTCAGTGCTGCCGACAGTGGGATTCGAACCCACTATCTCCCGGATGCAAGCTCAGAGCCACGCGCCCCTAAACGCACGGCCAACTCGCCCGGTGGCCAGAAGATGAAGTGGGGTGAAACCGATGCAGATTCTAGTGATGAAGACTGTGCGGACCTTCAAGTTCGAGCAGAGTTAGTGATATAAGAACCAGTAAACGACAGCTTCATTCCGGAAGGTCTTCTCGAGTTCAGGAACCCTACAGTTTCATTGTCAGTATGTGGACAAACAAACAGCAGTGACTTGGTTATAAATTCTAGTAATGGAGTAGTTTGATCTCACTCTTTCTGTTGGGAAAGAGGTGATATGAAGTACCTTGTTACCTCTCCATTCATCCTTCATGATCGTCATAAAATTTGTTTTACAGCTTGCTCGCACTCTGTAGGTTATTTGAATTCTTACACTGGTTTCTTGGTTTATGCATTAATAAAGCTCGGATTCTTCTGTACGGCTACGGAATTCCTCTAAATGGCCAACTATTCTACTGAAAAGGCAGCCTACCAAGGCAATCTGTACAAATGAGGAACAGCTCCAAGGGACGAGGCCGAATTATAGTGGTTGAAGTTACGAAAATCCACTTGTGGGTGGAGGCGGTAGAATAACACCCACGGTATCCCCTGCCTGTTATAAGAGGTGACTGAAAGGGGCTCTAGGGGTTCTTCACATGCGAGCGTGGGTTGGCAACCACGGGTCCCTTAGCTGAGATCTGGCATTTCCTCCACTTATTTGTGCCAGGCTCCTCGCTTTCATCTAGCCTACTCGACCTCCCTTGGTTAACTCGATGACCTTGATCCGGGAGGTAGTAGGTTCGAATCCCACTATCGGCAGCCCTGAAAATGGTTTTCCGTGGTTTCCCATTTTCACACCAGGAAAATGCTGGGGCTGTACCTTAATTAAGGCCACGGTCGCTTCCTTCCAACTCCTAGGCCTTTCCTATCCCATCGTCGCTATAAGACCTATCTGTGTAGGTGCGACGTAAAGCTCCTAGCAAAAAAAAAAAGTTAACTCGCGTTATTTTCCTAACACGACGGTAGTAGAGCATTAGAGTCCGGCTCCATGGCTAAATGGTTGGCCAGCTGGCCTTTGGCCACAGGGCTCCTGGGTTCGATTCCCGGCAGGGTCGGGAATTTTAACCTTAATTGGTTAATTTCGCTGACACGGGGGCTGGGTGTATGTGTCGTCTTCATCATCATTTCATCCTCATCATGACGCGCAGGTCGCCTACGGGAGTCAAATCAAAAGACCTGCATCTGCCGAGCCGAACTTGTCCTCGGACACTCCCGGCACTAAAAGCCATACGCCTTTTTTTTTTTTTTTTAGAGCATTAGAGGCCTAGGGAGTCTTTCATTTTCACGCCATTCGTGGCCCTTGTCTTGCTTTGGCAGATACCTTCATTTTGCTAATATTGGATCCGTTTCATATTTTCTCTCTTATTATTTTTAATATAGGATGGTTGCCCAGTTGTATTTCCTCTTAAAACAATAATCACCACCACATGAAGATACGAAAGTGCGCCAAAGGAAAACACACCATTGTAATTTCCTAGTAAGTGAACAACCCAGGCACTGATGCAAAATTAGTGGTAATAAAACACTAAAAGCGTTGTCTATGCTACTGTAGATGTAGACTAATGTTTCTCTTCTTTAAACTTGTTTTGTGAGCAGCCCTGAAGATGTTTTTTCCGTAGCTTCGCATTTTCACACCAGGCAAATGCTAGGGTGGTACATTAATTAACCGCCCGGACACTTCCTTCTCACTCCTATGCCTTTCCTATCCCATCCTCGCAAGAACGGCCTCACCTGTTATACTGAACAGCGTCCTTGTGGGGGATGGGAAGATTGGAAGGGATAGACAATGCAAAGGGAAGGAAGCGGTCGTGGCCTTAAGTTAGCTATCATTCCGGTATACGTCACGGAAATTCATTTCGAGAATGGCTGAGGAGGGAGTCGAACCCCCCTCTACTCAGTTGACCTCCCGAGGCTGAGTGGACACCGTTCTATTCCTCGTACTACTTTTCAAATTTCGTGGCGGAGACGGGAATCGAACCCAGTCCTTCGGGGGTGGCAGCTAATCACTCTAACCACTACACCGCAAAGGCGAACATCTGCTGTGTCATGGCAAATTAATGCGTTAAAAAACTGTAAATGTTAAATTAATTTATACAGATTTATACACTCAATTTTATTTGTACAGTCCTCCTTCAGCTTATCGTTAGAAATTTTATTATTAAATTGTTGTTGCTTGATCATAAATTATTATTATTATTATTATTGGTTCGAAAAATGTATATGTATGTTATTTTAGATTCTATTATCTTGTTCTTGCCCTTATGTTCATCGGTCCTAACGGTTCTCTTTATCTAGCTTTGAGCCCGACTTATTTTCTTTTTATTTCCACTGCACATATATGTATATTTCAGTGGGATTCTGCTGGATTCCCCATAGCAGTAATAACCTTAGTTTGATTACACTCGTGTTACCCCTAAGGTGACGTTACATAGGAAAGGTACTAAACGTACTGTTGGGTTGTTAAGTGGATTACGTGGCGGCTGAACAGGTACTACTCCTCGTAGTGGCTGGGTCCTTGTC
The DNA here is from genome assembly GCF_040414725.1 of Anabrus simplex. Lineage (NCBI taxonomy): Eukaryota > Metazoa > Arthropoda > Insecta > Orthoptera > Tettigoniidae > Anabrus > Anabrus simplex. The sequence goes on along the minus strand of NC_090275.1, from coordinate 97,634,641 downwards.
GAATTCAATAGCGAACAAACCACGTACAAAGGAGAGAAACTCTTGACCAGGTACTGACTTGAGGTCGATGTTCAAATCATCACCTAGTACGATACGTAGTAAATGGTACTCGTTCTTATAGAAACGTATAGATGGCGCTACTCACCGAGTATACACAATCCAACACTGGTTGCCATGGTTACAATAGTGTCAGGAAATTGATGACGTCAATTCCCGATAGAAACCCAACCCAAGAACATGTTGAAATGAAACGGAGCGGAATATTTTTCCTTTTTCTAGTGGTTAAACGTTGCCCTGACACCAATAGATTCTCGCCGACGCTAAGACAGCAAGAGACTCTAAGAGGAAGGAAGATGTCGTGACCTTAAACTGAATCGGTCATTTATTGCACAAAGTAAGGTTTGTGAGGAAAATAGAAAACACTCTGTAGCCAATGAAGTTAGTTAAAGTAACTCTATAAATCGAACACAGTATTATGTAATGTAATGTATTATGTAATAGTGGGTTCGACCCCCTCTGTTGGCAGCCCTGAATGTGGTTTTCTGTGGTTTCCAATTTTCACACCAGGAAAATTCTGGGGCTGTACCTTAATTAAGGCCACGGCTGTTTCCTTCCCACTCCTAGCCGTTTCCTGTCGCATCGTCGCCATAACACCTATCTGTATTGGTGCGAACGTAAAGAAAATTGTACCCGCCTGTGCGTGGTACATGCAGGCGAAGAATACCCCTGCCTGTCACAAGAGTCGACCAAGGGAGGATGAAACTGGAATCATGTGATTACTTGTGGTTAGTACCATTATGTAAGGAACACCATGGGTCAAGGCTACTTGCGATTAGTACCATTATGTAAGGAACACCATGGGTCGAAGCTACTTACGATTAGTACCATTATGTAAGGAACACCATGGGTCAAGGCTACTTGCGATTAGTACCATTATGTGAGGAACACCATGGTCGAGGCTACTTGCGATTAGTACCATTATGTAAGGAACACCATGGTCGAGGCTACTTGCGATTAGTACCATTATGTGAGGAACACCATGGGTCGAAGCTACTTACGATTAGTACCATTATGTAAGGAACACCATGGGTCGAAGCTACTTACGATTAGTACCATTATGTGAGGAACGCCATGGGTCGAAGCTACTTACGATTAGTACCATTATGTGAGGAACACCATGGTCGAGGCTACTTGCGATTAGTACCATTATGTAAGGAACACCATGGTCGAGGCTACTTGCGATTAGTACCATTATGTGAGGAACACCATGGGTCGAAGCTACTTACGATTAGTACCATTATGTGAGGAACACCATGGGTCAAGGCTATTTGCGATTAGTACCATTATGTAAGGAACACCATGGGTCGAGGCTACTTACGATTAGTACCATTATGTGAGGAACACCATGGGTCGAGGCTATTTGCGATTAGTACCATTATGTGAGGAACACTATGGGTCGAGGCTACTTACGATTAGTACCATTATGTGAGGAACACTATGGGTCGAGGCTACTTACGATTAGTACCATTATGTGAGGAACACTTCGAGGCTACTTACGATTAGTACCATTATGTGAGGAACACTTCGAGGCTACTTACGATTAGTACCATTATGTGAGGAACACTATGGGTCGAGGCTACTTACGATTAGTACCATTATGTGAGGAACACCATGGGTCGAGGCTACTTACGATTAGTACCATTATGTGAGGAACACCATGGGTCGAGGCTACTTACGATTAGTACCATTATGTGAGGAACACTTCGAGGCTACTTACGATTAGTACCATTATGTGAGGAACACTTCGAGGCTACTTACGATTAGTACCATTATGTGAGGAACACTTCGAGGCTACTTACGATTAGTACCATTATGTGAGGAACACTTCGAGGCTACTTACGATTAGTACCATTATGTGAGGAACACTTCGAGGCTACTTACGATTAGTACCATTATGTGAGGAACACTATGGGTCAAGGCTACTTACGATTAGTACCATTATGTGAGGAACACCATGGGTCGAGGCTACTTACGATTAGTACCATTATGTGAGGAACACTTCGAGGCTACTTACGATTAGTACCATTATGTGAGGAACACTATGGGTCGAGGCTACTTACGATTAGTACCATTATGTGAGGAACACTTCGAGGCTACTTACGATTAGTACCATTATGTGAGGAACACCATGGTCGAGGCTACTTACGATTAGTACCATTATGTGAGGAACACCATGGGTCGAAGCTACTTACGATTAGTACCATTATGTAAGGAACACCATGGGTCGAAGCTACTTACGATTAGTACCATTATGTGAGGAACGCCATGGGTCGAAGCTACTTACGATTAGTACCATTATGTGAGGAACACCATGGTCGAGGCTACTTGCGATTAGTACCATTATGTAAGGAACACCATGGTCGAGGCTACTTGCGATTAGTACCATTATGTGAGGAACACCATGGGTCGAAGCTACTTACGATTAGTACCATTATGTGAGGAACACCATGGGTCGAGGCCATTTGCGATTAGTACCATTATGTAAGGAACACCATGGGTCGAGGCTACTTACGATTAGTACCATTATGTGAGGAACACCATGGGTCGAGGCTATTTGCGATTAGTACCATTATGTGAGGAACACTATGGGTCGAGGCTACTTACGATTAGTACCATTATGTGAGGAACACTATGGGTCGAGGCTACTTACGATTAGTACCATTATGTGAGGAACACTTCGAGGCTACTTACGATTAGTACCATTATGTGAGGAACACCATGGTCGAGGCTACTTACGATTAGTACCATTATGTGAGGAACACTTCGAGGCTACTTACGATTAGTACCATTATGTGAGGAACACCATGGGTCGAGGCTACTTACGATTAGTACCATTATGTGAGGAACACTTCGAGGCTACTTACGATTAGTACCATTATGTGAGGAACACTATGGGTCGAGGCTACTTACGATTAGTACCATTATGTGAGGAACACTTCGAGGCTACTTACGATTAGTACCATTATGTGAGGAACACTATGGGTCGAGGCTACTTACGATTAGTACCATTATGTGAGGAACACTTCGAGGCTACTTACGATTAGTACCATTATGTGAGGAACACCATGGGTCGAGGCTACTTACGATTAGTACCATTATGTGAGGAACACTTCGAGGCTACTTACGATTAGTACCATTATGTGAGGAACACCATGGTCGAGGCTACTTACGATTAGTACCATTATGTGAGGAACACCATGGTCGAGGCTACTTGCGATTAGTACCACTATGTGAGGAACACCATGGATCTGGGCATTGCCTCTGATTAGTACCATCGTGTGCGGTGGAGCCGCCGTGCGCCGCTGTGAAGTGCGTTGGTTCCCCTGTATTTAGAACGGGTCTGCGTTACCTATGAGTAGTACCACCGTATGAGGAGCACCATGGGTCTACCTTTCCTGTGAGTTGGGCCTTTATGTGATGAACACCATGGCTATTTTGCCTGTGGGTGGTACCATAATGTGTGACCGAGCTCGATAGCTGCAGTCGCTTAAGTGCGGCCAGTATCCAGTATTCGGGAGATAGTAGGTTCGAACCCCACTGTCGGCAGCCCTGAAAATGGTTTTCCGTGGTTTCCCATTTTCACACCAGGCAAATGCTGGGGCTGTACCTTAATTAAGGCCACGGCCGCTTCCTTCCCATTCCTAGCCCTTTCCTATCGCATCGTCGCCATAAGACCTATCTGTGTCGGTGCGACGTAAAGCAAATAGCATAATGTGTGATACACTGTGGGGTCTACTTTGCCCGTGATTAGTTCCACTAAGTGATAAACACAATGGGTCTGCGTTGCTTGTGAGTAGTACCCTTATGTGAGGAACATTTTGTATCTACGTTACCTGTGATTAGTACCACTATAGGAGGAACACCACATGTCTGCTAACAGTGATAAGTACAATTATGAGGGGCTGGTGACTTGGATTTTGGACCCCTTTGGATAAAAAGCATCATTTCAGAATTGGCATTGTGCATTGGATCCTCTGAATGTTCTGGATTCATGGCCATTGTTTCATATTCGTGTTAGATTTTAGTCAATGGATACATGTTGAAGTTTTAATTATCGTTTCATTTCGTTGTACTTCGTACAATTAGGGACCGATGACCTAGCTGTTAGGCCCCTATAAACAAAAAATCATCAAAGCAAATTGTAATTATGTTATGTATTAATATACAGTTTTCATCCGTGGTTTCCCATTTTCACATCAGGCAAACGTTGGGGCTGTCCCTTAATTAAGGCCACGGCCGCTTCTTTCCAACTCCTAGGCCTTTCCTGTCCCACCGTCGCCATAAGACCTATCTGTGTCGGTGCGACGTAAAGCCACTAGCAAAAAAACAGTTTTGAGTCTTTTTATATTGGTTACTTCGGCATGAAATACTTTATTTTAGAGTTTTCCGTCAAATTATATCGTTATTTCTCTTCAGATTCAAAACAGTTCATATCATTCTCACAACCTCCTTGCAATGTTTTTTCACAGTATTCAAACCATCGTCTCACATTTTTAATGGGAACGTAGGAGTGTACACACATCTTTAGTTACAACAATAAGTGAATAGTTGCCTATTTTCCCCACACGAAAGGTAAGGAATCTTTACAAAACACCTTCAGTTTATTTAATCATCTACTGTCTGTATGTTCATGGCCCCAGAGTGCATCGGCCACCGAAGTATATTATTATAAAAATCAGTATATTGATGTGGGATGCACTGAATGATCTTCGCTATGTCCTGTATCTTGTTTTCATGAATGGAGACCGGTGAAGAATAAGCTTTATCTGTACACAGTGCTAGTATCTTGCGTGCATTTCCATCCGTCACTATCATTAATAAGGTTCTAGGACATTTCGTACCATGGACATTTCGTACCACTTGACCGGTTGATTACCTGCGAAGTGTAGCTAATGACTTAAAGATATTTAGGAGAGGACATTCCGTACCACTTCAAAGAGCGAAAAGTATTGCGAAGTAAAATCCGTATCCTAATGAATATGTTTTGTCCACTACTGGCGCAGAAGCCTCCACTCGATGTGACCACTACTGACGTCAACCTTCCGTCGGACGCAACTGGGGCACATGTGTTGATTCTTATCTTGTATTCGTCATTCTCGGGACCGACTCCTTAGCTGAATGGTCAGCGTTGAGGCCTTCGGTTCAGAGCGTTCCGGTTCGATTCCCGGCTGGGCCGGGAATTTTAATCACGAATGATTAATTCTTCTGGTTCGGGGACCGGTTGTTTGTGCTTGTCCCAAAATTCTCCTCATCATAATCAGACAACACACTACACTACCGAACACCACAGAAATACGCAATAGTGATTACATCCCTTCATATAGGGTTGGTGTCAGGAAGGGCACCACGCCGTAAAACAGGGCCAAATCCACATGTGCTACACAATTCGCACACGCGACCCCACAAGAAGAAGAATATTCGTCATTGGCGGCGACCTATCTACTTCCACCATTCAGTAGTTTCCTTTTTCCGCGTGACCTTCAAATCCAGATCGGCCATTTCATCAGAATATTTTATTTACTTGATACTGAAATAATACAGTAGTTTATAAATATTCACAGTATTAGTAATATTATCCATCCTTGTGCTCGTCAGGCACATTGCGCCCGAACACCATGTAGGGCCTACATATATTTCTATTGTATTGTTTTGTTTCAGTATTTATACTTAAAAAAAAGACTTTCTTATGATAATGTTTACATAGACATAAGTGATAAGTATAGTTTAAAGGACAACTATTAAAAATAATACAGAGGTTTTGTTCAGCAAATTTTAAAAATTATTTTTGTGTCTGATTTTTAAAGGTGTCGTCTGTCAGGCTCAATACGGACGCTGGCGTGGAAACGCAAATCCAATTTGACATCAAGTGGTACGGATTGTCCTGGCATAAATTCTTGGGGATTACGGGAAAACAGTTCGCAGGTAGATAATGACCTAGGTGGTACGAAATGTCCTCAAAAATCAAGTGGTACGGAATGTCCGTGGTACGAAATGTCCGGACACCCATTAATAAAGGTTGTTTCCACAACTGGCATAGTACATAATCATCCTGTAGCTTGTAATACCAATGTATTCATGAACTGAGTACTTGGCCCAATAATAGGGACATTGGATTGTAATGTGATGCAAGTTATCAGTTCCTGGAGATTGACACTGACACTGTGAAGAATTGATCACTCCTATGCGGTAGAGGTGTGGCGGGAATGTTTCTATGTTAAACAGCGAGCGAATCGTACATACTTTCGACTGAAGCGAAGACCTGTAAACCATGGTTGTTAGGGGTTGAATTGAAGACTTCCTCGGAATAGGGATGCAACCTAAAAATTAGTCATTTCTCGAGGAGAGTAAAATTAATTTTGGGTTCTATTTCATGGTATATGAACCAATTACTGTACGTATGCAAGTGTTTAAATGAGTTCATCTACTAAAACAACATGTTATTGTAATAACTTAAGGTTTCAAAAATAATGCGTGAACTGGAAGTGATATACTGGAAAATATTCTGCAAGTATGTCTTACGTTTGTATATAACAGAAGAGAAATCCTGTACATGCACTTGGAACACAAAGTATAACATACAGTATAAGAGCAGTAATAAAACTAATAATAATAACAAAAAGTCAATAACGTATTTTAAAATATACATGTATATGTCATTATATTATCAACGTTTCTCTGATTTTTAAAGTTTAATATTCCTAAAGCATTAACTCTTGTATAGAGAATAAAGTAAACCGAGCAGTACAACTTACCCTCTCAGTTATTGTGATGAAAAACACTGTGGAAACACTTGTAAGGGGTTACATATTTGGCGCCAAATATTGCCAAGCTGTCAACAGTTGCACATCAGCAGCCCAAGAAACAACTGACTAACATAACGCACATGTTAAAGTCATATTACCAACTGTAAGTACCTATGGAATCAAAATTACTCCTCTTTGAGCATGTACTAGGCTTCCACGGTGCTTCAAACTGTGTACATGAAAGAAAATGTGACTGAGTCTATTAATTTGGCCAGGGACTGTAGATGTGATTTCGTGTATGGTCTTTATTCTAATTATTATTATTATTATTATTATTATTATTATTATTATTATTATTAATTTTTTTATTTATATATTCCTTTTCTGTAAATTGTACATGTACAATTTAGGGGTAGTAGATGGAGGAAAGGCAAACCCCACATACACGGAAGAGCCTCCATTCCCACATGTATGTATACATAAACTGTACTGAATATTTACTTAAATGTAGGCAATTTTACATTTACATATTTATACTCCAAAAACTGCGCTTTTAGAATAATAATTATCTTAGATTTATGCTATACATGTTAGAGTAAGAAGACCCAGTCATTTATAACCTCACTCATACCCCTGTATACACACACACTCATTCGCAACCACTCCATTCACCCTCATTCAACTGTACTCACATCCATCTTTCTTGCAATTCTAATTTATACAAGTTATATACATCACATATGGGTTTCTATTTACATATACATTTTCTTTACTGAGCGGAGGAAGAGGAGGCAGCTTTAACTCAGAAGGTAGAAAATCCAGAGACGAGTAGACCTTTTTTCTACTCAGTTACCTCCCGAGGTCGACAGAACCCCGCTTCAGCCCTCGTACCGCTTTTCAAATTTCGTGGCAGAACCGAAAATCGAACCCGGGCCTCCGGGGGTGGCAGCTAATCACGCTAACCACTGCACTATAGAGGCGGCATTATTATTATTATTATTATTATTATTATTATTATTATTATTATTAGTAGTAGTAGTAGTAGTAGTAGTAGTAGTAGTAGTAGTAGTAGTAGTAGTAGTAGTAGTAGTATCCGACTCATTGGCTGAATGATCAGCGTTGAGGCGTTCGGTTCAGAGGATACACGGCTCGATTCCCGGCTGGGTCGGGAATTTTAATAGCGTCTGGTTACTTTTTTGACATGGGGACTGGGTGTTTGGGTTTGTCACAACACTTTCTTCTTCATACTCAGACGACACACCACACTACCAACCACCACAGAAAAAAAACGCAATAGTGAATACATCCCTCCATATAGATTTGGCGTCAGGAAGGGCATCGCACTGTAAAACAGGGCCAAATCCACATATGTGTGACACAGTTCGTAGCGGTGACCCCACAGGTGTGGAAAAAGCGGTGGAAGAATATTATTATTATTATTATTATTATTATTATTATTATTATTATTATTATTATTATTATTATTATTATTATTATTATTATTATTATTATTATTATTATTATTACTTCTTTATCTGATTACCCTCCAGAGTTGGATTTCCCTCGGACTCAGCGAGGAATCCCAACTCTATCGTCTCAAGGGCAGTGTCCTGGAGCGTGAGACTTTGGGTCTGGAGATAACAATGGGGAGAAGGACCAGTAACTCGCCCAGGTAGCCTCACCTGCTATGCTGAACAGGAGCCTTGTGGGGTTATAGGAATATTGGAAGGGTTAGACAAGGAAGAGAGAAGGAAGCGGCCGTTGCCTTAAGGACAAATGGTAAAACTACCGAAAGTCACTTCGAGGTTGGCTTAGGTGGGAATCGAACCCCGTCTACTCAGTTGACCTCCCCAGGTTGAGTGGACCCCGTTCCAGACCTCTTACCACTTTTTACTTTTCGTGGCAGAGCCGGAAATCGAACCTGGGCTTCCGGCGGTGGCAGCCAATCACACTAACCACTGCACCACACAGGCGGATATTATTATTATTATTATTATTATTATTATTATTATTATTATTATTATTATTATTATTATTATTATCATTATTATTATTATTATTATTTTGGTGCCGGTAGGAATGTATGAAGCATTAATCCTTCAGTAACACGTATATGAGCTTTTGTGACTCCCTCATTATGTGGGACCAAGGAAGCGTGACTACTCTCTATTGGACATAAAATACGAGCCAATAGAAGTTGTCAAAAGAAAAACTAATAGAATCTTCAAATAACTATCTATTAAGAGGCAATATATTAATGGAGGGGTGACGCAGCTTCAAGTTAAATGCTCGTTTGATGGTTCTGGGAATTCATTGTTGGGGATTATCGTTGAATAGAGAGTGTTGTTGTGGCGCCATGGGTTTAAGAGTGGAGGCAATCTGGTGTGTCTGACCTTTGAAGACGCTGCGCCCGATGAGTAGGCAACACATCTCACCATGAGAAATAAAATTGGTAATTCATGACAAGTCAAATGACTGTACCTTGCGGCTCTGGGAATATATCTAATTTGTGAGTGTGTGATCAAGTAGCGAGTGGTTTTTGTAGTGATTGCTTCATGTAAGGTAGCTTGGAACATGACAGCTATCAGTCCTGTGTGCATGACTACGTTGCCACTTTCAACACTAACGAATTTTTCTATCCGACCTTCCTTCGTCAACTCTTGTTCTACTACCTCATGTGGGTGGAGGCGGTAGAATTCCCCCACAGTATCCCCTGCCTGTTGTATGAGGCAATTAAAAGTGGCCCCACGGGCTCTTAACTTCGGAGCATGGATTAGCGACCACGGGGCCCTCGGCTGAGTCCTAGCATTGCTTCCACTTATTTGTGCCAAGCTGCTTACTTCCATCTATCTTATCCGACCTTCCTTTTTCAGCTCCTGTTGTTTTCAGACCCAGACGGTATAAGGGTGTCGTGACCTAGGGAGTCTTTAATTCTGGCACCCTTCGGTGGCTATTGTGTTTGTTAGGACGATACCATCATTTTCCGAAGTGAGCGACCCTTCCATCTATTCGCGCTCATCACCATCTTCTTGTCCCGCAATAGAACAAGTTTCGCTGTTTTGCAAGCCAATCTCCACTTGGTTCTGTTAAGGGCATCATTCGACACAAGATGAACATCACGCATGTCTTCTTGAAGGCGATCAAACCAGCTCTGATTAGTGTTAATGATGGTGGCCCAGTTGTACTTTCTTATGAAATAATAATCGCCACCACTTACTTCGTCATCTCTTGTTGTGCTCTTACCTCCTGTGGCTGGGGGCGCTAGAATACATCTCCTTTTTTTGCTAGTGGTTTTACGTCGCACCGACATAGGTAGGTTTTACGGCGACGATGGAATAGGAAAGGCCTAGTAGTTGGAAGGAAGCGGCCGTGGCCTTAATTAAGGTACAGCCCCAGCATTTGCCTGGTGTGAAAATGGTAAACCATGAAAAACCATCTTAAGGGCTGCCGACAGTGGGATTCGAACCGACTATCTTCCGGATGCAAGCTCACAGCCGCGCGTCCCAACCGCACGGCCAACTCGCCCAGTAGAATACATCTCAGGCATCCCCTCGGCTATCGTAAGAAATAACTAAATGGGGAACTAGGGGCTATCACCTTGAAGGCAGGGCTTGGCGGTCACTGGCGTGTGGTGGAGGTGGTGATTATTGTTTTAAGAACAAGTACATCTTGGCAACCATCCCCTATTAATACTAATCAGAAGGGAAAAGAACGCAAGGGATCCGACACTTCCAAAACTTAAAATATCGGCCAAAGAAGGACCACGCAGAGCGTGAAAATGAAAGACTCCCGAGGCTTGGAATGCTCTACAGTAATACCGTCGGGGACGGAACAAAACGAGAGTTGACCAAGGGAGGACGGAGAGGAGAGGATAGATGAAAGTGAGGAGTCCGACACAAGTAAGTGGAAGCACTGTCATGACTCAGCTAAGGGCCCAGTGGCCGCCAACCCACGCTCCCAAGTTAAGAGCCACCGGAGCCCCTTTAGTTTCCTCTTGTAACCGTGTGTGTTATTGTACTGCCCTCTCCACGGACTCCAAGCTGAGTCTGGCATTGTTTCCATTAATTTGTATCAGGCTCCTCATTTTCATCCTTCCTGTCCGACCTCTGTTGGCCAACTCTTGTTCTCCTCTGTCCCCGACCGTATTACCGCATTCGAGGTCTAGGGAGTCTTTAATTTCATGGCTCATTGTGATTCTTCCCTTTCTTTTCTAGTATCCTCTTTCTACTAAATGTGGAATCACCGAGCGAGCTGGCTGTGTGGTTAGGGGTGCACAGCTATGAGCTCTCATCCATGAGATAGTAGGTTTGAACCCCGTGGTCTCCTATTTTCACACCAGGTAAATGCTGGGGCTGAACCTTAATTCAGGCCACGGGCACTTCCTTCCCGTTTCTAGGCCTTTCCTCTTCCATCGTCGCCATAAGACCTATCTGTGACGGTGCGACGTAATGCAAATTTGAAAGAAATTTGCAACTCTCTTCATGTGATTTCCTTATTGATATTCAGAGAGGGTGTTTCTCATTAGAGGGGTCTTGAATGAAATTTTGAATCTGCAAAATTTACAGATTGTCAAAATAATAATTTAAAACACAAGCACATATTAATAAGGTATAGTCCCTCGCAAAACTTGGAGTTGCCTGGTTAATTGGTTGCAACGTAAATTAAAATAATTTTTTATATTGCATGGGAAATTCTCCTTTTGGCAGAGTTTTCTTCGTTTTTTTGCTATAACTCGTCACACTTTTCAAACATACTCACATATTTAAGAACAATTCCGGGATTTGTACTCGAGTATAAACAATTGGACATATGATTTTTCTAATTTTTCTCTATTCATTCAATAGGCAAACATCTAGTTTTGTGCAATGTCAGAAGTAAACATATGAAGATAATATTCGACTTATAATGAAATGCAGAACTAATTTTAATTCCTGTAGATATTCAAATATTTTTTGAAAATTTCATGTTAAATTCGATAAGAACTCTGCCGCATGGAACATTTTATTCATGGCAAAGAGCAAAAAAATATGTAAGGTAGATAAAAGAAAACGATAATTTAAGAAACATGCTTGCTTTAAGGGGAGGTGGACGAAATTACACGGAAAATTGACATAAAATTGGTAAGATTTAAACTAGAATATCTTACACCATTTTTTCAATACAAATTAAAAACTCTCAGAACAGTTAAATTTGTACTTTATTAACTGTTAGCATCCTAAAAAATGTTAATACTACTAGTGAACTCTGTTATTCTATATTTTTAAATATAGTGCAATATATTTTTTAGTATTCATCCCAAATTTCAGGTACACTTCACTAAGGAACTTTTAAATACACAGAGCTGAAATTAAACATTCTATGTATGTGTACTCTCATCTGTAAAATAGGCTTAAAAACAAATTTATTCCTTAGTGACCCACAGGGCTTACAGTTTAAAAAAAAGGTATTTTGTCATTTTCATGATCATAAATTTAAAGTGTCTGAAAAGTAAAAAGTAAGTATAATTTTTGTTCTAACCGAAGTCTATTATCATACGCCAAGCATATTTGGCAGGATTATGAAATTTTACTTCCTGAAGTACAGCCAATACCTAGAAAAGTGTGCCTGAAATTTGGGATGCATACTAAAAATTAAATTGTACTATATATTTTATAAAATATAGGATACCACTATCTTCTAGCGACATTGAAAACTCTTAGAATGCTCACAGTTAAGGAGAAGTACAATTTTACCTGTTCTGAGAGTTTTGAAGTTATATTACAAAAATGCAGTAAGATATTCTAGTTCAAATCTTATCTATTCTTGTGACTCTTTTCACCATAATGTCGTCCACCTGGCCTTAAAACTACCCCGAACTGCAAATTACTCCGTCACATGTCTCTCTCATCCTTCGCACAGTGTAGGCCTACATTCCAGGGGTATTATTGAAATCACAGGCCTTAAAAACGTTGAAGGTGAAATGAAATGTCGTATGGCTTTTAGTGCCGGGATATCCCAGGACGGGTTCGGCTCGCCAGGTGAAGGTCTTTCTATTTGACTCCCGTAGGCGACCTGCACGTCGTGATGAGGATGAAATGATGATGAAGACAACACATACATCCAGCCCCCGTGCCGTTGGAATTAACCAATTAAGGTTAAAATCCCCGGCCCGGCCGGGAATCGAACCCGGGACCCTCTGAACCGAAGGCCAGTACGCTGACCGTTCAGCTAACGAGTCGGACGAAGGTGAAATGAAATGGCGTATGGCTTTTAGTGTCGAGAGTGTCCGAGGACAAGTTCGGCTCGCCATATGTAGAGGTTTTGATTTGACGCCCGTAGGTGACCCGCGTGTCGTGATGAGGATGAGATGATGATGAAGATGGCACATACACCCAGCCCCCGTGCCAGCGAAATTAACTTAGTATGGTTAAAATTCCCGACTCCGCCGGAAACCGAACCCGGGGCCACTGCGACCAAAGGCCAGCACGCTAACCATTTAGCCATGGAGCCAGACACTCGGAAGATAATTTTGTCTGACAGCGTGAAAGAAACCGCTACCTTTTAAATTGGGCATTTAGTGCTTTAAAAATGGCGTTAGGGAAAAATTGTAACGGAATTTGAAAGAGGAATAATTAGGTGGTTTTAACATTAAAATTGAAATTTTGATTTTTGAACAAATATCGCAACATTTCAGCCATGGATCCTCTTTAGACAATAATCTCCACAATACCTACCCCCGGCAGCCCTGAAAATGGTTTTCCGTGGTTTCCCATTTCCACACCAGGCAAATGCTGGGACTGTACCTTTATTAAGGCCATGGCCGCTTCCTTCCCATTCCTAGCTCTTTCCTGCCCCATGGTCGCCATAAGACCTATCTGTGTCGGTGCGACGTAAAGCAACTAGCAAAAAGTAACTAGCCCACTCAAGCTGATAATGTATTTCGGCCAGCCAAGACAAGTTAACTGTTCAGGGTGAAGGCTTAACTTTCAACGTGGCCCGCTCCTCCCCTTCAGGAAGGGGAATGAAAACAGCTTTAAAAAATCATCTGACCAGTTTGGGAGATAGATTTTTTTTCCTGCTAGTTGCAACAAGTAAACAACTAATGTAATAAAACTCCTATTCTTAGACATAATAATTGCGTCAAAATTGGTCCCCCTCTTGTAGAAATGGTCTCATTTTTTGACTGGCAGCCTTCTATACGTTCCGACATCTCAATCCCAGTTAATGAGTGAAAAATAAAATATATTGAGAAAGGAACCAAATTACACTCTAATTATCTGGAAGCAGAGAAAAAATAAATAATGCTCTATTATTGAACATCAAAATTACTGATCTAAGAACGCGGGCATGCCCGCAGGTTGCGATAATATTGTTGTCACTTGTCAAAATACATCGATTTATCATTCTTTTTTATCGACAGGAATTTTGTAATGAAAATTGGAGGTCTCTTCCATTAACCCTTCATTCGACTAGCTATGCATACAAACCTAATCGCTCCCAAAGGGCAGCTCACAATGAAAGGTGCTGTACTCTAATAAAGAAAAAGGAATGGCAAGGCAAATATTTGGCTAATTAAAGGTGCTCGTCAAGTCAACAATGAAATTAAGTGTTTATTTTGAGAATTACGACCTGGTGACGTCATTAATTAACCCTCACTGACAGCTCGCTGATTGGACAACTCCTCGACAGTTCATACCCCCCGCAGTGTCGGCACACTGGAAGCTATTCACACACCTTCAGAATTATCACATCTGTATTTCCAAGTCCAAACACTGGCGACTCCAAAGACGGTGAGGACGGAGGGTGAGTCTCAAGCGAGAGGACAGTGATAATAATAATAATAATAATAATAATAATAATAATAATAATAATAATAATAATAATCATAGAAAAATTAATAAGTTCAAGTGCCTGGGAGAAGGGATTCAGCCATTAGGCTTGAATCGTCAAGCAAATAATGAGAGGATCTCAAAATTACAGAAGGACTATAGGCTCACGTGGAACAGGACCAATATCTCGCGCAGGCAGCCTCACCTGCTACGGTGAACAGAGGTCTTGTGGGGGGGATGTGAAGATTGGAAGGTATAAACAAGCAAGAGGGAAGAAAGCGGCCGTGGCCTTAAGATAGATACCATCCCGCATTTGCCTGGAGGAGAAGTGTGAAACCACGGAAAACCACTTCCAGGATGGCTGAGGTGGGAATCAAACACATCTCTACTCAGCTGACCTCCCCAGGCTGAGTGGACCACGTTCCAGCCTTTGTACCACTTTTCAAATTTCGTGGCAGAGCCGGTTATCGAACCCGGGCCTCAGGAGGTGGCAGTTAATCGCGCAACCACTACACCATAGAGACGAAAATAATAATAATAATAATAATAATAATAATAATAATAATAATAATAATAATAATAATAATAATAATAATGACAGAGAATGAATTCAAAGAACTCGCCCAACCAGCGGAAAAAAGACTTCAACAGCACGGGAAAGCAGATGATACAACCTGCAAAAGAAGTGGCCGAAATCAAGAAGAGGAAGAAGCACACGTGGTGGAACGATAACTGCGAGAAGACCTTAAGGGATCGTCTGAATGCCTGGAAAAAGTATTACACCTCGAAAAAAGAAGAAGATTGGAAGATGTACAAAACGCAACAAGCACAAACAGCAAAAATAATACACAGTGAGGAACGCCAGTATGAAAAGGAGCTAATGGAAACAAGACTTTCATAGAGGTGAGTCCCGTGAATACTTCAGAAATTTTAAAAAGAAGGTACAAGGATACAAGGCACCTTCCCTTTGCTTTCTAAGGAAAGATGGAGCTCTTGCAAGATCAAATGAAGAAAACTGTGAAATGTTAGCTAATTATTTTAACGACCTTCTAAACTGTGGAAAACCATCCAACCCCATCAAAACAAACAAACCAGTGAGCCAAAACCTACCATCTTCTCCACCAAGTCGCGATGAAATCAAACGCCACATAAAGAGACTGAAAAATAACAAGGCTCCTGGTGAAGACTCCATGACTGCGGAACTGTGGAAACATGCCACGGATGAAGCAATTGACATCCTACACCAAACCGCTGTAGATATATGGGAAGAAGAACAACTACCAGAGGACTGGAAGCTAGCTTTGATCCATCCTTTACACAAGAAAGGAAATATAACGGATGTGAACAACTACCGTGTGATTTCTCTTCTGTCAGTAGCCTACAAGATCCTGTCACTATCCATCCATGAAAGACTAGAACAGCAAGATGGACACAAACTCCGGGAATACCAAGCATGTTTTCGGAAAGGCCGATCAAGTGCAGAAAAATACTTAACCTAAAAACCATAATAAAATACCATATGCTGAGAGGTCGAACCTATGTATCTACATTTGTAGACTTCAGGAAAGCATACGACTCCAACGACCGTGATGTGTTGCTTAACATCCTTGCAGAAATGGGAGTCTATGAAAAAACTGCTGGCGATAAAAAGGGAAACACTAACTAATACCAAATCCAAATTAAAATTGGAAGGATGTCTCTCTGAACCCTTTGAGATCAAGACAGCCGTTCGACAGGGCTGTGACCTCTTTTGTTCAACTGCGTACTTGAGAATGTAATACAGGATTGGCGAACGACGTTAAAAGAAAGAAACCTTTACAAACCCGTAAGGATTGGGACAAAGAAAAATGGAGTGGAAATAGATTGCTTACCGTTCGCTAATGATATAGCCCTTATAACAGAAAATTTCGAAAGTGCAACAGAACAGATCAATGTGTTGAAGGAAATAGCAGAACAAACAGGTTTACAAATTTCCTTTCAAAAGACAGAAGTAATGTCAAATATCAAAGATGATACGGCACAACTTAACACCAAATATGGAACAATAAACCGTGTTAGTAAATTTAAATACCTTGGGGAATGGATTCAGCAAAATGGACACTAAGAGGCCATAGCAGCAAGAATCAAGAAAATTGAAGTCACTTTCCAAACCACCCGCAACATATACAACAAAAAGTGCTTTTCCCTGAACATAAAAATTCGTCACTACAACACTGTCATCAAACCAGTATCGCTGTATGCATCTGAATGCCTTATCCTGTCCGAGAAATGTTTGCTTGCGGATTTAGAGAGGAAAGAAAGAAAGATCCTACACACCATACTTGGTCCAAACTACAAAAATGGCATCTACATTAGAAAATCCAGGCAAGAAGTATACTCTAAGATAGAGAAGATCACGGACATAATGCGTAAAGGCAGAGTTCACTTCTACGGTCATATACGACGGATGATCGACTCTCGATGGACTAAACATATCTTCAGTATATTTGACTCAAAACCAAAAACGGCAATGCCATGGTCCGTTAATATCAAGAAAGATCTTAAAGAACTGGGCCTACAGGCAGAAGATGTACAAGACCGAAATCTTTCCAGAGCAGCCATGTAAAGTAAAGAATGTAAAGTGAGGCTTATCGTGGTCCCCAGTTGACCGATTAGTGAAGTTGAATGAATGAATGAATAATAATCATAATAATAATAATAATAATAATAATAATAATAATAATAATAATAATAATAATAATAATAATAATAATTGTGTCGCGCATGTGGAACCGCAAGACCGTGAGTTTTTCATTTCAAGTGGTTTTTTTTGTTATTAGTGTCTCTATATTTCAAATTCACGTTATGTGCGTTGTGGTAGCCACTGCAGGCCATGACACAGCAGCAGCCATGTTACTCCGAAGTGCTGTTCACAGTCATCACAGTAGTTGTAAAGACAATGGCAGGGAGCTCTTATCCCAATATCAGCTGATTGACGGTTACAAATGGGGCTCCCACTCGTGATGTATTGCTACACAGGAAGCTCCTGCTTCTCGCAGTAGAACAATAGAGAAATAGACAATTTATTAGCATATCAGGAGCAATATTATATTTTTATCACCACACTATCAACCAGACGTAAAGTACAGATTTGTAACAATGTTCAAATGATCACCATTGCTCTTGCATGATTGAAAAAAGACAATGGTAGATTAAAGAGACACTCCAGTGGTATTTCAATGGAACAAGAAATGGTTCGCTACTATTACTACGCTCCAGCAGTGCTAACTCACTTGAGTAAGAAATGTGGAGAAATTGTTTTAAAATAAGTACAGATTAGCGTAGCCTGTGATCTTCTTGACCGTCGTCCGGGTCCGTGGCTAACGGGTTAGCGTGCTGGCCTTTGGTCACAGGGGTCCCGGGTTCGATTCTCGGCAGGGTCGGGAATTTTAACCATCATTGGTTAATGTCGCTGGCACTGGGATTGGGTGTGTGTGTCGTATCACGACGCGCAGGTCGCCTACTGGAGTCAAATCAAAAGACCTGCACCTGGCGAGCCGAACATGTCCTCGGACACTCCCGGCAGTAAAAGCCATATGCCATTTCATTTCTTGGCCGTCTTTCCAATTCCAAGGGTTCGTCGCTTCGTGTGAATTTGGTACATTTCTACGGCCGGATGGTCTTCCTGATGCCAACTCTAGGGAGCTGTAGAATGCATCTATGATACATTTGAGTGCCGTAAAAGGCGACTAAAAGGTGAACCAAAGGCCACGGTTCCTCTACGTGATTCTGGTATTGATATCACTTACAATGTCCGACTCGTTGGCTGAATTGTCAGCGTACAGGCCTTCGGTTCACAGGGTCCCGGGTTCGATTCCCAGCCGGGTCGGGGATTTTAACCTTCATTGGTTAATTCCAGTGGCTCGGGGGCTGGATGTTTGTGCTGTCCCCAACATCCCTGCAATTCACACACCACACATAACACTATCCTCCACCACAGTAACACGCAGTTACCTACACATGGCAGATGCCGCCCACCCTCATCGGAGGGTCTGCCTTACAAGGGCTGCATCCGGCTAGAAATAACCACACGAAATTACAAAAAAACACTTACAGTACTTGTGTCAGGTATTTCGATTTCAACTTTCAACAGTAAGTAACACTACTAACAATAATACAGTCACACCTCGATATCCCGAATCCTCACTACTCCAACTTTCAGTATCTCGAAGTAACTTATAATCCCCGGCCATTTGTCCTATTCTTCACGTGTACTTATTTCCCTATTACTCGAAAATCGATTACAGGAATTTTACGATTTATCGAAGCAAACATTTCCTCTCTTGAAGCTAAAAATACTCTGTAACTGGAATTTTGTGCAACATGAACTGTGCAATACGGCATTTGTGGTTTGTGAGGAACAATTAACAAGTAAAGAAAGGATTACAGTGAGGCTGGGAGATAATATGACGGGAACCGAAAAATTAAAACTTCTAATGATCGGAAAATCGGCGAAGCCTCACTCTTTCTCAGGTCTGAATTAATTACCGGTCACGTACGAAAGCAACCCCCGAAGTTGCTGATGACAAGCTCCATTTACGAATCTCGGCTGCGTGGTATTGACGAGAAGTTTCAACGTGAAAGAAGGAAAGATTAACAGCAAGAAACAGAAGAAACTAAGGGATTTTTTTCCAAAGGTGTTAAAGGAGGTATGTTTCTTGTTTCACTAGTGTATCGTGTCTTCTAAAAGTTACCATAATAAGGGTTTGTTTGTATATTTTTAAATACTGTCAGAAATAATGTATTCAGTATAAGACCGTAGATACATAATTATGATTCAATTACGTGCTATACATTTTCAAAAACAATATCGTCTATATCTCGAAATTTCGATGAATCAAAATAAAATTTAGCTCTCGAGGTGATTCGAGATATAGAGTTTTCACTGTAATTATTATCAAACTGTAATTAGACCTGAAGCTTTATACGTAGGAGAATGTTTAACACTTCGAACGCATAGCCCGCTTGAAAATCTGGTAATTACGGAAAGGATTATCCGAAAAATTCTAGGTCCGAGTCACAAAGAAGGTCTTTACAGACTTCGGAGCAACTTAGAAATATACATTTACTAGAGAGGGGAATTATAGGCACGAATAGGTTAGAATGCAAATGTATTTGAACAAGGCGCAAGTGTATGTTACCCGCATGAGATTTGCATTAATATTATCGATCTGAACTATTAGAACCCCTGAAATTTATGCAACTCCCCGACATATCTGTAGAGCGGTTAGATTTCACTTGCACCTTGTTCAAATACGTTTGCATTCTAACCTATTCGTGCCTATAATTCCCATCTCTAACATTTTCACTGAACAGATATCAAGGGTAATCTGAAGAAGAAGGATCACATGTTACGTTCACCTCTTCAGATTGCCAGCTGAAAGAATCTGTACAACCTTTGTTATCACACTTCTGAAGTGTCAATATGATTCCTCCTTGGTTGGTGGAGATCGATAAAGATCTCTTAAAGTATGGAATCTCAGAAACAGACATTCTGCTCCGAGCACCACACAAACACAAACTTAGAGAGGCTCACCAAGAAGTCCCAACTCGCCTGAAGCATGTCCATTCTCATGCATGGAAGAAAGCACAGTCCAAAAAGATGAAAACCTTGTGGGCTCGCAAGAAGACAAACAGTTGAGATCTCACGGCCCTTAGTGGCTCTAATGAATAATAATAATAATAATAATAATAAATAATAATAATAATAATAATAATAATAATATAAACCAAAAAACGAATAGCTGAACAGCCCCGAAGAGCCATGGCCTACCAAGCGACCGCTGCTCAGCTGGAAGGCTTGCAGATTACGAGGTGGCGTGTGGTAAGCACGACGAATTCTTTCCGCTGTTATTCTTGGCTTTCTTGACCGGGGTCGCCATCTCACTGTCAGATAGCTTCTCAATTATAATCACGTAGTTTGAATGGACTTGGAACCAGCAGATTCAGGTAAAAATCCCGGCTCGACCGGGACTTACGCTACCCCTACACCGCGGGGCCAGCAATAGTAATAATAATAATAATAATTGTACCGAGCGGTACACCTCCACGCCGCTAATTTAAAAGTTGCGCCAGTTGAAACTCCTCTGCTGGAGGAAGTCTGAACTTTATTGACGGTATTAATTTTCAAGTTTCTCAGAAGATGTCACTACCTGGAAATTTCGGAGTTTTTGAACTGTGTCATTTTCGGCGTATTTTTGTTTTGCTTGTAGTAAGAAGTGTGAACTTTCTCTTCTAGAGGACACTACTGAAGATCAACAATAGTGCACCCTAGTGCGGAGTGAAAGAACTGTTTTTTTTTTTTTGGAGAAATTTTTATTTCAAAAGTTTGTTTCTTGTTTAATTTCTTTCTGTTATTGTTTAAGTTGGCTGTATACCCCTCTCTTTCCCCTTGTTTTGTATTTAGCCAATCCCATATTTCTTTTATTAATTTCTCACCAATCAGAGGTATCTTCCCCCAACTTGAATATGTTGCTGTATCCTACCCAATAAAGAGTTTGTGGGAGGGTGTTTTCATTCCCCTAACGCCTCGAACCTTCCGCGAGAGGATATAAACTGCTGATTTTAGGGTATCCGGGCCACTTCTGTTGCATCTTTCAGTGTGTAAAGTACATAGCAGGGGGCGGGAAGCGCCTCTTTCTTCGGCAGCGGTCAACAACAAGGTAATGGCCAATTAATAACTTCTTTCTTTGCTAGCTCAGCAGTTTAACTCTCGGGGCGGGTCCGAAGTTTTTCCATTATGTAACCTTCCTTAAAAATGTAAAGAAACTTGTATCTATTCTATCTTTTAAACTACGTATTGGGATAGAGAGTGCGTAACCCTCTCGAGCTCCCACTCATATTGTTTTGAGGTGAACTTATTTTTCTCAACCTATTCTTAGTTAACTTAAAACAAATTGTTCTTTTCTAAAGTCACCTCTGTAGTATGGGATTAGCCCTTGCATTAGTGGCCTAGAGCCAGATTAGGTTTTTAAAAACAAAGTGTATTAGGAGTGCAGATCGCCTCCTCTCAAATTGTTATTTTGGAGGTCATGTAATTACCCCTTTTCATTTAATAGACCTCAGTAGGTTGGGTATTTTACCCCTGTGTCTATGTCCAGTGAGGACAACTTGAAGGTGGAGTTTGGTGTGGCCTTTGAGAGGCTTAAAGTTGAGAGCGTGTGGCTCTTTTTCGAAAATTGAGTGTTGGATGCCTCGTGGAGGCTTTTCGGTGTAATTTGGAGCAAGTGCTCCTGAGCATGAATGGGGTTTTCTGCCCCTCTGTTAATACTCATTTTGAAGTAAGGTTGGGCTGATTGCCCAAGCATTGTGAAGTCAGGGCTCGAAGCCCAAATTCTGTAAATATTGTAATTACCCTTTTGACTTGCTACTCTGTACCTGCCATGTTTGTTATTTCTTTATTTTAAAAAGAAAATATAACCTTGTTAAATTTTACATTAACTTTGATTCCGTAGTTTGAGACCCGTTCACGCCCGCACCTTCTTTCACCTCTACCTACCACTAAAACTCGGTAACAAGTGGTAGCAGAGCGTGGTTGAATGGGTCTCAATTTAGCCCCTTTTGACGGCTAAACATCGTTTTGTTCCGAACTCTAACAATTTTCTCAGTTGCTGGAATTTTTTGATTTTTTTCAAATTTGTTCTGTCATCATGCCCGGCCCTCGCGATGTTCTCCATCTTAACTATTTGCGCAAAGAGGAGTTAATCTATGAATTAACTATTAGAAATGTGCAATCTGGAGGCACGGTTGCAGTAGACACAAATAAGCTTAGAGAGTCCCTTGATTTGCCCATTTCCATCCCCACCTTGGGAGAGAAAGAAGTTGACGACTCTCTTTCCACGATCGTCGAGAATATTACTGGGCTAGCTTCTGTAGTTAGTTTTTTTTATGAAAATGATCCTTCTCCTAATCAAATTAAACGCGTGCAAGCCAGGCTACATCACTTTTCAAATAGAGTTAACGATCTGTTGTCTCTGAAGTTGAATGACGTTCAGAGGAAGGAAGCTAGTACGCTGCTTGAAAATATTTCTGAATTGTCTAGCAAGGTCACTCAATTGTTAACGGGGGAGGTTCCTCCCAAAAGCGATCTACCCACCACAGTGAATGTAGGTAGTGAGGAAGAGCCTCCTAAGGGAGAAGCAAATAGGAAAACCATCGCTGCTCAAAAAACCTCTGCCCCATTGGACGAGTCTGAACGCCGTAACTCATTAAATAATGTACGTTCTGAATTAACTTCCTTGCCATTGAAACCTTTACCTACTATGTCACGCGGGTTTAGTAGCTTGCCTCATCCATTGGCAATGTTGCTCAGAGGTATCTCTAAGTTTTCCGTTAATACCACCAGTGACGTAATTTCATTTTTAAGATTTCTAGTTGAATTTCAGGATCATGCCCTTGTGTTTTCTCTTTCACCATGTCAAATTTTGCAAATTATTTATCCTTATGCAATTGGTATTCTCTCTGACAAAATAGTAAGAGCCATAGCTGAACAGTCATCTATTGAAGATTTTCATGCACACTTGCTTGCAAATTTTATTCCCGACCGCGCGAGGTCATCTCTGATTCAGAAGTACTATTACCGTGTACAACGCTTGGATGAAAACTTGGCTGATTTCATACAGGACATTAAGTTTTATACTAGGGTGTTTGCTCTTCACTTCCCTGAGGATCAGATTGTACAAGCCATTGTGGAAGGTATCTCACCATCCTATAGGTCATATTTGTGTTTCGCGGCGTGCCCGCAAACTTTCTCTGAACTTGAAGCATTGGCCGTCTCAGCGGAAGGAGTTAGATACGCCGATTCTTTGCGTGTCGCGAAAGAACCCCCTCCTTCTTTTAGTAATCCTCGGCCTCCACCTCGCCGACCAGTCAATTCCCGTAAATGTTATGCTTGCGGGTCGCCTGAACATCTTCGCAATATGTGTCCACTGATCAAGTCTAGTAGGGCAAATAATGGAGCTGGTTCATCACAAGGCTGTTTTAAATGTGGGGCTTTCTCACATATCGCCAAGAATTGCCCAAACTCAAATAGCACCCCCTCCTACTCAACTTCTGGTGCAAATTCCACCAATGCCAATAATAAAATGTAACTAGCGGCTTCGGCTGAGTCGACTAATTCTGCTTCCCAAGGCTCAGCCCCTGACAAAAAGGTCGTGAATTCAGGGAACGATCAGTCTTCAAATTCATCTTTTGAATGCCCTAAAGAATGTCTTAGGATTGCGGCGGATACCCCCGCACCTGTTCCTTTTCTTAAGATTGAGTTAAATAACGAGCCTATAACCGCTCTATTAGATTCGGGCAGCGTTTGTTCAATTATTTCGGACCAATGGTATTCAAAATTTAAGTCTGTTTGTAAATTACCTGACTATGATTCATCTCCTGTTCAATATGTTTCGGCTAATTCATCCCCATTAGAAATTCTAGGTTCTGTAAATGCCAAAATTCGTATTTTTAAATTTACATGGAAAATGAAACTGTTTGTGGCTAAGCACTTGTCTTGCCCCATCATACTGGGAGCGGACTTCATTTCGCACACTGGTCTTGTGCTCGATCTTCAGAGTAAGTCGTGCACATTCAAATTTGCGTCAAATTGTAAAATTCCCTTGTTAAAGTGTAATTCTGTATCATGTTCATCTATTTCGCCTACCCAGGATGAGATGTTGTTAGACCTTAGACATCTACCTGACGAGCAGGCTGATAGTATTCGTAAATTATGTCAGTCATTTCCAGAGGTGTTCTCTGATACTCTTGGTGTTACTGACCTTATTGAATACAAAATTGAGGTCACGGATTCGATTCCTGTCCGTTTTCCACCATATAGGCTATCTCCACCTAAAATGAAGGCATTGAAAGAAATCATCGATCAGATGTTGAAGGACGGTATTATTAGGCCCTCTAAGTCGGCGTATTCGTCACCTATTTTTCTAGTCCCGAAACCCCAAGGAGGCTTCAGGCCTGTCATTGATTATAGGGCTCTCAATCGGAAGGTGGTGTTACAATCTGTGCCCCTTCCTGACCTTCATTCTTGTTTTTCATGGTTTCGTAAGGCCAAGTTCTTTACTATCTTGGACTTGAATCAGGCCTATAATCAAATTCCCCTTGCCGAAGAGTCTAAACACCTTACAGCGTTTGCCACGGACTGGAACTTATACGAATACAACCGCGTGCCTTTCGGGCTCCCCACGGGAGCAGCTGTACTCACTAGGCTGCTAGATAGGGTCTTCTCCGACATCAAATTTGAGTACTTATATCACTACTTGGATGATGTCGTCGTATTTCCAGAGACTTTTGAAGAACATCTAGATCATCTGCGAGAAGTCCTCGATCGCCTTCGTAAGGCTGGGTTAACTGTCAAGTTGTCCAAGGTTGCCTTTGCTAAGCCCTCTATGTCATTCCTAGGGCATATTGTGTCACCTGATGGTGTAGCAGTCGATCATTCTAGAACACAGGCCATCCGTGATTTTAAACTTCCCAAGGACATTAAAGGTATCGCCAGGTTCATTGGTATGGTGAATTTCTTCAGGAAGTTTATTCCTAACTTCGCTAATAGAGCGGCGCCCTTAAACCTTCTTCGTAGGAAAGGCATCAAATTCGAGTGGGGACCTTCTCAACAAGCCGCTTTTGAAGATCTTAAATTAGCTCTCTGTAATGCCCCTGTACTTGCTATGCCTGATTTCTCGAAGAAATTCATCGTCCAAACCGACGCGTCGTCGTCAGCAGTTGCGGCAGTCCTTCTTCAAGAGACTGAACTAGGGAGGCGACCCATCGCCTATGCATCTAGGACTCTATCGGCTCAAGAAGCCAAGTATTCCATCTATGAGCTCGAAGGTTTGGCAGTCTTATTCGCCTTAGAAAAGTTCCGTTTCTATCTGGAACACGTCAAATTCGACCTGGAGACAGATAATCAAGCCTTAAGCTGGGTCTTAGGTAGGCCGCGTCGTACTGGTCGTATAGCCCGTTGGGCCATCCGTATTTCTGCCTTCCAATTCGATGTCAGGCATATCAGAGGTACCGAAAATGTTGTTGCTGATGGACTCAGCCGTATGTTTTCTAACGACGTCGAGACCCATGAACCGGTCGGCAGTTCATCACCTTCCGAGTCCATACTATCTGATGTTAATGCCATCTTAACAGATGCTCCCATGCTCTTTAGGGATATCGAGAAATACCAACGTGAAGATCCGACGTTGGCTCCGATAATGGAAACCCTTTCTTCTGGGGAACATGTCGTCCCTTATGTTCTGAGGAATGGTGTTCTATGTTGCCCTTCGAGGCATGATAAGATGATGAAAGTTGTCGTTCCAGCTGTTCTTGTACCTATGATCTTCAAGTATTATCATGAGACCCCATTAGGGGGGCATCTTGGTATCTTTAAAACTCGTGAGAAGATTCGTGAAATGTTCATCTGGAAAGGTATGGACGGTGAAATCCGTGAACTAGTGAAGGCTTGCAAACCCTGTTTGCTTAGTAAACCAACCATGTCCACCAAGGTAGGCCTTTTGTCTTCTCATCAAGCGTCGCGCCCCATGGAACGCCTGTATATTGATTATGTAGGACCCTTCCCCCAGTCTAAGGGAAATGCTAACAAGTTTATCTTTGTATGCGTAGATGGCTTTACTAGATTTTCCTGGTTATTTCCGACTAAGCTGGCTACCGCTCAGTCTACCATTACTTGCTTAAATTCTATTTTTGCCTCTTTTGGTCAGTGCCAATATATTGTGTCTGATAATGCTAAGGCGTTCACATCTAATCTTTTTCGTAAATTCTGTTTCGACTTGTCCATCTCTCATGTAACTACTTCTGCTTATTACCCTCAACCATCTCTGGCTGAACGGGTTAACCGTAATCTCAGGTCCGCGCTTATTGCCTATCATCATGAAGATCATTCCAGGTGGGATACGTCCCTGCATTGGTTAGCTTTTGCTTTGAATTCGGCGGTTCATGAATCACATAAATTTACTCCAGCCTCTTTGATGTTCAAGTTTGTTCCCAACACGCCGCTCTCTAACCTCTGGTCTCTGAGTGACATTCTACCCGAGACAATAGATCCGGACAACATTAAAGATCTTTGGAAGAAGGCTAAAGCCAATCTTAAAAGTGTCTCATGAAAAGGTTAGGGAAAGGTATGATCGTGGACGGAGACCCACCCCTTTGAAGGTAGGTGACCAAGTTATGGTCAAGAACTTTGTTCCCGCGGGCAAGCTTGCCCCCAGATTTCATGTTCCTTGTATCATTCTCGATTTTCTTACGCCGGTTACGTTGTTATTAAGTAATACAGCCACCGAGAGGATATTTAGGGTTCACCTGTCACAGGTGAAACCAGTGTAAATTTTGTGTCAACTTGCTTCATATAATTTGAAAGGAATATGAAGGTTATATTTTTTTTTTTTAGTTTCACTTTTAAGGCTTTCTGCCCCTTCTATAAAATTTAGTTTCATATGTAAGTATTTTTGTAAACCCTCTCCGCACCGTTAAACTGCCATTCTGTCCTTACCACGGCCATTACCACGCTCCCGTCTCCTGCTATACACACTGTGGCTTGCTTATATTAAATGCCATGGATATCTGCACGCCGCTGGCCCCTCAACCTCTCCACCAAGCCTGTGCCCTCAAAAAATGATGATGGTCCAACAATTCTGCCGCCTAGTTTTAATGTTTCAGTGCCCCCGCAGCCGCGTGGCGCCGTGCCGCGACTGGGCTAGAGGAAGGGCCCCCTCGACCCCAGCGAGGACGATATGTGCATGGCGAGCCGGAGCTCTCCTCCCGGCCCAGGCTGATGTGCGGCGCACGACCTGCTACTTGCCCGCAGCCTGTATATGTTCACCGCGGGCGCGGCGTGCTTCAACACCACTGCTCCCCTCATAGTGCGGGCGAGCAGTATCTCAGGGTACTTGAGGGGTCCGAGCGGCCTCCTCTGGACGCAAGCTGCAATGTCCGGTCTGGCCATCCAACTTAATCAACATCAACTATATGGACATTCCAGATCAACTTTACTACCTTTTCTTGGGTATTCTACTGCAATATTTGGTGGACTTAGAAAATTTTCCTCAACTTTAAAAACTAAAGTTTTCCTTCTGAATTCAACTTCTACAAACATAAAAACCTTACTTCTCCAGTTACAACAAAAATTTTGAAACTGAATCAAACCACATTAAGAAAATCTTATAAATTTTTCGGCAATTAATCTCCATATCTACATCAAAACTTGGACCTTGTTTTCAAACAAATTTCATGTGTCACCCCTGGAGGAACTTTTTTTTTGGGGGGGGGGGAGGTCTGTACCGGGCGGTACACCTCCACGCCGCTAATTTAAAAGTTGCGCCAGTTGAAACTCCTCTGCTGGAGGAAGTCTGAACTTTATTGACGGTATTAATTTTCAAGTTTCTCAGAAGATGTCACTACCTGGAAATTTCGGAGTTTTTGAACTGTGTCATTTTCGGCGTATTTTTGTTTTGCTTGTAGTAAGAAGTGTGAACTTTCTCTTCTAGAGGACACTACTGAAGATCAACAATAGTGCACCCTAGTGCGGAGTGAAAGAACTGGTTTTTTTTGGAGAAATTTTTATTTCAAAAGTTTGTTTCTTGTTTAATTTCTTTCTGTTATTGTTTAAGTTGGCTGTATACCCCTCTCTTTCCCCTTGTTTTGTATTTAGCCAATCCCATATTTCTTTTATTAATTTCTCACCAATCAGAGGTATCTTCCCCCAACTTGAATATGTTGCTGTATCCTACCCAATAAAGAGTTTGTGGGAGGGTGTTTTCATTCCCCTAACGCCTCGAACCTTCCGCGAGAGGATATAAACTGCTGATTTTAGGGTCTCCGGGCCACTTCTGTTGCATCTTTCAGTGTGTAAAGTACATAGCAGGGGGTGGGAAGCGCCTCTTTCTTCGGCAGCGGTCAACAACAAGGTAATGGCCAATTAATAACTTCTTTCTTTGCTAGCTCAGCAGTTTAACTCTCGGGGCGTGTCCGAAGTTTTTCCATTATGTAACCTTCCTTAAAAATGTAAAGAAACTTGTATCTATTCTATCTTTTAAACTACGTATTGGGATAGAGAGTGCGTAACCCTCTCGAGCTCCCACTCATATTGTTTTG
Source organism: Anabrus simplex (assembly GCF_040414725.1). NCBI lineage: Eukaryota > Metazoa > Arthropoda > Insecta > Orthoptera > Tettigoniidae > Anabrus > Anabrus simplex. The sequence goes on along the minus strand of NC_090275.1, from coordinate 97,605,897 downwards.
AGGTGAACTTATTTTTCTCAACCTATTCTTAGTTAACTTAAAACAAATTGTTCTTTTCTAAAGTCACCTCTGTAGTATGGGATTGGCCCTTGCATTAGTGGCCTAGAGCCAGATTAGGTTTTTAAAAACAAAGTGTATTAGGAGTGCAGATCGCCTCCTCTCAAATTGTTATTTTGGAGGTCATGTAATTACCCCTTTTCATTTAATAGACCTCAGTAGGTTGGGTATTTTACCCCTGTGTCTATGTCCAGTGAGGACAACTTGAAGGTGGAGTTTGGTGTGGCCTTTGAGAGGCTTAAAGTTGAGAGCGTGTGGCTCTTTTTCGAAAATTGAGTGTTGGATGCCTCGTGGAGGCTTTTCGGTGTAATTTGGAGCAAGTGCTCCTGAGCATGAATGGGGTTTTCTGCCCCTCTGTTAATACTCATTTTGAAGTAAGGTTGGGCTGATTGCCCAAGCATTGTGAAGTCAGGGCTCGAAGCCCAAATTCTGTAAATATTGTAATTACCCTTTTGACTTGCTACTCTGTACCTGCCATGTTTGTTATTTCTTTATTTTAAAAAGAAAATATAACCTTGTTAAATTTTACATTAACTTTGATTCCGTAGTTTGAGACCCGTTCACGCCCGCACCTTCTTTCACCTCTACCTACCACTAAAACTCGGTAACAATAATAATAATGTTATTGGTTTTACGTCCCATTAACTATCTGTTCGGTGTCCGGAGATGGCGAGGTGCCGGTATGTTATCCCGCGGGAGTTCTTTTACGTGCCAGTAAATCTACCGAGATGAGGCTGGCGTATTTGAGCACCTTCAAGTACTACCGGACTGAGCCAGGATCGAACCTGCCAAGCTGGCGTCAGAAGGCCAGCGCCTCAACCGTCTGAGCTATTCAGCCAGGCTCAACAAGAAGTGATTTCGTAAAATCGCGACAGATTCCTTAACCACCATGATTGCAATTTCTTTTATGGTACTATTTGGCATCCCTAGAATGTTGCAGGTATTTATAAAAAGGCTCTGTATCGTTCCACGAGCACCCACCATCAATCCTATCACCTCCACACGTTTAAGTTTGTACTTAATTTATGGTAGGCTACTGTAGGTTCGTAGATAGCCTTCTTCTCATTGTCAACCTCTTGTGGCTCGTCTGAACACAGTTTAAACCTCACGGTTGGATCTAGTGTACAGGGTGGTCGCAAGTAAAGTGAACCTTGTATATGCGTGTTAGAGGGTTGGTCATGCTCATAAATAATTTGAAATAAATTAAATGTCGTATGGCTTCTTTTAGTGCCGGGAGTGTCCGAAGACATGTTCGGTTCGCCAGGTGCAGGTCTTTTGATTTGACTCCCGTAGGCGACCGGCGCGTCGTGACGAGGATGACATGATGATGAAGACAACACATACACCCAGCCCCCGTGCCAGAGAAATTATCCATTGATGGTTGAAATTTCTGACCCTGCCGGGAATCGAATCCGGACCCCTGTGACTAAAGACCAGCACGCTAACTATTTATCTATGGAGCCGGATATTTGAAATAAATAATTCTACATCTCGCGCTGCTGTCATTTTATCAGCTGCTGAAGTAAGCCAATCAGATCGCTTCGCGGGAGAATTCAAATGGACTTAGCGAGGCGGTGTTGCTAAAGACTTCGCCATGGGAGGAACTGGAACACGGACGTCCGAGCTGACAGGTGACACCGGCTGAACCCCATGTTGTGTTTGTGTTTAATGCGGATTTCTCGGCAAGGCACCCAACCAGCTTGGTTTAAACCGACGTTAAAATAATGGTCCGTTTCTATGGGGTAGTGGTTAGTGTGATTAACTGCCACTCCCAGAGGACCGGGTTCGATTCCCGGCTCTGCCATGAAATTTGAAAAAAAAGTTGTACGAGCGCTGGAACGGAGTACACTCAGCTTCGGGAGGTCAACCGAGCAGAGGTGGGTTCGATTCCCACCTCAGCCATCCTCGAAGTGGTTTTCCGTGGTTTCTCACTTCTCCTCCAGGCAAATGCCGGAATAGTACCAAACTTACGGCCATGGCCGCTTCCTTCCCTCTTCCTTGTCGATCCCTTCCAATCTTCCCATACCCCCGCAAGTCCCCTGTTCAGCATAGCAAGTGAGGCCGCCTCCTTCCCAGTTGTATCCCCCGACCCAGAGTCTGAAGCTCCAAGACACTGCCCTTGACGCGGTAGAGGTGGAATCCCTCGGTGAGTATGAGGGAAAAACCGACCCTGGAGGGTAAACAGATTAAGAAAGGAAGAAGCAAACACTGGCGTTAAGAAAGTTATTCGGGGGACAAAATTCAAAAAGTGACCTTCACGGATGAACAAGAAGAAAAAAAGAAAGTGGCCATATAACATCGAACACTTTCGGAAACAGAGATCAGAACGGATGAAACAGATGTAGGCTATAGGAAGAAGGAATATGGCTAGAACTCAAGTATTGATTTAACGTACTCTATAAACGTGCTATTAATTAATTGCATACCACAATGTTTCTCTAATTACAGGTAGCTCAGTCACTATCTATTAATTATTAAAATAACACATATTAGGATGAGCCTAGTTCGCCTCTGTGGTGTAGTGGTTAGCGTGATTAGCTGCCACCCACGGAGGCCAGGGTTCGATTCCAGGCTATGCCACGAAATTTGAAAGAAAAATGTGGTACGACAGCTGGAACGGTGTCCACTCAGGCTCGGGAGGTCAACTGAGTAGAGGTGGGTTCGATTCCCACCTCAGCCATCCTCGAAGTGGTTTTCCGTGGTTTCCCACTTCTCCTCTAGGCAAATGCCGGGCTGGTACCTAACTTAAGGCCACGGCCGCTTCCTTCCCTCTTCCTTACCTATCCCTTCCAATCTTCCCATCCCCACCACAAGGATCCTGTTCAGCATAGTAGGTGACGCCGCCTGGGAGAGGTACTAGTCACTCTCCCCAGTTGTATCCCCTGACCCAAAGTCTCACGCTCCAGGACACTGCCCTTGAGGTGGTAGAGGTGGGATTCCTCGCTGAGTCCGGAGGATAAACCGACCCAGGAGGTCAAACAGATTAAAAAGAAGAAGGAAGAACATAAATATCTAAAAAAATCTATCATCTAAAATTTAATTATCTAAATATATAGGAAATACACAAATTTGTTAACAATAAAGTAGCAATCGGAACTGACAGTACATTAATCCTTTTTTCTAATTCGAAGTAGACATTTCACCTACGTAGAATGCTGAAGGTGTGATGGGTAGATCGAATCTCAATAAAAGACAGAGTACCTATGTCTGATAAGAGACAAATATGATACAAATTATTTACACTTTTCACGAAGATGGTGAATTGTTGAAGAAACTGCTCTAGAGGTACACAGAAGTCTAAAGAATCATTCTTCTGAACTGCACTGTAGTAGACATTGCATGGCTTGTACAGTGGGGAATTTTGTGGGCGTTAGTTCTGACTTTTTAATTCTGAATTGTTACATTTGCTATTGAATTAAAGTGGGGCATATAAAACCTCAAGAGACATAAAAAGTCAGGGTTGTTAATCATGGAATTTAGAGTTTTGTTCAGAAACTTCATGTCATCCTATTTTTCTCCTCATTTACAGTTAAATAAAGAATACATAATTAACATTTTAGTAGAGGAAGTAGAAAGGCAGTGTTCCAGTTTGGTCCCTCAGAAATAAGATCACCTTAGTTGTGGTTCTGAACAAACCTCTACTACCTGCCCAACTAATTTTATTACAGATGGTAGCTGCTGCGGCGGTCTTGGTCCGTTCCTTATGAATAACGGCACGATTAATGAAGCCGCCATGCTGCTATACCAAATACTAATGGCACAGCTCGAATGGACGATGTACAAGAGCTCGCAATTTGTACGGCCGCGTTATGAGTTATTCTGGAACATAAAGAGAAATGACACCACGTTGTAACTTATGACAGGCACTAAAGAGAAATCTGCTGTGCGTTGGTGTAGGTCACACATAGCGCCCACTAGTTACATAGAGTCTACTAACCTTTCATCGCCTTCTCTGCCGTGTGAGCCGAGGTCATATCACCATTAGACACAGTGCGCACTCAACATGTGCAGGCATGGTTAGCAGATGATTTGTCCACTACTATTGTGTCCACATTCCCGTTTTGTCCACATGGCATTATCTCCATCGCCATCATGTCCACAAGTTTCCGTCCATTACCATTACGTCCATTTGTTCAACGTTTACACCTCCATTTACTCGTACCACGTTAGTTATGCTCAATAACGTAATGATAATTTTAAACATTGATATGTTTATAGACTGGGGTCTATCAGGGTCCCGAGTTCGATTCCCACCGAGCTCGATAGCTGCGGTCGCTTAAGTGCGACCGGTATCCAGTATTCGGGAGATAGTGGGTTCGAACCCCTCTGTCGGCAGCCCTGAAAATGGTTTTCCGTGGTTTCCTATTTTCACACCAGGCAAATGCTGGGGCTGTACCTTAATTAAGGCCACGGCCGATTCCTTCTCACTCCTAACCCTTCCCTGTCCCATCGTCGCCATAAGACCTATCTGTGTCGGTGCGACGTAAAGCAACTAGCAAAAAAAAAAGTTCGATTCCCGGCCGGGTCAGGGATTTTAACCTTCATTAGTTAATTCCAATGGCTCGGGGGCTGTGTCTTTGTGCTGTCCCCAACATCCCTGGAACTCTAAAACCACACATAACACGCAGTTACCTACACGTGGCAGATGCCACCCACCCTCATCGGAGGGTCTGCTTTACGAGGCTGCAAATAGAGCTGTCGCCCAAGTGGCAAATTCCCTATCAGTTGTTTACCTAACATCTTCTTAAATATTTTCAAAAAATTTGAAAATATTTCGAACATTTTCTTTGATACATTATTCCAACCCCTTATACCTTGTTCTATAAATGGATATTTGCCTCAACTTTTCATCTTAAATTCCAAATTTATCTTCTACTTTTAAATGCTCCACGCAAACTTATTCGTCTACTGACGTTATTCCACGCCATTTCTCCACTGACAGCTCGGAACATACCGCTTAGTCAAGCAGCTCGTCTCCTTTCTCCTAAGTCTTCCCAACGCAACGTTTGCAACATTTTCGTAACAGTACCCTTTTTGTCGGAAATCACCGACAGCAAACCGTCCAAATATACCTGGAATTAGCTTCGTGAATAATTTTACGTGGACAGAAAACACATACCAGGCAATGTGTCCGAGACGTCAATAAAATAGGGTTTAAAACATTCGAATTCCATGGGATTCAAATTAGTTTTAGATCCGAAAATAAGTAATCATTCCTCAAAAACCGTTTGAAGTACCATAATAATAATGTTATTTGTTTTACGTCCCACTAACTACTTTTTTAAGGTCTTCGGAGACGCCGAGGTGCCGGAATTTAGTCCCGCAGGAGTTCTTTTACGTGCCAGTAAATCTACCGACACGGGGCTGTCGTATTTGAGCACCTTCAAATACCACCGGACTGAGCCAGGATCGAACCTGCCAAGTTGGGGTTAGAAGGCCAGCGCCAACCAGTACCAACTGACGGTGTATTTACGAGCTCAACCGACAGTGGAGTTGCCAAAAGTTAAGATTTTCATTGGTAACTTTCAGTTTAAAACTATAGCAAAGCACGAGTATCTTGCTAGTATATCCGTACTAAGTCTTCGTCATCATCTTCTTCCTGTCCGACTCGTTGGCTGAATGGCCAGCGTACTGGCCTTCGGTTCAGAGGGTCCCGAGTTCGATTCCCGGCCGGGTTGTGGATTTTAACCTTCATTAGTTAATCCCAATGGCTCGGGGGCTGGGTGTTTGTGCTGTCCCCAACATCCCTGGAACTCTAAAACCACACATAACACGCAGTTACCTACACGTGGCAGATGCCACCCACCCTCATCGGAGGGTCTGTTTTACAAGGCTAGAAATAGCCACATGAAATTATTATATCTTCTTACTTACATTATTACTGAGTGGCTCAGACGCTTGAGGCGCTGGCCTTCTGACCCCAGCTTAGCAGGTTCGATCCTGGCTCTGTCCGGAGGTATTTGAAGGTGCTCAGATTCGTCATCTTCGTGCCGGTAGATTTACTGGCACGTAAAAGAACTCCTGCGGGACAAAATTTCGGCACCTCGGCGTGTCCGAAAACTGTAAAAGTAGTTAGCGGGATGTAAATCAAATAGCATTATTATTATTATTATTATTATTATTATTATTATTATTATTATTATTACCGTGTGCCAGAATTCTGCCTTCTGTAAGTATAAAGTGGATAAAAATGGCGTCCGCCTCCGTAGCGTAACGGTTAGCGATTGACTCTCCCAATCGTTCCATGTATGGTCGTCAAAGGGGGGTTCCGGGATGCCGAGTCTCAAAGTACTTAGTTTTGTCGTACGATATGTGTAATCCTGTCTTCACCGCTATCTCTAGCAGGGCTTCTATAGCAGTGACGGCATCCTTAGAGTTGTTGGTTAGGACTGCAATGTCATCTGCGAATGCTAGGCACCTGGTCTCAATCTTTCGGGTCCCGACTCCAATGGCAACTGGTTTGATTTCTAGATTCCTCAGTGTACATTCCCAGTTCTTGATGACTTTATCAAGCACTAGATTAAACAGAATGGCTGAGAGGTCATCACCCTGCCGTACTCCAGTTTTTATTTTGAAACTCCAAGATAGTTCTCCCCTGAGCTTCACCTTAGATGTTGTATCCGTAAGAGTCTGTTGGATGAGGGTGCGTGTTTTGTAATCAACACCTCGTCCTTGCAGTACGGAGAAGAGTGTCTGGCGGTCGATGGAATCCTAAGCTTTTTTAAGGTCGACGAAAACCACAGCGATGTTCAATCTCCTTACTTGTTTTAGTTGGAGAATGGTTTTTAGGTTGAAGATCTGCTCAGTACAGGACCGTCCCCGCCGAAATCCTCCTTGATATTCACCAATCGTTTGATCACATTGGCTTTCTACATTGTCCAGTAAAATCCTTGACAGCACTTTGTATGCTACTGACAGCAGAGATATCCCTCAGTAGTTGTTGACATCACTGCAGTCACCTTTCTTATGTAAATGGTGTATGATAGCTGATTTCCAGTCATCAAGGATCCTGCCAGTCTCCCAGCAGTCGATCAAGATCTGGTGTATGGCCTCTGTGATCGTATTTCAACCTGCTTTTAGAGCTTCCGCAATAATGCCATCTTCCCCGGGTGCCTTGTTTTTCTTAAGATGCCCGATGGCATTAGCAACTTGCTGCATGGTTGGTGGGTTAGATTGAAGGTGTATCTCTGGAGGATCTTCAACAGGTAATCTTTCCGTGGGCTCTTGGCAATTGAGCAGCTGCTCAAAGTTGTTTGCTGAAAGTTCTACGTTCCGGCGGTTACAGGTGACCAACTCCCCGTCTGTATTCTTAAAGTGAAGACATTGCGTTTTATAACCCCAGAGTTCCTCTTTGAATGCCCGATAAAACTTTCTGGTGTTGTACAGTTTGAATTCTTCATCTAACTTTTTGAGCGATCGTAAGATCTTTTCACATGTCTGATGATCTTACTTGACAGTTTCCGCATCATTCTGAAATTCTCCCAGTCTTTCTTTCGTTTGGTCGAGTATCACCTCGTCCACGCTGCGGCGCGCTCATCAACTGCAAGATCGCATTCAGTATTCCCCCATCTATGTCGTCTCTTCCTTCGAGGTTGTCCGAGGTTATTGGTCGTTTCGCATATGGTGGACTTCAGTTGGTTCCAGTCTTTCATATCTTTTTGCATGATGTCAGTTGCGAAACGTTATTTTCCTACAGGAATTGGGGATAAATCCCTGGTGGAACTGTGGTAGAAGGTATCTTTCGTTTGGGCAGTAATCTGGTCTTTATTTGTGTGAAGAAATGGTCAGAATCAACATTCCAACCTTTACGAACTCTGACATTCATGATGTCTTTCCTGCATTTTACACTGATTGCAACATGATCGATTTGAAATTATCCTATAGCTGCGTTCGGTGATTGCCAGGTGGCTGGTATTTTGCCTTTCTGGGGAAAACTGTGGACAAGATCTTCAACTTATATAATCTACACAGTTCAATTAAGCGCTTGCCGTTGGTGTTTGTTCGTCTATGTGCTGTGTAAGGCCCAAGTATATCTTGGTACTGTCGTTCTTTTCCCAGTTGAGGGTTGAAATCACCTACGAGTATTTTGACATGTTGACCGGGGATCAAAGACCGCTTTTGGGATCATACGTTTTTGTTCATGTCTTACCACTTGTTTTAATCATGCTTTTATGGTATAGGTGGCTAGATTTTTTCAGTTACTTCTCGACGGAGTGTCTCAATCGATCATGTTGCAATCAGTGTAAAATGCAGGAAAGACATCATGAATGTCAGAGTTCGTAAAGGTTGGAATGTTGATTCTGACCATTTCTTAACACAAATAAAGATCAGATTACTGCCCAAACGAAAGAGACCTTCTACTACAGTTCCACCAAGGATTGATCCCCAATTCCTGTCTGAGAATAACGTTTTGCAACTGACATCATGCAAAAAGATATGAAAGACTGGAACCAACTGAAGTCCACAATATGCGAAACGACCAATAACCTCGGACAACCTCGAAGGAAGAGACGACATAGATGGTGGAATACTGAATGCGATCTTGCAGTTGATGAGCGCGCCGCAGCGTGGACGAAGTGGTACTCGACCAAACGAAAGGAAGACTGGGAAAATTTCAGAATGATGCGGAAACTGTCGAGTAAGACCATCAGACGTGTGAAAAGATCTTACGATCGGTCAAGACTGGAGAAGTTAGATGAAGAATTCAAACTGTACACTAGTTTCAGACAGGAAGCAGTAGGTTTAGTATTGTGTTGTTATATTATAGTCGTGGACATGTCAAGACATGTCCGTCTCATCCGCCAGCTTTCCCACCGTTTTTACTTGCTTTCACAAGAAATCACGGTCCATGGATGTTATGAAAAATTTAAAAAATTTAAAAATTTTAAAAATTTAAAGTTTAAAACGTAGCCGTGTTTCTCTTTTGGCTGGATATATTTTGCTATTTTTTAATATAAAATTTGACAAATAGTAACTCGCATCTGGTTTCCCGTGGGTTAATGGCAGTGCTTCAGTGCTAAAGTACGTCAAGGTTTTCAGTGTGAGTGTAGTGGGTACAAGCGACACGTATCACAGTCGCTCGAGCGGATGGCTGAGAGAAATGTTTTTCCTTTACAGTTTGTTTTACGTCACACTGACACAGATAGATCTTATGATGACGATGGGATGGGAAAGACCTAGGAATGAGAAAGAAGTGACCGTGGCCTTTGTTAAGGTACCGTACAGCCCCAGCATTTGTCTGGTGAGAAAGTGGGAAACCACGGAAAACCATATTCAGGGCTGCCGACAGTGGGGTTCGAACCCACTATCTTCCGGATGCAAGTACACAGCTGTGCGCCCCGACCCACACGGCCAACACACCCGGTGAGAGAAATGTTAGGAACTTTGAATATTATGATGGCGGGTTACTATTCCCTATACTGTGTCGCGTTCGATCGCATATAGGATCCGTAAACCTCTTATATATCCTCGCCTCCGTAGCAGAACGTTAGCGAGCTGAATCTGCCATAATAATAATAATAATAATAATAATAATAATAATAATAATAATAATAATAATAATAATAATAATAATAATCACCGAGATCGATAGCTGCAGTCGCTTAAGTGCGGTCAGTATCCAGTATTCGGGAGATAGCTGGCTCGAACCCCACTGTCGGCAGCCCTGAAAATGGTTTTCCGTGGTTTCCCTTTTCACACCAGGCAAATGCTGGGGCTGTACCTTAATTAAGGCCACGGCCGCTTCCTTCCCACTCCTAGCCCTTTCCTGTCCCATCGTCGCCATAAGACCTATCTGTGTCAGTGCGACGTAAAGCAACTAGCAAAATAATAATAATAATAATAATAATAATAATAATCGTATGACCTCAGCTATCATGTGCAGACATTTCAATTTGACGCCATCTGGCTGTCTGCTCGCCAATTTCGACGTTCCGTTTTACCCCAGGCCTACTAGATGGCAGACCGAGTAAAGCGAAACTCTCTTGATATCGTACGACATGGAGTGCCAAATGGACTTCTCTTCGCATTTCAAAAATCCGACTACCTCTGCCGGGTTTGAACCCGCTATCTTGGGATCCGAAATTCGACACTACCACTGATCCATAAAAGAAGTGTGAGTTTATTTTTGAAACTTTCTAAATCGATGCTTCTGAAAGAAAATATACATTATTTGTAGTATATACAGTACGCGGCAATACAAAACAGAACTGAATGTCACATAATATTCATGACAGTCCTGTAGATTATCAAACAGGTTGATAAGCATAGGTTACCGCAAGGACACAGAAAAATGAATGTACCTTCTTTCGTAATTCATGAGCATTCTTAAGGGGCCCATAGACGTGCAATATTATTGCGCAATATTGGAGTTTGTGCAATATAATTGATAGTGTGTATTTAATATTGAAGGGTTGTGCAATATATTGTACGACATCAAAAAAGTTTGAAATATATTGCGCAAATCGCAAAGTACTGTGCCGTGTGTTGGCAATATTGTGCAATATCGCGACCTCCCGCCAGTTGGTATCAACAAGTGGGGGAGAACGTATCGTGAAGACAGACAAACAGGTGGTGAAAAAATTTATTTTGGAGTTTATCGAAACCTTCCGGCTCTATGGGAGGTTAACAGCAAATATTACAGTAATCGCGTTAAAAAAGGTGAACAGAACGAGCTGCTTATTGAGAAATATCGCGAAAAATACCCGAACACCGACAAGCAAGAAGATATTTTTAAAAATCAGTTCTCTGCGTACAAACTTCCGGAAGGAAAAGAAGCGGTTTCATGATACAGAGACGAGTGTTCACCAAACAAAATACCGGCATGGACTAACTACTGTATATATTGCCAAGCATATTGTACGTCCATGACCGCTTTGCACAATATATTGCACAACCATCACTATCATCTCCACACGTTCTGTTTATTGCACGAACCCGATTGTTGTGCAATAATATTGTACGTCTGTGGGCCCCTTTATGTATGCCATCAAACCGGAAAAATGATTCTTTCAACAAGCTCAGAACTTGTAGAAAATGTTAATTCAGTCAAATAAAGAGAGCCAAAATGCACCATGTTACATCTAAGAGGACAGCAATGAAGCGTTGTCTTGTATATTTTGAATCATCGCTCTAAAATTAAATCTTATCCTAAATATTATAAATTTATCTACATAGGCCGTCCACTGAGAAACTTATTCTCAAATCCGAACAAATATGAGAACAAAATATATCAGTCAAATTAAATACAATACTGTGTACTACAAGGTAGGGGTCCAATGATATCACAGAAGCCGAGATCTTTGCTTATTCAAGTTTCAGAAACGGTCTTCGGGAACATGGTGGCTATATTGTTTTCCAGTTCATTCCCAATGGGGTGCCTCAAGTTAATAACATAGGACCACTAGTATCAGATAAGGCCCAGCAGCAGCAGCAGGCTTGTAAACGTAATATCATCTATAACATTTAATGAGCTGTGGAAGTGGGTGGTTGTTATGGTACACCTGCAAACCACGGCCATGTATTACTTCTGCTCTCGGTAGCAGTTTATGTTTCATAGTCTCGGCTACCAGATCAGTGTCCAGCAAAGCGCCTTACAAGACACTTGCTGTGTTCCAGCTGCCACTGACGATATACTGTATATTCAACCATGTTCTCTTCGTTATATTGATTTGATAGCTTGTACGTTATTTCAATGATACATTTTTAACAGTAACCTAATGGTTATATTTCAAATTCCATTTGAATTCATAATATATTAGATGAAGTTTACAGCCTATTATTTTCTCAATGAGGAAGAAAGTGGGCGTAGTGATATATCTTTGATGTTTCAAGGGGAACTTTCACAAAGAAACAAATAAAAATGAAGTTGAATCTGGAATTAAAACGCATCTTCAGCTACGTGCGTACATTAAAACCAGCATGAGTGCATACATACATCTTCATTATCGACTTTTATGACTTTGAGTGTTAAGTCTGCAAATATTCTGAATATTGTTCAATTCATTTTCTGGTAGGACGAGCCACATCTTCAAGTCTGTATCTGCAGAAAACCGTTTCCCATATTCATACACACTGAAAGTTGCTACCAGTAATAATCACTTTAAAACAGGGTCTCTCAAACGCCCAAAATATCACGCGTGCAAATCGAGGCGCAAGAGCTCCGCACACTGTGCATCGGTTCCACTCGGCTCGGCTCGGAAAAACGGTTCGTCTCTGGGCTACTCGGCTAAGCTCGACTCAACTCGGCTCAACTCGGCTCGGATATGGAGCGCTACGGAGCAAGTGAGGAAGAGGGAGACAGGGGGAGCGAGCGAGACAGGCGTGGGGAAAGAGAGAGATGGCGCTATTGCTCCAAATCGAGGAGTCTGGTCAACCAAGCGAAGTCGTCTTTTGCACCGTGCACAGTGCACACACAGGGCGCATGCACCCTTAGAGGCCCTGCTTTAAATAATGTAGCGATATCGAATATGATATTCTTACGGAATAGTCCTCACTGTCGATGAATAATAATATTTAACACAGTGAGTACATGTGATATAAAACCATAGAAATTACACTGTCAGTACAAGTTTCATCTTTCGCATAATGAGAAAGAGGAAGTGTTCTCTGTGTGCAGGCGAACACGTGGTATAGTGAATGTGAGCCGCAGATTCCACAGTCACTGGATACCTGATGAAAATCTTTCATGATACAAATACGGTGTTGAAAGCCGTGCAGCGAAGACGTAGCTCAAAATTGGTTCCTTCCGTTCATCAATTGTTCATGGCGGGAGTATTAAAGAATTCTGGGTCTATTTCTGCAGTTTTCTGGACTCGTTCACTCTGGATCAAATGGCTGAGATACCCCAACCACCTTCATAAATCCTAATCCCTAACATCATTCCCACTGGGGTGCCTCAAGTTAATTACATAGGACCACTAGTATCAGATATGACCAAGCAGTACCAGACCTGTAAACGTAATTACATCTATAACATTGAATGAGGTAGGTGGCTGTTACGGTATAGGCCTACTTCTGATCGAAAATATACTGTATATTCTCTCTCGTACAACTCCCCACTCTTGATAAAATGCTGGAATAGTATTTGATTTGAATCCCCGAGCCACTTTCATAAATCCAAACCCCTAACATCATTCCCAATGGGGTGCCTCAAGTTAATAACATAGGACCACTAGTATCAGATAACACCCAACAGCAGCAGACTTGTATACGTAATATCATCTATAACATTTAATGCGCTGTGGAGGTGCGTGGCTGTTACGGTATACTTCTGATTGAAAATATACAATGATCAGCCAGAATATTATGACAACCTACCTGCTATGGATATAAACTCGTCCGAGCGATAGCGGCGAGGAATGACTGCTAGTCAGATACACACACGGTGCATATAGTATCAGTGAGCGTGCTGTAAGTTTGACCGAGGGAAGACTGTGATGGCCCGGAGGCTTTGCATGAGCATTTCGGAACGAATTCGTCGTCTTCCAGGGGAACAGGTCCTTGACACCTGCACTGCGGGACGGAGACAAGCTGGTGGCGGTTAAGTTACGCTCTGGGGAACATTCAAGTGGGAATCCATGTGTGCAGAGGAGCTCGTGAAAGGCACCATGACGGCCGAGAAGTATCGTTCACTGGTTGCAGACCACGTACACCCCTTCATGACGATCATGTCTACCAACGGCAGTGGCATTTTTCAACAAAATGCACCATGTCACAAGGCCAGGAGTGTGATGGAGTGGTTCGAGGAACACAGTGGAGAGTTGCAATTGATATGCTGGCCCCCAAATCGCCAGATCTTAACCCGATCGAACACATCTGGTATATGACTGAACGTGGCGTCAGCGTTCATCGCCACCCTCCCCAGAATTTACGGGAATTAGGTGACTTGTGTGTGCTGATGTGGTGCCAACTCCCTCCAGCGACCTACCAAGGCCTCATTGCTTCCATGCTGCGACGCGTCGCCGTTGTTATCCGTACCGAAGGTGCACATACCGCCTATTAGGTGGGTGGCTGATCAGGGTATATTCTTTGTAGCATAGATATAGAGAATAATTATGGTTTCCTCTTGGAGAATTTCCCACTCTCGATGAAACGGCTGGGATATTACTTGCTTTGAATTCCCGAGCCACCTTCATGAATCCTACCCCTAACGTCAGAGGAGTTTCAACACACTCAAGTAACACTTTGGACTTGTTAAGAAATACCTGTTTCCAGAAAAAGCAGTCTTGCCAACAAGTAATTTGTTTTCCCATCATAAAAACAACATAAAATATGTTATAATCCGTCATTTCTTTTTAAGTACGCCCACCCCAACTAATTATTTCCAGATTAAAAATTAGAAATGTAAACACCTTTACTTTCTGATGTAAATTAAAACAATAATTCATCCATACCATAATTATCTGTCTTCAGTTCTGCATGTGAGGTGCTAGTTTGGTCTACTGTGCGGTTCGCTACAATCCTGCCAATTTGCCTGAGAACATTTAAGGTCGGGTACAACGATGAGAGCAGTTTGTCACAAGATTGAGACCAGCACGAACAGAAAAAACCATTTTTTTAATTTTATTTTTACAATAGCTGCCTCTGTGGATCAGTGGTAGAGCGGCGGCTTCCGGATCCCAAGATAGTGTGTTCAAACCCGGCAGAGGTAGTCGGATTTTTGAAGGGCGGAAAAAAGTCCATTCGACACTCCATGTCGTACGATGTCGGCATGTAAAAGATCTCTGGTGACACATTTGGTGTTTACCCGACAAAATTCATTAAATCTCAGCTATAGACGTCCAAAAGTGTTTCGGTTTACTCGGTCTGCCATCTAGTGGGCCTGGAGTAAAACGGAACATCGAAATTGACGCGCAGACAATGTCTGCACACGGTAGCTGAGGCCATACGATTATTATTATTATTATTATTTTTTTACAATTTATTTTACGTCGCACCAACACAGATGGATCTTATGGCGACGATGGGATAGGAAGGAAGGAAGGAAGGAAGGAAGGAAGGAAGGAAGGAAGGTAGGAAGGAAGGAATCGACCATGGCTTTCATTAAGGTAGGGCCCCGAAATTTGCCTGGTACGAAACTGGGAAATCACAGAAAACCACATTCAGGACTGCCGATAGTGGGGTTCTGACCTACTATTTTCAGAATGAAAGTTGATACCTACGCGACCCAACGTGCATCCACTTTCTCGGTCATTTTGGTTTTAAGTCTATTTCATTTTATCGATCACACTAAAGGCGATGTAATTTGTAATAATTTGGGCCAGAAAATATATCATCCAGAAAAACTACTTTTTCCACCGTCTACGTTGAAATTCCGTCAGTTTTGTCGGAAATTCAGTGAAATTGCCAATACTGCAAAGTAGTCGTAAAGGACCTCTTCACATGCTCACTAACCGTGTTAGCAGTGAACAAGGGTCAGTAGCGCTACAGTCCTCATTATTAGGGTGCAAAGCCAGCAATACCATTTCAGAGTTTAGAGTTTAGTTACTGTTTGAATGTGAAAACTGCGTGGGTTGTGTATTTTCAAATACATCAATTGCAGTATTATTCAGTAAGAAACAGCTAATGTATAAAACGTAAAACTATCGTCAGGGCTGCCAACCATGGGGTTCGAACCCGATATCCTCCGAATGCAAGCTGACGACTACGCAACCCAAACCGGGCAGGCATTCGCTCAGTAACAAAAAGAATATATACAGGATGTCCATGAAAGAATATTCCAGTATTTATAAAGGAGGTAGTAAGCAACACACAAAGGAAAAAGTTCCTATAAACATTGGTCTCACACCCAGTATCTTCAGTGTTACGGACCGCTACCACTACAATCAATCATCATCATGTTCCAATAATTTACGGAGGGTCGAATTCAACAAAAAACAGAAATACGTTCCTACCTAAACATCGATCATAAACATACTAGCCTGTTGAGTTATAGTCTCATTATGATGGGTCACCGGCCCATTTTCATTGTAGGTTTAGACAACACGTAACACGGGTCTTCCATGAGCGACGGATTGCTCGGGGGAGGCCAATATCCTGGCCTACCCGTTCGCCTGAACTAAACCTTTTAGTTTTGGGAATATGTAAAGGTGTACGTCAAGGTTGCATTATTTCACCATTCCTGAATCAGTACGCAGAAATAATTATGCGGAATTTAAATCTAGAGGAACTCGACTTTGGTGTGAAGATTGGTGGAGGAACTATAAATAATTTGAGATATGCTGATGATACAACCTTGCTGGCAGACACAGAAGAAGCTTTTAATTTCCCGCCTCAATGTTGAAAATGAGAAAAGTATTAAAAAGACCAAGGTATTGACTACGTATGAGCGTGGTACAGTTTGTCTAAAGCTAAATGGGGAAGAGATAGAGAGTGTGTGCTATTTCATATTCTTAGGAGCCAAAATCATAGTGGATATTGCCAGCCTGACATCAAAAGACGCTTAGACGTATCGCTATGATGACAATGTCCCCGATGTGGAAGAGCAGGGATGTCACTTTGGCTATCAAGTAAGTCAATGTGATTATATTCCCATTGTTCATGTATGGATGTGAGAGCTGGGCGCTGAAACAGGCAGACGAAAGGAAGATCAACGCTTTTGAGTTCTGGTGTTGGCGAAGATACTTACGAATACCATGGACTGCAAAAATCACCAATAAGGCACTTTTAGAGCGCATCAAGCCCCGTATCTCATTGGTTGGTAAGATTATGAAGCTGAGACTAGCTTACTTTGGCCACGTTATGCGATCATATGCATTGCAAAAAAACAATAATGCTAGGAATGATCAGCGGTACAAGAAGACAAGGTCGCCAGAGGACTCGTTGGTTATACATCATTAAAACAGACACAACCCTCACCCTGGAACAACTAAAGGAGGCAGTTTGGAACATATCAACTTGGAGAACGCTAATTAATAGATTCTCCGATGGTCGGTTCCGACTGAACGGATGACTTCATCAAAGCCCATGGCGTGTGCGTTGCCCATAAATGATGCGGATACACTACGAAAACGCGTGTTCACTGTTTGTGATGCAGTCCGGCAACAGCCAGGAGTGTTTCAACAAATGCGTGATTCCATGCGACGTAGGGTGAAAGCCTGCATTGCAATGGACGACGTTCACATCCAGCACTTGTTGGCAATGTCTTCCACAACACAATATGCTGTTAATAGGGTGTTTGGTTACCCCTAACGGCCACACATGCTTCGCAGCGACATGGCATGCTCTCTATCACATGGTCCAAGAGCTCTTGATGGAGGCTGACGGGATGCAATTCACCTCCCCAATGCATCCCAGGCATGTTCTACAGGATTCAGATCCGTAGACCTCGCTGGCCAGTCCATGCGATGATTGTCTTCCCCAGCCAGAAATTCATCTACCAGAGCAGCGCGGTGCGGTCAGGCATTATCGTCCATTAAGGGAAAGTCTGGACCAACCGCACCTCTGAAGAGTCAAACATGTGGTTTCAGTAACTCATCCCTGTATCTCCAAGCGTTAAAAGTGTTCCTAGTACCACCCATGAAGATGTGCAGGTCCGTATGGCCATTAAACAATGACGCCACCACCACCATACTAGTCCCGTTCCAAGATGTTCCTGTGGTTGTATCGGCTACCCGGTTCTCTCCAGATTAATGTGCGACGGGAATCGTTCTGCAAACTGAAGCGGGCTTTATCTATGAAGAGCACATGTCTCCATTCTTTCATGGTCCAATTTCGATGTTGACGGCTCCACATTAAACGGGCCCGTCTCTGTGCTGGAGTGAGCGGGACGCACGCCGCTGGACGTCGGGCAAACAGCCCTGCTGTTCTGAGCCTCCGGTACACAGTTTGCCGGGAAACGGCAACCCCTGAGACGGCTGCAAGTTCCGCCGACAATTGTCTTGCAGGTGCACTCCGATTTCGTCGGGCGGTTAATGCGAGATATCGGTCCTGCTGCGGGGTGGTTACCCTTGGTTGACCTAGTACTGGCCTACGACTAACATCTCCTGTGTCTCGAAATCGTCTCCAAAACCTGGAAATGACACTTTGTGGCACATTCAAGGATACGGCGACTTCGGGCTGTGTCTGGTCTGCTGCCAAGCGGCCGAGAATTCTACGCTGCAAAACGGGGTCCAAATGGCATCGTTGTGCCATTATGTTGTCACGTTCACCACGAGGCTACACTCCACACGCTATAACAGGGCAAACACGACTGAGGGACTGCGCAGGCACTGGCTGTGTTTACCTTGCGGTTATGCCGGAAGTCAAAGCAGGGAAAACTCCTTTCCTATAGAGAGTGAACACGTAAGGTTGGTAGGTGCATATGTCGTGCGATTTGCCTGTTGCCCTGCTTACTCATAATTTATGCTTAACTCTATTTATTTTTTTTGAAGTTGCTTTACGTCGCACCGACACAGTTAGGTCTTATGGCGACGATGGAACAGGAAATGGTTAGAAGTGGGGAGGAAGCGGCCGTGGCTTTATTTAAGGTACAGCCCCAGCATTTGCCTGGTGTAAAATGGGAAACCATGGAAAGCCATTTTCAGGGCTGCTGACACTGGGGCTCGAACTCAATATCTCCCAAATACTGGATACTGGCCGCACTTAAGCAACTGCAGCTATCGAGCTCGGTGCTTAACTTTTGGACACTACTGTATATTGTGAATGCATTCTACCATCAGGGGTGATGTATCCACTTTGTCGAGACCAAATTTCACGTGGAATCACCGGTATTTGAACACATGACTCTGTGGTGAATTACTGACCACGGGAAAGATCAACAACAGGGATCTAATTTCATATCCAACTAAGCGAATGATTTTCATTTGGTAATTTGATAAACGCGAACACAAAATTATTAAAAATGGCAACGTGATTATGTTACGTAAAACCACTGCGTGATAAACGTTGACTAAAATTATAGCCAAATTTATTGGTTGTGTAAAACAATTTGGAGTCATTCTATTCCTTGTTGCAAAGAGTAAAACTCTTGAATTATTCATTTAGAAAATGAAAAGATAAAAAATACAATATGGACATTAACCCACGTATGCTAACGCGAAGGGAAATAAAGAAACTCGATTGTTTCATGAACAGTTGGAAATATGATGCTGTGGAAGTAAAAATTTAATTAGTGTGTCTAATGTTTCAGTAAATATGTACCTCATGACGATATTTATTGTTTGAAAGGAGATATTAGAAACGGATTTGTAAGGAGGTCACGGTGAGGTGAGATGCCATGGAAATCTCGCGCCGTACCCAGCGGGAGATATCGCTATGGATCATCACGTGGTCACTGCTAAAGAGGAAAAATATTGTCTCCTGAGAAACGTCTGCCTTGTTTTTTTCTCTCTCTCACACGACCATCTTGTTAGCTTTTAAGAATGATGTCTCACAGAGATATGGCATTTGTTTTCTACTTTATGTTATATATAATTTTGTCACGCTTGTACACCTTCGTAGTGTGATGTTCGCGCCTCTACTGGACTCAGAAACAACCATAATGCTTGTCGTCTCTCAGCTGTTGATTTCAGTGGTATTTGTGATTTATTTAATCATTAAATATATCGACTTAAGGGGAGTTAAGACTGAATTTTGAAACTACCACAGTTTTTATCCGATTTTTACCAAATGTAATTGTAGCCTTTAGATGCAAATAAACACATGTTCTACCAAGTTAAAGGTGTACAGCTGTATTGGTTCAAATGCTATTTCAATTTTTTATACTTACAAAATGTAGTCCCGTATGAAAGTCCATTGTGTATCAGTTTTCATTTTATCAAGATTAAAGTTTAATGAACGTAGGTTTTCGTGGCTCATTGTATTAACATAAAGAAATAAATGAACCGGATTAAAGCCACTATATATATAATAATAATAAAGCCAAGCTTTCAGCCAAATTGCATTGGCCTTCATCCGACAGCGAGCAAAGCAGACACACCCTTTC
Source organism: Anabrus simplex (assembly GCF_040414725.1). Lineage (NCBI taxonomy): Eukaryota > Metazoa > Arthropoda > Insecta > Orthoptera > Tettigoniidae > Anabrus > Anabrus simplex. The sequence goes on along the minus strand of NC_090275.1, from coordinate 97,585,916 downwards.
TCGATCGCTACAAATCGACATCAATGAATATATATATATATATAGATGGACACACCGATACGAAATTATATGCATGTTTACAATATTGCAGACCTGCATTTACAGATTAACGTCTGTTAAACGGTACGTCATATCGACAAATGGGCATGACTTCCACGTTTATCGGAGAATTTCTTTGCTCACTGTCGGAGGCAAAACTTCACATGCCCTGATGAAGGCCAATGCAATTTGGCTGAAAGCTTGGCTTTATTATTAAATAAATACATATATAGTGGGTTTAATCCAGTTCATTTCTTTCTTTATGTTAAGATGAAAGTTTGTTGACATTTACCTAATGTATATAGAAATTGTAAGTTTTAGGAATAAATAAAGAATATAAGTTATTTTCATACTTCATTATATTTTGTTTATCTAACATTAGTAGCTTATATCCCTAGGATGTTTTCAACGTTGAGTTGTTTGCATGCAAGACTAGAACTGTGGATTTTTACATCTGGGCATTACATATCCTTCCAGAAATCGAAAAATTTGAGTAATGTATCGTTGAGTTATAGAATATACCAGCAAATGTACCCGTGCTTCGCTACGGTATTCTACATTTCATACGGATATCGAAGTAAATATTGTACGTGCAGTAAATAAGATTGTTTTAAAATTGCATGACCCTTAGCGTTATCCGAGAAATAGCATGAGGAGATCTCCATACGTTGTTTCCAATGTAAAGTGTCGGTTGAGGTGTTGTAATGATAATGGCAGGCTCACTTGCCTACTGTCATTCACAATCGAGTTGTGAAGTTTACATTACAATTGCAGGCCCCGTTGCCTACTGCGCGATCACAATCGATTTGGGGAGATTTCGTTACAAGTGCAGACCCCTTTCCTACTTCCAGACAGAAAACAGTCGAGGAGCTTTTATTATAATGGCAGGCAACTCCCCTACTACCAGTAAAAATTGAGCCATGCAGTTATCATTATAATGACAGGCCCTTTTTCCTTCTGCCAGCCAGCTTACTGCCAGTCGCACATAGTTGGTGAGTCTCCATTAAAATGGCAGGCCACTACGCCTAATGCTAGTCACATTTTAATGGGTACATTTGTTCATAATGGCGGGCACCCTGTCCTACAGCCAAACGCAATCGGGTAGGGTAGTATTGAACAAAACTGCATGCTCCATTGCCTTCTGCAAGTCAAATCGAGAAGTGAATTATTCATTACAATGGTAGGCCCTCCTTACTAATGCCAGTTACACAGGAGTTGGAGAAGGACCCCATTTCTACTGCCAGTCAAAGTCGGTGTGGGGAGCACTGATTACAATAACAAACACACCCTTTCTCGATCGCTAAAAATTGACATCAATGAAAAAAAAATATATATATATATATAGATCGACTTACCGGTACGAAAGTATATGCATGTTTACTATATTGCAGACCTGCATTTATACATAAACTTCTGTTAAACGGTACGTCATATCGACAAAGGATTGTACCATAAGACGCAGTGTTTAGCGGCCTAAATGGCTGGTCCTATGATATTTTCTCGCATGTCTATTCATGGGTCAGATTGAGTTTGAAACTTTGAATAGGGTGAAATTTTTGTAAGATTATCTTGCATTGCATTACTTTTCGGATAGATGTGTGAGATAGCATTTGGCTTACATATGGGTACTGGGTGGGCTAATGTTCGTGTAGAGTTTGATGATTCTAACTTTCCTGTAAGTGATTGACAGTATGAATTATGAATGTAAAAAGTCTAAATTAACTGAAAATCGAGAAATACAGACGAATCTAACGTATAAGGGATACAGATACGACAAAATGTCATAAGACCAACGTTGAAGATCACTCCAAATTGAATGGAGATTGCGCCATCCGTTATGAGAAGGACTTCCCGTTTATCCCACGAAATACCTCGAAACGAAAGTCTGCACAATCATTAAAATTGCCTCCACATTTCCATATTCTTCGGGGATAAAAAGTGAAAAAGTTAAAGATCTTGGAAGTTTTCTGTCCGTTACAGGCTGAAGTGTATAATTTTGCCAAATTTGAATTTTCTTGCTTGCCTGGCAGATTATGCCGCAATCTGGATTTCGGGTGAGGGGAGTAAAAATTAGGACTTTCAGGAAACTACATCAACAAATATGCAGATGGTCATTATTACCCCTCAAACGGATACCTGTACGAAAATTTCACCAAAATAGTCAATGTACAGGCACACACCATCGTTACGATTTTATTTGTGTAGATAAGGAATCGGCTCCACGTAAAACACCTTTTGCGCTATGTGCGCTGAACTCAATCTGCAAAACTGACCGTTCATGATATATCATTTATTAATCTTCCTGTCGAAAAATGCATATGAGAAAAAAGTTTTAGAAATGGATTTCCATTAAGGATTGTAGAATTCCATTAATTTCGGATGTGCATATTTTGAGGGAGTGCAAAATCATGGTTGCAGTTTTGGATAAACCCCCACTAAATTTAGGTATTCAAAATAATATTGGTCCTAAAACCTACTCAAGGACAGTTGAATTCTAAATATCAAGTTTGGTAGAAATGTATTCAGTAGTTTTCAAGTTATAAGCACTCATACAATTAAACAGACAAACAGACACCAAAGCTAAGAAATATGCAGATGATCATTATTGCAACTGAAAAGGATAAGTGTACGGAAATTCAGCCACAATAGTCAATGTACAGACACACGGTCGTTACGATTTTATTTATATAGATGACAGATAGGCATGGGCACGTTTGTAAGTGCAAAGCTTCATTTAGAGATTTACTGCTAGAATCATGAAATTTGGTTCGCATATAGCCATTGGTCGTGTCAATGTGCGTGCCAAATTCGATTACTTTATCTTTCCTACATGTGTGTCAGACTAAGTAACACATGTGTAAAAAGCACAACATTTACGAACAATCGAAATATACAGCCAAATTTACCCTATAAGGGAGGGAGAGAGAGAGAGAGAGAGAGAGAGAAAGACGACAAATTGTCACAGGACCAAAGTTGTAGATCACTTCAAATTGAACGGAGATTGGGCCATCCGTTTTGTGATAGGACTTACCGTTTAGCCGCGAAATACCTCGAAACAAAGGTCTGCACCGTCATTAAATTGCCTCCATATTTCAACATTCTTCGGCAAAAAGTGAGTAATTTAAAGATCTCGAAAGTTTTCCGTGGGTTACCGGCTAAAACATATCATTCTGCTTACTTTAAATTTCCAGCTCGTATGGCAGATAGTGAGACAATCTTGATTTGGATGAGGGGGTAAATTTTAGGGCTTTCAGGAAACTATAGTTAAAAATGTGCAGATGGTCATTATTACCCCTTAAATGGAAAGCTGTACGAAAATTTCGTAACGGTCGTTACGATTTCATTTATATACACTGACTGACAGAGCAAATCCAACACCAAGAAGGAGTGGTCAGAACTTTATGCCAATTGCAGGGTAGACTGACGTCACTGAGGTATGTTCATGATGTGAAATGCGCCGCTGTGCTGCGCACGTAGCGAACGATAAATGGGACACGGCGTTGGCGAATGGCCCACTTCGTACCGTGATTTCTCAGCCGACAGTCATTGTAGAACGTGTTGTCGTGTGCCACAGGACACGTGTATAGCTAAGAATGCCAGGCCGCCGTCAACGGAGGCATTTCCAGCAGACAGACGACTTTACGAGGGGTATGGTGATCGGGCTGAGAAGGGCAGGTTGGTCGCTTCGTCAAATCGCAGCCGATACCCATAGGGATGTGTCCACGGTGCAGCGCCTGTGGCGAAGATGGTTGGCGCAGGGACATGTGGCACGTGCGAGGGGTCCAGGCGCAGCCCGAGTGACGTCAGCACGCGAGGATCGGCGCATCCGCCGCCAAGCGGTGGCAGCCCCGCACGCCACGTCAACCGCCATTCTTCAGCATGTGCAAGACACCGTGGCTGTTCCAATATCGACCAGAACAATTTCCCGTCGATTGGTTGAAGGAGGCCTGCACTCCCGGCGTCCGCTCAGAAGACTACCATTGACTCCACAGCATAGACGTGCACGCCTGGCATGGTGCCGGGCTAGAGCGACTTGGATGAGGGAATGGCGGAACATCGTGTTCTCCGATGAGTCACGCTTCTGTTCTGTCAGTGATAGTCACCGCAGACGAGTGTGGCGTCGGCGTGGAGAAAGGTCAAATCCGGCAGTAACTGTGGAGCGCCCTACCGCTAGACAACGCGGCATCATGGTTTGGGGCGCTATTGCGTATGATTCCACGTCACCTCTAGTGCGTATTCAAGGCACGTTAAATGCCCACCGCTACGTGCAGCATGTGCTGCGGCCGGTGGCACTCCCGTACCTTCAGGGGCTGCCCAATTCTCTGTTTCAGCAGGATAATGCCCGCCCACACACTGCTCGCATCTCCCAACAGGCTCTACGAGGTGTACAGATGCTTCCGTGGCCAGCGTACTCTCCGGATCTCTCACCAATCGAACACGTGTGGGATCTCATTGGACGCCGTTTGCAAACTCTGCCCCAGCCTCGTACGGACGACCAACTGTGGCAAATGGTTGACAGAGAATGGAGAACCATCCCTCAGGACACCATCCGCACTCTTATTGACTCTGTACCTCGACGTGTTTCTGCGTGCATCGCCGCTCGCGGTGGTCCTACATCCTACTGAGTCGATGCCGTGCGCATTGTGTAACCTGCATATCGGTTTGAAATAAACATCAATTATTCATCCGTGCCGTCTCTGTTTTTTCCCCAACTTTCATCCCTTTCGAACCACTCCTCCTTGGTGTTGCATTGTCACTGTCAGTCAGTGTAGATAAATTAGGAATCTACTCCACGTATAAGACGTTTTGGGCTATGTCCGCTGGACTTAGCCTGAGAACCCGACCTTTCATGATATCTCCCTTATTAATCTTCATGTTGTAAAAATGCACATGAGAAAATATTTAGAATTGGATTTCCATCAAGTGTGGTCGATTTCCAATCAGGTTGGTCTTGTACTTGTGGGAGAGTAAATTCACCATTTCGGTTACCTATAAAACCCCAGTCCATTCCGGGAATTTAAAATGGTATTGACCTTAAAACCTACCCTTTGACTGGTAGATGCCAAATATATAAAGTTTGGTTCAAATATCTTCAGTAGTTTTCAAGTTGTTGGAAAAGCTTACACGCACCCGCTCTTGCGTTAAGTCCGGTCCGTTAATGATATCTCCCTTATTAATCCTGTTATCGAAATGATGCATATGAGAAAGTTTTAGAAATTAATTTTCATTAAGGCAGGTATAGTTCCATTAAGTTTGGTTGTGGATATTTTGAGGGAGTACAAAATCACGGTTTCTGTTTCGTATAAACTCCAGTCAGTTCAGGGATTTAGAAACAGTAATTGCAATAAAACCTACCCAAGGACAGGTGGATTCTAAATATGAAGTTTGGTGTAAATATATCCAGTAACTTTCAAGTTATAGAAGGACAGACAAACAGAACAACCGACAAACAGACAAACAGTCACCAAAGCTAAAAGTTATGCATATGGTCATTATTACACCTGAAACGGATAATTGTGTGGAAATTTCGCCAAAATAGTCAATGTACAGACAAACGGTAGTTATGATTTTATTTACATAGATATCATCAAATATAAGTTATAAAGTTTCCTTCTGGAAATGAAAATTCCTTCGAGATATAGACGATTGGAATTTCAGACGTTATTCTGTATCTGTAAAATATCGCCCTAAATAAATTAGAAGAATGCTTTACAATAGTGCATAATTTCTTTAATCGCATCTACCGTGGAGCGGATGTGATCAGAAAAATAGCTTGAAATACCCGGTGTTATTACAGACATGCTTATATAATCCGAGTCTATTTTGAAAGCCGCGTAACAACCAACATAACCTTGTGAGGACAGAGGATCCGCTATAGGTTCGCCTGGTTTGATTTGCAGAACTCGATAGGCGTTACTGCATTTCATTCAGCACTTGTCGTGGGTTTTGTTTGGCTCTAATATAATAACAATAACGTTTCGCTTTTTATGGTCGAGACGTCTTTTGTTTCTCCTTCAGCGTGTGTGGTCGCGAGTGTTGGGAACGAATTAATCAAAGAAACTTCGCCCATTAATTTGTCCTCTCTCTCATACAACTGCCTTGTTAACTTTTCAGATGACGTCTTACTTAGTTATGGTATTTGTTTTAAAGTTTGAGTGTCGTACGTAAAGTCTTAATGGTCCTGCACTCAAGAAGCGATATTCGCGCCTCTAGCGGACACTACTCGAGTTATTCTCGTGGTCTCAATGCCACAAGATTATTAATCGCTAAAAAAATAAAAGTAAAGCACTTCATATTTTACTCCCCAGTTTGCTAGGTTTGATTGCAGTAAGTTCATTTCTAAGCCGAAGGGTGGGATTATGCACAACCCTCTGGTCACCAATAGGGAGAAGCTTGAGCGACCACATCTCAAAAATATTCTGATCTTTCTTTCTGACCTAGTTATCGTCCATGTTTCACTCCTATACAATGCAACGCTTCTTTTATTAAGAAAGGGTATCATCGCTTCTGCTAGTCTGCATTTTATGTCCTTACTTCTGGCACGTTAGTTATTTTACTGCCCAAGTAACAATATTCATCTGCTTCCATTAAGAATTCATTTCCTAATCTAATATTTCATGCATCACTTGACTTCGTTTCGACTGCACGTCATTGCTTTTATTTTGGATGTATTTATTTTCATCTTCTACTCCTTCCCCAAGACTCTATCCAGACCATCCAACAATTTCTACAGATCTTCTGCAGACTCAGAAAAAATAACAAATCTCAGAGTTTTGATTTCCTTTGCTTGGATTGTGTTTCCCTTTCCAAATTCCTATTTTATTTCCTTTACCACCTGTTCAATATAACTAATATCAGGCTATTATTTATTTATTTATTTATTTATTTATTTATTTATTTATTTATTTATTTATTTATTTATTTATTATTTCGTTAGGGCCATCTATGGACCACGCTGCTTGTGTTTTAGCTGTTTCTTGATGTCATCGTCGTTGTTTGCCACAATTGGTGTTCTTAACGGTTGGTTTGGCAGCTGTTTTCTTGTTGGTACCTCGAGCTTTCCTGATGGCCCAGTAGTCCTTCATTTTCTGGCTAAATTCAATCTTACGTTCCTCAGACCATTTCCTGGTCTCGTCTTTTGGACTGTGGGTAACTTCTGTGAGGGATGTTGTATGATAGTTACTCCGATCAGCTATGCCATTTTGATTTATAACGAGTTCCAAAAGGTCCTTCTCCATTTGCTTCATCCACACGAATCCAGCAGCTTTGCCCTTGTTAGCAGCCTTGAAGATCCTATGGGATAACCTATTTGAGTCCATTCGGGATAGGTGTCCGTAAAAAGCCAGTCGCCGTCTTCTGATGGCATCTATGAGATTTTCTTGGTGTTTATTTAGCTCACGATTTGGTTGATACCATCGGCTTCCATCTGGTAAAATTCTTGGTCCCACTATCTGTCTCAGAAACTTTCTTTCTTGTACCTCGAGGGCTCTTAGTGGGGTCTTCTTAGTTAAATATTTTTTTATTTATCTGTTTACCCTTCAGGGTTGGTTTCTCCCTCGAACTCGGTGAGGGACCCCACCTCTACCACCTCAAGGCCAGTGTCCTGAAACATTAGATTTTGGGTCGTAAGATACAACTGGGGAGGAAGACCAGTACGTCGCCGAGGCGCCCTCGCCTGCTATGTTGAACAGGGGCATGGCGGGGGGTGGGGAGATGGGGAGATTGGACGTGATAGACAACGAAGAGGAAGGAAGCGACCGTGGCCTTAAGTTAAGTACAATCCCGGCATTTACCTGGGCGAGAAGTGGGAAACCACGGAAAACCTTACTAGGATCACTGAACCCACCTCAACTCATTTGACCTCCCGAGGCTTGTGGACTCCGTTCCAGCCACCGAACCATTTTTCAAATTTCGTGGCAGAGCCGGGAATCGAACACGGACCTCCGGGGTGAAAGCTAATCACGCTAACCACTACATCACACAGGCGAACATTATATTTATTAACTTAATATTATTATAAGTTAATAGGAAAAATCACTTTGCAAATACAAATATGACATAAACTAGTGAAACGAACAAACGGCTCTTGTGTAGAGGGATACGAAGATGAATAAGACCGGGCGAGTTGGCCGTGCGGTTAGGGGCGCGCAATTGTAAGCTTGCATTCGGGACTTAGTGGGTTTGAACCCCACTGTCGGCAGATCTGAAGACGATTTTCTGTGGCAACTGAGGCTGTACCTTTATTATGGCCACGATTGCTTCCTACGAACTCCTAGCCATTTCCTAGACCATCGTCGCCGTAAGACCTGTCTGTGTCCGTGCGACGACAAAGCCAATTGTAAATAAAAATAAAAAAGAAATAAAAAGTTAAATAAGATCTCAAAACAGGATAAATGCAATGCCAAGTCAGTGTGGAGCCGATAAACATGAAGTTATTAAAGCTACACAGAAAGAGGAGCTAAGAAGTCTTGATTTGACGGAGAAACGGCGTTGTTCAACGTGTAATCGAATGAGGAAAGTAACAAGGGCGTTCGGGGTTATTAAACTTGAACTGCCAAAGGAAGTTTTGGGTTCAATTTTTGTGGTTAAAAACGCAACTGTGGACCTTTGACGCAACGAGAGATCTAGACATGTATGTGGGTAGGGTCCAAGCCTACTACAGAATGTCCTACAAGTTTTTGTAATCTTGGTAAGGTTCTTGTACACGGGATCTTGTACACGCATGCAGAGAAATGGTGCCCCGATATAAACAAAACACCTCCTCACTTAACGCATTGCTGCAGGTAGATAGTCCGCTGCAAGACGGTTGTGATAGAAACGGGTACAGTGGTGGATCTACAGCAATACATACACTGTGCCTACAGTATAGGGTACTACCCCTTCACTCCCTCCCTTCTTTCCTTACTGGAGTGGCCTTCAACACTATTCGCTGACTTCATTCCCTTCTTTTCGGCATTGGAGTGGCCTTCAACACTACCCGTTCACTCCCCCATCAATTTCGATACTGGGGTGGCCTTCAGCACTACCCGTTCACTCCCCCATCAATTTCGGTATTGGGTGGCCTTCAGCACTACCCTTTCACTACCCCCCCATTTCAGTACTGCAGCGGCCTTCAACCCTACCCGTGAATCTCCAATCCATTTCGGAACCAGCGTGACCTTCAACACTACTTTCTCACTCCCACCCTCCCCTCCATTTCGGTACTGGAGTGGCCTTCAGCGCTACCCGCTCACTCCCTTCACTCCTTTTCGGTACTCGAGTGGCCTTCAGCACTACCGGTTCACTCCCACCCCTCCTTTTCAGTACTGGAATGGCCTTCAACACTACCCGTTCACTCACTCCCCTCCTTTTCAGTACTGGAATGGCCTTTAACACTACCCGTTCACTCACTCCCCTCCATTCGGTACTGGAGTGGTCTTCAACAGTAGCCGCTCACTCACTCCCCACCTTTTCGGTACTGGAGTGGTCTTCAACAGTAGCCGCTCACTCCCTCCCCTCCTTTTCGGTACTCGAGTGGCCTTCAACAGTAGCCGCTCACTCACTCACCTCCTTTTCGGTATTGGAGTGGCCTTCAACAGTAGCCGCTCACTCCCTCCCCTCCTTTTCGGTACTCGACTGGCCTTCAACAGTAGCCGCTCACACCCTCCCCTCCTTTTCGGTACTCGAGTGGCCTTCAACAGCAGCCGCTCACTCACTCCCCTCCTTTTTGGTACTAGAGTGGCCTTCAACAGTAGCCGCTCACTCAGTCCCCTCCTTTTTGGTACTAGAGTGGCCTTCAGCACTACCCGTTCACTCCCTCTCCTCATTTTCTGTACTGGAGTGGCCTTCAGCACTGCCCATTCACTCTCTTCCCTTCTTTTCGGTACTGGAGTGGCCTTCAACACTACCCTTTCACTCTCTCCCCTTCTTTTTAGGTATTGGAGTGGCCTTCAGCACTAACTGTTCACTCCCCCCGCATGCATTTCAGTACTGGAGTCGCCTTCAGTACTGCGCGTTCAATACCTTCCCTTCTTTTCGGTACTAGAGTGGCCTTCAGCAATACCCTTTCACTCTCTCCCCTCCTTTTCGGTACTCGAGTGGCCTTCAGCACTACCGGTTCACTCCCTCCCCTCCTTTTCAGTACTAGAATGGCCTTCAAAACCACCCGTTCACTCTCTCCCCTCCTTTTCAGTACTGGAATGGCCTTCAACACTAACCGTTCACCCCCCCCCCATGCATTTCAGTACTGGAGTCGCCTTCAGCACTACCCGTTCAATCGCTTCCCTTCTTTTCGGAACTGGAGTTGCCTTCAACACTACCCATTCACTCTCTCCCCTCCTTTTCGGTAATCGAGTGGCCTTCAGCACTACCGGTTCACTCCCTCCCCTCCTTTCCTTACTGGAGTGGCCTTCAACACCACCCATTCACTCTCTCCCCTCCTTTTTGGTACTACAGTAAACTTCATCACTATCCTTTCACTCCCTCCCCTCGTCTTCGGTACTGGAGTGGCCATAATCACTACTCGTTCACTCTCTCCCCTCCTTTTTGGTACTAGAGTCGCGTTCAACACTACATGTTCACTCCCTCCCCTCCTTCCCTGTACTGGAGTGGCCTTCAACACTGCCCATCACTCTCTTCCCTCCTTTTCGGTACTAGAGTAACCTTCATCACAATCCTTTCACTCCCTCCCCTCGTCTTCGGTACTGGAGTGGCCATCATCACTACCCGTTCACTTTCTCCCCTCCTTTTTGGTACTAGAGTCGCCTTCAACACTACCCGTTCACTCCCTCCCCTCCTTTCCTGTACTGGAGTGGCCTTCAACACTACCCGTTCACTCCCACTCATCCATTTCAGTACTGGAGTTGCCTTCAGCACTATCCGTTCACTCCCTCTCCTCCTTTCCTGTACTGGAGTGGCCTTCAACACTACCCGTTCACTCTCTTCCCTCCTTTCCTGTACTAGAGTTGCCTTCAGCACTACCCGTTCACTCCCTCTCCTCCTTTCCTGTACTGGAGTGGCCTTCAGCACTATCCTTTCATTCCCTTTCCCTCTTTTCGGTACTGGAGTGGCCTTCAACACTATCCTTTCACTCCTTCCCCTCGTCTTCGGTACTGGAGTTGCCTTCGTCACTACCCATTCTCTCCCCTCTCCTTTTCGGCACTGTAGTGGTCTCCAACACTACCCATTGACTCCCTCCTGTCTTTTTCGGAACTGGATTGGGGCAGTGTTGATTGTTTGTGTCGGGACACCATTTGTCTGCATGCGTATACCTCAGTGAGTAAAGAAAGTGAACGACAGTGCCCTTCCTGAAATGGACAGGAGAAGCGACGAAGAAGCCTTGTAATGATGAGGGGGTGAGCGTCTGCACTTCATCGCCTCAGTGTGTATCGGCCCATTTGTTTACACTGAAGAGGTGTGGAAACGTTGGGCTTCCTGCTCTACGTTCACCGCGCCTCCACCTGTCACCACTTTTGTGTTCATTGTGCTTAAAGGACGAGAACTATCTTCACATTTTAAAATACTGTAGATTGGATCTCCCTTCGTTAATCCTAAATAAATTTCTTCGCGGCTCCCAACAAGTTCGTTTCTTCTTTCCACTTGCATGAGAAAGGCAGACATCAACACTCATTGAGTGGCAGATCGTCAGTATTAATGTATGAGTTATGAAAAGAGGAGAAAGCTGGATAAAAACAGGGCATAATGTTCGCAATATAGACGTACTAATACAGTGAAACCCCTCACTTTGGAAACCCCTTTTAATTGGACATACACTGACTGACAGAGCAAATGCAACACCAAGAAGGAGTGGTCAGAACTTTATGCCAATTGCAGGGTAGACTGACGTCACTGAGGTATGCTCATGATGTCAAATGCGCCGCTGTGCTGCGCACGTAGCGAACGATAAATGGGACACGGCGTTGGCGAATGGCCCACTTCGTACCGTGATTTCTCAGCCGACAGTCATTGTAGAACGTGTTGTCGTGAGCCACAGGACACGCGTATAGCTAAGAATGCCAGGCCGCCGTCAACGGAGGCATTTCCAGCAGACAGACGACTTTACGAGGGGTATGGTGATCGGGCTGAGAAGGGCAGGTTGGTCGCTTCGTCAAATCGCAGCCGATACCCATAGGGATGTGACCACGGTGAAGCGCCTGTGACGAAGATGGTTGGCGCAGGGACATGTGGCACGTGCGAGGGGTCCAGGCGCAGCCCGAGTGACGTCAGCACGCGAGGATCGGCGCATCCGCCGCCAAGCGGTGGCAGCCCCGCACGCCACGTCAACCGCCATTCTTCAGCATGTGCAAGACACCCTGGCTGTTCCAGTATCGACCAGAACAATTTCCCGTCGATTGGTTGAAGGAGGCCTGCACTCCCGGCGTCCGCTCAGAAGACTACCATTGACTCCACAGCATAGACGTGCACGCCTGGCATGGTGCCGGGCTAGAGCGACTTGGATGAGGGAATGGCGGAACGTCGTGTTCTCCGATGAGTCACGCTTCTGTTCTGTCAGTGATAGTCACCGCAGACGAGTGTGGCGTCGGCTTGGAGAAAGGTCAAATCCGGCAGTAACTGTGGAGCGCCCTACCGCTAGACAACGCGGCATCATGGTTTGGGGCGCTATTGCGTATGATTCCACGTCACCTCTAGTGCGTATTCAAGGCACGTTAAATGCCCACCGCTACGTGCAGCATGTGCTGCGGCCGGTGGCACTCCCATACCTTCAGGGGCTGCCCAATGCTCTGTTTCAGCAGGATAATGCCCGCCCACACACTGCTCGCATCTCCCAACAGGCTCTACGAGGTGTACAGATGCTTCCGTGGCCAGAGTACTCTCCGGATCTCTCACCAATCGAACACGTGTGGGATCTCATTGGACGCCGTTTGCAAACTCTGCCCCAGCCTCGTACGGACGACCAACTGTGGCAAATGGTTGACAGAGAATGGAGAACCATCCCTCAGGACACCATCCGCACTCTTATTGACTCTGTACCTCGACGTGTTTCTGCGTGCATCGCCGCTCGTTGTCGTCCTACATCCTACTGAGTCGATGCCTTGCGCATTGTGTAACCTGCATATCGGTTTGAAATAAGCATCAATTATCCGTCCGTGCCGTCTCTGTTTTTTCCCCAACTTTCATCCCTTTCGAACCACTCGTTCTTGGTGTTGCATTTGCTCTGTCAGTCAGTGTATATTGAATGCACCGTTCAATTTCTTACACAATTACATGTTAAAATCCTCTGTACATTGGACACCCCTCTACTCTGGGCATTGGACAGCCATTAACTGGCAGTTTGGACAAGTTGACAGCTATATTGTTTTGCCGTTTTGTAATGGTTTAGTGCAAGCAATTTTGACATTGTCGTTTGAAATGAGGCATTTCCTAGAGCATTTAAAAATAATAATATTAAGACAGAGTGCCTTTCTCTAATTTGGCTGATAAGTGTAACAATGTAATCGAATCTACACGGTGTGTGACGGTCCTCGATGAATTTGCTGGATCCATGGCGCTTGGATGGATGTCTCTAAAGAAACTATTCTGAAATGTGTTAACGTTAATAATTATAATTTCGTGTGGCTATTTCGAGCAGAGTGCAGCCCTTGTAAGGCAGACCCTCCGATGAGGGTGGGCGGCATCTGCCATGTGTAGGTAACTGCGGGTTATTGTGCTGGAGGATAGTGATATGTGTGATGTGAGAGTTGCAGGGATGTTAGGGACAGCATAAACACCCATTCACGGGACCACTAGAATTAAACAATGAATCGAAGGCCAGTACGTTGACCATTCAGTCAACGAGTCAGACAAACTCATGTCCTCATCCCGAAGTGCTTCAGCTCTTTTCAGGGACACTCCCAGTGGCGGTGAATTTCTTGTACCATTTCAACCACATACCACAGTACCGGGAATCGAACCCAGGCCTCCAAAGACGGCAGCTAACCGTTACGCTACTAAGGCGGACATGAGTCAACTGAGGAACTGAGGTGTCACCCTAAAGTCCTTCGCAGTGGACTGCGAGAAGTTGGTGTTTTGGGTGATTTCGATAATGTGTTGAAAGTCCACGATAATATTCGTGGGAGAAAAGATGGATTGTTTCATCGGAAGGAAAATTGTCTTCAGAAGAAGAAAAAACCAGTTTCTGTCCCCAAGGTGCGACCTTCTCATCAGTGCAGTGTATTAATGAGCTGGGACGCTATGCGTTTGTGTATAACCAACCAGAAATGATTGAAAATTTATTTGGATTCGTTCGTTCGTGATCTGTTTACCCTCCAGGGTCGGTTTGTCCCTCGGACATGGCGAGGGATCCCATCTCTACAAACTCAAGGGCAGTGTCCTGGAGCCTCAGACTCTAGGTCGGGGGATACAACTGGGGAGAATGACCAGTACCTCGCCCAGGCGGCCTCGCCTGCTATGCTGAACAGGGGCCTTGTGGAGGGATGGGAAGATTGGATGGGACAGGCAACGAAGAGGGAAGGAAGCGGCCGTGGCCTTAAGTTAGGTACCATCCCGGCATTTGCCTAGAGAAGAAGTGGGAAACCACGGAAAACCACTTCCAGGATGGCTGAGGTGGGAATCGAACCCACCTCTACTCAGTTGACCTCCCGAGGCTGAGTGGACTCCATTCCAGCCCTCGTAGCACTTTTCAAATTTCGTGGCAGAGCCGGGAATCGAACCCGGACCTCCGGGGGTGGCAGCTAATCACGCTAACCACTACACCACAGAGGCGGACATAATACTGTAGTACATTTTCATATACATATTTTTAGTAGGCATGGAATTCATTGTACTGTATATTAATTTAAAAAACCACTGTTTTTGTTATATAAAGTAAACACTAGCTCAGAGTTTTAACGTAGATTTACGTTTCTCGACAACGGGTACATGGGAGGAAAAACTTCAAGACGCTTGTATTGTTTGGGTAGGACGCATTTTTCAACGAGAGTACTTATTTTAGGCCGGCTCCATGGCTAAATGGTTAGCGTGCTGGTCTTTGGTCATAAGGGACCCAGGTTCGATTCCCGGCAGGGTCGGGGATTTCAAAAATCATTGGCTAATTACGTTGGCACGGGGGTTGGGTGTTTGCGTCGTATTCATCATCATTTCATCCTCATCACAACGCTCACGTCTCCTATGGGAGTCAAATAAAAAACCGGCACCTGGAGAGCCGAAGTCTTCGGACACATCCCGGCACTAAAAGCCATGCGCCATTTCATTTCATTATGTTTAATGCCTCAATTGTCCGACTCGTTGGCTGAATGGTCAGCGTACTGGCCTTCGGTTCAGAAGGTCCCGGGTTCGATTCCCGGCCGGGTCGGAGTTTTTAACCTTCATTGGTTAATTCCAGTGGCCCGGGGGCTGGGTGTTTGTGCTGTCCCCAACATCCCTGCAAGTCACACACCACACATAACACTATACTCCACCACAATAACACGCAGTTACCTACACATGGTAGATGCCGCCCACCCTCATCGGAGGGTCTGCCTTACAAGGGCTGCACTCGGCTAGAAATAGCCACACGAAATTAAATTATTATTATATGCCTCAATTGACAGATGAAAGAGGAAGCTACATCTTAAAAAATGATAATTTGAAAAGTAATTTTCACGAAACAGCGCTTCAAAAGTAAGTCAAAATTTGTGCTAAACATGTGACGTCACGCGCATACGCTGTGTTGACTCGCAAGCTCTGCCATCGTTGTGAATACATAGTGATCAGTTTCTAATAAGTAAGCCCTCAAAACCCTGCGGCCGTTACAATAGTGACAACCTATCGCCATTTCTTTCCCTTTCCTGCACTGTCAGTGTGTTTTTGAATTACTTTACACCCACCCTGTAGACTGGACATCCCACTACATTGGACACATTTAAAGAACCGTAGGTGTCCAGCTTAGGGGCGTTTCACTGTACTAGATTACTTTTAGCCTGTGGCCTCCGAAGGAGCAGGTCTTTTGATTTTACTCCCGTAGACGACCTGCGCGTCATGACGAGGATGAAATGACGATGAAGACGACGCTTACACCCAGTCCCTCAGCCAGGGGAATTAACCAATTATGGTTAAAATTCCCGACCCTGCCGGAGGTTGCGGAGGAATCAAATACCAATAAACCGAGCTCGATAGCTGCAGTCGCTTAAGTGCGGCCAGTGTCCAGTATTCGGGAGATAGTAGGTTCGAACCCCACTGTCGGCAGCCCTGAAAATGGTTTTCCGTGGTTTCCCATTTTCACACCAGGCAAATGCTGGGGCTGTACCTTAATTAAGGTCACGGCCGCTTCCTTCCCACTCCCAGCTCTTCCCTCTCCCATCGTCGCCATAAGACCTATCTGTGTCGGTGCGACGTAAAGCAACTAGCAAAAAAAAAAAAAATACCAATAATGGTGGTAGTTTTAAGGGGAGGCATAATTGAGCAACCATCCTCTCCAAACAAAAATCAGAGGAAAAAGTAAGAATTAAAGTATCGGCAAACACAAGGAGAGACACACGAAGGGCGTGAAAATGGAAGAATTCCCAGGCCTCGAATGCTCTAATACTAACAGGGTCGGAAAAGAACAAGAGTTGACCAAGGGAAGTCAGATGAGGAAGATAAGGGCGAGGAGCCTGGTACAAGTAACTGGAAACAATGCCTGGCTCAGCGTGGTGGTGGATGTGGTGATGGTGATTATTGTTCTAAGAGGAAGTACAACTGGACAACCTTCCTATAATAAAACTAACGAGAGAAGAAATGGAAGGAATCCGACAATTCGAAAAATGAAGGTATCGACCAGAAAAAGGAAACGACCACGAAGGGCGTGAAAGTGGAAGACTCGCGAGGCTTCAAATGCTCTAATACCATCGGGGTCGGAAAAGAACGAGAATTGACCAAGGGAAGTCGGATGGGGAAGATAAAGGTGAGGAGTCTGGTACAAGTCATTGGAAGCAATGCCAGGACTCAGCTGTAGTACCCGTGGTCGCCAGCCCACGCTCCCAAGTTCAGAGCCTCTGGGGCTCCTTTTAGTAACCTCTTACGAAGGTGTTATTTTACCGCCCCCACCCACAGGGGGAGGCTTAACTTGGGGACCCCACGCTCCCAAGATGAAAGCCCCTTGTGGGTCTGTGACCCCCTTTTAGTCGCCTTTAATGATAGGCGGGGGATACTATGGATGTATTCTAGTGCCCCCTACCCAAGGGAGGAGGGTTGGGATCACCTGGTTGTCAACTCAAGTTTACATGTAGCGTTACCCTTTTAGTCACCTCGCTCAACAGCCAAGGAATGCCGTACATTCCATATTCCCACCAGCGATATATGGTAGTTGTTGTAATGAATAATTGGAGAAAAGGTTCCAAGCATTTTATCTGCAAAGAAATATATAAAAACCTCATAATCCATCCTCAGATTTATCCCGCTTTACTGTTTGCGACTACTTCGTGACTTGAATAAACTCACTAGCATTATGGATGGAGGTGAGCTATCAAGATACGCCGGGGATATTTATCCACGTCGTTAATTAGGCTAACGCTAACATTCTTTGCTCTTTTAATTCACGTTACTTACACTGCATGAAAAATGTTCCACAAAGGAAGACCGTTTATCTGGAAGTCTTTGACCTACGAATCCCTTGTAATAGGTTCAAGAACAAGACGCACACCAGTATTTCACGAGCTTAAGATGATTCATAAAATAGTCCATGAAAAAAACAACTACCTACAAAAGAATGCATTCATACACACAAACTCTAAGATACAAATAAATGGAACACTTCTGCACGCAGCTCATAATGTGAGAACCTGAAAGAGACTAGAACATTTGTACACAATTCGTGAATGTTCGTAAGCGAACATATTTTCTCGATCCTGTTCCTATATATGTTCTCGGTTCCTCTGTTGTATTTGTGATCTCATTAGCAACCGTCGCCTGAGGGCGCCTGCGCGAACTGAGCTTGCTTGTGCCAAGGACCTCAGGAAACAGAGAGAACACGCCGACAATGGCGAAGCCTCTGGCGGTACCAGATTTGCTCAACAATGAACGTTCTCTTCAGTAAGTAAAGAGATCAAGCTCAGAGCGCATTGCCTCTGCTAACAAATGTAGGCCTGCTTGTAGATTCTCTCAACTTACTTTATAATTACTCTTAGGTAAGTACTTGGTTCACTGGCCTTCTGATTAGGTGGGGGGGGGGTGTGGGGGCAAAGATCTTCCTTACTTTCCTCGAACTCTTGCTTTCTTCATTATAAAACAATTGAGGCAGTCTACATAAAAAGGGGCACATAGGTGAAAACTCATTTCTTTGTAAAAGAAGGTAATACCTATATTTGACAAGTGCCTCTGTATAACACTACGATAATATGACCTGGCCAATCACAACGCATTCTCGCAGTGTGTGTGTGTGTGTGGCTGTGGCAGCTTTTATTCCCATAATCCTCTCGCTTTGGTGATGACGACGACTAGTTTTGTTCACGTTGTTCAGCTGATCAGGACATCTATGATCGAATTCGGCCTACTTATGCCATCTGAACCACATAAAATAGAAGAATTAAATCAATCAAAGTAATATTTAAAACTCGAATACGAAATAATACTACTTTTCGCGTTTATGACACCATTAGACTCAACACTTTCCTGGAAAAGCCGTATTGATTATGTAATCAGCAAAATTACCCCTTTGATAGGAATAATGCACAGATTAAGATACAGTAATTTTTCTCATCAACAATTGAAGTGTATATATTATGCAATGATCCACCCACATCTAACATACGCAAGCTTTATTTGGGGAAGATGTAGGAAAGATTACATTAATAATTTGGAAATCCTACAAAAAAGAGCCATCAAAATCATGTACGGATTCCCCTTCCTCAAGCCGTCACATGAAGTTTTTTCAGAGTCAAATATTCTGCCATTCCATAAACAAATTGCATTTTCATCAGCAGTCTTTATGTATAAGCTAGACAGGAAATGAACCCATTCTACTGTTAACTTCTCCCATTTTAGTGAAATTCATGGATATGAAACTAGAGGATCATTAAGGATATATCCCTCTCACTCTAATTCAGTAAAGAACGGAGTGAAAGGCATAGAATCATCAATGTTTAGGGAATATAATGTGTTGCCTCCTGTTATAAAGAACTCTAAATCGGTTATATGTTTTAAGAAAAAACTGAAGGAATATTACTCTTTTACAGATATCTTAATATAATCTCTATATAATTTGCTTTAATTAATACAATAATATATATATATTGTCCATATTTAGTATATCTCTACACTGCATGGTGGGACGATTTCGGCACATAATACATATTTCACCGTAACTATAGTTACGCAAGATAAAGTGAGCCTCTATGGCTGATGGGACGAAGGATTGTGACATCTGTGTATGAAAGCAAGCATTTTATTATATTTTATAAGGTTGGAAGCACAAGCGGAAGCAAATATTTGAAAGTCCTCCAGAGCGGGAGGGAGTTCATTATTCGCACTAAAAATCACACGCAATAATAGCACGTATTTGTATTCTTGTGCAAATAAGAAAAAACATACTGTTACTGGTAAGTCTTCTGCTCATACTCAAAAACACTAAAAAGCATTTTGATATTTGGTATATATTTATTTTAGAAAAATAAATATGTGACTAATTCGTCCCATTATGCAGCTTGATCATGTGTTGGTATGATAACCTCAAACATGGAATGAGATATGCTGCTTACCTACTTTATTGCATTTTATGCGTGTAAATGTCAACGAATATATTCATTCCATTTTGAATTATATTTTAGGTGAGAAACGTGATAGAAAATATCATTCTTGAGAGAGGAGATATTGCAGGCACTTGCATTGTCGGATGAAATTCCGGGAAGATTTAGCCCTTTCACTCTCTCAAGTGGAGTTGTCAATCACCCCAAACCGAGGACGGCGAAGTTTTGAAGTAGAAGGAGACCTCGTAAGGAAGAGGAAGAAGTCCTCCACAACCAGTCCGTCAAGATCGTTTGGAATACTGGCCAATTCACAAAGACACTCGACAATGGTGCAAATTTCCCTCATGCAATGGGAAAACCCCTATATTTTGAGAAAAGTGTGATGTCGCATCGTGCATTACAAACAAAAGGAACTGTTTCAAGGACTTTCACCTCAAGTGAGCAACCTGAAATTGGGAAGTGAACCTTCAAAACAAATATGTCGACAATGCATGGTGGGACTAATCAGGCACATGTTAGTTTCCATGCAATAAATCTCTCAAAATCATTTTAAGAATTTTTAAACTATTTTTCCCTTACTATGGAATAGATTATACATGTCTAGAATTGAAATAAAGAGAAAATTAATCATCATACAGTGTAGGGATATTACAGCCATGCAATATCTGAATATACTTCTGAAAAACTATGATCCTAACATGTAAAAAAAATGTACTTGTCACTTTACAGAAAAGCCATTGTATATGAAATGTAATTATTGTGTTGCCTTAAGAAAGTATGTACTGTATTGTCCCTATCACGAGCCAGAGGATCATCGGACCTTTTGTCACCAGTAAATAAATAAATTAATGATTTCAGGTTAAGTTACTCAGAAATCCGAGTCAGTACAGAAAGAATGAGGATTAGGAATAATCCTTTACTTATTATAATATAATTGATCAATTGTGAAGGATTCTATGAAGTCAGTCATCATTAATTTGCATTTACGACTTTGCACATTTGTAATCACATTAACTTGTAGTTTTGGACAAGTTGTTGGACTTTTCAAGATTGGTTAGCGGAAAGAATGAAGATTAGGTGTGTTATTTAACGTTATAATATCATCGATGAGTCATCAAGGATTCTATCAAATCAATGATCACTGATCGGCATTTAGTCCTGTAGCCCAATTGGCTGATTCCCTATAATTTTTACCTGGCCTTTTCTTAAATGATTTCGAATAACTTGCAATTATATCAAACATTTCCAAATGAACTTACTGATCACGTGTGACCACAAATAGCAAAAATTATTCAAATGAACCTATTCACCACATGTTGAAACATTTCAATCAATAAAGTTTCCCTCCATTTACGGAAAAACAACTGCTAATCAATTGTCATATCTTATATATATATAAAGCCACAAGGCTAACTGACTGACTCACTGACATTAATGTTTGCCCACTTCCAGGTGAGCTAGGAACTTGAAATTCGGCAGTCTGATAGCTTTCAGGCTGCAACCCAAGGAAAAATTCCAAAAAGTTCAAATTTTTCATATTTAGCCCCCTTCCGCTCAATCAATCTTATATATAAAAATGAATATTTGTTTGTTCGTCTCGAGTGGACTCCAATACTACTGGACCGATTTCACTGAAAAATTCAAAATTTGCTATTATTACTCCTCAGAGGATTTAGGAAGTGGTTTGAACGAAATGCGATAGATAGTTATTTTTATGATGAGTGATGTTATCTGTTGTTGTTTGAGTCATCAGTCCATAGAGTGGCTTGATGCAGCTCTCCATGCCACCCTATCCTGTGCTAACGTTTTCATTTCTACATAACTGCTGCATCCTACATCTGCTCTAATCTGCCTGTCACATTCATACCTTCGTCTACCCCTACCGTTCTTGTCCCCTACACTTACCTCAAAACCGTCCAGCTCCATGGCTAAATGGTTAGCGTGCTGGCCTTTAGTCACAGGGGTCCCGGGTTCGATTCCAGGCAGGGTAGGGATTTTAACCATAATTGGTTAATTTCGCTGGCACGGGAGCTGGGTGTATGTGTTGTCTTCATCAGTTCATCCTCATCACGGCACGCAAGTCGCCTACGGGTGTCAAGTCGAAAGACCTGCATCTGGCGAGCCGAACATGTCCTCGGTCACTCACGGCACTAAAAGCCATATGCCATTTCATTTTTACCTCAAAAACCAACTGCACAAGTCCTGGGTGTCCTAAAATGTGTCCTATCAATCTATCTCTTCTTCCCGTCAAATTAATTAAATTTATTACATACGAGCAGTTTTCCGCTGGCTCCGCCCGCAATGTACAAAGTATAGTGTTATTCGTTACTATCCGCACGAATGTATTTGCAAAGTTTCGAGTTAATGCAATAAAGCACATGATCTGCTGTGTTAATAGAATGTAATATTATGTCAACAAAACACTTGAAAAAACATCACACAAAGAAACTGAATTAAACATTCCTTGGAACAACACTAAGCGCGAACTGTTAAAAAGTTCTTCAAAGATGTTCGTCATGGAGCCAAATGTACTCATAACTTTTCTCAGAATCTACCAATTTAAGTAGGTATTACCTCAAAAGAAAGTTCTTGATCCACTGAGTGTTTTTAGACCAAAACTAACTGCATACCTCAATTAGAACGAAAGATTTGATTGCTTCAATGAGAAAAAGTGTTGAAGAAATGAGACGCCAAATTGAATGTGCACTCATAACTTTCCTCAGAGTCAACCAATTTGAATAGTTAAGAACTGAATTGAAAGAGCTTGATCCACTGATTGTTCTTAGGCCAAAACCAACTCCATACCTCAATTATAACCAAAGATATGGTTGCTTCAAGGGGACAAAAAATTGAAAAATCAAATAACTTGAAGAAGGCGGAAGTTAAGTGATTTATAGTACCTGATGATAAATCTGTGCATGAATACCTTTCAGTTAAAAAATGAAGGAAATCGAACGGACAGAATGGCCGGAATGACTGACTTTAGTTTTCGTATTTTTTAAAAAAATATACAGATTAAATTAGTTACAAAGTAGCATCAAGATTTGGTTTGACCTTGCTGAATAGATCGTCACATTGTATCATGATAGTCCGGTAATAAATGCTGTAGCTTACATAGGAGGATGGGAACACGCCGCCATGTTTTATAAAATAGGTACCTTCCTACATCTCCTCCTAAACCACTGGAGCAATTTCAACTAAACTTAGTACACTTGTGACTTACTATCTGGAGACAAATGCTATGGTGGTAAGCCATCCCTAGCGCCCCTAGGGGTGGTAGCGGTAACGGGATGTCATATAAAAATAATCGAAAATTGTGTCGAATTCATAGTGAAGATACTGAGATGAAGGGTGATACTCTGGATGCCATTTCTATCAAAGTTCAGTCCCCATTGGCATAGGGGTGAGAAAGAAATGTCCAAAATGACCGATATTATGTATGTATGTGTATGTTCCAGCATAACTCTCAACCAAACTTGGTACAAATATGATTCACTATCTGGAAAAACATACTGTGGGGCAGGACAGCTCTACAGGAGGAGGTGAAATGTAAAAATAATCGAAAGCGACGGATATTATCCTCGAGTCCGTCATTTTCAGGGTCGCTAAATTGAAATCTGACGGTATGGGTGGCGTGTAAGTCGAAGTTCAGCCTCAATCGGAATGGGGGTTAGAAGGACTGAGAAAGGAAATGTCCAAAATTACTGAAATTACAGACGAATGCGTGTATGTTCCAGCGCAGCTCTCAACCGAACTTAGTACGCACATGACTTACTATCTAGAAAAAAGTACTGTGTAGGTAAGACACCACTAGCAACCGTAGGAGATGGGTTGACATGTACAAATGAGCGAAAAAGACAATTAAGTTTGGAATATATGGCTCTCGGGGTCGCTGAGATGAATTGCGACACTCTGGATACCATCTTTAAGTCCAAGTTCAGCCTCCATCGGCATGGGGGCTGAGAAGGGGTGGATAAGAATATATCCGAAATGACCGATATTTGTGTTGAGTTCACAGTTATGGTGGTCTCTACCCTGACTAGTGACAGTCCCTGTGACAGTTAGAATCGTGTACATCATATCTATTGTGCGAGGCGTAAATACATACAGTTATAAGTTACTTTTATTATTTATTTGAAAGGATCAGCTACTTCCCAGACAATCTGGGCTGTCACAAGGCATAGTACAACGCGAAATTATAATCTCTCCTTTCATTACAACTTGCTTAACGTCGCACAGGTCTTATGGTGATGATGGGATAGGAAAGGCCAAGGAGTGGGGAGGAAGCGGCCGTGGCCTTATTTAAGGTACAGTGTGAAAATGGGAAACCACTGAAAACCATCTTCAGGGCTATCGACATTGGGGCTCAAACCCACTACTGCCCGGATGCAAACTCACAGGTGCGCGCCCCTGACCGCACGGCCAACTTGCCCGGTAAATTATAATCCGAAACTAAAACTTAGAATTAAACATATAACAATAAGTGTAAATTAACAAAAGAGTCCGTAGACTGTCAGTCAACGTCACAATAAAGACATCTACACATATTACTTAAAACAGTTAATAAAATTCCTAAAATTAAATATTCAAAGGAAGTGCCCGAGCAGAGCCGAGTACCACAGCTAATTTACTATAAATCATACCAGATGGCAGCACTTTCGCAAAAGGCAGAGGCCATCATTGGCCATACTTTTCGAGAATGCATTCTGATTAGCCAGGTCGTATTACCGTAGTGTTACACGGATACGCTTGTAATATTTGTCTTTGGTTTCCTTCGGCGTTTATTTCTTTCCCATACTGTAGTGGTTGTTATTATTTAGAAAATACTTAATTCAAATATGAATAATTCATGTAAAGTATGACCTAACCGGCTCATAAATTAAATAAATAGGGACTTTTAACTCAATATTACAAGCCATTTCTACGCAGACAGCATTTTCGGTGGTAAAATTCAATAATCAAGACTTACATATACTGCATTAAATTAAATGTAATCCAATATTAATAGCAAAGATCGAGTTTATAGAAAAAATAAGCAGCTACAATAGATCAGTGTTATCAGACAGTATCGTCTTCAGACAAAAAAATTGTACAGGCTTCTTATATACTTCACTTTCTTTTGGTTGATGTCCAGGGGAGCGGCCTTATTTATGGTGTTTTCTTTTGTCGGTAAAAACATTTGCAAATGCGAAAAAGTTTGGAATTTGCAATCAATCAATCAATCAATCAATCAATCAATCAATCAATCAATCAATCAATCAATCAATCAATCAATCAATCAATCAATCAATCAATCAATCAATCAATCAATCAATCAATCAATCAATCAATAAATAAATAAATAAATAAATAAATAAACAATCAATCACTACTTATTTGCTTGTATGGTAGTCGGCCAGGTGGCAGATTCCCTATCCGTTGTTTACCTACCCTTTTCTTAAATGATTAGAAAGAAATTGGAAATTTATTGAACATCTCCCTTGGTAAGTTATTCCAATCCGTAACTCCCCTTCCTATAAACGAATATTTGCCCAGATTTGTCCTCTTCAATTCCAACTTTACCTTAATTTTATGATCCTTCCTATTTTTAAAGACACCGCTCAAACTTATTCTTCTACTAATGTCATTCCATGCCATCTCTCCATTGACAGCTGGGAACATATCACTTAGTCGAGCATCTCGTCTCCTTTCTCCCAGTTCTTCCCAGCCCAAACTTTGTAACATGTTTGTAACTCTACTCTTTTGTCAGAAATCACCCAGAAAATATCGAGCTGCTTTCCTTTGGATTTTTTCAGTTCTTGAGCCAAGTAATTCTGGTGAGGGTCCCATACACTGGAACTATACTCTAGTTAGGGTCTTACCATAGACGTATATGCCCTCTCCTTTACATCGTTACTACAACCTTTAAATACCCTCATAACCGTATGCATAGATCTGTACCCTTGAAGGTGTGAAAACAACACAAAACAGGACCACATCTCATTGTGTTTATGATCACATACTGCATAGGACATTACTTCTGGATACTGGCTTGTCCAAAATTAATGGAGATAAAACTTATCCCAGTCTGGCAGTAGGTCCACAGCCGTTGTAACTTCAAAAATAGGAAAGGGTTTCTGCACCACAATACCATTGCAGTAAGAAAAAGCTTGGCATTCCCAATCACTTCTTTCTGGTTAATTTACTGTCTGATAAGTCCGAAGTTCCTATCACACTGGGAGAAGCTGTGACCACGAACTGGGAAAAGTTGCACGGCTAACTTTTAAACAGGTGTAACAACATCAGTTTTCAAAACATCCCGCTTGAATCTTTCGCCATTATCAACTAGAGAAAATGGCGGACAAACCTATGCATTCTGCGTGTAATGGGCCCGTAGGTCTATGTGCACTTTTTATGTCGACCGCCTCAATTAATTTACTTTCTTAAGGACCCCTCATTCTTACTCCACCCTGTCAGTTTATCCACTGTATGTATTTTGATAAGATGATTTATTTATTTATTTATTTATTTATTTATTTATTTATTTATTTATTTATTTATTTATTTATTTATTTATTTATTTATTCATCACTGCATGATGTCTTACCCTCTCTTGCAGTGCGTTACTCTTAGTTTAAATCAGTATTATTACATTATATATCATAATTACATTGAAATAATATTAATGCGTTATGTTAAATGTATATACTAAAAGTATCATATGATAACATACTTCACTAATAGCACCAATAATTAAACAAGCCATTATTATTAATATATTCCACGGTTAATATACACCTATTATAAAATTAAATGCCACTTTACTTTAAGTCAGTGATTAACTAGTGGAATAGCAACTTATGCAAAATAATTATTTACATTATATATGGGCTACAGTATTAGGAATATGTGGAAGATTATATTTTTCCATCTTCTTCTTCTTCATCTTCATCTTCCTCCTCTCAGCCGCATAACTCACGTCTGAGTTCCGTGATCTCATGCTTACTTTTGTAATTTTTTTAATGATAATAATAAATATAATCAATAAAATAAAAATATATAAATAAAATCATAAATAAAACTTAATAAAATTAATAAGCATAATTAACCAAAATGTCCGTAGTATGGGCGCCAGAGTTCACCAGAATGGATCCCTCGAATTTAGATAAGAGCATGATAAACTGTATATCCCAGGGCGTGTACATAATGCTGCGTACTGGTACATCTGCTGCAGGCCTTACCTAACTTCCTGAAAACGACTAATTAGGTAGGAACTGCGCCTAGGTTCATCAATAACACTGATTCTAAAATACCTAACTATATTCTTAACAAATTCCGTGCATGAGCACCTCATCAACATACAACATTATACATATATTACACACATAAAATATTGCTGGAAGACTCCATATTTACAACAACAACAACAACAAAAATAATGAAAATCGTGGGAAAACGAAAGCGAGAACTAAGCTACCATTTGTAGATGGTCCGATGAACAATGTACATGTATGAAGATAAATACCCTTCACTGTCTCTATATCAATTCGACTTACCGATTCTCATAATCGGCAGTTATCACATCACACAAATACTGTACCTTGTACTACTGTGTTCACATATTTTAACACTTGTTGTAAAGATATATACACACGTCTGTCGATCCTCAACATATAAATTTATGGAAAGTCTGAGATAGCTTTCACCAACATATAATGCTAGGCCGCCACAAGTGCTACAATACTTAATGCGCAAGCACTCTCCACAATCAGCCACTTTCCACGAACATAACAAGACTACGCTCCACGAACGTTTGAAGTCCAGTCCATTGCAGCCGTGTCACTCCAGTACCGTGTATCAGCACCACTTCCTTCCCGTACAGTGCCAGTTGTCGTTGTAGTTGTAGTTATCTTCCTTCTCGTTCCTTTACAATCACCTCTACAATCACCCTTACAATGTTTTTTGGTTGCCGCCGTATGATCCACCTTTATAGACATCAACATCCCCCTCCTCTCAGATGAGACGTCTGGATTGGTGCTTGCCCACCAATCACGAGTGAACGTCTTGTCAAGACCAAGCCCTGAACTACTTCTTCCTCCCAAGACAATAACAAACTCTGGGGTATATTCCATGAATCACCAAACTTTCCTAATACAACAACAAGCTCATCTCATCAGGCTGGGATATATACATGACTCATGAATTTCCCGACACAAGTACATCACAACAAACACTGGGGCAGCCATATGACTCATTCAAATTACCAGAGTTATTAAAGCAATGTTTTCCCACTCATGCAAAACAAATTACTCATACCTACATATGTGGATATCTTCCAGCTTATAAATATAAATGACAAAACATACAAATGAAATACCGATAATAATAATAATAATAATAATAATAATAATAATAATAATAATAATAATAATAATAATAATAAATCGAATACTGACAATAATATCTCTACATTCTACATATAATTCGGGGGTGTGATATATGTACTATCACACTTTACTATTCAACAGAGTTCACCAACAGTCACCATTGTCTGCAGTCTTCTGTTTTCCGGATTGTCACTCGAAAAAAATCATGATTCGCGTCTTTGATCTGGTCTATCCATCTTCTGGGAACTATCCTACGTGGTCTGATCCCATTTACTTTTCCTTGGACATCTAGTTTTTCAATGCTATTTTCTCTCCTAATAACATGTCCAAAAAAGTGCAGGGTTCTCTTTCTGACAAGAGTTGAAAGTTGATTTGGGATATCAAGCTCTACCATTATAGGGGAGTTAGATATTTTCTCCGTCTAGGAGATTCGTAACATCCTCCGTAACACCATATTTCAAATGCTTCGATGCGCCTATTTTCGGTAGCCTTCGCTGTATATGATTTACAAGCATAGAAGAAGGCTGAACATACTTAGAACTGATTTCTATACAAATAAATAAAATTAAAGTGTCTGTTTGTA
This sequence comes from Anabrus simplex, assembly GCF_040414725.1. Lineage (NCBI taxonomy): Eukaryota > Metazoa > Arthropoda > Insecta > Orthoptera > Tettigoniidae > Anabrus > Anabrus simplex. The sequence continues at coordinate 97,557,291 of NC_090275.1, read as the reverse complement.
ATATCAAAATAACAACATTTTACTAAGTTTATATTAAGGTATATTTTCTGTCTGTTTGTTACGGCTAATCTCCAAAATGGTCGGCCCGATTTTGACGGGACTTTCACTGACAGTTAGCTGATGGCATAAGAAGTAAATTAGGCTACTTTCAAATTTTCAAAACAATTAGAGGGGGGAGTGGCGACGGAAGGAGAGATTAAATTGATAGGCGAAATGTGGAATTTGTCATACAGGGACACGACAAAGCTCATTTTAAGCCCCTTGACGCAAAGAAAAAAATTCGGTAAGCCCTATGGGCCCAAACACCTTGTTTTAAGGCCCTAAAACCAACCGTTATGGATATATTGGCACCACACTACCCCTGATCTAGGAATCTGATAAAGAAATGACCAGCCGTAACCATGGCAACGCCAGCTCAAGGATTCTACAGCAGCGAGATTTGCCACCCAAAACCGGTACATATTTATAACAGTTACGAAATGTCGGATCAAACAAGTACATTCAATAATATTTATGTTTGTGGCACTATCTAGCGGTAATATACTTACACTATAATTTTAAACATGACAAATAATTTCTATACGTACTTAAGTAAGTACACCAGGGATATAAATATCTAATGAAGCCACTCACACCGACAGAATGAGTAACTAAAGCCAGTTTCTGATCATCCATACGAAGAACGGGTACTTCTGCTAGTTCTTTTATAATCTTGTGGTTTGGAAATCTTGAGGGGATGGAACGTTATTTTTATGACTATTTAGATGCTTTGAAATGTATTATGAAAGTTGGTGAGCTGATGTCCAATAAGTCTTTCTTATGAACTGCGTTGTTGTAGATTCTGCATAGTCTGTGAAGAGGGGAATTTGCATGATTGTACAAATATAACACCTCAGCACTGTATTTCGTATATCGCATTCTGCATTTAGCGTAACACATTTTATTTATTATTATGTTTATTTGTTTATTCATTTAGATATACAGTATGGTAATCAAACATTTTTTTAATGTTATTTGTTCGGGACGTCGACCTAGAAAGATCTATTGCCCCTACTTGCACCATATACCGGGCAAGTTGGCCGTGCGCGTAGAGGCGTGCGGCTGTGAGCTTGCATCCAGGAGATAGTAGGTTCGAATCCCACTATCGGCAGCCCTGAAAATGGTTTTCCGTGGTTTCCCATTTTCATACCACGCAAATACTGGGGCTGTACCTTAATTAAGGCCTTCCAACTCCTAGACCTTTCCTATCCCATCGTCGCCATAAGACCTATCTGTGTCGGTGCGACGTAAAGCCCCTAGCAAAGAAAAAACTTGCACCATATGTTAGGAACCTGCATGTATTTGGAAATTGCGGAAGTGTAGAGTTTTGAATGTGAGGAAAGGAACGTTAAGGGCGACAGAAACACCCAGTCCCCAGGCTAGGGATATTAATCGTTTACAATTAAAAACCCCCGACCCGGCCGGGAATCGAACGCGAGGCCGGACAATCAAACATTTAGGACTGTCGCCCAGGTGGTAGATTCCCTATCAATTGTTACCTAGCTTTTTTCATAAACTGCAGAGGAGGACCAGTACCTCGTCCAGGCGGCCTCACCCGCTATGCTGGACAAGGGCCTTGTGGAGGATGGGAAGATGGGAAAGAAACGACCGTAGCCTTAAGGTAGGTACCATTCTAGCATTTGCCTGCAGAAGAAATAGGAAACCACGGAAGACCACTTCGAGGATGGCTAAGGAAGGTGTCGAACCCCTCTACTCAGTTGATTTCTCGAGGCTGAGTGGACCCCGTTCCAGTCTTCGTACCCATTTTCAAATTACGCAGCAGAGCCGGAATCGAAACCGAGCCTCCAGGGGTGGGAGCTAATCACACCAACCACTACACCACAGAGGCGGACCTTCGAATTCTCCCGGCACTAAAAACCATACGATTCTTCTTCTTCTGTATGATTGGGTCAGTTAGGACCACGCTGGATCAACACTTCTTGAGATTTCCTCCATGGCCGTTAGTTCTTCCTTTTCATCGGTTATTCTAATTCCTGTACCTCCGTCCAGGTAGGTCATGTTGGTTTCTTCTCATCTTCCTCAAATCCCCTTGTGTTAACAATTTTCCTGATTACATTTCTATCCTGCAGATTTGGCGATGCTAATTCAGTGAGGTCTTTCTCTATTTGCTTATACCCTATACATCGCGTACCCTTGATTTGCATTAACCTGAGTATTCGATAAGTAAGTAAGTCTGTTGTTATTCATTCTTTCCAAGTGGATCACAAATTGAATTCGTTGCAGTCTCATGAATCAGTAAGTTGAGATATTTTGAAATGTATTTCCTAAGATTTTTCTCATGATTTTCCTTTATTTAATATCACTGTTAGGTTAAGTAATGATGAATTTTACTGTTCCAGAACAAGCATTTTTGTTATAAATGTTACGGCGGTTGATGGATCAGCAGAGGTGAAAGAAGGTGCCGGGGTGAATGGGTCTAACTACAAAGCCGAGATATGGATTAAAATTTCATTAAAGGTTATATTTTCGAAAATGACAAAACAACAATTTTCACATAGAATTTCCAAATTTAATAAATAACAAGTCAACAAATAACCGTCAATCAGGTACAAGACCAGGAAAAGACAAGATTCAGAACAATTCTGGGCCTTACGCCCCTCGCTTTAAAATTCCTTTCAGCTCCTAGCTCGAATATGCCAAGCACAATACTTTCAAGGGCAGAAAACCCCTTCATTCAAGGAGCACTTGCTCCAAATTACAATATCAGGCCTCCCAGGGGCACTTTTACCACACAAGAAAAGAGCTGACGCGCTCTCAGTTTTTCAAGCCTCTCCGAGGCAATAGCAGACTTTACAATTGCTTGCCAACAAGGCACAACTTACAAAAATGAAACGGGGGTACCTCGTACCCAACCTACTGGGCCTTAGTAGAAAAAGAACAGGTTAAGTAAATGGCCCGAAAAAACAAAAGGAATGGAGGCGAGTATTTGCACTTCTACACCTGCATTCTTAAAACCTAAAAGGCACTAGGCCGATGATACAGGGGCTATTCCCAACCTATGGAGGTGACCCGTATAAGAAGGAAATTTAAACATTACGGAAGAGAAAAATTCAGTTACCAAAACGTAGTCACCTCAAACCTAAATGAAAGGGAGCTCGAGAGGGTAAATCACTCTCTATCCCCGAATTCCAGTTACAAATTTAATTAAGTTTTTACATAAGCCGGCAGAAAATTATAAATTTAGGAAATTAAGTTACATCGTAAATATTTCGGACCTTTCCCGCGGGTTAAACTGCTGAGCTAGCAAGAAATAAAGATGTTAAAAGGCTATTACCTTACAGAAGACCTGCTGCCTGATGAAAGAGGCGCTTCCCGCCTCTTGCTACACGTCCATACACTAGGTTAGATGTTAATCAAGTGGCTACAAGACGTGAAAATCAGCAGTTTATAAACCCTCGTGGAAAGTTCGAGACCTTTCATGAATAATCAAGCCACACCCTCTTACCTTATTGGTCAATCTTGAAGGTACACTCCAAGTCGAAGAAGAAATACATGATTGGTGGGAAATTAATTACAGAAATTCGGGATTGGCTAAATTCAAAACTGGCAGAAAGAAAAGATAAACATTGCCAACCCACAAACGAATGAACGAAATTTAGTAAAGAAAAAACTTATGAGTACAAAATTTCTTCAAAAAGTTCCTTCACTTCGCACCAGAGTGCATGATCATACTGTAGTTTTTTAGCAGAGGCATCTATGAGAGAATGTTCACACTTCTTGCCAAATGGGAAAGAAAACAAGTAGAAATGTACACACTTTAGGAAACTTCACTAGAACAAAAAAAATTTGTGGCGCCATCGTCAGAGAAAATTTATAAGTTAGTACAGTTTTAAATTCAGAGTTTCTCCTGTAGAGGAGGTTTTATTGGCGCAAGATTTAAACGTGCGACGTAGAGGTGTACCTCCTGGTACAATAAACATAAACATTCCTTTCTCAGTTGGAAAGCAGTTTCCATTTTCTGAATTCTCGAAGCTCCTGGTTTATTTACATTGCAATTTTCAGTGATCAATTCACCTAAGTATTTTAATTCCTTTACTCTTACAATTTCATTCAGTGGTAAGTTCACGTAGAGCATTTTTGATATCTGTTATTTATATCCTTAACGAATTTTTCGGGTCTATCCCAATCCCGTCTTATTGTACTGTAATTGAATTCCTAACTGTCATTAAATAATATTGTCTTATGAATGATGTCTGTTTTGCTCGTGAAGTTGATGATGTCAGTATCAACATTCACCGTGTCTTTTGATGTCACGATTCAGGCAGCACACACGCACACTATTTTCAGGCATCTTTCGACTGATAATTTTTATTCCGCTAGAGGCGTTTGGTAGCTTGACACAACACGCACGCCCCCGAGGGGCGGCAGAAGAAAGGGAGACAGGAAGGAAGAAAAGAAACGAAAAAAAAAAAAGCAGTTTCACGCAAGCAAACCGAAGCAGGTCCGTGTCTTGTGAAAAACACCGCCCACCTCATCAATAAATCAAAACCGTAGGCCTGCTGGCTTAATGCGCAGGCGCGTTTACTGGGAAGAAACGATACGATACCACAAGAGAACAATCTTAAATTGGCGAGGCCAGAACGAGATTAAGCACGATGGATGTGGGAGAGTCTGCTGCAAGGACGACATGAAATGAACAGTAGAGATCAGTGTTGATCCTTTCACTCTACCTCTCGATTCGTCCTTCTTATTCTTATTCATCCTCTTCTTCAAGAGCTATACCCGGTCCTAAGACATTGGTGATCACCCTGGAGAAAGCACCCTTCTCTTTATCTAACTTGAAGCGTTGTTCGGTGATGCTGATTCAAGCCCCAAGTCTGGCATAACGATGATAAATAAATGATTAAATACATAACAAAGTTTCTCTCTTTTTAATATAAGTGGACTACAGAATAAAGTACAAATACCTGAATTTCTAGTTGAGAAACACAAGTTAACGTGCTCCCAGCAATATCTGCAGCATTATAACTCCTTGAGAATTCCCCCAGGAATTAAGATGTTACGGATAGTTTTAGAAGGCCACAGTTCTTCTCCGTAGTTTGACAGTGAGACCCTATTCACACTGAAACGAAAATGTTAACATAATTACTTGAAACTAACTGACAATCTACACTCGGCCGCAAAACAAGTAGAGGAATTACAAATTGCGGCTGCCAAAACTTGTTTAAGAACATCGTTTGAAAAAACTCCACATATGGACCCAGAGAAAATAGATTTCGCATACAGAATCAAAACCAAATTTGGGGAAACCCAATGTGTTCAGAAATTCCAAGAAATTCTCACTCCGAATGGAGATGAGAAAGAATATAAAAATAGACGGGTGGGGAAGATGGAATGGGCTTTCAGACTATGTCATGGAACTTGGATTTATAAGTCCACGTCCATCCAAGCAAAATTAACACATTATTGTACTGTGGTCAGAGCACAGTGTCCATATGCGACGAAAACCATGACGAGAGTAACGGATCCAGTCATTGAAAAAAAAGAGATAGGAGATTCTTTAGGAAAAATCTTAGGTGCAAAGAAGTCACCGAATTGAGAACTTTATGAAAAAAGTTGAGAAGATAAAATAGGCTACCCGAATACGAATACAAATCAATTTTTGCCTGCATTCGAATGACGCATATCATCCTAGATTTGTGCAATGATGAGAAGAAGACCACATTAAGAGGATGAATCCAAAGAGATTGTCACACAGAACACATGCCCGGTTGCAGAAAAAGCAATTAAAGATTGACTGGAGTTTGATTGCCAATCATCCTATGTGAGATGCAAGAACAGCAATCACTGTTTGATCAACGATTAATCTCCCATCGGATTTGACCAGCAAATTCATGCTGATCAAGGACTGGTTCTCCAATCGGTGCTGGCATACTTTAAACTCAAGGATGCTTTTCTTTCATTAAATACATCTGATTAAACGTTTCAATGATGAATACATTCAAGTTCATGTAGAAAGTGCGGTTTGAGTGACGTACTATTTTGTTTTCCGCAGTAATTATTCTCACAGATAATCTCAATCTTGAACATGGAACTAGTTGATTTATATCAATCAAATGTTGAAATAAAATGCTTATCTCTGGCATATTAATATCCATGTAAACCCAGAATGTTTAGAATTAATAAGCCAACGTGACGAAACTTCAACCTGTCAGCAGCATCGTTGTTTACTCTTTCGTAAGTTTGCCCACACAGCATCCGTTGCTTTATTTTCAATTAATGCAAGTATCCCCCAAGTATATTAAGTAAGAAGGCTCCATTATTCAATAAAAAAATTTGGCCCACTCACTTTCTAAGTGGGAATATCACTCATATAGTCGAAAATTATTTAAATCAAGCGAAAGCCTCAAACTCTGCTCTTTTTTTCACCTTTCTCAAACACGATCAGCTGTTTCCTGATTCACTGCCACTTTGATGTCTTTGCCAGACACCAAAGAGGATAAAATATACATCATCCTTGACGAATCAACATGGCAGTGGTGAATAATTGCGCTGGTGCCAGACTTATTTCCTTCTCAGATCTTCAGTCAGCAAATTGGAGGAAGTTGATCAGGGTTTAGGTTTTCTGCAACGCACTCTGGAATTAAAGTTGATTGGCAAACAGCTGATCTGCTATTAAGGACTGATTTGATGGACCATTCTGCAACCGGGCATTTATTCTACAAGAAAAATGGATGGTACAACCTTTATGGCTTAAAGGAGGTTCACAAGGACTTGGAAGAAGTGGGAATCCAGGAGGGAGGTATACAGGAGAGAACAACTTTTAGCATGAAAATTGCAGGAATGAGGGATGCACCAGAGAAACTCGTCAAGTCACGCAACATGTCACTCTAAGAGCGACAAAGGTGAAGTCAAAGACTTATGAACATCTGTAAGGAGTTCAAATAAAAGGGACTAAGTTTGAAAGAGAGAAGATCTATTGGATTGGGTAAACGTGGTCCATAGATGACCGTAACGAATAAAATTAAATACATAAATTAAATTAAAATCCACAGCCTGTTTCCAGCCATTCGACCGGGTCACGAAATGGAATGAATGAAGGAAACCTCCATCTAGCTGCGAGAATAGGAATTGTGCCAGCTGCCGAAGCCTGTCGCACTCCTCTGGGGCAATGATAACGACTGACAGATGAAATGGAATGCTATTGGAGAGTGTTTCAGGAATGAAAGATGATAGGGAAAACCGGAGTACCCGGAGGAAAACCTCTCCGCATCCACTTTTCCCAGCGCAAATCTAACATGGAGTGACCGGGATTTGAACCATGGAATCCAGCGGTTAGAGGCCGGCGTGCTGCCGTCTGTGCCACGGCGGAGCAAGCAAGCAAGCAAGCAAGCAAGCAAGTTAATAAATAAATAAATAAATAAATAAATAAAAAATAAATATCTGGCAATCAGAAGAATTACCTCAGGACTGGAAGTGCGCCCTCATCCACCCATTACACAAAAAGGGAGATAAGACCGACGTAAACAATTACAGGGGCATTTCTCTTCTCCAAGTGACTTACAAAATTCTTTCAGCTTGCCTTTTGAAGAGAACGCAAGAACAACTTGAACAAAGTATTGGCGAATATCAAGCAGGCTTCCGCCCTGGTCGCTCGTGTGCAGAACAAATATTCAACTTGAAGGCAACACTTAAATACAAAGCATTGAGGAACAAACCGGTCATCTGCATTTTTGTTGACTTCAGGAAAGCGTACGACTCGGTTGATCGACAGTCTCTCTTCGTTATTCTTGAGGAACTGGAGCTTGATTCCAAGACCCTCAACCTCATCAAGGCAACACTCACTGACACTATCTCCAAAGTTAAATTCATGGGGGAGATCTCTGAACCATTCCCGATTAAAACTGGCGTCCGACAAGGTGACGGCTTATCTCCGCTTCTTTTCAACCTCGTCCTAGACAAAGTCATCCGCGAGTGGGAAAAGGTATTGAAAGACATGGGATACTGGCGCCCCATACGACTAGGACGACCCAAAGACGGTATTGAGATATCATGCCTCGCTTTTGCAGATGACTTGGCCATACTTACAGATGATGTATTCACAGCCGTTAAACAAATCGAAACCCTTAGCGAATGTGCTGGAAAGGTTGGCCTACAAATTTCCTTTGAAAAGACCAAGTTCTTCTGCTCAAAACTTGACATCCAAACTTTGAACACGACACATGGGCAAATCAACCGAGTACCACACTTCAAGTACTTGGGAGAAATACTTGAACCAACGGGAGGCGAGAAGGTTGCCCAGAAAATTCGCCTACAAAAATTTCGGAAAGCCTACGGTAGGGTTCACAACATATACAATAAAAAGTGCTTGTCCCGCCATGCAAAGATCAGACACTATAATACAGTAATAAAGCCCGAAGTCTTATATGCCAGTGAGACCCTTACACTAAACGGGAAAGGTGACCTAGAAAATATTTTAAAAGAAGAAAGGAGAATCCTGAGGAAAATTCTCGGCCCCCGAAAAACAGAAGATGGATATAGACTGAGGTTACGCAGAGAGACAGAAGAGCATTCCAACATTGCAGCAGACATCCGTAAAAGACGTCTGAAATTCTATGGGCACGTCCACAGATTGCCGGCAAGTAGACTGACACACAAGATTCTCACCTACATAGAACATCTAAAAAATATTCCATGGGTACTAGAAGTGAAGAAGGATCTGGAAAAAGCCCAGATAAACCCAAATGACACCGCGGACAGAAACCTTTATAGGAAAAAAATTAATGGATGGAAAGTGCAACCAGAGAACGAAGTGAAAAAGAAGACTGGAGCAAAGTGGACAGAAGAACGAAAAAGGATCCACGGAGAAAGGATGAGAGCTGTTTGGCAACTCGGAAAGCAGAATCGTTAGAGCTTTGCGTGATCCATTGGGTCCATACGCACATAATAATAATAATAATAATAATAATAATAATAATAATAATAATAATAATAATAATAATAATAATAATAAATAAATAAATAAATAAATAAATAAGTAAATAAACAAATAAATAAATCTTAAACATGCATACATTTATTTACATGTAGGCCTATACATTCGCAATGACCGCAGAAAGGTATCTGCCAATGAGAAAAGAAAAGAGAACAAGGAATGTGTACAACTGACAGCTGATTAAAAAGGGGCTGTCTGTGGCCATACAATGATATAGATTATGTATGACCACTAGCATAAACCACTTTTTTGTAACTTTCCTTCACAATTTAATTCACGTGAAATTGATTCCCATATGTCAGCTTTCAACACTGCGTCTTTGTATGATGTGTTTTTCTCCTCATACATCATGAACAAGTCTGATAAACTGCAACCAGCTCTTTCATCCAAGGACGCCTTTGTGCGACTACAAACATGTAAATAGTAGTGCATTCTGATTGGCTGAAATGAAATGTCGTATGATTTTTAGTACCGGGAGATCCCAGGACGGGTTCGGCTCGCCAGGTGCAGGTCTTTCTATTTGACTCCCCTAGGTGACCTGCTCGTCGTGATGAGGATGAAATGATGACGAAGACATCACATACACCCAGCCCCCGTGCCATTGGAATTAACCAATTAAGGTTAAAATCCCCGACCCCGCCGGGAGTTGAACCCGGGACCCTCTGAACCGAAGGCCAGTATGCGGACCGTTCAGCCAACGAGTCGGACTCTGATTGGCTGATTCCTTACGTTACGCATGAACGTAAGCGTAGAAGCTTGAACCTTGCAAACTTCTGTCTTAAAGTTTAATTGAGAGTTTATTTTTGGGTTTACGTAACCCGCTGTAAACTGTTCCATTCTTCTACATAACACCTAGTTCTTACGTTACGTTTACATTTAATTCTCGTTTTGGATGGGGTCTTAGTGCTCTAATCTGTCGTCCTCGAGAACCGGAGTTCCATTCCCGATACTGCCAGAGGTTTAAGATTGGCAGCGAGACATGCAGCTCACAGCCTGGAAAGAGCTTCACCACCTCGAGGACACGAGTTAGTAGGGTCCGTACAGTTGGCAGCATTTGTGAAACAGCCAACATGAACTGCGTTATACATATTGTACCGGTTGGTACACCTATACGCCGCACATTTGAATTTTCCGCCTTAAAGTACTCCTATACAGCTGAAACTCTGAACTTTAAAAACCGAATTATTTCAACCGTTTATCTGAAGATGTCACTGTGTTAATTTCGAATTGTTTTTGTTTACTAATTATCAAGAAGTGTGGACATTCTCTCACAGATGTCTCTACCAAAAACTATGATCATGCACCCTGGTGCGAAGTGAAGGAACTTTTCTTGAAGATATTTTGTATTCATAAGTTGTTGTCTTTACTAAATTTCGTTCTTTCGTTGGTGGGTTGGCAATATTAATCCTTTCTTTCCGCCTGTTTTGAATTTACCTAATCAGTAATTTCTGTAATTAATTTCCCTCCAATCACAGGTTTCTTCTTCATTTTTGACTTGTAACTTTTAGCCGACCAATAAACGCATGTGGGTGTGTCTTAATTATTCATGAAAGGTCTCGAATCATCCACGAGGGTATAAAAGCTGCTGATTTTCTGGTCTCTCGGCCACTCGTACAACATCTAGCTTAGTGTATGGAAGAATAGCAGGAGGCGGGAAGCGCCTCTTTTATCAGTCAGCAGCCCTTCAAAAAGGTAATGGCCGTTTAACATCTTTAATTTCTTGCTAGCTCAGCAGTTTAATCTTCGGGGAAGGTCCGAAACCGTTTTGATGTAACCTATACCATTTCGATGTAAAATTTTCATGTTACTTTAACTGTAAATCGGGGATAGAGAGTGCCTTACCCTCTGGAGCTCCCCTTCATTTTGATCTGAGGTGACTACGTTTTCATAACCGATTTTCTTCTCTTTCCTAATGTATTAAAATTTTCTTATACGAGTCACCTTCCTAGCGTGGGAATAGCCCCTGTTTGAATTGGCCTAGCGCCACTTAGGTTTTAATTAGTTTTATGTAGGAGTGTAAATTCTCGCCTCCATTCCTTTTGTATTTAGGGCCGTTCAAATTAACCTTTTTTCAATTAAAATTGAAGGTCCAGTAGAATGGGTACAAGGTACCCCTGTTCATTTGTAAGCGTGCCTTGAGAGGTAGGCAATGCGAAAGTTGTTGTGGCCTTTAATAGGCTTGAAAGATTGAGAGCGGTCAGCTCTTTATGGTGTTTTTGGAAAGGTACCTCGAGGAGGCTGGACATTACTATGTGGGAGCAAGTGCTCCATGTAATGAGGGGTTTTCTGCCCTTTGGTAATTTGTGGTTGTGAGCTGAGAGCTCAGAGATTTTAAAAAGTGGGGCTTGAAGCCCAGATCATTAATTTCTCTCTAAATCCTTGCTTTTCTGGTCTTGTACCTGATTGTTGGATACCTGTTGACTTGTTGTACTCGTTAAGTTTTCAAACACTATGTACAAATTTGTTAAATTTTGTTGTCTATTGAAAATATAACCTTCATTTAAATTTTTAATTCATCTTTCGGACTTGTAGTTAGACCCATTCCAGCCCGCCCCTTCTTTCACATCTGCTGTTCCACAGATACTTCGGAACACATATAAACTCAGCGGATAAAAAATTAGTCTCCCAAGTGCGCATGCACATATGGAGCAATGAATGAGACCTGTGCTCAACCGCACGCGCATTGCCTCTACGAGAGCATTAGGCAGTAGCGATCAGTGAGACATTGATGTTTCAAGTGGACAGTGTACGTCAACAGGGGTAGATGTAAAGATGTGACAGGGTAACTGAAATGGGCCATTCAGTGCGTGAAGTTGCTGGATTTGTTGGTGTTTCGCAGCGGACTGTTGAATGTGTCTACAAGCAGTGGTGAACTACACGTGGCCACGGAAAACTACGTCAGAATTGTGGTCGGAAAAAGACCCTGACTGAGAGTGACCAGAGACGCGTATCACGGTTTGTGAAACAAAATCGCTTCCAACCCCGACAGGAATTGCTGCAGTCTGTGAATGAAGGTCCATCCCAAAATGTTAGAGAGAGAACGTTGCGACAGAAACTGACTGCAATGAACATTTGGGGTGGGTCACCTCGCAAGAGGCCATTGGTCACAAAGGCACATAAAACTGCGCGTCATCGAACCTAGTCAGAAGCCGATTGGCGGAACGTAATGTGGTCTGACCAATCATGTTTTGCCTGTATTCCAGTGACGTCGTCGTGGCTTGCACTGAAGGCCAAATTAAGCATTTCATCCTAGATGTGTGCAATGTCAGTTTCAAGCCGGAAGTGGGGGAGGAGGTTGTATCATTGATTGGCCCTGCGCACTGAGGTGACCTCAAACATGATCCAGCATGTTTGTTGACAACAGGAAAGTTCATCAATAATAAAACTTATGCGGTTTTCCAAGACTCTGAGCTGCCGAAATTTAGTTCCGCAGGAGTTCTTTTTATCTGCCACTAAATCTACCGACGCGAGACTGACGTATTTGAGCACCTGTCAAGGTGGGGTCAGAACGCCAACGCTTCAACCGTCTGAGCCACTCAGCCCGGAAAAGTTCATCGGACTGGACGTATTTGTTTCATGAACACTCCCCCAATCCTATTACATCTGGATTGCCCTGCAAAAATCGCCTGACTTGAGCCCCATTGAAAATCTGTAGAACATGTTCGTAGAGCAGATAAAACGCCAACATCAGCATTCTCGCAATTTGGTGGAATTGCACGATCAAATCCTCAGTGATTGGTTTAATCTGGATGCGACGTGCCTGCGTAACATTGTGGACCCAGATCCTAACCTAATCCGGGCAGTCATCAAGTCCATAGGGGCAGTTACATGGTATTAAATCATGCTTGTAATGATTTCTGCTGGGGTGACTAATTTTTGGTCCGGTTTACTTATGTGATGCCGTTCAAACATATACCACTGAAATACATTAAGAGGGAAAACGTCGAAAAGGAATAAGAAAATAACGAGGAAAATAGGGAGATAAACAAGAGATCACAGAATAGGCAGGGAAAAAAAAGAAAGAATGATGATTAATAAAGTAGACAGAAACTTTGGGAAAAATGCGTTCAAGACAAGTGATGTCTCACAAACATATGGCAAATGGTAGTAAGAGGGAAAGTACCGAAAAGAGAAAAACGAAGGATAAAGAATAGCGGAGTCAAAGAAGAGTTAATAAAGTTGGAACGAAAGAGAAATGACCAATAAAAGATATAGAAACATACAAAGTAAGCTTGCAGTTTTTGGCAAGGTATCAAGTTCTACGTGGATTTCGAAACACAGGGAGGGGAAATTTCAAAAATCCACATTCATTGGTAAGGATTCGAACCACGTCTCTCTTGGTGAACAGTCAGGAACGATGTCACCGAGCTATCACGTCATCTGAGATGGGAAAAAGAGAAGAGCACGAGATAAGAAAGAAGAGGGATTAGGAAAATTATAGTACGAAAAGAATGCGGAGGATAAAAGAAAGGCACTGCTTGAATACATAATTTATTACCATTTTATTACGGTATGATGTGAATACGGTAGAAGATATACTAAAGGTTAACGAGCAGAGGCGCAATGCTGTACAGAAGGTCAGTAAGGGCTCACTAAGACAGCCCAGGTTGCACGTCTGGTCAAGGCAAAGGAGATCGAAATCTTAATGCCATTTTACTGTTTAATTGCACTTGTTTTTGCAGTTAATTGTTGTTGTTTGCTTCTGGGAAGAACCATTGTGTTGTATCGTGTACTTCCTGGGATTTCTATGAGAAAATGTATTTCGGGCCAGCAGTCAAAATTGTTGCTTACGTAGCATCACCTGCGCGACACGTGTACAGTAGGGCACTTTGAGATTATACCTACGGATGTAAAGCAACGATTGTTGTTATTTGCATTTAATGTATAGTTTTATAGTTTAAAAAATTTAGTTCCCAGAAGGAAACCATTATTTAATCTCTTCGATTACAATAATGTTAAATATATTTAAGGTCGTTAAGTCTTCCTTTTTCTTTCTTTCTTTCTTTCTTTCTTATTCCGTTTACCCTCCCACCTCGACCACCTTAAGTAAATGTCCTTGAGAGTGAGACTTTTGGAACGGAGGGATACAACTGGAGAGGTGGACCAGTAATTCATTCAGGCGGCCTCACCTGCTATGCTGAACAGGCGCATTGTGGTGGGGATGGGAAGATCGGTGGGGATAGACAAGGAAGAGGGAAGGAAACGGCCGTGGTCTTAAGTTAGGTACCATCCCGGCGGAGTGGGAAACTGCGTAAAACTACTTCGAGGATGGCTGAGGTGAGAATCGAACACCCCTCTACTCAGTTGACCTGCCGAGGCTGAGTGGAGATCGTTACAGCCCTCATACCACTTTTAAAATTCAGTGGCAGAGACGGGAATCGAACCCGGGCCTTTGGAGGTAGCAGCTAATCAGACAAACTACCACACCACAGAGGTGTACTTAAGCCTTTTCAATCGTGAAATTACCAGCGTTTCGCGCTAGTGTGGCATTCATTCCCTACTGCTGCTGCTGCTGCTGCTGCTGCTGCTGCTGCTCATGATGATGATGATGATGATGATGATGATGATAATGATGATGATGCTTGTTGTTTAAAGAGGCCTGCATGTAAGGACATCCTATTCCTGTACGAGAACGTACCAGTGTACCACATTTCGTTATATGAAACGTTCAAAATGCCGTCCGTTACCCTGTGAAACCAGGCGGCTTGTGAGTGCCGTACACTCTAAATATAAATGTCCCGCATGCACAAATGATGAATGGGTTGTCCATTATCTGATTTTCACAGGGGCACTACTGCCAGCACGCAGGTTACGTCAGAATATGAAGAGATTACAACCGGACGGTCCCTCGCAGCATGTTCCTCAGCGCTACCCGTCTAATGCAACCCCTTGCATTAATAAACCTCATTTCCGACCGCATAGTACTATACGTGGGCACACGAGAGTTGAAGTTTGACGTTTAGCGCCACCGGGGAGAAAAAGTTGACTAACGCTACTCGAAAATTGTCTGTTGCTATGGCAACGATAACAGAGATGCCACATTTAAGGATGCTACCGGCCCGTGGGTTGGCTTGCTCTCAGTCCCTTTGTGATATTGTTCGGAGTACCGGTAGAACTGTGTTAGCTGTGTTACTTGTTGCTGGTTTATGTAACAATTTAAGTGCTTTTTTCCTGAATATTATTTTCGCTGTTAGTTTATTTTTTTGTAAGTGAATAACTGGCTAGTTGTACAGCTCCATTCTCTATTTAACATGTGCATTTGTTGAGGTTATTGTCAGTTTAGTGAATATGAAGTCTCATATTTATCGGCAATGTCTTAAATGCCGGAATTATTAGCACGAGCTTAGGAACGGGTCAAAGTTTATTGAATTGCATTAGGTCAACATAGTTGATTAAATATTCAGCCTGTATGATATGCCGCAGTTTGATATAGCTATGACAACGCAGAGTACTTCTTGGTGAATGCTTTCGCCGTTGAACTCTCGTGGGCCCAACTATAGGCTGGTGTATGGTACAGCAGCGCTACATATGCTGTCTGCATATCGGTAATGGCTAGTTTGTTCAGCAACGACGAATAAACACAGCCATCATTTTAATCTATGGAGAATCTGATCGTAATACATTCGAAGCCCTAAACCAAGCGATTCCAACCGAGGTGCTCCCACGGCCCCGGCAGCAGCCCCAGTGAGGTGGTGGGGGAAGGAGGGGAAATGACAGAGGTAGAACCACAAGTCGTCAAGTCAGCGCTCAGCTTATGAAAACAATATTATTTATGACGGTTCTGTGAACACATAACACACAATTTATTCTGTACATACATTGCGTTTGCCTTAATGTACCCTTAGCGTTTAAGTCGATTGCTGACATCGTTTTGCGGCAACTAATTTACCAATAATGGGTACAATCGATTTGGCAGTAGAAATTCTAAGTACAGCCTCTAAGTCCACATCAGACAGAGAAGTCCTAGTTCTCCATTTATTTAAATTCAGAATTGAAAACATCTGTATTTTTTGCAATTTTCAGAGCAACAATAGCCCATAACGTGCTCGAACTGCGCCTTCTAAAGTATTGGGTTGAAGTATCTGTGGGACAGAGAGATAAAATAATTAAAATAATTATCCTTTGTGGGTTCTTTTTTTGCAATAGGTCTTATGGCGATGATCGGATAGGAAAAGGCTATGAATGGGAAGGAAGCGGCCGTGGCCTTAATTAAGGAACAGCCCCAGCATTTTCTTGGTTTGAAAATGGGAAACCAAGGAAAACCATCTTCAGCGCTGCCGACAGTGGGGTTGAACCCACTATCTCCCGGATTCAATCTCACAGCTCAGCGCCCCTACCTGCGCCGCCAACTCGCCCGGTGTTTTTTCTAAGCAGCACTTCTAAGTCTAATTCTAAACAGTTCTTATTAATACAAAACCAAAAACGAAAACAAATCTCTTAAATTGCATGTAAAACAATTCCTAATGAGTAAGTTATTACGTATTTCTGAAGAACTTAGCAATTCCGATTTTAACTTAGCAATTTGTTCGGTTCTTGCTGCGCCAACAATGTCATCATAGGTTGAAACATGTTTATTGTGGTAGTGTCGTCGAACGGTTGAAGACTTTACGCTTAAAATGACATGACAAATTAAACATTGAGCTTTCCCTTAGGTTTTGAGGACAAAATATGAATGAACCCATGAAAAATTAAACAACATTTTTAACGAAGGGGAAAACAACTGCTCCACTGCCTGTTCTAACTAGTAGATTCTACTGAGAATGACACACACACACAGAATGAGAATGAATGTACTGTCTCTTACGCACACATGCACCGACCACTGCGCGGGGTAGGTGGGGAAGGAGGGGAACGGTGCTGCTGAGTGCAGCGCTGGTGCGCCCCAGCACTAAGTGCTCGAGTTGGAAAGGCCTGCTCTAAACAGACGTCTGCCTGCTACACTCGTACTTCACCGAACAGTCCTAGTTTTTGTTTCATAGAAACAACTCTTTTATAGAGTGGAATGTCTACAAGTGTATAAATTAACAAGTTATTTACAAATGCACCCTGTTACGGAACGTGTGCAGTAAAATGACTGCTATTTGTTTCACAATATCCAAAATACAGCACGTTGTAGCGCTCCTTCAAAAACAAGTGATTGGGCATCCCATTCGTCACTAGTGCTTGTGGGACATTTGTAAGTAGAAAGTACGGCGCTCGCGGGCCTCCTGGGCTCATGGAAAATTGTTAGCTTCCCGCTTTACGACTGAATAGACCCTATTGATAGTCATGAAAAACTCCAGTCTTGAGTTCATTTTCGAGAGAACGAGAGAAACAGAAATAAATATGGGGAAGGATCCAAAAGTAAAATGGAGAACAGAAGTTAAGTGTTTAAAACATAAAAAGAGAAAGCAGTAAATAGAAGAGGAAAATAAAGGGAACAAATTATGATAATTATGCCATGTATTTAATTTAATAATTTTCTTTACACCGCACCGACACAGATAGGTGTTATGGCGACGACGGGATAGGACAGGGCTGGGAATTGGAAGGAAGCAGCCTTGGCCTTAATTAAGTGCACGTGCCTGGTGTGAAAGTGGGAAACCAGGGAAAACCAACTTCTGAGCTACCGACAGTGGTGTTCCAAACCACTATCTCCTGAATGAAAGCTCACAGCTGCGTGACCCTCACCACACGGCCAGCTCTCTCGGTTGATATCTATTTAACGACCCCTCAACTGATACCGGAATTTTATCTCACACGAGTTCTATAACGTGTTGCAAGTTAATGGACAAAGAGAAGTCGCTTTTAAACACACTCAGTATTAACACCGGCGCGATTAGGACCATGAAGATGTTAGGTTGGATTCAGGAGGTGGAGTGTTCAAACCCCGTTGTTGGCAGCCATGAATATTCTCAATCGTGTTTTCCCATTTTCAGATTAGGTATAGTTAAGGGGACGGTCACTTTCTTCCCAGTCCTTGTCTTTTCAACGTAAGTTGGTGTGATCTCTAGAGAAAGAAGGAGAATGAAACCTGAAAATAAGGGAAAATAAGAAATGAAACAAAGCCTCCGTGGCTCAGGCGGCAGGGCGTCGGCCTCTCACCGCTGAGTCCCGTTGTTCAAATCCCGGTCACTCCATGTGATATTTGTGCTGGACAGGTTTTTCTCCGGGTACTCCAGTTTTTCCTGTCACCTTTCATTACAGCAACCGTCCTCGCCGCAAGATGTGGACTTCATTCATTCATTCATTCCATTCCTGACCCGGTCACTGACTGGAAAACAGGTTGTAGTTTTTCATTCAAAAGATGAAACAAGAAGGCAAGGTTGTTCCCCTCACGCCTGGAATCAAGGTAAATGGAATTGCCATCCACTGTATGGGATTTGACAAAACTATATCATTAGCTGACACTAAAAGGACATGCAGAAATTAACCCATAATTATTATCTCTAATTTGAAAACATTTGAACTGCATATCAGTAGAAATAAAACTAAAATTATAACCGTTAGCCGATCAAAACAAATATGGACACCCAGCATCAAAATTGGAAACACAATTTGTTATCTAGTCAGTTTAATTGCAAAGGACTGAACAAGATGGCCGTGCGGTTAGGGCCGCGCAGCTGTGAGCTTGCATTCGGGAGAGAGTGGGTTCGAACCCCACTGTCGACAGCCCTGAAGATGGATTTCCGTGGTTTTCCAATTTAACAGTTGCTTCTTCCCACTCCTAGCCCTTTCCTGTCCAATCGTCGCCATAAAACCTACCTGTGTCGGTGCAACGTAAACCAAATTGTAAAAAATTAATGTTTAAAGGCAAACTTCTTGATAAGACTACTGTTTTCTTGCTAATTGCTTTACGTCGCACCGACACAGATAGGTCTTATGGCGACGATGGGATAGGAAAGAGCTAGGAGTGGGAAGGAAGCAGCCACGGCCTTAATTAAAGTACAGCTCCAGAAAACCATCTTCAGGGCTGCCGACAGTGGGGTTCGAACCCTCTATCTCCCGAATACTGGATACTGGCCGCATTTAAGCGAATGCAACAGAAAGTAAAAGGGAGATCATATACAATGATCTGCTGGAAGTCACCAGATGTTAAAATTATCAAGAATTGAACAAAGCAGATAAAAAAAGAAAAATGTCCTTAGATTATGATGATGATGATGATGATGATGATGATGAAATGCAGAAGGAGGAAAGAGGAGACAACAGGAATAAAGCAATGTGACGGGGAGAGTAAAACAGTTCTAATGACGGGCTGGTTCTCGAATTACACTGACCTCTTGCAGTCATCAGGACAAAAGAATTGTGAGGGCACTTAATAAGTAATTTAGTGTGCAGTCAGAATGAAACTAGACAAGCTTTCGAGTATGTTGGAGCGTTATGAAGAGCGGGGAAATCCGCGCTCAGCTCGGCTGCGATTAACTGAAGAAGTGCTGGAGAAGATAGCGGATTCGTTCCGCACATTTGTTAGGCACGGTTTACACTTGCATGAGATATCCCAGGATCATCTGTCATTCAACCATTCAGCTTAGTCATTCGGATTAGCTCGGCCAGAAACACTTTTCCAAAACAGCTGCTTGCCTGAATACGTAATTTATTACCACCTTTCTTTTTTGTATCAGAATGCTATGAATACTGCGGAGTATCTGAAGTGATAAATTAATATGAGGATTAATAAATCAATCAAAAATGCTCGTATGATTGATTACATTTCCATTGCATTCCTTGCTGGCTGCGGATATTATACCTCTAGGTATCACCATCACGATATTCATACGCTGTTGAAGCAAAGGCTGGGGTCCCGTGCAAACTAAAATGTAAGAGTGGGAACAGAGAAAGGACTGTCCTACTGGGCTTTCTTGACAACATCACCCGGCGTTAGATACAACTTTCTTTTCTCTCGTTACGACCTCTGTATAAATACAGGTAGCTTTGTCGCAGTTTGAATTTTCTTCGTCTCCGCAGAACCTCTTCATCCTCTCTCCTTCTCTCTCGTTTTTCAGCTGAGATAGTCAGGGATGGGATAATCGAATACGTTTAATGATCGAATTACATCCGCTGATTATTTAAATAATCGATTAAATAATCGAATAAAGTAATCGAATGAATTTCAAATATCACTCAGTTGTAGTGATGGCAAAATCGAATAATTTTAATAATCGAATTACATCCACCGATTATTTAAATAATCGAATAAATAATCGAATAAAATAATCGAATGAATTTCAAATATAATTCAGTTGTAGTGATGGCATAATCGAATACTTTTAAAAATCGAATAAAATAATCGAATGAGTTTCAAATATCCTTCAGTTGTAGTGATAGCATAATCGAAAACTTTTAATAATCGAATTACATCCCCCGATTATTTAAATAATCGAATAAAATAATCGAATGGATTTCAAATATAATTCCGTTGTAGTGATGGCATAATCGAATACTTTTAATAATCGAATAAAATAATCGAATGAGTTTCAAACACCATTCAGTTGTAGTGGTGGCATAATCGAATAAAATAATCGAAAGAGTTTCAAACATCATTCAGTTGTAGTGATGGCATAATCGAATACTCTTAATAATCGAAAAAAATAATCGAATGAGTTTCAAACATCATTCAGTTGTAGTGATGGCATAATCGAAAACTTTTAATAATCGAATTACATCCACCGATTATTTAAATAATCGAATAAATAATCGAATGATTTTCAAACATCATTTAGTTGTAGTGATGGCAAAATCGAATACTTTTAATAATCGAAAAAATAATCGAATGAGTTTCAAACATCATTTAGTTGTAGTGATGGCATAATCGAATACTTTTAATAATCGAATAAAGTAATCGAATGAGTTTCAAATATCATCCAGTTGCATCGAATAGAATATTCGGATGCGTCATAAATCAACTTTTCGGTTTAAGTGTGTCGGATGGATGATTGATTGAAACAAGCGAATAGATGAACTGTTACGAAAATTGAAAATACGTATTTTTCCAAACGTATCTCCAAATGTTGAAACTAAATGAGTGGATTAACTGTCTTAATAACATAACTTTTCATTCACTTATTTCGAAAGCATTCACAATTCAATTGCCTCACTCATTCGAATGCAGTTCCGAATGAATAATCGAAAAACTAATCGAATGGGAAATATAATCGAATAAAATGAAAAATCGAAAGCGATTATTTTCTATTCGATTACCCCATCACTACTGTCAGTATCCTCTTCTCTTGTCTCCCCCTTCCTCTGCCATTGAGCTCTGGCATATTGGTTAGTGTATATTTAATTCTCCAGTTCTCTGTCCCTTCCACCTTGATTCCCCTTTCAGTCCAGTCGTTCCGTCTTTCGCCTCGTCCTACCCGTTGTCTCCCATACTC
The DNA here is from genome assembly GCF_040414725.1 of Anabrus simplex. Taxonomy (NCBI): domain Eukaryota; kingdom Metazoa; phylum Arthropoda; class Insecta; order Orthoptera; family Tettigoniidae; genus Anabrus; species Anabrus simplex. Next base: position 97,535,940 of record NC_090275.1, on the reverse strand, counting down.
TCCATGTCCATCCTAACCACATGCCCAGCAAAACTTGTTATTTTTGGGTCTTCTTTCTTTTCAGATTTTCCTCTTGTTTCAGTACATTTCATCCCTTCATCTTCATTCCCTCTCCTTTTTAGTTCCTATATCGTCCTCAGAATTGTTCACTCTTCTTTCTCCGTTGCTCTGTCCCATGTCTTGACTGTCTCGGCCGCGTACAGTAGATGATCTTCCCGTCCCTTGGTATGTTTCTTCTCTGGTCACAAGGTAGGTCTTCCTCATCTTTCTTTGCCCTCTCTTTTATCCCCTCGCTGCTCCTGTTCCTTCCTGTTACATATTCTCTAAAGTATTTAAATTTTTCTACCTTCTGATGCTTTCCAATCTCCGGTGGTTTTCAGAGTCTTTGTCTTGCCGAAGGCGGTCGGTAATCCTGCCCTTCTCGCAGTCTCCCCGATGTTGTCGAGTTGTTTCTGTCCACCTTGTTTACTATGGCTATGTTGTCCGTGCCCTGTTATACTTCTTGTCCCCCGCATGTGTCTTTGGTACCCCGATCTTGTCGTTTTTTTCTCCTCCATTGTCTGATAACTTCGCCCAGTGCTATGTTGAATAACATCGGTGACAGTCTGTCTCCCTGTTTGACCCCGGTCTTGATCTCAAACTCTTCTGACAGCGCACTTCTGAATCTCTCCCTGGTATTCGTGTGTGTCAGTATTTCATTCACCAGTTCTCATGTGGTTCCATCTAGTTCTCTGTTCTTCAGGATCCTCCCCAGCCTCTGTGTGTCTAATCTATGTAGTCGTATGTCTTCTTGAAATCTATGAAAGTTACTGTGTTCTTTCTGTTGTTTCAAAATAACGATCTTTTCTGTGCAGAAAACCGCTTGATTGTCTCCTACTATACTGTTTAGTTGTTGTTCTACTTTTCTGAAGCGGAGTCTCGACAGTACCTTGTAGCCCACATATTTATCATGTATATATTTAGCGTGTGGATTTTGGTGCCGGGAGTGTTCCAGGATATCATCGCCTTGCCTGGTGGAGGTCCTTCTATTTGACGCTCATCTGGATTTGGGATGTGAAGATGATGATCATGACGCTGTGGTAGGAAGAGGGTGAAACCCGGTGTCTGTACGTAGCCTACTCCTGTAGAATATCACCAAGGGTTCTGCTCAACACATTACGCTCCCGGACGACAGACGAATGTCCATCACTCCATATCTATAAACACTGCGGAGAGGTTTGAAACTGAATCCAGAATGTTGACGTGCAATCTTCTTCTTTTCCTACCCCTTTTCCAACACCTGTGGGGTCGCGGGTGCGAACTGCATCGCACATATGGATTTGGCCCTGTTTTACGGTCGGATAGCCTTCCTGACGCCAACCCTATATGGAGGGATGTAATCACTATTGCGTGTTTCTGTGGTGATTGGTAGTGTAGTGTGTTGTGTGAACATGAAGAGGAGATGTTGGGACGGACACAAATACCCTGTCCCCGAGCCAGAAGAATTAATCAGAAGCGATTAAAATCTCCGACCCGACAAGGAATCGAACCCGGGACCCTCTGAACAAAAGGCCAGTACGCCGACCATTCAGCCAACGAGTTTTAATACGCAATCTACGGATTAGAAATTGCATACCACATTTTGATGATTTCTTCTCATCAGTGGGATTTAAGGCGGCTAAACAAAGTGTCAGACTTGACTACTTAACGATTATGGCCGCAAGGCCGGCTTACAATGCTACTGATAAATAGGTACAGTAAAAAAATGAATGGCATTAGGCAAATGTCACGTAGACAAATACATAATATATAAAATAAAAACAATTAGTGTTGAATTTCACTTCCGAAAATCAAATGTTCATAACTTTTTTTTCAATAAAATGTGTGACCTAGCAACCTGCAGTCGGTGATGTGAAGTACTGGTGGATGGCCATGACATACAGATCCGCGGCCTGTACAGTTCTCAAATATCGTCGCCATGAGACCTATCTGTGTCAGTATGACGTAAAGCAACTAGCAAAAAAAAAAATCTCAAGGTACTGTTGCTATGTAACAACGCCTCATACATTTTGTTACATAACACTATTTCGTTACACGAATTTTCAGATGACCCCCAGCTCTAAGACATATTTTTGTCAATACAATTTTGTCAGGTTTTCTGGATTTCTACTTCTTGGTGGAAAATGTAGTTGTTCGCTCTTCGAACCACTTTGTGCCAGGTCGCCTTCTCATTGTGTCTAGAACTGTCATTCGGAAACGGTGGTCCGCGGACCCCTGGGGGGCCGCGACGATACTCCTAGGGTTCCGCAATAATAATAATAATAATAATAATAATAATAATAATAATAATAATAATAATAATAGTTGTTGTGCGCGGAACAAATTCTTAATCTCAAGAACATCCTATAAATTCGTAGAAACAGCAAACGGTAATTAATTTTATGGACTTCAAAATGGCAAATGACGCTACAGACAGACCGACAATTTTCCTTCTACTGGGAGAATCCAAAATAGATTTGAAAACAAGAAAATTAATCATGAAAACACTAACAGCAACAGTTCCAAGCATAAATTCTTAGAGAAATTGTCTGAAACATTAGATGTTAAAACAGGAGTCCAGCAAGGAGATGGGTTCTTCCCTTTATTGTTTAATCTTGTTATGGAAAAAGTGATTGGGACTTGGGGAAAAAGAAGTTAAAGGAAATACCCTTGGCAGATTACGTGAAAACAAAATTAATTTACAGTGTTTGGCCTTCGCTTATGACTTAGCAGTGTTGTCCAATAACAGACATGTAGAGATTGCATCCTTTGAAAAACTCCATGAAATTCCATCCAGAACAAGACTACAGATCTCATGTCAGAAAACTCACTATATGGAATGATTTCTTCGGTACCTAGATGGACAACCAGTGAAAACCCAATATGGGAGAATATCCCAAGTGTCTATATTCAAATACCTGGGAGAAGTTATCCAACATTCAAGGCTCAATCGTGAAGCAAAAAAAGAAAGAGTCTCTAAACTACAAAGAACGTACAGACTCACTTGAAGCAGATATATAGTAAAAAAATCTATATCCCGAAATGCAAAATTAAGACATTATAACATTGCAATCGAGCCCGAAGCACTATATGCATCTGAAATACTGATCATTGGGGGCATATCATTGATTAAAGATGTAGGAAAGGAAGGAAGAAAAATATTAAGGAATATTTTTGGGCCAGTCTGTACGTAGGGAATTTGGGCAAGTACAGTAGAGGCAATACGCGACACTTCCGGATTTAGCCTTGTTAAAATGGGAAACAATTCGCAAGTGGCACTCCTAGTGGCGTGACCTGGAAATTCGCGCTAAATACAAATATCAATGGAAATGTATATACGGAAATGGATAAATAAATTACGTCTAGAAAGAAAGTGTTACTATGATATTAACTTCAAAGTTGCTAAAGCAGTTCTGGATAAGTGAATGAAGAATTATTTAACAGGTTATTATTTAAAGACTGAAATTAGACATATAATCAAGATGTGAAATGAACTGCTGTGAAAGGGCTTGATCTTTCAATTGTGCATTACTTTCTTAGCTTTAGTATTCCTGTCTGAACTTTCACTGCTATATATGTCTTTTTTTTCATTTAGAAACATTGTATCATCACATTAAGACACTTGTTAATAAAAATATCGCCACATTCCTTACACACATTATTCAATGAATTTACATTTAAGAGCTGGACACTTTTCCTTTTAACTTGAAGCCTACTAACAGAAAGAAAATCTAGAAATTTAACCACAAAAGTATTCAAAATTTCCCTATAAGCAATACGTGTCATTACATTAGGGTAAAGCAAATTTGCATCATCATATTGTTTCAACAAAATATGTATATTTCTTAAGTCACCCATATTTTCTTAAGTGCTTGACAACGCATTACAGCATTTCAAATGGGAAACTTGGAACACAACCAGCCACACACATATGCATTTTCCTGAATTAAATCGAAACCCACAGATCACACCTTCAACAACACATCGGTATTGAAGGTTAACTGCTGCACTATACAATAAAATAAGATTAATATATTTCAAGCCAGTCAAAATATGGATCACGCAGGTCAGAAGTTTAGGAAGTACTATAAAAATATCTTTGTAACTGGAAGAATATATATGCAAACACAATGGACAAAATGGCGCGTGCTGTGTGTGTGGTGTAGGAGAGCTCTGTGTTACCAGCCTGAATTAGCAAGATTATTAGCAGACAGGTCCGGTGAGTGTGTGTCAGTAATTACACCAGACAACTGACGTCTAGTTCTAGTAAAAACATGTCCGTAAAAAGTGTAAATAAGCGTGTGTCGGACTTTGAAATAAAGTTTGTTAAACGGATGGATGAGTTCCAAGCTCGCTTGGAACAGTTGACATCAGCCAGTGCCAGCAGGGCTGCCAACACTAACGACCGCGCCGATGAAAATCTGTCTTCCCTCTGTTCCGAGTTCAAAGACTTTCGCCAGTACATCTCGGCGGAAATTTCTTGTGTAAAGGAGGAGTTACTAGTTGTTTAACAGCGTCTTGACCAGCACGAAGCCAGGGCTGACGAAGCCGAACAATACAGTAGACGGAACTGTCTACTCATACACGGGGTGAAAGAAGAACCGGCTGAGAATGTCTATGCCAAAGTGATAGAGACAGTAAAGTCTTACCTACAAGTGGAATTATCGATGGATGATATCGATCGCTGTCATAGATTGGGACCTCTACGCAGATCAGCTGCGGAAGTCGTGACCTCGGGAAACAGGCCGATTATAGTCAAATTCGTCCGGTTTCATGTTCGCGATCGTGTCTGGCGCGCTAAGAAGCTCTTCAAAGGCACCAAACTATTGGTTACGGAGTCACTGACTGCTTCTAGAAAAGATCTGTTAAATCGAGCCCGAGACCAGTTCGGAGTGCGTAACGTTTGGACCCAGGAAGGAAGAATAGTAGTTCTAGGCAAAAACAAAAACAAATTCACTGTGACCACTACAGCGGAACTAAATGCTGTTATTTCAGGGCTAGGTGATTAGTAGAGTACATGACTCATGGATTTACGATTTAATTATAAGTGGTTTTATTATAAGTTTAGTGTGAGTGAATGTTTAAATGATTCAAGTGGCTTACGTAGGCAAGAGGAAACCATGGTAAGTTGCCCTCTGTTAATTTTTGATTATGGCTAACACAGGTAATAACGTAGCTTTCTCCCTGGGCAGGGTAAACAACCTTCACCTTGATACTGAACCCTCCCACCCTTCTCTTTCCCTGACCCCCTCTCACCCCGCCCGCAGTCACCTGGAGAGAGAATTCTCGTCCTTTCCCCGCTCATTATTGTGTGCCCATGTCAATGCTCAGTCTATAATTGCCCATCACACTGAGCTGAAAGCTATTTTTGAAGGAAGCATGGTAAATGTTGTAGCAATTAGTGAGAGTTGGATGAAGGACTCGGTCCCTCTGAACTCGGTAAATATAGAAGGATTTAATGCAGTTTTTCACAATAGACCGAAGCGCCGTGGAGGAGGAGTAGCTCTATACTACAAAAATAATTTAACGGGGAAGATTATACAAACTTCGACATTATCTACCGATACCTTAACTGAATATATGTTTGTAGAACTATCTGTTGATAAGACTAAAGTACTGATTGGAGTTGTTTACAAACCACCAAAAGCAGGAAACTTCACAGACTTCGAAGAAAATTTACTAAGACTCCTACCTATCTACGAACATGTACTCATATTTGGCGACTTTAACACAAACCTGTTAATAGACTCCGTTGAAGCAAATCGTTTACAGAACATACTTACCTCTTGTAACATGTCAGTGTTGCCACTTAACCCCACTCACCACGTGCACACGGCTAACGGATCCTCACACACTCTAATAGATTTACTTATCACAAATAATCCTCAGAAAATACTAAAACACGGACAAACTTCTGTACCTGGTATTTCATACCACGATCTCATATATTTAGCTTATTCTTTGAAAGTTCCCAAAACAAAGCCGAAGTGGATAACCTATAGAGACATGAAAAATTTAAATCCTCAACAATTGATACAAGATGCTAATCTCTGCCCGTGGGACGAAATACTGCACTTGACTGACAACGACGAAAAAGTAAAGAGGTTTAACACATTATTGTTGGGATTGTATAACAAACACGTACCTAAACGTACTGCTAGGGTGACTCGCAAAGCTGCTCCATGGTTAACAAATGACATTAAGTTCGCAATGGCTGAACGAGATGCACTACACAGATGTTACAAGCAGACATTATCAACTGAAGATTTTGAAAAGTACCGTGTGCTTAGAAATAAAGTTAAACAAATAATCAGAAACAAAAAATATGCGTACTTCCAACAATTAGCCAGTAACTTAAACACAAAAAGTACCTGGAAACAACTCAGATCCGTAGGTATTGGGAGGCAAACTACAAACTCCAATACGCATGACATAAATCCAGATGAATTAAATGCCCACTTTACTAGAGAAATAGTTAATACCCACCCTCATATTAAACAAACAACAATACATTCTCTTCAATCTACTCCATTACCACAACGGCCTTTGTTCAAATTTCGTAAAGTAAATGAAAACGATGTAAGAAGAAAACTAACAACAATCAAATCGCAAGCAATCGGAGTGGACGACATCCCGATATCCTTCGTCGTTACCTTGATAGATGTAGTACTGCCAATTTTAACCCACATATGTAACTCATGTCTTTTGGAAGGCTACTTCCCAACTGTTTGGAAGGATGCCTTAATTTTCCCAGTACCAAAAAAATCTCTAGCAAATTCTCCATCTGACTATCGACCTGTCTGTATACTTTCTTCACTTTCGAAAGTCTTAGAAAAACTCATGCATGAACAACTGCTCCAATATTTGATGCATCATTCGTTACTTGATCACCTGCAATCTGGATTTAAAAAAGGACATAGTACATCTACTGCTCTTCTAAAAGTTACGGATGACGTAAGAAAAGCAATGGACGAACGCAAAGTGACCGTGCTCATTCTCCTAGACTTCAGCAGTGCTTTTGACACTATCAGTACGGACATATTAATAGCGAAATTGCATTCCTTCCATTTTAGCCACGCTGCTCTCAAATTGTTCGCTTCCTACCTCCATAACCGACGACAGTGTGTTGTCATGAATGATAAGAGAACGGAGTGGAAGTACAAAGTTAATGGTGTGCCACAAGGTTCTATACTCGGCCCCCTGTTGTTTATTTTATATTTGAATGACATCTCTTCTAAGTTGAAAAACTGCAACTACCATCTCTATGCCGACGACCTTCAAATTTACTGTCACACAAAAGTAAATGACATAAATGCAGCTATTGAAAATATGAACCGAAACTTAGAACAGATCAGCTGTTATGCAGCTGAGAATTCTCTCTCCATCAACCCAACGAAAACACAAGCTATTATACTAGGCCAGAGAAAACTGCTTGCCCATCTACACAGTCTACAAATTCCAGTCATTCAACTAAATGGCGTTGCTATCCCATTCTGTAAATCAGTAAAAAGCCTTGGAGTCACTATAAATGAAACTTTAAACTGGGATGAGCATGTCACTAACGTATGCAGGAAAGTTCACTCATCACTTCATCCCCTTAAGATTCACCAGACCGTATTACCTCTCAACTTAAAAATAAAACTGGTTCAAACATTGATACTTCCAATTTTTAACTATTGTGATGTTGTGTTGCTGGATGCTACCAATGAACAAAATAGGAAATTGCAGAGAGCTTTAAACTCCTGCATTAGATTTATTTTTTCATTGAATTTTGCCTCGCATGTATCCCCTCTTTATGCACAACTTTCTTGGTTAAAAGTAGAACAGCAGAGGAATCACCATGTATCAACCCTTATCTATCGACTCTTGACCGAAAATATACCTGAATATCTCTCCAGTAATTTCCGTTTTCTATCCTCCTTTCATGACCGTGACACGCGATCTGGGTCAACAATTGCAATACCTCCACATCATACATCTGCCTTCAGTAATTCTTTCCTTGTGTCGGGCGCTAGAATATGGAATGCTTTACCCCCTGAAATTAGAAATTGTTCCTCACTAATTACCTTCAAAAGACAGTCTAAAGATTTCCTCTTGAATACGTAGGCTATATCATGTAGTTATGTGTGAATGTGAGAGTGAATGTCTGGAGTAAATAGTTCCCAAAAGTTTACATAAATTACTGTTATATTTTATGATTTCCACCTAGAGTAGTTAATATTGAATTTATTTTTCTAAATTTAGACTTAGGATGTAATCTTTTAGTTTTAGAGTTTATTAAGTTATATTACTATTATATTATATACACTGTGTTAAGTTTGAATATTAAGTTTGGATTCAGTATTAAGCCGCATAATGTGGTTAAGTGTAAGAGAGGGCCATGAGCCCTAACTTCGCCACAAATAAAGACATCAATAAATAAATAAATAAATAAATAATAAATAAATATTTAGTTACATTTTCTTGTCACGAGGGAAACGCAAGAAAGACCGCGAATCCTTCTGCACTTCATAGTTATTGCAGCCAAACACAGCACATATATTCCCATTCATATTGAGAGGAGATGTAAAGGAATGACACACGCTACTATTTATTTATGTCAAGTTAAAGCAAACACATAAATAACGCCATAAACTTTACAAACAAATATAGGTACTCTTATGACAGAATCCGTAACTCCATAGCACTCCGCTAGATAGAGCTCTAATCGCTGTCCCTCGATATCTCGCAGAGTGTCGCGTATTGTCTCTACTGTATTTGATTTGGGTGATACGGAAATCTCACGCTGTGTACCAATACTCAGAGAAAATCTCAGACACATTTAGAAAAAGACGTTTGACATTTTATGGACATATTCTGAGAATGAGTAATCAGAGACTGGCCAAAAGAATTCTGAACCTTACTCTCTCAATGAAAGTAAAAACAATTGGCTTCTCGAAGATGAAAAAGATCCTTAGGAAACAGGCATCACATATGAAATTTTGTTAGACAGATCTATGTTCAGAAAATTAGTCGACAGTCACCGCTTTCAACATCATCCAAGCTCTACCACCAACAAAACCTGGCCAGAAGATCGCAAGAAAAGCCACACCGAGGAGATGAGGAGATCTGGGGAGAAGACAAGGGCTTCGACGTCAGCTAAATAGGTTGGGCATAACGAAGAAAGAAGGATATAAGTTGTAAGTATTTGAAGAGCGAAATTTTATTGTACACACAATTCATGGACCATTACACTAATTTCAGGAACTATTTCTTCACTGTGGTATAACTTACAGTATATGTAACTCTTAACTTGGCCGATGATACTACAAGTTAGTAGCGGAAAAAGAAGAAATACGACAAGGCAGTGTAGTGTAAGTGATGTAATTGTGAGACACTTGCAATTGCCTCTGGTTGAGAAAAGCTCGTGGCTAAGGAATCTCTTCTTTTAAACCTCCCTTCCTCGAGGAAGATCAACTAACCGATGTACCTTTGAAGAGAGGAAGTACAAATAAATTAAAGAATGATATGGATGGAGAATCATGTGCGTTGGATGCTTAGCTCCCGGAAGTTCCATGAATGCATCACAACTGCATGTGTCTGATCGACTTTTGTCTGCATGACATCCCCTATAGCCTACAATTTCTGAAAGGCAATACTCCGTTTATTGTCTTTCTGCTCCCAAGCAAATGAAATGAGACAGATGACTGTAAAATGTAAGATGGCGCTTTCTCATAAGAAGTGAGTGTTTTTTAAAATTTAGAGTACAGCTCTGCATTTGACCCCAGGCGATGATTCACTCTCAACATATCTGACATGGACGACAATCTTTCGTAGAAATATACTTTCTTATATTTCAAACTCTGAGAACGGTGGGTCTTGATTGGAAGGACAGATGTTTGCTTTTTAACCTGTATAAAGTCCAAAGCACAGAAATAAACATCAATGGAGCGACAAGAGAAGCAAGAATAAGAAGAGGAGTGCGGCAAGGCTGTCCCTTATCACCTTATCTGTTTAATATCTTCATAGAATTTATTAGAGCAGTAAAAGAAAAACCAAAGGGATAAATTTTAATGGTAAACAAATTCATAGTATACCCTTTGCTGATGATATTGCATTGATATACGGTTCAGAACACAAAATGACTGATGTTATAAGTTCACTAATTTTTTCATCAGAAATAATTACTATAAAATGGTTTAAGAGACCAGGACTTACTTTCAGTCATCTGATGATGAGTTTACAACACGTTAGAGAAGTTCAAGCTAAAAATAAGCACAAAGAGAACGAAAATGATGGTCGTTCAGAAGAAGAAGACTTAATTGAAAACAAACATTAAATTAGGCTGTGCAAAAATAGATCAGGTTAAAGAATTTTGTTATCTGGGTAGTGTTATTACATTTTAATCAGTGCCTGAAAGAAGTCAAAAGAAGAATTGCTATGGCAAAACAAGTGTATGAAAGCAGGAAAAATCTATTGTAAAATAAGTACGTAGGAATTGAAACAGGAAGAAGTTGGTTAAAACCTTTTGGGAGAGCAAGCACAATCAATACTAGAAACTGCGGAAATGTGGTTCTGGAGAAGACTGACAGGGACGAGTTGGACAGAAAAGAAGACTAATATCCAAATCTTGAATGACGTCAATGAGAAACGGGCCTTAATTTGTTCTATAGAGCAGGGGAAAGCTACATTTCTCGGACACGTCCTACGACATGACACCTTTCTGCAGAATGTCTTCGAAGGCAAGGTCCTAGGGAAGAAGTCGAGAAGAAGACCGCGTCTCTCATACCTTAGGAACATAATCACTCACCTGGGTTTTGCTTCCAATGTCACTATGAAAAGGACTGCTGAAGACCGTGCGATGTGGCTGCGGTGACAAGGCTTAGCTTTTGGTAATGGATGGATATTTTCACTCTCACTACCTCGCAGTGGCGAGTGGTGAGGGACTCTTTCTATGCGTTTGGCCCGGTATTTCAGATCTTCTTTTCTTTACAAGTGTCTTTACGTCGCCCAGCCACCGACACAGATAGGTCTTATGGTAACAATGGGATACGGAAGGGCTAGGAATGGGAAGGAAGTGGCCGTGAGCTTAATTAAGGTACAGGCTCAACATATGATTGGTGTGAAAATGGGCAACGACGGACAACCATCTTCAGGGCCATCGACAGTGGGGTTTGAACACATTATCTCCCATTTTCAAGCCGATAGCTACAGTACGTAGCCAAACCGCACAGGCACTTGCTCGGCGATTACTGTTTTGAGAGGAAGAACAATGTCAGTAGGAAATGTACGGGTTATAATGTATGACACAAGTAATAACTAACAAATACATGCCATAAATGACAGATGGCAGTAGGCAGGGCATGTAACCCGAAGAAAGGACGATAGATAGACCAAGGTTGTTCTTGATTGGTTTTCGGTTTTCATTTTACTCTAGGCCCACTAGATGGCAGAGTAAAGTGGGTGTATGTAACTGAGTTTTAATTAATTTTGTCGGATAAACTCCAAATGTGTCACCAAAGATTTTTTACATACCGACATCTTACGACATGGGGTGTCGAATGGACTATTTTCCTCCCTTCTAAGATACGACTACCTCTGCCGTGTTTGAAACCACTATCTTGAGATCCGGAGACCACTGGTACAACGAGGCAGCTTATAGTGATAATGAGTTGTAGTAAATAAAGCTGAAGACATTGGTGTGTTCTGGTAAAAGCGCCACGTGAAAGCTATTGCTAATATTGTCTTTCCATGACAGTTCGGTAGTTGTGCTAATACAAACTTTTTAAAAACCTATTGCAAGTACCATTGAAACATCCAGGAAAATCTGTTATGGAATATGCATAAGGCTCAAAAGAACTTATGGGCGAAAAGTTTCATTAGAGTCACAGCCGCCTCCTTCCCAATATCTGCCCCATCGTGACAGTACGACCTACCTGAGTCGGAGCGAAGTAAAACAAAAATTGTAAAAAAATAAAATTAAAAAAGGAAATAAAATTAAAAAGTATATATATATATATATATATATATATTGCACCCATCTGATCGAACTGGTAAGGAGTGCAATGTATACTGTATTTATCAGTTTGTTTTGCATATTTCACATTTCGCAATGATTCTCGATTTTGCAAAATATGCCCATGTAGAACTTCTTTGAAAGTGAATTAAGGTGCAGTTTATTGACTGGTTTCAGGTTGCTCGCTGACGTGAGGAAATATTTTCTCCGAGTGTTGATGGCTCTGTAGAGGACTTGCGGGCGAGCTGATGATAACTATGATACAATGCTGGAATGAAAGACGAGCTGCACCTGCTCCAGCTCCAGGCAATGGGCAATGGTAATAATTGTTGTTCATTAACAGTGCAAAATGGAGTGTTGGCCGGGGATCAACAACCTCTTTATGTTTACAAGGAAGGAACACACTGATCATTTCTCAATCTCTCACTTCATAAGGCGACCCTGGCCATTCCAATGTAGGCTTCCACAGGATTCAAGAGCAAGGCAGCTGAGGAAGAAATGTATCCAAATTTATTCCCCCAAAATAATCACTAAAATTAATGGAAAAGAACAAACAAATGGCACTCAATCAATCAAACAATAACTAACTAACTAACTAACTAACTAAATAAATAAATAAATAAATAAATAAATAAATAAATAAATAAATAAATAAATAAATAAATAAATAAATAAATAAATTACCATTCATCTGCATTTAGGTGACATTATTTTGTGAGCAAGTTTTCATTCCTCCCCTGAAGGGGGGAGGCGGGCCACCTAAAAGGTAACGCCTTCTCTCTGAGCAGGAGATTCAGGCGGGTTATAGCTGAAGTGAGGGATTTAGGAGTTGGGTAAGGGTTATATGGAAATAAGGAGATGGCAGGGGCTTGGCCTATTAGCTCATCGTATATGTTCTTTTTCTTCTTTTTCTTTCGTTGGGTATTTTTACTTTTTATTTTTTATTGTTATTCAACGTACATAGTTTAGAATATTTACAATTTAAGTTTTATCAAGATGTTATACATGATACATATTTGTTTTATATATCTATTTACATTATTTATGTACAAATATTGCCACAATGTTTTTGTTGATCATATTGGCGATTTAATTTATTTTATTTATTTATTTATTTATTTATTTATTTATTTATTTATTTATTTATTTATTTATTTATTTATTTATTTATTGGGTGAGAAATGGGAGGAAAATAGTGTTTAGCGCATTCCGTCACACATCACAGTTAAGCATCACCTTAGGTTGGGGGGGAGGGACAGGTAAAGATGTAGAGGAGTTGGGATAAACTGTGGGGAAGGCAGATGCGGATCACGTGCGAGTTGGTTAAGGGAAGGGTGGTCTCGGTTGAGGGCTCTAAGGAAGGCACGTTGGAAGTGGATTAGGACATAGGAGTCGAGGTTAGGGAAAGGATAGATATCGTACAGTCGGAGGTATAAAAACGGAATGGGAGTCGGGGGGTGGGGGTGTGGCGTACAGTACGGCGTTCAATTGAGAGGAGAGAGTGGTAGAGATTGGGGTTGTAGTGGTCTATGTGACAGATTCCCTACGAGCTGTTTACCTAGCTTTTCATAAATGATTTCAAAGTAAATGGAACATCATCAAACATCTCCCTAGATAAATAATTCGTATCCTAAATTTCCCTTCTTATAATCGCATATTTGCCCAATTTGTCGTCTCAAATTCCAAATTAATATCCCTTGTATAATCAATCCTAGGTTTAAGAGTTCCATTCAATTTTATTCGTCTACTAATGTCACTGCAAGCCAAGTCGGGCTTCAGGGATAAATTGTTAGCGTGCTGGCATTCGGTCCAAGGGGTGCCGGGTCCGATTTCCGGTTGAGTAGGGGATGAGGATTGTAACTTTCATTAATCAATTGCTATGGCTCGGGGACTGACTGTTTGTGATGTCTTCAGCATTAGATATCATCTTATGCATTGCCCCATCAACAGGGCGTCAACAACTCGGAAAAATGAAATGGCGTATGGCTTTTTTTTTTAGTGCCGGGAGTGTCCGAGGACATGTTCGGCTCATCAAGTGCAGGTCTTTCTATTTGACACCCGTAGGCGACCTGCGCGTCGTGATGAGGATGAAATGATGATGAAGACGACACACACACAAAGCCCGTGCCAGAGAAATTAGCCACTGATGGTTAAAATTTCCGACCGTGCGGGGAATCGAACCCGGGACCCCTGTCACTAAAGGCCATCACGCTAGCCATTTAGCCATGGAGCCGGACGTCAACTCGGAAAACCTGCACCACGTCTCACCGTAGACCATATGCATGCGAATAAGCTGATTAGGACTTAAAAGGGGCTGCCTGGCCGAGGCGGTAAGGGCGTACTCGGTTCGCCCGGAAGGACGTGGTTCGAATCCACGACAGGAAGTCGTAAAATTTAAGAAATGAGATTTCAACTTCCGGAGGTGCGTATGGCCCTGAGGTTCATTAAGCCTACACGAAAAATGAGTACCTGGTTAATTCCTGGGGGCAATGGCGGCCGGGCGTGGAGCTAACCACTCTACCCCATGAAGTGCCGAGGTTACGAATAGTGGAAGCCTTTACCTTCCACCACTCCCAGGGCCTTCATGGCCTGTACGGAGATGACTTTGCAATAGAGGCGTGCATTGCCTTCCTTTTTGTCCACATTTCTCTTATTCTTTTACTGTGGGTTTCCTTTCCGTCTTCAGACCAAGTTGTTCCAGTCTTCTTCTTTGGCCTTTCTTTTTGGTCAACTTGCCATTATTGTGAATTTCGGATCTGAAGGTTACCCTGTTTTTCACATCTGTTGATGTAATTCCTGCTTGTTTCAAATCCGTTTTGATTTCGCCAATCCATTTCATTGTGTTCGTTTTAGCTTTACTCCTGTTCTCATAGAATTCGACTATTTCTTTGGTAAGTCTGTCTGGATGCATTTTTTAACATGTCCATAGAATATCGCGCGTTTTCCAATATGCACATGTTACAACACAAACTCCGCCATCGTCCGGTCCCAAGTTCGGAATGAGAAAGGAGGAGGGTTGGCTGGTCTAGCACCCAGCTGTAAAACTGCTAACGATGAGTGTTGTTGGGCGGCGGTAATTAAAAAGGGACCAACGGCTTCGGGCGGATGAGCTCCCTAAGGCGGGGTGATGGTCCCTCCAGTCGAGGAGTGACACTGGAAGACCCAACGGCAAACAAGCGGAGGAGGGAACTCTTACTTCGGTTTCCGACGGTGGTGGAGGCGGATGAATTCATGCCAGACGGACTGGCCGTGAAAGCGCTACTCATGAGCTGGTAGTGGCTGGGACACTTTCTTGCCCTTGGGGTGGGAAACTTCCCCTAAATGCGGATGAACAACATGTGGTCAACGGCATAGAAATTCCTCAACGGCGGACGAGTTGTTCGGACAGGATGTCCTTACTCGACGTAATTGTGGATGAAGGCTGCAGTGATTAAGAATCATTCAATCGTCTATGCTGTGAGATGAAAACTTTGTGATATTCAACTTCAAGTGTTCGTAGGTAGCTACAATTGGCATCATTTCCACAATTTTGCAATGCAATAAAGATTACTGTACATTTTTCATATACTAGCGTCACCGCTATATCGTTTTCAGTAGCTACACATGTACTCAATACACTGGTCATGTTGGAAAATTGCCCCATCACCAGGGCGTCATGTTCAAGAGCTTTAATCCGGGTATCTGTAAAAAAAAAAGTAGTTGACTTTTAATAATAGTAGGATTATGTTGTTTATGTGACTGTGTCTACGTAATTTCTGCTGATCAGTTCAATTCCGTATACATTATATTGGACTTATTTTCAGATGTGTATAAGCGCTCGCTGGCATTTTCTCTTCCGCTGGCAATTTCGTCTCCATCATTTTGTACTTCATCATTTCGGGGTACAATGTGTGGTATTTCCTTAATGACACCGCACGCAGAGGAAGTGCTGACTTCTCTTCTGGATGTAAGGTCACTGAGTAATAGATCGTTATCTACGAAAAATAATTGAAGACGACACGTTAATAATATCCACCTAGTTTCAGGAATTATCCACGTAAGCGAAGCAGAACATAGCAAGGATAATGAGTAAAAACATAAGGCGTGATTTCCAAGCATCATTCGCATGAAAATAGTGGGATCAGAAAGATATGAATTTCAAGACGACTTACCTGTGTTTAGCGGAATCTCTCTATACATTTGAAGAATTTTCCAAGCTCGACTGCGTTTATCCATTTTTAAGCAGCACAGAAATGATGATCAGGCAAATATACGCATGTTTATAAGACTACCATCCTTCTATAGGTGCGACCACATCAAGATGTTTTCGTTAACATTGTTAATAAACAAAATAGCGTGTTCATTAACTTTCGAGCATGTTGATAAACAAAATTTCTTTAACTTTCGGGAATGAAACTTTTCATTAACATTTCGTGTTTTTGTTAACATTATTAGGTTCGCACGTGCGCAAGGACGCAATTTGAACACGCAGATTCGTAGCGCGGAATACGATGATTTCTTATTTCTTTTAAAAATTGGCTACCAAATCGCAAGTGAAAGTTCTAATATACAGTACATTTAATTCTGCATGATATTCTTATAGTTGTGTTTTAATGTAAATTAATTTCCAGCTTCGCTCCTCGCTGAATAACCTAACCTCCCATAATCGCTTGTATATCATTAAAACAATACTATCCCAACTAGGTAGGTTAAATGAAGATTTTCTTTATTTCATAACTTACCAAATCCTTTATATTGTTGTGTAAAGCTTCAAACACCTCAGAAATATTAACTGAAATTGGTTTGTTTGATACTCTAGACAAATAGGTATATAAGTGGAATTTCACCAGTTGCTAGGAATATTTACAGTTATAGCCTACATATAAAAATATAGCCTGTCATTAGTGGAGCCGGCTTTTCGATAATCTGTAATATTGCTTGCAATTTCAGACCCAATTACTGTCAACAAGAACTTAAAGTTATGTTGGGGCCTTGTCAAGAGAATCTTGAAAACCTGCTGCATCATGAATTAAAGGTTCTGACATAACTGTTCTTTCCAAACTTAATTCTACGCGCCTTTCCAGTATTTTTCTTTGTCACACCTCGCGTCTGCGCTTTTCTCTAATTGTACTCACTAAAATAACGAAGGCTGCTGCTGTATTTTCTCGTTCCTGGCCCTTTCAATTGTAACTTTACAAACAGCTATTTTGGTGTGTACACAATGTTGAAGAAGTTTTTAAACAAAAATTTATGAACATCCTGATCAATGTTTTCATTAACCATTGTTTATTAACTTTGGTGTAGACCAGCCAAAAGCAAGACAGAGAGTGCGAAACACAGACGTAAACGAGAAAAATGACTCACCTGAAATACACTTTGGTTGTGGTCGCTGCCAATTGTTGTCCGCTTTCGGGGCGTGAAAAAACAACCAATGTTAACATTGGTTCTTCTTGCTTCCAGATTTCTGATACATTGTCAAAGGAGATTGTTCGTGACAGTGCAAGAAAATAGTATTTAGAGGCGATGCAGAACATTGGCTGTTGTTCCATTCGAAAGATCACCTCGGAATTATAAAGAACATGTTAAAACCTGAAAATGCCCCAAACAAATAGACATTGGTTGTTTCTGTTCCAAGCCACAGAAATTTATTACCATTTTCTATTCCATTGTAAACTGTCAATATGGAATCACGATTAAATTTATCGTAGGTCATATGTAATAATCAAGTAATACTGGTAAGGGACCCATACACTAGAGCCATACTCTAAGTGGGGTCTTACCGGAGACTTATATGTCCTCTCCTTTAGATCTTCGCTACAATTCCTACACACCCTCATAACAATAAAATATCCACAGCCTGTTTCCAGTCATTCAACCGGGTCAGGATTGAAATGAATGAAACCCCCATCTAGTGGCGAGGATAAGAACTTTGAAGGCCGCCGAAGCCTGTCGCACTCCTCTGGGCAATGAATAATGACCGAGAGATGAAATGAAATTATAATGGAGAGCGTTGCTGGAATGAAAGATGACAGAGAAATTCGGAACACCAAGAGAAAAACCCGTCGCGCCTCCGCTTTGTCCACCACAAATCTCACAGGAAGTGACCGGGATTTGAACCACCCTAATATTCATATGTAACCTATAGTTACAATCCCGTTTGTGTGATTATCGCGTCCTTATATTAACACCTAGGTACTTACAGTGATTCCCTTAAGTTAGTCCCCATGACTACAGTAATTAAAATTGAGAGGACTTATCCTATTTGTGAAACTCACAACTTGCCATCATACCATTGTCTGCTGTCCACATCACAACATAATCGAGATCCTTTTGCAGTTGCTCACAATCCCGTGAATTATTAAATAACTCCATGCAGTTATACAAATAAAGTCATACCTCCCATTCCTCACACCTAGCGTGGTAGGAGTTTCTCACCTGCACAGTCTTTTTTTTCCTTATTTTCCAGATAGTATGACATATGCGTACCAAGTTTAGTTGAGAGAAATGTTGGAACATTTACCAGTAATTTTGATCATTTTGGGTGTTTTCTGTCTCATCACTTCTCTGTCCCCATGCCGATGGGATTGTACTTGTACTTAGACGACTTCCGGAATATCAGGGTTCATCCCAATGACCTCGAAAAGTATGGGTTCGAAAATAATATTGCTCTTTTTCGATTATTCTTACATGTCATCCCCTTCCAATCCCCACACCTAGGGCTGCTAGGGGTGTCTCACATCCATAGTAATTTTTTCCAGATAATAAGTCAAATGTGCACCAGATTAGGTTGAGAGCTATGCTGGAACACACATACATAATCTCGGCCATTCTGGACATACTTTTTATTCTCAAATTCGACTTAAACGGTGACTGGAGTGTCACTATTCGTGTCGGCAACCCCGATGATTCTGGATTCGATATAAATATAGGTCGTTTCCGATTATTTTTACACTGAACTCCAAACCCTAGGGGCGCTACGGGAGCCTAATCCCCTTAGTATTTGTTTTCAGATAGTAAGTCATAGGCGAACCAAGTTTGGTTGAAATTGCTTCACAGTAATTTAGGAGAAGATGTTGAAATTATACTCGTAGCCTACATGCTTATATTTATAATATTATAGAAACTCGCCTTGCCTCCGCCCCCCAAACCCCCAGTTGCTCTTCGTTAGCAGTGAGTGATAACTCGTGTCATTCCTCTGTTGATGTTCTAAATTTTCCATGTTTCTTTATTTGTTCACATCTAATGCAGAACTACAATCTTCAAAAAGGGCATACCTTTCAAAGTTGGTCCTATGACGTGAAAGTACAAATCGATCACGGCACAGTGAATTGCTATTTCCAAATAACAATGAACCTCCCAAGAAGAAAGCAACTTTATAAAATATGGTGGCGTGTTACCATTCTACTATATACGTCATTTCTTAACTGTCTGTCTTTATACAGCGAAAGTTGCTGTCGACTAGCGACAATCTGTCCATCAAGTCTTGGTGCGGCTTTGCTACTAAATTAATTACATAAAATTAGTCATTAAATACTACCTATCGGATTTTATTCAATCCACTTCCTAAATCGTCTCAGAAGTAATAAGAACAAATTGTAAAATTTTTCAGCAAAATCGGTCCAATAGTTTTGGAATCCATGCGACACACATACACAGCTTTACTTATAGATATATTATGTTTTATTGTTTTATATTATTTGTATCAGCCACCAACCGGCATTTTATACATTAAAAGTAACAATAAAATTAAAAATTAAATAATGTATATCTTGCAATTCATGTAAAAACTGTGTGTGTTAATAATTTTTTCTCCACTGCTGTTTTAATCTCATACTCATTTTCTCATCACCATTTTTTTAAACTCTTGTCAGTGGATACATTTAAAAATTTTAAATACCATGTATCATGCCATCCATCTCGTTCCATTAGGGGCCGATGACCTTCGATGTTAGGCCCCTTAAAACAACAAGCATCATCATCATCATCATCATCATCATCATCATCAATATTTTTTTCTTTTTCTCTAAAGTAAACCGGTTAGAAACATCTAACGTGGTTGAATGAATAAACGCGGGCGAAGCTGTGGCACATGATAGTTTAATAAAAGATACTACAGTGAGTATCTCCTGACCTAGAGTACTGCTTTTTCTTGCCTGATTTGAACTTAAGGTTATCATAAAAGACATCGTGATATTTTTAATTACATTTTTCACCTCTTTCTGTAATTGGTATCTCAGATGTATACAAGGTCTTAGGAACTGTTGAAATACTCTTGTTTTGTCATCATCTTCTCTGTGGCAGTACAACATAGTTTTCCACATGGTCAGTTTTAAATAGAGTACAATAGTTCAACACTGAACGAGTAAGTCAGTTCACACATCTTGGGAGCACCATAACAGGCAATATGGACCCCGAAAAAGAGTTCAGACGGCGTACTGAGGTTCCCAGATCATGTTTCGAAAAGATGATATCATTCATTTGTGATGAGTATCTAAACCTCAAACTCAGGCAAAAGCTGTTGAGATGTTACGTCTGATCAACTCTACTTTATGGAGTAGAGACCTGGACAATGAAATCTTCCTTCAGGAACAGAAATGTGGTTACACGGGAGAATGCTCAGAATAGCCTGGACAGATTTCATAACCAATAATAAAATGTTAAGGAGAGCATGAGCTGGGAAACACCATCAAATACAGGGAAACAACGTATTGAGGCCGTGTTCTGCGAGAATGAAAACCGGGCGAGTTGGCCGTGTGGTTAGGGGTGCACAGCTGTGAGCTTGCATCCGAGTGATAGTGGGTTCTAACCCCACTGTCGGCAGCCCTGAATATGGTTTCCGTGGTTTCCCATTTTCACACCAGGCAAGTACTGGGGCCAAGGCCGCTTCCTTCCCACTTCTAGGTTTTCCGATCCCATCGTCGCCATAAGACCTATCTGGGTCTGTGTGACGTAAAACAAAATCAAAAACAGGAAAACAACGCGGTAGATAGTACGGGATTCTACACCTCATATTACAAGGGAAGTGTAGCTGGTAGACCACCGATGTTATGGCTCCAAAACTTCAAAGTCTAGACTTGCATCAAAAACACTTAACAACTCTTCATGTAGGCTAAAGAAAAGAGTGCTTTCTCTAGGGTGATCGCCAACGTCTGTGGGACCAGATATGGAACTTGAAGTAGAAGAAGAAATAGTTCCATCTGAGGGATATTTCAAAACTCCAATATCTGTCACAACGTGATCTTCAGATTTGGTTCCAAGTGATCCACAACCTTGACTTTGTACGGATTTTGTTCCCTGGCTGTTCTCATTCGAACAGCATAATCCGCTTTTCGGAAACCTCCTATGTTGAGATTAGCGTATTACACAGATTCTATCATCAGGATAGGTAGAGGCATGATTTTTTCCATTAATTTATGTTCGATTACGTGAAAAGGGAACAATTTTTCGCGTTATTGCGCGAAATAGAACCGACCCCATTGCTTTAATTCTTTTCTAAACTTATTCATAAAAAATTTAATTCGTGAGAGTAGTAAATTACTCATATTTATGTGAAACATGGATAAATGAAGAGAAGCAATATTGATAATCATTCTTTATTCCTTATGCAATCTTGATCAGAACTATAATATAGTCCTAATCAAGATTAGTAACAAATTACCACTTCACCCTACATGGCCATAGCTTTCACCCTATATGATAATATATTTATTTTTTTGCTATTTGCTTTACGTCGCACCGACACAGATAGGTCTTATGGCGACGTTGGGATAGGAATGGCCTAGGAGTGGGAAGGAAGAGGTCGTGGCCTTAATTGAGGTACAGCCGGAGCATTTGCCTGGTGTGAAAATGGGGAAACAACAGTAAAGCATCTTCAAGGCTGCCGACAGTGGGGTTCGAACACACTATCTCCCGGATGCAAGCTCACAGCTGTGGGCTCCTAACCACACGGCCAACTCGCCCGTTGGTCTTATCATTAAGGGGTTTTGTAGAATATTAGTACGAAGAGGTACTTCTGTCGAAATGAGAAATCCTTATTCTGTCTTCAGCCTCCCCTCACACACGTGATATTGGAATACAATTTCAAGATCGTTATTTTCCGCGAATTTCGCTGCGTTTTCGCACTTTCGCAAAAAAAGTAAATTTCGATTTAAACAGGCCTTGTCGCTTTAATTCACTGTAATTCGCGAAAACAAAATCACTAATTTCTTAACCTGAATCATATGATTCGTTAAGATATTTCAAAATCGTTTCAAAATATTTTTGTCGCGTTTATCGTTATTGCGAAAAAACCACGCTTCTGCACATGGGGTTTTTTATTCATAGAATGTTCAGTCACCCAATTATTCTTCACGATATATCTCTCCATACAATGAACAAAAGACGAAGGTAATGGTGCAGGCTCGGAGAAGGAAGAATACAAATGACCAACTTGTCCCTGAAGGATCCAAAGTGGAGGTGATGGATGAATTTAAATATCTTGGTGTACATCTGAGCAACAAGAATGAGTAAATGGTGGAAATACCGGCAAGAATTCAAGCAGCCAACAGAGCATACTTTGCAGTACTACCACTTTTCAGAAGTAGAGCCAAAATATGTCGTCTTAATGAGATTTTGTTAAAAATATGCCACATATCTTAAAACGCCTGAATATGCATGTATATCTATATATATAAAAGCAAGTCGGGCTGGAGCGATGTATATATAAATATTTAAAAATGAAAAAAGACGTGAATTAATGAGGCACTTCCAGAAATCTCAGAAATTTGAAACTTGGTACGAGGGAAACTGATGACCCCAGGATCCCTAGAAAAATCGGAAATTCTCAAAATTCCCTGAAGGGGGCACGCTGGGGGGGCTCAAATTTTGGGCTCAGTATAAGAACACAGTCGTATAGTATATCCAAAACGATAACCTATAGGTTTCGTGGGCTTAAAAATTTTTGGGAATTTCCTCATTTTTATACCCCATCCCCCCAAATCAAGATGGCGGCACAACCTGCGAGACGAGGTAGACAATTGAAATTTGGTGAAATTATAGCTTTTGAACCCTAACCGACGGGAAAATTCCAAGATGTTCAAATTTTTCGCTTTTTACCCCCAAGGATATCGAAATATGGAGGCAATTTTAATGACTGTGCAGACATTCCTTCTGAGCTATTTTTTGGCTAAACGGTAAGTCGTATCACAAAACGGATGGCACAACGTCCCTTCAATTCGGAGTGATCTACAACTTTGGTCCTGTGACATTTTGTCGTATCTCTCTCCCTTATACGTTAAATTTGGCCGTATTTCTGGATTGTTCGTAAATTTGGTGATTTTTACAAGTATATTTTATTCTTTGACACATTTATAACAATGATAGGATCATCATGTTGTGTGCGCACATTGGCACGATTAAGGGACATATGTGTACCAAATTTCATGATTCTAGCTTATACATAAGTAGGCAAAATGTAATGTAAAATGTTAAAAATGCACCCAAATTTCGCCCTATTCAAAATTTTAACTCAATTTACCCCCTTAATATGGGAGATGCGAGGAAATGGTTTAGAAACACACATGTAGAGCGATAAATGAGGCGTCTGATGGCGCAAACCGTTTCTTAATATCATAAACCGTTTAGGAGATATGAATCTCGAAGTGGAAGTCTGCACTTTCCAACGTGCTCATGCTTATCCGTCATCTATATATATAAAAGCAAGTCGGGCTGGAGCGATGTATATATAAATATTTAAAAATGAAAAAAGACGTGAATTAATGAGGCACTTCCAGAAATCTCAGAAATTTGAAACTTGGTACGAGGGAAACTGATGACCCCAGGATCCCTAGAAAAATCGGAAATTCTCAAAATTCCCTGAAGGGGGCACGCTGGGGGGGCAAAAATTTTGGGCTCAGTATAAGAACACAGTCGTATAGTATATCCAAAACGATAACCTATAGGTTTCGTGGGCTTAAAAATTTTCGGGAATTTCCTCATTTTTATCCCCCATCCCCCCAAATCAAGATGGCGGCACAACCTGCGAGACGAGGTAGACAATTGAAATTTGGTGAAATTATAGCTTTTGAACCCTAACCGACGGGAAAATTCCAAGATGTTCAAATTTTTCACTTTTTACCCCCAACGATATCGAAATATGGAGGCAATTTTAATGACTGTGCAGACATTCCTTCTGAGCTATTTTTTGGCTAAACGGTAAGTCGTATCACAAAACGGATGGCACAACGTCCCTTCAATTCGGAGTGATCTACAACTTTGGTCCTGTGACATTTTGTCGTATCTCTCTCCCTTATACGTTAAATTTGGCCGTATTTCTGGATTGTTCGTAAATTTGGTGATTTTTACAAGTATATTTTATTCTTTGACACACTTATAACAATGATAGGATCATCATGTTGTGTGCGCACATTGGCACGATTAAGGGACATATGTGTACCAAATTTCATGATTCTAGCTTATACATAAGTAGGCAAAATGTAATGTAAAATGTTAAAAATGCACCCAAATTTCACCCTATTCAAAATTTGAACTCAATTTACCCCCTTAATATGGGAGATACGAGGAAATGGTTTAGAAACAAACATGTAGAGCGATAAATGAGGCGTCTGATGGCGCAAACCGTTTCGTAATATCATAAACCGTTTAGGAGATATGAATCTCGAAGTGGAAGTCTGCACTTTCCAACGTGCTCATGCTTATCCGTCATCTATCTATATATATAAAAGCAAGTCGGGCTGGAGCGATGTATATATAAATATTTAAAAATGAAAAAAGACGTGAATTAATGAGGCACTTCCAGAAATCTCAGAAATTTGAAACTTGGTACGAGGGAAACTGATGACCCCAGGATCCCTAGAAAAATCGGAAATTCTCAAAATTCCCTGAAGGGGGCACGCTGGGGGGGCTCAAATTTTGGGCTCAGTATAAGAACACAGTCGTATAGTATATCCAAAACGATAACCTATAGGTTTCGTGGGCTTAAAAATTTTCGGGAATTTCCTCATTTTTATCCCCCATCCCCCCAAATCAAGATGGCGGCACAACCTGCGAGACGAGGTAGACAATTGAAATTTGGTGAAATTATAGCTTTTGAACCCTAACCGACGGGAAAATTCCAAGATGTTCAAATTTTTCACTTTTTACCCCCAAGGATATCGAAATATGGAGGCAATTTTAATGACTGTGCAGACATTCCTTCTGAGCTATTTTTTGGCTAAACGGTAAGTCGTATCACAAAACGGATGGCACAACGTCCCTTCAATTCGGAGTGATCTACAACTTTGGTCCTGTGACATTTTGTCGTATCTCTCTCCCTTATACGTTAAATTTGGCCGTATTTCTGGATTGTTCGTAAATTTGGTGATTTTAACAAGTATATTTTATTCTTTGACACACTTATAACAATGATAGGATCATCATGTTGTGTGCGCACATTGGCACGATTAAGGGACATATGTGTACCAAATTTCATGATTCTAGCTTATACATAAGTAGGCAAAATGTAATGTAAAATGTTAAAAATGCACCCAAATTTCACCCTATTCAAAATTTGAACTCAATTTACCCCCTTAATATGGGAGATACGAGGAAATGGTTTAGAAACAAACATGTAGAGCGATAAATGAGGCGTCTGATGGCGCAAACCGTTTCGTAATATCATAAACCGTTTAGGAGATATGAATCTCGAAGTGGAAGTCTGCACTTTCCAACGTGCTCATGCTTATCCGTCATCTATCTATCTATATATATAAAAGCAAGTCGGGCTGGAGCGATGTATATATAAATATTTAAAAATGAAAAAAGACGTGAATTAATGAGGCACTTCCAGAAATCTCAGAAATTTGAAACTTGGTACGAGGGAAACTGATGACCCCAGGATCCCTAGAAAAATCGGAAATTCTCAAAATTCCCTGAAGGGGGCACGCTGGGGGGGCAAAAATTTTGGGCTCAGTATAAGAACACAGTCGTATAGTATATCCAAAACGATAACCTATAGGTTTCGTGGGCTTAAAAATTTTTGGGAATTTCCTCATTTTTATCCCCCATCCCCCCAAATCAAGATGGCGGCACAACCTGCGAGACGAGGTAGACAATTGAAATTTGGTGAAATTATAGCTTTTGAACCCTAACCGACGGGAAAATTCCAAGATGTTCAAATTTTTCACTTTTTACCCCCAAGGATATCGAAATATGGAGGCAATTTTAATGACTGTGCAGACATTCCTTCTGAGCTATTTTTTGGCTAAACGGTAAGTCGTATCACAAAACGGATGGCACAACGTCCCTTCAATTCGGAGTGATCTACAACTTTGGTCCTGTGACATTTTGTCGTATCTCTCTCCCTTATACGTTAAATTTGGCCGTATTTCTGGATTGTTCGTAAATTTGGTGATTTTTACAAGTATATTTTATTCTTTGACACACTTATAACAATGATAGGATCATCACGTTGTGTGCGCACATTGGCACAATTAAGGGACATATGTGTACCAAATTTCATGATTCTAGCTTATACATAAGTAGGCAAAATGTAATGTAAAATGTTAAAAATGCACCCAAATTTCGCCCTATTCAAAATTTTAACTCAATTTACCCCCTTAATATGGGAGATGCGAGGAAATGGTTTAGAAACACACATGTAGAGCGATAAATGAGGCGTCTGATGGCGCAAACCGTTTCTTAATATCATAAACCGTTTAGGAGATATGAATCTCGAAGTGGAAGTCTGCACTTTCCAACGTGCTCATGCTTATCCGTCATCTATATATATAAAAGCAAGTCGGGCTGGAGCGATGTATATATAAATATTTAAAAATGAAAAAAGACGTGAATTAATGAGGCACTTCCAGAAATCTCAGATTTTGAAACTTGGTACGAGGGAAACTGATGACCCCAGGATCCCTAGAAAAATCGGAAATTCTCAAAATTCCCTGAAGGGGGCACGCTGGGGGGGCTCAAATTTTGGGCTCAGTATAAGAACACAGTCGTATAGTATATCCAAAACGATAACCTATAGGTTTCGTGGGCTTAAAAATTTTCGGGAATTTCCTCATTTTTATCCCCCATCCCCCCAAATCAAGATGGCGGCACAACCTGCGAGACGAGGTAGACAATTGAAATTTGGTGAAATTATAGCTTTTGAACCCTAACCGACGGGAAAATTCCAAGATGTTCAAATTTTTCACTTTTTACCCCCAAGGATATCGAAATATGGAGGCAATTTTAATGACTGTGCAGACATTCCTTCTGAGCTATTTTTTGGCTAAACGGTAAGTCGTATCACAAAACGGATGGCACAACGTCCCTTCAATTCGGAGTGATCTACAACTTTGGTCCTGTGACATTTTGTCGTATCTCTCTCCCTTATACGTTAAATTTGGCCGTATTTCTGGATTGTTCGTAAATTTGGTGATTTTTACAAGTATATTTTATTCTTTGACACACTTATAACAATGATAGGATCATCACGTTGTGTGCGCACATTGGCACAATTAAGGGACATATGTGTACCAAATTTCATGATTCTAGCTTATACATAAGTAGGCAAAATGTAATGTAAAATGTTAAAAATGCACCCAAATTTCGCCCTATTCAAAATTTTAACTCAATTTACCCCCTTAATATGGGAGATGCGAGGAAATGGTTTAGAAACACACATGTAGAGCGATAAATGAGGCGTCTGATGGCGCAAACCGTTTCTTAATATCATAAACCGTTTAGGAGATATGAATCTCGAAGTGGAAGTCTGCACTTTCCAACGTGCTCATGCTTATCCGTCATCTATATATATAAAAGCAAGTCGGGCTGGAGCGATGTATATATAAATATTTAAAAATGAAAAAAGACGTGAATTAATGAGGCACTTCCAGAAATCTCAGAAATTTGAAACTTGGTACGAGGGAAACTGATGACCCCAGGATCCCTAGAAAAATCGGAAATTCTCAAAATTCCCTGAAGGGGGCACGCTGGGGGGGCTCAAATTTTGGGCTCAGTATAAGAACACAGTCGTATAGTATATCCAAAACGATAACCTATAGGTTTCGTGGGCTTAAAAATTTTCGGGAATTTCCTCATTTTTATCCCCCATCCCCCCAAATCAAGATGGCGGCACAACCTGCGAGACGAGGTAGACAATTGAAATTTGGTGAAATTATAGCTTTTGAACCCTAACCGACGGGAAAATTCCAAGATGTTCAAATTTTTCACTTTTTACCCCCAAGGATATCGAAATATGGAGGCAATTTTAATGACTGTGCAGACATTCCTTCTGAGCTATTTTTTGGCTAAACGGTAAGTCGTATCACAAAACGGATGGCACAACGTCCCTTCAATTCGGAGTGATCTACAACTTTGGTCCTGTGACATTTTGTCGTATCTCTCTCCCTTATACGTTAAATTTGGCCGTATTTCTGGATTGTTCGTAAATTTGGTGATTTTTACAAGTATATTTTATTCTTTGACACACTTATAACAATGATAGGATCATCATGTTGTGTGCGCACATTGGCACGATGAAGGGACATATGTGTACCAAATTTCATGATTCTAGCTTATACATAAGTAGGCAAAATGTAATGTAAAATGTTAAAAATGCACCCAAATTTCACCCTATTCAAAATTTGAACTCAATTTACCCCCTTAATATGGGAGATACGAGGAAATGGTTTAGAAACAAACATGTAGAGCGATAAATGAGGCGTCTGATGGCGCAAACCGTTTCGTAATATCTTAAACCGTTTAGGAGATATGAATCTCGAAGTGGAAGTCTGCACTTTCCAACGTGCTCATGCTTATCCGTCATCTATATATATAAAAGCAAGTCGGGCTGGAGCGATGTATATATAAATATTTAAAAATGAAAAAAGACGTGAATTAATGAGGCACTTCCAGAAATCTCAGAAATTTGAAACTTGGTACGAGGGAAACTGATGACCCCAGGATCCCTAGAAAAATCGGAAATTCTCAAAATTCCCTGAAGGGGGCACGCTGGGGGGGCTCAAATTTTGGGCTCAGTATAAGAACACAGTCGTATAGTATATCCAAAACGATAACCTATAGGTTTCGTGGGCTTAAAAATTTTCGGGAATTTCCTCATTTTTATCCCCCATCCCCCAAATCAAGATGGCGGCACAACCTGCGAGACGAGGTAGACAATTGAAATTTGGTGAAATTATAGCTTTTGAACCCTAACCGACGGGAAAATTCCAAGATGTTCAAATTTTTCACTTTTTACCCCCAAGGATATCGAAATATGGAGGCAATTTTAATGACTGTGCAGACATTCCTTCTGAGCTATTTTTTGGCTAAACGGTAAGTCGTATCACAAAACGGATGGCACAACGTCCCTTCAACTCGGAGTGATCTACAACTTTGGTCCTGTGACATTTTGTCGTATCTCTCTCCCTTATACGTTAAATTTGGCCGTATTTCTGGATTGTTCGTAAATTTGGTGATTTTTACAAGTATATTTTATTCTTTGACACACTTATAACAATGATAGGATCATCACGTTGTGTGCGCACATTGGCACAATTAAGGGACATATGTGTACCAAATTTCATGATTCTAGCTTATACATAAGTAGGCAAAATGTAATGTAAAATGTTAAAAATGCACCCAAATTTCGCCCTATTCAAAATTTTAACTCAATTACCCCCTTAATATGGGAGATACGAGGAAATGGTTTAGACACAAACATGTAGAGCGATAAATGAGGCGTCTGATGGCGCAAACCGTTTCTTAATATCATAAACCGTTTAGGAGATATGAATCTCGAAGTGGATGTCTGCACTTTTCAACGTGCTCATGCTTATCCGTCATCTATATAAATAAAATCGTAACGACCGTGTGTCTGTACATTGATTATTTTGGCGAAATTTCGGTACAGTTATCCGTTTCAGGTGTAATAATGACCATCTGCATCATTTTTAGCTTTGGTGTCTGTTTGTCTGTTTGTTTGTCTGTTTGTCTGTTTGTCTGTCCTTCTATAACTTGAAAACTACTGGATATATTTCCACCAAACTTCATATTTAGAATCCACCTGTCCTTGGGTAGGTTTTAGCGCAAATATCGTTTCTAAATCCCTGAACTGAGTGGGGATATTTACGAAACCGAAACCGTGATTTTGCACTCCCTCAAAGTATACACAACCGAACTTAATGGAAATCAACCTGCCTTAATGAAAATTAATTTTTAAACCTTTTTTTCTCATGTGCTTCATTTCGATAACAGGATTTAGTAAGGGAGATATCATTAACGGACCGGTTTTCGGTACAAATCCCAGCGGACTTAACGCAAGAGCGGGTGTGTGTAAAGCGTACTTCTTACAACTTGAAAACTAACAAGATATTTGAACCAAATTTTATATATAGCATCCATCTGTCCAAGGGTAGGTTTCCTTGGTGTCTGTTAGTTAGTTTGTTTGTTTGTTTGGTCTGTTTGCCTTTCTCTAACTTGAAAACTACTGGATATATTTCCACCAAACTTCATATTTAGAATCCACCTATCCTTTGGGGAGGTTTTAGGGCAAATATTGTTTCTAAATCCCTGAACTAATTGGGGGTTTATACGAAACCAAACCGTGATTTTGCACTCCCTCAAAATACACACAACCAAACTTAATGGAAATCTACCTGCCTTAATGGAAATTAATTTCTAAACCTTTTCTTCTCATGTGCATCATTTCAATCACTTACAGGAAAGATAGTATGATCAAACTCTACACGAACATTGGCCCACCCAGTACCCATATGTGAGCCAAATGCTATGTCACATAATTATCCGAAAAGTAATGCAATGTAAGATAATCTTACACAAATTTCAACCTATTGAACGTTTCTGATTCAATCTGACCCATGAATAGATTAGATGCGAGAAAATATCATAGGACCAGCCATTTAGATCGCTAAATACTGCGCCTTACGGTACAGTCCTTTGTCGATATGACGTACCGTTTAGCAGCAGTTAATCTGTAAATGAAGGTCTGCAATATTGTAGACATTCATATACTTTCGTATGTCCATCTGTATATATTCATTGATGTCGATTTGTAGCGATCGAGAAAGGATGTGTCTGCTATTGTAATCAGTACTCCCTACACCGACTTTGACTGCTGGCAGTAGGAATGGGGTCCTTCTCCAACTCCTGTGTAACTGGCATTAGTAAGGAGGCCTACCATTTTCATGAATAATTCACTTTTCGATTTGTCTTGCAGAAGGCAAGGGATCATGCAGTTTTGTTCGAAAGTCCCCTACTCTATTGTGTTTGGCTCTAGGCCAGGGTGCCCGCCATTATAAACAAATGTTCCAATCTAAAATTTGACTAGCATTAGGCATAGTGGCCTGCTATTTTCATGGAAACTCACTAATTCCGTGTGACTGGCAGTAAGCTGGCTAGCAGCAGTAAAAAGGGACTGTCATTATAATGATAACTGCACAACTCAATTTTGACTGGTGGTAGGGATGTTGCCTGGTATTATAATAAAAACTCCTCAACTGTAACCTGTCTGAAAGTAGGAAATGGGTCTGCCATTGTAACTAAAACTCCCCAAATCGATTGTGACCGCGCAGTAGGCATTGGGGCCTGCAATTATAATGTAAACTTGCCAACTCGATTGTGAATGGCACTAGGCAAGTGAGCCTGGCGTTATCATCACAACTCCGCAACCCTCACTTTACATTGGAAACAACGTATGTGGACCTCCCCATGCTATTTCTCGGATAAGGCTAAGAGACATGCAATTTTAAAACAATCTCATTTGCTGCACGCACAGTATTTACGTCGATATCCGTATACAATGTAGAATACCGTAGCGAAGCACGGGTACATTTGCTAGTGCCCAATAAAATCTGTTTCATTTTGATTATTGATTGGCTGAAAATATAAGACTGCATGATATGATGTTGAGGATAAAATATGACTTGTCACAGAAATCTTCCGCCCCCTATCTCTCCATATAGCGTTGGTGTTAGGAAAAGCCTCCAGCCATAAAATTAGTCAATATTCAAATAACGTGTTGACCGCAGGTAATAGGGAAAAGAAGGAGAAAAGATGAGGAACTGTTACACTTGAATATTTTGACAGCCCACATTTTGTTTTCTGCACGTAATTGACCGCATTAAGTAGGGTGAATACTCTTTAATCACTCAGTAACCTATGTGTGTAGTTCCTAGAAGTATTGTAGAGAAGTGATGACAGGTCCACGCCTAGTGTCCTCCGGGTTAAGAGTACCGCTACGTTTTCAATGAAGAGAGATCATATTCTCAGTACATAAATTTCATTTGTTAGCAGCTGGAGTGGAGGTTGAAGGTCATGTGTGGGCCACATGCAGACTGCGAGGAAATGGAATTACGTGTCTTTAGCTTGCGGATCCGGTCTTCTGTGCCAATATATAGCGTGTTGGCCAGTAATTCCTGGGATGCGATGTCTTGTTTCACCGAGGTAAAGGTCAGACTTCATTTGGACCACTCCTGTGAACTTACAAGAACGTTAAGGGTCAGTCGGCACTTTCTTCTTCCTTCTCCTCTCCATCCTCTTCTCCTTGAAATGAAATGCTCCCCAGCCAATTGAAGCGGCCGTGAAATTATTTTCTCGCATGCTACCGAATTTTTATTGCTTCTATGATATACCGGTACCTTGTTTCAAATGGAACAATCCATTTAAGTCTTTAAATTGCTTCCTGATTTATAAGATAGTCCACGGACAAATTGGATGATTTGCGGTCTCTTTCGTTAGAGGGTAAAATAGGAGTTCCACTAGGGATAATGATTGGACCCCCGTTATTTACATTGTATGTGACAAGAATGGAAGGTGTTCTGAAACTAACTGAAATACTTAGAAGCAGTGCTGGCATATAAGAGAATGCCGGCGGTTTAAGCGTTTAGTATTGAATTATTAAGTACTTTCAGAATATAATTTGACGACTCTTCCGATCCCAGAGTTGTGGATCCTCTATTGGCTTCATACTGCTTCCTACCATCGGAGGTATAGTGCTGATTGTCCCAGAAACACTCAACTCCTTAGAATTAGGTTTTCGAGGTCATTCACAGCTTTCCATTTCTTTCCCTCCAAAAGGCCGGATATGTTATTTTGCCTGTTTCGATTACAGTTACGAAAAAATTATTATTTCATTAAACTTACTCTTACAACAAGAATCACCACATGAGATTTCTTCACATCTATCAAGAGCAGTCACGGAAAAACGTAAACAGAAATTTTAAGTATGGAATATTTTCATTACTTCAAATACAAAATAGACGACTGTTTCAAAGTTTAGCTTGTAAGAGATAAGAAACGGGACTTTCCCGCGTCTGATTTATATGAACCGGGCGAGTTGGCAGTGCGGTTATGAGCGCGCAGCTGTGAGCTCGCATCCGGGAGATAGTGGGTTCGAACCTCACTATCGGCAGCCCTGAGGATGGTTTTTCCGTGGTTTCCCATTTTCACACCAGCTGTACCTTAATTAAAGTCACGGCTGCTTACTTCCGATTCCTAGGCCTTTCCTGTCCCATCGTCGCCATAAAACCTATGTGTGTCGGTGCAACGTAAAGCAACTAGCTAGTAGTAGCGATTTTTATGAAAATAATAGTGCGTACAATGAGGTAAAAGTAACATTCATGAAGTATGTTGTTTCGCAACTCTTTCTATCTCGAGTGATTGAAGGAAAACATTGAACTCCTTCCAGTAATATACGTACAACTTCATTGTTCAGTCTCCAAGTCCCTGTGAATTTATTAAATGCCGCCAAAAGCCTCTAATTGTAACCACCAAAGTCAGGTTATGGGTACAGCTTCAATAATCGAGTTCATTCCTAATTTAGCATTTCTCTCTTCAATCCGAGAACACTTCTACAATTGTTCCTCACCGAGCTTGATAGCTGCAGTCGCTTAAGTGCGGCCAGTATTCAGTAATCGGGAGATAGTGAGTTCGAGCCCCACTGTCGGCAGCCCTGAAGGTGGTTTTCCGTGCTTTCCCATTTTCACACCAGGCAAATGCCGGGGCTGTACCTTAATTAAGGCCACGGCCGTTTCCTTCCAATCCCCAGGCCTTTCCTATCCCATCGTCGCCATAAGACATATCTGTGTCGGTGCGACGTAAAGCAGAAAGGAAACAGCTATTGTTCCTCCTGTTTGTACCAGCAATCATTCTCGCTACTTTCAGTGTCTGTTACTTCTTAGTTATGAATAAGATACCCTGAGTCCACCCAGCTTTCACTCCCGTAAAGCAAAGTTGCTCTAAAAAGAACAGACCTGTACAGATAGTTTCGTTCGGTAGCTGACTTCCTTCTTATAGAATACTACTCATCGCAACTGTATGAGTTCACGTCATTATCTTTACTGCACTTTAATTCAATCTCACTTACTATACTACCATCCTGGGAGAATACATATCCTAAATACTTGAAAAGATCTACCTGTTCCAGCTTTGTATCCAAAATCTGAAAATCAATTCTCTCTTTTTTTTTTTTTGCCTACCAACATATACCAGGAGGTACACCTCAACGCCGCGCATTCAAAACTAGCGCCTAAATGAACTCCCCTATTGATAAAACAGTGAAACTGAAACCACACCAACTTGGAACTTTAATCAGAAGATGTCACCACTAAAATATTATGTAATTTTGTTATTGTGAAGTTTCCTAAACTGACTGAATTTCTCCTAGTTTTGTTAGCTATACATCAAGAAGTTTGGACATTTCTCCACAGATGACATTACCAAAAAACTATGATCATGCACCCTGGTACAATGTGTAAGAAATTATAATTTAAAGAAGTTTTGTATTTCTAGGTTTCGGTAACTGATTGATGTTCACTTATTTGTGGGTTGGCAATATTTCCTTTTCTTTCCGCCAGTTTTAAATCTACCAATCAATAATTTCTGTAATTAATTTTCAACCTATCACAGGCTTCTCCTTCGATTCTGAGTGTAACTTTGAAATTGACCAATAAAATTAGGAGTGTGTCCTGATTAATCGTGAATGATCTCGAACCTCCCCTGAGAGTTTATAAACTGCGGCTTTTCACGTTTCTTGGCCAATTGATAGTCATCTTACTGAGTGTGTGTTTCAAAGCAGGAGGCGGGCGGCCTCTTTCATCGGTCAGCAGAACATCTACAAGGTAATGGCCACATAACTTCTTTCTTTCCTGCTACCTCCGCAGTTTAACCCGAGGGAAAGGTCCGAATCTTTAACTATGTAACCTAACTTTCTAAAATGTAACTTTCCTTTTTGCTAATGTAAAATCTTCGAAAGTCTTTAACTATAAATCGGGGATAGAGAGTGATGTACCCTCTCGAGCTCCCCTTCAACTTGGTTTGGTGTGACTACGTTTTTCTTTAACTGTTTTTCCTTCTGTAATGTGAATGTAATTGCTACATGAGTCACCTCAGTAGTTTGGGAATAGCCCCTGTTTCATCGGCCTGGAGTCCCTTAAGTTTTTTTTTTTTGTGTGTGTTCATATCTAGGAGTGCAAGTATACGCCTGCATTCATTTTGTGTTCGGGCCATTAATTTAACCTGTTAGTCTTATTCCACGAAGGGCCAGTAGGTTGGGTATTTAATACCCCTGTAAAAATTAGTTCCATTTGTAAAGGGTGGATTGAGAGGCTCGAGATTGATGTAATGTTGCCTTGAGTAGGTAGTATGGAACCGAGAGCCTGTTAGCTCTTTTTCAAGTTTTGTAATTGTAAAGAGTGCTAGATATTGTAATTTTAGGAGCAAGTGATCCATGAATTAGGGGATTTCTACCCTTGAATTAATTTGTGCTCTTTTGTAAATTTGAGCTAGGAGCTCAGAAATAGTAAAGCGAGGGGCGTGAAGCCCAGGATTTGTGAAATCACTAAATTTCGGATTTTCGTTGTCTTGTTTAAAGTTTGTCATTGTACCTGATCTTTCATTGTTATGAAAAATTGTTAAGTTTGAAGTTCTAAAAGAAATATAAACTTTGTTAAAGTTTTAAATCAATTCATGATATTGTAGATAGACCCATTCACTCGGGCACCTCCTCTAACCTCTTTCTGCTTCACGGGTACCCCCGTAACAATACTCATTGCACTTATTTTCATGTTCCAAGATATTAGGCTGCAGTTTTTCAACACAATCTGCCATTACGACGAAATCGTCAACATAGGCGAAACCGCTTATTACATTTCCACCGAGCTGAATCCTTCACTGCCACTTTATACCTTTCAATAGATGATTCATGTAAACTATGAACATCAAAGGTGAATGATTACAGCCTTCTCTAACACTTGTAAGTGCCTTATTAGAACATTATTATTATTATTATTATTATTATTATTATTATTATTATTATTATTATTATTATTATTATTATTATTATTATTATTATTATTATTATTATTATTATTATTACGTTACTGGGTCAGTCTTGTGGTAGTGGCCAGTGTAAGTAGGTGCCATACCAGGAGGCCCGGATTCGATTCCCGGCTCTGCCTCTAAATTTGAAAAGTGTTACGACGGCTCAGCCTCGAGAGGTGAACTGAGTAGATGGGAGGGGGTTTCAAGTCCCAAATCAGCCATCCTGGAAGTGGCATTCCGTGGCTTCCCACTTCCTTCCCTCTTCTTGGTCCATCCCTTCCGAACTTCCCAATCCCACAATGTCCCTTTTCAGCATAGCAGGTTAGGTTGCCTGAACGAGGTACTGGTCCTTTTCCCGACCAAAAGTCTCACGTTCAAGGACACTGTCCTCGAGGTGATAGAGATGGGATCCCTAGCTGAGTACTGGAGGGTAAATGGATGGTTTTCAGAGACGCCGAGGTGCCAGAATTTTGTACCACAGGAGTTCTTATACGTACCAGTAAATCTACCGACATGAGGCTGACGTATTTGAGCAGCTTCAAAGATTGAACCTGTCAAGTTGGGCTCAGAAGACCAGCACACTAACTCAGCCCGGGGTTGAAAGACGAAGAAATTATCCGTTTATGGAAGGAGGTAAATTAAAGAAGATCTTAAATTATTTCCAAACGTTATGCCACTGGCAAATGTAAAAGGTAGATATTAAAAATTTCCACCAAATTGACTTGATTCTAATTAAATTTCACGTTCACTCCTTATAGGGGCTCCAATTGGCCATCTGCTTACGGCCCTGCTAACCTTAATTCCATTACAGGGAACTCATCTAGCAAATTCTGCATGGAGAACTCAATTGGAGTTGTGGGATGATAACCGGCAGTTACATGCCAAAGTAAATCATGGCCATCTATTACTCGACCGCCTTTTAACTAGATGGGATATGGCGTGGTGCCGCAACATGAAGGCGCCATTTTAACTCCAATATATGTAAATGCTGTTTGTAAGGACGGAATCTATGATTAAGTCTCAAATGTTCATTGAACCTATGATGCAGTATAATATTGAAGCCCGCCGACATTGCGCATGCGTGCTTTGGGGAGTAAGCAGGACTAGAATGCATTATAAGGAGGGACTCCTTCATCACCTCCCCGTAGAGAACGCTCATTATATTCAGGAAAACTTTTACCAAGAGCATATTGCTTAGCCTGAAGCAACGCTTTCCGTATTACCAATGCACCGTCCAATTTACTGCGCACGAGGCTAAATGCGGCTTAGAGGATAACTTCTTTAATACCTGATATTAATTAAAATAGAGAATTGTGGAACGAGAGACAAGTTCTAATGAACATGTCGGCAACGTTCGAGGTGCATATTTTCTCACGGACCACCAGGCGTGGTGAAGCTTGTACAGCAGAAGTCACACATGGATTCCTAGTATCGACACTGTGTGTTTCTAAGGACTGCCCATATCCCGGAGGTCCTCAATATTTTAGGATGGTGAACACCTCTCATACGCTAGCACCGTGAAACTGAACCTCTTCTGTCTATACTACTAAGAAAAATGAGACCGACTGTTTGTTTGTTTGTTTGTTTGTTTGTTTGTTTGTTTGTTTGTTTGTTTGTTTGTTTGTTTGTTTGTTTGTTTGTTTGTTTGTTTGTTTGTTTGTTTGTTTGTTTGTTTGTTTGTTTGTTTGTTTGTTTGTTTGTTTGTTTGTTTGTTTGTTTGTTTGTTTGTTCGTTCGTTCGTTCGTTCGTTCGTTCGTTCGTTCGTTCGTTCGTTCGTTCGTTCGTTCGTTCGTTCGTTCGTTCGTTCGTTCGTTCGTTCGTTCGTTCGTTCGTTCGTTCGTTCGTTCGTTCGTTCGTTCGTTCGTTCGTTCGTTCGTTCGTTCGTTCGTTCGTTCGTTCGTTCGTTCGTTCGTTCGTTCGTTCGTTCGTTCGTTCGTTCGTTCGTTCGTTCGTTCGTTCGTTCGTTCGTTCGTTCGTTCGTTCGTTCGTTCGTTCGTTCGTTCGTTCGTTCGTTCGTTCGTTCGTTCGTTCGTTCGTTCGTTCGTTCGTTCGTTCGTTCGTTCGTTCGTTCGTTCGTTCGTTCGTTCGTTCGTTCGTTCGTTCGTTCGTTCGTTCGTTCGTTCGTTCGTTCGTTCGTTCGTTCGTTCGTTCGTTCGTTCGTTCGTTCGTTCGTTCGTTCGTTCGTTCGTTCGTTCGTTCGTTCGTTCGTTCGTTCGTTCGTTCGTTCGTTCGTTCGTTCGTTCGTTCGTTCGTTCGTTCGTTCGTTCGTTCGTTCGTTCGTTCGTTCGTTCGTTCGTTCGTTCGTTCGTTCGTTCGTTCGTTCGTTCGTTCGTTCGTTCGTTCGTTCGTTCGTTCGTTCGTTCGTTCGTTCGTTCGTTCGTTCGTTCGTTCGTTCGTTCGTTCGTTCGTTCGTTCGTTCGTTCGTTCGTTCGTTCGTTCGTTCGTTCGTTCGTTCGTTCGTTCGTTCGTTCGTTCGTTCGTTCGTTCGTTCGTTCGTTCGTTCGTTCGTTCGTTCGTTCGTTCGTTTGATGTTTCTTTACCTGCCTGGTTGTGTGTTTGTTTTAATGTGAAAAATATTTCTTGGCAGTCCCCATAATATAAAAAACGTAAAATTAAGACATTTCCTCAATTGTATTGGAAGTTGAAAGTCTAAAGGGCCAAAAGAGGTTTTAAATTGTCAGTCTTGGATAGCTCTATCGCCGGCCCCATGCCTGCCTCTTACCCAGAGGCCCCGGGATCAATTGCCGGACAGATCAGGGATTTTTACCTGCATCTAAGGGCTGGTTCGATTTCCACTCAGCCTACATGATTACAGTTGAGGAGCTATCTGACGGTGAGTTGGCAGCCCTGGTCTAGAAAGCCAAGAATAACGGCCGAGAGGATCCGTTGTGCTGACCACACGACACCTCATGATCTTCAGGTCTTCGGGCTGAGCAGCGGTCGCTTGGTAGGCCAGCGACCTTAGGGGCTGTTGCGCCATGGAGTTCGGTTTTTGGATAGCTCCATCAAACTAAAAATAATCAAATTTAGAAAATCACTTCCGGCCTAAATGCAGTTCCAGAAAAACTGCCCAAAATCGCTTATTTCTTTACTAGTTTTCTTTCTGATTGAAATCCCAGCCAAATTTACATAATCCTTTCTGTACTTTGTTCTTTGGTTCAGTATCCACAGGCTTTTCCTGATTTTTTTTTTAAATGTCCATACCGACTGTAGTTATACGGGCTTTAATGAAACTCTGCACTGAATCACATTAGCGCTCGTAGTGGTAGAAAAATGCAAACTGCTAATCTAATTGACCGGATACCGATGATTAAAGTAAAGGATTGTAATTTTTAGGAAAAAATAAAGAATATATTAACATGTCTTATTTACGTCAAAATAGTAGCTCATATCCCTAGGATGTCTTTAACATTGAGTTGCTTGCCTGAAGGATTGTGGATTTTTCTGTCTTTTTGCTTTTTGTTTGTTTGTTTGTTTGTTTCGGATAGGCTCGAATACTACTGGGCCAATTGAGCTGAAATTTAGTAAGGATATAGCTAGAAATCTCAAGTCACGCAATAGATACTGATTATGGATGAAAATCTATCATGGAGAATTCAGGTGGAAACTATCTGAAATAAAATTACCCCTGTGATTGAGATATAAATTCTCTCGTCGGTTGTTGACGGGTATTTACTATGCTCTCATTGAAAGCCACATCTCTTATATGGCCCATGTCTCGGTCGCTGAAATAAAGAATTATTTGGAAACGTAGAGGTTCTTAGGAATAGAGCACTAAAAATAATTTCCAAGCTACCCATTGTAACACCGACAAAAGATTTGTATAAGCAGTGTAATTTATTATCACTTCCAAATCTCCGCCCAAACACTTCTCTAATTATGATCTATACGGTTCAAACTAAATTCGTCCGCTCAAACACATCAATAATTACACAGGCTACCCGGCGAGTTCGCCGTGCGGTTAGGGGCGCGCAGCTATGAGCTTGCATGCGAAAGATAGTGGGTTCGAACCCCACTGTCGCAGCACTGAATATGGTTTTCCGTAGCTTCTGATTTTCACACCAGGCAAATGCTGGGGCTGTACCTTAATTAATGCCACAGCCACTTCCTTCCCACTTCTAGGCCTTTCCTATCCCATCGTCGCCATAAGAACTATCTGTGTCGGTGCGTCGTAGAGCAAATTTTAAAAAAATCACAGATTAATGATTTGTAACATTCACTACGGTCAGGTTCATTCTATTAGTTTTGGTCGAAATTCAATATGGCATTTTTCTATAACTATGTATAACACGTGACGGAAATCAGAGTGCAAATGTCTGCTTGGATGAAGAAAGACTAATGGCCATTGCTCACGGTAAAATGTTCCGTAAAATTTGTTGTACAATTAATTTTATAAAAATTTGGTGAAAACAAGTTGTGTTGCTCACGGTAAAATTATTTTATAAAATCCGTGGAAGCATCAGGATGGCCATCTATTAACTCACTTCTGAACTAAGATTTGTCTGTGCTGCCATCTATCGATAAACTTTTAAACCAAGAATCAGCTGTTGAACTTACAGTGTATTTGAGAGTATGGCCCCAACAAACAAAGCAAAACTTTCTGCTTTAGCTGCAATTATATATTGTATAGTGGTAAAAATGGAAGAAAATAAATGCCAGGAAATGCTGGACTCAGGATTGGGTCAAAAGAAGAGAAGAAGGTGGAGGATTGCTGTCCTTGGTCGAAA
The DNA here is from genome assembly GCF_040414725.1 of Anabrus simplex. Taxonomy (NCBI): domain Eukaryota; kingdom Metazoa; phylum Arthropoda; class Insecta; order Orthoptera; family Tettigoniidae; genus Anabrus; species Anabrus simplex. The sequence goes on along the minus strand of NC_090275.1, from coordinate 97,494,909 downwards.
ATTAGTTGAGGTTCATATTGGAATTCGGCGATTGTGTTTTCTGCCTCTCTTCCTGCATTTCTGTTGTGATAAAATGGCGTTTTAACTTCGTACAAACAGGGATATTTCTGGTATTCGTCCAGTAAAACACTAACAGCTTCCTCAGTCCACCCGGATCCTGCCATTTTAGAAAGAAGTGTTTGTTTACAATCGAGCTTCACAATCTTCTCACGACGTAGCGCCAGCATCATCGTGATGTCAGCTTCGCTGATTGGCTCGTTTCGTAAAATTAATTTCACGGAATAGAACATGTCCTATTTTATGAAAAGTTTTATCAAAGGTTTTATAAAAATTGAATTTGACCGTGAGCAACAGAAATTTTATAAAATTGAATTATTGTACAATAAATTCGACAGAAAATTTTACCGCGAGCAACAGGCATTACACAAGTGAAACAGTTCAAATACTTGGGAAGTCTCATCTCGTCAGATGTAAAAATGATGTCCGCTCTCGTACTGCACAGGCCAAAGAAGCCTTGAATAAGAAGATAAATCTACTAACATCAAAGGCTACTTCATTTTCATTGAGGAAACATTTTACTATAAGTATTACAACCTACGCCTCAGGAACGTGGACTCTGTTGAAGACGGACCAGGCAAGAATAAGAGCTTTTGGAATGTGGTTTTGGCGTCGAATCCTAGGAATAACATGGAGAAGTAAAGTAACAAATGATGAAGTTTTCAATAGAGTGGAAGAGAAACGCTCAATTTTGCCAACTATTGAAAATTGACGGAACACGTGAGTTGGTCATCCATTGCGTCATTCATCCTGCTGCATCTCATAGATCGAAGAAAAAGTGGAAGGGAGACCAAGAACAGAATTTCTAGATGACATAAATCAAGGTGCCCCTACCAGCTAATTAAACACCTGGCTCAAGAACAGAAGTCATTGGGAGAAGATCATGCTGCCCACCAACCTTCGGGTTGAGGAGACAAAGTTGCTTTACGTCGCACCGACACAGATAGGTCTTATGGTGATAATGGGACAGGAAAGGGCTAGGAGTGGGAAGGAAGCGGCCGTGGCCTTAATTAAGGTACAGCCCCAGCATTTGCCTGGTGTGAAAATGGGAAAACATGGAAAACCATTTTCAGGGCTGCTGACAGTGGGGTTAGAACCTACTATATCCCGAATACTGGATACTGGCCGCACTTAAGCGACTGCAGCTATCGAGCTCGGTGTGAGGAGACAAAGAAGAAGTATAAAAGAAAATATAAAAACTTAACCAACTTTATCTACTTTTAAGGATATTGTACCTAACTACTTAAAGGTAGTATGGTAAATATGTTTATGAATCATTGTGCTATATTATCTTTTACATCATGCTACATTATATATTTACTATATTTTATTTTGTAATTACATTGTGAGTATTGTCGCCATTGTAATTTATCGGTATTGCACCAGGTGGCTATACTGAAATAAAAAATATGTATATGCAGTCGAAATAGGTTATAACGTCTCCGAAGGGACCAACATTCAACGGTCCTTATAGCCGACAGTCGCACAAACCGGTTTTATTTTTGTTGCTAAAGATCTCTAAGTACACTTACATGGTTAAATAACATAATATCATATATATTATTTCAGTAGTACAGATCCATTTTGCCGCGCTCACAAGTAACCGATCTTGACACTTGATCATTCAAAAGAAGGAGAGTAGACATTAGCACTGACGAATTACATTCTCACTTCATGTATCGATAATTTATTTTTACAATGAGTTCAAAAGTTGTACGAAGTGTGCGATTTGTAAATACTGTTGCTGTAGGAAAATGCGCGTCATCATTACTCTCCACTTCACATTTTGACCGCTGGGGCTCCTGTTTTATGTCATTATAACATGCTTTAATTTTCAGTTAAGGAAAGAATGATAGTAGAACCAAAAATTACTTCCGAAACATTCGTCAGCATAATAATGCACTTGCATTCGCTTCCGTTCATGTGGACACCATAAATGTTAATAAATCAAAGATGACGTTAAGTGGTAAGTAAGACTGTCTAATATTGTACATATTTGTGTATTCGTTAGTTCACTAGGGGGCTACTCCAAAATATACTTTATGAACGTGCGAGAGTTATCTCACGGGTCCCCTAGTTAAGTTGAAACTATTAAAAAAACTGAAATAAGTACTGTATTTACAGTACGGTATTTGTGAAGTGGGACTGAAAGACATTTCATTGGCTTTCACTTGAAAAACAGGTTCATTCATCGGCACATTATTTGTTCTTTCTTGCTTAAGCGAACTAAGTAAAGATTCTTCACTATCTCCGTGTCAGATGTTCTAGTCCGTTCGATCTTTTTTAATATTAGAAGAGATATTTTTCCTCTGTTATTACAAATTGTAGAAATTGTTCAGTGTAATACCCCCAATTCCCTCGCGATGTTATTGTCTGTTTCCCCAATTTTAAAGGCACCTGTTTTTCGCGAAGTTTTTACGAAATTTTATTCAAATTTGGCACAAAATGCGAAACTTTTTACTTTTAAGCAAAATCACGAAATAACTGCCGAAATTATGTGGAATCACTTTTCGATTCAAGAAGCATAAGTAAATGTGATTTTAAAAATCATGAAGTCTCTCACCCGTCCTATTAGAACTTTCAACGTCAGAATATCTGTGTTTAGAGACGTAGTTTGTACTTCATGAAGAGCTGCTTCATGTAACTGCAATTCTTCTTTCCTTGAAATGAGCATACGGGCATTTTTGTGGAAGCTGCAGTGAAGGTTTTATGTATCCCAGTCAGTAACGATGATATAGTGAGAGGCCACTTTCAACGTAATCTAATATAATATCCGACAAGAGAATAGCTCTGACTCCCAGTAATATGGAACTGACGGTATATCCGTATTTTTAAGACTGATGTGTAAATAAAGTACGTAGGCTAGATCCTACTTGTTCAAGTGGAAGGCTTTTTTCCAAACATTCTTGCTTTAATATATGTTGTTAGAAAGAGCATAACTCTCGTGTTTCTAGTACATTAGTAAAAACAAAATATTATGTTTTGCTGCAAATAAGCTGTCAACTACCGCTTGGTTTAGCTTCATTGCTGAAAAGTGGAAATAAAATTTGGCGAAATTATTGACGAAATAAAATAAATAAAGTGAAAAGTATACCGAAATGACGTTGTTTAATTATGAAATTAAGCAAATATTTTCACCACAAACAGGTGCCTCTACCCATTTTCCAATTGACAAAATATTTGTGACTTTTCTCCTTTCTTCCTTGTCTTTTGCGACATCTTCACACCGTTGCTTGCCTTGACTATTTAACAGACAGACTGATTTGAAGTCTACAATAATAAGCGTTGCATTGTTTTCAGCAAGCCAATGGCCGTAGCCGTGTTGAAACACCAGATCACGTGAGATCCCCGAAGTTAAGCAACATTGGGCGTGGTCAATATTTGGATGGGTTGCCCGCGCTGTTGGTGGGGTAACGGAATGAAAGAACGGAAAGAAACTGGCCACCCTACCGCACGTAAACTCCGGCTCAGGCACACCTCTAAGGAGGTTCGGGCCTGCCTTCGGGCAGAATAAAGCTTACCCTTACCTTACCTGTTTTCAGCAATCCGCAATTATGTGAAAAAGAAAACAGTGGACGTATGTCGTAGTAAGCGATGTTTTTAATGCAGAGTTTATAAAAGATTTAGTCGGGTCCGTTATATTTTGCCGCTATATCCAATGTGTCGTTATAAGCGATGTCGTTATAAGTGATGTCGTTATAAACGTTTTCGACTCTGTATATATTTCATCGCTTCGAAATTGTGTGAGGATTTTTACAGCGGCATCTCCCAAATTTGGGCAATGTTTGCCCTAAATGAACTAAAATAACGTGTGTACGGTTGGTCCTGTTGACAAATTAAGTTCGCTGTGTAGCCTTTAAATTAGATTTCCTGCAAGAAACCAGCTATGAATTTTCTTCGTAACTCTAACGTTTTTCTTCTGTTTTTAGCTGTGGTCGTCTTCACTAATGTAGAGGCTACTCATTTCGCGCATAAATAGGGGGACGTGAAGCCAAGTTCGGCATCATTGGTGTAAAGTTGTTAACTGGCCAGTTTAAGAATGAGCGCGCCTTTCTGCGGAAAGTGGAGGCTAGAGTTTTATTATTGAGTGTGTTAAGCGTAGTCATCCATACATGAGAACTACTGTATGTTGTGGTTTATCCATTGAACCACTTTCATTATCATCGTATTATATTTATATTCCGTGTTTCTGTCTTTCTAATATTGTGTAGGTTTAGGATTCATATGTTATGAGTAGAGCCCGAATTTCGATGCATTAATTGGTTAGAATGGTAACTTATTGAAGCGAGTAGCATGTGCTATGGGATTTGCATAAACATTAGGGGCACGGCCAATCAGGACCCCTATGGTTTATGTTACTCTTGCTACATTATGGAAGAGCGGGTAGCCGACACTTCCTACTAACCAACTTAGTTTGCAATCTAACCTGTTACTGCAAAAAAAATCCGGGCTTTAGTTATGAGTAGAGCCCGGAAGTTAGCTAAAATTCCTTTATAAATCTGGGTGTACATTTCGAAGTATCACACAGAGCGAAACTTGTTTCCGTACCTTTGGGAAAGGTAGGAAGATTTATTATTTTCACTTTTTTGCCTACTTCAGCTTCCGCAGCCCTTTTGATACTTTAATGCCTTTTTTGCCTTTTTAAGTTGTTGTGAATAATTTCTCCAGCTATTTATGTATACAAACGAATCAATGGAGAGATAAAAGTAATTATAATGTAGTGTATTAATAAAACATAATAAATAATAAATAACCCTTTCATGAATTATATTTTCATACTACACATATTTATGCTGAAAACTCCACAAGCCAAATGGTGGAGAAGTTTGCCGAGTCCCATCCTTGCTTCGTAAAATTAAGTGCTGGTCTGAATTTTTGTTTCAAGAGGAAGAACAACTTAGTAGCCATTCTCTACTAACACTAATCAGAAGGAAAATGGAAGAGGTCCGATGCTGCGAAAAATGTGGAGATATCGGTAAAAGAACACAGTATGGAGATAAAGTTGTAATTCAAGAGAACAAGTTAGGGAAAATAATCGTTTATAGCAAGATATGTTAGGGATTGGAATAATTTACCAAGGGAGATGTTCTAGGGGTTCTGGTGGGCCGTACCCCTGAAGTTTATGCATGACACATAACCGTTGTGCAGGGTAGATTATACTTGTTATCCGCTTCAATAAGTTTGTATTCTTGATGATGATGATACTTGTTGTTTTAAGGTGCATAACTTCGAAGGTCATCGGCCCGGTTTGCATTCCAACATACAACGTATTATTGACTAATAATTCGGATTCCTATGATTACCCCTTGTGTGTGGGAACTGTAAAATACATCCAGGGCGGGAGCGAAAGTGGCTAAACTCCAGGGTTGACAACTTGGCAATGAGGGTCGTAGGCCTAATACCGTTGGGGTCAAAAGAGGACAAGAATTGGTCGAAGGAGGCCGGGTACGAAAATCTAAACTGAAGAAGCTGGCACAAATATGCGGAACCAATTCTAGACTTCAGGAAGGGGTTCCGTGGTCACAAATCCAGGCTCCAATGTTGAGACCCCTTGAAAGTTTCGTTTCAGTCATCTCTTAGAACATGCAGAGGATATCGTGAATGTAGTCTTACTCCTCATCCACAAGTCTGGTCGTAGACTGACACAAGTGCAGTAATACAGTATTCATATTCCATTTTAACAAGTAGGCTTCGGTCTACAAGAGAAAACAGCTCTGCTGTGGCTCTATAACTCTGCATTCGGAAGACGGAGTGGGGCTGGTCCCCACCGTCAGCTGTCCTGAGAATGGTTTTCCGTGGTTTCCCATTCTCCTGCACTAAGGCGAATGTTGGTACAGTTCCTAGTATAGGCCGCGGCCGCCAAAACCCTCAACTTCTCCGAGCATCTCCATCACCAGCACAAATCTCCTGGCCAGAGAGACGGCGTCACCGTCTGAGAGGCCCGCCTCCCACTTCAGGGGAGGAATTAAAACATTTTAGCAGTAGTAGTGTTTTAATAATAGTACAAGCGAACTTGCAATAAATGTGACTTCAAAAAATATCGTCTACTAAGGAACAGAGCCAAGCAAGTCCTAGGATATCAGATTAAAATAGTTTACTCAAAACAGCTTTGGTAAATCCATCCGTCCGTTCTACTGGACCGATTTGGTTTATTTTTGTTTTGTCCTCTCCGGAATGTTTTGGTGAATCATGAGACATTAATATTGGTCTCTAAGTTCAGCCAACTTTGAGTACTCATAAAATCATTTTTAATGATCACTCCAATAAATTCAGGCGAAGCAATACATTCTGTACTTAGCAGGTTGCTAAGCGAACAACACATTCATTAATATTCTCATATATTCGATTTCTATATTTAGTAATGTAATGTCATTGCATGCAGTCATGTTTGACTACTACCTGTCAAGCCAGAGAGTATACACATTATCTGATCACAGAAGAATACTATTCCTTGCTAGATACTCTTTGATTTTCTAACCTTTTCAAGCTTCTTAATATATTCAGCAGCTAAGAGAAAAAAAATCAACGTACTCTCAGACTCAATTATGACATTCACCTTAGAAATTAACTGGGAACACTTGTTGAAGGATAACCTAGCTACACTAGAAAGAGTGAAGGCCATATATCTCAAAAAAACGTTCTGTGCCTGGCAAAAAGAAAAGAACGCTACTTCGAGACTCACCTATGATCTCACATGACAACCGTTCTATTTAGAATAACTGCCTTCCTACCGGGCGAGTTGGCCGTGCGGTTAGAAGCGCGCAGCTATGAGCTTGCATCTGAGAGATTGTAGGCTCAAATCCCACTGTCGGCAGCCCTGAAAATGGTTTTCCTTGGTTTCCCATTTTCACAGCAGGCAAATGCTGCACCTTAATTAATGCCACGGCCACTTCTTTCCAACTCCTATCCCTTTCCTATCCCATCGTCGCCATATTACCTACCTGTATCGGTGCGACGTAAAGCCACTAGAAAAAACTGCCTTCTACGACACCATACCAAGCTTTACATCAAGAACTGCAGGTTAAAAAAGTGAATATATGGATATATTTTTAGCAATCAGGCGCATGATGCCGTTAGAATGGATGAATTCTCACTACGAACTGCGGTATACCAGAACTCGGTTCTCATTAAATGTTTATAGAACCATCAGAAAAGGTAGGCAAACCATGGCCTATTTGTAAAGTGTGCTGCGGAGTAGGAGGGGTTCTCTAGTACATACTTAAACTCTCTTTCAAGTAATATAAATACAACTAATGCATTCCCCGGGTATGGTAAAAAGTCGGCAACAACAGATGGAACAAATTGCTCCCCCATGACGAGAAGATTCAGAACATAGAAAACCGCGTAACCCAATTAACCAGCCAGACGTAAATGCGTCCCAATCATAATCACATCACTTACCATCAACGATTTTACCTTCCAAGCAGTCTCCTGGTAAGCAAGTTAAGAATATAATTTATTCAATTACATTTAAATACGTCAGAATGGTTAACATTTCTATACATTTTATCCAGAATATTAAGGGTGCTATTCTTCCAATTGTCACACATATTCAACCACTATCTTCAAACCGGTACCTTTCCATCTCCTCGGAAACGCGGAAATGTTATTCCAATACCCGAGATAACTGATCCTAAAGTACAGGGTGGAAAAAATTAAACTGTCCCCTAAGATATGTATAAGTCTGACATTAAATTGAACAAGAGAACCGCCAGTCACAGGAAATTCTGGAAACGGTGATTTCGATACAGCAATCGCTTGCTGTTGCATGTCTCCCGAGTACGTCGCTGTGTCATTACGCGTGAGTAAGTGAGAGGAGCAGTCGTGTTTAGAGACCAATTGAATACAACACAAAGTGGTCCTCACGATAAAACAGCGCGTGTCCATTGTTGAGAGTTATGCAAAGCACGGTTCTTAGAAAACCTGTGCAGAACTGTTTGCGCAAGAGTCTAAGACTGCAAGTGTTTTGGTAAAAACCTCCAGCGAAGTTTGTCATGCAAAACGGCGTGAAACGGGCTCTATAGCGAATAAAAATCGTAACTATCCGAAAAGGGTTCCAAACACCAGGGAACACTGCTCGAGTGATGGAAAGTCTGGAACGAAGTCCGACGAAAGCTCAACGTCTGTGCAAGTGAGAATTATGAGATCGTCGTGTCGGAACATTATCAAAAACTACCTGCATCTGTATCCTTAGAAATTTATTGTTGTCCAAGCCTTAAAGCGTCCAGGCGCACCTTTGTATGTTGAGTCCTGCTGGTGATTTCTGGGGGAATGACAGTCAGGACTTTTGGATCCTCAGTTTTTCATTTTTTCAGACGAGGCCATTTCCAGCATCTTCTGTGTTGTTCATTAACAAGAGTCAATCTCGCGTCAGTCCTATTGTACTTATTTTCCGGGCCAGCTTTATTTTTGCCTTCTGATTACCGTTCGTGTTTATTTTCCCGGCACATTCTTCAGGTTTATGTGAACAATAATTGCAATATTCAAAATAACATTCTCGCCTTGGTCACTCACTATCTGGTTGCAACTGTTCCCCTTAGACATCAGACTCACTATGAAGCAACGACAAGTGACTCTATTGGACTTCATTGGTGCTCTGGTACAATATACCGAGTAAGTGACTACGTGGTCTAGGTACAGCTTGCATTCGGGAGACAGTGGGTTCCAAAACACTGTCGGCAGATCTGATAAAATCGTTTTCCGTGGTCTCCCAATTTTCACAGTAAAACAATGCCTTCCGGTTCATGTGGACATACTCGGGCTGTACCTTCACTAAGACCACGGCCACTCCCTTTCTAGCGTACCTACCTCCCTCGCTCAGTGAAGCGGGAAAAACACGAGGGGATCCGTCGCGGCTTCGGCCCGGCGGGCAGGTTTTAATTGAACGTAGCGCACAATCTCGAAACACCTCTTAGCTCTGTGACGAGAAATCCATACGAATGATTGTTTCTCCTCCATTCACTATGGAGAGAAGATCGAAAAATGAAAGAAAACAACCCTAAATGGTGGATCACTCGACTCGTGGTTCGATGAAGAACGCAGAAAATTGCGCGTCGACATATGAACTGCAGAACACATGAACATCGACATTTCGAACGCACATTGCGGTCCATGGATTCCGTTTCCGGACCACGCCTGGCTGAGGATCGGTTGCTATAACTGAACGCGACATTGCGTTCGAAGGGTGCGAGCGTCGTGTCGCAGTGTCTCCTGAATAGAGCTTCACCTCGGTGGAGCTGCACCGGTCAACACCATTACTGAGAGTGTGTGAGACGGAAGAGTTGGTTAAAAAAGAGAAAAAGACTATCTCTCTGTCGGTGTTGTGTAAAATATTTTCTTTATGTACTACATTTTTTCCCAAAATTGGACTGCAGTGCGAATTTATGCTAGAATGAGTTCTTGGTTCAAGGTACTTAAAAGGTTTAGACAAGACTGTAATTTTTCACCTTTGTTGTTCATAGTTTACATTTAGTTAAATTTATAGAGTGGCAGTGAGGGATTCAGTTTAGGTGAAAATGTAGTAAGCAGTCTGGTCTATACCGACGACTTGGCCTTTATGGCAGAGTCTAATATCTTGGAACGTGAAACTAGGTGCAATGAGTATGATGTAAACATTAGCCTATCCAAGACGAAAGTGATGTCAGTAGTTAAGAAACCTAAGAGAAATGAATGCCAGGTTGGGAATACAAAGCTGGAACAGGTAGATCATTTCGAGTATTTAGAATGTATGTTCGCCCAGGATGGTAATATGGCAAGTGACATTGAATCAAGGTGCAGTGAAGTTAATGCAGTGAGCTCGCATTGCGATCAACAGTATTCTGTAAGAAAGAAGTCAGCTCCCGGACGACACTATCTTTACACAGGCCTGTTTTCACACCAACCTTAGTTTACGGGAGTGAAAGCCGGGTGAACAAAAAATATCTTGTTTATAAGTAAGAAGTAACAGACATGAAAGTAGCGAGAATGATTGCTGGTACAAACAGGCGGGAACCATGGCTGGAGGGTACTCAGAATGAGGAGATAAAGACTAAGTTAGGGTTGAACTCGATGGATGGCGCACTACACATAAACCGTTTCCGGTGCTGTGATCATTTGAGGCGAATAGAGAAGGACAGGTTACCTAGGGGAATAACGGACTCCATCATGGAGGGAAACAGAAGTACATGGACACCAAGACGATTACAGATAAGAGTTATGGGACTAATCGAGATCACATAGGTAGTTAGAGTTGAGAATTGTGGAGGTGTTTATTAAATAACCAGATGCTTGCAGTCTGAAGGCTGAAAGGCGTATGTATGTATGTATGTATGTATGTATGTATGTATGTATGTATGTATGTATGTATGTATGTATGTATGTATGTATGTATGTATGTATGTATGTATGTATGTATGTATGTATGTATGTATGTATGTATGTATGTATGTATGTATGTATGTATGTATGTATGTATGTATGTATGTATGTATGTATGTATGTATGTATGTATGTATGTATGTATGTATGTATGTATGTATGTATGTATGTATGTATGTATGTATGTATGTATGTATGTATGTATGTATGTATGTATGTATGTATGTATGTATGTATGTATGTATGTATGTATGTATGTATGTATGTATGTATGTATGTATGTATGTATGTATGTATGTATGTATGTATGTATGTATGTATGTATGTATGTATGTATGTATGTATGTATGTATGTATGTATGTATGTATGTATGTATGTATGTATGTATGTATGTATGTATGTATGTATGTATGTATGTATGTATGTATGTATGTATGTATGTATGTATGTATGTATGTATGTATGTATGTATGTATGTATGTATGTATGTATGTATGTATGTATGTATGTATGTATGTATGTATGTATGTATGTATGTATGTATGTATGTATGTATGTATGTATGTATGTATGTATGTATGTATGTATGTATGTATGTATGTATGTATGTATGTATGTATGTATGTATGTATGTATGTATGTATGTATGTATGTATGTATGTATGTATGTATGTATGTATGTATGTATGTATGTATGTATGTATGTATGTATGTATGTATGTATGTATGTATGTATGTATGTATGTATGTATGTATGTATGTATGTATGTATGTATGTATGTATGTATGTATGTATGTATGTATGTATGTATGTATGTATGTATGTATGTATGTATGTATGTATGTATGTATGTATGTATGTATGTATGTATGTATGTATGTATGTATGTATGTATGTATTGTACCCTTTTCACGACATGTATCACCTTATGGGTGCAGTATGTATGTATGCTTTTTCGATGATATTTGGTCCTGCATTGCGGAAGCACACGTTGCGTAGATCTTTCCAATTTCAATGATATGCATATTCCCTTGCCTCTACTGATCTGACCTAGCACCGGGCGCGAGAGTACTGCACGGACCATCAAAAGCTATGAACGTAATATTCTAAGTAGCGTTTTGATAGATAGAGCTGGAGAGAGGAGCATTTGGCGTGCCATTGCACGGTGTTGCCACATTGCTGCATTCCTTTCTCCTTCCCCTCGCCTCTGGATCACTTGTTCGTTCGTTCAGACCATTCAGAAATGAGAGGTTTGGCAACTCCAAGCAACACGAGCCGGCCAGCCGGCTTGTCTCCATGACAACCGCAGTGGGTCCGCCCACGTTTCCATGGCAACCAACCAGGCAGTCAGAAAACAGACCTCCCTCTAAGAATCGCCAGCACGCTCCTTTCAGTATTACGAATGTAGGCGCGGTGGTACCGGTACCATGTGTACGAACCAGCATACTCGGCTCGCTGCATGTGGCTCTTCGAGCGTCATGACGACCTAGCACGAGCTGTGAAGTCCCGCTTCCAACATCACAGTTAATACAGTCGATATTTCGATGACGGAAATAATGTCCAACTAACATCCACCCGATAGTATTGCCAAGGCCGATTTGATACGTCGCTCTAGCTAGCTGAGCGCAGCGAGAGATCCAGTCGGCCGTGGTATTGCAAAGAAGAGTTCCATTTCCACTACTAGATGGCAGTGCAGTCGGAAGATGAAAACGTGTAAGCAAGGGGCTCATGTGAGACGACTTGAGAATGTCTGTAAAACAGCATCTTGGAACATAGATTGCAATTATTGTTCCCTTACTTAACGGAAGTCTCTATTGGAAAGGTAATATTCTAGAAGAAAAATCCAAGAGTTTATTCCGATAGCTCAAGTTGTAAGAAATCTTCTGTAAACTTTTATTCTGGTGACATCAAGATCTATATACTTTATCCTAAGGTCTTTGGTGTACGATAGATAGAAATATGGAAACTACTGAATACATAGACATAATACTGATCTTTCATTCCAGATATTGAACCCTAGACACTAGAGTAAACAACTCCATACATTTAGTTTGGGCCAGTAATTTAACCCGTTCTTCTTTCCACGAAGAGCTAGTAATTTGGGTAATAGATAACCCTGTGTACTAAATTGTAATATTGCAATCTGGGTCTAGAGAGGCCAGAAATTTGTAAGATATTGTAAGAAATTGGGAGCGCAGTCTCCTTGGTTAATGTTGTAGAGCATGTAAGCTCTTTTCTGAGATTGCTGTAATATTGAGGGATGCCTTTGGAAGGCGGTTTTTGTAACCTTTGGAGCAAGATGCACTTGTTTTGGGAGATTTCTCTTTGTCTATGTAAACGCTAATTGGCGATATTGTAAAGTTCGAAATCAGGGAACTGAAGCCCAAATCGGTTAAATTCCCTATTCTTGGGTTTTTCAATTCTTGTATCAAGATTTTTATTGCACCTGATCATTTTTTTTCTTCACCTAGTGAAGAAGCTTTTTAAATTTGAAATTTGAACGGAAATATAACCTTCAATTTTAAAGTTTTAAGTTAATCTATGATATAGTAGATAAACCTTCTTTCACCTCTTTCTGCTCCATGAAAACTCGGTAACAATAAAAATATGGTTTATTTATTCTGAAAAGGTTAGGGATGTATTCCCTTTCTTACACTTAACCAGACTTAACCTATAACATTGTTAATAATAAATAAAATGAAAAAATATTAACAATAAAACAGTAATTTTATTAATCAAACCTAGAGATATTCAAGAAGAATCAAATATTTTATACATACAAAGAAACCATATCATATACATAAAACACAGTACCTCCTTCCCGAAAGTATCAGAAATCCTGTCCATGTGACACGTGAAGTCTTAGTATAGAGGAAGATATCAATCATGTTCATCACAAAAGCGCTATTCGCACTTTCAAGGAATCACTTTCGAGACATTTTATGCACTAATAAGGAGCATATATAAACTTCATACTGCTACTCACACCCATTCTATTGTCATGGATGACCTGGTAGAAGATACGTTAAAAATTCTTAATCTTTTAATTTTGAAATGTAATTAAATTTATATATTTCCTCTTTTTTAGTTTAAAACTTTTTTCTTGCATTATGTTTCATTTATTTCCACTTAACTTAATTTCATCACTCATCATTTTTGTATTATTATGAATAATTCATATTTAATCTAATATTATTGTAATGTAATATGCTGTATGTATATTTTAGTGTCTGGTTGGAAGGAAGAGAAGGCCTGAGAGCGTTCATCTTACAAGTAAAATAAAATGTTACTAACTAACCAAGTAAGTACTAGATATACTAATTAAAAGACAGTTCCAAAAAATATATAGCCTAAATATCAAGAAGATACCAAAATATCCCCTTCAATACAGCGGTGGAAAGAAGGAAGAAGAAGAAATTATCTGTGAAAGGAAGAGGGAAATGTTGATGAAGACGAAGTAGAATGAGGTGGAAAAGAACAGAAAACCATCTTGAGGACTGCTAGCAGCGGCGTTCGAACCCACTACATCCCGCGCTGCCGCTCGCTCGGTTTACGTCTTATAATCAGATTGTCAATGAGGTTTCCATATGTTAGTCGTAACAGCTATACAAATTAAGCCTTGAGCAGACACCCTGGAGTTATTCGACTAGGAGTAGGCCATGTGCCGACACCGGATTTCGCCCCTTTCCTACCTCACTGTCATCATCACCACACTCACCCAGGTGCGCAGGTCGCCTATGGGTGTCAAATAGAAAGTGCCCGCACTAGGCCAGCCGGACATGTCCTCGGACACTCCCGGCTCTAAAAGCCATATTCTGATTAAATAAACACGCAGCAGAAACACTAATAATGAATTTCAAAGGCCAGATGGAGAAACCTGAGCTTAAAGAAAGGAAAATTTTTGGAGAGATGATGGGACAAAAATTTCAGGATAATAAGATAACATGCACTAGGAATGAAACACTCTACAAGAAAATTAATAAACTCTAAGATACTATGCGAGAAAGAAGGATAAATCTTCTCAGAATGAACTCTAATATACTAACCAAAGAAATCTTTGACTTCTTCCGTAACCGCAAAACAAAACCCAACTGGTTTAAAGAAACTGAAAAAGACCTACTAGACTTAAAAATTACAGAAAATTCACTATTCGATCGAACAGGTAAAGTTATAACTAAAGATAAAAATATGAGGTTCCAAGACAAATCTACATTAAAAGCCAAACCTATTATCTCGGAAGTCGAGAGGAGACAAAAATCAAGTAGGACTAAGAAAATAACAACGCAGAGGGAAATTATTGATTCAATGTACGCAAGAAAGGGAGAAACGTATGAAGAAAGAAAGAAAACAGCCGGGGATTTACTGAAATAGCTACAAGTTAACTAGAGCGTTAAGCACTACATTTTCTCACGCTTGTCAAAAGGTTTCCTCGTAATCTTAAAAAACGTGTTTGTTTCTTCTCGTGCTGTACAAATATCACTCGCTTCATTTACTTTCGAAGGAAGTGAGGAGAAAGAAAACACCGCGTGCTATTTGTACTAATTAATTATCTTTCAGTTGAGCCCGCTCTCGTGACTCTCAATTGAACTAAGGTTAATGACGTTATTAGTCCGGCAAAGCCCCCTCCTCATATAGCCTCGTTAATAACATTACCAGATACCCAGGGGGGGGCCATGATGCTAGTTTTCAAATGTTTTCCTCTTACAAGAGAATAACATGCTTCTCGCGTGTTTCTTGTCTTCTCTTTCTCTTTGTCTGTGTCATGCTAAAGTTTTTACCTATGTAACTGATGTACAACATAATTCATCTTGAACCCGAGACGCATAATTATGTAAATTATGACACATAAATGCATACGTTTCTCTCAAGACCTAGCACCAATTATGAGGAATTCTCTACACGGGTGTTATTTCAAAAAATAAAATAAAAAAGTAAAAACTTTAAATGAGCTTCTGTTCGCTGTGAAGTGAGTAAAGAAGCAAGGTAACGTATATAAATAGGACAGCTAAGGAAAGTTAAGACCATTTCAGTAAAATACGATCTACGAGGCCTTAAAATGATAGTACACGCGGACGTAATAATTGCTGTAAACAAAATGACGTAAGAATCGTAACGAGTAAGCTCTTATGGAACATAAAAAAAGCTTTAATAAGCTTTAAAATCAAAAAGGTGCTTCTTATAATTATGATGTTTTAAGATATTAAACCTAAGATATGAATTAACTAATGCTATCTGTCAAGCATTACGATCCATCAAATATAAACAACCAACATAAATAGCATTATTATAATTTTATAATCTTGAATTTCTAGTGCAGTTATTCTCAGAGAAAGAGAAAAATAAGGATGTACAAGAAATGGTGATAGTGAGTGTCGTTTTAAAGGAGGACCAACACCTTTCACCGACCAAAAATGTTATTTTTCAATTTAATTTTCCTTTTAAAATTGAACATTTCTCTTTATAACAGTGCAAAATGTTTGTTAATACCTTCAACATTTTCTCAGTTATGACCAAAAACTTGAAGCTCTGTCACGCAGGCAAACCCTTTATCGGTAAATGTATTGCTCCTTTCCCATAACATTTTTTTTTTCACAATTATTTCCCTGAAAAATCTGATTTTTTTAATATATTAAGATGATATTCTGCATGCATGTATAAATTTGTGAACAAATTGACTACTTGAAAATAACTTCATGAAGAAAATATACTCTATGGACTTTACACTGATTCTACTACATGTTGTAGCTATAACATTACTAATTATAATTACCGAGCTGATAGCTGCAGTCGTTTAAGTGCGCCCAGTATCCAGTATTCGGCAGATAGTAGGTTCGAACCCCACTGTCGGCAGCGCTGAAAATGGTTTTCCGTGGTTTCCCATTTTCACACCAGGCAAATGCTGGGGCTGTACCTTAATTAAGGCCACGGCCGCTTCCTTCCCACTCCCAGCCCTTCCCTGTCCCATCGTCGCCATAAGAGTTATCTGTGTCGGCGCGACGTAAACCAACTATCAACAACAACTAATTATAATTAAAAAATAATCATATAAAAATATTCATGTGTTCGGAAACGATCAGGGAAACAGCAAAATAGTGGCCATGATGCACCACCATTTTGAATAATTAATTATATATAAGAGCATAGGTTTATATTATTTCTAAATATGTAGGCATATTATTAATAAATTATGTGTTTGTCATACTAAGTCTCCTTTTAGTATTCATTTCTGTTGCTGCGGAAAAACAGTTTAATACACCTCATTTTTCTATGTTCCAAAGTGTAGGTGTACTCTTCTTTCTACGCGTTGAGTTGTTCTTCGATAGCTTTGATAACATGGCTGGATCATTTCCAAATTTGTTACATACATTCCTTGGATACACGGAATTAAGTGCAGAGTTTTCGATGATTACTAATAAAAGGAATGTTTATTGTTTGGAAACATTGTATTGTATTTCTTTTTCGAGTTCAGTATTCGACACCCAAAACAAAATACAATATCCATGCAACGATACCGGGCGAAACAGAGAAAAATATTGTTGTAGAGGGAGTTATCGTTATACCGAGGATTTATCTGTAAGTCATTCTCATTATAAGCTGATCCATATTGAAGTGCAATTATAAGAAATTCCAAAAGGTGTACAATTGAACTCAATTCATTAACTGACCTTTTCAATACAATATATCAGGTAAATAATATTACATCAGTCTTGGGACTAGTTTCAACCACTTAGTGGCCATCTTCAGCCCAATAAAGTTAACTAAAACGTATGCATGCCACACAAAGACAATTTCGCAGGAATAATTATAACATTAAAGTAGATATAATAACAAAAATTATGGTTATGATTAGGGCCCGGATGTTTATGCAGTAATAGGTTAGAATGCAAACTTCCTGAAGCGAGTAACAAGTATAGTCTACCTTCACAACGACTATGCTACGGGGTTTGCATAAACAATAGGGGTACGGCCCATCAAAACCCCTATAATTTATGTTACTCTTGCTACATTATGGAAGAGCGGGTGGCCGACACTTCCTACTAACCAAATTAGTTTGCATTCTAAGCGGTTACTGCATACAAATCCGGGCCCTAGTTATGATCTTTTTTTCATTGACTTAGGTCCAAAACTGATGTGGTATTACGTACTTGATACGTTGTATTGAAAAGTTTGACTCTCTTGTCAATTTTTTTCTTGTTCATTCTCATTTCAACAGGTGTACAATTAATTAACTGACAATTCATATTTCGAGTTCCTGTATCAATGTTCGAGGTGAGCAATTTCTTGTCTCAAGAAATGCCTTCTTTGCTTCTACTATTCTGCACTTTATGTCCTCCTTATTTCTGCCATCGTTAGTTATTTTACTACCCAAGTAATAATACCATTCCTTATGCAGCCAGTCCTTGCTATGAATAGGGTCGGCTGGTGCATGCATTTAAGTGGGCTTCGCAGACTGATGTGTAATAGCAACTTCTGGCTCAGTGAAGAAAGCAACGAGAAACGACCTCACTGTTCATTTCCCTAGTATGCCTCTTCAATGACACCTAAGCTATCTATGACAGCTGTTGGCGGAGCTGTGGAGGAGCAAACCAGCCTTCGGGACGGGCTGAATACCGAACTTACACAAGAAAAAATGTTGTACTATGTTGTGACTTGTGGTCTTTTATCAGTCTGAAAAAAAGGAATGCATGCGTAAATTAAGATAACATTTTAAATGATCTAAAATTCTTAAAAACTACCACATGGGGAAGGGGGGGGGGTTAGGTAATATGGTGATAATTTTAGATCATAGCAACATAAAGGGGAAAAAGACATGATTTTTTCCTTTAAATGTGATGTATCATATAGAACAGAATATTAGCTATGGGTTTCGATCAGGAATGATTTCTTGCAATTACTTCATCTTCAACCCTTATATGATTTTGTGCAACTCATTCGACTCAGGTTATTCAGTGAGAGTTTTTTTTTTTTTGCTTCACGTCGCACCAACACAGATAGTTCTTATGGCGACGATGTGACAGGGAAGGGCTGTGAGTGGGAAGGAAGCGGCCGTGGCCTTAATTAAGGTACAGCCCCAGCATTTGCCTGGTGTGAAAATGGGAAACCACGGAAAACCATCTTCAGGGCTGCCGACAGTGGGGTTCGAACCTACTATCTCCCGAATACTGGGTAATGGCCGCACTTAAGCGGCTGCAGCTATCGAGCTCGGTGTTAGTGATAGTAGCAAGGTAATTTGGTGATTGTTATTTTAGAACACTTTTCACTTTCAAGAGTTGTATAATTACATTTTACAGGTATTTTCGTCTTATGACGAATCTTCACAACACACGTGACACATATACACGATGATTTCGTCATCAGAGTCTTGCGATTGGTAATCTTCATGCATAGTATTTTTACAAGAGCTGCACAGAATCCACCTTGCCTCAGTTTTGCGTTTTGAATCATTATAATAAAATCGCGTCATTATCGTTTGTTATATCGCAGAACGAATTTCTATACTACTGAGTAACGTCCTAATGCGTTGGTACGCGCGGTCGTCTCAAGAGATACACAAATTTTCGTAAGTTCTGTTTTTCGGTGAGGAGTTCAGAAAAGAGGAATCCAGCTCACTTTCAATAAAATATTGGTCTTATTTAATTCTTTAGTCTACCACTACACAGAGCCCCCTTTCCGAACGACTAATTCTCAATTATGTGTCAGTTTGTACCTCTCATTGGTTAGGTATATAGAAATGCTTGCTTAAGCTTCATTGTTCTTTTTTTTTGTTTGTTTCGAAGTTCATTCAATTCACCTCAAATTTTCTTGAGAAACAGTGTGGTCTATATAATACAATAGTCATAATCATACTCTTATATATCGTTGATAGGCAATGACAATTCGTTATCCCACTTACGAAAAAACCGCGTTTTCCAATTGCCTTGTGGAGACTTGTCGCATTTGCCCGAAAAGGGAACAGAAGACTCCAATTTAGAATAACTGGGCTACCACTAAGCATTACAAAAATGCCAGGAACAGTTCTCCGGCCATTGCTCACCGCTCAGGTTTGGGATTCTTTTATAAACTTTACTCCGAACGTATTGCGAGATTTCCTTTTGCCCATCCTCTCCGACTTCACTTGGTCAACTCTTGTTCATTTCCGACCCCGACAGTGTTAGAACACTCGAGGCCTTTTCACGCCTTTCGTGGCCCTTGAATTTCTTTGGCCGATACCTTCATTTTTCGAAGTGTCGGATCCCTTCCATTTTTCTCTCTGGTTAGAGTTATATAAAGGATGGTTGCCTAGTTGTACTTCCTCTTAAAACAATAATCACCAGCACCACCACCACCACCACCACTACCACTGTACTCGCTTCGGCGGTACATATACCAGGTGGCTCCCGGACGCCGTACTTTCTACTTATAAATGTCCCGCATGCGTAACTGATGTGTCTACCACCTAATTTTAACAGGGGAGCGACTGCCAGCGGGCAGGTTACGTCAGAATATGAAGAGATAAGAAACAGAGTCACACTCGCAGCATGTTATAGTCAGCGTTCCCGGTCTAATGCACCCCTTGTATTAGTAAACATCGTTTTCGACCGCATACTTCTAGGCTGGTATATGATACAGCCGCACTATATTTACTGTCTGCTTATCGACAATGGCTAGTGTGTTCAGCAGCGATGAATACACATACATTACTTTTAACTGGACTGCCAGGTCGGAATGCAACCGAAGCTCCGAACAGACATATGCCGTCTACACAAGTATTTCACCGAACAGTACCGTGTTTGTTTCATACAAGCAACTCTTTTATCGCGTGGCTGTCTACACGTGTATAAATTAACACGTTATTAAATTTCCTTTTCTGCATCTTTGGCGTGTTACCAAACAGTTGCGGCGATTAGGGGGTGGGGCGAGAAGGGACCGTCGCCCCCGCCCCTCGCCACTTTGTGGAGTAAACATTACATATTCACTTTAGCCACCTGGAACTAGGAATTTTTTTTTGCTAATTGCTTTACGTCGCACCGACACAGATAGGACTTATGGCGACGATGGGAGAGGAAAGGCCTAGGAGTTGGAAGGAAGCGGCCATGGCCTTAATTAAGGTACAGCACCAGCATTTGCGTGGTGTGAAAATGGGAAACCACGGAAAACCATCTTCAGGGCTGCCCACAGTGGGATTCGAACCCACGATCTCCCGGATGCAAGCTGACAGCCAATTAGTTTTAAAAGAAACGTTATCTGTACAAGCCTTTGTGTCTTATCTGCTAATTCTTTCCCTTATTTTCTTTAATTTTATTAACATAATGTTTGGCGGAAATAAGCACCAAATGCCGTTCGTCGCGGCTAACCGATTTGTATAGCGCTACGGCAAGTAGTGGAGACTTTGCATGTGCTGTGGGGAAGGGTAGTAGGGGTATAATGTTTTTGCCAAGGTCGTGGACACTGAGTTATAATTCACCCGTATGACGCGCGCATTCGTCAGTTTGGCAGACTCTTCAGTGTCTGTTAGTTACTTAGTGTGTATTAAAATACTAAATAACTTTTAATTGCATGATCATGCCGTACTTCTATTTAATTGTACCGGCTGAGCTAGCCGTGGAGTTAGGGCCGCAGAGCTGCGACCTCGCACCCGGGTGATAGTGGTTTCGAATCCCACTGCCGGCAGCCCTGAAGACGGTTTTCCGTGGTTCCCCATTTTCACACCAGGCAAATGCTGGGGCTGTATCTTATTTAAGGCCATGGCCGTTTCTTTTCCACGCGTAGCCCTTCCCTGTCTCATCGTAGCCATAATTCCTATCTGTGTCGTTGCGACGTAAAACCAATTGTAAAAAAATATTCTACTATTTTGCTTTACGTCGCACCGACACAGATAGGTCCTATGCCGACGACGGGACGGGAGTGGTCTAGGAATGAGATGGAAGCGGCCGTGGCCTTAATTAAGGTGCAGCCCCAGCATTTGCCTGGAGTGAAAATGGGGAACCACGGAAAACCGTCTTCAGGGCTGCCGGCAGTGGGATTTGAAACCACTATCACCCGGGTGCGAGCTCGCAGCTGCGCGGCCCTAACTCCACGGCTAGCTCAGCCGGTACAATTAAATAGAAGTACGGCATGATCATGCAATTAAAAGTTATTTAGTATTTTAATACACACTAAGGAACTAACAGACACTGAAGAGTCTGCCAGACTGACGAATGCGTGCGTCATACGGGTGAATTATAACTCAGTGTACACGACCTTGGCAAAAACATTATACCCCTACTACCCTTCCCCACAGCACATGCAAAGTCTCCACTACTTGCCGTAGCGCTATACAAATCGGTTAGCCGCGACGAACGGCATTTGGTGCTTATTTTCGCCAAACATTATGTTAATAAAACTAAAGAAAATAAAGGAAAGAATTAGCAGATAAGACACAAAGGCTTGTACAGATAACGTTTCTTTTAAAACTAATTGGCTGTCAGCTTGCATCCGGGAGATCGTGGGTTCGAATCCCACTGTGGGCAGCCCTGAAGATGGTTTTCCGTGGTTTCCCATTTTCACACCACGCAAATGCTGGTGCTGTACCTTAATTAAGGCCACGGCCGCTTCCTTCCAACTCCTAGGCCTTTCCTACCCCATCGTCGCCATAAGTCCTATCTGTGTCGGTGCGACGTAAAGCAATTAGCAATAATAATAATAATAATAATAATAATAATAATAATAATAATAATAATAATAATAATAATAATAATAATAATAATAATAATAATAATAATAATAATAATAATAATAATTCCTAGTTCCAGGTGGCTAAAGTGAATATGTAATGTTTACTCCACAAAGTGGCGAGGGGTGGGGGTGACGTTCCCTTCACGCCCCACCCCCTAATCGCCGCAACTGTTTGGTAACACGCCAAAGATGCAGAAAGGGAAATTTAATAACGTGTTAATTTATACACGTGTAGACAGCCACGCGATAAAAGAGTTGCTTGTATGAAACCAACACGGTACTGTTCAGTGAAATACTTGTGTAGACGGCATATTGTAACAGGAACGCCCGTACTTCAGTATATCGGAGAGCATGAGGAACGACAAGGCGTGTACGGCCCATGCTAAGAGAGTAAGAGAGAAGGGTAGTGAAAGAAAAATTCATGATTAAGTGGATCCTTCAGTTTATTCAATAAATAGGCAAATAATTATGTCACCTTTTATAGCTGAATTGTAGATTTGTCCCTGAGGGCGTGAAGAGGACGTTGTCCCGCGGCGGCTGCGTCGTCTTGCGGTCGGCGTCGGCGTTGTCTTCCGTCGTTGGTGTTTGTATTAGTGTTGATGACTCGAACCAGAGGCAGGAACGGGGAAATGTGGAGCTTCCACATTTGACGTCATGGGGTACTGGTGTGACACTTCCCTATGGCGAAGCACGCCGAAATAGTTCCCACAGCAGCAAGGATAAAGTTAGAGTCACAGTTCGTATTTGGAATAATACGCAAATGAAACAATCTAGGACCTTCCGAGGTGCGGTGATCAAGCACTTCATAAAGAAAATCGAGTACAGTCTCTGCACTGTACTCCACCAGCATAATACATTTGTTGAAATAAATGACAGTCCAAGTTCCAGTACGTCGTGATTTTCAGATTATCACAGGCACTTAAGATCATAATGCAACACAGTTCAAAGCTGACACAATTAATGCAAGAACACAGTTTTAAACGAATTCAAAGCTGGCACAGTTTATGTGAGAACACAGTCTTTAAATGAATTCAAGCTGGCGAGAACACAGTCTTTAAACGAATTCAAAGCTGACACAATTAATGCAAGAACACAGTTTTAAACGAATTCAAAGCTGGCACAGTTTATGTGAGAACACAGTCTTTAAATGAATTCAAGCTGGCGAGAACACAGTCTTTAAACGAATTCAAAGCTGACACAATTAATGCAAGAACACAGTTTTTAAACGAATTCAAAGCTGGCACAGTTTATGTGAGAACACAGTCTTTAAATGAATTCAAGCTGGCGAGAACACAGTCTTTAAACGAATTCAAAGCTGACACAATTAATGCAAGAACACAGTTTTTAAACGAATTCAAAGCTGGCACAGTTTATGTGAGAACACAGTCTTTAAATGAATTCAAGCTGGCGAGAACACAGTCTTTAAACGAATTCAAAGCTGACACAATTAATGCAAGAACACAGTTTTTAAACGAATTCAAAGCTGGCACAGTTTATGTGAGAACACAGTCTTTAAATGAATTCAAGCTGGCGAGAACACAGTCTTTAAACGAATTCAAAGCTGACACAATTAATGCAAGAACACAGTTTTAAACGAATTCAAAGCTGGCACAGTTTATGTGAGAACACAGTCTTTAAATGAATTCAAGCTGGCGAGAACACAGTCTTTAAACGAATTCAAAGCTGACACAATTAATGCAAGAACACAGTTTTTAAACGAATTCAAAGCTGGCACAGTTTATGTGAGAACACAGTCTTTAAATGAATTCAAGCTGGCGAGAACACAGTCTTTAAACGAATTCAAAGCTGACACAATTAATGCAAGAACACAGTTTTTAAACGAATTCAAAGCTGGCACAGTTTATGTGAGAACACAGTCTTTAAATGAATTCAAGCTGGCGAGAACACAGTCTTTAAACGAATTCAAAGCTGACACAATTAATGCAAGAACACAGTTTTTAAACGAATTCAAAGCTGGCACAGTTTATGTGAGAACACAGTCTTTAAATGAATTCAAATATACAGCCGGACCGAGAGACGAATTATGTCGCGACGTGCTTACTTGCACCACTCGCTGACTCACGGCTTACTGCCGACTCACTCCACTCTCTGCCTTCAGCACACTGCCGTCGCATACCGCACACTCTCTTTCTGCTTTACTGCAGGCTCTCTGCTTACATTCTGCCTTACCCCAGGCTGGCGACTCGCTTATATTTCGTTCATGCAGCAATGGAACACGAAGGAACCTTCTGCGTGACGTCGCTTGTCCTTGGCCGGTGTTCTGGAACGTCGCGAACTTGCTCGCAGTTCCCATTATGCCTGTGCGCTCGGCGCAAGTTTTAAATGCTTACGGCCGGGTGTTAGCGAGCTTCTCTTAATAAAAGAATGAAACGTGAATGCTCGTAGGGTGTTACCGTTTCATCTCCCCCCCTGCTCGGGAAAAAGAAAATTGCTGGGCGATTTTCTTTTCGCTCATCTCCTCGTCAAGTATTTCAAAAACATGAACAGTCTTCTCACTATAGCCAGAGGATTAATGTAAGGTGTGACGCATTTTGATATGATTCCATCATTCTCCATCTGTTTAATGATGACCCGTGCTTCTTCCAAGTACTTCATGGGTATCGGATAAGGCCGTTTCTTATAAGGTGATGTGTCAGTAACATCTAAGTGGTGCTTGAAACCCTTAATGACTCCAGGTTTCTCAGAAAATACATCTGGAAACTTCTTAAAAAGCTCTTGGATTGCCTTTATTACTTTATCATCATCGTAATCTGGGCTTTCAGCTACATTGGCGTAAAGCGTGAAGTTGTAGTGGTCCTCGTTAAACTCATCATCGATAATGGACGCCATCTGGTCCTCTACGGGTCCCACTTCCTCGGGTCGCCCCTCTTCGTGGACGCTTTCTTCGACAGGCGGAGCCTCGCTCATCTTGCCTTCTACTATGCCCACCGGGGTCTCACATTCCGGATTCTTCACGTCATTATAAGTAACCAACTGTAGCCCTACAGATTCGACGTGAAAAAATTTAATCACATTAGCGGGATAATCAATGATTCCCCCATGTTGAATGAGAAAGTCTGATCCAAGAATTAAGTCGAATTTCATTTGCGTCAAGATCAAAAATAGATGTTGGAACTTAACACCAACAATTTCTAACTCAAGAAACGCTTGGAATTTGCATTTAATAGCTTTGTCAGGAACTATGCCTTTAACCTTAACTTGAGCAACCGGCAAGATGGAGATGTAGGTCGTCTCCTGCGCCACATCTATTAATTTCTGCGAAATTAGTGAGGCTTGCGATCCCGAGTCTACTAGAGAGTGGACAATCATATTGCCTAACTTAATGATAATGATCGGTAAGCCGCGTTGTATCTGAGGCTGTCGTGGTGTTGAATCCTCATATAGTAAATCTGCATCCTCTAAATACCAATGGTTAATGAGTGCGCTACATACTACTTCTCCTCCCTCCGGGTTTTCAGGCAGTCTCTTTATTGTTTCGACAAAGTTTTTTTTTTTTTGTACCCGTAGCTCTTGGATCCATTTCCGTTCTCTCATTTCTTCTCTGTATCTCTGCCTGGTATTCCAAAGAAGCTGCTCCAGGTAAGCCCTCTTCCCTGTTCTTATTCCTTACATATTCCGTAGTCTCTCTCCAACGTTTCTCTAATTCTTCCCGCTGGGAGTTTCTATTATCATTGGGTTGATTAGCTGCCTGCCTCCATGAAGGTCCAGGTTGAAACTTAGCCCTCCCTTCGTAGGGGCGATTCCTAGATCTTCTATACCGAAACGGAATATCTCGGCGAGTTTCTCTTTCTTCTCGCGGTTCTGGATTTACTTGAACTGGAGTTTTCATTTCCGTAAAGTTGGTTGTAGTTTCTTTGGTTCGACCTGCTTTTGCTGCGCTCTGAGTGTGCGCAGTATCGAGTTTCCTCAGGACATCATCGAGCTGCTCCAAGTCCTGGACGTTTGCTGCCACCAATATTTCCTGAACATTTGGTGGAAATTGCAGCGTTATGACCTGAATAAGTTCTTGCTCCGGTAAAGTAGGGTCGAAAAACTGCATCTTTTTGAGCTGAGATATGAGATAATCTGAATATCGCGAGGAATTGACGGACGTGTTATACTTTCTAGAGTATAATTGAAGTTTTATCAGGTGCTGAGCCTCAGCACTCCAAAATCGTCTAAGTAAGGCTTCCTTAAATTCTTCGTAAGTGTTAATACTGAATTTAAAAGCGGTAAACCACATTAACGCCTTGCCTTCTAACAATCGAGATGCTATTCGTAAACGACGGTCGGTCTTAACGTGATTTTCTTGAAAGAATTCTTCGAGGTTGAGGAGAAACTCCTTAGCAGTATACTCCTCTTTCCCCGAAAATTTGGCTGGTTTTTCCTCAGTTATTTTAAAAATTGTGGAAACATTCATGGATTCTCCACTAGTGTTGTGAAGGCTAGATGATGAAACATCCTGTTCGATTTGCGATACTTTGCTGTTGAGAGCTTCTATACCCCCTTGGAGTTCAAGTTTTAGGGTTTTAATTTTCCCCTGTACGGAATTCTCAATTTCCTTGACCTCCTTCTCTATGTCGGTCTTGACTTCTGCTACATCGCGACAGATACGAGTAATCTGCGTGTGAGCATTATCTAACTGAGTCTTGACACGTTTATCGGCCTCCTCTTGCTGACTTTTCAGAAGAGTAATTTCGTTTCCCAACTTCATGAAATTATTTTTAACAGATTCATGAAGTTTGTCTTGAATAGACGCGATTTTAGTTTGCGCAAGAGATAATTGAGCATGGGACTCTTGAAATTCTTCCTTTAAGCTTTCTACTTCTTTAAGGACTTCCTGAGAAGAAGAAGGGAAAGCAAGTTTTAAGTCCTCCGCCACTTGTGTTTTTATATCTTGCTTAATGGTTTCTAAGTCACGTGTTAATCTTTCATTTATTTCCGTAAACTTAGAATCCATTCTTTTGTTAGATTCTTTAAATCTTTTTTCAATTTCGGCACCTGCACTATTGAGCCTACGTTCCAAATTATTATTAACTTCCGCAAATTTTTGATCAACAGATTCTGTCAATTTTACAATGTTGGCATCATTGGCTTCCCTTAGTTGAGTGATACTACGATTAGTTGCTTCATTAGCCTCCCTTAGTTGAGTGATACTACGATTAGTTGCTTCATTAGCCTCCCTAAGTTGAGTGATACTACGATTAGTTGCTTCATTAGCCTCCCTAAGTTGACCTATACTAGCCTTAGTGGCTTCCAGGGTCGCGTTAGATTCTTTAAGTTGAGCTCCTAAAGTATTGTTAGATTCTTTAAGTTGAGCTCCTAAAGTGTTATTAGATTCAGCAATCCTACGCCCGAGATTAGTGTTACTTTCCGTAATCCTGTCATTTAGACTGATTTTTAAAGCCTCGATGGCAGCTAGTATATTTTCCATATTAATGTCGTTATTTTCACAAAATGCAGAAAATACAATCATTCACCTCATACGTAAAATCACCATTATTGTCCAATGGTAAAGTTCAAAATTTCACCAACACAAAATATCAAACACTTGTGCATAAAATTAAATATCACCATTATTGTCCAATGGTAAAGTTCAAAATTTCACCAACATAAATATCAAAATTTATATAAGCCTGTGCATGAATATTATGCCTGAAATGTTTTACATAGCAAGAGAAAGAGAAAAATAATCACTTGTGCCATAAACTTGATCAGAGTTCTGTGCCAAAAGTTTAAAATTTCGTCAAAGTCATTGAATTGAACTTCGTAAAATTTTAACACATTCACTGAACTGGAATTAACGTACGTACTATGCACTTTTATTTGAATTGGTAAGTTAAGATATCACTGATTTCAAAGTTAATTTTTATCACTTTACTCTCTTTAATCTGGCCCCACGCTGGGCGCCACTATTCACTACCTTCTCTCTGTAACAGGAACGCCCGTACTTCAGTATATCGGAGAGCATGAGGAACGACAAGGCGTGTACGGCCCATGCTAAGAGAGTAAGAGAGAAGGGTAGTGAAAGAAAAATTCATGATTAAGTGGATCCTTCAGTTTATTCAATAAATAGGCAAATAATTATGTCACCTTTTATAGCTGAATTGTAGATTTGTCCCTGAGGGCGTGAAGAGGACGTTGTCCCGCGGCGGCTGCGTCGTCTTGCGGTCGGCGTCGGCGTTGTCTTCCGTCGATGGTGTTTGTATTAGTGTTGATGACTCGAACCAGAGGCAGGAACGGGGAAATGTGGAGCTTCCACATTTGACGTCATGGGGTACTGGTGTGACACTTCCCTATGGCGAAGCACGCCGAAATAGTTCCCACAGCAGCAAGGATAAAGTTAGAGTCACAGTTCGTATTTGGAATAATACGCAAATGAAACAATCTAGGACCTTCCGAGGTGCGGTGATCAAGCACTTCATAAAGAAAATCGAGTACAGTCTCTGCACTGTACTCCACCAGCATAATACATTTGTTGAAATAAATGACAGTCCAAGTTCCAGTACGTCGTGATTTTCAGATTATCACAGGCACTTAAGATCATAATGCAACACAGTTCAAAGCTGACACAATTAATGCAAGAACACAGTTTTAAACGAATTCAAAGCTGGCACAGTTTATGTGAGAACACAGTCTTTAAATGAATTCAAGCTGGCGAGAACACAGTCTTTAAACGAATTCAAAGCTGACACAATTAATGCAAGAACACAGTTTTAAACGAATTCAAAGCTGGCACAGTTTATGTGAGAACACAGTCTTTAAATGAATTCAAGCTGGCGAGAACACAGTCTTTAAACGAATTCAAAGCTGACACAATTAATGCAAGAACACAGTTTTTAAACGAATTCAAAGCTGGCACAGTTTATGTGAGAACACAGTCTTTAAATGAATTCAAGCTGGCGAGAACACAGTCTTTAAACGAATTCAAAGCTGACACAATTAATGCAAGAACACAGTTTTTAAACGAATTCAAAGCTGGCACAGTTTATGTGAGAACACAGTCTTTAAATGAATTCAAGCTGGCGAGAACACAGTCTTTAAACGAATTCAAAGCTGACACAATTAATGCAAGAACACAGTTTTTAAACGAATTCAAAGCTGGCACAGTTTATGTGAGAACACAGTCTTTAAATGAATTCAAGCTGGCGAGAACACAGTCTTTAAACGAATTCAAAGCTGACACAATTAATGCAAGAACACAGTTTTAAACGAATTCAAAGCTGGCACAGTTTATGTGAGAACACAGTCTTTAAATGAATTCAAGCTGGCGAGAACACAGTCTTTAAACGAATTCAAAGCTGACACAATTAATGCAAGAACACAGTTTTTAAACGAATTCAAAGCTGGCACAGTTTATGTGAGAACACAGTCTTTAAATGAATTCAAGCTGGCGAGAACACAGTCTTTAAACGAATTCAAAGCTGACACAATTAATGCAAGAACACAGTTTTTAAACGAATTCAAAGCTGGCACAGTTTATGTGAGAACACAGTCTTTAAATGAATTCAAGCTGGCGAGAACACAGTCTTTAAACGAATTCAAAGCTGACACAATTAATGCAAGAACACAGTTTTTAAACGAATTCAAAGCTGGCACAGTTTATGTGAGAACACAGTCTTTAAATGAATTCAAATATACAGCCGGACCGAGAGACGAATTATGTCGCGACGTGCTTACTTGCACCACTCGCTGACTCACGGCTTACTGCCGACTCACTCCACTCTCTGCCTTCAGCACACTGCCGTCGCATACCGCACACTCTCTTTCTGCTTTACTGCAGGCTCTCTGCTTACATTCTGCCTTACCCCAGGCTGGCGACTCGCTTATATTTCGTTCATGCAGCAATGGAACACGAAGGAACCTTCTGCGTGACGTCGCTTGTCCTTGGCCGGTGTTCTGGAACGTCGCGAACTTGCTCGCAGTTCCCATTATGCCTGTGCGCTCGGCGCAAGTTTTAAATGCTTACGGCCGGGTGTTAGCGAGCTTCTCTTAATAAAAGAATGAAACGTGAATGCTCGTAGGGTGTTACCGTTTCATCATGTCTGTTCGGAGCTTCGGTTGCATTCCGACCTGGCAGTCCAGTTAAAAGTAATGTATGTGTATTCATCGCTGCTGAACACACTTGCCATTGTCGATAAGCAGACAGTAAATATAGTGCGGCTGTATCATACACCAGCCTAGATGTATGCGGTCGAAAACGATGTTTACTAATACAAGGGGTGCATTCGACCGGGAACGCTGAGTAACTTGTTGCGAGTGTGACTCTGTTCCTTATCTCTTCATATTCTGACGTAACCTGCCCGCTGGCAGTCGTTCCCCTGTTAAAAGTAGGTGGTAGGCACCCCACACATCACTTGTGCATGCGGGACATTTATAAGTAGAAAGTACGGCGTCCGGGAGCCACCTTGTACTAAAATTGGAACGATACAGAGAAGATTAGCATGGCCCCTGCGCAAGGATGACACGCAAAATCGTGAAGCGTTCCATATTTACCTGCCTGGCCGAGGCGATAAAGGCGTGGTCGGTTCGCCCGGAAGGACGTGGGTTCGAATCCCCGTCAAGAAGTCGTTAAATTTAAGAAACTAGATTTCCCCTTCCGGAGGTGCACATGACCCTGAGGTTCACTCAGCCTACACCAAAAATAAGTACCAGGTTAATTCCTGGGGGCAAAGGCGGCCGGGCGTAGAGCTAACCACTCTACCCCATCAAGTGCCGAGGTTACGGATAGTGGAAGCCTTTACCTTCCACCCCTCCAAGGGCCTTCACGGCCTCTACGGAGAAGACCAGATCACCACCACCACCTGGGAGAGGGGCGTACATAGTATGGTCGTGACTTCCACGTTCCTTCCAAGAATTTCTTTGCTCACTGTCGGAGGCAGACCTTCACAAGGCCTGATAGAGGCCAATGTAATTTGACGGAAAGCTCGGCTGTGTTAAATATATATAACTGTTTTTAATCCAGTTAGGATATTTATTTCTTTATTTTAATTCATTATTATTATTGAGGAGCTTAATGGGGTAGCAGCTTAGCTGCCTGCCTGCCATCCCGATGACCGTGGTTTGATTCCCAGTGTTGCTGCGTTGGGATTGCCAGTCGAAAATCGGGTGGTTTCCGCCTGGCCATGCGACGTTAAATCACTGGCCGCAACTCTTTCATCTTCACTGTGTGAGGGGACTATGAGCAAGCGGGATAAGCTGCGGAAGATGATGATGATGATTATTATTATTATTATTATTATTATTATTATTATTATTATTATTATTATTATTATTATTATTATTATTAGGGTCCGTCCCTTGTCTTTCTTTGGCCGATATCTTCATTTTTCTTGTGTCGGATCCCTTCCTAAAGAACTACAAAATATGCCCTAAAACTAGGTAAATATGCCTTAAACCAGCTAAATATTACCTAAACTAGTTAAATATGGCCTAAAGTAGTAAAATATGCCCTGAAACTAGCTAAATATGACCTCAAACTAGCTGAAAATGCCTTAAACCTAGTTAAACATGCCCTAAAACTATCTAAATATACCTCACTAGCTAAATATGCCCTAAACCAGCTAAATATGACCTAAAACTAACTAGACATGACCTAAAACTAGTTAAATATGACCTGCAACTAGATAAACATGACTGAAGAATAGGTAAAAATATGACAAGCATTTTAGGGATAGGTAACTAGTATCAGGGTATTACTATTTAAAAAAATTATATTTGCTTTACGTCGCACCGACACAGATATGTCTTACGGCGACGATGGGATAGGAAAGGCCTAGGAATTAGAAGGAAGCGGCCGTTAAGGCACAGCCCCGGCATTTGCCTGGTGTGATAATGAGAAACCACGGAAAACCATCTTCAGGGCTGCCGACAGTTGGGCTCGAACCCACTATCTCCCGATTACTGGATACTGCCCGCTTTTAAGCGACTGCAGCTATCGAGCTCGGTATTACTAAAATTAAACGTGTCAAAAGTAAGTTATAAGCGATCATACAGCAGACACTTTTAATCATGCAAAGTGACAGAGTTACAGCAGGATTTTCTAAAACTTTATTCATTATTTCAGTATCTCAGCCCTGAGGCGCAGTTTTCATTTTGTTTTCCTTAAAAAATAACCAAAATAAACGAAGTATTAGCACGCGTTTTGGTATCTGTCGGCGTACGTTCGTACAGCATCACATTCTCGGAATAATGATTTATAAATCTGCCACCTATCTCTTTCGGGAAAAGAAACAAAAGTATTTTGAACTGCAGGATTTAGAAATCCTCATTTTTAACTAAAATATTAAAAATATAACCAAATACGACCTTATATCACTAAAATGAACAAAATATGACCAAATATGACTTTATATCACGAAAATAAACAAAATATAACCAAATATGACCTTAAATCACTAAAATGAACAAAATATAACCAAATATCACCTTATATCACTAAAATGAACAAAATATGACCAGATATGACTTTATTTCACTAAAATGAACAATATATAACCAAATATGACCTTATATCACTAAAATGAACAAAATATGACCAAATATGACCTTATATCACTAAAATTAAAATGAACATAATATGACCAAATATGGCATTATATCACTAAAATGAACAAAATATGACCAGATATGACCTTATTTCACTAAAATGAACAATATAAAACCAAATATGACCTTATATGACTAAAATGAACAAAATATGACCAAATATGACCTTATATTACTAAAATGAACAAAATATAATCAAATATGACCTTATATCACTAATATGCACAAAATATGACCAAATATGACCTTATATCACTAAAATGAACAAAATATGACCAAAGTAATTAAAATGTACGAGATATGTTCTTACATGCAACATAAAATTTCTTTAAACGAGGTTAGGAACCCATCATTCACAGTCATTTCTCATATTTCTGGTAAATGACCTCTCGAATTAAGTAAAAATTAACTAATGATGATGATTATGTTGATGATGATGACGATGATAGCTACTGTTATTTGGCATTGAATATAATCCGCGCTATCCCCTGACTGTCTTCAAAGGCGACTAAAAGGGGCCTCAAGGGCTCCGAATTTGGGATCGTGGGTTGGTGACCACGGGGCCCTTAGCTGAGTCCTGGCTTTACTTCCACTTACTTGTGCCAGTATCCTCACTTTCATCTGTCCTATCCGATCTCCCTTGGTCAACTCTTGTTCTTTTCCGACCTCGACGGTATTAGAACACTCGAGGCCCAGGGAGTTTTTAGTTTTAACGCCCTTGGTGGCCCTTGTCTTTCTTTGGCCGAAACCTTCATTTTTCGAAGTGTTGGATCCCTTCCATTTTTTTCTCTCTGATTAGTGCTATATAGAGGTCCTGTCGTGAACGGCGGCTCACGACGCGCCTTCCGCGTATTAACGAGAGAGCGAAAGGGTTCGAATGGGATTCGAATCCGCCAACTCCAGGGTAGAAAGCCTGTGATTTAAAAGTAGCAGGCATATGAGCGCATGTATATATGAAGGGAAATGATAGGAGAGTTTGTGTATATTCATAACTCATAATTCATAACTGACAGTAATAATAATAATAAGAGAAATAACAGAATATTTCAAAGAAGGATTTAGAATATTCGATGTTGCTTTGGGAGCTCGTAAGCCAAGAGCTTTGTGTCTTAATATTGTGAAACATTGTGTAAGTTAAAATACGCACTTCTTTTGGGTTAGAAATATACAGAGTCACGTGTAAGAGACGTAGAAACAGCTTCCAAATGTTCTAGAACAATGTGTGTAATGCAACGTGACAGGGTGGTTCCGTGCGCAACAACCAATCGGAGAACAGTGCAGTTGTGACGTGAACTAGTGACTTGTGGTGGTGGTACATGAATCAGTGGGATTATTCGAGAAAGAACAGAAGAAACTATAAGACTTGGTAACTTGTCAACAACAGGGCTTTTTGACTGTGATCCCTCGAAGAAGGCTTTTCGACGGTAGGCAGTATCGCGCAGAAGAGTGAATAGTTAATCAGGGAGAACTGTTGGAGTACTGGTAGAATTAGCATTCAGTCGCAGACGCAGTAGAGTGATAGTAAGATAGAGGGGTATCAGGCTCTTGAACTGAGTGTGACTTGTTGCTGAACAATCACAAAGATTCTCCACACCGATTGTCAAAGTAGGCGTTGGAATATCAGCTTATAGACTAGCAGCTTAATTGTAAATGGGATAATTCACGTCGCCGCGAAGATTAACGAGTTCCAGGGATACCTACGCAGAAGAGGAGAAGACAAGAAGAGAAGAGTGAAGACGTCAGCTGTACAAGAATCAGCTATACTCCGTAGTTAAGTATTCAACAGTAAATATATGCATTATAAGTATTCTTGTGTGTACTAGGAACAAGACTTAAAGACATTCTCATAGATCTGAAGTTGAGAAGGGATTGAGAGTAAATGGTGTCAGAGATTTTATATTGTATGTATTATTGTATATATTGATGTGTGAATATCCTGGGTGTAGAATATAATTAGTGTTTAAACTTTGCCAATCTGACTATACGCTCCCAGAACTCCGAACCCAAGTCCTCAGCCTGTTGTACATCCCTTAGGGTCACGACAGGTGGACTTAAAATATTTGGTGTGCAGATGAGGGGTAACAATTAATTTACGGGAAATTAATAGAAAATTCGGATGTTAATTTGCAGTGAATGTATATAACTATAATTACGATCACTTTAAGCGCTGCTTAGTGATCGGGAATAAAGGTGAATAAGTTTGTAATTGTATTTGATCACTGTTTCAGATACATTAAGAAGAAGGCAACGGGAAAGGAATTCAAGTCGTTCGAGTCGCTTGGAGGCAGAAAGCAGACAGTAGCAGTTACTCGGGAACAGTCAATCCAGCTCGGAGTCAAGTGATTAACCAGAGAGGGTGAGTCAAAAGCCAACTCATAATGGAGGGTTCAGATAGAAATGCTAGTCCTACCCCTAGTAATGCAGAAGTAATGCATGATGCAAGCGGAGTGCTGCATGGCCGCTTTTTAACAGTAACAGAGGCTTTAAAACTCATAGGGGCTGAATTTGATGGCTTACACAAAGAAAGATTGCAAGAATTTTGTGAAAATGTTGAAATGGCAATAGGGTTAGTTAAGCCAGAAGAGCGCGAACTATTTGACAAATTAATACTCACTAAAATCACGAAAGATGCGCGTAGCAAACTACTCGTGAGGGCCGATATTGAAACGTGGAATGATATAAAGGGAGATTTACACGAATACTATTCCGAGAGACGAACTGTAGACTTCTATGCATGTCAGTTGTTTGCCGCCAGACAGGGTAAGAACGAAAGTATCGCAGAGTGGGCCCATCGAGTTGACCGCATGGGAACCGAACTCCGGAACGCAATGGTCCAGGGTGAACCATTAGTTGCCAGAGAATACCAAGTTCGGGCGGTACGTAAGTTAGTAAAGGCTAGCTTTGTACAGGGTATCAGAGACGAGAGAATACAATCTCTCATTAAGAGCCGGGACGCACAAACATTAGAACAGGCGGTCAACATTGCCACAGAAGAGGAAACAGCGATAGTTTCCGCTCAGGCTAAGCAACAGCTCATGGGTCAGATAAGGAAACCAGCCGAAATGAGAGTGAAAGCACACACGTACTCAGACAGACAGTCACCGCGAATGACCGGGCAAACACCCCGTAAATTAACAAATAAGAGGGCGAACATTAGAGTGATATGCTATAATTGTAATTGTGAGGGGCATATAGCTAGGGACTGTAGAAAACAGAAAGCCACCAAGAAAGGTCCACCTACCTGCCAATATTGTCAGAAGGTAGGCCATATAGAAAAAGACTGTAGAAAGAAAACTAGGGAAAAAGATGAGGATAAGTCACGAGAAATACACATTTGTGCAATAATCCGATGTTATAATTGTGGCAGGACGGGACACAAACAGTCCCATTGTCGCGAAAGGCCAAAGCAACTCAGGGAAAGAAAATGTTTCATTTGCGGACGAAAGGGTCATTTACAAAGAGTCTGTTGGTTCAAAGACCAAAAAGAGAATAGTGCAAAATCCAAACCTCGTGAGTACGCGAGAAGGGAACATGAAAGGGATAAACAGTACGTAGACGGGCCGAAACAATATGCGAAAGGAAAGAGTCTTCATAATAAAGATTTAAACTAAACAGGGACCACCACAACGGGCCTAAGGATGAGTCCCAGCGAAGTAGAGGCCCATGTAGGAGCGCAACTCAGAAATGCGCAGATAAGTCGCGCAATTCCCCGCGACAGATTAGTAGAAACCAGTCCACTACAGAAAGGGATCAATCACGAAGGGAACATGATAGATCAGGTTCGATACTCGTGCACGCTAAAGAACGGGATAGACCTTTCAAATTTTTGATAGATACAGGGGCTGACATTAGCCTAATCCGGGAAAAGAGTATACCAAAGAAAGAGATCCACTATCGTAAACCGGTAGTAGAGCTCTCAGGCGTAACTGGGAAGACTTCACGCACTCGGGGATGTGTTATACTGCACATAGGGGATTCTTCCCCTGAATTTCATGTTGTCGGAGATGAATTTCGACTTTCGTCAGATGGCCTCATAGGGAGAGACCTTTTACAACAGAGTATAATTAATTACAGGGATGGATATGTAGAAATTTTCGATCGAAGGTACCCAATGGGTTTAAGTGTACATGAAATATGCCAAATAAGTGTCACCAACCGGGATAATTTAAGTGCATTAGAAGGCACAGTCGAAATTGGAATACGAGGTCAGGAGAACCTGCTTCGATTCTTATTAGATACTGGGAGTGAAGTATCCCTTATAAAGAGACAGGTAGTGCCAAGGGAAGCCATGATCGCTAGGGAGCCTGCCTCTAAATTAAAAGACGTAGATTCAGAGAGAATCCGAACCAAGGGCACCGTACGACTTCCAATAGGGGAGTCAAACGCAGATTTTCATATAGTGGATGATGACATACAACTCAAGTATGACGGGATTATAGGCAGAAACATACTCAAAGATAGTATAATAAATTTCAGAGAAGGTTATATCATATTAAAGGGTGAGCAACATCACATAACGATGAAAACTGCTCAGCTCCACACAATCTGTCTCAAGCCTAGAACAGAGACGATTATTGAAGTGAGAACGGACAAAAAAGTAGCAGAAGGTGTGATTGACAAAAAGGAAATTTTGCCAGGAGTATACATAGCGAGTTGCTTAACAAAGGCACGCAATCACAAAGCAATAGTGAGTGTGCTTAATACGAGGGAAACCGAAGTAAACTTCGAAAGCCCCATACTCCCTATACAAGAGCTTGAACCTATGACAATCTCAGAATGTATCGAACGAAAGAGAGTGAACCAGGTAACACAAGTAGAACAGGGAAACACGAAATCTCGAGAACAGAGAGTAATAGAACAATTAAGGGTCGACCATTTGGCACCTAAAGACCGAGAAGAGTTGTATGCTATCTGTGCAGCATATAATGATATTTTTCATTTAGAAGGGGATAAACTAACGTACACCGATCTGTTACAACACGAGATTAGAGTTAGGGAAGACCAACCTCCAATTAACGTGAGACCTTACAGGTTACCTGAGGCTCAAAAGGAGGAAATTCAAAGGCAAATTGACGACATGTTGGCGAATGAAATAATCGTACCTAGTAAAAGTGCATGGTCAGCGCCATTACTTCTCGTCCCCAAGAAATTGGACGCTTCAGGGAAACAGAAATACAGGGTGTGCATTGATTTTCGTGCTTTAAACAAGGTGACAATAGGGACAGTATTCCCAATACCTCTCATATCAGAGCTCTTAGATGCTTTAGGGAAAGCACGGTATTTTTCTACCATGGATTTGGCGTCAGGGTATCATCAGGTGCTAATAAGGCCAGAGGACCGTGAGAAGACGGCATTCTCAGCTTTAGGGAAACATTACGAGTATTTACGTTTGCCCATGGGATTGAAGGATTCGCCGAGTACTTTTATGAGGCTCATGACAACAGCCATGTCGGGCCTAAATGGTGTTAAATGTCTCATTTATATGGACGACATTTTGGTCTATGCTAGTTCCATAGAAGACCATAATCAGAGACTACGAGAAGTATTTCAAAGACTCAGGGAACACAGGCTAAAATTACAGCCAGATAAGTGCGAATTTTTGCGAACAGAGGTAGCATTCCTAGGTCATATCATTACCGAGCATGGAGTGCAACCAGATGAGCGAAAGATTGAGGCGGTAAAGAATTTTCCTAGGCCTCAAACCACAAAACAATTGAAAGGATTTCTAGGCTTAAGCGGGTACTATCGGAGATTTATTCCTGAATACAGTAAAATCGCAAAACCTTTGTATGAACTCCTGAAGAATAATGTCCCTTATGTATGGACAGACAAGCAGGAGGCAGCTTTCAATATTTTGAAGCAGAAGTTAACGGAGAAACCCATATTACAGTACCCAGATTTTGAGAAGCCATTCATTCTCACTACGGATGCAAGTGGCGAAGCCTTAGGCGCTATATTATCACAGGGAGAATTAGGGAAAGATTTACCAGTGGCATATGCTAGCAGAACTCTGAATAAAGCGGAGAGAAACTACTCAGTCACAGAGAAAGAATTACTTGCAATTGTATGGGGTGTAAAGTATTTCAGGCCATACTTATTCGGGAAACACTTCACAGTAGTAACAGATCACAAGCCACTGAAGTGGGTATTTAATGTGCAAGACCCATCATCCAGGTTAATAAAATTCAGATTAAAGTTAGCCGAATATGATTTCACGATAGTGTACAAGACGGGCAAAACAAATAAGAATGCGGATGCATTGAGTAGAATTCCCATTGTACCTGAGAGAACGGTACAAGTGGTGAGTTCAGAGGGAACTACTCCCCTAGGGAACAGGTGAAACAGGTGAAACCGAAAGAGTATATAAGGAGCGAAATGATCTCGTGGACGCGAAAGCAGAGAGGTCAGGAAAAGAGGTACGGATCGAAGACTCCGACTCCGAGGACGCAATAGCAGAGGAGAATGAGTCCGAAGTTGAAGGCGAAACGCCTGTTAAAGAGCGAAAAGACTTAACTGAAGAGGAAAAGTTAGCAATATTGCGTGATGCCCATACGTCCCTTGTAGGCGGACACCAAGGGATCACAAGAACACTAGCACGTATTAAAGATGTTATCCGGTGGCCAAATATGAAGAAAGATGTAGAAACATTTGTACGCTCTTGTCCTTCGTGTCAGAAAAACAAAATTACGGGTCCAGAGGTTAGAATGCCCATGATTTTAACAGACACACCGAGTCAAGTATTTGAGAAAGTAGCAATCGACGTCGTAGGACCCCTGCCGGTTACAGAGAGACAACACAAATATATACTTACCTGTCAAGACCAGCTGTCAAAATATTTAATTGCCAGTCCAATGGTCAATCAAGAAGCTGAGACGGTAGCAAAAACACTAGTAATGAATGTAATTGCCATATTTGGGATTCCAAGTAAAATTCTAACAGACATGGGAAGTAATTTCATGAGTCAAACTTTTAAGAGATTATGTAAAATTTTGAGAATCGAAAAGATCCATACAACGGCATTCAGGCCGCAATCAAACGGGAGTATTGAGCGATCACACCGCGTGATCATAGAATATTTGCGTCATTATGTATGTAAAGAACAGAATGACTTGGATGATTATCTACCAACAGCTACTTTTGTGTATAACACTTCTAAACACAGTAACACAGGGTTCACACCATATGAATTGATATTCGGGCGAAAGGCTAATATACCGGGAATTTTGCAGAGAAAACCAGAGCCTACTTATAATGAATATCAGAATGTAATCGAAGGCCTAACCCGTAGATTACAGGAAAACCATGAGATCGCACGCAAAACTCTGATTCAGAGCAAGGAGCGGGAGAAACAAAATTATGACAGAAAACAACGGGAAATAGATTTTCAGGTAGGCGATAAGGTATTATTAAGAGATGAAACCTTGAGACGAGGGAGGTCATCAAAATTTGAACCACCATACAGAGGACCTTACGAAATAGAGCGAATTGATGGTGTAAACTGCTTGTTGAAAATCAACAAGAAAGGTAAGCTAATCAAAATACACAAAAACCGCCTAAAACTTTATGTGTAGAGGGTCGAAGCACAGACCACAGAATGGACGATCGCCCCGATTTAGGCCGCGGTAAGATGACACTTCTCCTTACTCCGACGGCGCTTTGAAAGTATCGATGATTGCTGGTAGGATTAGTTTGAAATATCCTGCCAAATCACGTCCTAAATTTCATGAGAAGTTCTTTAGAGATTCGAACCTAGATTACCCAGGGGCTAAGAAATAATTGGTGGAGCGGAACACATTGTGTATTACCGTGAAACCCTTCAGAAAGGTTATGGTCCGTGAGAGCCTAACCTAGTTGTCATCTCACACATCGGGATTCGAACCGAGAGTCCGATCTTATAGAGTGACGTTAGAGATAAACGAGGAGATATATTGATATAATATGTGCATGCGACAACGTGAACAGAGAGATCCAGTTTAACTAAAAGTGAAAAGTATAATAATAATAATAACAGAATACAGTGTTGAGTAGAGCGAAGGGATGTTTGGACTTGACCAGCTCAAGCTTACTTCACGGCACTCATCAGATAACAAAGCACTTAGCAAGGGACACTGTTAGAAACACGGCAGCCAGGCCGCTACAGATAACAGGAAAGTGAGTCTAATGAACCTTGAGCGAAAGTGTCCTTCAGTAGTTGCATATACGGAAGTAAAAATGATCTAATAACTAAACAGGGGTACACAAATTGGGAGAGCTATACGAAATATGGTGGTGGCTACACTTAACAAAACCACATACGGGATACGAACCCCAACACGGGAAACATTCATTAGGGTGATACCATGTGCATACCACATGACATGATGAACATAACTTGCATTAGAAATGAGTTACTATGAATTATTAAAAAGTGTTTGAAACATATGTAATTGCAAATTTTTGCATAAATATAGTACTCCTACAGTACAATACAACAGAGACTTTTCTTTGCAGGTCACCCGTAAGGAAACAAGAAGATACACACTACGTTCAAGATGTATTGGATAATTTATGTAGTGCTTGTAGTATACTTTCAGGGAAAAGTAGTTGGAAATGGGATAGATTTTCAGATAACTCCGTATGAGAAAACCCCAGGGATATATTTTAAAGATGAGGGAAACGTACAATTGTCTACTACAGAATGGAGATTGATCACTTATGTCAATTTAAGTAAATTAGCAGAGGCATACACAGTAATTAGGAAGAACATACAGAAAACACAAGTGTTATGTTATCAATTACAGAGTGAATTGAATTTTACCTGCCAACACGAAGTGCAGATGGAGATTAATCGCTTACAGAGAGTACAGGAATTAAGGGACACTTTGAAACAATTTACTAAGAATACAGTGAAACGTGAAA
This sequence comes from Anabrus simplex, assembly GCF_040414725.1. Lineage (NCBI taxonomy): Eukaryota > Metazoa > Arthropoda > Insecta > Orthoptera > Tettigoniidae > Anabrus > Anabrus simplex. Next base: position 97,453,354 of record NC_090275.1, on the reverse strand, counting down.
AGAGAGGTTTATTTAATTTTATAGGCACATTATCGAAAACATTGTTTGGAACACTTGATAGCGATGATGCTGAAATGTACCAGAATAAAATTTCAGAATTAGAGAAAGAACAGCTTTCAACACTTAAACTTGCGAAGGAACAACTTACGGTCACACGATCTACATTACAATCATTGAACAATACTTTATATGATGTAACAGCTAATGAGCTAAAATTAAACAAGAATTTAGAACAGATAAAAGAGTTTTTGGGAAATGAAACAAGTCTATTAAAACGCGAGTTCACTCAATTAGATATTGAGATTGCCATTAACCGACATTTGATAGAGATAGAGGACCTCATTTCACAGGTGTATGATCAATATAAGGTAATATCAGATGGAATAATGTATGCACAATTAGGGATTATTAATATGCAAATTTTGAGCCCTTCTGAGATTTTAAAAGCTTATAGGAAATCCCAAGATCAGTTTCCACAAGGGATGACCCTCCCTTTAGAGTTGGATATGGCTCAAGATTATTTAATTTACAGGATTGCAACTGTAAATGCATTCATAAATAAGAATATGTTGGTGTATGTAATTGAAATGCCTCTAAGTGACAAGAAAAACTTTCAGTTATATAAGATAATTCCTTTCCCTACGCTAATGAAAGACAGTGATGATAATGCAAATCATGATAATGTAAATATTGTAAAAGAATATGTTCATATCAGGGTAGAAAAAGACTTTGTTATTATTGACTCAGAGCAGCAGTTATATGCATATTTAAGTAAAGAACAAGTGAAAGACTGCAAACAAGTAGATGACATTCACAGAGTGTGTACATCTAGTATTGTGTTAAAATTGGTACATGGACAGAAAGACTGCATTTTAACTTTATTGAAAGGGACAACAATAATGCCAAGTGAGTGTAATAAAAACATAATCAAAGTTAGTCAGCTTGTATGGTTACCTGTAAGTGACAATAAATATTTATATTTGACTCCATCACTTACAAGGATAACAGTAGTTTGTGAGGAAACACATAATGTAAATTTAGTAAATGTGGGTATAATTACAATGTATCAACCTTGTACAATTTACGGACCAGATAGTAAGATACGGTCCACAGGTAGTGTTAACACAACTTATACGAAGGATGTAATTCCTGACATTTTATTAGAATATGAATGTTGTGAATATCTTAATAGTGATATAAAACTAAATGACTTACCTGAGTTAAAAGAAGTACCACTACACAGTCTGCTAACACATATAGGAGTAAAAATTGAGGATGTGGAAAATTTAATATTGGAAAAGGAAAAAGAGTTGTATACAAAGCAATTACATGCTGATATCAATGTGTATAAAATCATAGTGTGGACGATAATGGCTATTGTGGCTCTAATACTTTTGTTAACATGTTGCAAGTGTTGTCCTTGCTTTTCGGGAATTTTTAAGAAAAAGCACTGGGATCATGCTACTGCTTGCTGTACTCGGATTTGCTTTAAGCAGAAAATCATTAATGAGAATAGGGTTAAAGAGAGGTCATCAGATGATGACTTAGTGGTCCATTTTGAGAGACCAAGGTTAGCGAGTAGTCGCGCCAGTATACATGATTCAGAAGTCAATGTAGTTGCAATTGAAGACACAGCAACAGTACAAACACCCAGTAGCTTGAGATATAAAGAAAAAGGTAGAGTTTAAAGATAATAATGCCACACAGGGGAGACATTCCACATCCAGGGAAACTGTAAGCAAACACGAGTGTCTGACAGAAGTGTTTGCGTCAAGAGGACGCAAAGCACTTCTTCCCAGGCGGGGGAGGTGTCGTGAACGGCGGCTCACGACGCGCCTTCCGCGTATTAACGAGAGAGCGAAAGGGTTCGAATGGGATTCGAATCCGCCAACTCCAGGGTAGAAAGCCTGTGATTTAAAAGTAGCAGGCATATGAGCGCATGTATATATGAAGGGAAATGATAGGAGAGTTTGTGTATATTCATAACTCATAATTCATAACTGACAGTAATAATAATAATAAGAGAAATAACAGAATATTTCAAAGAAGGATTTAGAATATTCGATGTTGCTTTGGGAGCTCGTAAGCCAAGAGCTTTGTGTCTTAATATTGTGAAACATTGTGTAAGTTAAAATACGCACTTCTTTTGGGTTAGAAATATACATAGTCACGTGTAAGAGACGTAGAAACAGCTTCCAAATGTTCTAGAACAATGTGTGTAATGCAACGTGACAGGGTGGTTCCGTGCGCAACAACCAATCGGAGAACAGTGCAGTTGTGACGTGAACTAGTAACTTGTGGTGGTGGTACATGAATCAGTGGGATTATTCGAGAAAGAACAGAAGAAACTATAAGACTTGGTAACTTGTCAACAACAGGGCTTTTTGACTGTGATCCCTCGAAGAAGGCTTTTCGACGGTAGGCAGTATCGCGCAGAAGAGTGAATAGTTAATCAGGGAGAACTGTTGGAGTACTGGTAGAATTAGCATTCAGTCGCAGACGCAGTAGAGTGATAGTAAGATAGAGGGGTATCAGGCTCTTGAACTGAGTGTGACTTGTTGCTGAACAATCACAAAGATTCTCCACACCGATTGTCAAAGTAGGTGTTGGAATATCAGCTTATAGACTAGCAGCTTAATTGTAAATGGGATAATTCACGTCGCCGCGAAGATTAACGAGTTCCAGGGATACCTACGCAGAAGAGGAGAAGACAAGAAGAGAAGAGTGAAGACGTCAGCTGTACAAGAATCAGCTATACTCCGTAGTTAAGTATTCAACAGTAAATATATGCATTATAAGTATTCTTGTGTGTACTAGGAACAAGACTTAAAGACATTCTCATAGATCTGAAGTTGAGAAGGGATTGAGAGTAAATGGTGTCAGAGATTTTATATTGTATGTATTATTGTATATATTGATGTGTGAATATCCTGGGTGTAGAATATAATTAGTGTTTAAACTTTGCCAATCTGACTATACGCTCCCAGAACTCCGAACCCAAGTCCTCAGCCTGTTGTACATCCCTTAGGGTCACGACAGTCCGCCTCCGTAGAGTAACGGTTAGTGTTATTAGCTGCCGTCCTCGGGGGCCCGGGTTCGATTCCCGGTACTGCCAGAAATTTAAGAATGGCAGGAGGGCTGGTATGTGTTGAAATGGTACTTGCAGCTCACCTCCAATGGGGGTGTGCCTGAAAAGAGCTGCACCACCTCGGGATGAAAACACGTGTTGTTGTTGTTGCTATATAGAGGATGGTTGTCTAGTTGTACTTCCTCTTAAAACAATAATCACCACCACCAGCAGCAAAAATCATTGGTTATATCCGGTATAATCGTACTCGTACGAAGGTAAAACGATTTGATTTTGGGGGTACTCCAACCAAAAAGTTTGAATACCACTGTCCTATTGCAAAGGAGAGAAATGATGACAATTCCGACAAAATCCGCCTCTAGGTATGAGCGTCTAAACGCGTCATTTCTCTGCACTGAGCAGCATCTCCGTATTCTGTTGCGTAGCACGTCTCTACGGAGCGTAACTCCGGGGACGAGACAATACAACGTGATAGGTTTAAGAACAAAGGCATGCGACGACTGGCGACTTAGTATTCATAAGAAACACTCACGTACCACGTTCAAGATCAATATTTTGATTTAAATATTTAATATGATGTGAGTAAGATATGATCAGCGCAGATTTCAACTTTAATGTTCCGAACGCCGCCAACACTTCATTTAATATTCAGAGGCAAAGATTTCAGCTGAATTTTATCATCCGTAGATCTTGGCCTTGTTGCTATCAGGTGCTGGATCGTATTTTAACTAAGTGTCTGGGCCATTACCACAATTTAATGAACTCGTAACTATAACAGACATACAGACTGAGGGCTCTGTGTATCTTAGTGACCGGAGTCAGAGAACTTTGCTTTTCCGAGGAACCATAAGAGCTAGATGAATCAAACTCTTGTTAAGTTGCCTAGAAGTTCCATTCTTTCATATTATAATACACACAAGCTGAAACCACACTCTAGTTACCTGTGTCCGCTGGTGCTGCACTCTATTAAATAGACTCCGGATGTTTATGCAGTAAAACAGCCATTACCAAAGTGTGGTCCGCGAACCCCTTGGGGGCCGCGACTACAATCCAAGGAGTCCGCAATAATAATGTATCTCTGTATCTCCAGTTTCAATTCCTCATGTTTCTTTCCCTTCTGCTGTTGCTACACATTTGTCTTTCCTCGCTCCACACGCATCTCCCAATTTTTTATTTATTCTGTAACGTCAGGCTGTTCTTTAATTCCACTTTGATCCTTTCCAAAAACCACAATTTCATAAAGGAGAATGAAGACTGTGTACGGAGCAGCATGTCCGCCGAACACCACCGTTGTGTAAGTACTTAAAGAGCGAGATTTGATTGCACAGACATAATTCATAAACCATCTATCTATATACAAAACGCTAACATGTATGTTTCACAAAACTCAGACTCCTAAACCAGAGGGAGTTAAAAGGTACAGCGTGTGCCAAAATCTTCCAAATCGTCTCAATAGTACAGGAAAAATCTTGCATTTCTTGAAAAGTCAACGGAAATATATTTATTTTCAAGATCAAATCTTTAAATGTTCACTCCAATAATTGCAGGCGACGGCTTACCCTAACCCGCAGTACATTCTGTACTTAGCAGGTTGCTAAGCGACTAACACTTTCATTAACGATTGCTACCTGTCAAGCCAGAGAGTATACACTTCCTCAGATGCTGGAAGAATACTATTCTCTGCTAGATACTCTTTGATTCTCTGACCTTCCCCAGTTTCTGAATATACTCAACAGGTGGCAGAACGTTCCTAATAACTAAAGCCCGGATTTTTATGCAGTAATAGGTTAGATTGCAAACTAATTTGGTTAGTAGGAAGTGTCGGCCACCCGCTCTGCCATAGCGTAGTAGGAGTAACATAAATTACAGGGGTTTTGATGGATCTTACCCCTAATCTTTATGCAATCCCCATAGCACAACGGTTGTGAAGGTAGACTATACTTGCAACTCGCTTCAGTAAGTTTGCATTCTAACTTATTACTGCATAAAAATCCGGGCTCTACTAATAACCTACATGCTGTTGAGAGAAAACAGTCGAACATACGCACAGACGGGAAGTTATGACCATTAATAAATCACAACCGGGCGAGTTGGCCGTGCGCGTAGAGGCGCGCGGCTGTGAGCTTGCATCCGGGAGATAGTAGGTTCGAATCCCACTATCGGCAGCCCTGAAAATGGTTTTCCGTGGTTTCCCATTTTCACACCAGGCAAATGCTGGGGCTGTACCTTGATTAAGGCCACGGCCGCTTCCTTCCAACTCCCAGGCCTTTCCTATCCCATCGTCGCCATAAGACCTATCTGTGTCGGCGCGACGTAAAACCCCTAGCAAAAAAAAATCACAGGGACACACTCATGAAAAGTGGGTGTCTACTTACCCGAACCAGTGTTCAGTTACGGCCAATTGGATGTTGCACTATCTCGGGCAAGACCGTTTGAAAATATTAAGGTCCAGATACGCCCGAATGATCGAAGCACAGTGAATATTGTATGGAAGGAAGTGTTATAAACTAGATTACGAATGAATCAGTTATTATGTGCCGGTATTAAATATTCATAAATCTCTTGAAAAAGGCAGGCAAAACATTATGACAACGACAGACATGCCAAGACGAGTTATCCGACCTGTTTACAACGAATGCTACGGAGCAGCACGGATCCACTAGTTATACAAAAAGTGGTAACTATATCTTCACTGTATACGTAACTTTTAACTTGGCCGAAAGGTGGTACAAGTTAACGGAGGAAAAATAAGAAATACTCCAAGGCAGTGTAAGTGATGTAATTGTGAGACACTTGGAATTAATAGTATCCACCCTCAGACCATATTTTCTGTCTCTGGTAGAGAAAATCTCGTGGATCAGAAACCCCTTCCTTGAAACTGAACATGAACTGCCTTTCCTTGAGGAAGATCAACTAGGCGAAATATCTTGGCAGAGAGAAAGTGAACAATAAATTGAAGTACGATACGGGTGGAGAATGAGATGGAGTGGCACGTTTAACTCCAGGAAGTTCAGTGAACGTATCACAACTTCACGTCTCTGAACGTCTTTTGTGTCCGTGACATCCCCTGTAACCTACAATTTCTAGAAAGGAAATACTGCATTTAATACCTTTCGTAACAACATTCCTGTGTGAGTGTACTTTTTCTGCTCTCACACGAATGTAAATGAAGTGGAGACAGAGCTAATGTAGAGGCTGATCTTCGGTTCGAGTGACTACGCTTGCAAACGCTTGGTCTTTTGAAAACAGCACCATCAGTCCCGTTGTTCCAACAACGGGGTCAAATTAAATTTTTCAAGTAAATTTCCAGATCCAGACTATTGTAATTACTAGCCAAGTGTCACACTGTTTTAAAATTTCTGTGCATGTATAAAATATCTCTATGTAAAAGAAGTTAAATCAAACTTTCAATTAAAGTAAATACTAGTCCTAAATTATACGAATAAAATCAAACATGATATCATTACAAAATTCTGGTTTTATTTTTGCTAAATGCAATTTGCTAAGGGGTCTTTAGGCATGCACGCGACCTACTAAGGGGGCATCACAGACAAAACGTTTGGGTAAATCTGCAGTAATGTGTTTTATGGACTTGGGTCCAGAAAAGTTTTATTTTCATATTGGAACTCATTTTCAACAACTCTACATAGTTCATTAATGATGGAAAACACACCGGAACAGATTGTACGAGCAAAACACATTAAACTTTTCCTTATATAAAATGTTTTGGATACAGAGATACATCATCGCACCCGGAATTCAATGCAATAGTGGGATGATACATGTATCAATTCTACCTGAAGGCATTTGGAAAATGTTATGTAAGGAAGAGTTTAATGCACTATGTTGGTACGTTCTGTTCCTATGTGTTTCCCATGATTAATGTAATATGTAGATTTAAAGAAAAGAGTTTTAACATGTCCATAAAACATAATTCTTCTACTTATGAGAATTGTTTCCTGAAACGTTTGGCCGTACCTTATTATAACAACCTGCAATGAAGGTAACTTCACTGTTGACTTAATTTAAACTGCCCCAATGAGTGGGAGTCTAAGGGGTCACATAACATAGATAACATAACATAGACTGATTCTGATGGTTCGGTCAGCTTCCGCTTCGAACGCTAGCGCTGTGCCACGTCCAAGGAGCGATCTGGTGGCAAATGAACGTACCATTTCTACTTCTATTATAATGTCTAAATTTCAAAAGCTCATTGTTTTAAGAAGCCTTTCTCGTGGACAGGCGAGATTTTCTTCGGATGACGCAGAGCACAGTTCTCTGCGAAACGTAAAGACTTTCACATTATTTTCTTGGCACGGCATAAGCCCAAAAGCCTGTAAAGTATGATGTCTATATGTACGGGCCGTGAAAGCATCAATGGAAACATCTATACACGCATTTCTCCGAACCGAGTTGCAATTGAATATTAACGGATCGCTCAAGGCACATACAAGGAACTCTTTGGAAGGGTATGTGTATAAATTAATGAGTTATTGAAGTTTATTTAATGCATCTTTGGGTGTTTACAAATGCACCCTGTTACATAACATGTGTACTAAAATGACTGTTATTTTTGTTTCACATCCGAAATATAGAACGTTGTAGTGCTTCTTGGTAAACCAGTGATTAGGCAACCCGTTCATCATCAGTGCATGCGGGATACTTGTAAGTAGAAAGTAGGGGGATGATGGGCCACCTGGTATAGAGCCTGGATTTGTAGGCAGTAATAGGTTAGAATACAAACTAATTTGTCGAGTTGCTGGTATCGTCTCTTCCGTAATGTAACGAGAATAACATAAATTTTAGAAGTTCTACGAGGCTTGAACCACTACTGTTTATGCAAATTTCATAGCACAACCGTTGTCCGGGCTGGAATAGGGTAGAGGGGAAAATTCCGTCCCTGCACTTAATTTCGTCCCGATAGGAATTTCCAGTTTGCACAGTTGGTACCTAATGTTTAGCCGCGTGCACACACGTAGCCTCATCCCGTTGTCTTGTTGTGAGAGTTGGTTGTGTGCACCACGTTTATTTCCCATGTACAAGAAGGATTCGTTTTTCATGCTGAGCTGAGTTAGTGCAGCATTCATATTATGAACCTGTGAGCACTGATATGTGCCAGAAATACTGGACTGCATTTCAGTCCTTTGGTGTAGTTCCAGGTGTGTAATCGCTACAGTGAGGTCGTTGGTGTGAATTACCGTAGCGTCCGTTATAATAAATCAGGGAATGTTCATAATTTCGTCCCCCTTCACTTTATTTGCAATTTATGAAGCTTATTATTATTATTTTCAGATGGGAAAACGCTAGCAGTGGGATAAGTAGGCTATGAAAAAGGCTATTAATGCAGCGACGGACAAGATAATAGGTTACAACCGTGATCGTTTAACATCCCACAAGCAACACTGAACGATTATGTCAAAAAGAATACGAAGAAAACATTTTTCATAAATGGCCTTCAAGTAATTCATTATTGGGAAAGGATAAAAGGGAAAAATATATTATAATTAATTGTACTTTTCAAAAATTTGGTGGGAGACGAAATTAATAATGCATTTATGGAAGTTTAGTATTTGTAGTGTTTATGTCAAATATTGACTACCTTATGTTATAACTGTTCCATTGCAACTTTTCCGTAAGTGGAGAAAATATTCAGTAATATATATACCAATTTCTGGCCTTGTCCATAATATTCCTGAATTTCCGCAAGTCCAAATCTGCTAAGGGGACGGAATATGGGCCCCCTACCTTACACTTGTTACTCGCTTCAGTAAGTCTGTATTCTAACTTATTAATGCCCACACATCCGGAATTTAGTCATATATCTTACAATATGAGGTTTTACTGACATAAAGAGAACTTTATTACATAAGATCTTTATTACACATGAGCTCATTATAGCGCAATCTTGTCTAATTTTCATCATTAGGAAAGCGTAGTGCATGTTAGTGATTAATATTCAGTCGGTACCAGTAAGGCGATCGCCTGCTAAGTAGAGGTCGAGTAATTCTCCTCACAGATTGAGAGTAGCTTATTATATAGTATTGGCGAATAATTGCGCCATCACTGGTAACGTGATCGTATGTCAGGTTATTCCTGACCGGCCCGGACAGCTCACTATCTACAAGACTGGCATGTTCTCTCTGGTATTCCTGGCCTTTTTCGCAATTTCTTGGATGTGGATGTGGCCCATCTTTATTGCCGGGTACTCTTCCTGATGCCAAGCTTATGTACACGGATATACAGGATGATCGAAAACAACGTGAATCGAGTATATAAGTGTTAGTGTGTTGGCCAGAGTGATCATTTTTTTTAAAAGTAATTCGATGTCATTTTACCAGCTGCTGAAGTTAGCCAATCAGATCACTTCGTGGTGAGGTTTTCCTAAATCTGCACGTGGCTTTAAACCGTTTCGAGAGCACCAATCGAAGAAAGCTTGCGTTGCAGTGTGAGTCCAGGGTCACTATAGGCCTGCTGAACGAACACGGACCGATCACCTAGCAGCTAAGAAATCAGCGTCAAGCGCACCATGGATTCAGTCAGTGTCCCGATAGAATACAGAAGAACCTCGTTTATACGGATTAAGTGTGACCAGAACTGATCCGGATTGCCGAAAATCCGTATAATCCGGAAAAAGTTTAAAAACAAATATAGTACATGTTATATAATTTATGGACATAAGTTGTATAGTAATACCTTTGTTCAATTGTACAAAAAATATAAGAACACTTTTCTTACATTTACGACTCTGTTTTATGTACTAAGCACTAAAATAATGTGTACTTTTCTTTCTGTTTTACATTTGTATAGCGTTTGTGCGCAGCACGACCACGAAGACGTTTTACTAACATCAGTGGTTTCAGTCTGGGATTCTAAATATGGCATCAGCTTGTCCAGCTGCATGGTTGCCTCTCCATGAGTCATTGTTTCTTCTGATGGAGCGCCGGTTTAATTTTCGAATTCACCATCAGTAAATTAGTAGTGCGTTGCATTCAGAAGAGCGTGGATTCGAATGACACCTCGGCCGTGCTGGCAATAGTTTTCCATGGTTTCCCATTCTCAATTCCAGGCTAATGCCGGGACGGTACCTTTGGTAGACAGTGGCCGAATTACTTCCAATTCCTGTCCTTAACTATCCTTGGCAGAAAAGACATTCAAGAAGAGTCGACCCCAGTAAAAGAAATTTTGTACAAGTAAAAAATAAGCTTTATTATTTTCGATCCGGATAAACCGGAGATCTGGATTAATGAGGGCCGGATAAACGAGGTTCTTGGGTGCTTGCTATGGCGCGATCATGTCAGTTCGGCGTCCGTGCTCAGATCCCTAGCAGAGTGAAGTTTTTTCTTCTGTTCTCAAGCTGGGTTAAATCACATGAAGAACAAAGAACACCACCTTGCAAATCCCATTTGAATTCACCCGCGAAGCGATCTGATTGGCTAACTTCAGTAGCTGGTAAATTGACAACGTCGCGAGACAAATTATTAATCAGTATGACCAACCCTCTAATGCTAATATACCTGGTTCTCGTTGTGTCCAACCACCCTGTATTCACTATTGCGTATTTCTATGATGGTTGTTATTGTGGTATGTTGTATGTATTAAAGAGAATTGCATTAATACAAACATTCACTCTGCGAGACAAAGAAGACCAAACGCAGTTAAAATCCTCGGCCTAGTCTGGAATCGAACCCGAGTCACTTGGGGTCGGTGGCTAATACGCTGACCGTTCAAAACAAGGAGCACGACGTTTGGAATGCTCGCTCGCTCGCTCGCTCACAGGTAGATTAAAAGGTTAAATTGGTGATGACTAACACGTTAAAAGGATCACTCAATCCTAACAATATTCGCAGGCACAACAGATTCTCAAAGTATTAGGTATGATGCTAGACCACACACCCTCTCTTTTTAAGCAACATTATATTATAGAAGCTCTTTAGAACAAGTTGGAGTTTCTCACGTGCTGCCCATTCATGATGACATTCCTGACCTCCACCGATCTATTATACGGAGATGATAACTGCAAGTAGTTTCAACTCTTTTGATCAGTGGATGGAAAAATGGACATCACAAGGAGACCTTCAACTCTTACTTCTCCCTGGCATTAGGAAGGATCAGATCTCCTCTGGGCGTGGACTCTGTTTATGTGGGGGAAAATTACTTCTCCTGTGGTGCCTCTGTCCGGATATTGCAGCATTGTGAGTGATTGTGCTTATGAGATTTTCAAGAAGACTTCATCAGTAGCGCTCGCAGGCTGTAATAAGTTATAATGCGAACTAAATTGGTTATTAGCAATTGTAGCCTATCCCAAAATTCCATAATGCAGTGAGAGTAACATAACTTCTAAAGGTTCTAGTAGTCCGTGCCCCTAAAGTGTCTGCACATCTCACAGCAGAACTGTTGTGCAGGATGGAGGATATTTGTTAGTCGATTTTGTTTGTATTCTAATCTACTAATGCTTAAACAACCAGGCTCTATTCATCAGTATTTCGCTAATTTCATTTCAGCGTGTGCACTGGACATAAAAACACGAACTGTCGTGCGTCACATTGCCACATTGGGAATATTTAATTTGTGAGTGATTTTGTATATGATTATGTATTTAAAATGTTATGTCATTAGTAAGTCATTGTACCACTCAATCCACTGTAAGCCCCAGTGATAAAGGCATTGGGACTATTTAAGTCGTGTGTGAATTGATATGATTTAATTGTCTTACATTGATTGATTGATTGATTGATTGATTGATTGATTGATTGATTGATTGATTGATTGATTGATTGATTGATTGATTGATTGATTGATTGATTGATTGATTGATTGATTGATTGATTGATTGATTGATTGATTGATTGATTGATTGATTGATTGATACCGTAACAGACAGCGTGTGGAGGCTAATATTCAGCAAAATTCAGCCTGATACAAATAAACTGTGCCGGCCCCGTGATGTAGGGGTAACGTGCTTGCCTCTTACCTGGAGACCCCGGGTTCGATTCCCGGCCATGTCAGGGATTTTTGCCTGGACATGAGGGCTGGTTCGAGGTCCACTCAGCCTACGTGATTAGAATTGAGGAGAGATAGCGGCCCCGGTCTAGAAAGCCAAGAATAAAGGCAGAGGGGATTCTTAATCTGCAGGCCTTCGGGCTGAGCAGCGGTTGCTTGATAGGCCAAGGCCCGTCAAAGGCTGTAGTGCCATGGGGTTTATAAATAAACTGGTTTCAGTGATGCAAGCTCAGGTATCTCATTACTCATTAGTATGTTATATATAATACATTCTGCTTGCTTTTTAAAATTAAAGTACATAGGCCCTATTCTACTACTAATTACTTAGTTGGCCATTTCTTTTCAAAATACGATAGTCTTTAAAAATGCATTTTTCGTACATTCTTTAGAATGTAGGTATCGTATTTTAGCAGTACTGGCAGGTCGGCGGGTGCAGAGAGGGTCTCGGCCTACAAGTGGTCTGACAGCTCTGCACTCCGACCGGCCAACTGATCAGAGGGAGGCTTGTCCACGTTTCTGTATTCGGGAGACAGAGAGTGGCTGGGTCCTACCGTCGGCTGTCCTGAGCATGGTTTTCTGTGGTTTTCAGTTCTCCTGCACTAAGGCGAATGCCGGGGCAGTTCCTAGTATAGAATAGAATAGAAAATACGGGCCACTTTGCGAGATAACGCAAGAAGTGATTGTCAGCGCACCTAGCGAGACGGCCTTGAAACAGAGTGTAGTAGTACGCTATACACTATGAATTATGTGGAAAGTTCTCAGGTTGCAAGTCGTCTTTAATTAAAAAGTGGTTACAAGATTTTCCCCATTTCACACCGGATGGTAAAATTATATTCTGTGATGTTTGCAGCAAAGAGGCGAGTGAAACTTGTTTTATATTCCCCCTAACAAGTTATTATCAATTTAGCAAAATAAACGTGGTAATATAATTAATGACTATTCAAATACGTAAAATTGAAGCTGCATAAAAATATTTTAGAACCTATTTGAGAGTCTATTTTAACCAACTAGAATAACATTTAATCATCTAAAAATCCGAGGTCTAGTAATCACAATTGCATATTTCTGTGGTGGTTGGAAGTTTAGTGTGTTGTCTAGATATGAAGAGAAACGTGTTGGAACAAACACAAATACCCAGTTCCCGAGCCATAAGAATTAATCACACGCGATTAAAATTCCCGATCCGGCCGGGAATCGAATCCGGGATCTTTCAGCCAATGATTCGGACAAAACGAAATCATTATTGAGTTTCAATATTTCTATCAGTATTAACATTCGTAGTAGAACAAAGCAAATATCATTATTTCTATCAATTTTAACTTGCAACTTTTGTAGTTCAATCTTGCCACCTGTCGTTTAAGGTCGGGTCGCCAGGTGCGCCACTGTCAACATGTCTCTCAGTTTAATACGGGAGAATACGGAAGTGTCCAGTATTGTCTATAGTGTAATTGGTATACGATACGACCGCTAACCCTCCCACAATCTCTGAACATCTCCTTCTCTGATACAATTCTCCTGGGCTGAGACACGGTGTTACCGTCTAGGAGGACCGCCTCCCCCTTAAGGGGAGGAATTGAAACCATATGGTAGAGTAGTAGTGATATATGGGCTCGAAACTGTTTCTTTCACAATAAACAGCGCGAACCGCCTCCGAGTCTGTCAGAGAGCTTGGAATCAGTCTGAGAGATCCAGCCCGAAGCGAAGAGATCAATTGAAGGACTCGAATCATCGACGTGATGAAGCAGAGCTCACAACGAGGAGCGCCTCAAAATGTACCAGGGCTCCGACGGAGTGGAGATCACGGGATTCGAGGAGTATCGACACCAGCCTACCAGTTGGAGACACGGCATCGAACGCCATGGCGGAAGCAACTGGATATTCACTGACCACCAAAGGTCCATGCAGAAGAGGCAAGTGTTCACGTCAAGAGGCTAGTGAAGAAGAAGAAGAAGAAGAAGAAGAAGAAGAAGAAGAAGAAGAAGAGGAGGAGGTAATTGGTGGTATGCAGAGAATGGAATAGGAGAGGCGATACTTCAAAAAACAGAACACTGTGTTATAGGATAAATTCTCTCTGGGTCTATGTCTAATTGAAGTAGGTAACAAGTAGGCTATAGTCTACCCTACACAACAGTCGTGTTATGAGTCTTGCATAAAATTCCGGGGTATGGCCCATCTGACCTCTAGAATATGTTACTCTTGCCACATAACGGAAGAACGGGCTAGACGACACTTCCTAATAACCAAATTAGTTTACATTCTAACCTATTACTGACTAAAAATCCGGACTCTAAATGTTCACAACTTATTTCAGAGAAATTTACCGAGAACGCTCTGAATGTTTTAAGCAAACTTCGGACCTTTGACTTCCATTTGACAGGCCAGACACTCCTTGGAAACACAAGATTAACAGTCATGAATAACTGCAAGTCTGCTTCTCTCTTTTTCTACCAGAACAAGGGGCAGCTGTGGATTTGATTGCCAGTAATGTTCCGGGTTCTTGTCTACGCGCCCATATCGTTATGTAGAGTTTTGCCTCTGAGAAATAGCTCACATCTGCTCCAACAAACACAGTAATGCACATAAAGAGGCTAATGCTTCTAATTGGACATAAAGCAAACGTACAAACGCTCAGAGCCTTCTCGTGACGAGGGGCGGGGACCATTGTTGAAAGAAAACAAATGAAAGCTAAACTGCGCATGAGGTAGGTTAAACTGCAGGTCATGGAAGCACACACATACACAGACAGCCGTGCCATTAAGCGTCTGTATAATTACCGCTTCCTTCCCTCTGTTTGTGGGCTTGCGAGTAATGGTGTTCGCAATTACACTGGAATTGAAACGAGTCAATAACGAAGCCACATTTTTGCAATTCCATTGTTCCTGTGCCCTGTAATTCCCTGTGTTATGAACGTCTGTGAATTATGATTGGTCGTAAGACCTAATGGAATGGGGCAAGCTTTCCGTTCTCTTCAGAACTGCCTGGAATGAAGTTTGGCGGGCGGGGGGGGGGATATGACAATTCAGTGTATACCACAGGTTCACATTAAAACTGATTTAAATTCTGTTAATAATTTACTATTTCAGGATAAACAATAAAGAAATCAAAAGTGTTGCTAAAATTTTACAAATTCTTTCGAAGGTAATTTCTTAGAACTTCTATTTTTAATTACCTCAAAACCTACTGCACCAATCAATGTGGAATTATTAGATTTTGTTTTTAGGTTGTTGGGCGTTAATTTGATGAACAATAATAGTTGCAATGATCATAGAACTTGAGAAAAAATGAAACTCGTTACGCGGTTTGATTACATAGCTGTCGGCTTGTATTCGGCAGTCCTGAATATGGCTTTCCATTTTCTCACAAGACTGTACCTGAATTAAGGCCACGATCGCTTCCTTCTGCTCTTAATTCTATAATACCTCAGGGGCGGTGCGCATAACATCTTTCCCTTGGTATTCTGTAATATGCCCCCTCTAGATTTACAACACATGCCCAGAACTGTCTATTCCGCTCTTAGCATTTTTCAATTATTTAGCACACAATGAAAATGTGATCCTGACAGCCCTCTGTGGACCGAAACCACACTGATTTTCATCCAACTTGATATCAACCACTGATAGCAACGTCCTTTCTAAAATGCCAGTGAAGAGTTCCCCCGATATATTGATCAATGAAATACCTCGACAAAACAACAAAAAAAGAACATGGCAAGGAAACGTTTTCTGACAGCTTTAAATCCATCAAATAGAACTTCGCGTTTTATTTGTTACAAACAGTTCAATTCGTGAGTAAATTCATGGACTGCGATTGGTAAAAAGAATAGAGTTGTCATACCATCATGTGTTGTCAACACCATAAGGAACACATTTCCGGAACCCGATGGCACCTATGTGGGCTTCAAGCTGTAAATGAAAAAATGAAATTAAAACAGTAGAATTATGTAAGAGTTTCCTAAGCTTGTTTGTATGATAAATATAGATAATGTATTATTTTGACATGAAGTACGGTACCTCATTTATTGTTGCGAGTGAAATCGTGAGAAGTGCTTCTTGATCAGGTCGTCATTGGAAGGTCGAGGTATTGGAACGATGTTTTTAGGCAGTGACAGATCCATTGCTTGATCATCAGGTGAGGTTCTACTATAGTTAGTTTGCAAGAGATTTATGTTGTTCATTATTACCTTCTTCCATCCATCGCTTCACGCCTCATATTTCTGTTTTATCACCCAGGCTACTGTTCATTTTGAGTACTGAGTTTTGATACCAATTTTCAGTTTATTGATGTTCCAATTATAGTCCAATGCAGCAAACACTGACCTGAGCTTTAAACCTCTGTACGAGAAATGAACTCTTTTAGGAGCGTATTTCAAACGAAGGTTGTGATAACTTTCTAGGCTTCCGGTGTGAACGTAGTGTCTTATATGTTACACATCTTTTAAAAAAGATTTGTCTAAAACTATTTTCTTCAAGGCTTCATATGGACTTGAATTTCCTTTAATCCACATTTTCTTTCTCTCTTCCTCCTCTGTTAATGTATCGTTCTCACAGGATTTCCATTCACCGTTTTATAACTACTTATGCTCATTTTTTACGTGGTGCAAAATTGACGTAAATTTATCGATTAACACAGAACTGTTTCCATTACATGTTTGTGCTGCCCACCATAAATGATTATTTATACAGGCCTTCCACGCTTGAACTTCTGGATGATTTTTATCGAGAGCTTTCATCTTTTTCATCAGACTTTTTGATATGTGCCAGACATCAAATTCATGCTCAATATCAGGATACTACGTTCTCAGTAAATACCTTACTCGTTTGTGTCTATCGGAAATGAAGAGTTTTATATTACAATTTTCTTCCTGTGCAATCTTCCTCATCGCGATTTCACACGCAGCCTTTCAAGATCACCTTTCACCATCACTCTCTGAACAAGTTCCAAATGAGCTATGCGGCCTGTATTTATATCCATTCGTGAATACACTAAATATTTGGCTGAAAAGCCGGGAGAATCGTACTGGCCATCTCCGGCTAACCAAATGGGTTTGGCACTGCTTTTCAAACATTCAATAACATTAGCCCTTTCTTGATCCCAAGCAACCCCCACTATCGGACCAGTTACTCTATGAATAATTCTATCATATACAGTTCGTGACATCATATGTAAGTGAATAGACCTGCAGAATGACCGAAAAGGTTCAAATAAAATGCCTGACAACAATAATGCTGATGGTATTAGGACATTTTCATCCGGTTTCTTTCCTTCCAGACATTGAGAATACCAACGGATTTTATTACCACAATCGCAATGTGATCTGACGCACAACATGGTTCCTTTAATGTAATGTGAAATGTTTTTCACTTTACTTTTACAAATGTAACAAATTTCAAAGAGTGTGAGCAAACTTGTCCCCGCTACAAAAAAATATGAACCTGTAATATGTACATCGTCCTGAGTGTGTTCGTTATCAGTATCACTAATATAACTTTCACTGTCACTTTCATCTGGTTCATAGAAACTGTCATTCAAATGTTCTCCCATTACGTCACTGTTCAAGGCTGTGCCGAAAGTTGCAACGTCGAAGTATTTTCTAGCTATTTTTCTTCCTAACTCACACTGAATCTCTTCACTACATTCGTGTCTGTCTGATGAAATATTTTCACTCATATTCTGAACGTCGTGTACATCATTATCGTTATCACTTTCGTTTAATACTGTGTCAACAAACTCCCTTCGTCTTTTAGCCTCATACCTTTCCGTCCTGCTCTTTTTAGTTTCTGACGAGTACTCCCACAGTGTATTTTGTGAAGCGGCTTCCGTATCAATTAGCATTCTTGCCTGAGGAGTATCTGTCGACGCCAGACATCTTATTGAAGGAAGTTGCGTTTCATCATAGTCTGCATTTTTAAAATGCACTAAGCACACAGTAGCTCCCTTACAGGGAGAAAAGTGTTTCCTCTTGAAAAATTGTACCCAACTGCTAAACCTTCGAGGCGACTTAATTCGATTTGGAAACCTGTGGAAATGTATTTTTTTTTTTTCCATTCGGTTTCTACTCGTTGTGTTGTTACAGCCGTACACACTACAGGAAGGCATTTCGACAAACAGTCACTGCACTATTATAATAAACAACACACCAAGTAAACGGAAGAGCGGGTGAGCAATAATCAACTGGATGGCTCAGTCAGCGCTTACAGCGCAGTGACGTCACAGCTTCTCGTGTTTCCTTAGTTCACCGGCCTGCGGAGCGGCGCACAACAATAGCAAATATATAGTTGAACACCGTCTGATACACTCTTTGATTCTGAGGCAACTTGATTTTTGTGTTATGTTCTCCTTTAAATTCTTGACAATTGTACAGTTTTCCTCTAGAGAAGGTTGAGATTCCTTCTTTATGAAAGCATACCCGTGCACAATTCGTTCTGGAATGTTTCTGGAGGTGTCTTTCAAGTTCATGAGCTTCTCCCCACGTGAAGATTTTCTATTACATACTTTACACTGACGTGTCCTCTTTTGACTTATAGATGCGTGCAATTACTACTTTCGTCCAATCATAAGGGCCTATCTAACATCCTATGCTAAACTTATTACTCTATGAAGACACTTCAATCCTATCTACCCACTATATTTTACAATTTCAGGTCAAATTTCTTTTGTTCCTACTGCTTTATGACAATATGGTTCATTTTATCACCCTTTTCACTTCCTCGAGCGTACTCTCACTAATGTCGTTGTTCTGCCCGTGAATTCCGTTGTTGCTGACTTCCACGGACAATCCCCTTTTACGTTACGTGTTTTCCAGTGATCTACTGCCAATTCGCCTGATTTATCCAAAACATCTCTCATTTCCATTTTACCTCAGTTTATTTTTACAATTTGTTTTACGTCGCATCGGCCAACGGCCATACCCTGTTGAATACACCGGTTCTCGTCCGATCAACGCAGTTAAGCAACATTGGGTGTAGTCAGTACTTGGATGGGTGACCGCTTGGGAACACCACGTGCCGTTGGCTCAATTCCCTTAGTCCGGCCCCGCGGTGTAGGCGGCAACGTGTCCGCCTGTCACCCGGAGGCCCCGAGTTTGTTTTCCGGCCTGGCCAGGGGTTTTCAATTGTAAATGATTAATATACGTAGCCAGGGGACTGGATGTTTGTGTCGTTCATAACGTTCCTTTCCTCACATTCAACACTTTGCACTTCCGCCATTTACATAATACATGCAGGCTCCTCACATATGGTGCAAGTAGGGGCAAAATATCTTCATAGGTCGACGCCCCGAACAAACAGCATTTAAAAAAAATTCGTCGCACCGACACAGTTAGGTCTTACGGCGACGATGGGATAGGAAATGGCTAGGAGTAGGAAGGAAGCGACCGTGGCCTCGATTAAGGTACTGCCCCGTTAACTGCCTGGTGCACAAGTGGGAAATCGCGGAAAACCATCTTCAGTGGGGTTCGAACCCAATATCTCTCGAATGCAAGCTGATAGCTAAGTGGATTAAACCGCGTTACCACTTGCTCCTTTTTCCCTCCGTTTATAGGATTCTTTATTGTTGTTTCTTTTTTTTTTCCTCACGTTCATGCGTAACCAAAGTTTGTATGGTACCCTGTACCTTTTTATACTCCCTGGCACATAAACCTATACACTAAGGGTACAACCTTACTCTCTCTCTCCTGTTAAATAATACTGTAGCTATTTTCTAACTGTGGCCGTAGCCGTGTTAACACACCGGATCCCGTGAGATCTCCGAAGTTAAGCAACATTGGGCGTGGTCAAGAAGTGGATGGGTTGCCACGCGCTCTTGGTTGGGGGTAAGTGAATGGAGGAGCGGAAAGAAACTGGCCACCCTACCGTACGTAAACTCCGGCTCAGGCACACCTCTACGGGCAGAATACACCCTTACCTTTCTAACTGTTGGGTTCCATTCATTGTCGCTAACCATACAGTTTAGGGACCCTACTTGCCGATACGTCTTACAGTTACTGTTGATCTGGTTTATTTCGTGACTTGCGAGAATTATGTATTGTCGTATTGTTAAAATCACTAATGTTACATTTGCGGGTATAAATAAAGTATATTTTCTTTTTCTGTGGGTTTGTAAACCTGTTTGGATAATACGAGGTAAGTAGAACTGTGGCATCTTCGAATAATGCATTTAATAATGTAGTTGACGTGAACTTACGAACGCAGCGTTTAATGAATTACGGTCTTATTTCGTCCAATATTTCCATACAGAATTCGATTAAGATGTCTAAGAAGCAAGAAAAGTCTTCAAGAACTCCTCCTGAACAGAAAGCAACATTACCTCCTCCATAAGAATCTTATAGGCTTAATTTAGATGTAGGGGGTGCCCTAGCATGTGAGCTGGACATTCGTCCATGTTAGAGGCAGCTTAGTAGATTTAGTGGGGGGGCCACCAAGTTAGTTGTAAGATTAGAGGGTTGTAGGATTGGCCATTACATGTGGACTGGTCATCCGCCTGTGTAAGAGGCCACTTAGTAATTTAATTGGTGTATTCTTAGTTATGTCTATAATTGTTCGGTTTCACTGGGTTTAAGGGTTCTTTGTTTTATGTAATTTAATTGTGAACATGTATCTGAGCTAAATTCCTCCAATGTTCAATAAATGTTCATTCATTCATACGGATCAGTTCAGCTGAAATTGAAAGAAATTTCGTTACTAAGCTAACTTAACCTAAGCTTGTCTTGTCACGACTTCGGTACGGTGTGCAGGCTTAGCCTTTGTGTATTCTTATTGACTTACGACATACGTACATGTAATACAAACTGTGTCTGAAAAGTTCGGACGATGCGCTCGTGCATAGGCATTGCGAGACATGACACCAAGTACCCCCTATCGGTCAACTCAACACAGTTAAACGGAGTTGAACGTTACAACACATCGCATGGAGTCAGTGTGAGGGCTCGTGTCATTGCACAATGGAGTGCAAACCGGCAACGGAAACACACGATGCTAGTGCAAGTTTACCACGCTCGAGCAGTGAGTAAAAAGTGCGTTTTTGACTGGTTTAAACGCTTTCGAGATGGAAAGGAAGGTGTTGAGGTCGAGGCGCTTTCGGGTCGACCAACCACAAGAACATCTCCAGACAACATCAAACGAGTGCGACAGATGCTTGCGAATGATCGGCGACTGTCCTTACGAATGATAGCCCTGAAAGGCCACCGGTTCGACAGTGTAGCTGGTATCCAACAACGTGTGACAAGAGTTTTTCGGGAGATTCCAAAAGAAGCGTTTGCTACCAGCTTCCAGCTGCTTTACAGTCGATGTCAAAAGTGTGCTGTAGCTATCGGAGATTACTTTGAAGGCCAGTAAAGGAATTTTTTGTGTAACATACGTTGTCTTTATTTCATGAGACCATTCGCCGAACTTTTCAGACACAGGTTGTATATTTGCTTGCGTGTATTATTACAGCGTAATTTCACAGACTTCTGGCAAGTAACAGCAAATTTCAAGAAGAGACCTGACTTATTTAGGCCTACACCAGACATACACAGGAGAATACCATTAGAATAATGCGTAAATCATAATAAAGCCAGAAATACATAAAAATAAACTGAGTGAGGATGAGAGAGAATGCGTGTGTGGTTTTTTTCTTTGATTCCTCATTAAGCGTGAACATCGACTTAAGTATGATTATCTTGACTGATCATTTAAACCAAATCAAAGCAAACCCCATGGCGGAACAGCCCCGAAGGGACCATGGCCTACCAAGCGACCGCTGCTCATCCCGAAGGTCTACAGATTACGAGGTGTCGTGTGGTCAGCACGGCGGATCCTCTCGGCAATTATTCTGGGCTTTTCGAGACCGGGGCCGCTATCTCACCGTCAGATAGTTCCTCAATTGTAATCATGTAGTGTGAGTGGACCTCGAACCAGCCCTCAGATTCAGGTAAATATCCCTAACGTAGCCAGGAATCGAACCCGGGGCCTCCCGGTAAGACGCTACCCCTACACCGCGGAGCCTGCTGATGGATCATTTAATTATCATTTATTTGGGTAAGGGAACCTTCATTATTGATATTTACATTGAGGTTAATTTGTTGATGGATATTCTCGTGATTTCAATATGTAACTAGTAAAGTTGGCAGCAGTGATGAGCAATTAAAGAGAAGAGAATAGGGCTGCAATTTTTGCCTTTTAGTGTGTAGCTTTATGTCACTAGTAATATAACAGCCTGCAAATGCTGGAGAAAAATGAAAATCTACAACTTGTTTTCAGTCATTTGACCGGTTCAGAAATGGAATGAATGCAGCCCCATCTTGCGGCGAGGTTCGGAATTGTGCCGGCTGCCGAAGCCTGTCCCACTCCTCGGGGGAAATGATTAATGACTGACAGATGAAATGAAATGATATTGAAGAGTGTTGCTGGAATGAAGGATGACGGGGAAAACCGGAATACCCGGACAAACACCTGTCCCGCCTCCGCTTTGTCCAACACAAATTTCACATGGGGTGACCAGGATTTGAACTACGGAACCCAGCGGTGAGAGGCCGAGGCGCTACCGCCTGAGTCACGGATGATTTTTTTTAAATGCTGGAGGAACAATTTAAATGATATCGATATTTGTTTCTGTTTCCAGAGCTCCTTAACATTCCCCTGTCTGTCGTAAAATGCGCATAAAACAGGCCGCAGTGTCTCTTAACTTAGGCAGGGATGATCGCCTTAGATGTTAGGCCGCTTTAAACAACAAGCAAGCATCTTAACTTGGAAGCGTGTGTTGCGATCAGAGGGTCCTCAGCTGAGTCCTGGCATTGCTTCCAGTTACTTGTGCCAGGCTTCTCACTTTCATCTATCCCATCGGACCTTACTTGGTCAACTCTTCTCCCTTTGGTCCCGACGGTATTAAGTTGCGATCCCACGGAGTCTTTCAATCTCACGCCCTTCGTGGCCCTTGTCTTCTTTGGCCGATAACTTATTTTTTCGAAGTGTAGGATCCCTTCCATTTTTCTCTCTCTTATTAGTGTTAATAGAGGATGGTTGTCCAGGCGTTCTTCCTCTTAAAACAATAATCACCACCACTACCAGCCCCTTAAACACATAGTAGTACCCTCTCAAATTGCCACTCCGGTGATCGGTCCGCCCTTGCACGCTGCTACAATGGGCTCACTGTGAGCTTCTGCAATTTCCTCTCATCGTTCACGGATCGCTGCTACACGGCGCTCTCCAGACCGACTTTCGGGCCCTATTTTGCCCATCATCAACGTTGATTGATACGTTGTAGAATGCTTCCTGTGTTTCCTGCATGCCATTAAATATTAGAATTACAAAACAGCAAATGATGCAATTTGGCATTTCTCCATCGGACGGATCACAAACGCTACCGCTGTTTACATAATTCAAGCGCAGGAAGAATACATTGTGGAAGCAGCAGTATTCCGGTCACAGCGAGCACTCCTACACACACAGCAGTCGTATTTGTCACTTAATACGCTAGAGCTGTTGTATGTCCTAGGTGAGGTCTCGTTGGTCCACTGCCAGGCTCAGAGCACGATAGCATCGGAGAGGATTTCTAAATCTCGCGCCTAATATAGACATTCCCTGCTCTGCTTCCAGACTCAGAAACAGCACTGGGCTTAAAAAAAGTAATTACGTAATGGATTAACACGTATGTGTCAGTGAGACACCTTGAAGTGTTCATGATTCTTCTCTTTTTCTCAGTAAGATAACATCTCACGAGCTCGTGACGTTGGGATTGGGAAGAGCAAGGCGTAGGAAAGTTTAGGCTGGGGCCTTAATTAAGGAACAGCCTTCCCCTTCCGCTCCTATTTACCCGATGTTCGATCCTGTATGTGGAAAATTAGAGTACATCCAAGATATCACCTGCTTTTCGTACGAAAAAGAGCCTCTCAACTTGTGAGTCTGGGTTGCCAACCAGCTGACGGCATTAGGTTTACGAGGTCCAGGGAGGTTTTCATTTTCACGCCCTTCGTAGCTCTACTCTTTGTTTTGCCGATACCTTCATTTTCAGAAGTGTCGGACCTCTTCCTTTTAATGTTGAAAAGTAGTACCCATATCCCGAAAAAAGTAAAATTAGCAATTTCTTCAATTGTGACGAAATTTGAAGGACTAACGGGCCCGTAAAGGTTTCAAATTGTGAGTCTTGGATAACTCTATCAAACTTTTTTTTTAATCACTTCTGGTCTAAATGCCATTCCGCGAAAACAGCCTGAAATCGGTTGTTTATTTACTCGTTTTCTTTTTTATTCATATCCTAGCCAAATTAACTTATTTACATAATTCATTTCGTAATGTGTTCCTTGGTTCAATACCCTCAGGTGGATTTAATTATTTGAAAAATATCCTCACCGAATGTAGTTAAACTACACTGACTCACATTAGCGCCCGTAGTGGTGCTTAATGCCTTCGCTGGCGGGACCTAGTGTTTACAGTGCACTATGTCTTCTGGTATGGGCTAGAGCAATGTTGTTGCTTTCATTGATCTGTCTCAGTCTCATTCTTGACTTTCACAATATGAAAGTGACTGACGTATGAGCGATGCTAGTAATGCCAATCCTTATGCAGCCAGTCCCTGCTATGAATGGTGTGAAAATGTCGCTCATTCGGTCGGTTGGTGCATGCATTTCAGTGGACTTGGTAGACTGATATGTACCGTAATAACAACTTCTGGCTCAGTGAGGAAAGCAACGGGAAACTATCTCACTCCTCATTTACGTAGTACGCCTGTTCGTTGATGCCTAGGCCATGTATGACAGCTGATGGCGGAGCTATTGACGATCCAACCAGCCTTAGGGCTGAGGACTGAACACACAGTGGTGCTTAAGTGAAACTCTGCATTGGCTCACATTAGCGCTCGTACTGGTCATTAAGTGAATCAATGCACATTAGCGCTCGTAGCGGTGCTTAATTGAAACAATGCATAGACTCACATTAGCGCTTGTAGTGGTGCTTACGTGAAACAATGCATTGACTCAAATTAGCGCTCGTAGTGGTGCTTAAGTGAAACAATGCATTGATTCACATTAGGGCTCGTAGTGGTGCTTAAGTGAAACAAAGCATTGGCTCACATTAGCGCTCGTAGTGGTGCTTAAGTGAAACAATGCATTGGCTCACATTAGCGCTCGTAGTGGTGCTTAAGTGAAACAATGCATTGACTCACATTAGCGCTCGTAGTGGTGCTTAAGTGAAACAATGCATTGACTCACATTAGGGCTTGTAGTGGTGCTTAAGTGAAACAAAGCATTGGCTCACATTAGCGCTCGTAGTGGTGCTTAAGTGAAACAATGCATTGGCTCACATTAGGGCTTGTAGTGGTGCTTAAGTGAAACAAAGCATTGGCTCACATTAGCGCTCGTAGTGGTGCTTAAGTGAAACAATGCATTGGCTCACATTAGCGCTCGTAGTGGTGCTTAAGTGAAACAATGCATTGACTCACATTAGCGCTCGTAGTGGTGCTTAAGTGAAACAAAGCATTGGCTCACATTAGCGCTCGTAGTGGTGCTTAAGTGAAACAATGCATTGACTCACATTAGGGCTCGTAGTGGTGCTTAAGTGAAACAGAGCATTGGCTCACATTAGCGCTCGTAGTGGTGCTTAAGTGAAACAAAGCATTGGCTCACATTAGCGCTCGTAGTGGTGCTTAAGTGAAACAATGCATTGACTCACATAAGCGCTCGTCTCTCTCTTAGTCCAACCCTTCGTAAGGGTGTAGTGGCATCACGCGACAATCCTTTTAGTGATCTTCCTCCAGGAGTCTCTGCTTTGGGCATGGTGAGTTGCTTGCTGTAAGCTCATCCTGGTTAAGTTCTTGATCTGGTCCATCCATCGTAACGGCGCACGTTCTCTAGGTCTTCGGCCTTCCACTTTTCCCTCTATGATAAGTATTTCCATTGCCTCCTGTCTTCTGGCAATATGACCAAAATATCCGAGTTTTTTTTTTTTGGTTGATAAGGGTCGACAGTCTTGTTCGGATGCCGAGCTGTTGCAGGATCGATTCATTACTACGGTGTGCTGTCCATGGTATTCGCAGTAATCTATAGCACCACATTTCTAGAGCATCAATCCTGCGGCGATCCGCCGTCTTCAACGTCCACGTTTCTGCTGCATAGGTCGCGATAGGGAAGATCAGAGTTCGCATGAGGGTGAGGTTTGTCTTGGAAGTGATGGAGGTGTCCTTCCAGATGCGAGTAAGTTTTGCTGTTGAATTTCTCGCAATTGCAATGCGCTTGCGGATCTCAGGTTCACAGTCTCCAGTATTTGTGACAATAGATCCTAGATACTCGAAGCGACTGACAACCTCATAATCCGCAATTCTTGTTATGGCAGGTCTGTTGTTATTAAAACGGTCTACAATCATCACTTTGGTCTTTTTATTGTTGATTTCAAGACCAT
Organism: Anabrus simplex; assembly: GCF_040414725.1. Taxonomy (NCBI): domain Eukaryota; kingdom Metazoa; phylum Arthropoda; class Insecta; order Orthoptera; family Tettigoniidae; genus Anabrus; species Anabrus simplex. The sequence continues at coordinate 97,426,897 of NC_090275.1, read as the reverse complement.
ATTCTCTGCTTCGCTCGTCTTGCCTCCGCATGATGGTTTCTAATTCATGATCATCTGTTGCAATAATCACGGTGTCATCTGCATATCTGAGGTTGTTAATTTTCCTGCCACCAACTGTGATGCCGTCACTCCAGTCCTCGAGAATCTCCCTCATAATATACTCACTGTATACATTAAATAAGAGGGGGGAAAGAATGCAACCTTGTCGCACACCAGCACAAGTAAAAAAGACGTCTGAGAGGTCGCCATTAACTCTCACTGTCGCAGTGTTCGAAGAGTACAATTGTTGGATCAGGTACACTAAATGTCTTGGCGTCCCCATCTCAGTGAGTACAGCCCAGAGCGTTGACCATTTTACCTTGTCGAAGGCTTTCTTGTAGTCCACGAAGCACAGGAACATCTTGATATTATATTCCCTTGTCTTCTCTATGAGCTGCCGGATGTTTAGGATCTGCTCATGAGTTCCTTTGCCTGGAACAAACCCGGTTTGTTCCTCTGAGATTTGTGGAAGTAAGAAGGTCTTCAGCCTCTCGTTCAGCACCGTGAGCATGATTTTACTTGCATGGGAGATGAGGGCTATCGTTCGATAATTTGCACAGTCAAGTGGAGAACCTTTCTTGAACAGTGGTACGAAGACGGAGGGGCACCACTGGTCCGGCCAATTTCCAGATGTCCATATCTTCTGACATAACTTGTGCAGGATGTCGACACCTAGTTAAAAAAAAGGCAAATTGGTAATCTAATCAACAAGATAACGATGATTAGGAAAATGATTGTAATTTTAAGGAATACATAAAGAATATATTGACATACTTTATTATATTTTATTTAGTTAAAGTTCGTAGCTCATATTCCCAGTATGTTTTCAACATTGAGTTGCTTGCCTGAAGAGCTAGAACTGTGCATTTTTCCTCTCTTATTAGCGGACTCCAGATTGATGGGCAGAAAGAGGTGAGAATGCAAACTAATTTGTTTATTAGGAAGTGTCGTCTAATCCGTTCCTCCGTTATGTAGCATGAGTAGCATAATTCTAGGGGTTCTGATGGACCGTAACCACTCAAGTTTATGAAAAACTCATAACATAACCGTTGTGTACGGTAGACTATACTTGTTACCGCTTCAAAAAGTTTATATTCTAACATATTACTGACTAAACATCAGGAGTTTGCTGATTAGTGTTAATAGTGGATGGTTGCCCAGTTGTACTTCCTCTTAAAACAATAATCATCACCACTATGGACTTCAACGTGGGTTCCCCTCTGTGGTTGGCAAGGAATAACACAATCGTTGTATCCCCAGTCGGTCGTGGAAGGGGACAAGAATGGGGTAACCTCAGGGGCTTGACTTGGGACCAGACATTATTTTAACTTCCCAGTCAAGGCTTTCGCGTTGTGCTAGTCCATCTGATCAGCCCAGTTGGCACTTTCTGGGCGAAACGCTGAATCTGCCCACGGTCTAACAACCCAAAGGTTGTTCTATTGCTGTGATTGTTTCAAGTAACTTGAACGAATTTCTTAACATACTACTTGTGTTTTCTTGACCCAGACGGTAGTAGGGTTGTGAGGCACCCTTTCTCCACTGTCTCTTTCTTATGCTGATACTTTAAGTTTTTGAGGGCTTGTGGAACCAAACGAGGAGATATCAGGTATGAGAGATACTGGGCTGAGTGGCGAGAAGTAGTGTTGATGGTTATTGTTTTAAGAAGAAAGATAAGTAAGCAACCATTCTCTCTTAACTATGATTAGAGTAAGAAATGGAAGAATTCCGACACTTCGAAGAATAAAAACATTTGAAAATGAAAGGCACGGACTGGCCACGCGTGTTAACGCGCCACGACTATGGAGTCAAGCTTTGCAATCGAGAGGTGCGTGGGTTCGGTCCCCATCGTCGGCTGTTCTGAGAATGATTTTCTGTGGTTTCCCAGTTTCACCACCAGTAAAATACCGAAACAGTTCCTATTCATAGGGCACAACCGATTCCTTCCATCTCCTTACCCATTCGTCACCATTCACTTCAGTTTCAATAGCTCCTCAAATAACAGTGACGTCAGGAAGGGCATCCTGCCGTAAAATATGCTCCCTGAAAGTGGGACTGTAGAATAACACCCACGATATCCCCTGGCTATCGAAAGAGGCAACTAAAAGGGATCCCAAGGGTTCTTAACTCGGGAGCCTGGGTTATTAACCACGTGGCTCTAAGCTTAGTCCGAGCATTACTTCCACGAACTTGTGCCAGTCTCCTGACTTTCACCTATCCTATCCGATCGCCCTTGCTCAACACTTGTTTTTTCCGAACCATGGCTATTAGGTTGCGAGGGCTAGGGTGCCTTTCATTGTCACGCCTTGTGGGGCCCTTGTTTTTCTTTGGCCGGTATCTTCAATTTTGGAAGTGTCGGATCCGTTCCATTTGTTCTATCTGATTAATGTTAATAGAGGATGGTATCCTAGTTGCACAGCCTCTTGTAACTATAATCAACACCACCACCTTAATACTTGCCATATAAATTCATCTCAACTCATTCCCGACCCCTCATAAAGAAACGGGTCTATGTGGTAAACAAACATTATTATTATTATTATTATTATTATTATTATTATTATTATTATTATTATTATTATTATTATTATTATTATTATTATTATTATTCGGGGCTAGCGTCTGCTTTATATTGTACTCCTATTTAAACGTCGGATTGGTGGTTACATAGTGTTGCATACCGAGGCGAACCGCTGGACGGTTTTTTTGAGCAGTGGACGAAGCCAGCCAATGATAGCAATGCACGCAATTAATCTCTGCCGCGGACAATACAAGGGCGCTCAGTAATTTATGAGAGCGAATCAGACGTAGCCAACCAATCCTTTTTATTTTCATCAGCACATCATTACAATTTATTGGCAGTATTTTCTATCGACCTCACCTCGTATGCCGATGGCCTTCATTGTGTGCCGACAACTTGCGAAATTTATTAGCGAACGTCTCTTAATAAACTAGTAGGGCACTCTTGTGTTCCTCTATTTTGTGTACTAGGGACAAGGCGGCCACTAGCCCAGTGTACTTCCGAAGTCTCTATTTAGCTCTGTAGTGCGGGTAAGCCTCATACGAAGACCATGAGCTTTTCATCTCCTTTAATGAAGAATTTTCAATAATTGTAATGTGATCTGCATCACTAAGTCGTTAAAGGCACCTTTTCCAGCTTTACGAACAATTTGCGCCTCATGAATTAGTCGATGTGTGACCCCCCTCCTCCCCCCCTCCCTCCAGCAACCGTTCGGGTATGTAACACTAGAAGATTCTCTATTTTATATATTAGGGACAAGGCGGTCACTAACCCTGTGTACTTGCTCTTGGTGAAATGGAAACGCGAAAGAACAACAGCAGCTTAACCAAGACCAGGCAGACCTCATTTAATGATACGGACCGTTGAGCATTGTGAAGGGCGGTTGCGAAAAATCGCAAGAAATCAGCGGAGAGAATCACTCGTGAGTTCTAAAGTGCTATCAGCAGTCAATTCAGCACTATGACTGTGCGTCCGGAGTTAAAAATAGTAGGGTGCAATGGTCGAGCTGCTGCTCATAAGCCAAACATTTGTGTAGCCAATCAATCAATCAATCAATCAATCAATCAATCAATCAATCAATCAAGCAAGCAAGCAAGCAAGCAAGCAAGCAAGCAAGTAAGCAAGCAAGCAATCAAAATTCATCTGAACTTAGGGCAGTCGCCCAGGTAGTATATTCCCTATTTGATGATTTTCCAGCATTTTATTAAATGATTGCAAATAATTTGAAAATTTATTGAACACCTCTCTTGGTAAATTATTTCAATCCCTAACTCCCTACCTACAAACGATTATTTCCCCAATTTTTCCTCTTTAATTCCAACTTTAGCTTCATATTGAGATCTTTCCTACTTTTAAAAACACCATTCAAACTTATTCGTCTACTAATCTGCCTGCATTCTGAAGTTCCTCGCATGCACACTCCCCTTGTTCATTAATGATTGCTGGGATGTCTTTCTTGGAACCTGTTTCTGGCTTAAAGTACCGATACATACCCTTCCATTTTGCATTAACATTTGTATGACTGCCAATTATGCTTGCCATCATGTTATCCTTAGCTGACTTCTTTGCTGGATTCAATTTCCTAGTAAGTTCGTTCAGTTTCTCCTTACTTCCACGCCATTTCTAACTCTATTTCTTTCCAACCTGCACCTCCTTAATATAGTGGGCCTTTACCATTCCTTACCACCTTTAAAGGTACATAGCTGTTTTCACATTCCTCAACAAGTGCTTTATACCGATCCGACAGTCTGTTTACATTTTCATTTACCGTTTTCCACCGATCATAGTTAATTTTTATACTTTTATCAGCCATAAGATACTGCCTAATAGTCCCGCTTTTATGACCTTCCTTTCTATCATATTTATCTTTAACTATTGTACAACAAAAACAGCTTTGTGATTACTAACACCATTTATTACTTCGGTTCCTCTATAGAGCTCGTCTGGTTTTACCAGCACCACGTCCAGAATACTCTTTCCTCTAGTTGGTCACTTCACTTTCCGATTCAGCTCTCCTTCCCAGATTAACTTATTTGCCATATGTTCATCATGCTTCCTGCCGTTCACATTACCTTCCCAATTAATATTTGGAAAATTGAGGTCACAGGTTACAAGCTAGTTCCCTTCCATACCATTTTCCATACACCTGATTATCTTATCAAATAATTCCGAATCAGCGTCTGCTCCACGCTTTCCCGATCTGTATATTCCTAAACAACAAGTTGACTATTATCTTTAGTGATGAGTCTTACACCTAGAATATCATGTTTGTCATCTCTAACATTTTCGTAGCTTAAAAATTCTTCTTTCACCAGAATGAATACTCCACCCCCTACCATTCCTATAATTTCTCTGCGGTAAACACTCCAGTTCCGTGAGAAAAATTCTGTATCCGTTATATTATCATTTCTCAGCCATGATTCAGTTCATATTACAATATCTGGTAAGTATATACCTGTATCTATTAAATTACTTAATTCTCTTTCTTTACAATACTTCTATAGTTCAACACTAACATTTAATGTAATCCCTACGTGACTTCCAGATCCCTGTACACTTACCACCAATCCCTGACCACCCCGTTTCCCTGAATGTGCTTTCCTATAACCCTTGCTAAGCGGCTATCGAGGTGATGTAACGAGCAACGCCACAGGTCAGTGGATGACTGGAAACGAGTGATTTCGAGTGATAAAGCACGCTATACTGTGTGGTAATCCGATGGAAGGGTCTGGTGAATACCTAGAGAACAGTGAAGTGCCAACAGTGAAGCACGGAGTGTTTTTTTTTTTTTTTACGTCGCACCGACACAGACAGGTCTTATGGCGACGATGGGACAGGAAAGGGCTAGGAGTGGGAGGGAAGCGGCCGTGGCCTTAATTAAAGTACAGACCCAGCATTTGCCTGGTGTGAAAATGAGAAACCACGGAAAACCATTTTCAGGGCTGCCGACAGTGGGGTTCGAACCTACTATCTCCCGAATACTGGATACCGGCCGCACTTAAGCGACTGCAGCTATCGAGCTCGGTGAAGTACGGAGTAGGTTGTGTTACGGTATGGGGGTGTTTTGGTGATTAGGATGTGGTCCCATTATTGCGCTTAAGGAAACTATAAATGCGGAAGAATATGGGAACATTTTAAACCATTGTGTACTGCGTACAGTAAAGGACCAGTTCGGAGAAGAAGACTGTTCCTACTTCCTTCTTCTGTTTTCCTGTATAATACATCCCTTTTCTCACAAACTTTTCCCCAGTCTCCTGGAATCCGAGGAACTTTTTGGCCAGTTGTCTAAATCGATTTCTGCCCACTATTATTATTTATTATATTTAATATATATAAGTCACAATTTTACAATTGAGTTTATGAGCTTCTTCGGTACAATGTACATGGAAGAAGTAATATTTAGTACATATGCACATATTCTCCATACATACCGGTATATACTTACATTGTTGACAAATAAATTTGACAGATATTTATAGGATATTTACTATAGATAAATAATCAAAATTAACAGTGGAAGATCTTCATTAATCTTCCGTACGCGGTGGATTCTTCATGCCAATAAACTTCTTTACTACATGGCAAGTGGCCAGGATTATTATTATTATTATTATTATTATTATTATTATTATTATTATGATTAAAGAACTGGTGAGCCAAACATATCCTCGGACTGTCCCAGCACAGAGAGCCATACGCTGAAATAAAAAGTCCTTTGTTGAATTTCTCCTTGTATACCGGGTTTGGAGGGTATCTCCGCTGTCATTTGTGTTCTTTGAGGAATATCCGTCGATTATAATTGGATTTATCCTACCGAGAGAAGTGTTCGTGCATGTTGACTCGCTACGGCTTAAGCTCTGCATTCGGAACGTGAATGGGTTTGAATCCCAGTGTCGCCTTCCAGATAGATACCTATTCACAGACCACAGCCGATTCCTTCCACCTCCTTTCCCAATTTAATTCACTATCTTTCATTCCATCTTCAGCAACAAGCCATAACTGAGGTTGGCGATAGGAAGAACATTCAGCCATAAAAACATGCCATGAAATAGCATCTCACCTCATCCCCGACCCCATACAAGTGAAGGGGGCTAAGTGGTGGACGTACACAGATAATTCGAGCCTTGCTGTTTATCAAATCAATTAATAAACTTGTTTCTTTATTTCCAAATTCATTTTTTTTTCTCTCCCGCCTGGTCTATATAAACAGTGTAAATGACTGGGGACAAACTGCACCCTTGCCTCACTCCTGTCTGAATAGCTGTCTAGTATATGGAATTGCCGGGTTGAGTGGCTCAGATGGTTGAGGCGCTGGCCTTCTGAACCCAACTTGCCAGGTTGGCAGATGCGGCGGTATTTGGAGGTATTCAAATACGACAGCTTCGTGTCGTAGAGTTACTGGTACGTTGAATAACTCCTGCACGACTGAATACCGGCACCTCGGTGTCTCCGAAAACCGCAAAAGTAGTTACTGGGACGTTAAACCAACAACAACATTATTATTATTATTATTATTATTATTATTATTATTATTATTATTATTATTATTATTATTATTATTATTATTATTATTATTATTAGTCGACTCGTGCTGCTCCGCTGCATTTGTTATAAATCGGTTACATAACTCGTCTTGATATGTGTGTCGTAACCATGTTGTTTTGCCTGCTCTTTTCTATAGTTTTATGAACACTTAATACCGATACGTAATAACGGATTCATTCGTAATGTAGTTCATAACACTTCTTTCGATACAACATTCACTGTGCTTCGAACTTTCTTGTGTATCTGGATCTTAAACATTTTCAACCGAACTTGCCCGAGATAGCGCAACACACAATTGGCCGTGACGGCATACAGGTTCGGGTAAGTGGACACCCACTTTTTCAAGAGTTACTCCCCGCGCTTTATTAATGGTCATACAGAAGGCTAGTCGACTTGATTCCCTCCCATCTGTGCATACGTCGATGTTTTCTATTAGCAGCATGTAAGCTATTAGGAACCTTCTGCCATCTGTTGAGTATATTTAGAAGCATGTGAAGGTCAGAGAATCAAAGAGTATATAGCACAGAATTATATTCTTCCATGATCAGAGGAAGTGTATACTCATTAGCTTGACAGAAAGTAATCAAACATGGCTGCATGGAAAGACATTACTAAGGATGAAAATCACATATTATATCAGATTATTAATGAAAGTTTTAGTCGCTTAGCAACCTGCTAAGTACAGAATATATTGACTTTGCCTTCAATTATTGGAGCGATCATTTAATGATTTGATTTTATGATTCCTCAAAGTTGACTGCATTTAGAAACATATCAATGTCCCATGATTCATCAACAGATACTTGGTCCATTTGAACGGACGGACGAATTTGCTAAAGCTGTTTTTAGTAAACTCTTTTAATATATAGTTTATTATTATTATTATTATTATTATTATTATTATTATTATTATTATTATTATTATTATACGGAATTTATCAAGAACAATCCCAACGTTTTCACATTAATATCGTTGTCAGATTGGTTAGCTTGCAATTGTAAATTTCTTCATGCATTTAAGTGACGTTGAGGTATTATTTATTTCTTTATTTATTTACTAGTTGATGTAACCGTGCTTCGCAACGGAACTTTACATTGCATACAGAATTCTAGGTTAGGTAGTGTATATATTGTGGGTAACAATGTATTAAATTGCATAGCTCTTAGCGTTACCCCACAAACGCGACGGAGAAGTCACCAAACGTTTTTTCTCATTTGAAGTCTGGGTTAGGGAATTTTCATTGTAATGGTAGGCCTTCTTGCCTACCGTTAGCCGCAATCTAGTTGGGGACTTTTCATTATAATGGCAGACACTCACTCTCCACCTGCCTTTTTACACCCTCAGTGGTTTTCCCAACTGAAGTTAACATAGGTCATTAAAATGGCGTCAGTAGGAATGTTGCGATTGAAAGCAATGCTATGTGCTAGCATGTGTAATACTCGATAAAATGAAAAACCTCACATTTTCTCACTTTCAACAAACAGTACTCTACTGCCGATCTAACAGTCCAAAGTTCCAGAGCTGGGATGATCAGGCCGCAGACAGCCGTGGACACCCCTCTGCTATTATTCCGGTAAGTGTGCACACTGCTCATTTCAATCAACGCCTCAGAGTAGGTATCGAATAGCTGGAATACTATGATGAACCGGCATGTTACGTACCAGCAGTATCAGAAGATGTATGAGCCAAAGGAATGGCATGCTAAAGAAGAAAGTTATCTAATTTCCCAGCTATTTCCCGCCAATTTTCAAGCAGGCTGTTTTACTCGGTATGCAGCAGTAAACCCATGTATGGGAGGTGAGTGGCAGCATTAGAAATGAAACACATTAAAACAAACAATAGTCACTATAATGTTATTGTTGATTAATTTTATGAGCTTTCCATATTTGTAGGCCTTCACATTTAGTTTTCTTCCGACGCTGAAATACCACATGACCGACACAGAAATATCAGACTTTTTAATTCTGAACAATGTGCAGACAAACCTATTATTTGAAATATACAGATTTGTTTGTTTGTTTGTTTGTTTGTTTGTTTGTTTGTTTGTTTGTTTGTTTGTTTGTTTGTTTGTTTGTTTGTTTGTTTGTTTGTTTGTTTGTTTGTTTGTTTGTTTGTTTGTTTGTTTGTTTGTTTGTTTGTTTGTTTGTTTGTTTGTTTGTTTGTTTGTTTGTTTGTTTGTTTGTTTGTTTGTTTGTTTGTTTGTTTGTTTGTTTGTTTGTTTGTTTGTTTGTTTGTTTGTTTGTTTGTTTGTTTGTTTGTTTGTTTGTTTGTTTGTTTGTTTGTTTGTTTGTTTGTTTGTTTGTTTGTTTGTTTGTTTGTTTGTTTGTTTGTTTGTTTGTTTGTTTGTTTGTTTGTTTGTTTGTTTGTTTGTTTGTTTGTTTGTTTGTTTGTTTGTTTGTTTGTTTGTTTGTTTGTTTGTTTGTTTGTTTGTTTGTTTGTTTGTTTGTTTGTTTGTTTGTTTGTTTGTTTGTTTGTTTGTTTGTTTGTTTGTTTGTTTGTTTGTTTGTTTGTTTGTTTGTTTGTTTGTTTGTTTGTTTGTTTGTTTGTTTGTTTGTTTGTTTGTTTGTTTGTTTGTTTGTTTGTTTGTTTGTTTGTTTGTTTGTTTGTTTGTTTGTTTGTTTGTTTGTTTGTTTGTTTGTTTGTTTGTTTGTTTGTTTGTTTGTTTGTTTGTTTGTTTGTTTGTTTGTTTGTTTGTTTGTTTGTTTGTTTGTTTGTTTGTTTGTTTGTTTGTTTGTTTGTTTGTTTGTTTGTTTGTTTGTTTGTTTGTTTGTTTGTTTGTTTGTTTGTTTGTTTGTTTGTTTGTTTGTTTGTTTGTTTGTTTGTTTGTTTGTTTGTTTGTTTGTTTGTTTGTTTGTTTGTTTGTTTGTTTGTTTGTTTGTTTGTTTGTTTGTTTGTTTGTTTGTTTGTTTGTTTGTTTGTTTGTTTGTTTGTTTGTTTGTTTGTTTGTTTGTTTGTTTGTTTGTTTGTTTGTTTGTTTGTTTGTTTGTTTGTTTGTTTGTTTGTTTGTTTGTTTGTTTGTTTGTTTGTTTGTTTGTTTGTTTGTTTGTTTGTTTGTTTGTTTGTTTGTTTGTTTGTTTGTTTGTTTGTTTGTTTGTTTGTTTGTTTGTTTGTTTGTTTGTTTGTTTGTTTGTTTGTTTGTTTGTTTGTTTGTTTGTTTGTTTGTTTGTTTGTTTGTTTGTTTGTTTGTTTGTTTGTTTGTTTGTTTGTTTGTTTGTTTGTTTGTTTGTTTGTTTGTTTGTTTGTTTGTTTGTTTGTTTGTTTGTTTGTTTGTTTGCCAATCGAGTTGGCCATGTGGCTAGGGTCGCATAGTTGTGAGCTTCGGGAGATTTTGGGTTCGAATTTCACTGTCGGCAGCACTGAAGATGGTTTTCCCTCGCATCGCCGAAAACTTTAGATGCATTAGGAAGTATCCACAGCCTATTTCCAGTCATTCGACCGGGTCGGGAACGGAATGAATGAAGCCCCCATCTAGCGGCGAGGATAGGTTTTTTGCCGGCTGTCGAGGCCTGTCGTACTTGTCTGGGGCAATGCTTAATGACTTACAGATGAAATGAAATGATATTGGACACTGTTGCTGGAACGACAGATGACAGGGAAAACCGGAGTACAGGGAGAAAATCCCGTCCCGCTTCCGCTTTGTCCAGCGCAAATCTCATATGGAATAACCGGGATTTGAACTACAGAACCCAGAAGTGAGACGCCGGTGCGCTGCCACCTGAGTCATCGTCGCCATAATACCTAACTGGGTCGGTGCGAGGTAAAGCAAACTGTACAGAATTTTAAAAAATGTATTCCCCTGACGTTTTCTGATAAACGGTCCCGTTCTCGTGTCGCAGACACAGAAAATGAACTGTTACATGCGGCCGTTCGATGTCGAGGGATGACGAGCAGGTTCGATGTTTGAGTCCTTGTGTCTCTGTTGTGAAGATTTGAGAAGCAATGGGTACGATGTAGTAAGAACTCGGTGGAGGAGAGACAAAGTATGACGTTTACGACGAATGTGGAGTCGCGACCACTCTAGTTCTAGGAATGATGATGACACGTGGTCATATTTTCTTAAATTGCATGTATCTCTCATACATGCATTTTGAGCGCGCTGTAGCCTTACAGACAATTGTGGCCTCACAACATTCAAAACAATATCACAGTAGTCAAAACGTGACGTTATAAGAAATTCGATTAATTTCTTTTTGAGTTTTATCGGAAAAGTATGTGTATATTTATATGAAGAATGTAGAGCTGAGAAAATATTTTGGTATTTATGTAAGACATGTGTAAGTCATGCGTTTATCCATGATAACGCCTAAATTATTCACTTGTGATACAAAAGGAATTGGAACATCATGAAGGATTACTTGTTTCAGGCCTTGCGCAGTTCCTTCCACAGTGTGTGGTGTTACTGGATTGTATTCCATAACATTCCATAAAATAGTTTACAGGACAAAACGAAATAATGTTGAAGTTCTTCTTTTTCTCTGGGTTAAAAATAAAGTGTGGTTAAATTTGTAGCATTAAACTGAAGACTGGAGTACAGACAGGAGGAATGTTCTAGTACAAGTGCATCATGGGAGATGATAAACAAAATCCTTAGCGAAATCAAATTAAGTCTACGTCACTGCTAACAAGTGACATTTAGATTAGATAATAGCAGTAATTTTTACCTCATCTTGACATAAGAACTAGCAAGAAGGTATAGAAAAGGAAAGAAACAACCCTCATAAATTGAAATGGAGCAGCTAGGGAGCAAAACAACCCAGAACAGGTTGATGAAAGTATTTTTGCAATGCATGCTAGAGTAATACAAAGATATTGAGAGGAAATATATCACAATTACAATCAAACTGCTCACACATACAGTCAATAATTTAAAGGCTTTTTCTTCTAATTGGTCAGAAATATTCGTGGCATGCAGTCCTTGGTTGGAGAATTGTTTAGCAAAACACGAGTGGCAGAAGGAGAAACCCAATTACTCGTGCACAGCCTTCTCAATCTAGCGACCATTAATCTGGGCCGGCCAAAGAGCTGGTCCTAATTCAAAGCCTCCTGTAATGAGTATATAGGGCCGTGAAATAATACACGACTGACCGTAACCGCCTCGCCGTTTCTCAGCTTGCAGGCTTGAGCACGTGATCAGAACAAACCAATCATTTCAGTGCAATCAAATGGAGCAGAGTGATCTTCCTTTATTTGTATTGGAGACAAGCAAAATTCCAGCCGCTTATTTTCAACGTAACTATTAGAGCGGCCGGAAATAACAGAGTCCGGGACATTAACAAGTTTGACAGACTTCACGATTGAATTTTCTTGTTCTTACTTTTTCACTGGCGTACCATGAAAATGAAAACCTACAACCTGTTTTCCAGTCATTGACCGGGTCAGGGATGGAATGAATGAAACAGATATAGGCTGTTAGTACGATGGGGTCGCCACTCCCAAAGTGATTTATTAATGACTGATAGATGCTATGAAATGAGAATGGAGAGTGTTGCTGGAATGAAAGATGACAGGGAAAACCGGAGTACCCGGAGAAAAACCTGTCCCGCCTCCGCTTTTTCCAGCACAAATCTCACATGGAGTGACCGGGATTTGAACCACGGTATCCAGTGGTGAGAGGCGGACGCGCTGCCGTCTGAGCCACGGAGGCTTCTGGCGTACCATATTTATTATTATTATTATTATTATTATTATTATTATTATTATTATTATTATTATTATTATATAATTCACAACTTTAAGTTGGATTTTGCCTCTGTGGCTCAGGCAGCAGCGCGCCAAACTCTCACCGCTCGGTTCCGAGGTTCAAATCCCGGAGGCTCACAATAATAATAATAATAATAATAATAATAATAATAATAATAATAATAATAATACCAATAATAATAATAATAATAATTGTTACCGTGTTTTGGTGGATCAGCAGAGGTGAAAGAAGGTGTGGGCTGGAATGGGTCTAACTACAAGTCCGAAAGATGAATTTTAAAATTTAAACAAAGGTTATATTTTCAACAGAAAACAAAATTTAACAACTTTCCACTAGGTGATATAACAATGAAAATTCAGGTACGATAGTAGTTTTACAAATAAAGCACAAGTTAAGAGGTCTTTACAAATTCTGGGCTTCGTGCCCCAAGTTACAATTCCTGAGCCCTCAACTCACAACCACAAATTACCAAAGGGCAGAAAACCCCTCATTACCTGGAGCACTTGCTCCCCACTTTCAACCTCAAGCCACCCGGAGGCACTTTTCAAACCCAAGAAAGAGTTGAGCCGCTCTCAATTTTCCAAGCCTATTAAAGGCTTTACCTAGACTTCAGAATCCACTGCCATCAAGGCACAACTTACAAATATAAGCAGGAGTATCTCGTACCCAATCTAATGGGCCTTCGTGGAAAAAGAACAAATTAATTAAATGGCCCCAAAATACCAAGATGAATGGAGGCGTGAACTTGCACTCCTACATGAAGCTTGTTAAAACCTAAGTGGCGCTAGGTCGATAAGCAGGGGCTATTCCCATACTATGAAGGTGACACGTATACAGAATAAATTTAACACATTAAGAAGGAATAGAAGAACGGTTACAAAAACGTACTCACCGCAAATTCAAAATGAAGGGGAGCTCGAGAGGGTAAGGCACTCTCTATCCCCGATTTACAGTTAAAGTTATATGAAAATTTTACAAAGACCGGAAAGATTTTACATGTTTCAATGAATTGTTTACATATTAAAGGACCTGCTCCGAGGGTTACACTGCTGAGCTAGCAAGAAATAAAGATGTTAAACGCCCATTACCTTGTTGAAGAACAGCTGCCTGAAGAAAGAGGCGCTTCCCGCCCCCTGCTACATATCCACACACTGAGCTAGATGTTGTTCGAGTGGCCAAAAGCCGTGAAAATCAGCAGTTTTGAAACCCTCGTGGAAGCTTCGAGACCTTTCATGAATAATTACAACACACCCACTCAACTTTATTGGGTAGCTAAAAGTTATACATCAACATCGAAGAAGAAAGACACTACTGGTCAAAAATTAATTAAAGAAATTCGGGATTGGCTGAGTTCAAAACTGGCGGAAAGAAAGATTAATATTGCCAACCCAAAAAATGAAAGAACAAAATTTAGTAAAGACAAAATTTCGAATACAAAATTTCTTCAAAAGTTCCTTCCCTTCGCACCAGGATGCATGGTCATAGTTTTTTTTTAGTAGAGACATCTGTCAGAGAAGGTCCACACTTCTTGGTCAACCAAAAAAAGAAAAAAACAAATCGAAATACACACAGTGGCATCTTCTGAGGAACAGTTGAATTAATTCAGTTGTTAAAGTTCAGAGGTTCTCCGGTAGAAAAGTACTTAAAGGTGGAAAATTCAAATGTTCCGCGTGGAGGTGTACCAGCCGGTACAATAATAATATTGATAATAATAATAATAATAATAATAATAATAATAATAATAATAATAATAATAATAATAATAATAAAGTGTCCGGGGGTTTTGTCTTCCACCTGAAGTCAAACAACGAACTTCATGCGAGTGTCGCAAAGACCACCACAGTTATGAAGAAACGAAGGTTAACATTTTATGGTCACCTGAAAGATTGAACTCGGAAAGATTGGCGCACGAATTGCTCAATTTTCAAGAAACCTGGAAATCTCATCACTGGCTGACTGAATGTTGTTATTGTAAGTCATAGTGTAAAATTTTGAAAAACTTAAGATTCGTGTTAATTTGTATACGACAGAGTTGTAATATTAAGCTAGTAGTTACCTCAACCTGTAGTATTGTAAGCCGTAGTGTTGAGCACTAGAAATACTTAAGTTGTGTGTGAATTTGCATATACTGACGCTAGATTTAGAATGTTAAAGTAGTAGTATTTCTAGTAATATTTTCTTTCCTGGAATTGCTTGTTTCACTCTTGTTGTAGTTGCTGTTGCTTTTATTGTTGTTGAAAATGAAAACCTACAACCTGTTTTCCAGTCATTGACCGGGTCAGGGATGTAATGAATAAAACATATATAGGCTGTTATTACAATGGGGTCGCCACTCCCAAGGTGATTTATTAATGAGTGATAAATTCTATGAAATGATAATGGAGAGTGTTGCTGGAATGAAAGATGACAGGGAAAACCGGAGTACCCGGAGAAAAACCTGTCCCGCCTCCGCTTTGTACAGCACAAATCTCACATGGAGTCACCGGGATTTGAAGCACGGTATCCAGCGGTGAGAAGCCGACGCGCTGCCGTCTGAGCCACGGAGGCTCTTTATTGTTGTTGCTGCTGTGTTATTATGTTTTAACTTTATTATCACACTGCTGCAAGTAAATCATTGTCACCGGGATATTTCCCAATTGCAACGTATTTGTTAATGATAATAATAAATGATATAAGACCATATTGTCCGCCTCTGTGGTGTAGTGGTTAGCGTGATTAGCTGCCACCCCCGGAGGCCCGGGTTCGATTCCCGGCTCTGCCACGAAATTTGAAAAGTGGTATGAGGGCTGGAACGGGGTCCACTCAGCCTCGGGAGGTTAACTGAGTAGAGGTGGGTTCGATTCCCACCTCAGCCATCCTGGAAGTGGTTTTCCGTGGTTTCCCACTTCTCCTCCAGCGAATGCCGGGATGCTACCTAACATAAGGCCACGGCCGCTTCCTTCCCTCTTCCTTGCCTATCCCTTCCAATCTTCCCCATCCCTCGACAAGGCCCCTGTTCAGCATAGCAGGTGAGGCCGCCTGGGCGAGGTACTGGTCATTCTCCCCAGTTGTATCCCCGACCAAGAGTCTGAAGCTCCGGGACACTGCCCTTGAGGCAGGTAGAGGTGGGATCCCTCGCTGTGTCCGAGGGAACAGCCGACCCTGGAGGGTAAACAGATGATGATGATGATAAGACCATATTTAGGAAGAAAGTTGCGGGTTGAGGGATGATCCAGAAAAAGTTCCTGCTAAACCGCGGGACATCTCGGCGGAAAGGAAAGTGAGGTTGAAAAACCTTTGGTTACAATGTAAATAAAAGGGTGAAAGCGCAAGAAAGAGAAACATGTAGTTTTCATAACCATAACCGTAGTCTCTTGATGGCTGTATCGATGTAAATAAATCAGTCGATCAATGAATAGTCGTAAATAATATAATTGTATTAAAACTGACACACTGACTGGAGATGAATAAACTGAAGAATGAAGAATTCATTCTGGTAATGCGGAAAATGTCCGCCTCTGTGGTGTAGTGGTTAGCGTGATTAGCTGCCACCCCCGGAGGTCCGGGTTCGATTCCCGGCTCTGCCACGAAATTTGAAAAGTGGTACGAGGGCTGGAACGGGGTCCACTCAGCCTCGGGAGGTCAACTGAGTAGAGGTGGGTTCGATTCCCACCTCAGCCATCCTGGAAGTGGTTTTCCGTGGTTTCCCACTTCTCCTCCAGGCGAATGCCGGGATGGTACCTAACTTAAGGCCACGGCCGCTTCCTTCCCTCTTCCTTGCCTATCCCTTCCAATCTTCCCATCCCTCCACAAGGCCCCTGTTCAGCATAGCAGGTGAGGCCGCCTGGGCGAGGTACTGGTCATACTCCCCAGTTGTATCCCCCGACCAAGAGTCTGAAGCTCCAGGACACTGCCCTTGAGGCGGTAGAGGTGGGATCCCTCGCTAAGTCCGAGGGAAAAACCGAACCTGGAGGGTAAACAGATGATGATGATGATGATGATGAATGCGGAAAATAATTGGATGGAAAGAATTCATGCAATCTGCGTATGGTGGACAACAAAACGTCATGTTGAGGAACTTCAATTTGAGGAATTAAAATATTCCGAATGCATTACAATAAAGCACTTCTTTGTATATAAAGTAGAGAGAATGAAATTGTTATTTGGAATGCTGACTAAACGTTTTTCGTTCCAGCAAAAGTGAACATTTTTTTTATTCCACTGCAGTAGCATATCCTGTTTGCTGCACATTCTACTGCGATTATGGGCAATTAGTTCACATGTTCAGCCATGCGTTACTTTCTTCCGAGGTGACGATCAAAGTGCATATCAAATTAAACCTAAACCATGTTTAAGAACATATAACAGTTCAAAGAGGCTTCCCCTGAGGGTGGAGGCGGTAAAATTACATCCAAGGTATCCCCTGCCTGTCATAAGAGGGAACGAAAAGGGACCGTAGTGGCTGTTAATTTGCAAGCGACCGACCTCGATAGCTGCAGTCGCTTAAGTGCGGCTAGTATCCGGTAACCGGGAGATAGTGTGTTCGAACCCCACTGTCGGCAGCCCTGAAGATGGTTTTCCGTGGTTTCCCATTTTCACACCAGGCAAATGCTGGGGCTGTACCTTAATTAAGGCCACGGCCGCTTCCTGCCCATTCCTAGGCCTTTCCTATCCCATCGTCGCCATAAGACGTATCTGTGTCGGTGCGACATAAAGCAATAGCCTTGGTCAACTCTTGTTCTTTTCCGACGCCGGATATTCGAGGATTCAAGGCCTAGGAAGTTTTCCATGTTCGCACTTCTTGGCCCCTTTCTTTGACCGATACCTTCATATTTCGACTACCATTTGCATATCCTTCCTCTGATTGGTGTCAATAGAAGATGGTGGCCCAGTTGTATTCCTCTCGAAAAAATATTCACTACCACCACCTCCATCGGCTCAAAGAGGTAGGTAAGGCCACAATTTCATCCCATGCAAGAGCAAGACGTTTAGTCCAGGGAACGTACAACGCATCTTCGTGATCTCTTGACTTTCCTAATGAGGTGACCCTAAGGTAGCGTTTAATAATAATAATAATAATAATAATAATAATAATAATAATAATAATAATAATAATAATAATAATGTCAGTTCCTTATGTCCCATTAACTAGTTTTACGGTTTTCGAAGTCACCGACCTGCCGGCATTTAGTCCCGCAGGAGATTTATTAAGTACTAGCAAATCTGCCGACACGAGGCTGACGCATTTGAGCACTTTCGGATACCATCGGAATGAGTCAGGATCGAACCTGCCAAGTTGGGGTCAGAAGGCCAGCGCCTCAACCGTCTGAGCCAATCAGCTCGGCCGAAACTCAGCGTTAAAGGGCAAGGAAGCCCAGTCGCTGCCCGGTGCCCGTCCAGAACAGACCTTGACTCCTCTGTCACTGAAACAGTAGCCTGAATTAAATATTTTGACATAAATATGTCTTATGGCGGGGGGTAAGCTGAAAATTTGTGTTACGAAAGTGTAACCCTAGCAACCGTGCAGGCTGTAATGTAGGCTGTGATGTAAAATTTGGATGGATACCCAGACAATGTTACCTAGCAACCGTGCAGGCTGTGATGTAAGGAATGGATTGATGATCAGACAATGTTACCTAGCAACCGTGCAGGCTGTGATGTAAAATTTGGATGGATACCCAGACAATGTTACCTAGCAACCGTGCAGGCTGTGATGTAAGGAATGGATTGATGATCAGACAATATTACCTAGCAACCCTGCAGGCTGTGATGTAAGGAATGGATTGATGATCAGACAATGTTACCTAGCAACCCTGCAGGCTGTGATGTAAAATTTGGATGGATACCCAGACAATGTTACCTAGCAACCGTGCAGGCTGTGATGTAAGGAATGGATTGATGATCAGACAATGTTACCTAGCAACCGTGCAGGCTGTGATGTAAAATTTGGATGGATACCCAGACAATGTTACCTAGCAACCGTGCAGGCTGTGATGTAAGGAATGGATTGATGATCAGACAATATTACCTAGCAACCCTGCAGGCTGTGATGTAAGGAATGGATTGATGATCAGACAATGTTACCTAGCAACCCTGCAGGCTGTGATGTAAGGAATGGATTGATGATCAGACAATGTTACCTAGCAACCCTGCAGGCTGTGATGTAAGGAATGGATTGATGATCAGACAATGTTACCTAGCAACCTTGCAGGCTGTGCTGTAAGGAATGGATTGATGATCAGACAATGTTACCTAGCAACCGTGCAGGCTGTGATGTAAAATTTGGATGGATACCCAGACAATGTTACCTAGCAACCGTGCAGGCTGTGATGTAAGGAATGGATTGATGATCAGACAATGTTACCTAGCAACCCTGCAGGCTGTGATGTAAGGAATGGATTGATGATCAGACAATGTTACCTAGCAACCCTGCAGGCTGTGATGTAAGGAATGGATTGATGATCAGACAATGTTACCTAGCAACCTTGCAGGCTGTGATGTAAGGAATGGATTGATGATCAGACAATGTTACCTAGCAACCGTGCAGGCTGTGATGTAAGGAATGGATTGATGATCAGACAATGTTACCTAGCAACCCTGCAGGCTGTGATGTAAGGAATGGATTGATGATCAGACAATGTTACCTAGCAACCCTGCAGGCTGTGATGTAAGGAATGGATTGATGATCAGACAATGTTACCTAGCAACCCTGCAGGCTGTGATGTAAGGAATGGATTGATGATCAGACAATGTTACCTAGCAACCCTGCAGGCTGTGATGTAAGGAATGGATTGTTGGTCAGACAATGTTACCTAGCAACCCTGCAGGCTGTGATGTAAGGAATGGATTGATGATCAGACAATGTTACCTAGCAACCCTGCAGGCTGTGATGTAAGGAATGGATTGATGATCAGACAATGTTACCTAGCAACCTTGCAGGCTGTTATGTAAAGTGTGGATGCATGACCGGATAGTGTTACCTAGCAACCGTACAGGCTGTGATGTGAGGTATGTATGGATGGCCAGATAATGTTGCCTAGCAACCCAGCAGGCTGTGATGTAAAGTATGAATGGATGGCCAGACAATGTTACCTAGTAACTGTGCAAGCTGTGATGTAGGGTATGGATGGATGCCCATGACTGAGAGACTTGTTTATGATCATTTTGATTTTCGCAACAAGAATGGTCGTTTATTTTACCCTCATATCTTTTCCACTGCACCCTTTAGATGATTGCTAATAATTCTAGGAGCTTTGGGCGCAATACAAAGTAACAGAATATGCAACGAGACTTGATCACCGCAGGCTGGATCATACCCCGCAGTGACAACAAAAGTATGAGGTAGCAAGCAGCTAAAGAATGTATCGATCGAAACAATATGTCATTGCATAATTTCACTGATTATCGTTAATGTCGATACCAGGTTTACATAATCGGGATTGCTAACAATTGTCGGTAATTACAGGCTGGCCACATTACAAATCATATTAATTTGATGTCCCAGAGATTTAGGAGCCTCACCACGCCCTGGACTCAAACCACGACCTCAGGCGCCGGTTGGCCCGGTCGTGAGCGATCACACAATACAGTATCAGCTGGCCTTCGCAACGTGACGTAACGGTGGTGTTGACTTAATTATGACCAGTGATACGTGTAAGGTGAACTGGCCTTATTGGTTTATTATAGTTCCACATTCATTGTTCTTACCAACTCAGGTCACATTCCTTTCCTTCTTCGAGTTCATTTCTTCATAATTCTTCCCTTCCCTTACTTTCATTCATGTGTTTGATGGAGATAATGTCCAAGGGGAGTCGTAACTGATATGTTATAATTTTTTGACCAAAAAATCGAATTTTCAATTTAGCCTTTAAAAAGCCCCCAATAATTTCTTTCTTTCTTTCTTTGCTTCTTTTTAATCCATTTACAGTCCAAGGTTGGTTTTTTCCTCGGACTCAACGAGGGACATCACCTCTCCCTCTTCAAGGGCAGTGTCCTGGAGCTTGAGACTTCGGGTCGGGGAAGGGGACCAGTACCTCTCCCAGATGGCCTCACCTGCTATGCTGGACAAGGACCTTTGGAGAGGGCGGGGAAGAGAAGATCGGAACGGATAGACAAGGAAGAGGGAATGCAGCGGCCGTGGTCTTGAGTTAGGTACCATCATGGTATTTGCCTGGAAAAATGGGAAACTACGCAAAACCACTTCAAGGATGGCTGAGGTCGGAATCGAACCTACATATAGTCAGTCGACATCCCGAGGCTGAGTCGAGCCCATTCCAGCCCTCGTACCACTTTACGAATTTCGTGGCAGAGCCGGGAATCGTACCTGTGCCTCCGGGCGTGGCAGCTAAGCACACTAACCGCAACACCACACCGGCGGACCCCCTAATTCTTCTTCTTTCACATTCCCTTACCACTTTTGCCTAACGCTATTTTAAAAGCTCTAAATACCGTATATAACGGGTAGCGGTAGCCCCTTTGTATTACAACTCTGCCAAATTATAGGCGAAAACAATTATGACTCTGCTGCAAGAATGATTTTCCACACGAAATATAAATAATAAATATTATATGTCAATAACTTTGCAACCAATTAACTTATCAACTTGAAATTTTGTGTGGGGCCATATCTTATTATTATGTGCTTGTGTTTTAAATTTTGTTCTGACAAGTGGTAAATTGTAGAAATTAAAATTTTCAGCCTTGACTCACCTTAATAATGACTACTCATACTGTACGTGTTCTTGCCAACACAGGTCACATTCCTCTCCTTCCTCGAGTTCATTTGTTCATAAATCTTCCGTTTCTTTCTGTTCTTCGTGTATTTGATGTCCACAAAGCCCAGGTGTATGTTGGCGCTTAGCCCCGCTTCCTGATACGTGGTCGAGGATGACGTGCGGTAAAATTGCATTGCATGTTTTACGGTCGAATGCACTTCCTGTCTTCAAACACAGTTGAGGAGCTATTGAAGACGAAATTATGTTTGTGAATAAAACTGGGTGTGAAAATGGGGAACCACAAAAAAAAATCTGAAGACATCCGACGGTAGAGTTCGAACCCACTCTCCTCAGTTCCGTAGCCGTAGTGCTTTAACACGCGCAGGCACACTGTTTGGTACCCGTTTTCATTCACGATGCTGCTAGAAACTTAAGATTGGCAGGAAGGCTGGTGTGTGGTTAGAAATGTCATATGCAGGAGTGGGGGTGAAAAGGAGGTGGGAGGGACCTGAAAATCAGCTGCAACATGTCGAGGAATGTGAACACTCGAGTTTGTCTGATTCCGTAAGTGATTGGTCAGCGTCTTAGCTTTTGGACGGTAGGTTATAGATTTCCGGCCGAGTCATCACCATCATCATCATCATCATCATCATCATCTGTTTACCCTCCAGGGTCGGCTTTTCCCTCGGACACAGCGAGGGATCCCACCTCTACTGCCTCAATGGCAGTGTCCTGGAGCTTCAGACTCTTGGTCGGGGATACAACTGGGGAGAATGACCAGTACCTCGCCCAGGCGGCCTCACCTGCTATGCTGAACAGGGGCCTTGTGGAGGGATGGGAAGATTGGAAGGGATAGGCAAGGAAGAGGGAAGGAAACGGCCGTGGCCTTAAATTAGGTACCATCCCGGCATTCGCCTGGAGGAGAAGTGTCAAACCACGGAAAACCACTTCCGGGATGGCTGAGGTGGGAATTGAACCCACCTCTACTCAGTTGACCTCCCGAGGCTGAGTGGACCCCGTTCCAGCCCTCATAACACTTTTCAAATTTCGTGGCAGAGCCGGGAATCGAACCCGGACCTCCGGGGGTGGCAGCTAATCACGCTAACCACTACACCACAGAGGCGGCTCCGGCCGAGTCGAGGGAGTTTAATCATAAAAGGTTCATTGCCTAGGCTGTCTGCAATATCTCTACAACTCATATATTAGTACAGAAGAGAGAGCCTAAGGGCCTTAAATACTCGAATATATATGTGTGCATTACAATCCGCTTTACTTCGCACCGACGCAGGAAGGTATTATGACGACGATGGGATAGGAATGAGATAGATGTGGGAAGGAAGCGACTGAGGTCTTAATTAAGGTAGAGCACCAGTGGAGCTCGAACCTACTACCACCCGAATGCAAGCTCACAGCTGTGCGCCCCTAACCGCCCGGTAGAACGGAAGTAATGACTTCTATCACACTAATACGCTTTTTCGCATGCACTGTAGACGTCGCTCCCCTTTGTCAGAGGGTCTGCCTTACAAACAATGCACCAGGCTAGAAAGAGCCACACGAATCTCTTATTATTATTATTATTATTATTATTATTATTATTATTATTATTATTATTATTTATCTGCTTACCCCCACGATCGGTTTTTCCCTCCGACTCAGCGAGGGACCCCACCTCTCCGCCTCAAGGGCAGTGTCCTGGTGCTTGAGACTCTGGGTCGGGGGATACAACTGGGGAGGATGACCAGTACCTTGCCCAGTTGGCCTCACCTGCTATGTTGAACAGGGACCTTGCGGGGGAATGGGAAGATTGTAAGGGACAGGCAAGGAAGAGAGAAGGAAGCGGCCGTAACCTTCAGTTAGGTACCATCCCGGTTTGCCTGGAGGAGAATTGGGAAACCACGGAAAACCACTTCCAGGATGGTTTAGGTGGGAATCGAACCCACCTATACTCAGTTGACCTTCCGAGGCTGAGTAAACCCCGTTGCAGCCCTCGCACCACTTTTTCAAATTTCGTGGCAGACCCGGGAATCGAACAAGGGCCTCCGGGGGTGGCAGCTAAAGACACTAATCACTACACCACAAGGGCATTCGTCTACTAATGCCATTCCAAACACCTCTCCAATGACAGCTCAAACATACCACTTGGTCGATTAGCTCGTCTCTTTACTCCAGAGTCTTCCAACTCAAATATAGGAACATTTTCGTACAGTGTTCTTATGTCGCAAATCACCAAGAAAATGTAGTACAGCTTTCCTTTGGATCTCCTCCAATTCTCCAATCAAGTAATCCTGATAAAGGCCCCATATTCTTACTATCGTCCGCCTCTGTGGTGTAGTGGTTAGTGTGATTAGCTGCCACCCCCGGATTCCCGGTTACGATTCCCGGCTCTGACACGAAATTTGAAAAGTAGTATGAGGGCAGGAACGGGGTTCAATGAGTCCCGGAAAGTGAACGGTGTGGCTTCGATTCATACCTCAGCCATCTTCGAATTGGTTTTTCGTGGTTTCCCACCTCTCCTCCAGGCAAATGCCGGGATGGTACCTAACTGAAGGTCACGGCCGCTTCCTTCCTTCTTCCTTGTCTATCCCTTCCAATTTTCTCATCCCCTCACAAGACCGCTGTTCGGCATAGCATGCGAAACAGCTGGATGAGGTACTGGTTCTTCTCCCCAGTTGTATCCCCGATCCAGAGTCTGAAGCTCCAGGACACTGCCCTTGAGGCGGTAGAGGTGGGATCCCTCGCCGAGTCCGAGAGAAAAACCAACCCTGGAAGGTGAATGTTTTAAGAAAGTTTATTATTATTATTATTATTATTATTATTATTATTGTTACCGAGTTTTTGTGGTAGTTAAGCATGAAAGAAGGTGCTGGGTGGTGAATAGGTCTCAAGCTACTAAAGAGAAATTAAATTTTAAAATTTAGCAAGGTTATATTTTCTTTTCAAAATTAGGTAACAACAAATAGAACAGGTACTTAGTAGCCGAAATACAACTTGAAATGTACAATTACAGGGATTAAAGAATTTGGGCTTCGAGCCCTGAAAACACAATTCTTGAGCAACTAGCTCAACTTTACGATATACCAATTTCAACAAAAGGGGCAGAAGACCCCACTCAAACCCTGGAGCCCTTGCTCCAAATTACACAGCAAAGCCTCCTCGAGACATACAACTCTCAGTTTTAGAAAAGAGCCACTCGCTCTTAAAGTTAAGCCTCTCCCAGGCCACACCAAACTCAACTTTCAAATTGTCCTCAAAGGACATATACACAGGGGTAAAATACCCAACCTACTGAGGTCTATTAGGTGAGAAAAGATTAATACATGACCTCTAAAATACAACTTGAGAGGAGGCGAACTTGCACTCCTAATACACTTTGCTTTTAAAACCTAATCTGGCTCTGGGCCACTAACGCAAGGGCTAATCCCATACTACAGAGGTGACTTAGAGAAGAACACTTTACATTACATAACCGAAGAATAGTTTGAGAAAATAAGTTCACCTCAAAACAAATGTGAGTGGGAGCTCGAGAGGGTTAGCACTCTCTATCCCAATATGTAGCTTTACAAGAAAAAGATGAAAAGAGTAATTACATTTTAGGAAAAGGTTACATGATGGAAATGCTTCGAACCCGCCGCGAGTGTTAAACTGCCGACCTAGCAAGAAAATAAGTTATTAATAGGCCATTACCTGGTGTTGAACGGCTGAAGAAGAAAGAGGCGCTTCCCGCCTCCTGCTATGTACTTAATACACTGAAAGATGGAACAGAAGTGGCCCGGAGACCCCAAAATCAGCAGTTTATATCCTCTCGCGGAAGATTCTAGGCGTTAGGGGAAATAAAACACCCTCCCTCAAAGTTTTTATTGGTTCGGGAAAAGAAACCCCTACATAGAGGAAGAAGAAACACATTATTGGTGGAAAATTAATTAAAGAAATTCGGGATTGGCTAGATCCAAAATAAGGGGAAAAAGAGGGGTATACAGCCAACTTAAACCATGACAGAAAGAAATTTAACAAAGAACAAACTCTTGAAATAAAAATTTCTCCAACAAAATAGTTCTTTGATTTCGCACTAGGTTGCACTATTGTAATTCTTCAGTAGTGTCCTCTAGAAGAGAAAGTTCACACTTCTTACTTCAAGCGAAACAAAAACACATCACAAATGACACAGTTCAAAAACTCAAAATTTTCCACGTGGTGACATCTTCTGAGAAAGTAGAGAATTAATAGAATAGATAAAGTTCAACCTTCCTCCAGAAGAGGAGTTTCAACTGGCACAACTTTTAAATAAACGGTGTAGAGGTGTACCGCCCGGTACAGACCTCCCCCCCCAAAAGTTCCTCCAGGGGTGACACATGAAATCAGTTTGAAACAAAGTCCAAGTAATGATGTTGATACGAAGATAGATAGCAGAAGCATTTACAAGATTTCTTAATTCAGTTTCAAAATGTTGTTGTTGCAGGTGAATGAAAGTCTTTATGTTTGTAGAATTTGAATTTCTGAAGATAAACTTTTAATACTTAAACGTGAAGAAAAATTTTGCAATGTCCACCAAATATTGTAGTTGAATGCCCAAGTGTAGTTATTGCTTATGGTGACTGTCCATATAGTTGATGTAGATTGAGTCGAATGGCCGGACCGGCTGTTGCAGCTTGCGTCCAACGGAGGCCGCTCGGACCCCTCAAGTACCCTGAGATACCGCTCGCCCGCACTATGAGGGGAGCAGAGGTGTTGAAGTACGCCGCGTCCGCGGTGAACAGATACAGGCTGCGGGCATGTAGTAGGTCGTGCGCCGCACATCGGCCTTGGCCGGGAGGAGAGCTCCGGCTCGCCGTGCACATGTCGTCCTCGCTGGAGAGGAGGGGGCGCTGAAACATTAAAGCTAGGCGGCAGAATTGTGTTGGACAATCATTTCCTTTTAGGGTACAGGCTTGTGGAGAGGTTGAGGGGCCAGCGGCGTGTAGATATCCATGGCATTTACTATTATGAAGCCACAGTGTAAGGTGGAGCAGGAGACGGGAGCGTGGTAATGGCCGTGGCAAAGACAGGATGGCAGTTTAATGGGTCGGGGCAGGTTTCACAAACATGCTTACATAAGAAACAAAATCCTATAGAAGGGGCAGAATGCCTTAAAAGTGAAACTCAAAAAAAAATATATAACCTTCATATCCTTTCAAAATAATATGGAGCAAGTTAACACAGAAATTACACCGGTTTCACCTGGGACAGGTGAACTCTAAATATCCTCTCGGTGGCTGGATTACTTAACAATAAGGTAACCGGCGTAAGAAAATCGAGAATGATACAAGGCCCATGAAATCTGGGGGCAAGCTTGCCCGCGGGAACAAAATTTTTGACCATAACCTGGTCGCCTACCTTCAAAGGGGTGGGTCTCCGTCCACGATCATACCTTTCCCTAACCTTTTCATGAGACACTTTAAGATTGGCTTTAGCCTTCTTCCAAAGATCTTTAATGTTGTCCGGATCTATTGTCTCGGGCAGAATGTCATTCAGAGACCAGAGGTTAGAGAGCGGCGTGTTGGGAACGAACTTAAACATCAAAGAAGCTGGAGTAAATTTGTGAGATTCATGAACCGCCGAATTCAAAGCAAAAGCTAACCAATGCAGGGACGTGTCCCACCTAGAATGATCTTCATGATGATAGGCAATAAGTGCGGACCTGAGATTACGGTTAACCCGTTCAGCCAGAGATGGTTGAGGGTAATAAGCAGATGTAGTTACATGAGAGATGGACAAGTCAAAACAGAATTTACGAAACAGATTAGATGTAAAAGCCTTAGCATTATCAGATACAATATATTGGCACGGACCAAAAGAAGCAAAAATAGAATTTAGGCAAGTAATGGTGGACTGAGCGGTAGCCAGCTTAGTCGGAAATAACCAGGAAAATCTTGTAAAACCATCTACACACACAAAGATGAACTTGTTGGCATTACCCTTTGACTGGGGGAAGGGTCCCACATAATCGATATACAGGCGTTCCATGGGGCGCGACGCTTGATGAGAAGACAAAAGGCCTACTTTAGTGGACATGGTGGGTTTACTGATCAAACAAGATTTACAAGCTTTTACAAGTTCCCGAATTTCACCGTCCATACCTTTCCATATGAACATTTCACGAATCTTTTCACGAGTTTTAAAGATTCCAAGATGCCCCCCCAATGGGGTCTCATGATAGTATTTGAAGATCATAGGTACAAGAACCGCTGGAACAACAACTTTCATCAACTTATCATGCCTCGAAGGGCAACATAGAACACCATTCCTCAGAACATAAGGGACAACATGTTCCCCAGAAGAAAGGGTTTCCATTATAGGAGCCAGCGTCGGATCTTCACGTTGGTATTTCTCAATATCCCTAAAAAGCATGGGAGCACCTGTTAAGATGGCATTAACACCAGATAGTATGGACTCGGAAGGTGATGAAGTATCGACCGGTTCGTGGGTCTCGACGTCGTTATGAAACATACGGCTGAGTCCATCAGCAACAACATTTTCGGTACCTCTGATATGTCGTACATCAAATTGGAAGGCAGAAATACGGATGGCCCAACGGGCTATACGACCAGTACGACGCGGCCTACCTAAGACCCAGCTTAAGGCTTGATTATCTGTCTCCAGGTCGAATTTGACATGTTCCAGATAGAGACGGAACTTTTCTAAGGCGAATAAGACTGCCAACCCTTCGAGCTCATAGATGGAATACTTGGCTTCTTGAACCGATAGAGTCCTAGATGCATAGGCGATGGGACGCCTCCCTAGTTCAGTCTCTTGAAGAAGGACTGCAGCTACAGCTGACGACGACGCGTCCGTTTGGACGATGAATTTCTTCGAGAAATCAGGCATAGCAAGTACAGGGGCATTACAGAGAGCTAATTTAAGATCTTCGAAAGCGGCTTGTTGAGAAGGTCCCCACTCGAATTTGATGCCTTTCCTACGAAGAAGGTTTAAGGGCGCCGCTCTATTAGCGAAGTTAGGAATAAACTTCCTGAAGAAATTCACCATACCAATGAATCTAGCGATACCTTTGATGTCCTTAGGAGGTTTAAAATCACGGATGGCCTGTGTTCTAGAATGATCGACTGCTACACCATCAGGTGACACAATATGCCCTAGGAATGACATAGAGGGCTTAGCAAAGGCAACCTTGGACAACTTAACAGTTAACCCAGCCTTACGAAGGCGATTGAGAACTTCTCGCAAATGATCTAGATGTTCTTCAAAGGTTTCGGAAAATACGACGACATCATCCAAGTAGTGATATAAGTACTCAAATTTGATGTCGGAAAAGACCCTATCTAGTAGCCTAGTGAGCACAGCTGCCCCCGTGGGGAGCCCGAAAGGCACGCGGTTGTATTCATATAAATTCCAGTCCGTGGCAAACGCTGTAAGATGCTTAGACTCTTCGGCAAGGGGAATTTGATTATAGGCCTGATTCAAGTCCAAGATGGTGAAGAACTTGGCCTTACGAAACCATGAAAAGCAAGAATGAAGGTCGGGAAGGGGCACAGATTGCAACACCACCTTCCGATTGAGAGCCCTGTAATCAATGACAGGCCTGAAGCCTCCTTGGGGTTTCGGGACTAGAAAAATAGGCGAAGAATACGCTGACTTAGAGGGCCTAATAATACCATCCTTCAACATCTGATCGATGATTTCTTTCAGAGCCTTCATTTTAGGTGGAGATAGCCTATACGGTGGAAAACGGACAGGAATTGAATCCGTGACCTCAATTTTGTATTCAATAAGGTCAGTAACACCAAGAGTATCAGAGAACACCTCGGGAAACGACTGACACAGTTTCCGAATACTATCAGCCTGCTCCTCAGGTAGATGTCTAAGGTCTAACAACATCTCATCCTGGGTAGGCGAAATAGATGAACATGATACAGAATTACACTTTAACAAGGGAATTCTACAATTGGACGCAAATTTGAATATGCACGACCTACACTGGAGATCGAGCACAAGACCAGTGTGAGAAATGAAGTCCGCTCCCAATATGATGGGGCAAGACAAACGCTTGGCCACAAACAATTTGATCTTCCATGTAAACTTAAAAACCCGAATTTTGACATGTATGGAACCTAGAATTTCTAATGGAGATGAATTAGCCGAAACATATTGAACAGGAGAAGAGACATAGTCAGGGAGTTTACAAACAGATTTCCATTTAGAATACCAATCAGCCGAAATAATGGAACAAATACTGCCTGAATCTAAGAGAGCTGTTATAGGCTCGTTATTTAACTCAATCTTAAGAAAAGGAACAGGTGCGGGGGTATCCGCCGCAATCCTAAGACACTCTTTAGGGCATTCAAAAGATGAATTTGAAGATTGCTCATTCCCTGAATTCTCGACCTTTTTGCCCGGGGCTGAGCCTTGGAAAGCAGAATTAGTCGACTCAGCCGAAGCCGCTAGTCACTTTTTATTATTGGCATAGGTGGAATTTGCACCAGAAGTTGAGCAGGAGGGGGTGCTATTTGAGTTTGGGCAATTCTTGGCGATATGTGAGAAGGCCCCGCACTTAAAACAGCCTTGTGATGACCCGGCTCCATTCCTTGTCCCACTTGACTTGATCAGTGGACATTTGTCGCGTAGATGGTCAGGCGACCCGCAAGCATAACATTTACGAGGATTGACTGGTCGGCGAGGTGGAGGCCGAGTGTTACTAAAGGAAGGCGGGGGTTCTTTCGCGACACGCAAAGAATCGGCGTATCTAACTCCTTCCGCTGAAACGGCCAATGCTTCAAGTTCCGAGAAAGTTTGCGGGCACGCCGCGAAACACAAATATGACCTATAGGGAGGTGAAATTCCCTCTACAATAGCCTGCACAATCTGATCTTCAGGAAAGTGCAGAGCAAACACCCTAGTGTAGAATTTGATATCTTGTATGAAATCAGCCAAGTTTTCATCCAAGCGCTGTACACGGTAATAGTACTTCTGAATCAGGGAGGACCTGGCCCTAGCCGGGATGAAGTTAGCTAGCAAATGGGCATGGAAATCCTCAATAGATGATTGCTCGGCAATGGCTCTTACGATTTTATCAGAAAGAATACCAATAGCATACGGATAGATAATTTGCAAAATTTGACATGGCGAAAGAGAAAAAACCAGAGCATGATCCTGAAATTCCATTAGAAATCTTAAAAATGAAATTACATCACTGGTGGTATTAACGGAAAACTTGGATATACCTCTGAGCAACATTGCCAACGGATGAGGCAAGCTGCTGAACCCGGGCGACATAGTAGGCAAAGGTTTCAAGGGTAAGGAAGTCAACTCCGAACGGATGTTACTCAACGATGCACGGTGTTCAGATTCGTTGTTCGATGGGGCAGAGATAGTTTGAGCAGCCACGGTTATCCTATTGACTTCTCCCTGAGGAGGCACTTCATCACTACCTACATTCACTGTGGCAGGTTGATCAGTTTTGGGAGGAACTTCGCCGGTTAGCAATTGAGTGACCTTATTAGACAATTCAGAAATAGTTTCAAGGAGTGTATTAGCGTCCTTCCTCTGAACGTCATTCACCTTTAGAGACAACAGATCATTAACTCTATTTGCAAAGTGATACAGCCTGCCTTGCACACGCTTAATTTGATTAGGAGACGGATCGTTTTCATCAAAAAAACTAACTACAGATGCTAGCCCAGTAATATTTTCGACGATCGTGGAAAGAGAATCATCAATTTCTTTCTCTCCCAAATTGGGGATGGAAATGGGTAAATCAAGGGACTCTCTAAGCTTGTTAGTGTCTATTGCAACCGTGCCTCCAGATTGAACGTTTCTGATAGTTAACTCATATATCAACTCCTCTTTGCGCAAGTAGTTAAGGAGGAGAACATCGCGAGGGCCGGGCATGATGACAGAACAATTTTGAAAAACTCAAAAAATTCCAGCAACTGAGAAAATTGTTAGAGTTCGAATCAAAGCAATGTTTAGCCGTCAAAAGGGGCTAAATTGAGACCCATTCAACCACGCTCTGCTACCACTTGTTACCGAGTTTTTGTGGTAGTTAAGCATGAAAGAAGGTGCTGGGTGGTGAATAGGTCTCAAGCTACTAAAGAGAAATTAAATTTTAAAATTTAGCAAGGTTATATTTTCTTTTCAAAATTAGGTAACAACAAATAGAACAGGTACTTAGTAGCCGAAATACAACTTGAAATGTACAATTACAGGGATTAAAGAATTTGGGCTTCGAGCCCTGAAAACACAATTCTTGAGCAACTAGCTCAACTTTACGATATACCAATTTCAACAAAAGGGGCAGAAGACCCCACTCAAACCCTGGAGCCCTTGCTCCAAATTACACAGCAAAGCCTCCTCGAGACATACAACTCTCAGTTTTAGAAAAGAGCCACTCGCTCTTAAAGTTAAGCCTCTCCCAGGCCACACCAAACTCAACTTTCAAATTGTCCTCAAAGGACATATACACAGGGGTAAAATACCCAACCTACTGAGGTCTATTAGGTGAGAAAAGATTAATACATGACCTCTAAAATACAACTTGAGAGGAGGCGAACTTGCACTCCTAATACACTTTGCTTTTAAAACCTAATCTGGCTCTGGGCCACTAACGCAAGGGCTAATCCCATACTACAGAGGTGACTTAGAGAAGAACACTTTACATTACATAACCGAAGAATAGTTTGAGAAAATAAGTTCACCTCAAAACAAATGTGAGTGGGAGCTCGAGAGGGTTAGCACTCTCTATCCCAATATGTAGCTTTACAAGAAAAAGATGAAAAGAGTAATTACATTTTAGGAAAAGGTTACATGATGGAAATGCTTCGAACCCGCCGCGAGTGTTAAACTGCCGACCTAGCAAGAAAATAAGTTATTAATAGGCCATTACCTGGTGTTGAACGGCTGAAGAAGAAAGAGGCGCTTCCCGCCTCCTGCTATGTACTTAATACACTGAAAGATGGAACAGAAGTGGCCCGGAGACCCCAAAATCAGCAGTTTATATCCTCTCGCGGAAGATTCTAGGCGTTAGGGGAAATAAAACACCCTCCCTCAAAGTTTTTATTGGTTCGGGAAAAGAAACCCCTACATAGAGGAAGAAGAAACACATTATTGGTGGAAAATTAATTAAAGAAATTCGGGATTGGCTAGATCCAAAATAAGGGGAAAAAGAGGGGTATACAGCCAACTTAAACCATGACAGAAAGAAATTTAACAAAGAACAAACTCTTGAAATAAAAATTTCTCCAACAAAATAGTTCTTTGATTTCGCACTAGGTTGCACTATTGTAATTCTTCAGTAGTGTCCTCTAGAAGAGAAAGTTCACACTTCTTACTTCAAGCGAAACAAAAACACATCACAAATGACACAGTTCAAAAACTCAAAATTTTCCACGTGGTGACATCTTCTGAGAAAGTAGAGAATTAATAGAATAGATAAAGTTCAACCTTCCTCCAGAAGAGGAGTTTCAACTGGCACAACTTTTAAATAAACGGTGTAGAGGTGTACCGCCCGGTACAGACCTCCCCCCCCAAAAGTTCCTCCAGGGGTGACACATGAAATCAGTTTGAAACAAAGTCCAAGTAATGATGTTGATACGAAGATAGATAGCAGAAGCATTTACAAGATTTCTTAATTCAGTTTCAAAATGTTGTTGTTGCAGGTGAATGAAAGTCTTTATGTTTGTAGAATTTGAATTTCTGAAGATAAACTTTTAATACTTAAACGTGAAGAAAAATTTTGCAATGTCCACCAAATATTGTAGTTGAATGCCCAAGTGTAGTTATTGCTTATGGTGACTGTCCATATAGTTGATGTAGATTGAGTCGAATGGCCGGACCGGCTGTTGCAGCTTGCGTCCAACGGAGGCCGCTCGGACCCCTCAAGTACCCTGAGATACCGCTCGCCCGCACTATGAGGGGAGCAGAGGTGTTGAAGTACGCCGCGTCCGCGGTGAACAGATACAGGCTGCGGGCATGTAGTAGGTCGTGCGCCGCACATCGGCCTTGGCCGGGAGGAGAGCTCCGGCTCGCCGTGCACATGTCGTCCTCGCTGGAGAGGAGGGGGCGCTGAAACATTAAAGCTAGGCGGCAGAATTGTGTTGGACAATCATTTCCTTTTAGGGTACAGGCTTGTGGAGAGGTTGAGGGGCCAGCGGCGTGTAGATATCCATGGCATTTACTATTATGAAGCCACAGTGTAAGGTGGAGCAGGAGACGGGAGCGTGGTAATGGCCGTGGCAAAGACAGGATGGCAGTTTAATGGGTCGGGGCAGGTTTCACAAACATGCTTACATAAGAAACAAAATCCTATAGAAGGGGCAGAATGCCTTAAAAGTGAAACTCAAAAAAAAATATATAACCTTCATATCCTTTCAAAATAATATGGAGCAAGTTAACACAGAAATTACACCGGTTTCACCTGGGACAGGTGAACTCTAAATATCCTCTCGGTGGCTGGATTACTTAACAATAAGGTAACCGGCGTAAGAAAATCGAGAATGATACAAGGCCCATGAAATCTGGGGGCAAGCTTGCCCGCGGGAACAAAATTTTTGACCATAACCTGGTCGCCTACCTTCAAAGGGGTGGGTCTCCGTCCACGATCATACCTTTCCCTAACCTTTTCATGAGACACTTTAAGATTGGCTTTAGCCTTCTTCCAAAGATCTTTAATGTTGTCCGGATCTATTGTCTCGGGCAGAATGTCATTCAGAGACCAGAGGTTAGAGAGCGGCGTGTTGGGAACGAACTTAAACATCAAAGAAGCTGGAGTAAATTTGTGAGATTCATGAACCGCCGAATTCAAAGCAAAAGCTAACCAATGCAGGGACGTGTCCCACCTAGAATGATCTTCATGATGATAGGCAATAAGTGCGGACCTGAGATTACGGTTAACCCGTTCAGCCAGAGATGGTTGAGGGTAATAAGCAGATGTAGTTACATGAGAGATGGACAAGTCAAAACAGAATTTACGAAACAGATTAGATGTAAAAGCCTTAGCATTATCAGATACAATATATTGGCACGGACCAAAAGAAGCAAAAATAGAATTTAGGCAAGTAATGGTGGACTGAGCGGT
Source organism: Anabrus simplex (assembly GCF_040414725.1). NCBI lineage: Eukaryota > Metazoa > Arthropoda > Insecta > Orthoptera > Tettigoniidae > Anabrus > Anabrus simplex. Next base: position 97,392,337 of record NC_090275.1, on the reverse strand, counting down.
AGCCAGCTTAGTCGGAAATAACCAGGAAAATCTTGTAAAACCATCTACACACACAAAGATGAACTTGTTGGCATTACCCTTTGACTGGGGGAAGGGTCCCACATAATCGATATACAGGCGTTCCATGGGGCGCGACGCTTGATGAGAAGACAAAAGGCCTACTTTAGTGGACATGGTGGGTTTACTGATCAAACAAGATTTACAAGCTTTTACAAGTTCCCGAATTTCACCGTCCATACCTTTCCATATGAACATTTCACGAATCTTTTCACGAGTTTTAAAGATTCCAAGATGCCCCCCCAATGGGGTCTCATGATAGTATTTGAAGATCATAGGTACAAGAACCGCTGGAACAACAACTTTCATCAACTTATCATGCCTCGAAGGGCAACATAGAACACCATTCCTCAGAACATAAGGGACAACATGTTCCCCAGAAGAAAGGGTTTCCATTATAGGAGCCAGCGTCGGATCTTCACGTTGGTATTTCTCAATATCCCTAAAAAGCATGGGAGCACCTGTTAAGATGGCATTAACACCAGATAGTATGGACTCGGAAGGTGATGAAGTATCGACCGGTTCGTGGGTCTCGACGTCGTTATGAAACATACGGCTGAGTCCATCAGCAACAACATTTTCGGTACCTCTGATATGTCGTACATCAAATTGGAAGGCAGAAATACGGATGGCCCAACGGGCTATACGACCAGTACGACGCGGCCTACCTAAGACCCAGCTTAAGGCTTGATTATCTGTCTCCAGGTCGAATTTGACATGTTCCAGATAGAGACGGAACTTTTCTAAGGCGAATAAGACTGCCAACCCTTCGAGCTCATAGATGGAATACTTGGCTTCTTGAACCGATAGAGTCCTAGATGCATAGGCGATGGGACGCCTCCCTAGTTCAGTCTCTTGAAGAAGGACTGCAGCTACAGCTGACGACGACGCGTCCGTTTGGACGATGAATTTCTTCGAGAAATCAGGCATAGCAAGTACAGGGGCATTACAGAGAGCTAATTTAAGATCTTCGAAAGCGGCTTGTTGAGAAGGTCCCCACTCGAATTTGATGCCTTTCCTACGAAGAAGGTTTAAGGGCGCCGCTCTATTAGCGAAGTTAGGAATAAACTTCCTGAAGAAATTCACCATACCAATGAATCTAGCGATACCTTTGATGTCCTTAGGAGGTTTAAAATCACGGATGGCCTGTGTTCTAGAATGATCGACTGCTACACCATCAGGTGACACAATATGCCCTAGGAATGACATAGAGGGCTTAGCAAAGGCAACCTTGGACAACTTAACAGTTAACCCAGCCTTACGAAGGCGATTGAGAACTTCTCGCAAATGATCTAGATGTTCTTCAAAGGTTTCGGAAAATACGACGACATCATCCAAGTAGTGATATAAGTACTCAAATTTGATGTCGGAAAAGACCCTATCTAGTAGCCTAGTGAGCACAGCTGCCCCCGTGGGGAGCCCGAAAGGCACGCGGTTGTATTCATATAAATTCCAGTCCGTGGCAAACGCTGTAAGATGCTTAGACTCTTCGGCAAGGGGAATTTGATTATAGGCCTGATTCAAGTCCAAGATGGTGAAGAACTTGGCCTTACGAAACCATGAAAAGCAAGAATGAAGGTCGGGAAGGGGCACAGATTGCAACACCACCTTCCGATTGAGAGCCCTGTAATCAATGACAGGCCTGAAGCCTCCTTGGGGTTTCGGGACTAGAAAAATAGGCGAAGAATACGCTGACTTAGAGGGCCTAATAATACCATCCTTCAACATCTGATCGATGATTTCTTTCAGAGCCTTCATTTTAGGTGGAGATAGCCTATACGGTGGAAAACGGACAGGAATTGAATCCGTGACCTCAATTTTGTATTCAATAAGGTCAGTAACACCAAGAGTATCAGAGAACACCTCGGGAAACGACTGACACAGTTTCCGAATACTATCAGCCTGCTCCTCAGGTAGATGTCTAAGGTCTAACAACATCTCATCCTGGGTAGGCGAAATAGATGAACATGATACAGAATTACACTTTAACAAGGGAATTCTACAATTGGACGCAAATTTGAATATGCACGACCTACACTGGAGATCGAGCACAAGACCAGTGTGAGAAATGAAGTCCGCTCCCAATATGATGGGGCAAGACAAACGCTTGGCCACAAACAATTTGATCTTCCATGTAAACTTAAAAACCCGAATTTTGACATGTATGGAACCTAGAATTTCTAATGGAGATGAATTAGCCGAAACATATTGAACAGGAGAAGAGACATAGTCAGGGAGTTTACAAACAGATTTCCATTTAGAATACCAATCAGCCGAAATAATGGAACAAATACTGCCTGAATCTAAGAGAGCTGTTATAGGCTCGTTATTTAACTCAATCTTAAGAAAAGGAACAGGTGCGGGGGTATCCGCCGCAATCCTAAGACACTCTTTAGGGCATTCAAAAGATGAATTTGAAGATTGCTCATTCCCTGAATTCTCGACCTTTTTGCCCGGGGCTGAGCCTTGGAAAGCAGAATTAGTCGACTCAGCCGAAGCCGCTAGTCACTTTTTATTATTGGCATAGGTGGAATTTGCACCAGAAGTTGAGCAGGAGGGGGTGCTATTTGAGTTTGGGCAATTCTTGGCGATATGTGAGAAGGCCCCGCACTTAAAACAGCCTTGTGATGACCCGGCTCCATTCCTTGTCCCACTTGACTTGATCAGTGGACATTTGTCGCGTAGATGGTCAGGCGACCCGCAAGCATAACATTTACGAGGATTGACTGGTCGGCGAGGTGGAGGCCGAGTGTTACTAAAGGAAGGCGGGGGTTCTTTCGCGACACGCAAAGAATCGGCGTATCTAACTCCTTCCGCTGAAACGGCCAATGCTTCAAGTTCCGAGAAAGTTTGCGGGCACGCCGCGAAACACAAATATGACCTATAGGGAGGTGAAATTCCCTCTACAATAGCCTGCACAATCTGATCTTCAGGAAAGTGCAGAGCAAACACCCTAGTGTAGAATTTGATATCTTGTATGAAATCAGCCAAGTTTTCATCCAAGCGCTGTACACGGTAATAGTACTTCTGAATCAGGGAGGACCTGGCCCTAGCCGGGATGAAGTTAGCTAGCAAATGGGCATGGAAATCCTCAATAGATGATTGCTCGGCAATGGCTCTTACGATTTTATCAGAAAGAATACCAATAGCATACGGATAGATAATTTGCAAAATTTGACATGGCGAAAGAGAAAAAACCAGAGCATGATCCTGAAATTCCATTAGAAATCTTAAAAATGAAATTACATCACTGGTGGTATTAACGGAAAACTTGGATATACCTCTGAGCAACATTGCCAACGGATGAGGCAAGCTGCTGAACCCGGGCGACATAGTAGGCAAAGGTTTCAAGGGTAAGGAAGTCAACTCCGAACGGATGTTACTCAACGATGCACGGTGTTCAGATTCGTTGTTCGATGGGGCAGAGATAGTTTGAGCAGCCACGGTTATCCTATTGACTTCTCCCTGAGGAGGCACTTCATCACTACCTACATTCACTGTGGCAGGTTGATCAGTTTTGGGAGGAACTTCGCCGGTTAGCAATTGAGTGACCTTATTAGACAATTCAGAAATAGTTTCAAGGAGTGTATTAGCGTCCTTCCTCTGAACGTCATTCACCTTTAGAGACAACAGATCATTAACTCTATTTGCAAAGTGATACAGCCTGCCTTGCACACGCTTAATTTGATTAGGAGACGGATCGTTTTCATCAAAAAAACTAACTACAGATGCTAGCCCAGTAATATTTTCGACGATCGTGGAAAGAGAATCATCAATTTCTTTCTCTCCCAAATTGGGGATGGAAATGGGTAAATCAAGGGACTCTCTAAGCTTGTTAGTGTCTATTGCAACCGTGCCTCCAGATTGAACGTTTCTGATAGTTAACTCATATATCAACTCCTCTTTGCGCAAGTAGTTAAGGAGGAGAACATCGCGAGGGCCGGGCATGATGACAGAACAATTTTGAAAAACTCAAAAAATTCCAGCAACTGAGAAAATTGTTAGAGTTCGAATCAAAGCAATGTTTAGCCGTCAAAAGGGGCTAAATTGAGACCCATTCAACCACGCTCTGCTACCACTTGTTACCGAGTTTTTGTGGTAGTTAAGCATGAAAGAAGGTGCTGGGTGGTGAATAGGTCTCAAGCTACTAAAGAGAAATTAAATTTTAAAATTTAGCAAGGTTATATTTTCTTTTCAAAATTAGGTAACAACAAATAGAACAGGTACTTAGTAGCCGAAATACAACTTGAAATGTACAATTACAGGGATTAAAGAATTTGGGCTTCGAGCCCTGAAAACACAATTCTTGAGCAACTAGCTCAACTTTACGATATACCAATTTCAACAAAAGGGGCAGAAGACCCCACTCAAACCCTGGAGCCCTTGCTCCAAATTACACAGCAAAGCCTCCTCGAGACATACAACTCTCAGTTTTAGAAAAGAGCCACTCGCTCTTAAAGTTAAGCCTCTCCCAGGCCACACCAAACTCAACTTTCAAATTGTCCTCAAAGGACATATACACAGGGGTAAAATACCCAACCTACTGAGGTCTATTAGGTGAGAAAAGATTAATACATGACCTCTAAAATACAACTTGAGAGGAGGCGAACTTGCACTCCTAATACACTTTGCTTTTAAAACCTAATCTGGCTCTGGGCCACTAACGCAAGGGCTAATCCCATACTACAGAGGTGACTTAGAGAAGAACACTTTACATTACATAACCGAAGAATAGTTTGAGAAAATAAGTTCACCTCAAAACAAATGTGAGTGGGAGCTCGAGAGGGTTAGCACTCTCTATCCCAATATGTAGCTTTACAAGAAAAAGATGAAAAGAGTAATTACATTTTAGGAAAAGGTTACATGATGGAAATGCTTCGAACCCGCCGCGAGTGTTAAACTGCCGACCTAGCAAGAAAATAAGTTATTAATAGGCCATTACCTGGTGTTGAACGGCTGAAGAAGAAAGAGGCGCTTCCCGCCTCCTGCTATGTACTTAATACACTGAAAGATGGAACAGAAGTGGCCCGGAGACCCCAAAATCAGCAGTTTATATCCTCTCACGGAAGATTCTAGGCGTTAGGGGAAAGAAAACACCCTCCCACAAAAATTTTATTGGCTAGGGAAAAGAAACCCCTACATAGAGGAAGAAGAAACACATTATTGGTGGAAAATTAATTAAAGAAATTCGGGATTGGCTAGATCCAAAATAAGGGGAAAAAGAGGGGTATACAGCCAACTTAAACCATGACAGAAAGAAATTTAACAAAGAACAAACTCTTGAAATAAAAATTTCTCCAACAAAATAGTTCTTTGATTTCGCACTAGGTTGCACTATTGTAATTCTTCAGTAGTGTCCTCTAGAAGAGAAAGTTCACACTTCTTACTTCAAGCGAAACAAAAACACATCACAAATGACACAGTTCAAAAACTCAAAATTTTCCACGTGGTGACATCTTCTGAGAAAGTAGAGAATTAATAGAATAGATAAAGTTCAACCTTCCTCCAGAAGAGGAGTTTCAACTGGCACAACTTTTAAATAAACGGTGTAGAGGTGTACCGCCCGGTACAATTATTATTATTATTATTATTATTATTATTATTATTATTATTATTATTATTATTATTTTAAAACTTTACATGACGGAATAGTAGTCCTTTCTTTATTCTACACAAGATCATTGTAATCCGTCATAATTGAGTTTATAAGATACCACTTTAAAGAAAAGATTATTCCAATCTACCCCATCGAAATAAACCCCTAAGTGTTCAAAAGATTGCAATAATCTTCTTCTTTTTCTCCTGCTGCTGCTCCTGGTGATTTTTCCACAGACCTTATAGGGGTCCGAACTCTGTCGCACATGTAGTCTTGGGGAAGTTATACGCCCAAATGCCCTTCCTGAGGACAATCCATTTTACAGGGATGTGTTCTCTGTTACGTGTTTCTGTGTCTTGTGTGCATCAAAGGGAATTTATCGGGAGAAACATAGAACTCCCAGTCCTCCAGCCAGAAGAACTAGCTCGACGAAGCTACACTCCTCGACAACGATTATCACAATTTTTGGATATTTCCATAATAATAATAATGTTATTTGCTTTACGTCCCACTAACTACTTTTTCGGTTTGCGGAGACGCCGAGGTGCCGGAATTTTGTCCCACAGGAGTTCTTTTACGTGCTAGTAAATCTACCGACACGAGGCTGACGTATTTGAGTACCTTCGAATACCACCGGACTGAGTCAGGATCGAACCTGCCAAGTTGGGGCCCGAAGGCCAGCGCCTTAACCGTCTGAGCCACTCAGCCCGGCGGGTAATTTCAAAACTAAAACCTGGAGTTATATTTGAAGTTTTCAATGTGCTCCTCAACTACGTGTAGAGATTTTCCGTGTCGTGAGTTCCAAATATGAGTGCGTAAAAAGTTCGTCAGAATAGTTTCTACAATGTGGTCGGACCAGTCATTCTATAAGTGTTTCGTGTCACTAATGCACTGTCTATCGGAGATGAACACGTAATATGTTTCTTCTAATGATCAAAATCTACCAGCACTTCACCTTCGGAACATCGTTTGTTTGAGAGAGAACACGAGAAATGTTGGCTCGTACCTACAATTTGGAACGAACATTTCTTCTACTTTTGAAAATGTCCGACTCCATGGCTAAATGGTTAGCGTGTTGGACTTTGGTCCAGAGGGTCCTGGGTTCAATTCTGGGACGGGTCGGAAATTTTAACCTTAAATGGTTAATTCCCTTGGCTCGAGGACTGGGTGTTTGTGCTGTCCCCAACATCCCTGCAACTCACACACCACACACAACACTATCCTCCACCACAACACGTAGTGACCTACACATGGTAGATGCTGCCCACACTCATCGGAGGGTCTGCTTTACAAGGGCTGCACTCGGCTAGAAATAGCCACACGAAATTAAATTTAAACTTTTGAATATTCCTAGATTTAATTGTATAAGTCTGTTCACTTTGCTATTTCCTATCCGACCTCTCTTTGTCAACTCTTGTTCTTTTCCGACCCCGACGGCATTTGGTTTACGAGGCCGAGGAAGTCTTTCATTTTCATGCTCTTCGCGAACTTTCCCGTCTTTTTCTCTATGGTTATACAGTTGCACTTTCTCTTAAAACAAAGATCACCACCATCTAGCTCAAGCCTTCTCACTTGAATTACCCAGGGACTGCTTACATTAATTTTACTATTACCTAAGGTATTCGGCGGTCGAAACTGAACAAGATCAAAAAGTAAGGTTGGACACATATTAACATTTACAAGAATGCCATTTAAATGCATCGAGAAAATCACAATTGAAAGCTGACCAATCTGACAAGGCGTGGTTTCCCATTTTCACACCAGGCAAATGCTGGGGCTGTACATTAATTAAGGCCACGGCCGCTTCCTTCCCACTCCTAGCCCCTTCCTATCCCATCGTCGCCATAAGACCTACCTGTTTCGGCGCGACGTAAAGCAACTTGTAAAAAAAAAAAAATCTGACAAGGACTTAAATGTGTAAATCGTCTGGTTATGTTCTTGATAAATTCCGAATACTAAGGATGAGATAAAAATCAAGGGCTATAAAAAAAACAGCTATCCAGAAAGGTGTGAAGGAAGACTGTAGTTTGTCCCCTCTCATTTTCAATGTTTTTATAGAACAGGCGTAAGGGAAATCCAATAGGAATTCGGAGAAGGGGTCAAAATCCAAGGAGAGGAAATGAAAACTCGTAGTTTTTCTGATGATATTGTTATTTTATCTGAGTCTGCAGAAGATATGGAGACACTGCTGAATGGTATGGATAGAGTTCTCGGGAAGGAGTACAAGTTGAAAATAAATACATCCAGAAAAAAAGTATTGGAGTGAATTCGGACGAAGTCAATGTGATGCAGAAATATTAGATTAGGAAATGGTGTCCTAAAGGGGAACAGATGAGTATTGTTACTTGGATAGTAGAATAAGTAACAATGGTAGAAGTAAGGAGGACATAAAATGCAGACTAGCACAAGCAAGGAAGGCCTTTATTAAGAAAATACATTTACTCACTTCGAACTTTGATATAGGGATTAGAAAGATGTTTTTTTTTGAAAACTTTCGTCTGGAGCGTGGCATTGTACAGAAGTGAAACATGGACGATAACTAGCCAAGAATGAAATAGAATAGGAGATTTAGAAATGTGGTGTTACAAAAGAATGCTGAAGGTGTGAGGGTTAGATTGAGGATAACGATTTGGCGAAATTTGACCAGAAGAAGAGAGAGAATGATACGGCACATCTTAAGGCACTCAGAACTTGTTCAGTTAGTTTTTGAAGTGTAGAAGGAAAGAAGGGTAAGAGTAGACCAAGGTATGACTATGACAAGCAGATTAGAGTAGATGGGAGATGTAGTGGTTATGTAGAAATGAAAAAGGTTAGAACAAGATAGGATAGCATGGAGAGCTGAATCAAACTAGTCTATGGACTGATCGATTCATGTACTTTCAATTTGTACTCCTTGTCCAAGACTGCATCCAAACCATTCAGCAGTTTCTCCAGATCTTCTGTAGACTCAGATAAAATAACAATATCGTAGGGAAATCTCAGAATTTTTATTTCACTGAGCGAATGGCTGCGCGGTTAACGTCACGGAGATAATGGATTCGAACCCCACTGAAGATGGTTTCCCATTTTGAACCCATTCCTGGCCGTTACCTATCCCATCGTCGCTTTAAGACCCATTTGTGTCGGTGCGACGTAACGAAAATTGTAAGAAAAGTGATTTCTCCAACTTGGATTGCGTTTCCCTTTATAAATTCCTCTTTGTTATCCTTTACCACAGAGTGGGAAACCAACATGCAGTGGTTCTTATTTTACGGATAAACGGCCCTCAATTAAACAATCCACACTTCTAGCCCTTGAGGCAAGCAACTCTTTGTTGAAGACATCCTAGAGGTATGAGCTACGAATTTTAGGTAAATAAAATACAATTAAATATGAGAATATGTTCTTTATTCCGAAAAATTAAGCCTCCGTGGCTCAGGTGGCAGCGCGCCGGCCTCTGATCGGTGGATACCGTGGTTCAAATCCCGGTCACTCCATGTGAGATTTGTGCTGGACAAAGCGGAGGCAAGACAGGTTTTTCTCCCGGTACTCTGGTTTTCCCTGTCATCTTTCATTCCAGCAACACTCTCCATTAACATTTCATTCACCGAGCTCGATAGTTGCAGTCGCTTAAGTGCGGCCAGTATCCAGTATTCGGGAGATAGTGGGTTCGAACCCCCCTGTCGGCAGCCCTGAAGATGGTTTTCCGTGGTTTCCCATTTTCACACCAGGCAAATGCTGAGGCTGTACCTTAATTAATGCCACGGCCACTTCCTTCCCATTCCTAGGCCTTTCCCATCCCATCGTCGCCGTAAGACGTATATGTGTCGGTGCGACGTAAAGCAAATAGCAAAAAAAAAAAAAAAAAAACATTTCATATCATCTGTCAGTCATTTATCATTGCCCCAGAGGAGTGCGACAGGTTTCGGCAGTCGGCACAATTCGTATCCTCGCCGCTAGATAGGGGCTTTATTCATTCCACCCCTGACCCGGTCACTGACTGGAAACAGGCTGTGGATTTCCATTTTCATTCCAAAAAATTACAATTCTTTTCTTTTCTTAATCATCGTTATCCGGTCAATTAGATTAGTGGTTTGCCTTTTTCTACCACTACGAGCGCTAACATGATTCACTTAAGTCCTTCGGTGTGGACATTTAAAAAAAAATCAGAATAAGCCTGAGGGTATTGAACTAATAAACACATTCCGGAAAGAATTATGTAAATAAGTTTGGCGAGGATCTGGATTAAAAAGAAAACGAATAAAAAAAACAAGCGATTTTAGACTGGTTTTCCGGAACTGCATTTAGGCCAGAAGTGATTTTCGATTTTTTATTTATTTTTTATTTTGATAGAGTTATCTAAGACTCATAAATTGAAACCTTTCACTGCCATTTATCCCCTCAAATTTCGTCAAAATTGAGGAATTTGCATAATTTGCTCCTTAATTTAAAAATAGTCTTCGTACGTCAAATGTACTCTGGTTTAAGCGGCTCAAATCTGTAGCTTTCCCGAAACCGATCAGCACCATTGAATCACAATTTCACAACCCAATAAAAAGCTATGGCCAGTGTGTTTGACCTCTGATAATGAGTCCATTTATGAAATGGTGTCAAGTCAAGTTGTGATTATTATCTGTTGTATGATATACGACGGTAACACCTCATTAAAATACGATCTGTGAACTGTGTATTTCAATTTTATAACACTGACCAGAGAGAAAGTCCGCGCCTGCTCGTGCCTTATCCAGAGCAGGTAATTGATTTAGCGTTTGAACGCATTCTTTGCCGTGCTGTACATGTGTTCGAAATGATTTATAATCCGTCCCGAACACAGGATGAAGCATGAGTTCATTCCAGTTCTATTAATTGTAACGGGGAGCATTGACTTCTGCAGCTAGATCTTTCTCGGGAGAGTCATGAGTTCATTAACAGAAAACATGAGAGAACATCTACATTGAGAGATACAGAAAGAGATCTGCAAATATATTTTCTCTAACTGGCAGTGAGCCATCGACTTGACCACTTGACTTACACTGCAGTGGAGAGATTTACTAGAATCAGTAAACTTTTTGCTATTCTTCCAGTGTTAAGCTACATATGGATCAGTGGTAGAGTGCTCGTCTCCATACCCCAAGGTCGTCGATTCAAACTCGGCAGAGGTAGTCCTCTGGTATCACACTCGGTGTTTGACAAATAAAATTAACTGGAACTCTTTCATAGGTCGGGCTATAAACATCACTTTCTTCTGGCATCCTCTAGAGCAAACACAGAACGTGAAAATAGACATGCAGGCACCCTGAATGCAATAAAAATATCTGCACTTAGTACATGATACAACTTGATTGCTTTATTATTATTTTTTTTTTTTGCTAGGGGCTTTACGTCGCACCGACACAGATAGGTCTTATGGCGACGATGGGATAGGAAAGGCCTAGGAGTTGGAAGGAAGCGGCCGTGGCCTTAATTAAGGTACAGCCCCAGCATTTGTCTGGTGTGAAAATGGGAAACGACGGAAAACCATCTTCAGGGCTGCCGATAGTGGGATTCGAACCTACTATCTCCTTTCCAGAATCTCCAGCTTCTCAAAAGTGTAATTCATGGAGAGGCATTTTCTGGCATACAGGCATTCTGTTTATACTACAGTGCCTTATTTTGGCATTTCATGAGATGTATTTCTTGTTGTAGATATTTTAGTTAGTCTATAAGCTCTCTATTATTATTATTATTATTATTATTATTATTATTATTATTATTATTATTATTATTATTATTATTATTATTATTATTATTATTATTATTATTATTATTATTATTATTATTATTATTATTATTACAAGTAATTAGGATTTGTACTCTCCCAGGATGGAGGTATACAAAATTAATTTAAATCGAGGTGCAGCATAGTGATACAGTGACCTCGCAGTTGCGATCAAGAGTGGGCCTATACTTTAAGGAAGAAATCAGCTCCCGTACGAAACTATCTTTACACCGATCTGTCTTCAGACCAATTTTGCTTTACAGGAGTGAAAGCTGGGTGGAGTCAGGATATCTTATTCATAGGTTAAAAGTAACTGAAATGAAAGTAACGAGAATGATTGCTGATAGATACATGTGGGAACAATGGCAGGAGAGTACTCGGAACGAGGATATAAAGGCTAAATAAGGAATGAACTCAATTGATGAAGTAAGTTTGTTGTTTTAAGGGGCCTAACATCTAGGTCATCAGCTAAGTAAGTAAGTAAGTAAGTAAGTAAGTAAGTAAGTAAGTAAGTAAGTAAGTAAGTAATTAAGTAAGTAAGTAAGTAAGTAAGCGATGCGTCTTTATTCGTAGCGAAGTTAGGGCTCAAGGCCCTCTCTTGGATTTAACCACAACATTTAAAAGGAAGACAATTTACGTATAACAACTCTTTTTTTTTTTTTTTGCTACGTGCTTTACGTCGCACCGACACAGATAGGTCTTATGGCGACGATGGGATAGGAAAGGCCTAGGAGATGGAAGGAAGCGGCCGTGGCCTTAATTAAGGTACAGCCCCAGCATTTGCCTGGTGTGAAAATGGGAAACCACGGAAAACCATTTTCAGGGCTGCCGATAGTGGGATTCGAACCTACTATCTCCCGGATGCAAGCTCACAGCCGCGCGCCTCTACGCGCACGGCCAACTCGCCCGGTATATATATATATATATAACAACTCTAGCCTTCCCAATACTAAGATTAAGAACAACTTAATCAACGGGGGTACAAATGTACCCAAACAGAATATTGTGTATTTTTCCATATTTTATTCAAATCATTGTCAACATACTCATTACATCCACCGGATTGTCAGGATTATATTTCCTTTTCGACATCTTTTACGCGCTACGAACACCTCCTCACTTGGCGGCATTCCATTCGTTGAAATGAAATGAAATGGCATATATGGCTTTTAGTGCCGGGAGTGTCCGAGGAAAAGTTTTGCTCGCTAGGTGCAGGTCTTTTGATTTGAAGCCCGTAGGCGACCTGCGCGTCGTGGTGAGGATGAAATGATGATGAAGACGACATATACACCCAGCACCCATGCCAGAAAAATTAACCAATGATGGTTAAAATTCCCGACCTGCCTGGAATCGAACCCGGGACCCCTGTGACCAAAGGCCAGCACGCTAACCATTTAGCCACGGAGCCAGATACACCATTCGTTAATATTCATTCTCAAGCTAAGAATATACAAATTCTGTGGCATGCTGTTCAACTGCACACTGTTGTCACAGAAATACTGCATTGTTGATATAAAAATGAAAATCCACAGCCTGTTTCCAGTCATTCGACCGGGTCGGGAATGGAACGAATGAAGCCCCCATCTAGCGGCCAGGATAGGAAATGTGCCGTCTGCTGAAGTCTGTGACTGACAGATGAAATGAAATGTTAATTGATAGTGTTGCTGGAATTACAGATGACAGGGAAAACCGGAGTACCCGGTAAGAAACCTGTCCCGCCTCCGCTTTGTCCAGGACAAATCTCACACGGGGTGACGGGGATCTGAACCACGTTATCCAGAAGTTAGAGGCCGGCGCGGTTACGTCTAAACCATGGAGGCTACTGCATTGTTGAAACAGAAAAGAAATAATTAGCAGGCGTTGTTGAAAAGAGACACAGATAAAAATAAACTCTGAACGTACTTCACCAAGCTGGGTACAAATAATGTATCTCGCATCATTTTCAGATGCATAATTTAAAAAATGACGCTTAATTTTTCTTTTGGCTGTATCGTGATATTTAGCAACGTTTATTTAAAATGTAACCATGTATGAAAAACCTACAAACATGTTAATGCATATAATAACTAAAAATGACTGCTGGGGTACACTTGTGCCCACTTGGTATACGGAATGCTAGTAAAGAGAGCGCCATTTACGTACTTACAAGAAGTTGAACACCCCGTTGGAAGAAATTTACATCACTTCGTATCATGTTGGTATTTCTAGGAAATAACAGTGACACTTTTAGAATCTAAACCTGTTATCGGGAACACTACAATTTTCTCTACGTGACGTAACCGGTACCGGATATGAGTCGTACTGGGGCTGTTATTCAATTAGCTTATCGCCCCATCTGGCAATTAATAAATCAGGTAATAAATCTGAATGGTGCCGCAACGTGATCAGATCTCCAACTAGCCCTCCCTGCAGACAGCTAAACGTATATTGGGCCCGTACTGATTTACAGATCTCGCCCTGCCCGCTGCAGCATTCCGTGAGCAGCAAGAGGTAGAGGGGCTCTGTGACCTAGCCTCTGATTCAGCGATGATCAGAGCTCGCTTTTTTTCCTATATGTTTTACGTCGCACCGACACAGATAGGTCTTATCGTGACGAGGGATAGGAAAGGTCTAGGAGTGAGAAGGAAGCAACCATGGCCTTAATTAAGATGGTCTAATTGAATGAGTGAATGAAAAAGAAGGAGGATATCTTCAGTCATTTGAGTTGATAATACGCAGGTGAAATTCGCGTCAGTTTTGAAGTCCATTCCCACTGTGAGTTGCAGTTGATCCCTACAAACTGAATTCTATGCAGATGGACAGGATATGCCAGGCTCAACAGCGTTTCTGTTCACTAGCATGATGCCTTCAAGGGTTGTGGGTATTCCCGTCTTGAAAAACGCACCGCCCTAGGCTAAAGTCGAACGCCCAATTCCAAACACCACTCCCCGTCGAAGGAATTTTAGATGACTACTTATTTCTTTGTTTTCAAGCGAATTCTCAGGTATCTTGAGAAAGAGTCGATCATTTGATTAATTAGCCAGCATCCAGATAATCCATCAATCACCGCCGGCTAATTAGACGGTATTTCTGCCTGGGGGTGACTTGGCTTTGTTTTGGCGAAATGATTTTCTCTCATCGACTGGCTCATTTCACGATGACCACATTCCAGAAAGAATATCCTTCATTCTTCTTGTGTTTGCTATTTGTTTAATGACATTTATTGTAGATCTTCGGCGACTGCACGATAGCAAAACACTCTGGGAATAGGAGGGAGACAGCCGCAGTTTTAGTTAGCAGACATTGTCCCAACATCCTTGTGCTGCGAACAGAAATTATTATTATTATTATTATTATTATTATTATTATTATTATTATTATTATTATTATTATTATTATTATTATCATCATTATTGTCACCAGTCCATAGACTGTTATGATACAGCTCTGCACGCCATCCTATCCTGTATTAAACTTTTCTACGTACCGTACCTAATACATCGTACATCTCATCTGACATGTTTGTCGTATTAATATTTTGATCGACTCCTGCTCATTCTACCGCCTACAATTCCTCCAAAACCAACTGAACAAGTCCTGGGTCTCTTAAGATGTTTCCCATCGTTTTCCCTCTTTTTCTCGTCAAATTTACCCAAGTCGTCCTGCCTTCAGCAATTCGGTTCAGTATCTTTTCATTCGTGATTGGTTGTACCCACATTACCATCAGCCGGCCCCGTGGTGTAGAGGTAGCGAGCCTGCCTCTCGCCCGGAGGCCCCGGGTTCGATTCTCGGCCAGATCAGGGATTTTTCTCTCGGCCTGAGGGCTGGTTCGAGGTCCACTCGGCCTATGTGATTAGAATTGAGGAGCTGTTTGACAGTGAGATAGGGGCCCCGGTCTTGAAAGCCCGGAATAACGGCCGAGAGGATGCGTCGTGCTGACTACACGACCCCTTGTAATCTGCAGGCCTTCAGGCTGAGCAGCGGTCGCTGGGCATGCCAAGGCCCTTTCAGGGGCATAAAGTGCCGTGGGGTTTGGTATTTTACTATCAGAATTCTTCTGTAACACCACATATCAAAATCATCTTTACTGTTTCTCTCTGAGCTCGTTATCATCCAAGGTTCACTTCCATACAATGCCACGCTCCAGACAAAATTCTTCAAAAATATTCTTCTAATTCCTTTATCAATGTTCGAAGCGAGCTAACTTATTTTCATAAGAAAAGCCTTCCTAGTTTGTGCTAGTCTGCATTTTATGTCCTCCTTACTTCTACCATCACTAGTTATTTTACTACCCAAGTAACAATATTCATCTAGTTCAAATAAGACTTCATTTCCTAATCTAATATTTCCTGCATTACCAGAATTCATTCGACTGCTCTCCCTTAGGCCTACTTTATTTTGTTTTGATGTACTCATTTTAATCTTGTACTCCTCCAAAACTGTGTCCATACCATTCGGCAATTTTTCCACATATTATTGTTATTATTATTATTATTATTATTATTATTATTATTATTATTATTATTATTATTATTATTATTACAATGTTTCTGTGGATTACAGAGGTGAAAGAATGTGTGGGCATGAATGTGTCGATACAAGACAATCAGAAGATTAATTTCAAAACTTCAAATGTATAGCTATATTTTCTTTCTCTGCTATTCTTGGTTTCTTTGGTATGTTGAATTTTAACAGTTCAGGTACAAAACTCCATGAGATGGGATAACAATTTAGAAAGTTAATTAACAACTTTGAGCTTGAGCTCCCTAATTATACATTCCCCATGAGCGCTGCGGATCCATTCAACAAACAGTCAAGGAGACGGACCAGTAGTAGGAACATAGTATTCAAATGTACACTCTTAAGAGAGCACCTTTGCTGCACCAATTTATCTAGGAGAATACTTTCCAAACATTACACCTTTCCAGCCTTCCAAAGGCATCATTCAATATTTACATTAACATCTTTACATTAGTAGAAAGAGCATCCATCCTCTATAAAATTTACCTTTAACTTCCAGGCCTTTCAAAGGCGTAACCTGCATTTTACAAATTCGAGCAGTATTTATTGTCTAGTATGCTCAACAGTCTGACATCTTAACATAAAAGGAATGAAATCGAATTTCACAGGGGTATTGAATATCCATTCTACCGGGCCTTTGTGAAAACAATGGGTTAAAATAACTGGCACAAAAAATCAAAATGGTGTGGAAGCGGACACTTGCTCTTCTTGAAATTTGCAATTAAAAGCTTAACCCTACCTGGGCTTATGGCCCGAAGTTACAGAGGCCAATCCTATGCTACTGAGGTAACTAGATGGAGAAAATATTTATGTTACAAAGCTTACAAACAGAAAACGGTTACAAAGTCATAGTCACCTCAAAATCAAGTTGATAGGGAACACGAAAAGGTATCGCTCTCTCTATTCCCTGATTAGTTCCTTAGGTTTGTTTGAGATTTACATTAGAAGTTTGAAATTTACATTTCAGAAAATTGAAGTTACATTAGAAACCTTCCCCTTGAGCTAGCTGTCAAAACATATCACTTTGTTAAACCAGGACTGCCATTACCTTGAGCTGATGGACTACACGATTGTGGACGAGGCACTCCACCTCCTTTATCAACACACACACACTAGACTGGAGCGATGAAATAAGACAACCTGGGTCGAAAATGTGCCGGCTTTTATACCCGATAGGAATGTTCTAGAAAAGTCTGGGCTAAGACCGGACACATCCCCAATTTTGATTGGGTAACGAGACATTATTGATTGGCAGAAAATAAATATACAAAATTTTCCATTGGTCAACATCTGAAGTTGGCGGGAAGAGATAGAAGTGTTGTAAACTTTAACACACGAAAAACAAAGAATAATCAACTCAGTATAGTAAACCTTAAAATAAAGAATACTTTATAATTTTAATAGTTCGTTTTCACACCAGAGGGTATAACATAAGTTTTAATAGAGACATCTGAAAGTCCGAACTTCTTGTATTAGTTGCACCGCCGTCTCAATCTCCATCTAAAGATTGAGACGGCGGTGATTAGTTGTTACAAGTTTTATATTTAAGATGGCATTCTTCAAGGCGCTTCATCTGAATGAACGGGGGAGGTGTACATACCGGTACAATTATTATTATTATTATTTCTGTTTTGGTAGTTTGCAGAGGTGTAAGAAGGTGAGGGCATGAATGGGTGGACAGATAAAAGATGAGAACATAATTTAAAAAACTAACGTTTGAAATTTATTTTCGTTCATTTTTTCCTGACTTTAAACTTCGTATATAATATGAATAAACAATAAAAAATGACAGTAAACGGATAAACGATGAGCTCGTTATCTCCGATTACAACATTGACTTAAAGTCAAAATTTTGGTTACAATTGCGAAGGTTTTCGATACAATAGCTCACATATGAATGAGCATGGTAACTCGAAAAGGTGCGCTCTAACAAAGAGCAAAATTGCTCCATTCAATGACACCATAGGAGACTGAGCTTCAAAATTTACTACAGTCAGGCCTCTCAAAGTCACAAGTTTCCTATCCAAATGTTACACTAGATCCACCTTGAAACCGGTGTTCACTATCATTTCGGCGCGCGGCTGTGAGCTTGCATCCGGGAGATAGTAGGTTCGAATCCCACTCTCGGCAGCCCCGAAAATGGTTTTCCGTGGTTTCCAGTTTTCACACCAGGCAAATGCTGGGGTACCTTAATTAAGGCCACGGCCGCTTCCTTCCAACTCCTAGGCCTTTCCTATCCCATCGTCGCCATAAAACCTATCTGTGTCGGCGCGACGTAAAGCCCCTAGCAAAAAGCATTTCGGCTCGACAGTCTATTACACAATCATCCATAATTAACGGCACTTCAAAAAGACACAATAAATGGCCTTAGTGGACAAAAGAAAATGTTCCAGATACCGGCCATAAACAAAATGCTAGGAGGCGAAACACTTGAACACCCTTGGAAAAACACTTTGAGAAACACGTAAGATCCTATATGGACTTATGGCCTCAAGTTACAGAAGCCAAGCCTAAAACCACAAAGGGTGACTAAATGGTTCCAAAACAGAGTTAAAATTTAAATTTTTAGAAAATCATAGTCACCCCTGTTGTATGTCCTCCGCTCTCTTCGCTCAGCGCCAGCCAGCCGCACGCACGCAAGCGTGGATCATTCGAGACTCGACGCGCAGTCTTCAGTGCGCGTGGCTGTACCGTCATGTGCAGTATAAAAGGAGCTCCCTGTCTGCCACTCATTAGGATTCTCCCCAGTGTCCTGCTCCAGAATACACTGTACGTCGAACATGGAGGCTACTCCTCTTAAAAATGTGTCTCGGCCAGGTGGACGGAATTCTGGTAGTATGAGGTTTCACCTCAGGTCACTGCTCCAATTTCCCGTTCCTTCATCCACGTCGAGCCCCGATGCTGTACTCTACACATCCCCTATCTCACTCAGGCTCCGACACACACATTAGATTCTCTAATTGTGAACATAACTTCCATTTAGTGCAAGCTCTTGAACTCAGACACTTCAAGTTGGAAGGAACTCTCTTAGCTAATCCATGCTAGTGAAACTGATAGTTTTCAACTATCACGAACCATACATTCCCACGAACTATCTTTTCAAGATAGCAACGAGTGTAAATACATTCAGAGTGTACATAGTGTATAGAAACAGAAACTCTCTCAAGATTAATCATCTACTTTGCTTCAAGACAATTTTATGTTTTCCTCCTGTACATACTGTAAAATTCTGTGTGAAGCAAATAAATAAGTTGTGTTCTTGTAAACCTTATCTTGTTTACAACAACCCCACTACCAAGTTGAATGGGAATTAAAAGAGGGTGAACACGCTTTATTCCCTAACTTACATCTTTCCGAAAAGGGATTTGAATAGATTCCATAGACTTGCTTGAACATTTACATTTTATGATATCAATCTTGAGAAATTGACATTAAGAATGCATTTTCAAACCTTCCCCTCAAGTCAGCTTTCTGGAGCCATCACATATTTAAAAGATGTCTGCCATTACCTTGAGCTGGTGGGCCTTCTGACGACGGGCAAGGCTTTTCACTGCCCTACTAACCGTATGCACTCTAGACTGGTCCGATGAAGAAAATAACATGTCCAAAACGTGCCCAACTTATACAGCAGAGGGGAAAGTTGTAGAACTTTCTGTTTTTGCTAGTTGCTTTACGTCGCACCGACACAGATATGTCTTATGGCGACGATCGGATAGGAAAGTCCTAGGAATTGGAAGTAAGCGGCCGTGGCCTTAATTAAGGTACAGCCCCGGCATTTGCCTGGTGTGAAAATGGGAAACCACGGAAAACCATCTTCAGGGCTGCCGACAGTGGGGCTCGAACCCACTATCTCCCGATTACTGGATACTGTCCGCACTTAAGCGACTGCAGCTGTCGAGCTCGGTAGTTGTAGAACTCTCTAGGCAGATGGCCTGTACACACCCCCAACACAAAAATATATACAACAATTTATGATTGGTTGACAACTTCAGGAAGAATGAGGCCTTGTGGTGCTGAAAACTTCAGCACATAAAAAGAACAATTTACAAACATTTCAGGTGTACAAAACTTTATAAAAAGAACATTCCTTTAAAAACTTACTTGCCCCGTCCACCCGCCAGAGGGGGCACGTAAGTCGACAGTAGAGACATCTGAAAATTAAAGGTCCAAACTTCTTCCAATACACGATTCAGGGTTTACATCACAGATGGCCTTCTAAAAGGCGTTCAGTTCAAATGCACGCAGAAGGTGTACCTCCGACAAAATTATTATAATTATTATATCTTTCTTTCTTTCTTTCTTTCTTAATCAGTTTGCTCTCCGGGGTTGGTTTATCCCTCGGAATCAGCCAATAGCGGCTATTAACTGGGCGAAGGGTGGGGGTGGGGACACTTTGTGGATAAAACATTAAATTTTATTCCATTTTAGCCAGCTGAAACTCGGAATTATAGGAATTATTAAAGAAACAATTTGTGCAAGCCGTGTTTCCTTATCAGCTTTCTCTTTCCTTTATTTTATTTAATTATTAACACAATCATTAGCGGAAATACGCTCAATATGTCGTTCTTCGCGGCTAACCGATTTGTACAGCGCCACAGCAAGTAGTGGACACTTTGCATGTGCTGCGAGGAAGGGTAGCAGAGGTACATATTTTGCCAAGGTCCTGGACACTGAGGTGTGATTCACCCGCTTGCCGCGCGCACTCGTCAGTCTGGTAGTGTCTTGAGTGTCTGTTAGTTTGTAGTCAAATGCTAAATGATTTTAATTATATAATCACGCCTTACTTCTGTTTAATTGTAATACATGTGTAATATTGTTCCTTTTGTGACAGTTTTATTGTATAGTATTGAATCAAAATCTCAATAAACTATTATTCTGCAAGCTGGTAAACTGTCAGCCTTTAGCACTCTGTCAAAATTCGGTCAAAGAGCATAAAAATCTCACCATTCTATAGCCTTTTCCTTATCTATGTTATTTTGTTTTGTTTTGATGTGTATAACCTCCGCCCGCGAAATACCTCAAACAAGGGTACTCTTTGTTGTCTGTACATTTTTCTCCCCCCCCCCCCCCCCCCACTGGTAATTCCCAGTCGTCGGTACTGTCTCAACGAGGGATTCCACCTCCACCGCCTCAAGGGTAGTGTCCTGGAGCGTCAGACTTTGGTTTCGGGATACGCATGGGTAGGAGGACCAGTACCTCACCCAGGCGGCCTCACCTGCTATGCTGAGCAGGGGCCTTGTGAGTGGATGGGGATATTGGAAGGAATAGACAAGAAAGAGGGAAGGAAGCGGCCGTGGGCTTTACCATCACGGCACTTGCCTGGAGGAGAAGTGGGAAATCACTTCGAGGATGGCTAAGGTGGGAATCGAACTGCCGTCTAGTCAGATGAAGTCACGAGGCTGAGGGCACCCCGTTCCAGTCCTCGTACCACTTTTCAAAAATTTTGTGGCAGAGACGGGAATCGAATCCCGGCCTCCGGGATTGGCAGCGAATCACACTAACCGCTATATCACAGAGGCGGAAGTTATTATTATTATTATTATTATTATTATTATTATTATTATTATTATTATTATTATTATTACAAGTATTGCACTGAACATATCCAACTGTTCAGTTGAACTTCAGTCCGACTCGTTGGCTGAATGGTCAGCGTACTGGCCTTCGATTCAGAGGGTCCTGGGTTCGATTCCCGGGCGGGTCGGGGATTTTAACCTTCATTGGTTTAATTCCAATGGCCCGGGGGCTGGGTGTTTGTGCTGCCCCCAACATCCCTGCAACTCACACACCACACATAACACTATCCTCCACCACAATAACACGCCGTTACCTACACATGGCAGATGCCACCCACCCTCATCGGAGGGTCTGCCTTACAAGGGCTGCACTCGGCTAGAAATAGCCATACGTAATTATAGTTGAACTTCCTACGGTAATACAGGAAAATGTATCTTATGCTCGACTAATTTGGGCACTAGTATCAGTATCCTTCTTGACGATAATAAATTCACCCATTTGATATGTTTCCTTTAAAACTTGAATCTTGACCATTGTATTTGTTTTCTGCCTACAAAATATAACCTTCCTCCATTTGGCCAGACTAGTTACGAGGAATGCAAGGACTTGAGTGTACTACCTGGCCAGATGAGTGGCAGCGGTAGTTTGGCCGAAAGATATACTATTACTAATAATGTTACAGATTTTTACGTCTCACTAACTACTTATGACAGTTTTCGAAAAAGTTGTGGTGCCGGAATTTTGTCCCGCAGAGGTTCTTTTACTTGCCAGTAAATCTACCGCCACGAGACTGACGTATTTGAGCACCTTCAAATATCATCGGACTGATCCAGGATCGAACCTGCCCAGTTGAGTTCAGAAGGCCGGCGCCTCAACCGTCTGAGCCACTCAGCGCGGCAATATATATTACTGCCTTCCCTGCATGCAGGAGCAAGGCGAAAATGGACACTCTTGATTGGAACACAGTGAACTCCCTCTAATCAGAAATCAGCACTGTCTGAACACTGCGGCGAGAAACAATAAGCGTGTTCAACATCTCATGGGCGAATGTTTTACCTAGACACCACGACTAGAAGAACATCTCTCGCCTTTATTTTCGAGCATCCATCATTAACTGTTAAAACAATGTGTAGAATATCAAAAACTGTAATAATCATGATCCAACAACAAGTATACAAATGACTGCTACTCCCAATGGATTCAAATTACGACTGATACACCTTCGAAAATTGGCAGAAAGAACAAATTTAACGAAGTTAACATTAAAATATCTCCTGAGTTATATTTAGTTAATCCACAGAGACGCCTCTTTGGTGTTGTGGTTAGTGTGATTAGCTGCCACGCCTTGAGGCCACGTTCGATTCCCGGCTCTGCCACGAAATGTGAGAAGTGGTATGAGGGCCAGAATTGGGTCTACGTAGCCTCTGGAGGTCAACTGAGTAGAGGGGGGTTCGATTCCCTCCTCAGCCATCCTGGAAGTGGTTTCCCGTGTTTTCCTACTTCTTCTCCAGTCAAATACCGGGATGGTAAAGGCCACGGCCGCTTCCTTCCCTCTCCCTTGTCTATCCCTTACAATCATCCCTTCGCCCTACAAGACCACTGTTCAGCATAGCAGGTGAGACCACTTGGACCAGGTACTGGTCCTCCACCCCAATTGTCCCCGATCAAATGTCTCACGCTCCAGGACATCGTCCTTGAGGTGGCAGAGGTGAGATCGTTCTCTCAAAACGTATGTATATATAGAGGAAAGAATGCCAGACCGGGCGAGTTGGCCGCGCGGTTAGGGGCACACAACTCTGAGTTTGCCTCCGAGAAATAGTGCGTTCGAACGCCACTCCCAGCAACCTTGAAGATGTTTTTCCGTAGTTACCCATTTTCACACAGACAAATGCGAGAGCTCTACCTTAATTAAGGCCACGGCCGCTTCCTTCCTAGGCCTTTCCTATCCCCTCGTCGCCGTAAGACCTATCTGTATCAGTGCGACGTAAAGCAAGTTGTAAAAAACAAAAGAAAGCCAGACTCACGTAGGATCTTTCGGCCACCAGGAGACGCTTCCGTTTGAGAGACCCAGGGCAGTAAAAGAGGATTTTGGTGTCAAAGATCACGATAATCAAAGTTCCATTAAACTACAGACTTCCTTTCCCATTGTTCATCACCGGGAACTGTGAAAAGTGCACAGCCTTCTCGATCGTCGAAGTCTCAGTCAGTTATGACCTTGAGTGATGAACGACATAGAGCTGCCTGTGATGGTGAGATAGGCGCCGGGTGACCTTGACGCCCACCTAGTCCCGTTACCACAAGGTGAGCACACCCGGGATGTGTTCCCTAAAAACAAGTTCGTATACACAGCTACCGGTGACTTAAAACCTACGACAGGAAGCCAGATACAAAACGCTCAAGAAAAGGGCTTCACAAATTCTCGCGACAAGCCACGAACTCTACCTTAAATTATAGTACTCGATAAATGGTGTTCACTGATGCCAGACCTACTGCACATATAAAAAAATAATAATCGTATGGCCTCAGCTACCGTGTGCAGACATTTCGATTTGACGCCAGCTGGCTGTCTGCTCGTCAATTTCGACGTTCCGTTTTACTCTAGGTCCGCTAGATGGCAGACAGAGTAAAGCGGATCTCTCTTGGGCGTCTATCGCTGAGATTTAATTAATTTTGTCGGGTAAACACCAAATGTATCACCAGAGATCTTTTACATGCCGACATCGTACGACATGGAGTGTCGAATGGACTTTTTTCCGCCCTTCAAAAATCCGACTACCTCTGCCGGGTTTGAACCCGCTATCTTGGGATCCGTAGGCCGACACTCTACCACGGATCCACAGAGGCAGCTTACTGCACATATAATACTGTGCAAAGCAAGGCACACTGTGTAACAAAACTCTTATAGGGCGAAATTTAGTGAAAAACCTCTAAATTTCCGATACAGTTGTTTGTTGCATATAAGGTGTGATCAAAAAGTTTCCGTTTGAGGGCGTTACTACAGCGGACATGCAACTTAACGCCACTCCGATGCGGATATATATGCACGAATATGTAGGCAAAGAGATTAGTGTGGCAGTCGTGTCGTGCCAAGTTGCTTGAACTAAATGCGGCCACGTGAACTATGACGATGCTATTATCAAATGCGTCCAAACAGGACCAACGTGCTGTTATTCTGTTCTTGGCTGCCGAAGGACAAACACCGCTGAACGTACATCGGAGAATGAAGACTGTGTATGGGGCAGCATGTCTGCCAAAACCACCGTTGCAGAATGGTGCGCCAAGTTCCGAGGGGGTCGCGTTCTGATACAAGACGCCGGTCAATCTGGAAGGCCAGCTTCATCCATTCCGTACAACAAGTAGGCGGTGGATGAGGCGATTAGGGCAGACCAGCGCCCTATAGTCCTTATATTTCCGCATGCGATTATCACGCCTTCGGCCCCCTCAAAAAGGCCTTGAACGGTCGAGGCTTCCTATCGGACGAGGATGTGCAGCAGCACGCGGTGTTTTACCACACGGGAATCTTCAACCTGCTGCGTCGGTGGGATGAGTGCGTCAGTGCTCACAACGACTGTGCCTGATTGGCATCACGATTCAGAACTGTACGGCCGTCGAACGGTATCTTCTTTATCGCCCCTTATAGTATACTTATACCTGCTGCCATTTCTTGATGGATACAGTACTTTTGTATCCATCTCTTGGCACAGGCCAGAGTAAAGTGTAGCTTTCACCCAAGTCCCAGTCTCATCCATGGCTGAGACAATATGGAAGCTGCTGGGGTATGGGTGGTGCTGAGTAATGGCATTCAGAGCACGACTAGTGAATCTGAGTGTTATGAAAGGTGTTGCTCATAGGGTCAGTCGTGCTGCAATAGCACTTTCTGAACCAGTGAGGAAAGCAATGGCAAACTACCTCATTCCTCGTCTTGCCTAGTACGCCTCATTTTGGTGCTGTCATTGGTTTTTGCGGTTTCCTTATAACCGCATAACCTTAGGTGATGCTATTTGAGGATCCAACCAGCCTCTGGGCTGATGACCTAACAGACATAGTATACTTATACCTCGAAGGACGGTACAGTTACACTCATGATCATAAAAAACAGAACACCTTGAAAGACTAGAGATAGGAAGTTCACATTCACAGGACATGTTTTTGGTATGTTCTGAAGAAACGATTAGCATTTCAGTCAACTAGGTCCTCTTGCCTGGTAGGCACGTGGGTACGGATAACTTGTTCCATGCGTGATGGCATCGACGAATATAAGGCGCGAATGACGTCCTGGGGTATAGCCATCCATGCTGCATTCACCTGGTTCCACAGTTCATCTTTGGTGGCTGACATTGGGTCACAGCGCCGCACCCGTCGTTTCATCATATCCCACACATTTTCGATTGGCAACAAGTCCGAAGATCAGGCGGGCCAGGGCAACAGTCGGACATCATGTGACAAAAAGAAGGCACGTGTTCGTGCAGCAACATTTGGTTGCGCATTGTCCTGCTGAAATATGGCGTCTGGGGTGTCGTGCAGAAAGGGTATGGCTACAGGTCATTCACGTAGGTCAAACTGGTCACAGTGCCCTGGCCACGCACCAAGTGTGATGTGTGGTCGTACCCAGTAGCACCCACACCATAAGGCTTTGAGTTGGTACTCTATGTCTTGTGCGAATACACTCAATGTGATGACTCTCCCCCCTGTCTGCGGCGAACCAAAATCCGGTGATCATTTTCAAACCAACGTAACCTGGATTCGTTCGAAAACACCATTCCTGTCCCGTCGTTCCATACACCATTGCAGTCTAGCATGGGTATGTACATTAGACAAAGGTAGGCGGAGAATGGGACGACGTGCCAGTAACCCAGAACGTAATAAACGGCGACAGTTTGTCACTATAATCGTATACGATGTGTTACACTGTTCCACTGTTGCACCAGAGCTGAGGAGGACGCAGATTTGTCCTGCAATGCCATTCGGATGGGGTGTCGACCTTCTCGGAGGGGATGGTCTGGATGGTCCAACCAAACCCATCTTGTCGTGTTCGACGGCCTTCTGTGAACCATTCTGTACACACCCGTTGCACTACCTACACACTTCGTCACACACGAGCAGCAATTTCCTGGATGGATGCATCACATTCTCTGATACCAATAATGCGCCCTCTTTCGAACTCACTCATTTGACGGTGCGGTTCTCGCATACGTCTGCGATGCATCCTGCACGCCTGTTCAAGTCACACTGATCTATTACCTTCGGTTTATAGCGACAACGAGTGCCGCAGGCACATTTTACCAGTCGGTGGTGGTGTGCTGAGATATCGATGTGTACCATGAAGCTGAGGGTGGTGGCGGCGGTGGTGATTATTGTTTTAAGAGGAAGTACAACTAGGCAACCATCCTCTATATAACACTAATCAGAGCGAAAAATGGAAGAGATCTGACACTTCGAAAAATGAAGATATCGGCCAAAGAAAGACAAGGGTCACGAAGGGCGTGACAATGAAAGATTCCCTAGGCTTCGAGTGCTCTAATACCGTCGGGGTCGGAAAAGAACAAGAGTTGACCAAGGGAGGTCGGATAGAATAGATGAAAGTGACGAGCCTGGCCCAAGTAAGTGGAAGCAATGCCACGACTCAGCTAATGGCCCCGCGGTCGCCAACCCACGCTCCCAAGTTAGGAGCCCCTGGGGCTGAACCTAAGGGCCGACATGGTTCCAATGCTACTCATTTCTTCAGAACATACTAGTGCATATGTCCTGTGAATATTAACTTATCTGTAGTGTTTCAAGGTGTTCTGGTTTATAGCAACATGAGTGTATTTAGGTATGATACGATAAAGTTCAGAAAGTGATTAAAATGCACACTTTATAATCCATTGTGTTCTTAAACTTAAACTTATTTTTATAATAATAAGAAGAACCATTCAAAGTAAAAAGGAAAACAAGGGACTTAATCATGCAAACACGAACAGGCACCACTTCACTTGCCTTGTCAATGAAAGGGGAAATGTCCGAATCATTTTATGTTAAAATAGAAGTTATACAAGGAGATGGGTTGTCCCCACTACTGTTTAATCTTGTTTTGGAAAAACTGATTAGGTCTTTGTAAAAAGAAGTCAAAGGCATAACTCTTGGCAAACTACGTGAAAACAAAAAAATCATTTACGGTGTTCGGTCTTCGCTGATGACTTAGCAGTCTTGTCCAATTACCGACAGGAAGCGATTGCATCCATTGAATAACTCCATGAAATATCATTCAGAACAGGATTCCAGAGAACCCGCTACATGCAAAGAACTCTTCAGTACCTAGATGGACAACCAATTAAAACCCGATGTGGCAAAATATCTCAAGTGTCTTAATTCAAATACCTGGGAGAAATCATCCAACCGTCCAGAATGAATATTGAAGCATGCAAAGAAAGGATCTCTAAACTTAAAGAGCATACAGACTCACTTGCCGCAGATATAATAAAAAAATCCATATCCAGAAAAGCAAAATTAAGGCAATTACAACAGTGCAATCAATCATTTGAAACATTGATCATTGATTGAAGTTGTAGAGAAAGAAGAAAGAAAAGTACACACACACCATCAAAGCACTACCACCAACAAAACTTGGTCAGATGACCACAAGAAAAGCCACAACGAGAAGGTGAAGAGATGTTAGAAGAAAAATGCAACTATATTAGCTAAATAAATACGATCCCTCTCCTCAGTCGGGGGCAACAAAATCTTCTTGTAAATTTGTTTTACGTTGCACCGACACAGATAGGTCTTATGGCGATGATAGGATAGGAACGGCCTAGGAGTCGGAAGGAAGCGGCCGTGGCCTTAATTAACGTACTGCCCCAGCATTTGCCTGGTGTGAAAATGGGAAACCACGGAAAACCATCTTCACGGCTGCCAAGAGTGGGATTCGAACCCTCTATCTCCCGGATGCCCCTAACCGCACGCCCCACTCGCCCGGTCGCAACAAAGAAGTAACAATAATGATAAGGATCTTGCGTCTAGAACATCCACATTTGTACCTCCTCTTAGAAAATCAAAATAATTGTGGTTACAAGTACAGACGAAGATATTAAAGAGAATTCAAGGTAGGTTATCGTATGAAAAACAGCTGGGTTTTATATCAGGTGCTTTCCTATCACAGAATCTATCACAAGAGTTGAACATTCATCATGCAGATTCGTTTCCTGTTTATTCAGTTCCACGTACAACCCAGATCGCATTTCAATCTCGGCGGTCAGTTCTAAGAAATAGCAGTGTATGTTCTGGACGCAAGAGAAATTCCTAAGCCGCCTCACTCCATGGCACGGTGCGGAAGTATGCTTTAAGACAGCATTTGAATAGTTACGGCTTCTGATCACGGACAGCTAGAGGACGCTTTCAGTATGCTGCAAGGGGAATGCAAATGGAAACACCAAGCGGTTTGTTTATCCTCCCACAGCTGAGGAAAGTATTTCTATGGCTGTCGAGGAACCGATCCGAATTCGAGCTCGTGTAAATACAACGTGGAGGAGAACACAGCGGGGAAGGACCAGACCAGACCCATCCGAAGACAACGAAAATGCCCTATAGTTGGGCCCAGGAGAGTTGGAGTCTGACATTTAACCGGTGAAAGCAATAACTATGAAGTATGAATATTGAATTTTCACGACCGCATTGTAATCGAAACAGACTTTCAACGTATTAGGTCGTGTTACGTACATGTAGTACGTGTTGAAGAGATGTTAAGTACAGAACAAAAATGGCCAGACAGACACCAGTGGCATCCGAACCCACAACCTCCGGATTTCACGTCGGTTGCTCTACCTCTACCAATTGAGCTATGGTGGCCTACGCCATCTTTGTTCTGTTTGAAAGGATCTGAGCTACAGGTCTGGCACTGCTGCTAGCACACTGTAGAGTGCGTTTAAGTCGCCCGTTGTGGGGCATGTCAATGAATATTGAATTTTCATGACCGCATTGTAATCGAAACAGACTTTCAACGTATTAGGTCGTGTTACGTACATGTAGTACGTGTTGGTAGAGCAACCGAAGCGAAATCGGGAGGTTGTGGGTTCGGATTCCACTGGTGTCCGGCTGGCCATTTTTGTTCTGTACTTAACATCTCTTCAACACGTACTACATGTACGTAACACGACCTAATACGTTGAAAGTCTGTTTCAACTATGAAGTATGCTGCGTTGTCATAGTTACCTACCTCCCTCTGCGGCATTTCACCCTTTCATACAGACTGAATATTTAATAAAACATGTAGGCCTAACGCAATACAATAAACTTTGACCCGTTCCTAAGCTCGTGCTAATAATTCCGACATTTAAGACAGAACACGTCATTGCCGATAAATATTAGATTTCATAATCAATAAACTGACAATAACCTCAACAAATGCACATGTTAAATAGAGAATAGAACTGTACAACTAGCCACTGATTAACTCACAAAAAATACACTAACAACGAAATAATATTCAGGAAACAAACACGTAAATAATTACATAAACCAGCAACAACTAACACAGCTAACACAGTACTACTCCGAATAATATCAGAAGAGCGACTGAGAGCAAGCCAACCCACGTGGCGATAGCGCCCTTAAATGTGGCATCGCTGTTATCGTTGCCATGGCAACAGAGCATTTTCTAGCCGGTGGCGCTAAACGTCAGACTTCAACTATCGTGGGCCCAACTATAGGTAAAAAAGATCACAGGCGAGACTAGGAAGACATTTAGTAAATAATAATAATAATAATAATAATAATAATAATAATAATAATAATAATAATAATAATAATAATAATAATAATAATAATAATAATAATAATAATAATAATCGTATGGCCTCAGCTACCGTTTGCAGACATTTCGATTTGACGCCATCTGGCTGTCTGCTCGTCAATTTCGACGTTCCGGTTTTCTCTGTCTGCCATCTAGCGGACCTAGAGTAAACCGGATCTCTCTTGGCACGGCCGACTGGATACCTCGCTGCGCTCCTTAGAGCGACGCATCAAGTCGGCCGTGCTCTTGGGCGTCTATGGCTGAGATTTAATTAATTTTGTCGGGTAAATACCAAATGTATCACTAGAGATCTTTTACATGCCGACATCGTACGACATGGAGTGTCGAATGGACTTTTTTCCGCCCTTCAAAAATCCGACTACCTCTGCCGGGTTTGAACCCGCTATCTTGGGATCCGGAGGCCGACACTCTACCACGGATCCACAGAGGCAGCATCATTTAAATCATTTGCTTAAGCAATTCTCTACGTTTTAGCGGTATATAGGTTAAAATTATTTCCGTAATTACAGTATTTTTGTGCGGAAATGACACGTAGCTTTGGTTCGGAGACCCGATCCGATATTTCAGATTTTTACAGAAACTTCGCTTTTCCTAGACAGAGAGGTGCTATTATTGCTCCAAATACTATACAGGATTCCTGTTTATCCACAGGAATATGAAGTATCAAATGAAAAGAATTTAGCTGCATAAAGTGAACGGTATTTAGCAAGCGTTGGTCGATGACCATGACCGAAAGACGCATAAAATATATTTATGATCATTTGGGTCCGCCCCTGTGGTGTAGTAGTTAGTGTGATTAGCTGCCACCCCTGGAGGCCCGGGTTCGATTCCCGGCTCTGCCACGGTTTTTGAAAAGCGGTACGAGGGCTGGAACGGGGTCCACTCAGCCTCGGGAGGTCAACTGAGTAGGGGTGGGTTCGATTCCCACCTCACCCATCCTGGAAGTGGTTTTCCGTGGTTTCCCACTTCTCCTCCAGGCAAATGCCAGGATGGTCCCTAACTTAAGGCCACGGCCGCTTCCTTCCCTCTTCCTTGTCTATCCCTTCCAATCGTCACATCCCCCGCAAGGTCCCTGTTCAGCATAGCAGGTGAGGCCGCCTGGGCGAGGTACTGGTCATCCTCCCCAATTGTATCCCCCGACCCAGAGTCTGAAACACCAGGACACTGCCCTTGAGGCGGTAGAGGTGGAATCCCTCGCTGAGTCTGAGGGAAAAACCAACCCTGGAGGATAAACAGATTAAGTAGATGATCACTTGGTCTTCCCATCAGGAAATTTGACACCATTTGTACAATTAAATATTTCATTCCTTGATGAGGACTGTGTGAAAACGGAAATGTGCAGTTCTCCATTTTCATATCTTCACAATTGGTATTCTATCAGCCGGCGGTTGCTTCTGAATAGCAAACAAGTGGCACAGGAAACTTCATTCACACTTCATAGACGTTGTGTCAGCTTACGTAACACTGAAATAGCGTGAGCAATAGATAAGATCACACGTCGTGTGACAAGCATAGTGCCCACAATCGAGAACTGTCAACTCTCGCCGAAAAGAAACAGTCACGCGCACTCCCACTCCTTCACACCTTCATCCATGTACCCATTCATCCAGCCACAAATTCTCAACCATTCTACCAACCACCTATTCTGAACTTCCTCACAGCGCAATCACATTCATCCGCACGTCTCGTGCCAAATAATAAAGAATCATTAAACAACAACGAAATCTTCTCCAATATATCACCTCCTTTTACCTACTTGAATCATTAAAGTCGTGCTCGGTTTTCCGTCAAAAAAGTCGAAAAACTTAAGGAATGGGATTTCCTCTTCCCGAGGTGCACATGGCCCTGAAGTTCATTCAGCCTGCATCAAAAATGAGTACCGTACCAGGTTAATTCCTTGGGGCAGAGGTGGCCGAGGTTACGGATAGTGGAAGCCTTTGCCTTCCAGCCTCCAAGGGTCTTCATGACCTTTATGAAGATGACATTTTATTGATCTCATGTATTATATATTCCTACTAGTTCTTCTTCTTCTTCTTCTCATTTTCTGTATAACCACCAAGGGTCGGTTTTTACCTCGGACTCAGCGAGGGATCCCACCTCTACCGCCTCACGGGCAGTGTCGTGGACCTTCATACTCTGGATCGGAGGATGAAACTGGGGAGGAGGACCAGTACCTCGCCCAGGTGGCCTCCCCTGCTATGCTGAACAGGAGTCTTGCGGGGGGGGGGAGATTGGAAGGGATAGGCAAGGAAGAGGGAAGGAAGCGGCTGTGGCCTTAAGTTAGGGAACATCCTGGCATTTGCCTGGAGGAGAAGTGGGAAACCTCGGAAAACCACTTCCAGGATGGCTGAGGTGGGAATCGAACCCACCTCTACTCAGTTTACCTCACGAGGCTGAGTGGACCCCGTTCTAGCCCTCGTACCAATTTTCAAATTTCGTGGCAGAGCCGGGAATCGAACTCGGGCCTCCGGGGGTGGCAGCTAATCACACTAACCACTACAGCACAGAGACGGACCCCTCTATTTCAACAAGTCCTAACTCCTGGTCAGAGAGATGTTGTTATCCTGTAGGTGGCTCGCCGTAACCTTTATGGAAGGAACGAAAACTTCTCAGCAAGGAAGCAAGGAATCGCCGAAGGTGCGAATACAATTGGGCAAGTATAAATTATTATTATTATTATTATTATTATTATTATTATTATTATTATTATTGTACCGGGCGGTACACCTCCACTCCGCTAATTTAAAATGTGCGCCTGTTGAAACTCCTCTGCTGGAGGAAGTCTGAACTTTATCTACGCTATTAATTCTCTACTTTCTCAGAAGATGTCACCACGTGGAAAATTTTGAGTTTTTGAACTGTGTCATTTTTGATGTGGTTTTGTTTCGCTTGAAGTAAGCAGGGTGAACTTTCTCTTCTAGAGGACACTACTGAAGATCAACAATAGTGCAACCTAGTGTGGAGTCAAAGAACTATTTTGTTGGAGAAATTTTTATTTCAAATGTTTGTTCTTTGCTAATTTGTTTTTAGTTATTGTTTAAGTTGGCTGTATACCCCTCTCTTTCCCCTTGTTTTGCATTTAACCAATCCTGAATTTCTTTGAGTTATTTCCGACCAATCCGATGTATCTTCCCCCAACTTGGATATGTTTCTGTACCCGAGCCAATAAAAAGTTTGTGGGAGGGTGTTTTCATTCCCCTAACGCCTAGAACCTTCCGCGAGAGGATATAAACTGCTGATTTTAGGGTCTCCGGGCCACTTCTGTTCCATCTTTCAGTGTATAAAGTACATAGCAGGAGGCGGGAAGCGCCTCTTTCCTCGGCAGCGGTCATCAATAAGGTAATGGCCGATTAATAAATTCTTTCTTTGCTAGCTCAGCAGTTTAACTCTCGGGGCGGGTGCGAAGCGTTCCTCCATGTAACCTTTTCCTAAAATGTAACGATCTTTTCTTCTATTCTCTTTTAAGCTACATACTGGGATAGAGAGTGCTAACCCTCTCGAGCTCCCACTCTTATTGTTTTGAGGTGAACTTATTTTTCTCAACCTATTCTTCGATAACGTAAAACAAATTGTTCTTTTCTTAAGTCACCTCTTTAGCATGGGATTAGCCCTTGTATTAACGGCCTAGTGCCAAGTAGGTCTTAATCAAAGTGTTTTAGGAGTGCAAGCTCGCCTCCTCTCAAATTGTTATTTTAGAGGTCATTTAATTAACCTGCTTTTCATTTAATAGACCTCAGTAGATTGGGTATTTTACCCCTGTGTTTATGTCCGTTGAGGACAACTTGAAGGTGGAGTTTGGTTTAAATTTTGAGAGCGAGTGGCTCTTTTGAAAATTGAATGTTGTATGCCTCGTGGAGGCTTTTCTGTGTAATTTGGAGCAAGGGCTCCTAGGTATGAATGGGGTTTTCTGCCCCTCTGTTAAAACTCGTGTTTGGGGTAAAACTGAGCTGATTGCCCAAGCAGTGTAAAATCTGGGCGCGAAGCCCAATCCCTGTAAATATTGTAACCACCCCTTTTTTGATTTGCTACTTTGTACCCGCCATGCTTGTTATTTCTTTGTTTTTGAAAAGAAAATATAACCTTGTTAAATTTTAAATTAATTTTGCTTTCGTAGCTGGAGACCTATTCACACCCGCACCTTCTTTCACCTCTACCTACCACGGAAAAATCCGTAACAATTATTATTATTATTATTATAAAAACAGCCCAATAACGTTTCGCGAGATTTTAGTCTGCTACAATTTGCAACACTACTAAGAAGATTGTTCTTGTGCCTCTCATAACTAAGCCCGCCTGGTGACCATCTCTGTATAGTATGACACAATGGTTAACCAGTTCGAGTCCCGTTGGTTGACAAAATTTTTGCCATCAAAATGTTGGCTGACAGATTAGGAGATGTCATGCTATACAATTTCTAATCACTGGACTGCGTGCCAGAAGCCTGGATTCAATTCCAAACCGAAGCTGATGAGCTAGATGTCACGCTCCTTCTAACAATAATCACCATCGCCATCAACTCCAAACCTCTCCGCAGCGCCCGTATGGAATACGACGCTGTTGATGGCGGTTCGTCCGTCGTTCCTCTTATTGCTATTCGACTGGAGAAGTCTATGTGCCGGTAACGTGTTTCAACCTCTCCCTCATAAATCACGTCATTCATTTAATCTCTTTAACTCCTCTGATGGGGTCGACGTTATGAAGGGCACCCGGTCATAAAGATACCTATGAAGAATCGTCTCGCTTCCTACCCGTCCCCGTAGATATACGCGACAAAGTTCGTCCATATTTCCTCTCGTAACCACTGGAAGTACCCACTGTTTAGAAGGAAGGAAACAAGTGTGACATATAACAAATGAATCATCGTTAAGAAATCGAAGTGTGACGCAATACAGGTCTGCTGTCATAAACTTTGCATCACAGTCCACCTGCATATGCAATGAGAAGGGAGGAAGTGTGGTGTCACAGGTTATTTCTACTTGAGGTGTGACTTGAGTCGGACACTGATTAATGCACTTTTGCATAATCACAATGATCTACTGTATTTGGTCGTGTAGTCTATTGTTAAGGTGTGCCAAGAAAATCAAGCAATGTTGGTAATATCCTAGGGATATGAGCTACGAATTTTAGGTCAATAAAATATTAAATATATTCTTTATTTAAACCTAAAATTACAATACATTTTTTAATGATCGTTATCCAGTCGATTAGATTAGGAGTTCGCTTTTTTCTACCACTACGAGCGCTGATGTGAGTGAATACACAGTTTCATTTAAGCCCTTATAACTACATTCGGTGTGCACTTTTTCAAAAGTTAAAAAGCGACTGACGGTATAGAACTAAGGAACACATTACAAAAATAATTATGTACCATAAATAAGTTAATTTGGCTAGGATTTGAATAAAAAACGAGTAAATATACAAACTATTTAGGCGGTTTCTCAGGAATTACATTTTGAACGGAAGTGATTTTGAAAATTTGTTTTTTACTTCGATAGAGTTATCCAAGACTCATAATTGGAAACCTTTCCGGGCTCTTTAACCCTTCAACTTTCGGCACAATTTAGGATATTGCTTACTTTTACGTTTTTCCTAGTGTGGGGATCCCCACTTTCTCTTCGAAGAAATGTTTTCAAAATTAAAATATTCAACCAAATTGCTGAAAAATATAGCACGAGTCTGTCATTTCATTCACTTGTTATATTCGGTGTCACCTACAGTATAATTGCCATACGACCAACAGTTTTACAATCTCGTTTCCGTTAACAAATATAGCGTGAAAATCGATCAA
This sequence comes from Anabrus simplex, assembly GCF_040414725.1. Classification (NCBI taxonomy): domain Eukaryota; kingdom Metazoa; phylum Arthropoda; class Insecta; order Orthoptera; family Tettigoniidae; genus Anabrus; species Anabrus simplex. The sequence goes on along the minus strand of NC_090275.1, from coordinate 97,356,354 downwards.
TTAATCAATCATCACGCATGCCTATTTAGGGCAGTCACCCAGTTGGCAGATTCCCTACCACTTGTTTATCTGGTCTTTTCTTAATTTCAAAGAATTTGCAGATATAACAAACATCTCAGTCTAGGATAAGCAAGCAGTGGAAGCGGACGTGCTGAGTAACGAGTGCCAAGTAAAGATTGGAATAGAGAAATATCGGATCGCGATTGGAAGATGGCAGTAGAGACTGGAAAAGAAAACAACAAAAGTATGGATTTAAAGGAAGACCTGGGAGAGATGGTAGAGGTGGTTTTGGTGCGAGCTGTAATAACTGTGCTACTAGTTATTGGGGGCGTGGAATTGAACCCCGGCCCGATTGCAAGTGGCAATATTAGTTGCGATGAAATCGAAGTAACTAAGGAGGTGATGAAAGAAGCCTGCCCATTCGACCAGATCAAGGAGATAATCCAGGACCAATGTAGGGAGTTTGAAGATATGAGGAGATGGATTCAACGAAAAATGGGAGAATCAATGTCCAAGTCGGAAAGCAATAAGGAAGAAATTGTGATATTGAAAGAGAAAGTAAAAATTTGGAAGAAGAGGTTGCGAAACTGAAGAAAGAAGAAGCAGTCAGTAGTCAGAAAAGTATGCAGAAATGTATATATATGGATTGGAGGAAGGAGTGAATGAAAACAAAGTGGACATATAACAAACATCTCACTTGGTAAACAAATATGAAATGGAGTATGGCTTTTAGTGCCGCGAGTGTCCGAGGACAAGTTCAGCTCGCCAAATGCAGGTCATTTGGTTTGACTCCCGTAGGCAACATGCGCGTGTTGATGAGGATGAAATGATGATGAAGACGAAACATACACCCAGCCCTGTGCCAGAGAAATTAACCAATTATGGTTAAAATTCCCGACCCTGCCGGAAATCAAACACGGGACCCTTATGGCAAAAGGCCAGCACGCTAACCATTTAGCCATGGAGCCGGACTTCTTACATGGTGAATTATTCCAATTTCTAACGCCTCTTTCTATAAATGAATATCCTCTTGAATTCTAATTTTACCTTTATATTGTGATCGTAATACGTTTAGAAATTCCACTCCAAGTTATTCGTCTACTAATGTCATTCAAGCCATTTCTCCAATCACAGATAGGAACATATCACGTAGTCGAGCAGCTCCTCTCCTTACTCCCAAGTTTCCCCAGCCCAATGTTTGCTACACTGTCGAAAATTATCCAGAATAAATCATGCTACACTCATTTGGATCTTATCGGGTTCTCGTATCATGTAATCCTGGTGTGGTTCCCATACACTGAAACCATACTCTTATATTGGGGTATTACCAGTGTCTTACACGCCCCCTCCCCCATGTACATCCTTACTATAATCCCTGAATAAACTCATAACCATTTTATGAAGAAAACTTTAACCATTACTTACTATCCCGTTTATGTTAGACTATCGCAGCCTGTTTAAGATCAGTCACAATCATGAAACATACTTATACGATCGTCCGCATTAAAAGGTTCGTTTTATACAAGGTCTCTCATATAAATTCAGACCGAACGCACAGTGTTTGTACTCTGCGCTACGTCAGCTGCCTCAACCGAACTTATGTCGCCGGCGACCGCCCTGCTTTAAGCATGTATACAATCTTATAGGAAATCCTCCTTTCTTAATCTATTTACCCTCCAGGGTTGGTTTTCCCCTCGGACTCAGAGAGGAATCTCCCCTCTACCTGCTCAAGGGCAGTGTCCTGGAACTTCAGACACTGGGACGGGGGATACAACTAGGGAGGATGACCAGTAGCCTGCCCAGGCGGCCTCACTTGCTATGCTGAACAGGGGCCTTTCGGGGGGATGGGAAGATTGGAAGGGATGGACAAGGAAGAGGGAAGGAAGCGGCCGTGGCCTTAAGTTAGGTACCATCCCGCCATTTGCCTGGAGGAGAAGTGGGAAACCACGGAAAACCACTTCCAGGATGGCTGAGTTGACCTCCCGAGGCTGAATATACCCCGTTCCAGCCCTCGTACCACTTTACAAATTTCGTTGCACAGCGGGGAATTGAACCCGGACCTCCGAGGGTGGCAGCTAATCACACTAACCACTACACCACAGAGACGGACATAGGAAGTCTTACCTTATAAAAGAAGCTGGAAGTGTCGTCTTTCCTGGATTATACAGGCACTGTATCTGGTAACCACATTCCCACTTACACCAGTGAGTTCTGCCATTACAATATTTCTGATTTCATTCGTAATGTTTTCTTTCAGTTCCTCCGGCGTGTGAGGATTTGTTCTATACACGTTTTCTTTCACTTTACCTCACAAGTGAAAAATCACACACCGTTAGATCTGGAGAACGAGGGAGAAATAACCTAGCACTGATCACTCTGTCTGCAAACACTTCCGAGATTGTAAGAAGGAAATCTTCTGCTGTACGAGCAGGTGCTGAATCATGTTGAAACTACCCACGCGATTTTCCTTCTTCCGTTAACTGATAGAAGAACGGAGTCAAAATGTCTTCTTGATACCTCTCTGCAATTACTGTCGTCTCGAAAGAAATAGGCCCAATTATTCCTCTTGCACTAACAGCACACCAAACAGCGATCTTCCTCTCATAATGAGGGACTTCATAATCACCATTAGGATTTTCTGCACACCAATAGCGAGAGTTCTGTTTCACACGACCACTAAGATGAAACCGAAATTTTACATACGAAAATACGATGTTGCAATGTTAACAGCTGTGATTCAGATTGGCGACTGATGCTTGCCAGGTCGAACACGTACAGGCTGCTTGCAAGGCCAAGAACTATGCGCGCGCCTCCCATACTGGAGCTTACGTATCGGAGAGTAAAATCGCCGCTTCAACGGTCTTAATTTATATGAGAAATCCTGTATGTACTAGTCATACATAATTAGCTGAAGTTAAATATAGGCCTACTGTAGAGTATATCTGTCGTTTATTTTCGCCCTCCCTGTTGTTCATTTATCGTATGGAATTTAGTGCCGGAAGTAGCCGAGGACATGTTCAGCTCAACTGGTGCAAGTCTTTCTATTTGACTCCCATGGGCGGCCTGCGTGTCTGGCTGTGGAATGTGATGATAATAATGAGGCGAGTAAATTACAAACAAAGTCAGACAAACAAAAACAGCTCTGCGAAATCGAGTGCGCAGCGAGTTGTCCGTGGGGTTAGGATCGCGCATATTCGAGCTTGCATTCTGGAGATAGGCTCCAGTCTCACCATCGGTAGTCCTGAACATGGTTTTCCGTGGTTTTCAATTTTCACACCTGGCAAATGCTGGGGCTTTACCTTAATTAAGGCCACGGCCGCTTCCTTCTAAATCCTAGCCCTTTCCGTTAGTGGGATGTTAAACGTATCATCCTCATCATCATTTACTAAAGGCAACGTCTTGTCGCTGTAGCCACATCTGACGATCATCTGATAGCCTCTTCATGTTGCTAAATGAACCACATGCTAGTTCACTGACTGATACTTGATATATGACATCCTTGGTCGTCCCCAGGGTCTCTTTCCCAGTACTTTACTTTCAATTATGGTTTGGAGAAGAGACACATGTCTCAGTACGTATCCAAGAAATTTTGTTTTCCTCTTCTTTATCGTATTTAATAAACATCGATCCCCTTTCACGTTCTTTAAAACAAGGTCATTTTTATCCATGCAACTTGTTTTGTTATTCTCCAAAACCACATTTCAGCAGCCTCAATTTTTTTCTTCCTGTTTCCCTAATGTCCAGAAGCAAAGCAAGTAGCAAGAAGGAAATCGTCAGCACATGAAGAGGAATGTTCCACAACTAAATCAAACCAAACCAAAATCGAGTACGCAGCGATAAGGAGAATATCGTCAGCACTGAGGGAGTTGTCCGTGACGTTAGGATCGCGCAGATTTGAGCTTGCATTCGGGAGATAGTGCATTCCAGTCCAACCACTGGTAGTCCTGAACACGGCTTTCCCTGGTTTTCCATTTTCACACCTGGCAAATGCTGAGGCTTTACCTTCATTAGAGTCACGACCGAAGAACCCTGCCCTACCAAGCAACCGCTGCACAACCCGAAGGCCTGCAAATTACGAGGTGATGTGTGATCGAATCCTCTCGGCCGTTATTCTTGGCTTTCTAGACCGAGTTCCACAAATAAAATTAATTAATTCTTTATCATTTTTACCTTCTGATCTTTCCTCAAACTGCATTGTCAATGCAAGGATTTGAAGATCGGTTAACAATTATGAGAAATAATGAAATAAAACAAAAATGATACGTTTTTACGGCTTTAATGTCAACGGCAGTGTTAGAGCGCATGTACTGTATCAACGCTGTTGTTTGAGTCATCAGTCCTTAGACTGGTTTGATGCAGCCCTCCATGCCACTCTATCTGTGCTAAACTTTTCATTTCTACATAACTGCTGCATCCTACGTCTCCTCTAATCTGCCTGTCATATTCATACCATGGCCTACCCCTACCATTCTTACCGTCTACAGTGTCCTGCGTGTCTTAAGATGTCTCCTATCATTCTATCTCTTCTTCTCGTCAAATTTAGCCAAATCGAACTCCTCTCATCAACTCTATTCAGTACCTCTTCATTTGTGATCAGAACTGTCCATCTCGTCTTTAGCATTTTTCTGTAACACCACATTTCAAAAGCTTATATCCTCTTTCTAGCTGCCTCTGTGGATCCGTGGTAGAGTGTCGGCCTCCGGATCCCAAGATAGCGGGTTCAAACCCGGCAGAGGTAGTCGGATTTTTGAAGGGCGGAAAAAAGTCCATTCGACACTCCATGTCGTACGATGTCGGCATGTAAAAGATCTCTGGTGATACATTTGGTATTTACCCGACAAAATTAATTAAATCTCAGCCATAGACGCCCAAGAGAGATCCGATTTACTCTAGGTCCACTAGATGGCAGACAGAGTAAACCGGAACGTCGACATTGACGAGCAGACAGCCAGATGGCGTCAATTCGAAATGTCTGCAAACGGTAGCTGAGGCCATACGATGATGATGATTATTATTATTATTATTATTATTATTATTATTATTATTATTATTATTATTATTATTATTATTATTATTATCCTCTTTCTTTCTTAGCTAGTTATCGTCCATGCTTCACTTCCATACAATGCCACGTTCCAGATGAAAATCTTCAAAACATCTTTTTAATTCCTATATCAATGTTCGAAGTGAGCAAAATTCTTTTCTTAAGAAAGACCTTCCTTGTTTGTGCTAGTCTGCACTCTATATCCTCCTTACTTCTGGCATCGCTAGTTATTTTACTACCCAAGAAACAATAGGCCGGCCCCGTGGTGTAGGGGTCCTGCCTCTCGCCCGGAGACCCCGGGTTCAATTCCCGGCCAGGTCAGGGACTTTTCTCTCGACCCGAGGGCTGGTGCGAGGTCCACTCAGCCTACGTGATTAGAATCGAGGAGCTATCTGACGGTGAGATGGCGGCCCCGGTTTCGAAAGCCCAGAATAACGGCCGAGAGAATGCGTCGTGCTGCCCACACAACCCCTCGTAATCTGCAGGCCTTCGGGCTGCGCAGCGGCCGCTTGGACAGGCCAAGGCCCTTTCAAGGGCGTTAAGTGCCGTGGGTTTTGTGTTGGTTTGTTTTTTAAGTAATAATACTCATATACTTCCTTTAAGACTTCATTTCATAATCTAATGTTTCCTGGATCACCTGACTTCGTTCGATTGCACTCCATTACTTTCCTTTTGGACTTATTTATTTTCATCTTGTACTCCTTACCCAATACTCTGTCCATACCATTCAGCAATTTCTCCAGATCTTGTGCAGTCTCGGATAAAATAACAATATCATCAGCAAATCTCAGGGTTTTGATTTCCTCTCCTTGGATCCTGATTCCCTTCCCACATAATTCATTGAATTTCATTTATTGCCTGTTCTATATAAACACCGAAAAGGAGGGGGGTGGGACAAACTACAACCTTGCCTCACTCCTTGCTGGATTGGTTAACAGAGAGTATTTTGAACATTTCATATAACAAAAAGTTTCAGTTCTGTTCTTGTGTGTTTCCCATTCTGAATGTACTATCCAGAAATCTAACGTGGAAATAAAGTATTCCCGACTCATGCCCATAAAATATATATTTTCTACATCTACCTGTGAGGAAAGTGTCCTCAAAGTTTAGGCATACTTTATTCTTATATAATCACCACTATTTGAAAATCGAATTGATCGACAATTCACAGACATCTAAGTGTCGATACGTAAAGTGGTCGAGATCCCAGGCTGGTATTTCTATTTCACCGGACGAAGAGGAGATGGATCTGTGTACAAGACACTAAATTCAGTCGACGAGAACAACAAAGACAACTCCAACATTAGTAACCTCTTGCTATTTGTGGAGACTGGTGATGACTCAAGAATATTGTTCTACGCGATGGTTCCAGAATAAAGATCATTTGGCTGGAAATACTGTGCACGCAACTCCTTGACCACCTGGAGGGCCTCTCAATTGATGCGCGGTGAGCTCTTCCACGAGGAGACCGTGGGTTTGATTGCTAATAATCCCGCGGAGGCGTGAGGTGGGTAGACCTCGTCCTTACTAATGAAGAACTTACACTCATTTTACAGGGAGAGCAGTTGCCGTCATATCCTAATAAATATAGACCAACAACAATCTATGTTCATTTGAGGTGATCGTAAAGCGCCAATACTTTGAAGCCAGAAAACTGATTCCCAAAAAATTGGTAACATAGAGGGAAATGTAAAAATGAGAAAAACAACTTGCAACAACCGTAATAAAATCTTGAGTGAGAATCGTCAGAAAACATGTATACGAATTTCACACTTCTGCAAATCTCGATAAAAACCTCCAGCTCGACACAAACTTACGTAAATCAATTGTGTCTCATGGCAAGCCCGTTTTGGTGTCGGATTGTATTACTACGATTGGCTGCCTCCGCGGCTCAGGCGGCAGCCTCTCACCGCTGGATTCCGTGGTTCAAACTCGAAGTGAGATTTGTGATGGACAAAGCGGAGGCGGGGCAGGTTTTTCTCCGGGTACCCCGGTTTTCCCTGACATCTTTCATTCCAGCAACACTCTCCAATATAATTTCATTTCATCTGTAAATCACAAATCATTGCCTCAGAGGAGAGTGATAGGCTTCGAGAGCCGTGCACAGTTCTTATCCTCGCCCCTAGATGGGGCTTCATTCATTTCATTCCTGACGCGGTCTAATCACTCGAAACAGGCTGAGGATAATGATTTTCATTACGATTGTCTGCCAATTGCCGTGCAAAAATTTAATCTGATAAGAAAATAAAATACTACCTCTGTAAGTGTTTTAGAACCGAGTGACTGGCTGGTTCACGCAGCTGTGAGATAGTGGGTTCGAATCATACTGTCGGCAGCTCTGAAAATGATTTTCCAGCGTTTCCTATTTTCACATCCAGCAAATAAAGGTACTCCTAGAGCTTTCCTTTACCATATGTGTCGGTGCGAGGTAAATAAAATTTCAAACAAGAAAGCGTATTTTACAAGGTGGAGATATTGCTGATCTACAGATGAATTCTTGGGTCATTTTTAAAAATATTCACTGTTCCTCTATCGAAGGTAACACTGTTCGGGTACAGAATGTAACAATGTGGCAAAACTTTCCTCGCACATAAACGAGGAAAATATGTTATATGGACATGAGTAGGGAATTGCTTTTGCACTCAACTCTAGATTTACCGTGGTCGGATCAACCGCGTTGCGGCTTAACCGCGATATCAATAACACTAAAAATGCACCAGTGTTAGGAGTTACAGTAATATATAATTACAAAGGGTCGGGATAATATTGTCACGACAACGCTCTCATCACCGAAAAGCTTGCTTTGAGAAATTTGAGAAGCAAATTAAAGAAAAAGTATTTTTCGATAGAAAAGCAGAAAAATGATTATTATTCAGAAACAGTAAAGTTAGGTAATCTGAGTATTTTTCTTTGCCTTATTAGTTTCATCGAAAAGTGCTCTTTATTTTTCCATTTTTTAATTGTGCTAAGTGCTCCTTTTACAGCAACGTACAGGGTAAGTTAATAAAAAACAATAGAGTATAATAATAATTTCGTGTGGCTATTACTAGCCGATTGCAGCCCTTGTAAGGCAGATCCTCCGATGAGGGTGGGCGGCATCTGCCATGTGTAGGTAACTGCGTGTTATTGTGAGGGAGGATAGTGTTACGTGTGGTGTGTGAGTTTCAGGGATGTCTGGGACATCACAAACACCCAGCCCCCGGGCCATTGAAATTAACCAATTAAGGTTAAAATCCCCGACCCGGCGGGAATCGAACCCGGGACCTCTGAACCGAAGGCCAGTACGCTGACCATTCAGCCAACGAGTCCGACAACAACGTTTATTATCATTTTAAGTGTACTTTCAGTTGTTCTATTTTTAACTCTTTGCGGGTTAACTGCGATTTTACTTATCCGGGAAGCCTTAATCCTACATTATCCCGGTTAACTCTGGATGAGTAAGGTGGGATGCAGCCACACCCCAGAGCATTTTTATTCTGGGGTGGTTTGGAAGTTGGTAGCATTGAAACATTTCATCATCCCTGACTTTGTTCGTCTCGCTATCAGGTAGTCATTGCCACTGTGACCCTCGGTCTGTGTGTTTATCGGTTGTCTGGACACTAACCTTGGGGCAGCTTCTCACCCCACCTTACTCAAAGTGATATTTTTCCTTGTGCAATTCCACTGGACTGTTTATTATCATTTCCGGACTAACCATTCCAGATATAATTGTGTACACGTTGTACATGTTGTATTGTACATGTTTTCGTCATGTCTGTCTGTTAGGTCATCAGCCCAGAGGCTGGTTGGATCCTCAAATAGCACTACAAAAGGTTATGCGGTTATAAGGAAACCACAAAAACCAATGGCAGCACCAAAATAAGGCGTACTAGGCAAGACGAGGAGTGAGGTAGTTTGCCATTGCTTTCCTCACTGGGTCAGAAAGCGCTATTGCAGCACGACTGACCCTATGAGCAACACCTTTCATAACACTCAGATGCACTAGTCCTGCTCTGAATGCCATTACTCAGTACCACCCATACCCCAGCAGCTTCCATATTGTCACAGCCATGGATGAGACTGGGACTTCGGTGAAAGCTACACTTTACTCTGGCCTGGGCCAAGAGATGGATACAAAAGTACTGTATCCATCAAAAAAATGGCAGCAGGCAAGTTTTCGTCATACAACTGTGAAATACAAAACAGTGATGACAAACATTTGTAAAAAGGAGCTCTCTTCCAGTGAGATAAACGAGTTATTGACGGAAGAATTTGAGACGATATTATGAGAGCAGATGATGGTTGCATGGATGGAGGAATGACTTCTGATGGAAACTATTCACATATCTATCAATACAGCACTTGCAGAGCAGCTAGATAAGGAAGTTCCAGTCAAAGTTCCAACTCAAAAGCCTTCTGGATCTCAAAGAAGGTGCTGTGCCTGTCCGAGAAGTAAAGACAGCAAAACCTAAGTTTTCTGTGGTGTTTGTAACGGGCAGGTATGTCAGGAACACGAAGTGATTACCTGCAATAGCTGTATTGGCTGAAATGTGTGAAAAAAAGGGTCATTTCTGAAAACTGCCTTTTAGAACCTTCTTTTGCGACCACTTTTGTGGTTTATGTACTGGCCATAATTTTTTTGAACATGATTATCTTAGCATTAAATTGATGATATAATGTTAGGTTAGTAACTCCAGTTTATTAAAGTAAATTTCAAAATGTTTCATCTCATTATTTTAAAACTTACTCATAGTGCTCTAACACCTACACCTTACTCATCCACGGTTAATCGACAGTTGAGTGTATTTTAATGTTAAAACTCATTTTCTATCTACACAGTACATTATTATAGCCCGTTTGCACGAATAGGTTAGAAAGCAAATATACCAAAGCAAATAACAGATATACTCTACCCGGACAACAGTTCTGCTATGAGAGTTGCATAAACATTAGGATCCCGGCTTATTAGAACCCCTAAATGTTATGTTGCTCTCTCTACACCACGGAAGAGCGAGTAGACGGCAGTAAGGAAACATGCAAGAACAGAATGTACCAGCTTACCGCATCAAACTTTTTCCTACATGATGTGGGCAATATGCCATCCATTAGTAGTGATACATGTTAAGTGATTAATTCCTGAATCATTTTTAGATGATTCACTGCTCCTCTCTTCAGTGCGATACTGTATACATCTGTTGAATGTCAACGTCTAATGTCTAGCTCCCAACAACTGGAGAGCTCTTTTCAAGCAACTTCATCGCTTCACAAATCGGTTTTTAGATCTTTCTCTAGTTGGAAGTGTGGTGAGGAGGAGTAGACAATCCATCACATTGTCACTTAATGTGAAAGAAGGGCATTGACCGGAGACCTGTGGAAAAATTTATGACAGCTTCAGTGCTGGCCATACAGTGGTTGGACAATTTGCATATCATTTTGTGAAAAACTCTTTGAATTGTTGATTGTCTCACTGTTTCATCATTGTTTCTGTTCAACTCCGTGGCTAAATGGTTAGCATGTTGGCCTTTGGTCCAGGGTGCCCTGAATTCGATTCCCGGCCAGGTCGGGATAATCAACCTACATTGGTTAATTCCAAAGGCTCGGAGCCTGTGTGTGTGTGTGTGTGTGTGTGTGTGTGTGTGTGTGTGTGTGTGTGTGTGTGTGTGTGTGTGTGTGTGTGTGTGTGTGTGTGTGTGTGTGTGTGTGTGCGTGTGTGTGCCTTCAGCATTAGAATTCATTTTAGGCATGGCCCCATCCTCATAGCCGCGTAGGGCCTCTTCGAAGAACATACGCCATTATTATAATATTTCTGTATCTACCGAGATGTCATGATTATGCTTAATCTGTGTGCAGTGCCATTAGCTAATAATAATAATAATATTAATAATAATATCGAGTAAGTGGCTGTGCAGTATGGATCACTCCGCTATCAGCTTGCATTAGGGAGATAGTGGTTTCAAACCCCATTGTCGGCATCACTGAAGATAGTTTCCCGTGGTTTTCTAATTTCACGCCAGGCAAATTAAGGAAAATTAATTAAGGAATCGGTCGCTTCCTTCCCACTCCTAGCCCTTTGCAACTCATTGCCGCCATAAGGCCTATCTTTGTCGGTGCGCCGTAAACAAATTGTAAAAAAACAGAAATAAATAAATAAATAATAAAATAAATAAATAAAAAATAAATAAATAAATAAGTAAACAATAACTGTTAACCCCCATGGCGCAACAACCCCGAAGCGCCCTGATCTACCAAGCGGCAGGTGCTTAACCCGAAAGCCTGCAGATAACGAGGTGTCACGTGGTCGGCAAAACCAATCCTCTCGGTCGTTATTCTTGGCTTTCTGGACCAGGGCCATCATTTTGCCTACAGATAGCTCCTGATTGTAACCACGTAGGCTGCGTAGACCTCGAACCAGCCCTAACATCCACGTGAAAATTTCCTGACATGTTTGGGAATCGAATCCGGGGCCATCCAATAATAACCACTGTTAGGTATAAATTCAGAGTGTTAGAAAGACTGTATTATTATGTGTTTCTTTTAAGTATTTGTGCGTTTTAAATACTGTTAAGACACATAATAATTATCTATTAAAATAAAAAAGTAATCAAGCAATCATCATGGAGCTGTACTTAGGGTTTTCGTCCAGGTGGCAGATTCCCTATTAGTTGTTTACCTAGTCCTTTCTTCAATGATTTCAAAGAACTTGGAAATGTATAGAACATTTACCTTGGTAAATATATTATACAATTTGCAAATAGTCACCATTCAGTCTGCAAGCCTCTGTGAATTTACTAATCGCCGTCACAATCCTCTATTTGTAACGAGTTATTTAGACTTGTTTAGTTCAATATCTCTTATTTTCAAATAACTAGAAAGTGAGTCTTACCATCGCCGTCTAGGTTTCACTTTACCTCTCTTACCCTCAATGGCCGAGTTCATTATTCTCCGCCGCAGATGAGCCTACCACTAAAACCGGTTTATGCGTACATCTTCATAAATCGAGTTCATTCCTAAATTAGCCTTTATCTCCTAATTTCGAGCACCCTCCTGCCATTGTTCCCAACTTCTGTGCCAGCGATCATTCTCGCTACTTTCATGTCTGTTACTTCTAAATTATGAATAAGATATCTTGAGCCCAACCAAATTTCGCTCCCGTATAGCAAAGTTGGTCTGAAAACAGATCAATGTAATCACAAAACAACCATTTCATCTAATGTTCTTTCTTTATAACTTGCACCGGCACAGATAGGAGTTATGAGGACGATGGGATAGGAAATGCCTAGGAATGGGCCTTAGTGGCCTTAATTAATATACAGCCCCAGCATTTGCCTGGTGTAAAAATGGGAAACGGAGGAAAGCCGACAGTGGGTCTCCAAACCACTATCTCCCGCATGCAAGCTCACAGCTGTGTGCCCCTAACCCCACGGCCAACTCGCCCGGTCAACTAATGAGTCTTAAAGGACGAGAATATGCTGTTAGGCAGATTTTTTTTTGTTAGTTGCTTTACGTCGCACCGTCACAGATGGCGACTATGGGTAGGAAAGGGCTAGGAATGGGAAGGAAGTGGCCGTGGTCTTAATTAAGGTACAGCCCCAGCATTTGCCTGGTGTGAAAATAGAAAACCACGCAAAACCACTTTCAGGGCTGCCGACAGTGGGGTTCGAACCTACTATCTCCCGAATACTGGATACTGGCCGCACTTAAGCGACTGCAGCTATCGAGCTCGGTGTTAGGCAGAAGAAGGGTAAGTTGAAGCAGTATTCCTTGTAATATTTTCTGTGTCTGGAATTGCCACTTGTACTATTGTTGTTGTTGTTGTTGTTGTTGTGGTGGTGGTGGTGGTTGTTGCTGTGTAATTATGTTATAACTTTATCATCACCCTAATGATGATGATGATGATGATGATGATGATGATGATGATGATGATGATGATGTTTGTTGTTTAAAGGGGCCTAACATCGAGGTCATCGGCCCCTAATGGTACGAAATGAAATAACAAAAAATTCAGATTCATCCACTGACCAAAATGAAATAAAAAATGTCATGAAGAATGAATGGATGGACATGAACCCTACAAAAAAACAAACAAAAAACAGTGGATCAGGCACAAAAAAAGATCGTGAATAATAGTATTACTGACCAAGGGACCACTTATAAAGCACAATGATGCTTGATGTCAATAGGGGTGCAAAATCCACGACTAAGGCCCCACAGAATGGTACATGTCGCGAGTAAAGTAGAACCATGGTATTTGTCATTTTGGGGTACTAATCAAAAGTAGCGTAGACTCACGGTGTTCCACACAAGATGGTACTACTCACAAGTATTGTACTTCGTACAGGTAACGCAGACCTATGGTGTTTCGCACACACTGGCGCCACTTACAGCCAACGCAAACCGATGAGTTTCCCTCACTTAGGTGTACTAGTCACGGGTGCCGGTCCCAAGGTACCCGTGGTGTTCCTCACATAGTGGGTACCAATCACAGGCAACGCTGACCCACGGTGCCGCCCACATGGGTACGACGCACGGGTACTGGAATCCATCAGGCCAGGCTTTTTACTGCAACTAATCACAAACCTATTTCGTACCAAGTTAGTGATACTACTCGCAAGTACATTCAACCCATGGTGTTCCCCGCATGATGGTACGAATCAAGAGTAGTTTCATGGTTCTAATTCAATCATCCCTTGGTCACCCCTTGTAGTCGCCTCTCACGACAGGCAGGGGATACCGCGGGTGTAATCTACATGTGCGTCCCCCACCCGCAGGGGGTTCACCCTAATGTGGGTGACCATTGCCACCGGGATATTTTTCAAATGCGATGTTCCGTATTTGTTGTTGTTGTTAATAATAATAATAATAATAATAATAATAATAATAATAATAATAATAATAATAATAATAATAATAATATCAGAGCCCGTAGTCGCTTCCAGCGTTGCCAGCCGTAACAGAATTGAGTGAATTCATGCAATTATTCTTCTCATACGTAATTTACAGGCAAGCAAACACCCATAACGGTAACTGAATTTACTATGGTTCATATAAATTGCCATTTACTATATTTCCAATCAACCAACTTGAAGCAGAAAAATTGCTATTTTAACAGCAAAATTATGCGGTGAATTTTGGTTGGTTGGCAACGTTGATGGCCATCGTACGTTCTTTGGTTAACAGCCCCTGGGAGTGAAAGAATAGCCTATCGTATCGTGAAACTTTGACCCGCTGGAGTCAATTCCAAGGCCCCCTGCACGTGAAGACAGACAGAGTCCAGAGCGAGTGTCACGGCCTGAGAGACCACCTTGGAAAGGTCACGTAACGTAATCCAACACTGTTCGATGCTCCATTTGTCACGTGACCGGCTAATGAAACAAGCGTATCAATCATAGCGTGCCAAATTTGATATGCAAGGCTGATTACGAGGAACCTGCTCAGGCTAACGAAGGCCGCTTATAGGACATCCAACTCTTTGTCGTAAACATTGAATGATTGACGGAAAGTCAAGTTCCTGGACCATTAAAGGTTACTCCAGTCTAATAGCGTTACAAGAAAACACATTAACTGGATTTTAGCAAAACAGAATCCATCAGTGACAGGGTAGACACCAATTATCGAGAGGACCTAATGAATTCTTTTAACTCGCCCCGCTCGGCACAAGAATTTCAGCTAAGAGTCTACCTACTTTCCGGCTGAATTCCAGCAGGAGTTTGTTTCGTAAACAAGTACGAAAATATAAAAAAGAGATATTTTGAGGGCGTTACATACAAATACTTCTTTTTTACCGTTAACCCTCTAATTCTGTGGTAGTAGAGGTCAGTTTTGTCATTATCTCCCATTTATTATTATTATTATTATTATTATTATTATTATTATTATTATTATCCACCTCTGTGGTGTACTGAATAGTGTGATTAGCTGCCATCACTGGAGGACCGGTTTTTTCCCCACCTCTGCCACGAAATTTGAAAAATGGTACGAGGGCTCGAACGGGGTTCACTCAGCCTCGGGAGGTCAACTGAGCAGAGGGGGTTCGATTCCCACCTCAGCCATCCTCTAAGTGGTCTTACGTGGTTTCTCACTTCTCCTCCAGGCACACGTCGGGATAGTACCTAACTTAAGACCACGACCGCTTCTTTCCCTCTTCCTTGTCTATCCCTTCCGATCTTCCCATCCCCCTACAAGGTCCCTGTTCAGCATACCAGGTGAGGCAGCCTGGTTGAGGTACTGGTCTTACTACACAGGTGTATACCCGACCAAATGTCTCAGGCTCCAGGACACTGCCCTTGAGGCGGCAGAGGTGGGATCCCTCGCTGAGTCCGAGGTAAAAAGAAGGAAGGAAAGAAAGAAGGAAAGAAGGAAAGAAAGAAAGAAAGAAAGAAAGAAAAGAAAGAAAGAAAGAAAGAAAGAAAGAAAGAAAGAAATTTTATTATTATGTTTATTTTTTTTTTTTTGCTTCACGTCGCACTGACACAGATAGGTCTTATGGCGACAATGGGATAGGAAAGACCTAGGAATTGGAAGGAAGCGGCCGAGGCCTTAAGTAATGTACAGCCCCGGCATTTGCCTGGTGTGAAAATGGTAAACCAGGGAAAACCATCTTCAGGACTGCCGACAGTGGGACTCGAACCCACTATCTCCCGATTACTGGATACTGGCCGTGGCCGCACTTAAGGGACTGCAGCTATCGAGCTCGGTAATTTTATTATTATTATTATTATTATTATTATTATTATTATTATTATTATTATTATTATTATTATTATTATTATTATTATTATTATTATTATTATTATACAATTTGCTTTAGGTCACTCCGACACAGAAAGGTCTTATAGCAAAAATGGGACAGGAAAGTGCTAGAAGTGGGAAGGAAGCGGGATTGGCCTTAATTAAGGTACAGCCCCAGCATTTTCCTGGTTTGAAATTGGGGAAACCACGGAAAACCATCTTCAGGGCTGCCGATAGTGGGGTTCGAATCTAATATCTCCCGAGTGCAAGCTCCGTTATGTATTATCCTCACTCTAACACATTAAACCTCCTGTGGGTGGGGGTTGAAGGAAACACCCACAGTATCCCCTACCTGTCGTAAGAAACAATGGAAAGGCCTTTCGAACTGGGAGCGTACTTTTAACGAGCACAGAGTTCCTAGCTGAGCCTGGAAATGCTTCCACTTGTGCCAAATTCCTCGCTTTCATGTTTTCTGTCCGATCTCCCTGGGTTAACCCCTGCTCTCTTCCAAGCCCGATAGTAATATGTTTGCGAAGCCTAGAGAGTCCTTCATTTTCACTGCTCTTCATGGTCCTTCACTTTCTTCGGTCGATACCCACATTCTTCGAAGGATTATTATGACTAAACTATTCCCTCTGTTCAGTGTTACGAGAAGATCGTTCTTTAATGGTACATCCGTTGAAATAGTTTTCATCACCACCACCTTGACCTTGTCTAGAGGTACTTCTCTTTAGAATAGTCATCGCTACCTACAGGCACAATACGAAGAAAATTTTGCAAAAATATGCAGTTTATTTAAGTATGGAATTATCAAAGTATTATTTCTTTCATTTTTCTTAATCCGTTTAAACTCCAGGGCTGGTTTTTCCCATTCACGTCTACCAGCGCAAGGGCAGTGTCCTGCGGAGTGAGACATTGAGTCGGGGAGATACAAGTGGGAAGGAGGACCTCACCTTCTATGCTGAACAGGGGCCTTGTTGGGGGATGGGAAGATCGGAAGGGATAGACAAGAAAGAGGGGAGGAAACGGCCGTGGCCTTAAGTTAGGTACCATCCCAGCATTTGCCCGTAGGAAAAGTGGGAAACCACGTAAAACCACTTCGAGTATGGCTGAGGTGGGAATCGAACACCCTCTAGTCAGCTGACCTCCCGAGGCTGAGTTGACCCCGTTCCAGCCCTCGTACCATTATTCAAATTTAGTGGCAGAGCGCGGAACCATACCAGTGCCTTCGGGGGTGGTAGCTAATCGCACTAACCACCACACCACAGAGGCGAACACTGAAATGAAGACCTACAATCTGTTTTCCAGTCAGTGACCAGGTCAGGGATGGAATGAATGAAGCCCCCATCTTGGGGCGAGGATAGGAATTGTGCCGGCTGCCGAAGCCTGTCGCACTCCTCTGGGGCAATAATTAATGAATGACAAATGAAGTGAAATAATAGTGGAGAGTGTTGCTAGAATTAACGATGACAGGGAAAACTGGAGTACCCGGAGCAAAATCTGTCCCGCCTCCGCTTTGTCCAGCATAAATCACACATGGAGTGACCAGGATTTGAACCACGGAACCTAGCGGTGAGAGGCCGACGCGCTGCTGTCTGTGCCACGGTGGCTAAAAGCGGACACTATCGAAATATGTTTAATAATATTATGAAATATAATAAATCGCAATAATTTTATTGTTTAACATTTTCTTATTATTTTAATAAAACATAAAGGGATAACTATACTCCGGCTTTTTAGGCAGTAATAGGAAAGAATGCAAACTAATATTTGGTTATTAGGAAGTGTCGACTAGGCCGCTCTTCCATAATACAGTGGGAGAAACATAAATACTAGGGGTTCTGATGGACCGAACCCCTACAGTTTATGCCAACCTCATAGCACACCTGTTGTGCAGGCTAGTCTATACCTGTTACTCGCTTCAGTAAGTTTCCATTCCAACATATCAATGCCTGAAATTCTGTTTCTAGGGAAAACTCTCCTATTTACAGTGACAGTACGAAATAAAACACTGTAATTAGAGTACCTTATTCTATCTTTATGGTGTACTCAGCCAGTAGCACTTTAATGATAATTACAATACGATATAAGCAGGTTTTCACTATTTTCCATCAAAAAAGTTGCATCTTCTCTCGATAAAAATTGTTCTTTTACAATGAAGAATGTCGCTCAACATAATGTAATGGGAGCTTACCTATATTGTGCTATATTGGGTAGCTTAATATTTGCTAGTATTTCACTGCTCTTACTCATTCGAAGCATAATATTGTATGTTGGATTATTTTCCAGCATTAAAGAAAAATTTGTAGAAACAGCTTTCTCAGTGGCCCTTGGAACGTGAGCCAGTTCTTCCATCAGGCCTTCTACCTACTCGACTGATGTCAGCAGTGGCAACTTCTTAGTTTCCAACTTCTCTGTCATAGTAGATCCTCTGGCAAATGTGCTTGCATGTACGTTAGGTCTCCTTTCACGTTTTTACTGCGAAATTCCTGCTGTATATGTTGCACACAATTACTTGACTGTCAGTCAAAAAACAATCAATCACCTGCACAAAAAAGTAATAACAATCACAACGAATACAGCATAACAAAATATTCCAAGTTTAAATCATTTAGTTCTCAATCAAAGTATGAAAAGTGGCAATAAATATTCTAATTGTTAAGGGAATATTTACGGAGGAAATCTTTTTGAATGATATGGGATCACTAAAATTGAACGGACAATATTGTCCCTACTTGCTGACGACACTAACGTGTTTTAACCGTACACTTTCCCGGATGATGCAGTCAGATTCAGTATTGGCTTGTTGTAAATAGTTCAATTATTAATCTGAATAAAACAAATTATATCATCTTTTATAAACCTGCATGCATGCTTTCTCTTGAAATTAGACTTTAATTTTTTTGTCTGTAAAATACCTACAGCTAGGGATACAAAGTCCTTACTATTAATTCTTAACGAATTCCTCTCTTGGAGTGATCAGGTTCAGGCGATATGCATTAAAATTACACCAGTAATTGTTTTCTTTATAGGCTCAAATTCAAACACAAACTAACTAACACTTCACTAAAGAATTTTATTATGTTCTTATTCAAATTCATATACTTTATATGGTATATTTTAGGCATGTTGCAGTAAAGAGCTATTTCATACTATTGAAATTCTACACAAGAGGGCATTAAAAGTACTTTTTAAGTCACCTACATTGACGCTAATAGTTTATCTATACAAACATTTTAATAATTTTCCACTTGAGTCTTAACGTCAGAAACATTCAGCTGTGATACTACACCTTTTCAAGACGCTGGTGCTAGTGCATCGTTGAGACACCACTGCAAGCCTCTTGTGTAGGACAATGCAGTGACAGTGCACTAGGGGAAACATGTGCCTTCACTTGATTAAATGCTTGCCTTTGTCTTATATATTTCCGGGCTGAGTGGCTCGGACGGTTAAGGCGCTGGCCTTCTAACCCCAACTTGGCAGGTTCGATCCTGGCTCAGTCCGGTAGTATTCGAAGGTGCTCAAATACGACAGCCTCGTGTCGGTAGATTTACTGGCACGTAAAGAAACTCCTGCGGGACTAAATTCCGGCACCTCGGCGTCTCCGAAGACCGTAAAGATAGTTAGTGGGACGTAAAGCAAATAACATTATTATTATTATTATTATTATTATTATTTCTTATATATCACAAATTAAGTTTCCAGAAGGAATCCATAATTTAATTTCATCGATTGCAAATATTAAAATCATTTAAGCTCTTCAGACTTTTCCACTCCAAGGTTTAAATGTTTTTAACGTATAATTTTAAATAGCGTGTTCTTTTTAGTATTATTTGATTCTCTTTTGGGTACGAAATTCATGGCATTAAATCCGTGATAAATGAAAATAACCCTCGATGATCGCCCCTTGCTCACTATGTGCATTACTCGAAGCGCTAGACTGCGCTGTAATTGAGGGAAGTCCGCTAGAGCGCTCTGAACCTCGTGACTTTCACGTTCCCTATAGAAAGAGGAACTAGGGATTGGAATAATGTATCTAGAGAGATGTTCGATAAATTTCCAACTTCTTTGAAATCATTTCAGAAAAGGCGAGAAATGATATGGAGTATGGCTTTTAGTGCTGGGAGTGTTCAAGGACATGTTCGGCTCACCAGGTGCAGGTCTTTTGATTTGACGGCCGTAGGCGGTCTTCGTGTCGTGATGAGGATGATATGGTGATGAAGACATCA
This sequence comes from Anabrus simplex, assembly GCF_040414725.1. Taxonomy (NCBI): domain Eukaryota; kingdom Metazoa; phylum Arthropoda; class Insecta; order Orthoptera; family Tettigoniidae; genus Anabrus; species Anabrus simplex. The sequence goes on along the minus strand of NC_090275.1, from coordinate 97,336,374 downwards.
CACACCCCTAACCCCCGTGCCAACGGAATTAACCAATGATGGTTAAGATTCCCGACCCTGCGGGGAATCGAACTCGGGTCTCCTGTGACCAAAGGCCAGCACGCTAACTGTTTAGCCATGCAGCTGGACAAGAAAAGACGAGGTGAGCAAGAGATAAGCAATCTGCCACTTGCGCGGCCTAAGTGTAGAACAGCGGTAATTAATTGAATGGGGGAGGATAGGTTGCCGAGGAGAATAATTGACGCGACGATTCAGTGTAGGAGTAGTAGAGGGAGGCCATGGCGACGATGGTTAGACATAGGCGGTGGTGTTGATTATTATTTTAAGATGAAGTACAACTAGGCTGGTCCGCCTCTGTGGTGTAGTGGTTAGCGTGATTAGCTGCCACCCCCGGAGGTCCGGGTTCGATTCCCGGCTCTGCCACGAAATTTGAAAAGTGGTACGAGGGCTGGAACGGGGTCCACTCAGCCTCGGGAGGTCAACTGAGCAGAGGTGGGTTCGATTCCCACCTCAGCCATCCTGGAAGTGGTTTTCCGTGGTTTCCACTTCACCTCCAGGCGAATGCCGGGAAGGTACCTAACTTAAGGCCACGGCCGCTTCTTACCCTCTTCCTTGTCTATCCCTTCCAATCTTCCCATCCCCCTACAAGGCCCCTGTTCACCATAGCAGGTGAGGCCGCCTGGGCGAGGTACTGGTCATACTCCCCAGTTGTATCCCCCGACCAAGAGTCTGAAGCTCCAGGACACTGCCCTTGAGGCGGTAGAGGTGGGATCCCTCGCTGAGTCCGAGGCAAAAGCCGAACCTGGAGGGTAAATGAAATGAAATTGCGTATGGCTTTTAGTGCCGGGAGTGTCCGAGGACATGTTCGGCTCGCCAGGTGCAGGTCTTTCGATTTGACTCCCGTAGGCGACCTGAGCGTCATGATGAGGATGAAATGATGATGAAGACGACACACACACCCAGGCCCCGTGCCAGAGAAATTAACCAATTAAGGTTAAAATTCCCGACCCTGCCGGGAATCGAACCCGGGTCCCCGGGGACCAAAGGCCAGCACGCTAACCATTTAGCCATGGAGCCGGACACCTGGAGGGTAAACAGATGATGATGGTGATGATGACAACTAGGCTACCATCCTCAAGTTTGTAATGATTTAATGGCAAGGGGTGTGGAACTGCAAGAGCCTACAGAAGTAGTAGATGTAATTAGTGGGCCATAAGACTCGTGATGAATGAAACCATTTCATTTTCTCAGTTATCCACTTAGTACGCCGAGCTGCCGAAACAAGTGTTTTCGTGCAAGTTTTGCTAAAAATAACATCCACTAAATTTCCTCCTCCACAAACCACGGCTTATCTCGATCTGCCGCGGGGACATAAACATGTTCAGCGATTACCATCTTCACGCAGACTGGTAGCATTAGATATCCATTCCATTCATTAGAATACAAATTTTGTAAATGAACCTTGACCAAAGTTACGCTCGTCAAACAACTTCACCTGGCCGGGACACTAACAAAATAAAGATTAAGACACGAGAAGGTCACTACGCCGGCATTAACAAATTTTAGCGAGAGCTTAAAAATGTCCAGTTACCTTAACTCGGTGGGATAATTTATCGCTGGAGTGTTGGTAAAATAGTCACGTTCCTAGCGAGCTTTAAACTTCAGGTTTCTTTTCTGCTCCTTTTGGCTGACAGAAGAACGTCTCGCTTGTAGTAAAACAGATATAATTTGATTTTTAGCAAGAGTAATGCCGGCTAATTAAACCGAACTGTTGCATATCATCACTTTAAACGATTGTAAGAAACGTCTAAAAGGAATCGATGAATCTTAAAAGAAAGGCATCAAGAGTAATTTCTTTAATGAGTAATTAACTGATGATTTGTAGCTTGGTTAAAGGGAGCTTGACGCAAGTACAATTTTAGTTGACATGGCAAGAGAGAAAACACTGAAACTTCAACGAACACTGAACTCCTTCCTGCGATCTATTTACGATATCAAGTATGATGTTTATATCACCCCATAATATCAGGTTCTGTCATGGCTGAAGTCTGATAAACGGCGCCAGCTACACATTTTAACGACGTCTAGATGGTTAGTTGAAAACCAGACGCTGTATACTTCTGAATTCACCTTTTTATCTATCAGATTTTTACGGATGGCAGTGATATTGAATAAATAGTGACAGAAGATTCAAATGACTTAATTTTCATATTTTTGTTATTAATTTTATTATTATTTCATTTCATGTATCTAATTTAGGTTTTTAGTGTAATACTTGAAAATAAGCCCGTCTGGTGGCCTTGATCGTTAAGGTGTTGAAGTCTAAACGGTCTGACACCGAGGTTAGCCAGTTCGAGTCCCGTTGGTCGAAAAAACCGTCACTATTATAATGTTGGCCAGCAGGGTAGGGGAGGTGTTGCTATACAAGTTATAATTACTAGATTGCATGACAAAAGCCTGGGTTAAATTCCAAACCTCTCCGCACTGCTGATATGGAGAGAGTGCATATGCCACTGTTGATGGTGATTCGTCCGTCGGATGGACGCTTTAAGCCTTGAGCAGACCCCCTTGGTGTTATTCGACAGCAATAGGCCAGTGTGCTGGCAACGGGTTTCACCCTCACCCTTCCTACTAACATACATCACGTCATTCATCTCGTCTCATTAACTGTCAGGAAGGGCATCCGGTTTTAAAAATCCACCACGACAGATTCATCCCATCTCATACCCAACCCCGTAGAGAAACGAGACAAGGTTTGGACAAACAAAACCTTTCACGGCCTAATTGAACGTTCGCCGGGATGAGTAGCTGGTTCGATCCTGGCTCAATCCGGTAGTATTTGAAGGCGCTGAAATACGTCAGCCTTGTGTCGGCAGATTTACTGGCTTGTAAAAGAACTCCTACAGGACAAAATTCCAGCACCTCGGTGTCTCCGAAAAACCAAGAAAGAGTAGTTAGTGAGACGCAACAAATAAGAGCATTAATTAAAAATAATTTCGAGCTCCTTTCTATTCCTGTAGACCGCACAAATAAAATTAATACATCATTTGTGGTGACCGGCGCCAGATTATGGAATTCCCTACCTGCTCAGGACAGACGACTGAATGAGTGTGTGCCTGAGGAATAATGAAATAGTTTTAAGAGTATTTTGCTAATAGGACATAGGGAATAAAGTTTCATTTAAAATGAAAGAAAATCATGATCGAATATTACAATGTATATATTATTAATTGTGTTTGGATTTTAATTCTTAGAATTATTTTGAACCATGAACTTTCTTAGCAAAGTAGGAGACGTAAAATTAAGCTATTTCTCTGACTGTGCCGAAAGTTGAAGGGCTAAAGAGCCGGGAAAGGGCTCAAATTCTGATTCTTGGATAGCTCTCTCAAAATAAAAATTTTAAAAATCCAATTTCGAAAATCGCTTCCAGACTAAATGCTGTTCCGGAAAACAGCCTAAAATCGCTTGTTTCTTTACTCGATTTCATTTTGATTCAAATCCTAGCCAAATTAACTTATTTATTTCTTTCTTAATCTGTTTATTGTCCAAGGTTGGCTTTTCCCTCGGACTTAGCGAGGGATCCCCACCTCTACCGCCTCAAGGGCAGTGTCCTGGAGCTTCAGACATCGGATCGGGGGATACAACTGGGGAGATTGATCAGTACCTCACCCAGGCGGCCTCACCTGCTATACTGAACAGGGGCCTTGGTGGGGGATGGGAAGATTGGAAGGGATATACAAGGAAGAGGGAAGGAAGCGGCCGTGGCCTTAAGTTAGGTACCATCCCGGCATTTGACTGGAGGAGAAGTGGGAAACTACGGAAAACCACTTCCAGGATGGCTGAGGTGAGAATCGAACCCACCTCTACTCAGTTGACCTCCCGAGGCTGAGTGGACCCCGTTCCAGCCCTCGTTCCACTTTTCAAATTTCGTGGCAGAGCCGGGAATCGAACCCGGGCCTCCGGGGGTGGCAGCTAATCACACTAACCACTACACCATACATAATTATTTCTGTATCGTGTTCGGACGTTTTTTTAATGTCTACAACGAATGCACAGTAGTTATAAGGGCTTAAGCGAAACTCTGCATTGACTCACATTAGTGCCCATAGTGGTTGAAAATTCACTAACTGCTAATCTAAACGACCGGATAACGATGATTAAGAAAATAATTGTAATTTTTGGAGCAAATAAACAATATATTCTCATACTTTATTTTATTTTCCTAAAATTCTTAGCTCACATCCCTAGGACGTTTTCAACAATAAGTTGTTTGCCTGAAGGGCTAAAACTGTGGATATTTATTTATTTATTGCAGTATCTAGTTTTTTCACTGTGTATATACTTCCTCTTAAACAATGTACTAATTTTCTTAAATTTAAGATTTCAATATTTCTCATAATCAAATTTGATCATCTAAATTACGTGACGTTTACGTTAAGTCTTGCCACTGTAACTGGGACACTAAGTCCCGTAGTGTGCAATAAATAAATAAATAAATAAATAAATAAATAAATAAATAAATAAATAAATAAATAAATAAATAAATAAATAAAGTTTTACATGCAACTTAAATTATGTCTGTTTTTAATAACGAATTAACTTAGTTTGTAATTTATTTAAATTTTCTAAAATTCCATTCTTTAGTTTCAACTATTGTAGTATATTAAGAGAGAGCGTTGAGCGACAACTTCGTCACTGAACAATCATCAATGATGCCTGTTGGCCAGAAGGCATATTGCCTATAAACTCTTTAACTTAAACGTTTTCAAAGAACTTGGAAATTTATCGAACATTTCTCGTGATACGTCATTCCAATCCCCAACTCCTCGTCCTATAAACGAATATTTGCCCCTATTTGTCCTCTTGAATTCAAACTTTATCTTCATAATAAGTTATGATATTTCCTACTTTTGAAAGCACCGCTCAAGCTGTTGCGTTTGCTAACGTCGTTCCACGCTAACTCTCCACTAATAGCTCGTAACATACCACGTAGTCGAGCAGCTCGCCTCCTTACTCCCAGGTCTTCCCATCAACACTTTCATAACACTTCTCCTTTGTCGGAAATCACCCAGAACAAATCTTGCTGCTTTCCTTTGGATCTTTTCCAGTTCTCGTATGAAGTAATCCTGGTGAGGCTCCCATCCACTAGAACCATACTCTACCTGGCACCTTACTAAGGACACATACGCACTTTCCTTTACATCCTTACTACAACCCCTACATACCTACTTTCTTCAAGACTTCATTTCCTGATCTAGTACTTTCTGCATCACCTGACTTCATTCGACTGCACTCCATTACTTTTGTTTCGGATTTATTTATTTTTATCTTGTACTCCTTCTCCAAGTCTGCCATAACATTGAGCAAATTCTGCAGGTCTTCTTCTGCAGCCACATGTAAAATAACAATATCATCAGCAAACACCAGACTTCTCATTTCCTCTTCTTGTTTTGTGCTTCCCTTTCCAAATTCTTCTTTAAAATGCACATCACCCACTCCTTTCTGAATTGCTGCTTCTTTTTTCAAAGCACTCGATTCTTATCTCTGCAAAGACCCTCTAACAATGAAATAAGTACCTCGCTTCCTGCCTCTTTCCAGTCCTTCAGCCAGCAGGGATATGAATTCAGCACGAAGCTGAAGCATGTCCTTGCTAATAGCACTGAGTTCTCCTTAACTTGAGATTTGTTTAGCTAATGGGTTGAATACGGTGCGCTCCACAAATACACAGCCTTGTACTCCATAGTCACCGTAGGCGGAAGACAGTTGAGAGACGCAGGGCGTGTCCTGGTCCCAGCTAGCTCTTACTTAACCTCGCCTCACCAGCTTCAATGAGTTGCAACACCTCATACACACTGTGTTGGCGCTCGTCTTCCGTGAACTCGGCTCAATGTTAAACACGTACTCCACACAGCTCATTATCAAAATACCACACTTGCAACGAAAATGCCAGTATATGTGAAAACAATCGAAAGGATGGCATTGAAATCATTAAACAATATACAGATAAAATATATTAAAGGGGAAAAGTAAACAGAAGTACTGTACATAATAGTTTAAGTCAATAACGCTACGGATGGTTTCATTAAAAAAATAATATACCGGCGAGTTGGCCGTGCGGTTAGAGTCGCACAGCTGTGAGCTTGCAAGCGGGAGATAGTCGGTTCGAATCCCACTGTCAGCAGCCCTGAAGATGGTCTTCCGTGGTTTCCCATTTTCACACCAGGCAAATGCTGGGGCTGTACCTTAATTAAGGCCATGGTCGCTTCCTTCCCACTCCTACGCCTTTCCTATCCCATCGTCGCCCTAAGACCTATCTGTGTCGGTGCGACGTAAAGCAAATAGCAATAATAATAATAATAATAATAATAATAATAATAATAATAATAATAATAATAATAATGGCGCAAATGTATGAGTAGTGAAGGTGTTGAGAATGGAGTCAGACTAGGTTGTAAGGGCAAGAACCTAACAATAGACTGCTTAGCCTTCGCGGATAACCTGGTGATTTTTTTTATTCACTTGACACAGCCAAAAAACCAAATAAACCAACTTCAGATGCAACTACCAAGACAGGCCTCCAGATTTTATTTGAGAAAATATAGTTCATAACAAATATCAAGATAGCTCCAAAAATATACAAGTCAATCAGAGCATAAGTAGAAAATGAAAATGCTTCTTTCATTTTTTTTTTCTCAGTTTGCTTTACATCGCACTGCATAGCAATGTCCAAGCTTGGATTTGAGAGATATTGACCGTTTGTCACGGATATCTTTGTAAGAAGTGGTTCGGCCATTTCCATCAACATGACTCTTGATTTGAATTCCTCTTCCTCAGAAATAAATGGTTCTATCCATTCGCCTAGGTACTTGAATTTCTCTGTCCGTTTTATTTTGCCATTCGGGCGAGTTGGCCGTGCGGTTAGGATCGCACAGCTGTAAACTTCCATTCGGAAAATAGTGGGTTCGAACCCCAGTGCTGGCAGCACTGAAGATGGTGTTTCCATTTTCACACCAGGCAAATGCTGGGGCTGAATCTTAATTAAGGCAACGGCCACTTCCTTCCCACTCCTAGCCCTTTCTCAACCTTGCATCGCCGTAAGACCTATCTGTGTCGGTGCGACGTTTACATTATCATCTAGGTATTCTGCCTTATGGCAGGTCTTGTCATGGGATCAACCTCTTCCACTGTTGCCTGTTCTGTGACAAGTTTTTCATGTCCGAATATTTCTTTTTGATATTGTCCAACATTTGATATTTTTTCCTTCCTCGTTTGCCTTTCACCATTCCTCCTATTCCCTCTTTCAGCAAACAGTCCCTCCTCAAACAATATCCGATCCAGTTCATTTTTCTCCTTTTAATGATTTACAACATACTTCGTTCTTCTCCATCTCTTCGTAATACCTCCTCATTCCTTACCCGGTCTTCCCATTTCACTTGTTCTATTCTCCTCCATACCCACACCTCTAGTGCCTCCAATCTTCTCTCATCTTCCTTTCGCAACGTAAAAGTCTCTGCGCTATACAGCGATTTGCTCCAAATATAACATTTAGCAAGTCTTTTACTCAAATCTTTGTTTAGTGGTCCACAAAGTAATTTTGATTTCTTCTTAAAGTCTTCCTTTGCTATGGCAATTGTTTTCTTAATTTCTGTCATGCAATACATATCATCTCTGATCATACTTCCCAAATATTTAAAATTACTGACTTGCTCTATTTCTTCTCTCCCTATACAAACACGACAACTTCTACCTTTTGCTCCAATTATCATAGTTTTGGTCTTCTTCTCATTAATTCTCATTCCATATTCTTCTAGTTTCATGTTGAGTTTATCTAACATTTGTATCATTTCGCGTTCGCTTTCTCCCATCACAAGCATACCATCCGCAAATCCTATACATTCTACTCTCCTACCTCCAACACAAACTCCACTTTTTCCATTAAAACTTTAATTTATTATTTCTTCGAGATAGATTTTGAACAGTGTCGGTGATAAAGAGCAGCCCTGTCTTACACCTCTTCCTAATTCAATTTCTTTACTCAACTCATCTCATCTTGCTCTCTGGTTTAAATACAAATTCTTTATTAGCCTTCTATCCCTCCAATCAACTCCATGTTTCTTCAGGATTGTCATCAATTTGTCCCATCTGACACAGTCAAAAGCCTTCTCAAGGTCAATAAATACAGCATAAACTTTCCTTTTTTTCTGTATGTACCTCTCTCCTATCACCCTCAGAAGCCCAATGGCGGTGCGACGTTAAGCAAGTTATAAAAAACTGTATTAGAATGTGGTTCCAGTGCGTGGGACTTCATACAAGAACTGGAAGAGATCCTAACGAAAGCAACGCGATTTGTTCTGTGCGATTTCCAACAAACGAATAGTGTTTTGAAAATCTTACACATTTTGGGCTTGGAAGACTTGGAAGTAAGAAGATAAGCTGTTCGACTAAGCGGTATGCTCCGAGCTGTCAGTAGACAGTTGGCGTGGAATGACTTTAGTAGACGAATAAGCTTGAGTGGAGTATTTTAAGGAGAATGATGGTAAGTTTTTGATTTCAAGAGGACAAACTGAATACCACCGAGCTGAGCCAGGATCGAACCTGCCATGTTGGGCTCAGAAGGCCAGAGTTCTACCGTCAGAGCTACTCAGCCCGAAAAAACGAAGAGGTCGTTGCTGAAAAGGTTCTCTTTTCAATTTCTTCTGGGCAAAGGCACCAATCACATCCTGATAAAATGAAATTGCGTATGACTTTGAGGGCCGGGAGTGTCCGAGGACATGTTCGGCTCGCCAGGTGCAGGTCTTTTGATTTGACTCCCGTAGGTGACCTGCGCGTCGTGATGAGGATGAAATGATGATGAGGACGGCACATACACCCAGCCCCCGTGCCAGCGAAATTAACCAATGATGGCTAAAATTCCCGACCCCGCCGGGAATCGAACCCGGGACCCCTGTGACCAAAGGCCAGGACGCTAACTATTTAGCCATGGAGCCGGACCACATCCGGATAGTCTATGGATTTTACGAATTCACTCTTAATGCGCAGAACACTCTTCTAAGTCTTAAATCGTCGCAATGAGGTAAATGGGCTCGGTGTGTTGGAGAGGGGGGTGGTGGGGAACAGCAGAATACATCCGCGGTATCCGATGTTTGTCATAAGAGGCGACTGAAACGAGCTCTCAACTAGGGAGCGTAGGTTGGCGAACACGGGGCCCTTAGCTGAGTCCTGGCATTGCTTCCACTTACTTGTGCCAGGCTCCTAACTTTAGTCTAGCTTTTCTGATTTCCGTTGCTCAACTCTTGGTCTTTTCCGAACCAGACGGTGTTAGAGCACTCGAGGGTAAGGGAGTCTTTCATTTTCACGCCCTTCGTAGCCCTTGTTTTTCTTTGGCAGATACCTTCATTTTTGTAGTGTTGTATTCCTTCCATTTTTTCCCTCTCATTAGTATTAATAGAGCATGGTTGCCTAATTGTAATCACCACCTGTCACCAGTAGCGGCGACTGGGGATTAGAAGTGGTGGGGGGGCAAAAAAATATACAACAGAAAGTAGCCGGGTTGAGGGATATAGCGGATGGGGTGTTGTACACACCAAAACTGAACAAAAAGCTACAAAATCGGAAGTTTTTGATGCTCTTTTAGCGAGTTTCGACAGAGAGGTAATAGTTGACAGTTTACTAACTAAAGTGCGGCAATAACTGTTTTTTGTGATTTTGATTCAATACTATACAATGAAACTTTCACCAAAGAAACAATATTACACACGTATTACAATTAAATACAAGTACGGCTTGATTACGAAATTAAAAATCATTAAGTATCTGACTACACTCTCAGAAACTAACAGACAATATTAAAGAGACTGCCAGACTAACGAATGCACGCGGCAAGCACGGGAATCATACCTTAGTGTCCACAACCTTGGCAAAAAAATATACCCCTTTTACCCTTCCTCATAGCATTTGCGAAGTCTCCACTACTTGCTGTGGCGCTATACAAATTGGTTATCCGCGACGAACGACATTTTGTGCGTATTTTCGATAATAATGTTGTTAATAATTAAAAGTTTGCACACATTTTTTTTAATAATTCCTATAATTACTAGTTTCAGCCGGCTAAAATGGAATAAAAATTTAATGTTTTCTCTACAAAGTGAGGGGGGGATAACTAAGGTACAAACCTATGTCAAACAGAGGTATACATTTTTTTAAACTCTTCTGTAGAATCAAAATGCATAAAACAGGTGTTATTTGATTTTGAAGTAATATGATCTGCGCTCTAGGAATATGGAAGGTACAATCGTAAATTCTGCAGTGTACGTGACCGGACAATACAACCTGGTCTGACATGAAACATTGTCCGACTCGTTGGCTGAATGGTCAGCGTACTGGCCTTCGGTTCAGAGGGTCCCGGGTTCGATTCCCGGCTGGGTCGGGGATTTTAACCTTAATTGGTTAATTCCAATGGCACGAGGGCTGGGTGTTTGTGTTGTCTTCATCATCATTTCATCCTCATCATGACGCGCAGGTCGCCTACAGGAGTCAAATATAAAGACCTGCACCTGGCGAGCCGAAAAACCATACGACATTTCATTTCATCAAACATTAATACGAGGTAAAGGTTGAGAAAGTAAAGGATCATCCAGGCTTATCCGAAACGTTCAGTCTAAAGGAACTAACCAACAACAAGTAAGATATGGAGAAGCAAGAAGAACCGATATAAGAAGAAACCAAGGTTTGATACAAGAATGGTATCTAGACATTGAACCATCTCCATTCTAGTAGCTCCAGCAGCTTACGCAAGGCAAGCTTCATTCACTCCACGTGAAGGCTACCGTTACTATGGACCACAAGGTTATTACATCTGACTGGCCTCTCCAAGTGTTTACCAAGCCATGAATTAACTCGGTATTTACTTATAAAAACACTCTGCTGCCTTCACTTCATTCCAGAGCTGATTGTAACAGCAACCAACTCAATCTACGATCCTTAGACATACTTTTCGAGGCAGAGAGGGAAATAAGTGTACCTTTCTTGAAGATAGAACATAACTCACTTTTCGTCAAAAATAATTATACAATCGCCATGTCAGCGAGGGAAAAAGATATATGTAAACCAAGCGAATTGGTCGTGCGGTTAGGGGGGCGCAGCTGTGAGCTTGTATCCAGGAGGTAGTGGGTTCGAACTCCGCTGTCAGCCACCCTGAAGATGTGTTTCCTTGGTTTCCCTTTTTCACACTAGGAAAATGTCGGGTCTGCACCTGAGTGGCTCAGACGGTTGAGTCGTTGGCCTTCTGACCCCAGTTTGGCAGGGTAAATCCTGGCTCAGTCTGGTGGTATTTGAAGGTGCTCAAATACGTCAGCCGCGTGTCAGTAGATTTACTGCCACGTAAAAGAACTCCTGCGGGACAAAATTCCGGCACGCCGGCGCCTCCGAAAAGTACTTAGTGGGACGCAAGCCGTTATTATTCTTATTCTTATTCTTATTCTTATTATTATTATTAGTTACTTCACAATCCTAGTTCTTTCCTAACCTATCGGCCGGCGCCATGTGTCTTCTCTGTGTCGGTGCGACGTAAAGGCAATTGTAAAATAAAAGTAATCTATGTAAATTTCTCCGCTACTCAGGAAAGCATAGAATCTTGCGTATTGACTTCTTTGCACCGAATCTTTACATTACAATTCCCAACTTATCTGTATGAACGACTTCATAGCCTTTCTGAACACCATCATAAAAACACCATTGCTCAACATTGCTCGCTATTCCTAAGCATAAATCCTCAACCTACAACAATTCCTTCACTCTTGTGGCCAGCCGTGAATGGAACTTCCTTCCGCAGGAGGTCAGAGGGATATCAAACCACGGAAGATTTAAAAGTAGGTTATCAAAATATTTGCATGGAACGAGCTCGTAGTGCTACAGTCCTCTTCTTCGCTTTCTTCTTCTTCTTCTTCTTCTTCTTATTATTATTATTATTATTATTATTATTATTATTATTATTATTATTATTATTATTATTATTATTATTCATCAATAGTGTAAGAGAGTACTCTGCTGTGGTTCCCTGCATAGTTTTCCTTATCCCAATCTCCATTTTCGTTATGTTTTTCACCAACAGTAAACACACGAAAACTGTAACATTCGTCAATGTGACATATTTCTGGAATTGGACAAATTAATTGTAAATACTAGTAGTTTTATCTTCATTATTATTATTATTATTATTATTATTATTATTATTATTATTATTATTATTATTATTATTATTATTATTATTATTATTGTAATTCGTCGTATGTTGTAAGTTAATTTCTTCGTAGGAAGCAAAATGTTAATTATATTGTGTGTCATAATAATTATTTTTATGTACAGTAGGATAGCATAGTACCATAGTAATTTGTTTGTCTCTTTTTTCATCTATTCAGTATTTTATTTATTTTTCATGTTATTTATGTATTTCTCTGGTTAAGTGTAAGACAGGGACACGTGTCCCTAACTTTGCCAGTTAAAATAAACCACATCCATCTATGTTTGGGGGCTCAGAAAACGCGAGAGCGAGAACAGATTCTCTGATTGTTCCCCTCTTAGTAGCCTCTTACGACATGCAGGGGGTTCAGATAATGCATCCTTTCACTCCACCCAGAGGGGAGATAAAGTGTTCCGACAAATCGAAAGAAATAACATAGCATCAAGATCTACGTCCAACAATATGGCAGCTGATCCAGCACACAACATTCCCATATCATGACACAAGACAGCCCCACCTATCAAGATCTACGTCCAACATTATGGCAACTGATCCAGCACACAACATTCCCATGTCATGACACAAGGTAGCCCCACCTATCAAGATCTACGTCCAACAATATGGCAACTGATCCAGCACACAACATTCCTATGTCATGACAAAAGATAGTCCCACCTCCCAAAATCTACGTCCAACAATGTGGCACCTGATCCAGCACACAACATTCCCATATCATGACACAAGATAGCACCACCTATCAAGATCTACGTCCAACAATATGGTAGCTGATCCAGCATACAACATTCCCATATCATGACCCAAGATAGCACCACCTATCACGATCTACGTCCAACAATATGGCATCTGATCCAGCACACAACATTCCCATATCATGACACAAGGTAGCCCCACCTATCAAGATCTACGTCCAACAATATGGCAACTGATCCAGCACACAACATTCCTATGTCATGACAAAAGATAGTCCCACCTCCCAAAATCTACGTCCAACAATGTGGCACCTGATCCAGCACACAACATTCCCATATCATGACACAAGAGAGCACCACCTATCAAGAATTATGTCCAACAATTGGCACCTGATCCAGCACACAAAATTCCCATATCATGACACAAGACAGCCCCACCTATCAAGATCTACGTCCAACAATATGGCACCTGATCCAGCACACAACATTCCCATATTATGACACAAGATAGCACCACCTTTCAAGATCTACGTCCAACAATATGGCATCTGATCCAGCACACAACATTCCCATACCATGGCACAAGATAGCACCACCTATCAAGATCTACGCCCAACAATATGGCGTCTGATCCAGCACACATTTCCACATCATGGCACAAGATAGCACCACCTATCAAGATCTACGTCCAATAATATGGCCTCTGATCCAGCACACAACAGTTCCACATCATGACACAAGATAACACCACCTATCAAAATCTACGTCCAACAATATGGCAGCAGATCCAGCACACTATATTCCCATATCATGACACAAGATAGTCCCACCTGTCAAGATCTACGTCCAACAATATGGCACCTGATCCAGCATACAACATTCCCATGTCATGACACAAGATAGCACCACCTATCAAGATCTACGTCCAACAATATGGCAGCAGATCCAGCACACAACATTCCCATGTCATGACACAAGATAGCCCCACCTATCAAGAATTATGTCCAACAATTTTCACCTGATCCAGCACACAACATTCCCATATCATTACACAAGATAGCACCACCTATCAAGATCTACGTCCAACAATATGGCACCTGATCCAGCACACAACATTTCCTTGTCATGACCCAAGATAGCACCACCTATCACGATCTACGTCCAACAATATGGCATCTGATCCAGCACACAACATTCCCATATCATGGCACAAGATAGCACCACCTATCAATATCTACGTCCAACAATATGGCTGCTGATCCAGCACCCAACATTCCCATATCATGGCACAAGATAGCACCACCTATCAATATCTACGTCCAACAATATGGCTGCTGATCCAGCACCCAACATTCCCATGCCATCTGAGAAAATAGCTCCACCTATCAAGATCTACGTCCAACAATATTGCAGCTGATCCAGCACACAACATTCCCCTGTCTTGTTACAAGATAGCCCCACCTATCAAGATCTACGTCCAGCAATATTGTAGCTGATCCAGCACACCTTCCCATGCCAAGTCACAAGATAACGCCACCTGTCAACAAAATGAGCGCTGATTCAGCACACAATTCTATGGAAATAAATATTCGCAAGATACGCAATATGAGAACAATTCTGCTGCCTTCTGTGACGTTACCATGTGTAAGGGGCTTTGCTGTGGCCTAGAAGAAACGCCAGTCAAAGCCAGTGGAAACTCGTTTAAAACACGGCGCCATTTGTACCTACTGTATATAGAAGGCAGTGTAATAATGTGAGGAAGATGACGAATACTGGTTGCCTCGTTACCACAATGACGGTTTTCCGTCCACACTAATTTCAGAGAGATCCCAGCAGTAAAACATATCCATGTTAAAACCACGAGAGAGTCACGAACTTTAAACAAAGGTAAAAACCTCACATTTCAAAGAATGGAGGTATAGAGAAAAGTTGGGGAAGGGTCACAAAGGGCATGAAAATCAAAGACTACCTAGCAGTCGCAAACGTAATGTACCATCTGAGTTCGAAGGAAACAAAACATAACCAAGAGAGGTCAGTTAAAAGGATGAAAGTTAGGAGGCTGGAAACAATAACTTGTTTTACGTCGCACCGACACAGGCAGATCTTATGGCGACGATGGGATACGGTTAGGTAGGAGCACACGGTGAGGTTCGAACCGACAAACTCCTAAATACAACCTCATAGCTATGTGACCCATACGGCAAGGCCACTTACTCGGTAACCTACATTTCAGTTTACACTCGTTTCCAGAGGAAATAATAACTTATTATTTGTTTAAGGTATACATGATTCACCCTGTGCTTTTATAAAAGGTTATAACTTGCAAGCCATCAACTGTATGATCCGTATCGATATCTAAGCTATTTGATAAATTAAAATTAAATATTTATTCCCCCTTATCGATAGTATATATTTATTACCTTAAGCAAATTGTTCAGTTATTAGTAGATGTTTTGTTCTTATACAAACGTCATCTGCTACAAGTGTCCTTGCTTAGTTGAACACAATAAAAATATACTGAGACGTAGCTTTTCTAAAATTGTCTAAAGGAATGCATAAAGACTTAAAAAGATTGGTTTTTAAGGTAATAATATAATGAGCTAAAGAGGGCGTATTTAGGGGAGGAACGAGGAAGGGGGTTGGTTGTGAGAGAATTAATCGTATTAGTATCTACCAACTTTAAATGCTTTTCTTATAAAAACTGGGACACTTCGTCATAATATTCATCAACAATTTATTTGAAAAATTTATGTTCCGTAATTAATAGAGATCAAAGCGTTATATATTTTTTTTGCTGCACTGTGTTGTTGAAAATCTCTTGAAATGAGTGACATGTGGTGTTTCTTCATGTAACATAAAATTCAATTTTTAATGCTGTTAACAAGGGACATTAAGCGGCTGAATAATCATTGTAAAGTTGAAAGATTGCAACAGCAACCTCGTTAATAAGGAGTCCCTTGGCCTTGGAGCGGTTTCACTTACCGCTGAAGAAATTGCTTAAGGCAATAAATTTAAGTATAGTATCGATAAAGTGGAATAAATATTTAATTTTAATTTATCAGATAGGATATAAATTTCCATATTCATCGAGGTTCAACCTGCAGGAGAAGTGCTATCCATCTAGTGACAATGTCAACGAAATAGATTTGTATTGACCCAACACGAACCAGGGACGCGACAAACTGCAGCAGCCTACCTGAGCTAAGGTAAGCTCTCAGCTATCACGAGCTTACACCTACTGTCCGGCCGCCTACGCCCGGTATCATGTGGGGAGATGAGGAAGGAGATATCAGATAGAATGACCTCAAATAGTTTGGTCTTGAGAAATTGGAAACAGGGAGCTGTGGGCGAGTCAAGGCCTGACAAGGTCTTTCTTGAATTGATTCGACCAGCCAGCCTTAAACAAGACCGAACTGTCTGTCAAAATGTGGTGGAACACGGTGACCAGCTCTCTTGGGAAATACACCGCCAAGTTTATGTGTTGTACTGAACCCCTGTTTCCGGAAAACTTGTTAGGAACGTAAATATCTCCTCTGTTGGGGCAATCTTATAGGTCTTCGCGTCAATGTACTCAATTGCTATTGGTGGTGGTGATCATTGTTTTGGTGGAAGTACAATCAGACAACTATCCTCTCTTAAGACTAACTAGTACAGCAACTAAGAAAGGACTGACGCTTGGGAGAAATTGAATTATCGAAAAAAGAAACCACTTTTCCTTTTGCGAAAATCTAGTGATCGTAAATATGTATCTCGGTCATGCATATCCACCAACGACTGTTAATTTCAGATGGTAACCATCCATAAAACACAGCCTACACGGTTGCTAGGTAAAATTGTCTGGCCATCCATCCATAACTTACATCACAGCCAGCACGGTTGCTAGGTAACATTGTCTGGCCATCCATTTATACCTTACATCACAGTCTGCACGGTTGCTAGGTAACACTGTCTCGCCATCCATTTATACCTTACATCGCAGTCTGCACAGTTGCTAGGTAACATTGTCTGGCCATCAATCTATACCTTACATCACCGTCTGCACGGTTGCTAGGTAACATTGTCGGGCCATCCATCTCTATCTTACATCACAGCCTGCACGGTTGCTAGGTAACATTCTCCGGCCATCCATCTATATGTTACATCGCAGTCTTCACGGTTGCTAGGTAACATTGTCTGGCCATCCAACCATATCTTACATCGCAGCCTGCGCGGTTGCCAGGTAACATTGTCTGGCCATCCATCTATATCTTACATCACCGTCTGCACGGTTGCTAGGTAACATTGTCTGGTCATCTCAGAAGATGACTACCGCAGCAGTAGTTGAAACGTCTGGAAGAAACGAGAAGAGTGGACCACTGCATAATAGCCCGGAATATTTTTATTATATTCCTATTTCTACTCTTGGTTTCCTGAGTTCTCAAGAAATGTATTTAGCTACTTGCATTGGTCTTCATCGCTCTAGCGGAAACATGATGCCAACATACCTCCCTTTACCCTACTAATATTTATTCTATATTCACGATCTTCGAGGCTCTTGCCGATATCCCCATTTCTATTCCAAATTATATTCTCTTTGGCACCAAAAGAGGAGAGGTGCCTGGCAGTACTTGCTCTTAAAACAGAAATCAGCACCACTGGATAATCCCATCAGTCGCCTCTTAGGACATACAACGAAAAAACCATCAAGTGTTTGAGAATGTAGATCTCTAAACCCAATTTCGTCCCGTTCAGGGAAGAATATTTGTCCTATGCAGGCTGGACAGGAGTGATGAAAGTGAGGAGCCTAGTACAAGTGAATGTAAGGAATGCCAGATACAACTACACTCCCAGGTCACCACTTTGCACTCGTGTGGATTTTTTTTAAAATTTCGTGTGGCTATTTCTAGCCGAGTGCAGCCCTTGTAAGGCAGACCCTCCGATGAGGGTGGGCGGCATCTGCCATGTGTAGGTAACTGCGTGTTATTGTGGTGGAGGATAGTGTTATGTGTGGTGTGTGAGTTGCAGGGTTGTTGGGGACAGCACAAACACCCAGCCCCGAGGCCATTGGAATTAACCAATGAAGGTTAAAAACCCCGACCCGGCCTGGAATCGAACCCGGGACCGTCTGAACCGAAGGCCAGTACTCTGACCATTCACTGTGGAATGGCAACTACAGTATGTACTACGACTGTGTGAATTCAGTTTGTTGTGCTTAGGTAATAAAGTGGGCATTATAGTCGCCGTCTTCATAAGAGACATAAGAACCCAGCCTTCAAATCACTGCAGTATAGTGACAGATACTGTCAGGGAAAATGTCTCCAACTGTTTCCACAATTACTATTGAGCTGTCTCACTTTCTCTCCAGCAGCTACTTTTCTTGCAATTTTTTACACTAACTAATATTTATTAACTGGCTTCGTGGTTGGATGGTTCGAGTCTAGTTGGGGCGGGGAATAGTTATTTACGCAAAAGGTATGGAAAATAATGTTTCATGTTACGAGTGAGATGTTTAAAGAAAGAAACGAGTAACGTAAACTTAACACTTCAGTGGTTGTTGCGTACAATATTTTATCTCATACCAAGGTGAATTTACTTATTTTAAATAATTGTGACATGCAGTAACGTTTTGTTGTTACAATGAGTAAGTTTCTAACAAGGATATAAGAGAAGAGTACTTACAATTATGTGGTAATAAAATATGAATATTACTATTATTTGAAGCAGCTAAGCTTTCAGAGTCATAAACATGGCATTCCTCTCTTAGATTAATGAAGATAATACAAAATTTATGATATACTGTAATATATATGCAATATTTATCTGTCAGAAATGGATGAAGCTATACATTAGCCAGTATTGTGATGGCGGCAGATTACTTGAGTTACTAATGTAGAGGCGCCATTTTTGCTGTAGATGGGTACGGAACGACGGTGCTGCCATCAGGTGGAGAAACGCTTCAACAAGGTTAAGTTTGGTGTTCCTTGATTCATGATCTCTCCAACTATCCGTGTTTACATTACTTTGAAGCGAAGTTCAACCCATCGGAGACGATTTGTAATAACAAAATGCAGAAAGTAATTACAGTGCGGTAAAGTGTCATTTTCCGTTTAACAGTGCGGAAAGTAATTACAATGCGGTAAAGTATCATTTTCCGTTCAACAGTGCGGAAAGTAATTACAGTACGGTAAAGTATCATTTTCCGTTCAACAGTGCGGAAAGTAATTTCAGTGCGGTAAAGTATCATTTTCCGTTTAACAATGCGGAAAGTAATTACAGTAGGGTAAAGTGTCATTTTCCGTTTAACAGTGCGGAAAGTAATTACAGTGCAGTAAAGTATCATTTTCCGTTTAACAGTGCGGAAGTAATTACATTGCAGTAAAGTATCATTTCTGTTCAACAGTGCGGAAAGTAATTACAGTACGGTAAAGTATCATTTTCCGTTCAACAGTGCGGAAAGTAATTACAGTAGGTAAAGTATCATTTTCCGTTTAACAGTGCGGAAGTAATTACATTGCGGTAAAGTATCATTTTCCGTTCAACAGTGCGGAAAGTAATTACAGTACGGTAAAGTATCATTTTCCGTTCAACAGTGCGGAAAGTAATTACAGTGCGGTAAAGTATCATTTTCCGTTTAACAGTGCGGAAAGTAATTACAGTGTGGTAAAGTATCATTTTCCGTTTAACAATGCGGAAATTAACTACAATGCGGTAAAGTGTCATTTTCCGTTTAACAGTTCGGAAGTAATTACAACGCGGTAAAGTATCATTTACCGTTCAACAGTGCGGAAAGTAATTACAGTGCGGTAAAGTAACATTTTCCGTTTAACAATGCGGAAAGTAATTACAATGCGGTAAAGTGTTATTTTCCGTTTAACAGTGCGGAAGTAATTACAATGCGGTAAAGTAACATTTTCCTCTTAACAGTGCGGAAAGTAATTACAGTGCGGTAAAGTATCATTTTCCGTTCAACAGTGCTGAAAGTAATTACAGTGCGGTAAAGTGTCATTTTCCGTTTAATAGTGCGGAAAGTAATTACAGTACGGTAAAGTGTCATTTTCCGTTCAACAGCGCGGAAAGTAATTACAGTACGGTAAAGTGTCATTTTCCGTTTAACAGTGTGGAAAGTAATTACAGTACGGTAAAGTGTCATTTTCCGTTCAACAGTGTGGAAAGTAATTACAGTACGGTAAAGTGTCATTTTCCGTTCAACAGTGCGGAAAGTAATTACAGTACGGTAAAATATAATTTTCCGTACTGCTTCGAGTACGGGAAGAAGGCGATTACGTCATAGTCTAAAAAATTTACCATCAAAATGCTCGCCAACAGCGTAGAAACCGGGCGAGTTGGCCGTGCAGTTATGGGCGCCAGCTGTGAGTTTGCATCCGGGAGGAAGTGGGTTCGAACCCCCACTGTCGTCAGCCCTGAATATGGTTTTCCGTGGTTTCCCATTTTCACACCAGGCTGTATCTTAATTAAGGGCAACGGCTGCTTTCTTCCCACTCCTAGCCTCTATTATTATTTTTCTGAGGTAAAAATTATCTTCGATGTTTCACGACGATTCAGTGTCACACTCAAGACTAAAGTCTTCAGAACATCTTTCTAATACCTATGTCAAGGTTCGAAGTGAGCAAATTTCTTTTGTTAAGAAAGGTCTTCCTTGCCTGTGTTAGTCTGCGTTTTATATCCTCCTTACTTCTCCCATCGTTCGTTATTTTACTACCCAAGTAACAATATTCATCTATTTCCTTTAAGACTTAATTTCGCAGTCTAATTCAACGAGATAGCATTCCTTCTAAACGCTAATGAGAGAAAATATATGAACAAATCCTACCTTTAGGAAGTAAGGCAAGAACCGTGAAATGAAAGACTTCGTAGACCTCACTAGCCTAATGCCGTTAAAATCGAAATGAAACTAATATTGATTTTGAAAGGTCAGATAGAAGGGATGAAATTTAAAAAAATTCGTTTTACGTCCCGCTGACTAATTTCACAGCTTTTTTTCGGGGACGTCAATTTGTCACAAATTTGTCTCGTAGGAGTTATTTTAATTGGCCGTTGATCGACCGACGCAGTGTTGCCAGGTCTACAAATAAAAAATCTGTAGATTGTATGTAAATATTTCGGGAGTTTTAATGAAAACTTCGGTCATTTCTCTGCACTGTAATGTTATAATATTACTAAATTAGGTAAGGTAAGGTTTATTCTGCCCGAAGGCAGGTCCGAACCTCCGCAGTGGTGTTCCTGAGCCGGAGTTTACGTGCGGTAGGGTGGCCAGTTCCTTTCCGCTCCTCCATTCCCTTACCCCCCACCAACAGCGCGTGGCAACCCATCCAACTCCTGACCACGCTAAATGTTGCTTAACTTCGGAGATCACACGGAATCCGGTGTTTCAACACGGCTACGGCCGTTGGCTATTACTAAATTAAAGAATGCAATAGTCATGTGAAGTTATTATGAGAAAAATATACAGTTCCTCTCACCCTTACTCTCTAGCCCAGAGGTTTCCAATTTGTAAGGGCTCGACGGCCATTTTGGAATGCTTAGTCATGTTCGCGGGCCGCACTTGAATAGGCCAATTTTTAAAAATTCTGAAAATAGTACAGAAGCACCATTATGAAATAATATGTATAGTTCAATTGAAATGAGGGTTTGATCATTTTAATTGCTTAAAACATTATTTTAAAATTACATAAAAGAGTGAAATTTGGAGCCGGCTTGAGTAGGTTGAGACGGTTGAGGCGCCGGCCTTCTGACTCCAGTTTGGCAGGTTCGATTCTGGCTCAGTCCGGTGGTATTAGAAGATGCTCAAATACGTCAGACTCGTGTCAGTAGATTTACTGGCACGTAAAAGAACTCCTGTGGGACAAAATTTCGACACCTCGGCGTCTCCGTAAACCATCAAAAGTAGTCAGTGGGACGCAAAAATAATAACAATATTACTTAAAATTTGGATTTTAAATGTTTTAAAATCAAAAATAATGAGTTGAGAACAAGTGAAGATTTGGAAACAGGAACTTGAGTCTATAAGGTGTATAAAAATCTATACGTTTTTGAACGAACTAATAAATATTTTTTGACGTTTCTTCACATTATATCTTACAGTGTTCTCGGGGGCCGCAAAAATGGCTTCGCGGGCCACATGCGGCCCGCGAGCTGCCATTTGGAAACCCCTGCTCTAGCCACTCCTGTTTCTTCTTCCTCTTCTTTTTCTCCCCAATCTTCCTGTAGATGTGGTTATTCATCGGGCGTAGAAATTTTGTTCGCATTTTGAAATAGTAGCAGGATGCAGATTTTGTATTCTATATGCTGGTCGGGGATTTCCCTTCGAATGATGCAGACAAGCATGAGTTTTGAGTTCACTAAGAGAGGAGGGATTACGTAAGTCAAGCCTAAAATAAATGGATAACAAACAACACAAAATAAAAGGTAGCTATAGATATACGAGTAGCCAAAATGGAAAGGACGTTTCATATGACAAAAAACATATACAATACGAAATCTTTATCCTGGAACTTGGAAATTAAGACATTATCAAACAGAGGCCCGGCCAGAAATTTTGTATGCAGCAGAAATTTACAAGAATTTTGGATCTCGAAAAATGAGAAAAGGTTGAAAAAATAATTTTGAGAAAAATACTGGGACCTTTAAGAAACAACAATGCCGAATTTAGACCACGATCAGAGATATATATTTACAAATGAATGCGGGGAAGTACCTAACGAGTCATGTTATCGACGAAACGTCAGGCAGTGAGACGAGGAAAGAGATTTACATACATACATACATAAATACATTATCATTATAGACTGTTATGCCTTTCAGCGTTCAGTCTGCAAGCCTCTGAGAATTTACTAAACGTCGCCACAATCCTCGATTTGCAACTAGTGTTGTAGCCTCATTTAGTTCTATACCTCTTATCTTTAAATCGTTAGAAACCGAGTCGAACCATCGTCGTCTTGGTCTACCTCTACTTCTCTTACCCTCCATAACAGAGTCCATTATTCTCCTAGGTAACCTATCCTCCTCCATTCGTCTCACATGACCCCACCACCGAAGCCGGTTTATGCGTACAGCTTCATCCATCGAGTTCATTCCTAAATTAGCCTTTATCTCCTCATTTCGAGTTCCCTCCTGCCATTGTTCCCACCTGTTTGTACCAGCAATCATTCTTGCTACTTTCATGTCTGTTACTTCTAACTTATGAATAAGATATCCTGAGTCCACCCAGCTTTCGCTCCCGTAAAGCAAAGTTGGTCTGAAAACACACCGATGTAAAGATATTTTCGTCTGGAAGCTGACTTCCTTCTTACAGAATTCTGCTGATCGCAACTGCGAGCTCACTGCATTAGCTTTACTACACCTTGATTCAATCTCACTTACTATATTACCATCCTGGGAAAACACACAACCTAAATACTTGAAATTATCGACCTGTTCTAGCTTTGTATCACCAATCTGACTTCAATTCGTTTGAATTTCGTACCTACTGACATCAATTTAGTCTTCGAGAGGCTAATTTTCATACCATACTCATTGCACCTATTTTCAAGTTCCAAGATATTAGACTGCAGGCTTTCGGCACAGTCTGCCATTAAGACCAAGTCGTCAGCATAGGCCAAACTGCTTACTACATTTCCACCTAACTGAATCCCTCCCTGCCATTTTATACCTTTAAGCAGATGATCCATGTAAACTATGAACAGAAAAGGTGAAAGATTACAGCCTTGTCTAACTCCTGTAAGTACCCTGAACCAAAAACTCATTCTACCATCAATTCTCACTGAAGCCCAATTGTCAACATAAATGCCTTTGATTGATTTTAATAATCTACCTTTAATTCCATAGTCCCCCAGTATGGCGAATATCTTTTCCCTCGGTAGCCTGTCATATGCTTTCTCTAGATCTACGAAACATAAACACAACTGCCTATTCCTCTCGTAGCATTTTTCAATTACCTGGCGCATACTGAAAATCAATCTGATCCTGACAGCCTCTCTGTGGTCTGAAACCACACTGGTTTTCATCCAACTTCCTCTCAACGACTGATCGCACCCTCCCTTCCAAGATGCCAGTGAATACTTTGCCTGGTATACTAATCAATGAGATACCTCGATAGTTGTTGCAATCCTTCCTATTTCCTTGCTTGTAGATAGGTGCAATTACTGCTTTTGTCCAATCTGGAGGTACCTTACCAAAACTCCACGCTAATTTTACTACTCTATGAAGCCATTTCATCCCTGCCTTCCCACTATACTTCACCATTTCAGGTCTAATTTCATCTATTCCTGCTGCTTTATGACAATGGAGTTTATTTACTATCCTTTCCACTTCCTCAAGCATAATTTCACCAACATCATTTTCCTCCTCCCCATGAGCTTGGTTGTTCATGACACCACCAGGAAGATTTATTTCCTTTTACGTTGAGAAGATTTTCAAAATATTCCCTCCACCTCTCCAGTGATTCCATGGGGCCTATTATGAGTTCACCTCAATTACTCAAAACACTGTTCATTTCCTTTTTCCCACCCTTCCTAAGATTTTTTATTACTGTCCAGAAAGGTTTCCCTGCTGCTTGACCTAGCCTTTCCAGGTTATTACCAAAATCTTCCCATGACTTCTTTTTGGATTCAACAACTATTTGTTTCGCTCTGTTTCTTTCACCTACGTACCAATCCCTGTCCGCCTCGGCCCTTGTTTGGAGCCATTTCTGATAAGCCTTCTTTTTACGTTTACAGGCTGCTCTCACTTCATCATTCCACCAAGAAGATGTTCGCCTTTTCCCATCTTTACACACAGTTGTTCCTAGGCATTCCCTTGCTGTTTCTACTACAGAATCCCTGTATTCCACCCATTCACTTTCTATATCCTGAACCTGCTTACTGTCTACTGTTCGAAACTTCTCACTAATCATATCCATGTACTTCTGTCTAATTTCCTCGTCCTGGAGATTTTCTACCCTTATTCATTTGCACTTTCTCTACCCTAGGCCTAGAGATACTTAGTTCACTACAGATCAGATAGTGGTCTGTATCATCGAAAAATCCCCGAAAAACTCTTACATTCCTAACAGATTTCCTGAATTCAAAGTCTGTTAGGATATAGTCTATTATGAATCTGGTACCCCTAGCCTCCCATGTGTAGCGGTGAATAGCCTTATGCTTGAAGAATGTATTCGTAACAGCTAAACCCATACTAGCACAGAAGTCCAGCAAACGCTTCCCATTCCCATTAGCTTCCATATCTTCCCCACATTTACCAATCACCCTTTCGTATCCTTCAGTTCTATTCCCAACTCTCGCATTGAAATCGCCCATTAGCACTATTCTATCCTTGCTGTTGACCCTGACCACGATGTCACTCAATGCTTCATAAAACTTGTCAACTTCATCCTCATCTGCACCCTCACATGGTGAATACACGGACACAATTCTTGTCCTAATTCCTCCCACTGACAAATCTACCCACATCATTCGCTCATTTACGTGCCTAACCGAAACTATGTTGCGTGCAATGGTATTCCTGATAAAGAGCCCTACCCCAGACTCTGCCCTACCCTTTCTAACACCCGTCAAGTACACCTTATAATCTCCTATCTCTTCCTCATTATCTCCCCTTACCCGAATATCACTTACTCGTAGCACATCCAGATGCATCCTCTTTGCTGACTCTTCCATAAGCCCCATTAATGTTGATAGCTCCCCATCGAATTCCATTTCGTTCGCCAAGTTGTTTCCAAGGAGTCCCTCGCCTGTCAAATGGGAGTGGGACTCCATTACTCCCATAGGTCCGAGGCTTGCTTAAAGTGTTCTGAGCTCGGTAAATTCATGAAGCAGGATGCTGCCCTACTTGCACATAGTCCAAGTGAGGATCTCTCCTCTAACGGGTTAAGGACCACCGGTGAATTGTATAGTCCTAGCCGCCTGAGCACAAGGAGGGCCACGACTCAGAATATGTCCGAGATGCCCACTCCCATTCCATAGCAACTGGTATCCCGACTCTCAGGACCACTTACTAGGCCACTCAGCCGTTGCCCATGGTTCACGAACTAGGACGTGACTACAGTAACCCACAAACATGAATTTTTCGGCACAAAAATGTTATATACCATTAATCATTGTTATTCATTTTCCTGAAACCTGGATTAGGAATTTCGGGAGATTTTTTTTTATTTTTGGGGGGTTGACTGGTGTGTTGAAAAAATATCGGGAGAACTCCTGAAATTTCGGGAGACCTGACAGCACTGTACGACGTGAGGCTGATGTACTGTATTTGAGCACCTCCAAACAGCACTGAACTCACTAAGAGCTGTCACACCCCGATTCCGGTCAAAGTCTGCAGACAGGCAATTGAGCTGGTCTAGGCCTACATACCAAAGTACTTTAATGACACGGTATGCGTCGCGTAACCCAATTCAAAGAATGTTCGTAGCATGTAGATTAGGTACTGGCGTGTACAACTTACCTTGAAGGAGCTGTCAAACAGAACAGACACTTCGCTCTCGTATATTCCCTTCGCTACACGTAAAAGCATAAAATAATGAATCTGCTTTTGAACCTAGAAGACGATAGAGCGAGTGCAGATTCTCTGGTTGTTCCCCTCTTAGCAGCCTCTTACGACACTCAGATAATGCATCCTTTCACTCCGCTCACAGGGAGGAATTACGATAAATCGAATAAAATTAGTGTATCCACAAAAGTGACAAAGCTTATGAATTGTGAGCTCGAAAATATAACACTGATCCAATTATTATTATTATTATTATTATTATTATTATTATTATTATTATTATTATTATTATTATTATTATTATAGCTGTAATTTGTCCCCCCTCCTCTTCAGTGTTTACATAGAACATGCAGTAAAGGAAATCAAAGAGTTTTTGCAAAGGGAATCATAATCCAAGGAGTGGAAATCAAAACCTTGAAATTTGCCGATGATATTGTTATTTTATCTGAGACTGCATAAGATCTCGAGAAGCTACTGAATGGTATGGACGAAGTCTTAGGTAAGGCGTACAAGATGAAAATAAATAAGTCCAAAACAAAAGTAATAGAGTGCAGTCGAACGAAGGCAGGTGATGCAGGAAATATTATATTAGGAAATGAAGTCTTAAAGGAAGTAGATGATATTGTTACTTGGGTAGTAAAATAACTAACGATGGCAGAAGTAAGGACGACATGAAATGCAGACTAGCACAAGCAAGGAAGAGCTTTCTTAAGAAAATAAATTTGCTCATTTCAAACATAGATAGAGGAATTAGAAAGATGTTTTTGAAGACCTTCGTGTGGAGCGTGGCATTGTATGGAAGTGAAACATGGACGATAACTGGCTCAGAAAGAAAGAGAATAGAAGCTTTTGAAATGTGGTCTTACAGAAGAATGCTGAAGATGAGATGGATGGATCGAATCACGAATGCAGAGATACTGAATCGAATTGGTGAGAGGAGATCGATTTGGCTAAATTTGACGAGAAGAAGAGATAGAATGAGAGGACATATCTTAAGACACCCAGGACTTGTGCAGTTGGTTTTTGAAGGAAATGTAGGTGGTAAGAACAGTAGGGGTAGACCAAGGTTTGAATATGACAAGGAGATTAGAGCAGATGCAGGATGCAATAGTTATATAGAAATGAAAAGGTTAGCACATGATAGGGTGGCATGGAGGATGCATCAAACCATTCTATAGACTGATGACTGCAACAACAACAACAACAACAACAAACCCTTTTGAGGGTACGATAAATCAACTTTGGTTACTTTTCTTTGCATTAAACTTCCTTTATTTTCTGAGAATATTGTTCCTTTTCCTCTTGAGTCCATTTTATTCCACTTGATTTATTTTTCTCCTGTAATCTTGCATTTCGTGTTACTTCTCTGAAACGCTTTCTGTTCTATCGTATCTATTTTAATTCCAGCGTTTTTCATATCCTTTTAAATTTCAATAAACCACGTTGGCTTGGATTTGTAACTGTTCAATAAGTTGAAGATTTGTTTATTTAGTCTATTGTTATTCATTCTATAAATGTGTCCAAAAAACTGGAGCCTTCTTCTCCTCAATACAGTTATCAGTTTTCAACTTGTAAATATATCACTCTGTTTTATCGTATTCTAAATTCGGCATTATTGTTTCTTATAGGTCCCAGTATTTTTCTCAAAATTCTTCCTTCAACTTTTTCTAATTTTTCAAGATCCCCAATCCTTGTATATATATTTTTTTGCTAGTTGTTTTACGTCGCACCGACACGGATAGGTCTGACGGCGACGATGGGACAGGAAAGGGCTAGGAGTGGGAAGAAAGCGGCCGTGGCTTTAATTAAGGTACAGCCCCAGCATTTGCCTGGTGTGAAAATGGGAAACCACGGAAAACCATTTTCAGGGCTGCCGACAGTGGGGTTCGAACCTACTATCTCCCGAATACTGGATACTGGCCGCACTTAAGCGACTGCAGCTATCGAGCTCGGTCCTTGAACATTTCTGCTGCATACAACATTTCTGGCCGGGCGACTGTTTGATAATGTCTTAATTTCCAAGTTCCAGGATAAAGATTTCTTATTGTATATATTTTGTCATGCCGGTCTCGTGGTGTAGGGGTAGCATGCCTGCCTCTTACCCGGAGGCCTCGGGTTCGATTCCCGGCCAGTCAGGGATTTGTACCTGGACCTGAGGGCTGGTTCGAGGTCCACTCAGCTTACGTGATTAGAATTGAGGAGCTATCTGACGGTGAGATAGCGGCCCCGGTCTAGAAAGCCAAGAATAACGCCCGAGAGGATTCGTCATACTGACCACACGACACCTCGTAATCTGCAGGCCTTCGGGCTGAGCAGCGGTCGCTTGGTAGTCCAAGGCCCTTCAAGGGCTGTAGTGCCATGCGGTTTGTTTGTTTTGTCACATGAAACATCCTTTCCATTTTGGTTACTCTTATATCTATAGCTACTTTTTCTTTGGTGTTGTTTGTTATCCAATCTTCCAGGTATTTAAAGCAATCTGTCCAAGATATTATGTTTTTGTTAATTGTGATATGTTGAGGGGCATTAATGAGGTTTGTCATGAGCTTTATGTTTTCAAATGTATTTGCAATCCTGTTTTGGCCGCTTGTTTCTGTAATTATTATTATTATTATTATTATTATTATTATTATTATTATTATTATTATTATTATTATTATTATTATTATTATTATTATTAATTCGTTATGCCCAAGTAAGGAGCGCGTTTGAAGTTATTAGCACATTTTTCTTCATCCTCTGGCTGTGTTCCTTTTTATGTTGTTCAGTCCATCCTGGATTTAGTCCGGTGCGCTTTACATAATATTTGTGTTTGTGAATTAAGGTTCTGAATTTTATTCTATCTTGAATGATTTCTTAATTAATGTCAATTTCATTTAGGTCCTCACTGATTCTTTTTTAGCCAATTATTGTGATCTTTCATTGATAAGGCAAAGTTCAAATTCTTAAATTATTCTTTGTGAGCCTGTTATTATCCATTCTATATAAGTGACTATAAAATTGTAATCGCCGATTCCTGATTGTATCTGTATCTGTGACTTTTTCTGTAACTTGATAGATTTCATGTGATTCTTTTTCATCCTAATTCCATTTTCGCACTTTGGTCCTAAGATATTTCTGAGGATTATTCTTTCTTGTTTTTCGATCAGTCCGCCTCTGTGGCGTAGTGGTTAGTGTGATTAGCGTCCACCCCCGGACGCCCAGGTTCGATTCCCGGCTCTGCCACGAAATTAGAAAAGTGGTATGGGGGCTGGAACGAGGTCTACTCAGCCTCGAGAGGTCAAGTGAGTAGAGGTGAGTTCAATTCCCACCTCAGTAATCTTGGAAATGGTTTTCCGTAGTTTCCCACTTCTCCTCCAGGCAAATGCCGGGATGATACCTAACTTAAGGCCACGACCGCTTCCTTCCCTCTTCCTTGTCTATTCCTTCCAAACTTCCCATCCCCCCACAGAGCCCCTGCTCAGCGTAGCAGGTGAAGCCGCCTGGGCGAGGTACTGGTCATCCTTCCCGGTTGTATCCCCAGACCCAGAGTCTGAAGCTCCAGGACACTGCCCTTGAGGCGGTAGAGGTGGGATCCCTCGCTGAGTCCGAGGAAATACCGACCTTGGAGGGTAATCAAATAAAGAAGAAGAAATTGATTCGAAAATGAACATTATTGAGGACATCTTAATTTGAAAAAGTAGTAAAATATTCGAATAAATAAATTGTCCATGGGCGGGATTCGTTCTACCAAACCTGCGCTTACGAAGCAGAGTTCTTGTCGCTGCATCACGAGCTCGTTGCCTCTTTTGCAAACACAGATTACACATAAGCTCACTGGAATTTTTCATTAATTAATTTCTTGGAAAAGGCTGAGAATTGTGCCTTACTACGTGTACTTGTTATACTCCTGTACATGCCATGCCCTACACGTGTACCAAAGATGGATCGGATCTGTCACCCGTGCGCCATAGCCTCAACTTGTTAGTTACAAGAAACAAGCGCACAGAGAGAAGATGGCGCTACTGACCGAGTGTACATAGCCGAACAGTGGTTGCCATGGTTACAATAGTGTCGCGAAACTGCTGATGCTAATTTCAGATAGAGCCCCAGCCTAAAACATATCCATTTTAAAAACAAAACCCGTACGAGCTCAGATTACTATTTAATGCCGCTTTATTTTTTACGTTAAAAGTGGTGAAAAAAATGCGAGAAAATGTGCAGAACCTGGATAAAGTATACCAGCTCAGCTAAATATTTGCAAACTCGAAACGAATTTGGAGTGTAACACATCCTTGCGAGCCGGGAGATCAGGAGGCTAGCGCCCTACCAGCCGAGTTGCTCAGCCTTGATGAAAGTAATAACAATGTTCTTGTTTTTACGTACCACTGACTACTTTAGACGGTTTTCGGAGACGCCGAGGTGGCGGAATTGTGTACCACAGGCGTTCTTTTACGAGCCAGTAAACCTACCGACACGAGTCTGACATATTTGAGCACCTTTAAATACCACAGGACTGCCAGGATCAAACCTGCCAAGCTGGGGTCAGAAGGCCAGCGCCTCAACCGTCTGAGCCATTCAGCCCGGTAAGATGAAAGTGAGGAGCTTTGCACACTCGCTTGGATTACCAGCGCTATTTCACCCACATAGCAGAATTAAATTGTGGCATAAAATAACTTATATTAGAGAAATTGAAACCATACATAGCAGCCTCCATGTATTTAGACTGATAGATTCGCCACCTAGAGAAATTACCATCAAATAGTCTATATTCGGTTTATACTGGATGAAAGAGATAAACTGCACAAAAGCTTTGCGATTAGTGACGATGATAATTTTAATCTACTTGAGAAAGATCGTTTGCGTACTAAAGAAGCCTCTTTCCTGTAAGATCTGGACAAACTAGAATAAGATTTTTGCCAAATCACGCGCAGGTATTTGAAAATCGGCATTTCTTAAGACTCTTTAGTGAAGACGATGAAATGAAATGAAATGAAATGAAATGAAATGAAGTATGGCTTCTTTTAGTGCCGGGAGTGTCCGAGGACAAGTTCGGCTTGCCAGGTGTAGGTCTTTTGATTTGAGTCCCGTAGGCGACCTGCGCGTCGTGATGAGGATGAAATGATGATGAAGACGACACATACAACCAGCCGCCGTGCCAGCGACATTAACCAATTAAGGTTAAAATTCCCGACCCTGCCGGGAATCGAACCCGTAACCCCTGTGACCAAAGTCCAGCACACTAACCATTTAGCCATGGAGCCGGACAGTGAAGACGATAATTTTAACCCACTTGAGAAAGATATTTGACGTACTAAAGTGGGGGATAACCTTCAAAATACCCGTAACGAAAAGGCTACATGAATACAATAACTATAACAAATTGCATCAGAAACAAAATCTCACTTAATTTATCGAACACGTGGAAAACTCTCTGCTTTACAAAACAGGTTGATATAACATATGTTTTAGAGTTATCTGAAGATTTGAGAGAGCGTAAATTAGAATTGACATCTAATCAATACTTCAAAGGATTATTGCACAAGTTTCGAGGCAATTAATAAGAAAGATGCTAGTTTTCAGTGTCAGTGTATCGAGGACTTAATACTTGTATTGATATCCTCGTACCTGAGAGGAACAGAACAAGAGCCGGGAGATCTTTGCGATATCTTAGGCTGGAGATCAGCCAGTCATTGAACACTGATTTACGCCGAGCGCTTGCTGGAAG
The DNA here is from genome assembly GCF_040414725.1 of Anabrus simplex. Lineage (NCBI taxonomy): Eukaryota > Metazoa > Arthropoda > Insecta > Orthoptera > Tettigoniidae > Anabrus > Anabrus simplex. The sequence continues at coordinate 97,304,237 of NC_090275.1, read as the reverse complement.
TTGGGAGACGCCTGAAGCAGAGGCGTATTCTGTAAGGTATCAATTGATATCAAATAGATCTATCGATAGCATCGTCTTGATTCAGTGGTGCAACTTTGACAAGTAAGCTAAAGTAGAGTTATGGGTCTCTTACCTGTGAGATTTGGGCAAACCAGAACAAGATTTTTGCCAAACCACGCGAAGGCCCTTCTAATAAATGCAACCTAATTAAAAATCGGCATTTCTTAAGACTCTTTCTGTCATCTTCTCCTGCTACAAATCCTGACACATGTCTTGACAGTGAAAAGTATTTAAAAGGGTATGTACAGGTTAAGACCTTCAGAAAATAATATTTTCAGTTTTTGTTTGTTTGTTTGTTTGTGTTTTATGCTCAAATTAATCTGGAAATTTAAAAAAAATTCTGTGACAGTTCATCATCATCATCATCATCATCATCTGTTTACCCTCCAGGGTCAGCTTTTCCCTCGGACACAGCGAGGGATCCCACCTCTACCGCCTCAAGGGCAGTGTCCTGGAGCTTCAGACTCTTGGTCGGGGATACAACTGGGGAGAAGGACCAGTACCTCGCCCAGGCGGCCTCACCTGCTATGCTGAACAGGGGCCTTGTGGAGGGATGGGAAGATTGGAAGGGATAGGCAAGGAAGAGGGAAGGAAGCGGCCGTGGCCTTATGTTAGGTACCATCCCGGCATTCGCCTGGAGGAGAAGTGGGAAACCACGGAAAACCACTTCCAGGATGGCTGAGGTGGGAATCGAACTCACCTCTACTCAGTTGACCTCCCGAGGCTGAGTGGACCCCGTTCCAGCCCTCATACCACTCTTCAAATTTCGTGGCAGAGCCTGGCATCGAACGCGGGCCTCCGGGGGTGGCAGCTAATTACATTAACCACTACACCACAGAGGTGGACTCTGTGACAGTTACAATTTCAAAATCAAGATACTGCATCCTGTATTTAATGCTCCACTGTGCAATATGTCACTATATAAACGTATATTAATTGTTTAATTCCCGCAAAATAGGATTTCTCGATAACTCACAGAATATATAATTTAAACCTACTGTATTTAAATTGTGAGGTGTGTTTTTGCACATTTGACATAAGAGAAATATCAATGGAGAGCATTAGAATGCAGATGATTGATGTGATCTTGCAGGCTGTGATGTGAAGAACTGATGGATGGCCATGACTGAGAGACATATAGAAGGCTCTTTTATCAAAAAGGCCTCATCTCATCATACCCTAGAGAGCAATACCATGCAAAGTGCTGCCTCTGTGGATCTGCGGTAGAGTGTCGGCCTCCGGATCCCAAGATAGCGGGTTCAAACCCGGCAGAGGTAGTCGGATTTTTGAAGGGCGGAAGAAAGTCCATTCGACACTCCATGTCGTACGATGTCGGCATGTAAAAGATCTCTGGTGATACATTTGGTGTTCACCCGACAAAATTAATTAAATCTCAGCCATAGACGCCCAAGAGAGTTTCGGTTTACTCGGTCTGCCATCTAGTGGGGGCCTAGAGTAAAACGGAACGTCGAAATTGAGGAGCAGACAGCCAGATGGCGTCAAATTGAAATGTCTGCACACGATAGCTGAGGCCATACGATTATTATTTTTTTTTTTTTACTTCCCTCTGTACGAAAGTTCTTCAAATAAAAAATAAATACCTCTCTAAAACATTTAAGAAATCAATGCACTGTTTTAACACTCAATTAAAACGCGTATTTATTAAGCGGTATAATTAAAACGACGAGATTTATCATCAAATTTACAAATATAAACAAATAGCCAATTTATCAGGAAAACGGGGCATTCCTACGTAGTGAACAGCCACCATTTTTTTAATATGAAAAAGCTAATTTTGTATATAGATGGCTGGGAACCATCTGAAAAATTGCGTCGTGAAATTAGGGATGCAAATGTGTAACGCGATGTTACCTAGCAACCGTGCAGGCTATGCTGTGAAGTATCGATGAATGGCCATGAATGAGAGACATATTATCAAAGAGGAACATGCGAATACAGATGGTCGATGTGATCTTGCAGGCTGTGAAATGAAGAACTGATGGATGGCCATGACTGAGAGACATATTGTCAAAGAGAGGCGTTAAGAATACAGATGATCGATGTGATCTTACAGGCTGTGATGTGAAGTATCGATGAATGGCCACGACTGAGAGACATATTGTCAAAGAGAGGCGTTAAGAATACAGATGATCGATGTGGTCTTGCAGGCTGTGATGTGAAGAACTGATGGATGGCCATGACTGAGAGACATATACAAGCCTCATCTCACCACATTCTAGAGGAATTATTTAATTGGTGGTAATTTCACAGGCTCTGGCTCAGGCACTGGTGGAACCTGCAGTTGTCGACTCCAAATTCCGTACAGACATCTCTCGAAAACGATTCGTTAGATGCAAATCAATTAATCGATATCGAAATCGACTTTCAACCTATTAGGTCGCGTTATGTACATGCAGTACGTGTTGAAGGAATGTTAAGTACAGAACAAAAATGGCCAACCGGACACCAGAGGGATCTGAATCCACAACCTCCCTATGTTTGTTCTGTACTCAACATCTCTTCAACACGAACCACGTGTAAGTTACTCGGCTTAATGGGCTGAAAGTCGATTTCGATTACAATGCGGTCGTGAAAATTCAATAGCCATTAAATTCCTTTTTTTTTTTTTTTTTTTTGCTAGTTGTTTTACGTCGCACCGACACAGATAGGTCTTATGGCGACGATGGGACAGAAAAGGGCTAGGAAGGAAGCGGCCGTGGCCTTAATTAAGGTACAGCCCCAGCATTTGCCTGGTGTGAAAATGGGAAAACACGGAAAACCATTTTCTGGGCTGCCGACAGTGCGGTTCGAACCTACTATCTCCGGAGTACTGGATACTGGCCGCACTTAAGCGATGCAGTTATCGAGCTCGGTAGCCATTAAATTAATCGTTATGAATTTGAATTTCATTTATTCGATTCATTTGGTTTTTCGAAATGCCATTTGGTCCTTGTTTCAATGACGGTGAAATCCTGACATTCACCTCCCCGCGGTAGAGAGGGGGCAACGACTGCATATAAAAATATTATTTTATATGCAGGCGGCTAACGAATGAAGGGACCGATTATCTCCCGGTATAAGGAGATCCCCTATACCAAGTGCCAACAGCCTCTTTGAGAGTGGATGAGCGGGTATGGGTAAGGGCACTCTATTGTCCTGGGGACAAGAAATTGTTCCCAAAGGCGGAGGAACCAGTTTGGTCAACGGCATTAGAATGCAGAAGGCAACGAGAAACCACTGCATTAAAGCTCCTGAAAGATATTCCAATAAATCCACATGGCATAGCTGCAACGTCAAGATCAGAGCTGGCCGTGTGGATCGTCTACCTCCGTTTGGAGACGACGTCGTAAGAAGAAGAAGAAGAAGAAGAAACATTATTGTTTTTCTGAGTTTGAAATTATTTTGTACATGTGGGTTTATAAGATGGATCAATGATTGGTGAGTGATTCTCTTCATTTATTGTAAATGTGCCTGCTTCCCCCTAGTGTTCAATTTTCTCACAGGGTTGACCTTCTTTTTACACGTTTGTAGCCTTCTATTTTTAAATATTACTATACCATTATTCTAATACAATTCTAATACAATTGTCATTAATGTGAACATTAGAGGAACAATATTACATTTTACCAAAATATTAGCACTGAAAGCCGTACCTACCCGCTTAAATGCGCTGCAGTTGGTGCCGTCGGGTTTCAGCACGTCTAAACATTCCTCTAAAGGGGCTCTCACCTTAGGAGCGACTACAAGAACTAAAGCTGGGGGTAGCATTTGTTGTGCCGGGTTTTGAGAGGCCTGAGGTGTCTTTCATTTTCACGTTCATCTAAGCATTTACCTGACCTTCACCGATGCCCGCAATTTTTGAGGAGTCAGACCTTTCCAGTTTTAACATGGATAGGTTTAGTTTTGGGGGTCTATCTGGAATTAGTGCCATCAATTTAGCATGGACAGGAAACCGACATCGTGGTAACCAGGGTTCGTCATCTTCTTCCTCACGCTATTACCAGAACTCTGTCTTCTATGTGAAGTAGGTACAAATGGCGCTGTGCTTTAAACGAGTTTCCACGGTCTTTGACTGCCGCTTCGTCTAGGCCTCAGCAAAGCCCCCTACACACGGTAACGTCACCGAAGGCAGCAGAATTTTTCTCATAATAGGAATCTTTATAACCGTAAAGGTGAGATGGATTGAAATGTGGTGCTACATACGACCGTTGAAGGTGTGGTGGATTGAAATGTGGTTTACACACGAATGTTGAAGGTGTGGTGGATTGAAATGTGGTTTACACACGAATGTTGAAGGTGTGGTGGATTGAAATGTGGTGCTACATACGAATGTTGAAGGTATGGTGGATTGAAATGTGGTTTACACACGAATGTTGAAGGTGTGGTGGATTGAAATGTGGTGCTACGTACGAATGTTGCAGGTGCGGTGGATTGAAATGTGGTTTACACACGAATGTTGAAGGTATGGTGGATTGAAATGTGGTTTACACACGAATGTTGAAGGTGTGGTGGATTGAAATGTGGTGCTACGTACGAATGTTGCAGGTGTGGTGGATTGAAATGTGGTGCTACGTACGAATGTTGAAGGTGTGGTGGATTGAAATGTGGCGCTACATACGAATGTTGAAGGTGTGGTGGATTGAAATGTGGTGCTACGTACGAATGTTGAAGGTGTGGTGGATTGAAATGTGGTGCTACGTACGAATGTTGCAGGTGCGGTGGATTGAAATGTGGTTTACACACGAATGTTGAAGGTGTGGTGGATTGAAATGTGGTGCTACATACGAATGTTGAAGGTGTGGTGGATTGAAATGTGGTGCTACGTACGAATGTTGCAGGTGTGGTGGATTGAAATGTGCTGTTACACACGAATGTTAAAGGCATGGTGGATTGAAATGTGGTTTACACACGAATGTTGAAGGTGTGGTGGATTGAAATATGGTGTTACAGAAGAACGTTGAAGGTGTGGTGGAATTGAAATATGGTTTTTCATACGAATGTTGCAGGTGTGGTGGATTGAAATGTGCTGTTACACACGAATGTTAAAGGCATGGTGGATTGAAATGTGGTTTACACACGAATGTTGAAGGTGTGGTGGATTGAAATATGGTGTTACAGAAGAACGTTGAAGGTGTGGTGGAATTGAAATATGGTTTTTCATACGAATGTTGCAGGTGTGGTGGATTGAAATGTGCTGTTACACACGAATGTTAAAGGCATGGTGGATTGAAATGTGGTGTTACAGAAGAATGTTGAAGGTGAGGTCGATAGATACTGAATCAAGTTGAGGATAGGAGAATGGATTGGAGAAATTTGACCAGAGAAAGAGATAGATAGATAGATAGATAGATAGATAGATAGATAGATAGATAGATAGATAGATAGATAGATAGATAGATAGATAGATAGATAGATAGATAGATAGATAGATAGAATACATCTTTTTGAGTTGGTATTTGAAGGAGTTATATGGGGTACATTTATTTTAACAATTTCTTTTACGTCGTAGCAACACAGATACGTATTATGGCGACGATGGAATAGGAAAGGCCTAGGAGTTGGAAGGAATCTGTCATGGCCTTCATTAAGATACAGTCCAGTACCTAAGCTTATGAAGGTGAACCATATGGGGTGATGATGCAAACAGGCAACAGTGAAATTTGACGGTCTTACACTACACTGACATCTGAAACATTATCATTCACATAGAACAGAAGAAAGCAATGGAAAAGAAAATTATAGTCGCTAGATTTAGGTGATTACATACAATGCGGAAACGATGTACTGTGCCTTCATTTAATCTATAATCAATGAAAGTGCCATGGCAAATCGTTGTAAGAACCGTAACAGGAAATATTCATTTTTGAAAATGAGAAATTACACCCCTCTGATTCGTTTTGTATAATGACACACTCTACAGAAGTTTTATGTTATTCATAGTATACTTTTCAATTGAGTTAGAATACGAAATCTGAACAAGTTTATTGTATTCAAGCATAAACGTAGCAACGATTTGCCACACACAACATTCTAGATGATAAAATAGCACTTTACTATAATATGACCAGATATTTTTTGCGGGGGGGGGTTAACTTCATATATCCTCTTGTAGAGAGACTGTAAAAAATATTTATAAAGCCACCATAAATGAACAAAATTCAAATTTTAAAACAAAAAGGGCACTTACAACGTTTCAGCAAAGTACGCTTCAAATATCAACTGCAAAATAAATAACATGACAATTCAAAATTGTAGAAAATATTTATTCATAGTTAACAACTGCCTTAAAATACAAATATCAGTCTAATACAGAAGACTGACTGGGACTGACACATGATAGACAAACGTATAAAATATAGCTCTAAATAAAGCGTTTTATAAACACACATTTAGAACTCTATCGTGTTGAACACGTCACGTGTGGATCATTTGCACTTCTTAACATTTATAGATTAGGAGAATCTCATCTTTATTACAACGTACAAAATTATATTTAAATAATATTTGACAAACATTCACAACCTGGAAATATACAAACAATGAAAAACTTATATTTGAATTTTGTTTTGTATCATTGCATTCTCATGATCTTTACGTAAATAATAAGTCAAATCACTAGTGCTGAATACAAAATAAATATTTGTTCAAATAATTACGTATGAAAAATAATGATTGCTTTGTACTGTCTAGTGAGCTATATGTCATACTTTGTCACAAAGTGTACTTTCAAAATTAGTTTAAAGTAAAAATAAATGTTTCTACTAATTGGACATGTAGTTCCATGAACATCACTAATTCAAAGTATGATTGAACTTGAGGGAGGCAGCGCTTGTGTGTATTTATCACAGTCGTTTGACAACAGCGGGGTCTCGCATTAATGATGGAAGAGGAAAATAATTTTTGAACGTAAAAAATGCAAACAAAAATAAATATGGGTCGAATATGACATAAAAATAAACTAACGAACGACACAATAAGTATAACTCACTGAACATTGGAGCGAAAGGAGCTACTGCATCACAAAGTACTTTTTGAATGGGTAAATGAGCAATCATATATTTAGTGAGCTACTGTACTTGACGATAGAACCGAATGACAGAGCATGACAGAGTGCAATCGTATTTTCAACACGCAATGTATTAAATAATTGCTTGTCTGGATCCAAGGAATACTGACCAGAAAAGAAGACATAGAACACCTGGCTTAGAATAATAATTCCTTCACGAACATCAGAGTAAAAAAATGTATATGTATTTCTTTCTCCTATGCACAAAACTGAAACATTTATTTCAGGATGTTAAGACGCAGTATAGGAAACTAATTAGGATTCTATATACCATAAATAACCATGAGAAAACAATTTTACCAAACTGCTACACAAATAAGCTCACATAGTTTGCGTTTCTGTTCACCAACAAAATTAATACTTCGTAGCAATAAGAAACAAAGAATATATTGCACTCAAACTGTTCCACTTTCATCACTCAACAAAGTAACTTCATAATATTATGATATGTTTAATACGACTGGCAATCAGGACAATATTCCTCACAAATATCAATAAAACATAAATGACTTTTATAAATACTGAGGAATTGTTCAACACAAAACACACTTGTTTAAACATTCTATACACGAAGTCCACACAAGGAACCGTACCTTCCCACAGGAATCACACAACCACATAACTTCCAGGCAGTATAAGGCACAATACAAGTGAATTCAGTGAATTCCCAAAATGAACACATTTCTCACCTCAAAAATTAAGTTTACAGTGGGAAACATAAGTTAATTTCACAGATTGAGAGTTCTCAGTTCTCACACTCTCTTTAGTCTTTTTGAATCATGAAATTAGCAGCGTGAGTGTGTGGCAGCGCGCTCATCACGTGCAATGGCATACCTCTGCAAGATGCTGGAGTCAAGTGCGCTCTTCAGATATAGAGCCAAAAGCAGGCATTATAGAAAGTCAAAGCACATACCTCCCCTAGTGTACAGACAGTACACCAACGTCTGAGGGAGATAATAATAGTAATTTTAAATAGAAATGATGCAACCAATGCGTCAGCAGCGTACAGATTCCGGTTTGAAAAACGGAATGGTTTAGGAATAAAACTAGACTAAAACAGGGGAATGTGCTGTCACCTTTATTGTTTCTAATGGTTATGGACGAAATTGTAAAGAAGACCAAGGAAGTACATGGGAAAAGGGAGATGAAGTTACTACTATTTGTAGGCGATATTGTGGTGTGGTGAACGAACAACAAAGAATGACAAGAACAACTTGATGCAATGAACGAGGAAAATGAGAAGTATGGTACGAAAATCAGCGCAGAGGAGAGCAAGACCGTGGTGATATCAAGAGGAGAAACACAAGAAAACGTCATTGTGCAAAATTGGTGGTTAAAACCTTAAAAGTGAGGACAGTTTTAAATACCTAGGGAGTGAATTAATTCAAAATACAAGGCTGCACATGTAGATTAGCCAAAGGGTGCAACAGGGCAATGCATTCTATCAGACTGTAAGAAATCTTGTTTGGAATAAAGAAGTGTAAAGAGATATTGTACAGAATGTATTATGCATCCATCGTATGTGCCTGAGACCTGAACAGTGACAAATATGAAGGAGAGTAGAATTCAAGCCAGTGAAATGAAATACCTAAAAAGTATTATAGGAAAGTCATGGAAAGACAGACTGAGAAACAAATACGTGAGAAAAGGAGGTCGTAATGGAAAACCTACATGAGAGACTGCCAAGAAGGAGATAGGAGTGAAAAATCCACAGCCTGTTTCCAGTCATTCGACAGGGTCAGAAATGGAACGAATGAAGTTCCATCTAGCGGCGAGGATGGGAACTGTGCCGGCTGCCGGAGGCTTTCGCACTCTTCGGGGAAATGATTAATGACTGACAGATGAAATGAGATGATACTGGAGAGTGTTTCTGCAATGAAAGATGACAGAGAAAACCGGAGTACCCGGAGAATAACCTGACCGCTTTGTCCAGCACAAATCTCACATGGACTGACCGAGATTTCAAGCACGGAACCCAGCGGTGAAAGGCCGGTGCGCTGCCGCCTGAGCCACGGTGACTTTCTATCGGTGAGTATTAATTACTTCTGTCGGGTAAATACTGAATGTATCACCAGCACCAAAGGTCGACATCGTACGACAATGGGCTTTCATCGCCCTTCAAAAATCCGATTATCACTCCCGGGTTTGAACCCAGGACCTGGGGAACAAAGGGCCTGATCCTACTTGAAGAGATGTAGCATTCCACCTGTTGATCCCACTGCCATACTGGAGCGAAACGCTGTTAATTTCAAGATTGAAGAAGCATAATGAGCTTCAATATTTAAACAAATTTCTCACGTAAGAAATAGTCTCCGTATTTATAATGTAACTCGTTCAAACAAATTTGTTCTATCTAAATATATAATGTTCCATCTTCACGGGGTTAGCCCCTGTTATAATACCTACCTTCATTGCAATTTTTCACCCCTATTATACACAAATACTTTGTACATTTTTAATTGAAAAATGGAAATTTTAAAGGTTCTAAGTGCCATTTTTAAAACTATGCCCGAGGGAAAGAAAACATCTAAACTTGTACATTTTAGTATAAAATTGCAATTGAATGGTCACGTCATGAGACAGAAAACAGACAATTATAATGTAAACTATAAATAGAATTTACCTTATGTTATAGTAGGTTTTAAGTCCCTCACTTTAGTTTCCAAAATGTCTATATACCAACATGTTTTGAAGTCATTCTAGGTACCAACTAACAACAACAACATAGAAAGGAAGGCTAAACGGAATGAGAAAAAAAACAGAAAAACTAAAATGAAATAACGCAGATACAACCATTTATTGACACACTTAAATTGCTGTTCAATGGCTGCGCTATAATTCTCCTCAGGTAAAAAATAAAAAATTATCACAACACAATATTTCCGTTATTCCTCTCTCCACTCCTTTTCTTAAATGTCACAACTCATTATAATTTATCTGCACTGTAAGATAACCCAGTAAGAAATGAGTGAAAGTAGCCATTCTAAGAACAGCTGATGGTACATGGAACAAACAAAAATGCAGCTCGCGTTAAAACATGTTCCATCTTGTGACAAAGTATCAACTGTTTCTAAATAGTACATTGGAACTTTGTAAGGCAGTTGGTGATGGCACATCGTACACTGTAAGCAGGAAAAAAGAAACTTTTTTTCAAAAAATGTCACTTAGAAGCTTTAAGATTTACACTCTTCAATTATGAAAAGTTCAAAATCCTTTCCCTTTGTAAGATGACGCCCACTTAGGTACAGTTTACGTGAAGAAAAGTTCTCTTTTGGGGCTGGGATGTTCAATAAACCCTAGCCGTCGTGCAAAGCGACTAAAAGAGGTGCCATTAAGACTTTGAACTTTGCAGCATGGGTTGGTGATCTCGAGTCCTCTATCTGGATCTGGCACTGCATCGACTTACTTATGTCAGGCTCCTAGCCTTAACCATTCTTATACATCCTCCCTAGACCAACATCTGCTCTTTTCCGATCACGACGCTATTAAGTTAACGAAGTCTTGCGAGTCCTTCATTTTTCATACAGTCGGTAGACCTCCCTCGGTAAAGTCCTTTTTCTCTTAGATCAGCAAGACCTAGGGAGTACTTCATTGTCCTGTGGTTCTCCCTATTGCTTGGCAATACCTATAAAACGAAAGACTCACTAGGTCTGGCGAATTCGATACCATCGGAGCCAGAAGAGGCAAAAATTATTATTATTATTATTATTATTATTATTATTATTATTATTATTATTATTATTATTATTATTATTATTATTATTATTATTATTATTATTATTATTATCTGCTTTACGTCGCACCGTCACAGATAGGTATTATGGTGACGATAGGATCGGAAAGTGCTACAAGTGGGAAGGAAGCGAACGTGGCCTTAATTAAGGTACAGCCTTAGCATTTGTCTGGTGTGAAAATAAACTATTTAAACATTTTAAATAATAATGTTGTTGGTTTAATTTCCCACTAACAACGGTTCTCGGAGACGCCGAGGTGCCGGAATTTAGTCCCGCAGGAGTTCTTTCACGTGCCAGTAAATCTACCGACACGAGGTTGACGTATTTGAGTACCTTAAAAAAATCACTGGACCTGCCAAGTTGGGATCAGAAGGCCAGCGCCTCAACAGTCTGAGCCACTGAGCCCGGTAAACTCATTTGTTTCTGTCCAGGATATTTGCAAAATATTGCATTGGATATGTTCCATTTCCAATCAAAGGGCCCATCAATCAATTTTCGTATTAAACAGAAACTTCCTGTTACAAGCCTGTTGTATGGCTGCCTATGATAAAAGAGAAACTACCGGTAATATCTTATTTTATCGTATACCTTGTAGACTGGCAAGAAGGGTGAATAAAAAAAGGAATAAAAAGAGTCCTGCTGTCGCGTAGGTGGTGAGAGTAGTCAAGGCCGGCTACTACTGCTAGCGGTAGCGCGCGCCTGGCCAACTGCACTCGGAACGTGCTCACATGTCCAAATGACGTTTACTTAATATGGGGCCATGCTAGCAAGTGTCATTCATTCCCTTCCGAAGCTATCAAATGCGTGGAAAGTTGGTTGGATCCTTAATAAAGTCACGTATATCTCTACAAATGTGGCCTACATTTTAGAAATAAAGAATAATGTATTATTTGCTGCATCCTTCCTGATAATCCTTTTAATAGTTGCCAGATTTAACTACATTTACGGTTATCTGTTTTATAGAGCAGCTGTATAGCGTTATTGTTTCACCTGGGAAGACGTAGGTTCGATTCCCCAACAGGAAGTCGAAACACTAAAAAAAGGCATTTTCACTTCTGGAGAGACACATGGCCCTAAGGCTCACTCAGCCTGCATTAAAATGAGCAGTAGATTAATTCCTGGGAGCAAGGACGGCCTTGTATAATAATAATAATAATAATAATAATAATAATAATAATAATAATAATAATAATAATAATAATAATAATAATAATAATAATAATAATGTTGTTGGATTTACGCCCCGCTACTACTTTTATGGTTTTTTGGAGACGCCGTGGTGTCGGAATTTTCTCCCTGAAGAGTTCTTTTACGTGCCAGTAAATCTACCGATACGAGGCTGTCGTATTTGAGCACCTTCAAATATCACCGGACTGAGGTGGGCATAAAAGCAAACCACCCTTTATTTTCAACTCCTCCATGGGCCTTTATGGCCTATACAGAGACAGCTTCTTTTTTGCATTATTGCTATTATTAAATCTATATTCACAAAATTGTCCACTTCAGAAGATTTCTCAAGTCAAACTCTGATTTTAGAATAATTAAATGCTTAAGTGAAAATGACAGCCCCGTGCTGTTGGAATAGCGTACCCGCCTCTTATTCCGAGGTGCTAGGTTCGAATGCTGACTAGTCCAAGACCTTCAATCCAGTACTGAGGGCTGGATGGTGTTTCACTGTTGGTGGTGATAAATATTGTTTAAGGGGATGAACTACTAGGCGATCATTCCCTCATATTTCTGAACAGAAGAGGAAAAGAAGGAGGTCCAAGCCTCCCAAGAAGGAATATACGCCACAAGGAAAGGAAGGTCTTGGAAGGACATACAAATATAAGGCTCCCAAGGTTTACTAAACCTGACACTGCGGGACTTAGAAGAGAACAACTGTTGACCAAGACGTACGAATAAATGTCAGTAATGCCTGGACCCTGTGATCGTCGTAGCACGCTTAACGAACACGGAGTCTCTGGATGGAAAATTGTACACGCCATGGCTTGTAATCATAATGTTTAAAGAAAACTGTGTAGAGGTTGTCATCTGCGGTACAAGGATATGAGCTAGTCCGTGCATCCTGCCTGATAACTTGTACTATTGTGGTGTCTACAGTCCGATAACTTCCTAGTGCTTTCATTGGAGCATGTCTTATTCCCTCACTCATAAAAAATATTGGTAATAATGCAAAATATGACCTTGCATTCTGGAGAAGATAGGGTTAAGTGGTTATCCGTGGTTTCCCACTTTCACACCAGGCAAATGGCTTCATTTCTGAGTGGTCATTGCACTGACCTGCAGGACTAGGGTTTGATTCTCAGCTGAGACATTTGAATTTAATCGTAAGTGGTTCATTCCTTTGGCTAGCGGGCTGGGTGTTTGTACTGTCCCCAACAGTTCTCCAACTCACATACCCCCGGCGCGCTACAACCCGCACCGGAAGGTCTCCTTTGTAAGAGCTGTAATTAGCACATGAAATTTAAATTCTACCTAGCAAATACCAAGGGTGAACTTTAAATTAAGCCTACAGTCACTGTCCTCTCAAACCACGCTGCCGGGCTGAGTGGCTCAGACTGTTAAGGCGCTGGCCTTCTAACCCCAACTTGGCAGGTTCGATCCTGGCTCAGTCCGGTGGTATTTGAAGGTGCTCAAATACGACAGCCTCGTGTCGGTAGATTTAGTGGCACGTAGAAGAACTCCTGCGGGACTAAATTCCGGCACCTCGGCGTCTCCGAAGACCGTAAAGTAGTTAGTGGGACGTAAAGCAAATAACATTATTATTATTATTATTATTATTATTATTATTATTATTATTATTATTATTATTATTATCAAACCACGCTGAAAACCTGTCTGTACGTGTGACGTTGAATGAAAAGCAAGAAATATTTCGATTTATGGCAAACTGCAACCTTAGGAAAATGGAAAGAAATTGATGTGGGAACTGAACAGGCCTAAAGCTTCGTGGGCAGGAAGCAACTCAATCTTCATCTTAGAGTTCAATGACGTCAGGTCTTCCGTCGAATGCTACTGTAGAGAATGTAAGGATGGACTGTAACACAGCGCGAGTATGAAAAGCGAGAGTCTTTGCATCTCGTGGGCCGAAAAAAGAAGGTCCCAGTAAAAATGGTATTGAAAAGGATAAATAAAATACTTGAGATCCTCCTTTCCCTCAATGTTCGTAGATTGTAAATCTCAATCTTATCACGGAGAATAAATAAAATGCAGACCTCCAAAAGCAGGGAAGGGTTTTCTTTAAACAAAATGCTCACATCATTCGTAGATACGTACAGTGAATTAGAAATAAGTTTTTGAAGTTTCGTGCAAAGCGTGGCATTGTGAAAGTGAAACATGAACTAGTGCAGAAAGAAGAAAAATTTAAGCCTTTGAAATGTGGCGTTACAGATGAATGAAGATGAGATGAGGTAGTGCGGATACCAAATGAAGAGAAAGTGAATCGAGTTGGTGAAAGGAGAAGAATATGGAAAAATTTGACCAGAAGGGGAGGTAAGTTCACATGACACACTTTTGAGATATGAGGACTGTTCAGTTAGATTTTAAGGGAGGTGTAGGGGATAATAACAGTAGCGGTAGACCAACGCATGGCCATGACAAGCAGATTATAGTAGATGTAGGATGCAGTAGTATATCATCATCATCATCATCTGTTTACCCTCCAGGTTCGGTTTTTCCCTCGGACGTAGCGAGGGATCCCACCTCTACCGCCTCAAGGGCACTGTCCTGGAGCTTCAGACTCTTGGTCGGGGGATACAACTGGGGAGTATGACCAGTACCTCGCCCAGGCGGCCTCACCTGCTATGCTGAACAGGGGCCTTGTGGAGGGATGGGAAGATTGGAAGGGATAGGCAAGGAAGAGGGAAGGAAGCGGCTGTGGCCTTAAGATAGGTACCATCCCGGCATTCGCCTGGAGGAGAAGTGGGAAACCACGGAAAACCACTTCCAGGATGGCTGAGGTGGGAATCGAACCCACCTCTACTCAGTTGACCTCCCGAGGCTGAGTGGACCCCGTTCCAGCCCTCGTACCACTTTGCAAATTTCGTGGCAGAGCCGGGAATCGAACCCGGGCCTCCGGGGGTGGCAGCTAATCACGCTAACCACTACACCACAGAGGCGGACGGATGCAGTAGTTACCAAAACAAAATAAACTGCTGCTCAGCCCGACGAGGTGTCGTGTGGTCGGCAAGACGAATCTTCTCGGCCGATAATTGGCTTTCCAGAACGGGGCCACTGCCTCACCGCCAGACAGTTCCTCAATTGCAATCACGCAGGCTGAGCGGACCTCGAACCAGCTCTCATATCCCAGTAAAATTCTCTGACCTGACCGCGAATAGAACCCGGGTTCTCCCTACACCGCTACCCCTACATCGCGGGACCCGCATACAGTAGTTACGTAGAAATGCAAAAGTAAGCACAGGATAGGATGGCATGGAAGGCTGCATCAAACTAGTCTGTAAACGAACTACTAAAACAAACAACAAAGCAACGCCCGCCGGTGCCATGTAGTGGTTAGTGTGATTAGCTGCCGGTCCCGGAGGACCGGGTTCGATTCTTGGCTCTAACACGAAATTTGAAAAGTGGTACGACGGCTGGAACGGGGTCCACTCAGCCTCGGGAGGTCAACTGAGTAGGGAGACGTTTGATTACCACCTCAGCCATTCTAGAAGTTGTTTCCGTGGATTCGCACTTCTCCTACAGGCAAATGCAGTGATGGTACCTAACTTAAGGACATGGCCACTTCCTTCCCTCTCCCTTGTCTATCCATTCCAATATTCCAATTCCCCACACAAGGCCCCTGCTCAGAATAGCAGGTGAGGCAGCCTGAGGAAGGAACTGGTCCTCCTCCGTAGATGTATTCCCCGACCAAAAGTCTCACGCTCCAGGACACCGCCCTCGATGCTGTAGAGGCAGGACCCCTCGCCGAGTCCGAAGGGGAAACCAACCCTGGAGGGTAAAACGGATTAAGAAAGAAAGAAAGAAAGAAAGAAAGAAAGAAAGAAAGAAAGAAAGAAAGAAAGAAATCAACAGCAACTACTGTACGTGAGACGAATATAGTAAACTCCTGCTATTGATACTCCAGAATGATGCCTAGTCTTTGGCAGAAGATGGCAACTCAAGAAGAAGGAAAGGACGTGAAGGCTACTGCCTTGCTCATACAAGGCTTATAGTACTACACGCCACGCGAGACAGAGTTTTATGATGCAGCTATAAGCTACTTACAAACAGAGGGGAGATGATGTTAACAGTTTGAATGAGCCATCAGAATCCGATATCAGAGAGCACCTGCTGTAAACTAGGGAAGGAAGCGGCAAACATCTTGTCCCAGAAGAGAACATCAGAGATAATGAGCAACATAATTTGGCACAATTTACATAATCCTTGAATCATTTTCTGTACCTGAAGCACACGGTATATTAATGAAAATTGATATAAGGTGGAGTTCAGGAAAAAATCTTCCATGAAAAGCACAGAGAACAAAATAATTAATACTTACTCTGTATCTGACAAGATTTAGGGCATAAAATTTGAATTTGAATCGGAAAATTTGAAAGACTTTCAACTCAGAACTTGAACCACAGACTTCCTCTAAAATTCATTTTAGTTACAGACCACTTCTTGCATTCAAATTCCGAGCCGAGTGGATCATTTTATGTTCCACGTATTTAGAATTTCAATCCGAAGGTTGGTCAGATCTTCAAGAGGTGTCTTCATGAAACTTACGTGACTCAATCATATCGTCTCTTCACCAGCATTTCACCAACAATTTTTCGGTTTGAATTCTAATCTTCTGGAAAGAGTAGTTAGACACTGATATTTCAAATTCCAATTATTTTATAATAGCGCGATTAAACATTCAGGGAAAAAGTCAAACTTGCTTGCTTAGCTCTGTGTATGAACTGACAAATTTCTATGATAAGCTGAGATCCAACCAGTAAATCTCAAAATCAAAAAGCTAATCTCTTAAACTCTGTTTGGAAGAAATGAGTGAATTTCACATATTTTATACGAGCACCTGTCGATACAAAAGACAGAACTGGAAGGTTACGATTATATAAAAAAGAAGGGAATAAACTAATTTACGAGGAATATTATCTAACTGAAGGTGAGTTTATCATTTAACAACTATGCCTCACTGATATCATAAACTGACGTCCGATCTCTCAACTATCAATAATTTCAACGGTTTTTATTTCAAGGTAAAATTTTCCTCAGAATCTTTCCACTATCCCAAAATAAACCGTTGCATTAGCAATATAATTCAAGACCACATCACTAGTATAATAATAATAATAATAATAATAATAATAATAATAATAATATATAGATATGAACTTGAACAACTGTTAAATGAATCAGAGTACTAGAATTTTATCTGTCAAGAAGATCTTGATCAGAAAGAACCATCTACTAATGCCATCAGATTAGGACTCGGGAAGAAACATAATTGTGTACTTAGAGTTCAGTCCTTTCTTCCACAAACCAGAGACTAACGGGGGGGGGGGGGGGGAATTGGTTATCCCTCTAAGGTGAATACTAAATCAAGATGCCTCTGCTTGAAGATTCAACCAACATTCCGATCGAGTAAATAAAGTAATTAGCTATTACATTAGATATCACATAAAGATAGACAGCTTAAATTACGAGATTCACAATTAAGGTAGTATTGCACAGAACACTTCACAACATTCGCACTTAAATTTTATAGTAGAGAGAAATGTGTGGTTACATGATGAGGTATTTGTGAGAAACATTCATTATTACGTACCGTGCAACGGCAACCCTGTGGTGGCTTCAAACTTCACAACCAATAAAGTGTCATGGAGTCAGGCAGTGCTCACTGAAGTCAGAGTCTGCCAGGTAGGGATGGCACAAGTCGGTGTCATCCAGATCCTGGAGCGAATGAGGAGTGAGGCACTGATCACTAAGGTCCGAGTTCAATGCCAGAGAGTCCGTGTCAGAGCCAAGGAAGAGGCAGTCCAGGTCAGACAGCGAACCCAGCTCTGGTTCTGGAGTCTTCAGCGCCTGGCTCAGCGCCGCGATGTACTTCATGGCGAGTCTCAAAGTGGTGATCTTGGTGAGCTTCTCGTTGCCATTACACGCGTCTGATAAGTGCGGGACAGCGCGTCTTAAGGACTCGAACGCAGCGTTTATTTCCCTCATGCGATCACGTTCGCGAGCGTTTGCTGTTTTTCTTCTGTACTTGCTAAGTGGAGGCGGTTTCTGCTTTGGACGTGCACCATTGCTGCTCTTCTTGCCGCCACCCCTTCGTGTACTCTTACTTTCAGCTTCTTGTTTGCCACGCTGTTCAGTCTCTAAACGTTTCTGTATTGATCGAGGTCTTAGAGAATACTTTTCGGACTTACGCTGTGTTTGACCACTCACTTCAACAACTTTATCCCCACTATCTAGTCGCATTTGTTCTTCCTCAGCACCACCAGAACTATTACCACTACTATTATTATTAGAATCGGTATGCTCCAGACTTGAATCTAAATGAAATATTGGATCATCCATCAGGACCTCATCAATTAACGATAATCTCTGATTCATCCCCATTGTATCACTCACAATTCTTTGCATACACGAATTCATTTTGCTTATAACAATTAAAGAAATGTTTAGTTAACTTTCACTAATTTCACTATGATACTGATCTATTTCTACAAGGCATTGAAGTCTCCAAACTATTACTGGCATACTTCAAAATTTACACTGTCACTTGATAATGAGAACTCAAGACGAATGTTTTTGAAACTGTGTCATGATACTGTTGTATAATTCTCAGGGACTGAGTTTCCAATCTGTAATTGCTACAACCCAAAATTGTCACGTTAGAAAATCAAACGCTGTACAGTCAAATAAAACAATAAAATAATTTTCTTCTCAACGGTCAACAACCAGAACAGGTAGACAGCCTATCCTTTATCGTAGAGGTCAGCTACTGTTCCAGATGAAGTAAGAGATAAAACAGCGAATAGACGTTTGAAAATAACAACTTTCACTTCGCATTCAGAACTTATAACGTTTGTGCTAATGTACGTAGCAATCAAGTCAGTAGAAACACTTTTATGAACACTTTATCTGATCGATAGGAGAGGAAGGAAACAATCAAAATTCATAGTATTCCTTCACTACTTGGCAAGATAGCACTTAAGCGTCATCTATAATTTATGATGGTTGTTGCAAAGGAGAAGAAAATGGGAGAGAAAGATATATGGTGTAGAATACGTAATAAAGAGCAGAAAATATGTCTCACTGCTACTACAACCACTACTCTTGTCATGAACTACAAGGAAGTTACTGGTAAAAGCAACTTATTATGCAATACAAGTTGAAAATAAGGTATTTTGACTCAAACGATTTCACAAGAGATAACAGTCAAAATTCATGTTACACACTTTACAATGCTGCTATCGCTTCAATATTTTAAAATATTGATTAACTTAATTCAAGAGAATTAAGCCTAAGTATGACCAGAAAATTACCTACTCCGGATTATGCAATATCAAGAGCATGGCTTTGAATCGACAGCATTGAGGCTACAATGTCACTATTTATACTGTTACTATTTTAAGTATATGACCGTAAACTGTAATAATAAATAACCTGTGGCAACTCCAGGCTTATCGAAGATAGTCTACCTTCTCTTCTTATATGCTGGTTGGATCGTTAGATATCTCCCCTGCTGAGTGCTTCGAGTTATTGCTTTTCAATGAGTGATGATCCTTGAAAAGATGTTTGCCAACCGCGCCCTATTAGATAGTATCCACACACGTTTATCTTCACACGTTATTAATAGTTCCCTTCCGATAACTTCCAGAAAACTAACGATGATCGTGTATGAAACACAATTCACATGAGTTTAACTTTTGAAAATAATGATAGTATTGAACACTGTCATTAAATATGAAGGAATGATGTTCGAATTTTAAGAGCGTGCCTTCTTGGAAAATGTACAGTTGTGCAGCGTATTATCTTTATAAACATGGACTGCATACCTCGGTAACGGTACTTCATACATGACTTTACTCAACACTCCACCAGATAGTCTTACAATATTTGGCGACATAAATTCTCCTGAAAATTAAATGCATAAATAGTCGTAGCAAGGTTTTCAAGCAGTCAAAATTAATACCATCGACTCGAAGTTCTGCTGTGATACTGTCTTTGGGCCTGCAGGCATTGAAGTCTCCGAACTGTTAATGATATCAATCTACCGTTTTAACACAAAATAATATTACTTGCGAAGATTTATTTTAAGCTGTTTCTAACTTGAACCAGTTGACAATATTAGTCTCTTCTAACAGTTGTGTCTTGAAGAACAGCCCATAACTACGAAAGAAGAAGAAAGCATAATGAGAACATTATAGAACTATTCCTAGAGGAAAGTTATAGTTAAAAACTCGGTTTATTTGTCATGCTTTTTGTAATTATCTACTTTTCACCGAAGGTCAGAACGGCAATAGCATGACCTATACTTAAAGTATACTGAAAGTTGCAGTTGGACAAACTGAAATATCGCAACAGACTCTTTTCTTTACACAGTAATTCTTATCTAATATTTTCAGAAACAAGAAAATATATTTTAATAGTTGCTTTCTTGAAAGTTATCCAGCAACCTCTTTCTTTTAATTTTTGCTACTGAACACCACTACAAATTGTAAAACAAAATTATCTTAATAACCACGATTATTTTATGTTAATCGAATTTAAAAACAGTTCATTGAAATTATTTTTAATGCAAGCTTCCTAGGATGGAACTTCGTAGGTTCCGTTTCCTCCCTAGCATTTGAGTCACTGCAACTTCGTGTACTAGACAAACGTATATTTTCATATAATATTTAAAATACAAAACCAGAAATTTCTAAATTTTTACTGGGAATTTCAGTTATACTTAATACTTAAGAGTCCTAGTATGGAACTTTCTAGGTTACTTTTCGTCCCTAGCATTCAAGTCACTGCAACTTTGTATTCGACGAATCAAAATGTTCAAACATATTTTAAAATACTAAATCAGAAACTGCTGAACTTTTATTGGTTTTTTTAATTGAAAAATTATTTTCATAGAAGTTCCTAGGCCCCTTTTCCTCCCTAGCATTAAAGTAATTGCAACTTTGTATTAGAAGAACATATGTTTAAACAATTTAAAATATATAAAAATCAGAAACTGCTAACCTTTCTTTGGAAACCACTTACGGGCAATATATATTTTTTAAAGAGAAATCGTAACGTCAATAGTAAAATGGCCCGCGAAGAAGTCACTGGCACACACTGATACCGACTGAGCACTGGTCGCGCGGACAGCCTGACGTGCAGACTTGGCTGGACCGCTCGCAACTGATGCTGGTCTCTTAGAGATTCCTTCTTCTCCTCCTCTTTTTTTTTCTCTCCTCGTCTTGGCTTGCTAGCGGGCACGCTTCGGCTGTGTGCTGTGCGCACGCGCGGACTAGCCACAGACATTTCCTCAGACGGCGGCCGTACAGACCGCGATGCTGGCTGGATACATCTATTCTCCCCCCCACCCCCACCCTCCCTACTAAAGCCAGCGCAGAGGGGAGGTCGTAAGCTCACACATACATACAATGAGATGGAGAAAAAAGCCTTTCTTCCAACGGAATATTACAGCAACTTTCGCGTAATTCCTTTCCTCCCCCCCCCCTCCTATTCCCCCCTCCCCCTTCTTTATTAACTGTTGCCACCCATAGAATGAAAGTGCTACTGCCTTCGATCAACGTCTAGTCTTTTAATTAGCTCTCAAGTATGCATTAAACATCTGTATTAGAGTCAATACAACGCCACTAACTTTCACACAAGATCTCCAAAGATGGCTGAAACCACGTACCAAACTCACATCTGGCAAGTTCATACAACTAGGAAATAAATTTTAAAATTCAGAGCATACACGTAATTCCTTCCTTCGTCCGTATCCAACATATTTTGAAGTTTCCAACCTGGTGCAACAAGACTCCTCCTCCAACTAAATGCAAACATACTACATGTCTGACTACAAGTCATCCGTTCCAGTCAGGTTTGATCACCGCATTTCAAAAATATCTAAGTAAATTAAATCTGATCAGTAAAATTAATTGTCCACAGGATGAAACTGATAGAAACACACAGTAGGTTAGGAATTCCAAGTACGGCTTGCGGAAACAAGTGACTTGGCGTAGCCAGCTGGTCGGCTTAGGTAAGGATGTTCTGAGGTTCTCAATATTTTGTGTTGTGAATAAAAAGAAGGTGAATGTAATGCACAAAAAAGTCATAAAATATTATTCACTTCCGCACTTTAGCTGAATTAAAATCCAGTCATCACTATTGATGATGATGCTTGTTGTTTAAAGGGCCTGACATCTAGGTCATCGGCCCCTAATGGTACGGAATGGGACGAAATGTAATGACAATTCGAAAGTTCAAAATTATCCACTGACCAGATTAAAAAAACGCGATGATGAAGAATGAATGGATATATATGAATTTAAAGCAATCAGTGGATCCGACCCGCAACTACCTTGAAACAATAGTATTTCTGAGCAAAGGACTGCTTCTAAAGCACAATCCTCAATCGAGGATGCTTGTTATCTAAGGGGGTCCAAAATCCAGGTCAACGGCCATTCATAATGGTACTTATCGCTAGTAAAGTAGAACCATGGTATTTGTCATGTTGCGGTACTAATCAAACGTAGCGTAGACTACTCACAAGTATTGTACTTCGCACAGCGCAGACCTATGGTGTTTCTCACACAATGGCGCCACTCATAGGCAACGCAAACCCAATGTGTTCCTTACCTAGGTGTACTAATCACGGTTGCCGGTATTCACGTGGTCTTCCTCATATAGTGGGTACTAATCACAGGCAACGCAGGCCCACGGTGTCGCTGATATAGTTATACTAATCACAGACAACGCGCAGACCCGTGGTGTTTCTCGCAATGGTACGAATCACGGGTACTGCAAAACCTATACAGACTCCCCTTCTGTTGCTACTAACCACGAACCTATTGTGATTTTTTTTTTTTTTTTTTTTTTTGCTATTTGCTTTATGTCGCACCGACTCAGATAGGTCTTATGGCGACGATGGGATAGGAAAGACCTAGGATTGTGAAGAAAGCGGCCGTGGTCTCAATTAAGATACAGGTCCAGTATTTGCCTGGTGTGAAAATAGGAAACCACGGACAGTGGGATTCGAACCCACTATCTCCCGGATGCAAGGTCACAGCTGCGCGCCCCTAACCGCACGGCCAACTCGCCCGGTAACCTATTGTGTACTTAACATAGTGGCACTACTCGCAATTAAAGACGACCCACGGTGTTCCCCGCGTGATGGTACCAATCACAAGTAGTCCCATGCTTCTAATACAATCATGCGTTGGTCTCCCCTTTTAGTCGCCTCTTACAACAGGCAGGAGACACCGTGGGTGTATTCTTCGTCTGCGTCCCCCACCCACAGGGGGTAGACTGAAAGAAAAAAGAAGGGATTCGTCACTTCGAAAAATGAAGGAACGGACGAAGAAAGGCAAGGGCCACGCAGGGCATGAAAATGAAAGACTCCCTAGGCCTCGAATGCTCTAATACCATCGGGGTCGGAAAAGAACAAGAGTTGACCAAGGGAGCCCGAAAAGGATAGATGAAAGTGAGGAGCCTGGCACAAGCATGTGGAAACAATGCCAAGACTCAGCTAAGGGCCCCGTGATTGCCAACCCACGCTCTTAAGTTGAGAGTTCCTGGGACCAATTTTAGTCGCCTCTTACGCCAGGCAGGGGATACCGTGGGTGTATTCTTTATCTGCATCCCCCACCCACAGGGGGTCCCATCTATTTATCGTTACGTTTTGCGTGGTCATATACTGTATATGTGAAAATGAAGATCTACTGACGCTTTCAAATGGTATTTTGGAAAGAAAAGGGCTCAACCCTCATAAGAAAAGTTGCGCATAATGAATTTATTCTCACAGATTCAACACCAAAGCTGAGTTTGCTCAATGCGCAAGGAAAGAATGGCACTGTTCCAGAGAGATTCACATTTGCTTACGCTAACGATTAACAGGGGAAGCCACGAGAGCAACGTTTCGATACAGTTAACGCACGTAAATGGAGCGCCACTAACCGACAAAAGAGTAAATTGCACGCACCAATTATTATTCATCGCAGTGGCAAAGCTGCAATCAGCAGCTGTCAATAACTATAAAGGAATAATTCGGTGTAGGTGGTGCGTGAAAAAGTTCGGTGAATGCCATCAGAAAACAGACAAATTCCCTTTACTACCCTTCAAAAATAGAAACTGTGAGCTTGCATTCGGGAGATAGTGGGCTCGAACCCCAGTACCGGCATCCCTGAAGATGGTTTCCAATTTTCACACCAGGCAAATGCTTGGGCTGTACCTTAATTAAGGCCACGGCCGCTTCCTTCCCACTCCTAGCCATTGCCTGTTCCATCGTCGCCATAAGACCTATCTGTGTCGGTGTGACATAAAGCAACTTGTAAAGAAAGAAAGTAAAACTACTACCGTTGATCTCGGAGGGAAGCAAGAAATATGAAAGTGAAGAACATCATACAACCAATTCCAAGCAATGTAAGATTCAGAAGGGTACCCACCGTCACCAATAAACCTCCAAAGCTGAGTTTCGCAGGGTCATGCCTTTAAGAATAATAATAATAATAATAATAATAATAATAATAATAATAATAATAATAATAATAATAATAATAATAATAATAATAATAATAATAATAATAATAATAATAATAATAATAATGGTTTTACGTTCCAGAAAATTATTTTACGGCGACGCTAATGTGCAGGAATTTTGCCCAGCGGGACTTTAACATGCGGTGAATCTACCAACCAACACCGTCAAGTACCATCGGGCTGAGCCGAGATCGAACCTCTAAACCTGAAGTCCAGTGCTCTACCGTCAGGATCGCCTCTTATGTCAGGAAGGAGATAACATTCTGCGCCCGCACCCACAGTGAGTTACAAAGGTATCGCAAAAAACGTCGAACAACATCCAGAACAAAGTGCCCACATTATCTCATCTCTAAGAAACCATGAACAACGGAATACAAGGTTTTAGGCAATTTTTAAGCGTCTCAAAATCATTTATTTTTAGCAATCTGAGCGAGAGATGTAAAACGCGACGATCGGCCCACATTTATTACCTAGAATGCCAATGCTCTAGAAATATGCCCATCGTCATTCTATCAAAAAATACCTGACCGCGTTAGCTTCACTCACTTATTGAGACCGGATGTTGTATATCAAGAAGTATTCTCCTTATGCAGCAACGAGAAAATTTAAATATAACCTTGACGAGAATGCTCTCAATCTCGTAGGAGGACTGAAGGGCGTAGGAAAGATAATAAGATGTTCATTTTAGACAGAGAAGCATTAGAAGAACAAGCTGAAAGTACAAAAAGAGGCATGAAAACAGTGAGTTACAAATATCTTTAGAAAGAAACTACGTAAACATTATGTGGGTAGCTGGAAGCAGCGAGATGTTAGTTCCCTGACTTGCCGCTACTCCAGCTTGGCGCCACCTTACGGCACCTCACGCCAGGCAAGGCTAAAGAAAGTTAAAACGTCGCATCGCTGTTAGGCCACGTAAAAACGACTTTACATCACTGTTGAAGCGCAAAAAACACTCAATCATTAACTAACACGATAATATTAATACGCTGCACAGGTATTTTTCTCTCCAGAAAAGATTAAAAAGGCTCCAGACTAGGTGTAAAGTGGAATCCCATTTACACTCTGGCTAACCGGTAGAGAAAACTCTTCCGGAGTGAAATTGTATCGTACGAACATGCTTTATTTAGCAGTTTGTTGAACTCACGAATCAATGCCACTTAGCACAGTGGTCAAACCGATCTGAACTACTCGCCGTGTCTTGGTAAAGAGAGGCTTATTGTGAACTCCTGTCAGATGACGCAAAAGTTGTTTAGTTCATCATTAGACTAAAATAAGAGAGATATACTCTCGTATTAAAGTAGTGCAATGGAAACGTAGAGTAATTAACATCATCAATAAAATGATTCATATGACTTTCAAAGTGAACTTCAATGTACGATTAAAAAGCGACCATTTTATTGTCACGGTATTATTCATCTTAAACATTTTCTTGTCACGGTATTTTTCCTCCATTAACATTTTACTGTCACGGTAATCTTCGTCTCTATAACATTTTATTATCACGGTTTTTATCCTATTTTAACATTTTAATGTCACGGTTTTATTCGTCTTTTAACATTTTGTTGCCGTGGTATTTTTCGTCGTTAACATTTTATTGTCGCGCTATTTTTCGTCTCTTTTAACATTTTATTGTTACGGTATTTTTCGTCTTATTGTCACGGTATTTTTCGTCTCTTAACATTTTATTGTCGCGGTATTTTTCGTCTCTTTAACACTTTATTGACACGGTACTTTTCGTCTTATTGTCACGGTATTTTTCGTCTCTTAACATTTTATTGTCGCGGTATTTTTCGTTTCTTTCACATTTTATTGTCACGGTATTTTTCGTCTCTTTAACATTTTATTGTCACAGCATATTTCATCTAATAACATTTTATCGCCATGGTATTTTTCTTCTCTTTAACATTATATTGTCACGGTAATTTTCTGCACTTTGGTAATATTAATATTTACACCGGACAAACCGTGATTTAGTGGTGCACTGAGATTTTCTCCGCACTGATTTTATTTCGCTCGGAACAGTATTTCTTTCTTCACCGACGGACCTCCCCACTCCTGCGCCTTCTTCTTCCTTGTTTTGGAATTGTCCTGCCCGAAATACATTTCGGCAGCGCTTCTTTAGTGCGAGTGAGATGTCATCCCATGAGGACTGCCATCACCTGACCGTTTGTTCCGTGCGTGATTAACAAGAGCTATCGGAGTTTTATCTCGGTGTGTGACCTTGTTTCCTTTGTACACTGTTAATATATCTGATTTGCCTGTACAAATCGTTAACAAATAGACGTAGTACAAATCTATTCCGGATGGAATTGCCGTGTGTGACCAATATGGGCTATTTCTTCATATTTTTATAATGCTACATATAATTAAAATCGATTACGATCCCAAACAATACCATCATAGAAATTGCAGTCTCGGCTGTTAAGTGATCTGTTGCAATTTTACGAAATGCTGGGATAATAAAGCATTGTTGTCGATGCTCGACAGAGCAATTGGTGGTGATTATTGTTTTGAGAAGAAATACAACTGCACAAGCATCCTCTCTTACCACAATCAATGAAAAAAAAGGAAAACGTCTGACCATTCGAAAAATAAAGAAATCAGCAAAAGAAATCCTCCACCATGGTGCCAGAGGCCCCAAGCGACACTGCTCATCCCGAAGGCCTGCAGATTACGAGGTGTCGTGTTGTCGGCACGATAAATGACCGGGGCCGTTATCTCACCGTCAGACAGTTCTTCAATTGTAATCACATAGGCTGAGTGAACCTCGAAGCAGCCCTCAGATCCAGGGGAAAATCCCTGAGATGGCTGGAAATCGATTTGAGACAACCGGTTGAGAGGCAGGCACGCTACCCTTAAAGAGTGGGGGCGGCCAAAAGAAAGGGCATGACA
The DNA here is from genome assembly GCF_040414725.1 of Anabrus simplex. Classification (NCBI taxonomy): domain Eukaryota; kingdom Metazoa; phylum Arthropoda; class Insecta; order Orthoptera; family Tettigoniidae; genus Anabrus; species Anabrus simplex. The sequence continues at coordinate 97,276,793 of NC_090275.1, read as the reverse complement.
TTGAAATACTCACTAGGCCTCGCAAACCTAATACCGTCACGCTCACATCAGACTCAGCTAGGTGCCCCGTGGTAACTAGCACACGCTTCCAAGCTGAGAACCCCTGAAGTCTGGTGGTGGTGGTGTTGGTATTTTAAGTGGAAGAACAATTAGATTGTTTGTCTAGGACTGTATTTAACTTCTAAACTAACTAACCCCATGGCACTACAGCCCTGAAGGGCCTTGGCCAGCAAACGACCACAGCTCAGCGGTCATGTGGTTAGCACGACGAATCCTCTCAACCATTACTCTTGGCTTTCTATACCGGAGCCGCTAGCTCACCGTCAGGTAGCTCCTTAATTCTAATCACGTAGGCTGAGCTGACCTCGAACCAGCCCTCAGATCTAGGTAAAACTCCCTGATCTGGCCAGGAATCGAACCCGGGGCTTTCGGGTAAGAGCCAGGCACGCTACCTCTACACCACGGGGCCGGCGTATTTAATCTCTCCTTCGATCAATTTTCTTTTGGTATTTTTCTGGTAGTACACAGGTGGGAAACTTAGTCTGAAGAAGACTGTCGCAAATGCTGCAAGTTTGCAGTGATAAAGACACATGCAAAGCACGTGACTCGCTTAAGAATAAGACTTTGTAATTTCTGCAGAGCGTAGAACATTTCATCTGGTAAATCGTATGAGAGCCCAATGATTTCTTTCCCCTGACGAATTTAACCACACCCCACAGGAAGTTGTTTTTGATCTTCGTTAATACAACTTTGTTCTGCAGAACCCTTCCTTGCAAACCTTTCTTTTTTTTCTTCTTCTTCTCCTGACAAAGAGAAATGAAGACTTTAGATTTATCTTTTCACTTATCACCAATTATGAGAACGAAGGAACTTCATAAATTAGATAAATCGCGCTGGTAAGAGAACCGCTGATGACGTTAGTAGTCACGTGGTGGTGGTCTGTCTCACTCTTGTAACGTTGATGCAATTTGAGATTAAGTGAACCACGCTTTTGAATGTTCCTGTGTTCCAAGTTTGTCTAATCCATTACGCGAGATCTGCTTTGTTCTTTTCTTACCAGTTCTGTGTTCATTAACATTTCTGTCTGTGGGCCGAGTGGAATGTTCTGCGTGGAGCGAGCAAGGTGTTTCTTATGAATGCAGTGTCATTGAAAAATGAAATAAATGTACACAATGCGCAATGAAGGTCTTGTCATGGAGACTGATCATACCTCATATTAAATTTAAAAGAGAACTTAGAACTTAGACAGAAAAAAAGAACTCAGACAACAGAAACTCAATGTGAGAGGTAGACAGCGTGCTACACGAGTTTGGAACAAAACGTCCATTTACTGCTAATTAAAAGGGTATATCAATTTGGGAGTGGGACTTTATTACCTCAGGGATCGAAGGTAGGCCCTACATTACTTCCATTTACCTGTGCCAGGACTTTTGCTTTCTTGTTACTTGTTTTACGTCACACCGCTGGGATAAGACAGGGCTAAAAGTAGGAAAGAAATTACCGTGACCTTAATCAAGACGTGAAAACGGGAAACCACGGAAAATCATCCGAGCTGCCGACAGTGAAGTACGAACCCACTAATCTCCCGAGTTAAAACTCACAGCTACGTGACGCTCGCGTACTTCATCTTCAGCTATCCTATTCAACCTTTCTTGGTCAACTTTCGTTCTCTTCTCACCACAAAGAGATTAGGATTGTGAAGTATAGCGTGTCCAATTTCACAACCTTCGCGGCTTTCCCTTTATTCTGCTGATACATTCGTTGTGTTCAGCTCAGTGACTAACAGGTTAGCCAGCTCGCCTTTGATTCCAGGGGTTCTGGGTTCAACACGCGGCTATATAACTAAATCCTTATGACGTCTTCTTAAGACACCGTCTCCCTGCGAAGGTTGGCAATCAGATCGATTGTGATAACTCGCGAAACAGCGGCTCGAAAAATTTCAATGGAAGTTCGTCCATACCAGCCGCGCAGATATTTTAAGCCAGGAACAGATAGTTTTTCCTTCAATTTTCCCCTCGATGGAGAAATTCTCGTTCATCTCTCATGATGTATCCGATGTACGTGAGCTCTTTTTTACTAAACATGCTGAGAACTTTCTCATTGGCCTTGCTTTCCTCCCAGGATATTAGAAGCATTCTTCTGTAGGCTTACATTTCGAAACCTTCAGTCCGCCTCCCCAGCATAGGACTCAGCGACCAGCCTGCAAAAGCGTACAGAAAGGCAGGAAATACGTAGCATCGCAACAACCGAACTCGGAGCTGGAGGCTTAGGATCAAATGCTCAATCACTACAGCACCAAGATACGTGAAGGATACTCTTATGGCATGCATATGAATTTCATCCACAATCCACGGGGTTATTGATCAAGCTCGGATACGAAATATAAAAGTGAGGAGCCTGAATACGTAAAACAATGTCGGACTCAGCCAGAATACGCGATGTTGCCACCTCAGGCATATCAATGGATCCATATTAAAACAGAAATTAACTGTTACTTTCTTTCTTGTTTGTGTTTTACACTGGACCGTGGCCTTGATTACGATTCCCCCTACTGTGAAAATGGGACATACATCATGCATAGGGTACATCATCATTATAGACCGTTATACCTTTCAGCGTTCAGTCTGCAAGCCTCTGTGGATTTACTAAATGTCCCCACAATCCTCTATTTGCAACTAGGGCTGTGGCCTCTTATCTTTAAATCGGCTGAAACGAAGCCTAACCATCGTCGTCTTGGTCTCCCTCTACTTCTCTTACGCTCCATAACAGAATCCATTACCGAGCTCGATAGCTGCAGTCGCTTAAGTGCGGCCAGTATCCAGTATTCGGGAGATAGTGGGTTCGAACCCCACTGTCGCCAGCCCTGAAAATTGTTTTCCGTGGTTTTCCATTTTCACACCAGGCAAATGCTGGGGCTGTACCTTAATTAAGGCCACGGGCGCTTCCTTCCTACTCCTAGCCCTTTCCTGTCCCATCGTCGCCGTAAGACCTATCTGTGTCGGTGCGACGTAAAAAAACAACTAGCAAAAAAAAGCAGAGTCCATTATTCTCCTAGGTAACCTATCCTCGTCCATTCGCCTGACATGACCACAACACATGACACCACATGCGTACAGCTTCATCCATTGAGTTAATTCCTAACTTAGCCTGTATCCCCTCATTCCGAGTACCATCCTGCCATTGTTCCCACCTGTTTGTACCAACAAACATTCTCGCTACTTTCATCTCTGTTACTTCTAACTTATGAATAAGATATCCAGAGTCCACGCAGCTTTCACTCCCATAAAGCAAATTGGTGTGAAAACAGACCGATGTAAAGATAGTTACGTCCGGGAGCTGGCTTCCTTCTTACAGAACACTGTTGATCGCATCTCCGAGCTCACTGCATTAGCATTACTGCACCTTGATTCAGTCTTACTCACTATATTACCATCCTGGGAGAACACACATCCTATATACTTGAAATTATCTACCTGTACCAACTCTGTTTTGCCTGCTGCCATTTCATGATGGATACAGTACTTTTGTATCCATCTCTTGGCACAGGCCAGAGTAAAGTGTAGCTTTCACCGAAGTCCCAGTCTCATCCATGGCTGTGACAATATGGAAGCTGCTGGGGTACGGGTGATGCTGAGTAATGATATTCATAGCACGATTCGTGCATCTGAGTGTTACGAAAGGTGTTGCTCATAGGGTCAGTCGTGCTGCAATAGCACTTTCTGACCCACTGAGGAAAGCAATGGCAAACTACCTCACTCCTCGTCTTGCCTAGTACGCCTCATTTTGGTGCTGCCATTGGATTTGCGGTTTCCTTATAACCGCATAAACTTTGGTGGTGCTATTTGAGGATCCAATCAGCCTGTGGGCTGATGACCTAATAGACAGACAGACCAACTTTGTATCAGCAAACTGACATTCAATTCTGTTGAATTTCTTACCTACTGACATCAATTTAGTCTTCGAAATGCTAATTGTCATACCGTACTCATTGCATCCATTTTCAAGTTCCAAGATATGAAAATGAGAAACCATGGAAAAGAATATTGAGGGTTATCGGTGGTGAGGTTCAAATAAACCACATCCATGCGATGAGCTGGCTAGGTTTAACGTTTACAAACAAGAACAATGGAGAGCGCTGAGTTCCAGAGACACCGCTGAGTACACAAAGAAGGCTACCGGTATCACAGACATGAGCTCGATATTACAGCTAATTAACCGAAGAACAGAAGAGCATCTCGTGGTACCATCGCGAGGAATTTGTTTTAGATCTCCTCGTGTATATACACTTGCTGCATTATTCATAATTACTGCCCATTTCCCTGTCAGCGCTCGCCACAAACACCATATCAGATAGTTGCTATCGACGTGACCAGTCTTCAGCCAGGGCATTGTCCACATTCGTGGCGACAGGAAGAGTTTTAAACTGCAAGGAAAGTAATCGCTCGCCTGACTTCGCAAAATACGCCAGAACATTGTTAAAGACACCTGTTTTACGTGTATTAACCATTATTTTTTTGCTATTTGTTTTACGTCGCACCGATACAGATAGGTCTTATGGCGACGAAGGGATAGCAAAGGCCTAGGAGTGGGAAGGAAGCGGCCGTGGCCCTAATTAAGGTACAGCCTCAGCATTTGCCTGGTGTGAAAATGGGGAAACCACGAAAAACCATTTTCAGGGCTTCCAACAGTGGGGTTCGAACCCACTATCTCCTGGATGCAAATTCACAGCCGCGCGCCCCTAACCACATGACCAACTCGCCCGGTCTATTAACCATAGCAATACCAACGGCTGAATGGCACTTTATGTTATCTAGTACTTACATTTTAAATATGTAAATGGTCTATAAATACTGTGAAAATACTAATCTGTTAAGAGTTTCTATTGCGATGTTTTTTTTTTTTTAAAGTGTTCCTAAATAAGTGGAAATACAGTAAATTGAGGTGGCTAACAATCCACTTAATGAATAAATGAATCAAGCAATGGTCTGCATGTAAGTTTGTCGCTCAGGTGGGAGATTCCCAATCGGTTGTTTACGTAGCCTTTTCTTAAGAGATTTCAAAGCGCTTGGAACTTTACCGAACTTTTCCCTATTCCAATCCCTTATTCCTCGTCTTAAAAGTGAATTTTTGCGCCGATTTGTCCCCTTGAATTCCAATTTTATCTTCTTCCCTACTTTAAAAGCTCCGTTCAAGCGTATTTGTCTACTAATGACATTCCACACTATCTCTCTGCTGACAGCTCGGAATTTACCGCATAGTCGAGCAGCTCATCTCTTTAATCCCAAGTCTTCCTAGCCCAAAGTTTGCGACATTTTCGTAACACTTGAAACCAGAAAGAAATTTGTTAAAACCTTTGTCTGGAGTGTGCTAACTTAAGGTTGTGAGACCTGGACTTTGGGGAAACAAGCACAATCAATACTAGAAGCTGCGGAGATATGGTTCTGGAGTAGACAGACAGGACGAGTTGGACAGAAAAGAAGATTAACATCCAAATCTTGAATGACGTTAATGGGAAACGGACTTTTAATTTATTCAATAGAGCAGATGAAAGCTAAATTTCTTGGACACGTCTTACAACATGACACGTTTCTCCAGAATGTCTTTGAAGACAAGGTCCTAGGGAAGAAGTCGAGAGGAAGACCACGTCTCTCATAACTTAGGAACATAAGCACTCAGCTGGGTTTTGCTTCCTATGTCACGATGAAAAGGACTGCTGAAGACCGTGGGATGTGGCTGCGGCGACAAGGCCTTTACATAATGGATGGATGTACTCCTTTATCGGAAATCACCCATAACAAATCCTGCTGCCTTCCTTTGGATCCTTCTCTGTTCTCGTATCAAGTAGTCCTGGTCCCTCCTCCCCCTAGTAATTAATGTTACCGAGTAATGTGTCTGGGTTTCTGCCTATCTACTAATTTCAAGTGTGATACACGGCTCGTGGACCATTCACTATTCTTGTGCTTCATGTTACAACGACATTACTGATTAAACAGTTAAGTTCTTCGCCCATGGAGGAAAGGCATTGATGATTTTTTTCTGCTTTACGTTGCACGGACACAGATAGGTCTTACGGCGTCAATAGGATAGGAAAGACCTAGGAGTGGAAAGGAAGCGGCTGTGGCCTTAATTGAGGAGATCAATTATCAAAGCTGTCGACAGTGGGGTTCGAACCCACTCTCTTCCGGATGCAAGCTCACAGCTGCGCGCGCCTGACCACACGGCAAACTCGACCGGTATATTTGATAAAAGACAAGTTCAATGCTGTAAGTGTTGATGCCACGTACATATCAGTGAATGCCGATCAAAAAGAGGAAAGTAAAATAAAGTGAGCAATAAAACAATAATCCTTAACTATTGTAGAAGGCATGCATGTTGGAAACACAGCAAGAAAGTTGTGACGTGTTTTAAATATGATGCACGATAGTTTTCAATTCTGTGAGAGTTATTTTGAAGTGAATTTTGTAGAAGACATTTCAGTTAACTGCCATTGTAAGACATTGATCCTGTAAATGATAGTATACATTATCTATAACGAAATATGTTTGTAATAGTCCCAAAATAACCCCCAGCCGGTGGTAAATGTTGCCTGAAATATCTTAGTATTGCTATTAAATAGTTCGATGTCACACAAAATAACGTATTACAATCGTTCATTATAGTTTCTGTCCGTAAGATTAAGCGCACTGTCCCACAGCTTGGGTGCTGGTAATGATTACTATTTCAAGAGGAAGCACAGCCGGGCAACCAACTTCTCTTAAAACTAATCAGAAGAGGTCTGATACTTTGAAAAATGTAGGTATTGGCAAGAGGGAGAGAAATGCCACGAAGGGCGTGAACATGAATGATTCCCTAGGCCTCGCAAACTTGGTATCGTCGGGATCGGAAGAAACGACACGGTTTTTGGAGACGCCGAGGTGTCGGAATTTAGTTCCAAAGGAGTTCCTTTACGTGCCAGTAAATCTACCGACGCGAGGCTGATGTATTTGAGCACCTTCACATACAACCGGACTGAGCCAGGATCGAATCTACCAAGCTGGGGTCAGTAGGCCAGCGCCTCAACCGTCTGAGCCACTCAGCCCGGCAAGAGAAGTTGGATAGGATAGATGAAAGTGAGGAGCATTTAAGGCTGTCACAGAAGTGCGTCTAAGTGTTATGAAATGTGTTACTTATGCATCAGCCGCGTTGTAATAACACCTTCCGGCCAAATGAGTAAAAATGTAATAAAGTACCTCATTCCTCACTCCCTACTGCTATCGCCTTTTTCGGTTTCTCTATAACCGCCGAGCCTTTGGTGGTCACATTTTAGGATGCAACCAACCTGCAGGCTGAAGACTCAATAGACAGACAGCGTTAAGAGAGGATGGTAACCGTGTTGTACTGGCCCTTACGACAGCAATCATCACTACTTTCAGGAACCTTATTTTAAACCCTAAAATTTGTGTTATGATTCACAGTACAAGGCTCAAACCTACGCTATCCAAGATAACAGTTCCATCTCCATGAAGTACTAGGGAGGTAGTCGCATTTCACACGAGGTTAATTCAAGATTTCCTCAGTACTGTATGTTGAGAGACGAAGACAGGGGTCGTGCTTCACGCTCATTTGGTCCTATGGCTTACACAAGCCAATTTACAGAACTTTTATTATCCATTAAAAAAGTTGGCGTGATCGCTCCAAGTGCAATACAAAATCTAAATCGCTAATTTCTCGAAGAGTTACAATCTCACCTTCCATCTCCTCCCATTGTCCACACATTCTTTGTTACTCCTCCAGCGACTTTAATGACAGGATAGAGAAGGATCTTATTCAGTATTGAGAAATGTCATTAAAAATACTGAAGTAAATGGTGGCTTTCCTCGTTGTAAGTAACTTCAAGGTGGCACACGGATGTATTGACTGCTCCTTTCAGAAGAAAGAGTTCACAATCCTCAATATCTTCCCCCTAGTGGCTTAACGATGTACCATCTCCGATAGGCTTCTTTTCGTGACGATAGATCAGGAGCAAGGAGTGTCAAGGAAGTGACCGTGTTATTAATTAAGGTTCAGTTCCAACATTAGACTGGTGTGAATATAGAAAACCTTGGAAGAACATATTCAGAGCTGTCGATATTGGGCTTCAAACTTTACCATCTCCAAAATACAAGTCAATTGCTGCTTGGCTCGAACCATGCAACCAACTCCGTCAGTCCTCAATGAATTTCGACATCCAGCGAAGAAATTAAAGGGTCATGAAAGGAGCGAAAAAATTAAGATTCCCCGGACATCACAAACCGAATACTGCCTGGCTGGACGTTAGTGATGACGGCGATTATTATTATTATTATTTCTTCTTCTTGCGTTCCGGCATTCTAAGGACCACGTTACAATTTCAATTCTTCCTCCTTAGTTCTTTCCCTTTCTTCCAGTATTCTTTCATTGTTTCACTGTGCTTCTTTTTCCTGTCTTCAGTCCACTTTGTGCCTGTTTTCTTTTCCTTCCTCCCTTGGAATCCTTCCATTTGTAAGACTTTCTTCCTAAAAATCTTTCTTTCCAATAATTCTTCTTTTCTCGTATGTTGTTCCTTTCCAGGTCTTTCTTGACTTCTTGAATCCAGGTGGTAGTTGATTTCTTTTCCCAAAGGTACTTGAAGATTCGTTTAGTTTATTATTATTATTATTATTATTATTATTATTATTATTATTATTATTATTATTATTATTATTATTATTATTTCGATCCTTTGAAGTATTAAAGTTCAGCAGAACCCCGGTAATACGAGCCGTCTTACGAAAGTAGATTTTTTACAACGTACCGTAAACCCCTGTTTATACGCTTCTCAAAACCATGTTATCTCGTTTGCAATGTACAGTCGCTCAAATCATTATGAGCAAATGGTATTGTGTGTGTGTGTGTGTGTGTGTGTGTGTGTGTGTGTGTGTGTGTGTGTGTGTGTGTGTGTGTGTGTGAGAGAGAGAGAGAGAGAGAGAGAGAGAGAGAGAGTATATATATTCCTGCTTGTTTAACGTCGCACGAACACATCGAAGAGTTTCGGCGACGGAAGGATGAGAAAGGCTAGGAATGGGAACGTAGCGGCCGTGGCTTAAATTAATTTACAGTCCCAGCATTTGCCTGGTGTGAAAACGGGGAAACCACTGAAAAACATCTTCAGGACTGCCGACGGTGTAATTCGAACCCACCATCTCACCGCTGCGTGACCTTAACCGCACGATCAACTCGCTCAGTATTTATAATTTCCTCGCAGGTACATTCTTCTCAGAAAAAAATTAACGTATAGATATTTTTTAAATCCAATTTGCTTTATGTCACACCGACACAGGTAGGTATTATGCCGACGATGGCATAGGAAAGAGCTAGAAGTGGAAAAAGGAAGTCACCGTGGTCTTAATTAAGGCACACCCCCGTCATTTGCCTAGTGTGAAAATGGAAATCCAACGAAAGCCATTTCCATACCTGCCATCAATTGGGTTCGAACCCACTATCTCCCGAAAGCTAGCAGAGCTGACAACTACGTGACCCTAACCGCTCAGCCACTTGCCTGGTTCTAAATTACATTCCTTCCATATAACCAGAGAAAAACTGTCCCCAGCTTTTAAAATTATGAAGTTATTTCCCTCTGTCTTGTTAAGAGATATCTTAAATGCGGAGTAATATACAGTAGTAAATCTTCAAACTGAGAATTCGTCCGGCAAGTTGAGCTGATATTAAGTATCAAATTTTGCCTCAGAGGTATCATCTCTCCGAATATTTCAGACAGTTACGAGATTGCTTGCTTTCTTCCCACCAGGGTTAAGGACAACTGCCTACGGAAAGTAAGTCTAGACTTTACACCATTAAAGAAAATAATTATCGTACATACTTGATTGGTGCCCAATTTTCTCTAATATTTCATAAAGGTTTTCTTTATACAAGTAACTCTTACACATATATTTTTGTAACTAGAGAGGAAGGACGTAGAGAATCGAAAAACCCCACCTCAAGTATAACTTCCCTTCTTATACATTTGTTGAAGTTTCCGGTTAGTTCATCGTCTTCTTGTTCACCTCATTTCTATAGCAAGCTTGCTTTGAAATATATTCGTTTTGTAGTAAAATGCGCAATCGAAATGACCTAATATAGTTAAGAAAGTATGACTGTCTGAACGAGAAGAACCTGGTAATTTCTCTTCTGTTCATTATGAAAGAGCTTAAACTGCTGGTTGTGTAATGCAGTAAGGAACCTTACAGTTAGTTTGAAAGGGAAAAAAGAAAAACTTTAGGACTTGATTTGTCTCGGGTACATTATCACTTGACTTGTGATTTTTCTCTCTAAGAGGTGGGAGTGAGTGAAATATCTTGTCTTCCTCCCACCTGCGCTCAGTGAAACAAACCTTCTTCATGAAGACCCATTGGCTCTGTGCCCCACAAACAAAACCTTTTTCTCCACTCCACATTGCTGGTATAGTCTTGGCTTTCCTTTCCTCCCTCTACTTCTTGAGGTCCTCGTTCCCCCACTATCTGTTCTTTCTCCGTACTTGCTGCTGCCGCTACAGCAAGGAGGAGAAGTGTGGCTGGCAGGCACAACGAACTCACACCAGGACGGGACACGAGATTCTGGCCAGTCGCGGCCTCGCGGTCCATGCAGGAGGTAACACAGATTGTGCAGCAGTACCAGCAGCATCAGCATCTTCCTACTCTGCTCTCGGCTCATCTCCTTCACTCATACACGTCTGGCAGCACGCGCTCTGCAGATGCACTCAACCGACCGTCACGAAACACGCACCGACATTCTGCAAACACGCAGCAGGAGACAACGTTCCTAACATATTCTTGCCATCAACCACCTGTCAAGGAACAAAAATTTAACCTCTCCACATCAATAATACGGAGCAGAAGAATTTCATCTTCAAAATACTTCTGACAGAGTGATGCCCCGAGTCAAGCAGGTCAACAACCAGCTATATTAATTCTTAATTGGTTCCAGAGACGACTTCAAAATTTCAGCCACGTCTATAGAAGATAAGAACTTCAACACCTCCATCACTCAAGCGTCTTCTACATTCACCAGCACCACTTCTTTTACAGTGTTCTTATCTTCGTATCAGATTCCGAAGCAAAGTCGTAAGCAAACGAAGAGATCAAGAAATTGCTAAATTTTCATATAGTTTTGTTTTTTCGACCAGAAGAACTAAATTTATCAAGAGTAAGATCATGCGCCATGATTAAAAGGCACCAAAAGGAAACAATTTTCAGTTTTACCCCCCTGGGAATACAGTGTCTTCAAATTTCATTATCTTTTATGGGCTCGTAGGAACACTTAAGGTGAACATTCTGTACCGGTTCTTAATGTTTTTCTCTAAGATATTTAATACGTGCAATATAAAGAACTTGGAAATTAAAAGTATGCCTTAATTCTCTATCCAAAAAATAGTGAAGGTGATACACATCCTAAAATCACAGAACGTATTAATGCTGTGACATGACAATTAACATTTATTTTAAATCCTTCTTTCCGTGAAATTAAATTGGAGATAGAAATACTAAAAGCAAGCAAGTCGAAAGTGCAATTATTGTGTACGTGACTGAATATAATAAAACAAAAAGGATATTGCTAATAAAACAGGAGTAAATGGAAAGATCAACATCATACAGGTGAACTCGAATCTAATGGGATCGTATTAAATTCTCTGTATAGGGGTGATTAACATCTGCTACAGTGTAAATGTGCACTTGAAGTAGCCTTTGTAATAAATCTTAAACACTTCACGTTTTTATTTAGTTTTCAAGTCATAATTTCAAACTATCTCACGCGGACCCTATTATTACGCCTACAGGCAGAGCTTACGAAAAACTAGCAGCGAGAGTCTTTAGTTGTTTCTGTGCAATTACAATCATTGAACAAATAATTTATACAACATCATTAAAAAATAATATTGTTCTCATTATGGACGACGCCTGTATTATCCCTGCGTTTCATAGAATCAAAGGGCAGCTTGTTAGTTTAAGTGATATCAGTGACGGTGCAATAACAGATGATCAGTGGCACATCTATTGAAAAATTTGGTAACGATACTTGCAGTATCTGAACGATTCTACCTAAGTGTTTAAGGGAGTATATAGCAGATCGTCTAGAGCCGGACAAGCGACTTAAATATTTCTAAGCGATGTGAAATATTTGTAGAGAAGTTATTAGACTGATTAGTGTATTTGCAAACTCCTGCCATCAACGTATTTTTTTGTATCTAAACTATTAAGCGATACATTTCTATTTTAGAGTGACAGTAAGTTATTTTCGAAAATTGAGTAACACTACTAAAATTATTCGTTGAAACAGTGCCTCGGCTATATACTCATTAAGACAAAAAAAACCGGTGTTCGGTGATTTGGTGAAAGAACCTACTCGTTGTTCTGAAGTATATGTAGACAAGGAATAAACATCTAGAAAGTGTTTGCATGTGAACGAGGTAAAGAACTTCTTGATTGCTGTCAAGCCTGAAGGAGCTGTCATCAGGGATGTGATATAGCCCCAGCACGACTGTACCAGCTGGTGTTTTAAGGTTAGCCTTCACAAATCAGCACACGCGAGCTGGATGTAGCTGTCCCGTGTAAAACGAGTGGGAGACTTCAACACGCGAGTAAGACACAAGCCTGGCTGGCGGAAACATCGCGGATTACCAAGGACTTTTCCATACGACTAGACTTCAACACCAGAAGGTACGTAGTAAATTCAGTTCTATATGACATTTATTTTATTTTAATACCGTTAGTGGAATGGAAATACGTCATGTCAAGGACGATATCTCTGATTAAAATAAGGAGATTTTTAAAATCTGTATGAGTTCCGTAGTTCATATAATTACAGCCAAACAGGACGTATTTCGTTGAAATGATCTGATACAATAATTTTGGAGAAGAAGTGATGGAATGTCCTATACAAAATCAACAGTAGTACATTTAATAAAATGATGGGCTTTACCGTGTCAGAAAATAATGGGAAATCCTTAACGTCTCGCAGAGATCTTAGCTCCGTATCCTCAGAAGAAAATCCTGTCTGTTTACGAGCACGACTTCTCTAATAATTATTTTGTCCGTGTAAGTTAAAATCGAAAGGTTAATATGCGAGTACAGCTAAGGGACAGAACATATTTTAAAAGGCTTCAAAACCAGAAAATTTCTCTTTCAAAAGAAGCGTAGGGTCTACGAGAAGTAATGATTACTCAACGATTGCTTAGGAATACAATTCTTCTTCTGGTACACTTTCTTCACGGAAGGTTACTAACCATCATGGAGCAATTTTTTGCGCATTCCATATCAGAGATTTTTTATTGTGGATATCCAACCATTTTGGGGATTCCCCGGCCCCGTCTACGTCTTTTGTATGCCCTGGTGTCTATTCCTGGGTATGAAACTAAAATAGATTGCTTTCCTGGAGTCTGCGATGGTTATGACTCTGCATGATTTCCCGGCACAACGCAGTACCTCCTCGTTGGGGACGCAATCTATCAATGGACTAGCAGTCCAGTTACGATAATAAATTCATATTGATATGCACCAGAATACTCAAAACAGAAATCTCAAGGCTAAGTTCTGAATGCGTGAGACAGTGCTGTAACTCTTCTAGCGGATAACTCTAATAATTTGATGGAAATTTTCAGTTGTAGATATAAAATGGCTCCACAGTATATAAATCAGAGTAGAAGTTAATAGTAAGGACAATAAATTGATTCTTGACCGCAATAATAAATTACTTCGCATCAGATATTAATATAAATTTCTTTACTTGGCTGCGAGCGTGCAAGCAGTAGGCTATCCTCCAGGGAGTCTTAGTCGTATACAACCTACTGGGAAACCTTTCAAGATTACATCTAGGTGGCAATGCTTCTGTGTTCAGTTTAACGAGAAATATCGGAAAAATTCAAAATACTTTATCAACTCTACTTCTTTTCAAATATACCTGTTACTGTATCTAAATGTTCAGTTATTTCTTAGGATCTACTTGCTTCTATGATATCAACAAACTCGCTGAATATCACTGACATCCCGAGATATTTGGAATGAAGTAATTAACTGCTAACATTCCATGGTTTAAATGAATCCTTTCAAATACGTAATTTATTACACTGTTTTTGCTTTGAAGTTAGAACGTTAATGGGTTGCTATTATAGATAGTGAATTAGATTACAGAAGTCGCACGAAAATTAGCATTCTTTTACGAATAAGCTGGTCATATCCAATCAAAATCGATCCCTATCTGGATCACGCGCAAGTGGAATTTTATGAAGTTAATCAGCAGAATCAATCAACCTTTTGGTACCTGTAATTTCATGCCTTAATATTTGGAAAGTAGACACAGAAATTATTTTCTATTACTTATGTGACCATGAATGACGACATTTTATGACGAGTTATATAAATGCATTATAACGTAAAAGAACTGTTCTGATGGAATAACTTGAAAGTATCCTTAACATTCACAGCAATTTCGAAAATTCTTGGAAGTTATGAAAGCGAAAGTGTTCATACTGACTCTCATTGATTCGGCAAAAAGAAAAAGTGCACTCCATTTAGCAACGATATTTATTTATTTATTTATTTATTTATTTATTTATTTATTTATTTATTTATTTATTTATTTATTTATTTATTTATTTATTTATTTATTTATTTATTTATTTATTTATTTATTTATTTATTTATTTATTTATTTATTTATTTATTTATTTATTTATTTATTTATTTATTTATTCTTCTTTCGAATGGGCCACCAGAGGACCACGTGCCAATTTCAATTCCTTCTTCTTTGTTCTTTCCTTTTCTTCCAGTACGCTTTCATCTGTTCACTATGTTTCTTCTTTCTGTCTTCAGACCACTTTGAACCAGTCTTTTTTACTTTCCTACCTTGGAATCCTTCTATTTTCAATACTTTTTCCCGAAAGCCTTCTCTATTATTTATTTCTTCTGTTGTTATATTGTTTTTTTCTAAATCCTTTCTTACTTCATTGACCCAGCTTGTCGTTGATTTCTTATCCCACAAATATCTGAAAATCTTACTGGTTAATCTACTATCTTGCATTCGATATAAATGTCCAAAAAAACATAAGTCTCCTTTTCCTCATTACATCTGATATATTTTCTATTTTTTGATATATTTCAGCATTACTTCGTAATTTCCAACCTTCGGCTGTGTTTTATGGGCCTAATATTTTCCTCATGATTCGCCTTTCTAGTATTTCTAGTTTATCTATATTATTTATTTATTTATTTATTTATTTATTTATTTATTTATTTATTTATTTATTTATTTATTTATTTATTTATTTATTTATTTATTTATTTATTTATTTATTTATTTATTTATTTATTTATTTATTTATTTATTTATTTATTTATTTATTTATTTATTTATGCCTTTATAAGTGGGGAAGTTAAAGCTCTTGGCCTTTCCTTACACTTAACCACATTCGATGCTAAAGGTTAACTTGTATTTTCTTACAAGTTAATACTACAATGATGGCCTAGGGGAAAGTAGCTTTTAACAAACGATCTTCAGTAACAAAAAGGGGCATATTATAACATATTGACAACATTTTCTGTATAACTAGATGAGAATGTGTGTTAGTGATGATTCTAACAATTTTAAAACAAGCAAGTAACTTATAACACAGAATACACCATTGGTTCTAAAGTTAGGTAGGAAACTAATGATCTACGTCACTTAGTGCATCTTAATACAAGTAACTTATGAATTTATATATTAATACTTAAGTACTACGTTATTCATGCACACATTCACCCGTGCATTCTTACAACCTGGCTATGTACTTACAAGGAAATACTGGCAAGATATTTTAAAAGAGGCTAATGTCGTGCAGTTCCTAACTCTCAACGGGAGAGAATCCCTTAACCTGGCACCAGATACTTGGAATGAATGCTTTTATATTGATGTACAATGTATGGGTATAGTAAGAGAAGAGTTAGATCCCGTGTAATGCTGATGGATGGAGGAGAGGTAGCTAAGATCTGAGGTATGATACTGCGAGGTTGCTTCGTTTAGAAGTATTCACTGTATTGACTGTATTTTCGTCGGACGTAGTTCACGTCGATCTCTGGAGAGAATTCCAAAGACGTACGTTATACCTCGGGAAAATATAATCTTAGTATGGGCTTATCAGGTTAGCTGCTAATAATAACTATTTTAGGAGCAGACTGTTCGTTGAATAGCTTTTAAGAGAAACTCTCATCGATACATATATGTGAAAACTGTTAGACTCAAAGGAAAAGCTGGAATAAATACGCCTTAGTCTGGGTTTTCGTTCACAGTTGTCTCTCTGAACCGTACAATTCCCCATCTCTGAGTTAAACATTCAACTGGCCGAAGTGAATTTTACGTTGCATCTAGTTCCTTAAGCAAATACACGATTTTCTTTGACCTCTTGACTTACTTATAAACTCAGATTCGAATAGTTAGAATACTTGACGCCACAAATGATCTGAATAAAGCAGGGCAAATTTGATCGTAGTTCAGAAAATTTACATGTCAGCGTACCACTTTAGGTGATACCGTTTTACTAAATTTCGCTCAAAGGAAGATTTGAAAAATCACAACCAACAATAAACTTATGTACTGGTCTAGAAGTCTAAATTAGCACGATTGCAACCTTTAGCGTAGTTTCAAGAACGCAAGTAACTGGAAGTAATGTGTCATTTAGCCCAGTGGTCGCGAACCCAAGAGTCCCTGGAATTTCCCTGTTCAGTCACTTCTTACAATAGGCAGAAAATGCTGGGGATGTAGTATTCTACCGCCTTCGTCCACAAGAAGATATATAATTAAAATTGGTGTTGAGTCTAAGAAGTTTCGAACATGTCTAAAAACACGAAAGAAAACATTAAATCAGACTATCATTACAAGACTCCGGAATTTTAGGAAGTAATAGGTTGAAATGCAAACTAATTTGGTTATTAGGAAGTGTTGTCTAGCCCGTTCTTCCGCTATGTGGCAAGAGTAACATAAATTCTAAGGGTGCTGATGTGCCGTACCCCTAAACTTTATGTTATACTCATAACATAACCAATGTGTAGGGTAGACTACCTATACTAGTTACCCGCCTCAATAAGTTTGCTAGTAGAACATAACGTTGGTTGTCCGTTATAGACATAATAATAGACTGACCGCGATCATTTCTATTGACTTCACTAACACATGAGGCATCTTGAAATATTTTCGAGTTTACTTGCTGGGGAATCTACATTAGAATAGATTATCTTATACCATCAACGGACAGTAGTTATTTAGATGCCACACAGCCACGCTATTGACGAGTACGAGAGAGCAATTCCCAGTCATAATAATTCCAGAGCCGAGGTATCGTGTAACCCGGAGGGACGCGAGCCTTGTTCCATCCAGTTCGTGTGCTCGCTACCGTGCAGGTGGTAAATTCTTAACTTTAACTCTTATTCGATCAGAGATAAAAATTTGATTGTCACTAAATGTGTCTTCTTCTGAAGATATGGCTCCTGTTGAAGAGACACAGTCCTATACGAGCCTTGAAATACCAATGAAAACACCATAGATGTGCTCGTATTGTGTCAGTCGTATACATTACCCTTACATATCACCTGCTAAAATAAGTGTAAGTCATAAATACCTTCACTTAAAGTATAACATACAGCATTTGAGCTCTCATACCAAGTGGCGGCTTGAAATGGAGATATTTTACAATAAATTACAAATTCCTGCCATCTCCCAACAGCTATAAATTAAATGCTTTATGAGAAAATAATATCTCTTTCGAGAGGAGCACAATTAGCATTAAATCTTTTCTCATAAGGAAGAATCCTATTAGCAACTAATGTTCAAAGACAATTCATTAGAACTATAATATTTGATTACCGAAACTCATGACAGTAAAAAGGAAAATATGTTCTTTCTTTGCCTTAGTGAACAGGCAAGGTTTAAAAGAATCAAGTTATTGGTTTATAAGTCCCACTAACTATTTTTACGGTTTTCGAAGACGCAAATGTGCCAGAATTTACTCACGCAGGAGTTCCTTTTATGTCCAAATAAATCTACTGACACGAGGCTGACTGACGTATTTGAGCACCTTCAAATACCAACAGGACTAAGCCAGGATCGAACCTGCCAATTTGGGGCCAGAAAGCCAGCGTCTCAACCGTCTGAGCCACTCAGCTCGGCAGACAAGGCTTCTACGATAATATCACTGGAGGAAGGAGATGAATAGAGCCAGGTAATAGGTTAGAAGCGAAGCGAGTAACAAGTATAGTCTAGTCTGCACAACGGTTATGTTATGAGTTCCGCATAAATATCAGGGGTTAGGCCCATCACAACCCTTAGAATTTATCTTAATCTCACTACATTAGAGAAGAGTGGCCTAGTCGCCACGTATCACTGCATCAAAATCCAGGGTCTATGATGGTGGAAGAGGTGATGACTGCTTTAAGGGGAGTCATGACTGAAATGCGGAACTTGTACAATTTACCACTTATCACAACGAAATGTAAAACACAAGCAATTATTAATAAGATAGTCCAGCACACAAAATGTGAAGTCGGTTAGTTGATTTGTTGCAAAGTTATTAACAAATAATATTTATTTGTTTTTTTATGTTCTGTGGAAAATGCTCCGTACGTCATAGTTGCGGTGTAGGGATAGCATGCCTGCCTCTTACCCGGAGGCGCCGGGTTCGATTTCCGGCCAGGTCAGGAATTGTTACCTGGACCTGAGGGCTGGTTCGAGGTCCACTCAGCCTACGTGATTACAATCGAGGAGCTATCTGACGGTGAGATAGCGGCCCCGGTCTAGAGAGCCAAGAATAACGGCCGTGAGGATTCGTCGTGCTGACCATACGACACCTCGTAATGTGCAGGCCATCAGGCTGAGCAGCGGTCGCTTGGTAGGCTCTTCCGCCATGGGGTTAAGTTTGGTTTTAATCCTATAATGTGACAAACTTGTCAAAATAATCATATACTTAATAATACCTCTACGTTTTGCAGTCAGGTATAATTTATTCGAGCTATAAGTTGTCTTCTTCTCCTTCTTAATCTATTTACCCACCAGGGTCGGTTTTTTCCTCGGACTCAGCGAGGGATCCCACCTCTACCGCTCCAAGGGCAGTGTCCTGGAGAGTCAGACTTTGGGTGGGGATACAACTGTGGAGAATGACCAGTACCTCGCCCAGTCGGCCTCACCTGCTATGCTGAACAGGGGCCTTGCGGGGGGATGGGAAGATTGGAAGGGATAGACAAGGAAGAGGGAAGAAAGCGGTCGTGGCCTTAAGTTAGGTACCATCCCGGCATTTGCCTGGAGGAGAAGTGGGAAACCACGGAAAACCACTTCGAAGATGGCTGAGGTGGTAATCGAACCCACCTCTACTCATTTGACCTCCCGAGGCTGAGTGGACCCCGTTCCAGCCCTCGAACCACTTTTCAAATTTCGTAGCTGAGCCGGAAATCGAACCCGGACCTCCGGGGTTGGCTACTAAACACGCTAACCACTACACCACAGAGGCGGTCGCTATAAGTTTTCAATTTTTCATTATTCATACAACAGGCAAATTGGTGCCATTTTTGGAACAAAAATATGAATATAATATTCGACGGATAACGAAATGCAGAACTAGTTTTAATTCCTGTACATATTGTAACATTGTCAGACAATTTCAGGTGAATCTGATGAGAACTCTGTCGCAAAGAGCATTTTATACATGGCAATGAACTGGTAATATTTTAAGGTTGAAAAATTCATTTGAAAGTTTTAAGAAACATACTTGCATTTAAATTGCTCTGGACTGGAAGTTACTCCCTCAGACTTCTGTCTCCTCATATGCAGAGCCTACAAGGTAAATATACTCCAGCGGGATTGTTGAAATAGTAGTCTGAAAGAACATTGAAGCCAATATTGTCTGACAACGTGAGAGAGTGGTACGTATGCTTGCTCTGTATATGACCGGGCGAGTTGTCCGTGTGGTTAGGAGCGTGCAGCTGTGAGCTCCCAACCAGGAGATAGTGGGTTCGAGCCCCACTGTCGGCAGCCCTAAAGATGGTTTTCCATGGTTTCCCATTTTCACACCAGGCAAATGCGGGGATGTACCTTTATTAAGGCCACGGCCGCTTCCTTTACATTCCTAGGCCTTTCCTGTCCCTTCGTCGCCATAAGACCTATCTGTGTCGGTGCGACGCCAAGCAACTAGCAAGAAAAAAAGCTCTGTATACGCCGGGACCCTACTCTTTAAATTCGTCATTTAGAGCTTTAAAATGGCTTTTGGGCGAAAGTGATAACGAAATTTGAAAGACCGAGCTCGATAGCTGCAGTCGCTTAAGTGCGGCCAGTATCCAGTAATCGGGAGATAGTGGGTTCGAGCCCCACTGTCGGCAGTCCTGAAGATGGTTTTCCGTGGTTTCCCATTTTCACACCAGGCAGATGCCGGGGCTGTACCTTAATTAAGGCCACGGCCGCTTCCTTCCAATTCCTAGGCCTTTCCTATCCCATCCTCGCCGTAAGACATATCTGTGTCGGTGTGACGTAAAGCAAATATAAAGAAAAAAAATGAAAGAGGAAAAACTGGAGGATTTAAGGTTAAAATTGAAAATTCGATTTTTTATAAAAACCGAAAAATTTCAGTCAGGACTCGTCTTAAGAGGAAGTGCAACTGAGCATCCACGCTCTTGTCAACACTGAACGATGCTAAGGGTGAGGATATCGGGAAAAGAAAGGGAAGGGAAGGGAAGGGAAGGGAAGGGAAGGGAAGGGAAGGGAAGGGAAGGGAAGGGAAGGGAAGGGCGTGAAAATGAGAGACAGCAGGTCGGAAGAGAGCGAGAGTTTACCAAGAGAGGTCGGATAGGAACGATGATATTGAGGGTCCTGACAAAAGCAAGTGGAAAACAGCACTAGACTCAATTAAGGTCCCTGCGGTCAGTAGCCAGCGTGAGGGTGCCACCAACCTCCCTCGGAAGTTATCCCCCTATGTCGCCTCTAACGCCATGCAGGGGATACCGTGTTAAGTATTATCTCATCCTCACTCACACGGGGTGAAGTGAAGCAACATTGTTCATGGAATTCAAGTTGGAATAAGTAGACTAAATAAAACTAGACTGGAAGTGCTCAATTACAGAACATCACGAAACAGTTACGTGAAATACTTTTTCCAGAGGTTTTCGAGACAATAACAGTTTTGAATAACAATACATGAAAAAATACCGCAAGGAAATGATCCTATCTGTTTAAGGGTAAATTTCAATACCAGAGTGAGTAAAAATATTCAAGCAAACGTATGAAACATGGACAATAATTATAAAATAATACAAGTCTATCAAGCGACAAAAGTAAACCTTGCATATTTAGAATGAACCACTGTAAGAATATTTTTTCTAGTGTATGATCACCAAATTATAGAAGTTTTCTGGTTAATGGAAATGGTGTCAAAAAAGGCAAAGCACGTATGTGGCATAACAAGGCGGTAAAATGTTCCAGATAAGCAACGTCATAACTTTCATAGTTACAGTGAAACGTAGTAAAGGATACAGACACGAAATGACGCAAATATTTCAGTGAAATTCTCTGTCAGTTCTCTTGTTCATATCGCAAAATGCACTCAAATTCACGTACATGTTCATATTAGTACGATAAGACATTCAACGTGAGCAAACGAGAACAATTTCCTTTATTTTTGTCGGGCAGACTCAGTTAAGCCGGCCCCGTGGTGTAGGGGTAGCGTGTCTGCCTCTTACCCGGAGGCTCCGGGTTCGATTCCCCGCCAGGTCAGGGATTTTTACCTGGACCTGAGGGCTGGTTCGAGGTCCACTCAGCCTACGTGATTAGAATTGAGGAGCTATCTGACGGTGAGATAGCGGCCCCGGTCTAGAAAGCCAAGAATAACGGCCGAGAGGATTCATCGTGCTGACAACACGACACCTCGTAATCTGCAGGCCTTCGGGCTGAGCAGCGGTCGCTTGGTAGGCCAAGGCCCGTCAAGGGCTGTAGTGCCATGGGGTTTGGTTTGGTTTTAGACTCAGTTAAGTCTATTGGAGAGGGGTGGGTTGGGAAAAGGCTAGGACTCGGAAGGAAATGGCCCACAATGCGAAGGGGTCACTTGCCCTTCGACAACAACACTTTGGAGATGGCCTAATTTCCTGTTCCCTTTCCACTACCCAGATGCCTACAAATGGGGCATTCTGAAAGAATCCGTTTTCCTGTCAGATGACCCACCTAGGAATGTTCCCGAATCACGTGAGGATATACATCATATTTGTGTCGAAACCTGTGTTCATCAACATGTTCCACAACCATAAGGGTGCGCAGTTTGAACATTTGCTGTACCGACAGTTAGATACATGCTGTATGTCGTATCTTTATGTTCAGAGCATGTTTGTAATTTCAGTACTGTTTGTTTTGCTGCATACTGTGCATGCTTGATTTCTTATCGTATACAAGAAGTGGTTGTGATGGTAGCGATTACTGTTTTCAGAGGAAGTAAAACCGAGCACCAACTTCTATTAACACTAATCAAAAGTGGAAAAGGGAACAAAAGGAAGGGCCAAGAAGGACCTGAAAATGAAAGACCTCTGGGTTTCAAACACTTAAACAGTCATGATCGAATAAGAACGAGAGTTGCCCAAGGAAGGTCAGACAGGATAGATTGAAAGTGAGCAGCCCGGGGCAAGTACGTGGAGGCAGTGTAAGAGCCACTTGGCTGCCAAATCACACTCCTGGGGCCCCGTTTAGTCACCTCTTACGACAGGCAGGGGTGACCTTGGGTGTATTTTACCACCCTTACCCAAAGGGAGTTACAGGGAGTTACAAGAAAAAGTGAACATTGGGTTAGACATCACCCCTTAACACTAACCGTAGAAGGAAGAGTAAGAGGTTCGAATCTTGCACGTAAGAATGGAATGGCAATAACACACATGAAAATAGAAGACTCCCTAGACTTGGCAATCGTAAACGGAAGAGAACAAGAGTTGACGAAGAGATGTCAGAATAATGAAAGGAAGGAGCCTGGGTTGTTGCTGAATAAAGTAAATGGGAAAACGAAAAGGTAATAAAGATGGGGACAGTGAAGGACTGACCCCGTGAGGCAAAAATCTGACATGGACGCGTTAGACAGTTCAATACAGTTCCATCTACAAGTGCCCGATGTAACAGTAACAGACGAATGGCATCATAGCGGGCAAGATTTTCTTCGCGAATGTAAAACCGATGGTAGTGTTGCCAAGATTCGTTTGCAAAATAATATATCTAGCTGGACACCTGGCGACATGGAAAGATAATTATATAGCCCGAGCAGGCGTGGACACATTCCACTCCGTATCACTCCGTACAAGTCAGGTGTGTGCACAACTGTAAGTCATAGTAATCCGTGAGGTTATCATTTGTAAATATGAAATCTGAGAAGAGTTATAATGGCAGAGTTCAATCCTATTCCAATTTTTCTTTCCATGATAATATTTTCAAAAATTGGTCATTTTCGAAATATCGTTCACTATATAAGTACCCTCTAATTGTCGTAAATTGTACCTTCATGTTGAATACAACTCTATATTCAGTGAGACACATATCATAAGCCGGAAATCATATTCAGAAGTGCATATAAAACAAATTTATAAATTATCAGAGAGACGGACAGCTTTCTAAGGTACCCCATAGAGCGGTCGCTGATTTTTTAAAAGAAATTCCAACTTCTAAATTTCAGCCCCAATCTTGCCGCTTTATTCTTTTACATTCGAGACAATTTTGTCATGCGGATGTCAGGTACCAAATACTGTACCATTGAGCATCTTAACCACCTTCATATGTCTTTAATTTTCCGAATTATTAATCACAAGCTATCGACTATTCGGTGTGGATCTCCAGTTGAGCTGTAAGACCGAATGTGTGCACATGATTTCATGTAAATATGATCTTAATATATGTACTTTGGTTTGATAGACGTCACACCAAAATTGTGTAATCTATTTGAGCGAAGGCTTGGTCCATATTTAGTGAGAAAAATCTGCACGCATTCAGTAATAACAGGAAGAAATTTTACACCTTAGACATGAACATGCATGCTGTTCGAACAATTACTGTAGCTTGCTTCATTTCAATTAGCCTACTCTCCACGCAAACACGCCTTAAAGGGAAGAAAACAAAGTATTGAACATAATAATTTATCTTATGTTGAATATAGAGGGGTAAGCCTATCAGACCTGTGATGGATGAAGCTGTCGTATGTAAATGGAGAAGAAGACTTCAATGCGCGAGTAAGACACAGATTTAATTAGATTCCTTCCAGATGAATAAATCCATCAATTACGCTCTCAAGACCAACTCTTGTCAATCAGATATAGCATTGCCTGATCTGCCATCAGGTCTTTGTACGCGCAAGTCGCAGGAAATATATGTAACCTATAGTCCGCTCTTCACAATACCACGGGGATTATTGTAGATGTGGGCTCATTTATTTAGGTGATAGATGATGCAGGTGGAGTATCGTAAGAGTCAACAGCACGGTTACTGACCTTCGACAAGCGAATTATAATGAGGATAGTAGATTGATAAATAAATGCTCTCACCTTTCAAACATAATATAGAAGCTTAGAGAAGTGAAAGATAAAGACCTGCAGATAAAAGAAAAGAAACATATCGGGGAAAGCTTCGTTGGCAAAGAATGGTTATGACGGCTACTATTGTTTGAAAGTGAAGTTAGTCATCCCTTCGTAACTGTAAAAACAAAGAGGTTGAACCAACCACAGAACGAAGATATTGGCAAAAATAAGGGAAAAAGCACGAAGTGCGTGGAATTGAAAGACACCCTAGGCCTCAGAAACTTAATACTGTCATGGTTGGAAGAGAGCATGAGTTGATCAAGGGAGGTCAGATAGGAAAGGTAAAACCAAGGAGACTGGCACAAGTAAGTGGAATCATTCCTAGGCTCAACTATGGGCTCCATAGTCGTTAAACCACTCTCCCAAAGTGAGTCAAGACCCGTGCCCTTCTGAAGATAGGCAGAGAGTGCCGTGGATATATTCTATACTCTGACCCAACAACTGTAATAATAATAATAATAATAATAATAATAATAATAATAATAATAATAATAATAATAATAATAATAATAATAATAATAATAATAATAATTTCGGCACAACAAGACAATTGTTTTACACACGTCTTATATTATACACGTCAGAAACCATATCCCTTGGAACTCATTCAAAAATAAATTATAGAAATTTAAAAGCAAGAAAGGAAACTTCTCCGGAAAAAAATGGAATGGAGAGAAAATGGAATGTGGATTAAGAGGAGAACAGCGGACCTCTGCCCATTAACTGACAGGTTCACTGATGCCGTACGCAAGAGACTTCTATGGCCATATCTATAGAATGGACAGCGACAGACTCATCAAAAGAGTAGTTACAGTAATCAACTCAAAGATCATAAAATAAACTGGCTAGAAGAAACTAACGGGGACCTCCAAGAAATGAATATCACAGGCGACATCATGGAGGATCGTGGAGCCTTTAGTACAATAGTAGACAAGCACAAATTCGTGGAGAAACCCAAAAAGAAAACCAGTAGAAGAGGTCCACAGAACACAAGGTGCAACACAGTGCATTCATGAAGAGATTTTGGGAGGATAAAAAGGCGAAAACCATCAGGCCAACGAATAAGTTTAAACGAGCTCTTTGCATGGGCATAACGAAGAAAGAAAGAAAGAAAGAAAGAAAGAAAGAAAGA
Source organism: Anabrus simplex (assembly GCF_040414725.1). Classification (NCBI taxonomy): domain Eukaryota; kingdom Metazoa; phylum Arthropoda; class Insecta; order Orthoptera; family Tettigoniidae; genus Anabrus; species Anabrus simplex. The sequence goes on along the minus strand of NC_090275.1, from coordinate 97,251,086 downwards.
AAGAAAGAAAGAAAGAAGAATGAGAGTAAGTGACATGTATTGAAGAAGGAATTTTCTAATTTCTCATTAATAATGGCGGCTTCGATATACGTGATAATGCATTATACAGTTGTAATGACTAGTTTGTATAAAGCGAAAGAGTTAAAAATGATATCAGTTTTGTGATTCAAATACGAGTGCTTCTCCTTCAAGATTATCAGCTGACGAAAATCTTTCATAAAACAAAGAACTTCAATTCAAATGTTAGAATTTAAATATAACTCTAATGTCAGCATTCTTAGCTTAACGTGAAAGTAGTTAATAAGTACTTTTAATTGTATCCCTTTCTCATTACATTAAATAATATAATTGTATGACCTCAGCTACCCCGTGTGGATACTTTCATTTGACCCCAAACAAACTGCTTGCGTGTCAGTTTCGACGTTATGTTTTACTCATCAGATGGGAGAGAAATCGGAGCTCTTTTGGAAGATCTACGAACTTCTTCTTCTTCTTCTTCGTCGTCGTCGTCGTCGTCGTCGTCGTCGTCGTCGTCGTCGTCGTCATGGTCGTTTCGCCAATTTCTTTGAGTCGACACTGTGTGCAGATCTGGCCCAGTTTTTTGGCCGGTTGCAATTCCTGCCGTCAACCATACTATGTTAACTATTGCGTGTTTCTGCGGTGGTTGGAAGTACGCCGTGTTGGCTGTAGATGGAGAGACGTGTATTAAGACGCACATAAACATCCAGGCTCCAGGTTAGATCAATTAACCATACGTACTGAAAATCCCAGACCCGGTTGGGAACCGAACACGAGGCCTTCTGAACCGAAGATCAGTACCCACTTAATCACACTTGAGCGATATATGAACATCCACAGCCTATTTCCAGCCATTCGACCGGGTCAGGAATGGAATTATTGAAGACCCATCTAGCGGCGAGGATAGGAATTGTGCCGCCTGCCGAAGTCTGTCGCACTGCTCTGGGGCAATGGTTAATGACTAACAGATGAAATGAAATGATATTGGGGAATGTTTTTGGAATGAAAGGTGACAGGGAAAACCAGAGTACCCGAAGAAACACCTGTCCCGCCTTCGCTTTGTCCAGCACAAATCTCACATTAAGTGACCGGGATTTGAACCACGGAACCCAGAGGTGAGAGGTCGGCGAACTGCCACCTGGGCCACAAAGGTTGATCGATGTATGACTGACTTTTAAATAAATTTGTCAGGTAAACACCAAATGTGTACTCAGAGATCTGCCGGGCGAGTTAGCCGTGCGGTTAGGAGCGAGCATCTGTGAGTTTGCATCCGGGAGATAGTGGGTTCGAACCCCACTGTCGGTAGCTCTGAAGATGGTTTTCCGTGGTTTCTCATTTTCAAACCAAAAATATGTTAGAGCTGTACCTTAATTATGGTCACGTACGCTTCCTTCCTTTCTTCCCAGTCCTAGGCCTTTCTTATCCCATCTTCGCCATAAGACTTGTGTGTGTCGCTGCGACGCAGAGAAAAATTTTGAAAAAAAAAAGAAAAGCAGTGGTCTTTTACATCCTACGACATGGAATGGACAATCTACTTTATTTTCGTCCTTCAAAAAATCCGGCTCCCTTTGCAGGATTTTCACCTGTGATTTTGGAATTCAGATGCTGGCACTCTCATTACAATCAGCAGATACAAAAACTTTAAAAAAATCAGCCTGTTGCTGTCCATATTGCACACGTCCACCCATTTCCGGTAACTTGGTAGTCATGTATTCCTTGCTGCTGAACTGCTACCATTTACCGAGATAGGTGACTAGTAGCTAGTGTGGGAGTCAGGTAACATCATTTGCCTATGTATGGCGTCCTAGAGAACGGGTGGGTGTGGAGAAGGTGATCAAGTGATGGTTTTCATGGCCTATACTCTCAGCCATACATTGTCAAGGTGATTAAGATAATCCTTTGAGCGAGGAGAATATGTCTTAAACTTTATTGTAGCGTATAGCAACTGCTCTCACATGCAAAAGTGGTGGTTGATGTTCTACAGGGTTCCACAGAAGTCGTGCATGCATCGTAACTTCCGTCTTTACAATGACATTCCCTTTTCCTTTACAATCCCCTAAAGGACACTCGGCAAAGAAACCATGGGAAAGCTGAGCATCGAATAGTGGAGAAAACTTTGCAAATAAATAGTTCTGATTTAGTCCCATATTTGACAGGGCCACGTCATATTTCTCGAGGACGTATCGAAGAACGCGTCTATATCAACAAGTCAGCAAGCAATAATATTCGAGGAGAGACTGATACGTTTAATGGGGTCGTCACTTACATAACTTGTTTTTTTTACGACCGGATGCCCTTTTCGACGCCGACGCTATGTGGACGGATGTACTATTCACTGTTGCGTATTTCTGTGTTTGTTGGTAGTGTAGTGTGTTGTCTGAATATGACGAACACAAACTCCTAGTCCCCGAGCAAGAAAATACATAAACAGTAAAAATCCTCAGTGAGGCCAGAAATCGAGCCCGAGGTCTTCTGAGTAAGGAGCCGGATGCAGAAACACTTCATCCCATCTTCGTGAGGAAGAGAATGGTTGTTGTTTGAAAGATAATTGTGCACTCGGTTCCAAAGCATGTACTTAATCTTTACGGCAGAAACATCGATATTTCTTTCAGAACAAACAACTTATACGTTATTCAAACGCATGCGTGACTTGAGCGCCAACCAGTAATCTCTTAATTCCAAACATTTTGTCGTCCTTATGCAGTCCCATCCGAGTTCTTTTCCGGACGATTTGTTAATGGTTTAAATTGGCTAATATTTTAAATGTAAAAAGCAGGAACGGGTTGATAATTTCAAGTACATGGGATGTGTGTTCTCCCAGGATGGCAGTGCAGTAAGTGAGATGAATCAAGATGCAGCAAAGCTAACAGCGTGAGCTCGCAGTTGCAATCAACAGTATTCTGTAAGAAGGAATTCAGCTCCTTACAAAGCAAGAATAGAAAGAGATAATTATATAAAATTAATAATAAAGAATTAATCACACAGGGTAGGACAGCAATTTCTTGTAACAATAAACAATATGTGGCCGAAGAGAATTAAAGAAAAGAAAGTAAGCACTAACTGAACTTAGACTAAATAGCAGGGCCTCTCAAACGCCCAAAATCTCGCGCGTGCAAATCGAGGCGCAATAGCTCCGTGCACTGTGCATCGGTCCCGCTCAACTCGGCTCGGACCAACGCTTCGTCTCTGGGCTACTCGGCTAAGCTCGGCTAAGCTCGGCTCGGATTTGGAGCTCTACGGAGCAGGTGCATCAGGTGCATGCACCCTAAGAGGCCCTGCTATATAACATTATTATCTGCGACAAAAATTATTTAAAACACGACAATTTAGAGATTGGATGTAAATACCTATCACGCGTAATTAAAATGTTTAATGTAGTAAAAGATAAATTAATTGAATAAGGAAATTCATGCATGTATTAAACAACAATGGATGACAATAAATAATTATTAGGGGATGGGAGTATTAATAATAATGTTATTTGCTTTACGTCCCACTAACTACTTTTTCGGTTTTGGGAGACGGCGAGGTGCCGGAATTTTGTCCCTCAGGAGATCTTTTTACGTGCCAGTAAATCTACTGACACGAGCCTAGCATATTTTAATACCTTCAAATACCACCGGACTGAACCAGGACCGAGCCTGCCAATTTGGGGCCAGAAAGCCAGCGTCTCAACCGTCTGAGCCACTCAGCTCGGCAGACAAGGCTTCTACGATAATATCACTGGAGGAAGGAGATGAATAGAGCCAGGTAATAGGTTAGAAGCGAAGCGAGTAACAAGTATAGTCTAGTCTGCACAACGGTTATGTTATGAGTTCCGCATAAATATCAGGGGTTAGGCCCATCACAACCCCTAGAATTTATCTTACTCTCACTACATTAGAGAAGAGTGGCCTAGTCGCCACGTATCACTGCATCAAAATCCAGGGTCTATGATGGTGGAAGAGGTGATGACTGCTTTAAGGGGAGTCATGACTGAAATGCGGAACTTGTACAATTTACCACTTATCACAACCAAATGTAAAACACAAGCAATTATTAATAAGATAGTCCAGCACACAAAATTTGAAGTCGGTTAGTTGATTTGTTGCAAAGTTATTAACAAATAATATTTGTTTTTTTATGTTCTGTGGAAAATGCTCCGTACGTCATAGTTGCGGTGTAGGGATAGCATGCCTGCCTCTTACCCGGAGGCGCCGGGTTCGATTTCCGGCCAGGTCAGGAATTGTTACCTGGACCTGAGGGCTGGTTCGAGGTCCACTCAGCCTACGTGATTACAATCGAGGAGCTATCTGACGGTGAGATAGCGGCCCCGGTCTAGAGAGCCAAGAATAACGGCCGTGAGGATTCGTCGTGCTGACCATACGACACCTCGTAATGTGCAGGCCATCAGGCTGAGCAGCGGTCGCTTGGTAGGCTCTTGCGCCATGGGGTTAAGTTTGGTTTTAATCCTATAATGTGACAAACTTGTCAAAATAATCATATACTTAATAATACCTCTACGTTTTGCAGTCAGGTATAATTTATTCGAGCTATAAGTTGTCTTCTTCTCCTCCTTAATCTATTCACCCACCAGGGTCGGTTTATTCCTCGGACTCAGCGAGGGATCCCACCTCTACCGCTCCAAGGGCAGTGTCCTGGAGAGTCAGACTTTGGGTGGGGATACAACTGTGGAGAATGACCAGTACCTCGCCCAGTCGGCCTCACCTGCTATGCTGAACAGGGGCCTTGCGGGGGGATGGGAAGATTGGAAGGGATAGACAAGGAAGAGGGAAGAAAGCGGTCGTGGCCTTAAGTTAGGTACCATCCCGGCATTTGCCTGGAGGAGAAGTGGGAAACCACGGAAAACCACTTCGAAGATGGCTGAGGTGGTAATCGAGCCCACCTCTACTCATTTGACCTCCCGAGGCTGAGTGGACCCCGTTCCAGCCCTCGAACCACTTTTCAAATTTCGTAGCTGAGCCGGAAATCGAACCCGGACCTCCGGGGTTGGCTACTAAACACGCTAACCACTACACCACAGAGGCGGTCGCTATAAGTTTTCAATTTTTCATTATTCATACAACAGGCAAATTGGTGCCATTTTTGGAACAAAAATATGAATATAATATTCGACGGATAACGAAATGCAGAACTAGTTTTAATTCCTGTACATATTGTAACATTGTCAGAAAATTTCAGGTGAATCTGATAAGAACTCTGTCGCAAAGAGCATTTTATACATGGCAAAGAGCTGGTAATATTTTAAGGTTGAAAAATTCATTTGAAAGTTTTAAGAAACATACTTGCATTTAAATTGCTCTGGACTGGAAGTTACTCCCTCAGACTTCTGTCTCCTCATATGCAGAGCCTACAAGGTAAATATACTCCAGCGGGATTGTTGAAATAGTAGTCTGAAAGAACATTGAAGCCAATATTGTCTGACAACGTGAGAGAGTGGTACGTATGCTTGCTCTGTATATGACCGGGCGAGTTGTCCGTGTGGTTAGGAGCGTGCAGCTGTGAGCTCCCAACCAGGAGATAGTGGGTTCGAGCCCCACTGTCGGCAGCCCTAAAGATGGTTTTCCATGGTTTCCCATTTTCACACCAGGCAAATGCGGGGATGTACCTTTATTAAGGCCACGGCCGCTTCCTTTACATTCCTAGGCCTTTCCTGTCCCTTCGTCGCCATAAGACCTATCTGTGTCGGTGCGACGTCAAGCAACTAGCAAGAAAAAAAGCTCTGTATACGCCGGTACCCTACTCTTTAAATTCGTCATTTAGAGCTTTAAAATGGCTTTTGGGCGAAAGTGATAACGAAATTTGAAAGACCGAGCTCGATAGCTGCAGTCGCTTAAGTGCGGCCAGTATCCAGTAATCGGGAGATAGTGGGTTCGAGCCCCACTGTCGGCAGTCCTGAAGATGGTTTTCCGTGGTTTCCCATTTTCACACCAGGCAGATGCCGGGGCTGTACCTTAATTAAGGCCACGGCCGCTTCCTTCCAATTCCTAGGCCTTTCCTATCCCATCCTCGCCGTAAGACATATCTGTGTCGGTGTGACGTAAAGCAAATATAAAGAAAAAAATTGAAAGAGGGAAAACTGGAGGATTTAAGGTTAAAATTGAAAATTCGATTTTTTATAAAAACCGAAAAATTTCAGTCAGGACTCGTCTTAAGAGGAAGTGCAACTGAACATCCACGCTCTTGTCAACACTGAACGATGCTAAGGGTGAGGATATCGGGAAAAGAAAGGGAAGGGAAGGGATGGGAAGGGAAGGGAAGGGAAGGGAAGGGAAGGGAAGGGAAGGGAAGGGAAGGGAAGGGAAGGGAAGGGAAGGGCGTGAAAATGAGAGACAGCAGGTCGGAAGAGAGCAAGAGTTTACCAAGAGAGGTCGGATAGGAACGATGATATTGAGGGTCCTGACAAAAGCAAGTGGAAAACAGCACTAGACTCAATTAAGGTCCCTGCGGTCAGTAGCCAGCGTGAGGGTGCCACCAACCTCCGTCGGAAGTTATCCCCCTATGTCGCCTCTAACGCCATGCAGGGGATACCATGTCAAGTATTATCTCATCCTCACTCACACGGGGTGAAGTGAAGCAACATTGTTCATGGAATTCAAGTTGGAATAAGTAGACTAAATAAAACTAGACTGGAAGTGCTCAATTACAGAACATCACGAAACAGTTAGGTGAAATACTTTTTCCAGAGGTTTTCGAGACAATAACAGTTTTGAATAACAATACATGAAAAAATACCGCAAGGAAATGATCCTATCTGTTTAAGGATAAATTTCAATACCAGAGTGAGTAAAAATATTCAAGCAAACGTATGAAACATGGACAATAATTATAAAATAATACAAGTCTATCAAGCGACAAAAGTAAACCTTGCATATTTAGAATGAACCACTGTAAGAATATTTTTTCTAGTGTATGATCACCAAATTATAGAAGTTTTCTGGTTAATGGAAATGGTGTCAAAAAAGGCAAAGCACGTATGTGGCATAACAAGGCGGTAAAATGTTCCAGATAAGCAACGTCATAACTTTCATAGTTACAGTGAAACGTAGTAAAGGATACAGACACGAAATGACGCAAATATTTCAGTGAAATTCTCTGTCAGTTCTCTTGTTCATATCGCAAAATGCACTCAAATTCACGTACATGTTCATATTAGTACGATAAGACATTCAACGTGAGCAAACGAGAACAATTTCCTTTATTTTTGTCGGGCAGACTCAGTTAAGCCGGCCCCGTGGTGTATGGGTAGCGTGTCTGCCTCTTACCCGGAGGCTCCGGGTACGATTCCCCGCCAGGTCAGGGATTTTTACCTGGACCTGAGGGCTGGTTCGAGGTCCACTCAGCCTACGTGATTAGAATTGAGGAGCTATCTGACGGTGAGATAGCGGCCCCGGTCTAGAAAGCCAAGAATAACGGCCGAGAGGATTCATCGTGCTGACAACACGACACCTCGTAATCTGCAGGCCTTCGGGCTGAGCAGCGGTCGCTTGGTAGGCCAAGGCCCGTCAAGGGCTGTAGTGCCATGGGGTTTGGTTTGGTTTTAGACTCAGTTAAGTCTATTGGAGAGGGGTGGGTTGGGAAAAGGCTAGGACTCGGAAGGAAATGGCCCACAATGCGAAGGGGTCACTTGCCCTTCGACAACAACACTTTGGAGATGGCCTAATTTCCTGTTCCCTTTCCACTACCCAGATGCCTACAAATGGGGCATTCTGAAAGAATCCGTTTTCCTGTCAGATGACCCACCTAGGAATGTTCCCGAATCACGTGAGGATATACATCATATTTGTGTCGAAACCTGTGTTCATCAACATGTTCCACAACCATAAGGGTGCGCAGTTTGAACATTTGCTGTACCGACAGTTAGATACATGCTGTATGTCGTATCTTTATGTTCAGAGCATGTTTGTAATTTCAGTACTGTTTGTTTTGCTGCATACTGTGCATGCTTGATTTCTTATCGTATACAAGAAGTGGTTGTGATGGTAGCGATTATTGTTTTCAGAGGAAGTAAAACCGAGCACCAACTTCTATTAACACTAATCAAAGGTGGAAAAGGGAACAAAAGGAAGGGCCAAGAAGGACCTGAAAATGAAAGACCTCTGGGTTTCAAACACTTAAACAGTCATGATCGAATAAGAACGAGAGTTGCCCAAGGAAGGTCAGACAGGATAGATTGAAAGTGAGCAGCCCGGGGCAAGTACGTGGAGGCAGTGTAAGAGCCACTTGGCTGCCAAATCACACTCCTGGGGCCCCGTTTAGTCACCTCTTACGACAGGCAGGGGTGACCTTGGGTGTATTTTACCACCCTTACCCAAAGGGAGTTACAGGGAGTTACAAGAAAAAGTGAACATTGGGTTAGACATCACCCCTTAACACTAACCGTAGAAGGAAGAGTAAGAGGTTCGAATCTTGCACGTAAGAATGGAATGGCAATAACACACATGAAAATAGAAGACTCCCTAGACTTGGCAATCGTAAACGGAAGAGAACAAGAGTTGACGAAGAGATGTCAGAATAATGAAAGGAAGGAGCCTGGGTTGTTGCTGAATAAAGTAAATGGGAAAACGAAAAGGTAATAAAGATGGGGACAGTGAAGGACTGACCCCGTGAGGCACAAATCTGACATGGACGCGTTAGACAGTTCAATACAGTTCCATCTACAAGTGCCCGATGTAACAGTAACAGACGAATGGCATCATAGCGGGCAAGATTTTCTTCGCGAATGTAAAACCGATGGTAGTGTTGCCAAGATTCGTTTGCAAAATAATATATCTAGCTGGACACCTGGCGACATGGAAAGATAATTATATAGCCCGAGCAGGCGTGGACACATTCCACTCCGTATCACTCCGTACAAGTCAGGTGTGTGCACAACTGTAAGTCATAGTAATCCGTGAGGTTATCATTTGTAAATATGAAATCTGAGAAGAGTTATAATGGCAGAGTTCAATCCTATTCCAATTTTTCTTTCCATGATAATATTTTCAAAAATTGGTCATTTTCGAAATATCGTTCACTATATAAGTTCCCTCTAATTGTCGTAAATTGTACCTTCATGTTGAATACAACTCTATATTCAGTGAGACACATATCATAAGCCGGAAATCATATTCAGAAGTGCATATAAAACAAATTTATAAATTATCAGAGAGACGGACAGCTTTCTAAGGTACCCCATAGAGCGGTCGCTGATTTTTTAAAAGAAATTCCAACTTCTAAATTTCAGCCCCAATCTTGCCGCTTTATTCTTTTACATTCGAGACAATTTTGTCATGCGGATGTCAGGTACCAAATACTGTACCATTGAGCATCTTAACCACCTTCATATGTCTTTAATTTTCCGAATTATTAATCACAAGCTATCGACTATTCGGTGTGGATCTTCAGTTGAGCTGTAAGACCGAATGTGTGCACATGATTTCATGTAAATATGATCTTAATATATGTACTTTGGTTTGATAGACGTCACACCAAAATTGTGTAATCTATTTGAGCGAAGGCTTGGTCCATATTTAGTGAGAAAAATCTGCACGCATTCAGTAATAACAGGAAGAAATTTTACACCTTAGACATGAACATGCATGCTGTTCGAACAATTACTGTAGCTTGCTTCATTTCAATTAGCCTACTCTTCACACAAACACGCCTTAAAGGGAAGAAAACAAAGTATTGAACATAATAATTTATCTTATGTTGAATATAGAGGGGTAAGCCTATCAGACCTGTGATGGATGAAGCTGTCGTATGTAAATGGAGAAGAAGACTTCAATGCGCGAGTAAGACACAGATTTAATTAGATTCCTTCCAGATGAATAAATCCATCAATTACGCTCTCAAGACCAACTCTTGTCAATCAGATATAGCATTGCCTGATCTGCCATCAGGTCTTTGTACGCGCAAGTCGCAGGAAATATATGTAACCTATAGTCCGCTCTTCACAATACCACGGGGATTATTGTAGATGTGGGCTCATTTATTTAGGTGATAGATGATGCAGGTGGAGTATCGTAAGAGTCAACAGCACGGTTACTGACCTTCGACAAGCGAATTATAATGAGGATAGTAGATTGATAAATAAATGCTCTCACCTTTCAAACATAATATAGAAGCTTAGAGAAGTGAAAGATAAAGAACTGCAGATAAAAGAAAAGAAACATATCGGAGAAAGCTTCGTTGGCAAGGAATGGTTATGACGGCTACTATTGTTTGAAAGAGAAGTTAGTCATCCCTTCGTAACTGTAAAAACAAAGAGGTTGAACCAACCACAGAACGAAGATATTGGCAAAAATAAGGGAAAAAGCACGAAGTGCGTGGAATTGAAAGACACCCTAGGCCTCAGAAACTTAATACTGTCATGGTTGGAAGAGAGCATGAGTTGATCAAGGGAGGTCAGATAGGAAAGGTAAAACCAAGGAGACTGGCACAAGTAAGTGGAATCATTCCTAGGCTCAACTATGGGCTCCATAGTCGTTAAACCACTCTCCCAAAGTGAGTCAAGACCCGTGCCCTTCTGAAGATAGGCAGAGAGTGCCGTGGATATATTCTATACTCTGACCCAACAACTGTAATAATAATAATAATAATAATAATAATAATAATAATAATAATAATAATAATAATAATAATAATTTCGGCACAACAAGACAATTGTTTTACACACGTCTTATATTATACACGTCAGAAACCATATCCCTTGGAACTCATTCAAAAATAAATTATAGAAATTTAAAAGCAAGAAAGGAAACTTCTCCGGAAAAAAATGGAATGGAGAGAAAATGGAATGTGGATTAAGAGGAGAACAGCGGACCTCTGCCCATTAACTGACAGGTTCACTGATGCCGTACGCAAGAGACTTCTATGGCCATATCTATAGAATGGACAGCGACAGACTCATCAAAAGAGTAGTTACAGTAATCAACTCAAAGATCATAAAATAAACTGGCTAGAAGAAACTAACGGGGACCTCCAAGAAATGAATATCACAGGCGACATCATGGAGGATCGTGGAGCCTTTAGTACAATAGTAGACAAGCACAAATTCGTGGAGAAACCCAAAAAGAAAACCAGTAGAAGAGGTCCACAGAACACAAGGTGCAACACAGTGCATTCATGAAGAGATTTTGGGAGGATAAAAAGGCGAAAACCATCAGGCCAACGAATAAGTTTAAACGAGCTCTTTGCATGGGCATAACGAAGAAAGAAAGAAAGAAAGAAAGAAAGAAAGAAGGAAAGAAAGAAAGAAAGAAGAATGAGAGTAAGTGACATGTATTGAAGAAAGAATTTTCTAATTTCTCATTAATAATGGCGGCTTCGATATACGTGATAATGCATTATACAGTTGTAATGACTAGTTTGTATAAAGCGAAAGAGTTAAAAATGATATCAGTTTTGTGATTCAAATACGAGTGCTTCTCCTTCAAGATTATCGGCTGACGAAAATCTTTCATAAAACAAAGAACTTCAATTCAAATGTTAGAATTTAAATATAACTCTAATGTCAGCATTCTTAGCTTAACGTGAAAGTAGTTAATAAGTACTTTTAATTGTATCCCTTTCTCATTACATTAAATAATATAATTGTATGACCTCAGCTACCCCGTGTGGATACTTTTATTTGACCCCAAACAGACTGCTTGCGTGTCAGTTTCGACGTTATGTTTTACTTATCAGGTGGGAGAGAAATCGGAGCTCTTTTGGATGATCTACGAACTACTTATTATTATTATTATTATTATTATTATTATTATTATTATTATTATTATTATTATTATTATTATTATTATTATTATTATTCGTCGCCGCCGCCATCGTCGTCGTCATGGTCGTTTCCCCAATTTCTTTTAGTCGACACTGTGTGCAGATCTGACCCAGTTTTTCGACCGGATGGCCTTCCTGACGTCAACCCTACATGAAGATATGTGTTAACTACTGCGTGTTTCTGCGGTGGTTGGAAATACGCTGTATTGACTGTAGATGGAGAGACGTGTATTAAGACGCACATAAACATCCAGGCTCCAGGCTAGATCAATTAACCATACGTACTGAAAATCCCAGACCCGGTTGGGAATCGAACACGAACCCTTCTGAACCGAACATCAGTACCCACTGAATCACACTTGAGCGATATATGAACATCCACAGCCTATTTCCAGCTATTCAACCGGGTCACGACTGGAATTATTGAAGACCCATCTAGCGGCGAGGATAGGAATTGTGCCGCCTGCCGAAGTCTGTCGTACTGCTCTGGGGCAATGGTTAATGACTAACAGATGAAATGAAATAGTATTGGGGAATGTTTTTGGAATGAAAAATGACAGGGAAAACCAGAGTACCCGAAGAAACACCTGCCCCGCCTTCGCTTTGTCCAGCACAAATCTCAGATTCAGTGACCGGGATTTGAAGCACAGAACCCAGAGGTGAGAGGTCGGTGAACTGCCACCTGGGCCACAAAGGTTGATCGATGTATGACTGACTTTTAAATAAATTTGTCAGGTAAACACCAAATGTGTATTCAGAGATCTGCCGGGCGAGTTAGCCGTGCGGTTAGGAGCGAGCATCTGTGAGTTTGCATCCGGGAGATAGTGGGTTCGAACCCCACTGTCGGTAGCTCTGAAGATGGTTTTCCGTGGTTTCTCATTTTCAAACCAAAAATATGCTAGAGCTGTACCTTAATTATGGTCACGTCCGCTTCCTTCCTTTCTTCCCAGTCCTAGGCCTTTCTTATCCCATCTTCGCCATAAGACTTGTGTGTGTCGCTGCGACGCAGAGAAAATTTTTGAAAAAAAAAGAAAAACAGTGGTCTTTTACATCCTACGACATGGAATGGGCAATCTACTTTATTTTCGTCCTTCAAAAATCCGGCTCCCTTTGCAGGATTTTCACCTGTGATTTTGGAATTCAGATGCTGACACTCTCATTACAATTAGCAGATACAAAAACTAAAAAAAATCAGCCTATGCTGTCCATATTGCACATGTCCACCCATTTCCGGTAACCTGGTAGTCATGTATTCCTTGCTGCTGAATTGCTACCATTTACCGAGATAGGTGACTAGTAGCTAGTGTGGGAGTCAGGTAACATCATTTGCCTATGTATGGCGTCCTAGAGAACGGGTGGGTGTGGAGAAGGTGATCAAGTGATGGTTTTCATGGCCTATACTCTCAGTCATACATTGTCAAGGTGATTAAGATAATCCTTTGAGCGAGGAGAATATGTCTTAAACTTTATTGTAGCGTATAGCAACTGCTCTCACATGCAAAAGTGGTGGTTGATGTTCTACAGGGTTCCACAGAAGTCGTGCATGCATCGTAACTTCCGTCTTTACAATGACATTCCCTTTTCCTTTACAATCCCCTAAAGGACACTCGGCAAAGAAACCATGGGAAAGCTGAGCATCGAATAGTGGAGAAAACTTTGCAAATAAATAGTTCTGACTTAGTCCCATATTTGACAGGGCCACGTTGTATTTCTCGAGGACGTATCGAAGAACGCGTCTATATCAACAAGTCAGCAAGCAATAATATTCGAGGAGAGACTGATACGTTTAATGGGGTCGTCACTTACATAACTTGTTTTTTACGACCGGATGCCCTTTTCGACGCCGACGCTATGTGGACGGATGTACTATTCACTGTTGCGTATTTCTGTGTTTGTTGGTAGTGTAGTGTGTTGTCTGAATATGACGAACACAAACTCCTAGTCCCCGAGCAAGAAAATGCATACACAGTAAAAATCCTCAGTGAGGCCAGAAATCGAGCCCGAGGTCTTCTGAGTAAGGAGCCGGATGCAGAAACACTTCATCCCATCTTCGTGAGGAAGAGAATGGTTGTTGTTTGAAAGATAATTGTGCACTCGGCTCCAAAGCATGTACTTAATCTTTACGGCAGAAACATCGATATTTCTTTCAGAACAAACAACTTATACGTTATTCAAACGCATGCGTGACTTGAGCGCCAACCAGTAATCTCTTAACTCCAAACATTTTGTCGTCCTTATGCAGTCCCATCCGAGTTCTTTTCCGAACGATTTGTTAATGGTTTAAATTGGCTAATATTTTAAATGTAAAAAGCAGGAACGGGTTGATAATTTCAAGTACATAGGATGTGTGTTCTCCCAGGATGGCAGTGCAGTAAGTGAGATCAAATCAAGATGCAGCAAAGCTAATATCGTGAGCTCGCAGTTGCAATCAACAGTATTCTGTAAGAAGGAATTCAGCTCCTTACAAAGCAAGAATAGAAAGAGAGAATTATATAAAATTAATAATAAAGAATTAATCACACAGGGTAGGACAGCAATTTCTTGTAACAATAAACAATATGTGGCCGAAGAGAATTAAAGAAAAGAAAGTAAGCACTAACTGAACTTAGACTAAAAATAGCAGGGCCTCTCAAACGCCCAAAATCTCGCGCGTGCAAATCGAGGCGCAATAGCTCCGTGCACTGTGCATCGGTCCCGCTCAACTCGGCTCGGAGCAACGCTTCGTCTCTGGGCTACTCGGCTAAGCTCGGCTCGGATTTGGAGCTCTACGGAGCAAGTGAGGAAGAGGGAGACAGGGGGAGCGAGCGAGACAGGCGTGGGGAAGAGAGAGACAGCGCTATTGCTCCAAATCGAGGAGTGGGGGTCTGCACTCTGGTCAACCAAGCGAAGTCGTCTTTTGCACCGTGCACAGTGCATGCACCAGGCGCATGCACCCTAAGAGGTCCTGCTATATAACATTATTATCTGCGACAAAAATTAATTTATTTAAAACACGACAATTTAGAGATTGGGTGTAAATACCTATCACGCGTAATTAAAATGTTTAATGCAGTAAAAGATAAATTAATTGAATAAGGAAATTCATGCATGTATTAAACAACAATGGATAACAATAAAGAATTATTAGGGGATGGGACTATTAATAATAATGTTATTGGCGATACGTCCCACTAACTACATTTTCGGTTTTTTGAGACGGCGAGGTGCCGGAATTTTGTCCCTCAGGAGATCATATTACGTGCCAGTAAATCTACTGACACGAGCCTAGCATATTTTAATACCTTCAAATACCACTGGACTGAACCAGGACCGAGCCTGCCAAGTTGGGATCAGAAAGCCAGCGCCTCAACCGTCTGAGCCGCACAGTCCGACGATGGGAGTATTCTATTTTATTCCACAACCCTTGTTACATTACATTAGAAGAAAAATGATTTGCGAAACTTCAGGAGAATGTAGGTTTCGACGTACCAAAGGGAAGGGTGTGAAAATGAGTCTCCCTAGGCCTTGCAAACCTAATGTCGTCGTGGTCACGGAGCGAACAAAATGTTTGTGTATGAGAGATGAGAAGTAGAAGCCTGAAGCAATAAAGTGGACACGATACTAATCTAAGCTAGAGACCCCGTGGTCGCCATCCGGGGCTCCCAAATTGATAACTCTTAGTCGCTCTTAAGGCCATTGCTGGCGAGATGTAGTGTTTACAGTGCACTATGTCTTCCGGTATGGGCTATATCAAATTTTTCCCTGTTATGAATGGTGTGAAAATATCGCTCATAGGGTCAGTTGGTGCATGCATTTCAGTGGGCTTGGCAGACTGATATGTAATAGCAACGGCTGGCTCGGTGAAGAAAGCAACGGGAAACTACCTCACTCCTCATTCCCCTAGTACGCCTCTTCAGTGACGCTTAGGCTGTTTATGACATCTGTTGGCGGAGCTGCAGAGGATCAAACCAGCCTTCGGGCTGACTACCCAACATACATACAGTCGCTCTTACGACAGACTGAGGTACCATGAATTTATTCTAATCCCATACCGAAAGGGGGGAAACAACAATAATGGAAGAGTGAAAAAGGAATAAATGACCGTGAAAGGGGAGATTTATTATTTACCGTATGGCTTTTAGTGTCTGGATTGATCGGCTCGCCTTGTGCGGGTCTTTCTATTTGACCTGCGCGTCTGGATGTGGGATGATTTTGATAATGAAGTAGGGAGAGCGTGAAACCCGGTTTCGACACGTAGCTTACTCCTGTTAAATAACATCAAGGGTTCTGCTCAAAGCTTTACGTCCCCATGCGACGGACGAATCACTATCAGTAGCTGCATTATACCCTCACTCCATACGGACACTGCGGAGAGGTTTGGAATTTAATGCAGGCTTTTGGCGAGTTGGCCGTGCAGTTAGGGGCACGCAGCTGTGAGCTTGCAAGCGGGAGATAGTGGGTTCAAACCCTACTGTCGGTAGCCCTGAAGATGGTTTTCCGTGACTGTACCGTTATTAAGACCACGGCCGCTTCCTTTCCACTCCTAGCCCTTTCCTATCCCACAACACTTGTGTCGGTGCGATGTAAATCAAATTGTTGTAGTTATTAGAAATTGTATATCACCACCTTCTCTACCCTGCCGATCAACATTCTGATAGTGAAATTTTTTTCTACCAACGGGACTCGAACCAGCTAACCAATGTGTCAGACCGTTTAGACTTCAAAGCCTTAAGAATCATGGCCACCAGGTGGACTAAGAGGGGTGATAGTGAAATACTACCTGGACGTCGTAAACCTTATGTCTTCGTGTTTAGAACAGGACAACAAAGAATTCACCAATGAATGTCCAATAGAAAATATAAAAGAAGAACTAAATCCGTCAATGCCAGGCACATCTTGGGTGTTGAATATCAGATACACTACAATTCTAGTTCTCTTAAATGAGTAGCAGGTTTTGTACCTAGCACCTAACAGGTGGGTATTTTCACACCTCGCAAGTCAATGAAACTGAGGTGAGAGAAACGAAGCTTGTCGTAAAGAAGCTGCATAGTGAATGGGTGTAGAAAACTTAGAGAACGGTTACACTATCAAACAAAAAAAGCAGCAAGTGCGGAGAACAAGACATGCTAATATCTATAAAATAAGAACAAGACAGCCAACTTTACAAATAGACTACTAGTGTTCGGGCAGTAGAGAACTCCACATGAATAACAAAACAGGTACATTTTTAATGTAAAATGGATGAGCCGTAACGGATGTACCAAGACAACGCCTGCCATTACTATAAATTAAAATAATCCTCGACGTGGTTCATTATTCGCAGTTGTAGAAAATTACAGAGAATTCATTGCGTACAAGGTAGGCGATTGTCTCGCTTTTAAAGTGGGCAACAGGTTTGCTTTCATAATGTGACGAACGACGCGGTGAGGATTATTGTTTTAAGATCAATGATAACTAGATATCCCTTGATAGTGGCGATTACTGTTTGAGGGCAACAGCTCACAGGCCAAAGACGTTGATTCTGGAAAGAAGAGACACTACGAACCCTGTTTTAAGTGCTTTGAAGAAAAGTATCACATACCCGCCAGTTGCCGGGAGGTGACTGGGTTGCTTTTCGGTACGCGAGGATCTGTCACAAAATTTCCAGTTAACTTTTTCCTTCGTCTTGGTATTCCTGTTCCGTTTTTAAAAGATATTTCTTTAGATGTTTTACGTAATTCATAGTCAATTATAAATCACCACTTATACGGTATATGAAAAGAAAAAGCCGGCCCGTGGTATAAGGGTAGCGTGCCTGCCACTTACCCGGAGGCCCCAGGTTCGATTCCCAGCCAGGTCAAGGATTTTTACCTGGACCTGAGGGCTGGTTCGAGGTCCACACAGCCTACGTAATTAGAATTGAGGAGCTATGTGACGGTGAGATAGCGGCCCCGGTCTAGAAAGCCAAGAATAACGGCCGAGGGGATTCATCGTGCTGACCACACAACACCTCGTAATCTGCAGGCCTTCGGGCTGAGCAGCGGTCGCTTGGTAGGCCAAGGCCCTTCAAGGGCTGTAGTGCCATGGGGTTTGGGTTTGGTTGGTATGTAAAGAAAAATAAAGTTTTCTTGATCAAGGATAGCTGTACAACATGGAAATTTCAAAATTAACCCTTTGAACCACTCACTTTGGATTAACAACATAAACTATATTTGTCAGCAAAAACAGAACCTCTTGTGCATAAGGAACCACCAAACATAGGCCTACTCTAATTCTGATAAACTGGATCAATGAGGTCTCAAAAGTTGTCGTGTCAAGGTGAAACCACAACGCATTACATGAATTTATCACGCGTCAGATTACAACGCTATTGCTATTGTTACGTATTGATTTTACACATTTTACTTGCATATATTCAGAAAATACTGTGGGTTATTATTGTTATTATGTCTTATTAACCTACTTAATTATTAGTGTTTGGTTTGGGAATAATGAGAACCAAAAGTATAAATCAGGCTCATCCTGATTTATTCGTAATGAACGTCAATTCTGCTTGGTGTAATAGACAAGAAAGCATTTCTTGGCCTCACTGAGGCAAAGTGCAACTATACACTTGCTGCAAGCCCATTTTCTGCGGTGTGGATTGTTTCCTGTGCTAAACTGAAGGATAATGCGCTTTCTGCGTGAAAAATAAATGTACATTATATTACATTATTACAAACATCTACCTGCATAGTGGTATTGCATTGAAATCACTTATATATGATCGTATTGACACTAACATTAGTCACAGAGTAATTCTCCTGTCATTTGAATTTGTGCTACAGTTACTATCATTGACAATGAAACTCACCTGAAATTGTTATATTAGAAAAGAACAAGAATAATGTCATGAGAGCTATCATTACATTATAGACATAGACAAGTACCTTACTAGTTTGTGCAGGCTGGCAATAACATTTTTTTAATGAGTTTTTCTATCATTGTACAAGCTCAGTGAATGCAGCAAGATGGAAATGAAGTGAAATCACTATGCAGGTTGCGCATAAACCGACACTAAAATGGTGGTTACACCTTGTAACCACTGTGCTTTAAAGGGTTAAACAATTATGTAAGCTCATTTTATTGTGTGAAAATTACAATCAATTTGATGCTGTTACCGCACGATGCCCCTTGTTCTAGCACACCTATCCCTTGTGGATTTTCTCTCTATTCCCTCTCTCTGAGTAACCATCTAACCTGAACACTAACCATAGGTCTGACCCTCCAAAGAATGAAGGTACCGACGATAGGAAGACAAGGTCCACAAAGGGTGTAAAAATGAAAGACTCCCTAGGTCTCGCAAAGCTAATATAGTCGGGGACGGGGGAGAAAATGACCAAACAGATGGGAAAGAAATGTTAAATGTTAGATCCAGCTTAGCCATCGCACAGATTTGATGTGACGCGAATACAGAGCTGCTAAAAATTTCATATCTCGCAAGATGGCCTGAAAGCAGTTCATTTTCTACACCACTGTCTGGCTGGCATTATATTTAATTTACTCTACATTTGTAAACTCAGACATTCTGGGTGCTATCATGTAAAATGGAACAACAATTCTGCCGAGTAAATTGGCCGTGTAGTTGGGGTCGTGCAACTTTAAGCTTGCATCCGGGAGATACTGGGTTCGAACGCACTGTCGGCAGCCCTGAAGATGGATTTTCGTGATTTTCCATTTTCACACTAGGAAAGTGCTGGAACTGAACATTAATTAAATCCATTGCCGCTTCTTTCCTACTCCTAGGACTTTCCTATTCCATCATCGCCATAAGACACATCTTTGTCGGTGCGATGTAAAGCAAATTCCAAAAAAGAAAATGTATTCCTACCCCTTAGTTACAATACCTGCTACGGATTCAGGGATGAGAAGAGATGAAATAATAAGGCATTTTTTCGTGGCCGGATGTCCTTCAGTGGTATAATATCTATTTTCACAATTTTACGTAATCAGATTTAAGTACCGGAAATTGTATTCTTAAAGGAGGTCGACGTCGGCTGAACTAAGGAAGATGAAATGATGAGGAAAGAATAGGCTGTGGCCTTTGAGTAGGAAGCATCCCGGAATTTGCCTGCAAGTGAAAGTGGGAAACCACGCAAAACCATTCTCAGGACAGCCGACGGCGGGATTCGAACCCACTCCTCTACCGCCTGCAGAGCTTGGCTCCATAGCCACTCTCCTCGGTATTATCACCACTATGTTTCGGGTATGTTAACTGATCACTAAAATCAGTCTGGTCCACCTAAACAGTTCCATTCTCAGCCCGACAACAACTTCTTACAGTGCAGGATGTCCTTGAAAAATGTTACAGTATTTACAGAGAACGCAGCAAACCTAATATATTTGGAGTTATGATCCGCTACCATAACTGATCACAATGCCTTTGATCTACTCTTCACAACAAGTGCTCGATGTGAGCGCCATCAATTACAATGCATCCTTCCACCCTACGACGAATGGAACCATGCATTCGCTGAAACAAGCCTGGTTGTGGTCGGATTGCATCACAGGCATTGAACACGCGTTCTCGTAGTGTATCCGTGTAATTTATGTGAATCGTATACACCATGCTCTTTACATGTCACCAAAGCCAAAAGTTTTAAGGGTTAAGGTCAGGCGAACAGGCAGGCCATGGTACTGACCCATCCCGATGAATCCATCGCACATGAAAGATCGCGTTAGGTGTTGCCTAGCCCAACGATGAAAATGAGCCGGTGCCCCATCATAATAAAACCATGATAGAACACGTCAGTAGATTTATGACCAATGTTTGTATAAAAACATATTTCCGTCTTTTGTTGTATACCACTCCTCGTAAACTATTGGAACATCGAGATAGTTGATAGTAATAATAATTTCGTGTGGCTATTTCTAGCCGAGTGCAGCCCGTGTAAGGCGGACCCTCCGATAAGGGTGGGCGGCATCTGCCATGTGTAGGTAACTGCGTGTAATTGTGGTGGAGGATAGTGTTATGTGGGGTGTGTGAGTTGCAGGGATGTTGGGGACAGCACAAACACCCAGCCCCCGTGCCATTGGAAGTAACCAATGAAGGTTAAAATCCCCGTCCCGGCCGGGAATCGAACCCGGGACCCTCTGAAGCGAAGGCCAGTACGTTGACCATTCAGCCAACGAGTCGGACATTGATAGTAATGATAGCGGACTTCAACTCCGAAGATATTTGGTTCGCGACCAAGGATTAAACGACCTTTTTTTGCCTTCGTTTGTTGCGTGCAGCCTCTACTGTAAGTACTGGAACTTTCTTCATATGTTCCCATACGTGTATCAAAGCATTCAAATGACCTCGTTTTAGAGTACAACTTCCGATACCTAAATCTGATTACGTAAAATTGCGAAAAATAGAAATTATACAACTGAAGTCTAGCTGAACTTTCCATATTCTCACACCTCATAATTGCTAACGATTTAATTCGCCGAATGCATGTAAAACGTGTGAAAGATAGGATTCGTTCCTTCAACACCTAATAGATCGCCTGGAGTCAAACACAGACTATGTAGCAACATAAACAAGATAGGATATGCCTATTACCAATTAACTAATAAATGATAAGTGATCATTTAATTCACATTAAAATGATGAAAGGTTTACAGAATACACGAACAAATGGTCATGAAAACTCATGTGCGTCAGTCACGAACTCGGTCATAAGGAATACGGACTTGTTTCTTCATGAAATAACATGTTCCCAGTCCGAGGATAACACTAAAGAAAGAAAGTTTTGTAAACTTCAAAGTGATTGCTAATATGAAAATAATAGAGTTGTGTTGTGGAATTCCAGAGGAACTGAATGTTACAGGTACTTAGGAAAGATGCATTTGCGAAGTGCGATGATCCAAG
Source organism: Anabrus simplex (assembly GCF_040414725.1). Lineage (NCBI taxonomy): Eukaryota > Metazoa > Arthropoda > Insecta > Orthoptera > Tettigoniidae > Anabrus > Anabrus simplex. The sequence goes on along the minus strand of NC_090275.1, from coordinate 97,229,458 downwards.
ATTTTACGGTCGTGCAAATGGCTGAGGCTTGTAGCGAATGGAAATGACCAACCTTGCGAAGAAGTCGTAATAAGGGAAAAGATTCCATATCAAGGTCCCTCATTCCTAACGTAATATCAACGATACCGACCGCCATCAATTTAGAATTCCTCTGATTGAACTCACACCGCAGATTTAGGTCTCTAATTATGAACGGAGCCCGATAACATTGCATACAGAGCTGCATACAGAGAAAAAAGTACAAGAACTAATTCTATAACACTGGTTCATACGTTAGTGGTCAAGGATGTTAAGATACCATCGGCGAGTGCCTTGCATATAAGAAGAGAACAATGATCCATAAGGGCCTCTAAATGTGCAACTCTTAACATTCAAAAGTTAATAATAAGAGCAAAGACTTGAAGATTCAAGTTTCTCCTCATGGCGCTACAGACCTGATGGTCCTTGGTCTATCAGGCACCTATAGCTAAGTCCGGGATGCTGCGTGGTCAGAGAGACGAATCACTTCGGCCATTAATCTTGCGGAACCGCTGTATCATCGTCGGAGAGCTTTTCAATTTTTCCCAAATACGTTAAATAGACCTTGAACCAGTCCTCAATTCAGGTAAAAACCACTAGCTTTCCTGGAAAGGAACCCCGAGAACTCTAGGTATGAGGCAGACTCACTACCCTTAAATGACGATTGTCCTTTTTCGCTATTGTGTTATGTCGCACCCTGTCTTATGGCGACGATGGGATATGTCAGGCCAAGGTCTGAGAAGAAAGTGATCGTGGACTTAATTCATTTCCTGGTGCGAAATGGGAATCCACGAAAAACCGGCACTCGTTGGCTGAATGGTTAGCGTACAGGCCTTCGGTTCAGAGGGTCCCGGGTTCGATTCCCGGCCGGGTCGGGGATTTTAACCTTCATTGGTTAATTCCAATGCCCCGGGGGCTGGGTGTTTGTGCTGTCCCCAACATCCCTGCGACTCACACACCACACATAACACTATCCTCCACCACAATAACACGCAGTTACCTACACATGGCAGATGCCGCCCACCCTCATCGGAGGGTCTGCATTACAAGGGCTGCACTCGGCTAGTAATAGCTACACGAAATTATTAGTATTGTCGGCAGTGGGGTTCGAAGACACCATCTCTAAAATGCATGTTAACAGCTGCACGCGCAGGGAAATCACTCGGTAAAATTGTTAAAACTTTCCGTTCATGGACAATGGCAAGTACCCAGTGAAAATTATGCAATTTCTTTCCCTCTGGTGATAGTCCGAAGAGAAGTTATGCCGACAGGTATCATTAAAAGTTTACTTCGCAGCCATTATTATTAGTACTTCAAAACTTTGAGAGAAACATGGGTACGACAATCCAGTGGTGATGAATATTGTTTTAAGAGAACGTATTACTGGACAAACACCCTGTGTTAGCAATAATCGGAAGGAGAAAATGGAAGCGATCCGACTCTTCGAAAAATGAACGTATCGGCCAAGGAATGACAAGGGCCACGAAGGACGTGAAAATGAAAAACTCCCTAGTATTCGCAAATCTAACACCATCGAGGTCGGAAAATAACAAGAACTGACCAAAGGAGGTCGGATAGGATACAGGAAAATAAGGTACCTGGAAATTCCAGAACTTCCGACTTCCGAAGTTAAGAGCTTCTTGGGCCCCTGTTAGGCGTCTCTTACAACAGGCAGGGGATACTGTGCGTGTTATTCTACCGTCCCCACGCACCGGAGGAAATCTAATTAGATGGAAAAGTAGAAGTGGTAGGACATTTGAGGACAGAAGGCACCAACAAGCGAAAGGGAAGGCTACGAAAGAGACAACAATGAAAGATTACCAGTGTCTCGCAAACCTGATGTAGTCGGTATGGGAAGAGAACAAGAATTGACCAAGGGAGATCGGACGGTAAAGATAGCATTTATGAGTCTGGCACAATTAAATGGAAGCAATACCAAACACAGCTTGGTGACTGTGATCTCAAGTCTTCCCTTTTAGTCCCATCTTACGACAGATGAGAGATTCTCTGGCACCAGCCACAGTGGGGAAGGGGAGTTGAAAGAGTGTGTATTTCTGCAGAATTGTTCAAATTTCACTTCATATGGGTCTGTATTTCCTTACAGAACCGCCAACAGTGTTTGTCTTTCAGGCTATAATTGGCGTTAGTTCATAAAAAAAAATATACATCAAAGTACCAAAACATACTCGTAAAAGTGCGAAATACACAATAATAGTTACCTTTATAAGAAGCAGATAAACCTGGTAGAATGAGCTCCTTCATAAAGTGCACAGGAACGAACTTCCGACACTGCAATAAAGGGGTACAACAGTTTTAATGACGTATTCAGCGTGCCAATGATCAATTCAGGTTTTATTACATAGTTTATTAATACAGCAAATGGTAAGAAAAATCCACAGTTCTAGTCTTTCAGGAAAGAAATTCAATGTTGAGAACATCCTAGGGATATAAGCTACGAATTTTAGGTAAATAAAATGCAATAAAGAATGATAATATATTCTTTATTTATTCCTAAAAATTGCAATCCTTTTCTTAATCATCGTTATCCGGTCGATTATATTAGGATTTTGTTTTCTTGTACAACTACGAGCACTAATGTGTGTAAATACAGAGTTTTAATTAAGCCCTTATACTGTAACTACATTCGGTGTGGAGATCTTCCAAAAAATCAAAAAAATACCTGATGGTACTGAACCAAGGAATACATTATACCGGGCGAGTTAGCCGTGCGCGTAGAGGCGCGCGGCTGTGAGCTTGCATCCGGGAGATAGTAGGTTCGAATCCCACTATCGGCAGCCCTGAAGATGGTTTTCCGTGGTTTCCCATTTTCACACCAGGCAAATGCTGGGGCTGTACCTTAATTAAGGCCACGGCCGCTTCCTTCCAACTCCTAGGCCTTTCCTATCCCATCGTCGCCATAAGACCTATCTGTGTCGGTGCGACGTAAAGCCCCTACCAAAAAAAGGAAGACATTATAGAAATAAGTATGTAAATAAGTTAATTTGGCTATGATTTGACTCAAAAAGAAAACGAGTAAAAAAACAAGCGATTTTAGGCTATTTTTCCGAAACTGCACTTAGGCCGGAAGTGATTCTTGAAATTTGTTTTTTAATTTGATAGAGATATCGAAGACTTACAATATGAAACCGTTCCGGGCTCTTTAGCCCTTCAACTTTCGGCAAAATCGAGGAAATTGCTTAATTTTACGTTTTTCGTAGTAGGGGGGGGGGGGCGTACATTGCCTGCTATGAAATGTTTTCAACATTAATAATATAGCCATAGGCGCTGCGTAAAGGCGTACTCGGTTCCCCGAAACGGACGTAGAATCCATTCCCCGTCAGGAACTCGAAACATGAGTTTGAGGGGGGGGGGCAAAGTTAACCAGGTACAGCGCTACCCACTTAGTGGCCGCATTACGCGCACTGGGTTCCCTTATTTTCCACTCCTCCAAAGGCCTTCATGACCTGTACCGAGATTGCTTTGCTTTCTGTTTTAGTCACTCACATAACGCACATACACAAAACAAAGCTTTCGAGACTTCAACGCATGGGTAACTAAGAATCCCATCGAAAGACTTCAATGAACGTAGAAACAAGAATTACTTTTGGGGACTTCAATCACCCCACTCAATAGAAATACAAGAGGTTTACATTATCTATTTAATTAGCTTTTTGCTTTGTTTCGAATGTCGCAGTTAGTATCAATAATCTGGACGGGGATCTTGTTGATAATTGACTTTATTTTGATAACAACTGTTCAAAATATGTTGACTTGGACAACTTCCGTTTCAGTTCATAAAACACAATATACATCAAACTACTGAAACATGATCATTAACTGAGGAAATACAGAACAATAGTTCTCGTCTGTTGAGTTTTACACAACATAATCTTTATTAAAAAAAACTAGTGTAATAAAGAGCTACAAAGCTGCTCATAAAATCCTTCTTTTATCAGAAAAGGAGTGGAACATGATCTTATTCAAAAAGTCCAGTAATAATTGAGTCTTAAAGAGGTACTAACTTACGTTTAAGTGAAATGTCGTATGGCTTTTAGTGCCGGGATATCCCAGGACGGGTTCGGCTCGCCAGGTGCAGTTCTTTCTATTTGACACCCGTAGGTGACCTGCGCGTCGTCATGAGGATGAAATGATGATGAAGACTACACATACACCCAGCCCCCCGTGCCATTGGAATTAACCAATTAAGGTTAAAATCCCCGACCCGGCCGGGAATCGAACCTGGGACCCTCTGAACCGAAGGCCAGTACGCTGACCGTTCAGCCAACGAGTCGGACACGTTTAAGTGAAAAAATATCAAAATCACTGTATACCATGAATTCACACAAAAGATGATTTTAGTTTTTTAATTAAGTGTTTGTTCTGGAATACCATTAAAGATATCAAAATTGTTGTTAATATTTTGCAGTTTTTCCAATGGCCATTTCCCATAACGTTCATTTTCATAGAAATAAGGTGCAATATCGCAAAAACTACCATGCCAGTTACCTTAGAATTATTCGATTATGTTTACTGGTGGTTGTACATTAATTTAATGAACAATAATAAGTGTACTGTTCGTAGAATTTGAGGAAAAGTGAATAACTTGCATTTCTTCTTGATTATGACAATAAATCGAAAGAAAACTTGAAACACTAGACCAGGAATGTGTGCGTTCTTATCTGCGTGTGGCTAATTTAAAGTTTCCTACGTTAATAGTTAGGTCATAAATGTAGTAAGTTTTGTTGAAAGTTTAAGGCTTGAGAATTTGCTCCTTTATAATGCTCTTAACATTAAAAGGTTTTTAAAATTAATTTTAACCGCTGTTTACTGCAAAGTGAGCTATCCGTTTTCATTATAACTGAATGAGTGGTTCTCATGGCAGGGACATGGTAGGTCATCAACCCCTGATGGTTTATCTTAGAAGTGAAGCTTCCAAGGTGAGTAAAATTATTTAGCTTATTTCCCGGGTTGAACCGTGTTGTTGTTATCTGTACTTTACATACAGTTTGCCGACGTTTCGAATGCATTGCAGTATTTTTTTTCAAGGCGTATGATTGCTGCCTGGGAGACTGATTACCCCGGATCGAGTGGGGTATTTCAGTCGCCTTGAAAAATAATATTTCAGTGTATTCGAAACGTCGGCAAACTGTACGTAATGTACAGATAACAACAACACGGTTCAACCCGGAAAATAAACTAAATAACCCTGATGGTTTAATATGAGACGATGATTTAAAACATATACACTGACTAGGATGAACATGTATAGTCACTCACACAAAAAAGGAATGATCGATTGGTATTTTGCGTTTCTCACATTTAATATTTTATGAGATTTAATTATTATACAAATATAGTCCTCTTCCAACGTAGATACATATCCCGTGAATAGCCACAAAAAACCATGACCGTATATCTATAGGTTCAGTTGTTTCTCAGAAAAGTGTACCGTGCTCTCATTCTGAGGTATTGTACAGTAGGCCTACATGAACAAATCCACGGCCTGTTTGCAGTCATTCGACCGGGTCAGGAATGGAATCAATGAAGCTCCCATCTACGGTGAAGATAGGAACTGTTGCCGGCTGCCAAACCCTGTCGCACTCCTCCAGAGCAATGATTAATGACTGACTGATGAAATGAAATTAATGGAGAGTGTTGCTGGAATGAAAGATGACAGGGAAAACCGAAGTACCCGGAGAAAAACCTGTCCCGCCTCCGCTTTGTCCAGCACGAATCTAGCATAGGGTGACCGGGATTTGAACCACGCAACCCAGCGGTAAAAGGCCATCTCGCAGCCACCTGGGCCATGGAGGCTCCCCGTTGCTTATCTATTATATAAAAATATTAAGACATATTAAAAAATGTGAAAAATCATAAAATGCAATAAGGCATTGAAGTATATTTTTTTCTTCCTGGACTTTCCCCGTTTGAGGTCGGCTCCGCATGTGTATTTGGCCAATTTTTACGACCTGATGTATCTGAAGTGGTGTGCATTAAGACGATCACAAACTCTCGCCGCTCCAGTTAGACTGGTAATCGAACCTGGAACTCTCTGAATAAAACGCCAGCGAACAAACACAAAACATCGTCGGCAACCCTGCGGATGGTTTTCCATAGTTACCCATTTGCACGCCAAGAAAATGCTGGGACTGTACCTTAATTAAGGCCACGGCCGCTTCCTTTCAACTCCTAACCTTTTCCTATCCCATCGACGCCATAAGACCTATCTGTGTCGGTGCGACGCAAAACAAATTGTAAATTTTAAAAAAATGGACAACAATGCCAGAATTAGTACACAGTCGCACCACTAATTATACATCCCTGAAAAGTGTTTAAAGTCGATCGCAGAGCAAAAGAATAATGCATACAGCGAAAAAGACTTATGCAATTCGTAAAGTCAGCGTAACATTTCAACAACGGAATGATTCACACCGTAACAATTTAATACCCATGATTAATTTGATTGCATCTGGTTTTACAACTAACCTAGAGAAGGATTTGTCCGCTGGCAGTGTGAATCTCTCTTTCTCTTACAATTAAATATGACATTTTTACCAAGCAACTCCGCCGTCGTAATTGACACAGGTGAAAGAGACGCGGTTTATCCTTCACAATATCATTTGAAAGTTATTTTAACTTCCTTTCTTGAGCCGAGCTGAGTGGTTTAGACTGTTTAACCGCAGGCCTTCTCAACCCCAACTTGGCAGGCTCGATCCTGGCTCAGTCCGGTGATATATGAAGTTTGTACGATACTGACAAAAATGCGATCATTTTAAAACCGGTTGATAAAATCGCCCATGCGTTCTTATTGTGCGATTTTATCCTGTTCGTGCGCGTAGCGAGAGCATGTAGTTCATGATTATCATCAGGATATAGATGGCATTAAGGGAAGACAGTGGCACTCAGTAGAAATCACGGCGGCGGGGACAGAGCCCCTGGCCCCTTCTTTCAATAACTGGTGAAGCTTCCCGAAGAATCGAATCGAAGACATGAAAGTGCTAGCTGTAGAATCTCGTGATCCTCATAGTAGGCAATTCCCCGTTCTAAGACATATTCAGGGAGTTATCGTCCGGCCCTGACGTCTCACAAAGTTTTGCTGTTTTCTGACCTTTCTATCTTCAGTTCATTTTATCAGTTTCAGTAGACTTTCAGTAGATGATCGATGTAAATGATGAAAAACGAAGGTGAATGTTTGGAACCTTGTGTAACCCCTGTAAACACCATGAACCAAGGACTCATTCTATCATCAATTCGCATTAAAGCCCAATTCTCAACAGAAATGCCTTTGATTGCTTTTAATAATCTACCCTTAATACCATAAATCCTCAATATGGATAGCATCTTTCCCCTCGGCACTATTTCATATGCGATTTGTTTAGAATTAAGAACTAAAATTTGATTAAATTAATGCTGACTAGGTATTACGTATTTATGGCAAACCTTGAAGCCATGACCCCAGTTCGATCTTTTTTGGGAAATTATTTTATAGACCTTTCCGTTGAATGTGATTGTAGTTCTACCCGCCAGCGATACTGCCAGAGATCGCGCGGTCAAGGCAGAACAAACCTCATTGTACTATAACAATTCAGATGATATTTCTAAATCATACTTTACTTGAATTTATCTGGTATCATCAATCTTCCGTATTGTCCTACTTTAGACACACTTTCCACCTCGTTGCAGCTAAGTGCACACACGATGTCCTTGGGTGTCTGTCTGATAGCACCTGCTCAGTAAATCATTCCATTAAAGGAGGTTGCATGTACTCCCATCTACATGACGTGTAACATGGTCAACGGTTTACCAGCATCTTCTCCTGAGGGTTTTGAATGATACCTCTGTGTACTTAGCTCAACTATGCACTGTACTGCGCGACTTTCGTTCTGATTCCTCGTTCACGAACAGCACAACGAAGATATCTGATGAACCAACTTAGAATTCTCAACGTAGTCGGAAATTATCATCAGTATAAGGTTGAGAATGGTACACCTCGCTAACTGACATCCATTTCGTATCATCTCAAGATCCATTGCAATCTTCAAGTAGGTGTTTCAAATGAGGACGACGACGATGATGATGATGATGATGATGCTTGTTGTTTAAAGGGGCTTAACATCTATGCCATCGGCCTCTAATGCTACGAGATGAGACGAAATGTAATTACAGTTAAAATTCCGAAATTCATCCACTGAGAAGAAATCAAAACATAATGATGAAGAATGAATATGACTTTAAAATAATCATCGGATCCAACTAACAATACTGAAAGTTAAAATAATTCCACAATCAATGAATCCGACCCGCAATGTCCCATCTTTCCATAAAATAACTTGAAACTGGTGTAAAATGAGCAAGGGACTGCTTCCGAAGCAAAATCCTAAATCGACGATGCCTGATATCTAAAAGAATCCAAAATCCAGTTTGCCGACCCCTCATAATGGTACTGAAATGAAATGGCGTATGGCTTTTAGTGCCGGGAGTGTCCGAAGACAAGTTCGGCTCGCCAGGTGCAGGTCTTTTGAATTGACTCCCGTAGGCAACCTGCGCGTCGTGATGAGGATGAAATGATGATGAAGACGACACATATACCCAGCCCCCGTGCCAGCGAAATTAACCAATGATGGTTAAAATTCCCGACCCTGCCGGGAATCGAACCCGGGACCCCTGTGGCCAAAGGCCAGCACGCTAACCATTTAGCCATGGAGCCGGACATAATGGTACTACTCACAGGTAACGTAAACCTATGGTGTTTCTCACATAATGGCACCAATCATAGGTAACGCAGACCCATGGTGTTCCTCACATAGTGGTACTAATCACAGGCGCAGCCCAGACCCGTCCTACTAACTACTTTTTACGGTTTTCGGAGACGCCGAGGTGCCGGAATAGTGTCCCGTGGGAGTTCCTTTACTTGGCAGAAAATCTACTGACCGGAGGCTGATTTACATCACAACATTCCAATACACCCGGACTGAGTCCGGATCGAATTTGTCAAGTTGGGATCAAAAGGGCAGCGTTCTATCGTCTGAGCCATTAAGCCCAGCTCTTAATGTTGTAAACAGTCAAAGTAAACATAAACTTAGCTCCACATTCCCTGTATAAAATTTCTGAAAGTCTCATTATAGGCTACTGATTATACTGACAACTAAATAACGCCCTTAACTGGGTCGTTTTTGCTAAACAATTGAACCTCTGTTCTACCAGTGACTGGGCTCACGTCGTTCCTGACTTACATACACACTTGCAGCACATTAATGGGTGAACTGGCTCGTTTTCTATGCATTAATCCAATCTAACAAGTCGTTAGAACTAGTTCTTACATATTCCTTGACTTGGCATTATCACGTAACGGCAAGAAGTAGGTCTCTCTATGAAACAGTTCACAGAAACTTAATGATGCTTTCAACAAGTGCAACCGAGCTCGATCGCTGCAGTCGCTTAATTGCGGCCAGTATCCAGTATTCGGGAGATAGTGGGTTCGAACCCCACTGTCGCCAGCCCTGAAGATTGTTTTCCGTGGTTTCCCATTTTCACACCAGGCAGATGCTGGGGCTGTAACTTAATTAACGCCAAAGGCCGCTTCCTTCCCACTCCTAGCTCCTTCGTGTCCCATCGTCGCCATAAGACCTCTCTGTATCGGTGCGACGTAAAGCCACTAGCAAAAAATAAAAATTAAAAAAATGAAATCAACAAGTGCAATGTCCAACTTGCACTGAGCCCGACGAAGCTAACTGCAACGAAACTTGATGCAACTATCAATGAAGACATCATAAACTTGGTGCTGACAGTCATTCTGCTCTAAAATAATATTCACGTACTTAAAAGGCCCTTGATTTTGTCATATGGTACGAGTTGTGGCAGGGGCTCAAGGAATTTGGGATTCCATTGCATTTAATATCGATCTTAGAAAATCGTGAGGGACGGCAAAGGGACCTCGATATGTTGTGATATTGAAAGCAGACAACAGTACTGTATGATGGTAAATGGGATGAATAGATTTACTGTAAATACTGTGATGTCGGGGTGAAAGTACCTGATGGGGATCACAGTAAATACTTAGGTGTTAACATAAGGACATATATTAAATGGGGTAATCACATTAACGACGATGAGTCTCCGTGGCTCAGGGGGCAGCGCGCCGGCCTCTCACCGCTGGGTTTCGTGGTTCAAATCTCGCTCACTCCATGTGAGATTTGTGCAGGACAAAGTGGAGGTGGGACAGATTTTTCTCGGGTACTCCGGTTTTCCCTGCCATCTTCCATTCCAGCAACACTCTCCAATATCATTCCATTTCATTTGTCATTCATTAATCATTGCCCCAGAGGAATGCGACAGACTTTAGCAGCCGGCACAGTTGGTATCCTCGCTGCTAGATGGGGGCTTCATTCATTCCATTCCTGACCCGGTCACATGACTGGAAACAGACTTCGGATATAGTATGATTATATACATTAACGAGGTTTGTAAATAAAGGTTATAGATCTCTTCGTATGATTATGCGGGTATTTATGAGTTGCAGTAAGTATGTAAAGGACGGGGCGAAGACTCAAATTAGAGAATGGTTCCAGTGTATCGGACCCTCACCAGGATTACTTGACACGAGAACTGGAAAAGGTCAAATTAAAAGCAGCACCACTTGTTCTGAATGATTTCCCACAAAAGAGTAGCGTTAGGAAAACGTTGCAAAGTTTGGACTGGGAAGGTTTGAGTGTGAGAAGACGAGCTGCTCTACCAAGCGGTACGCTCCGAGCTGTCAGTCGAGAGATAGCGTGGAGTGACATTAGTAGAAGAATAAGCTTGGGTGGAGATTTTCAAAGTAGGAAAGATCATAATATGAAGATATACCAAGCGAGCTGGCCGTGCGGTTAGGGTCGCACAGCTGTGAGCTTGCGTTTGGAAGATGGTGGGTTCGATTCCTGAAGATGGTTTTCTGTGGTTTCCCGTTTTCACACCAGGCAAATGCTGGGGGTATTGTACCTTAATTAAGGCCACAGCCGGTTCCATCCCATGCCGAAAACCTACGATGTCTTGGTACAACGTTAAACAAATAGGAAAAAAATTAAATTTAAAGTTGCAATTCTAGGACAAATACTTATTTATCGGAAGAGGAGTTGGGAAATGAAATAAGTTATTAATCGTAATGTCCGATAAATTGCAAGACCTATGAAATCATTTACGATCTTCTTCTTCTTTTCCTACCGCTTTTCCCACACCTGTGGGGTCGCGGGTGCAAACTGCGTCGCACATGTGGATTTGGCCCTGTTCCACGGTCGGATGCCCTTCCTGACGCCAACCCCATATGGAGTAATGTAATCACTATTGCGTGTTTGTGTGATGGTTGACAGTGTGGTACGTTTTCTGAATATGACGAGGAGAGCGTTGAGACGGGCACAAACACCCAGTCCCCGAACCATAAGAATTAATCAGAAGCGATTAAAAACCCCGACTCGGTCGGGAATTGAATTCGGGACCCTAAGAACCAATGGCCATTACGCTGAACATTCAGCCAATGAGTCGCAGTTTGAATTCATTTACGATAAGACTAGATAAACAACTCGCAGAAAATATCACGTGCGCCACAGTACTAAATGCAGATCATTGATTGATTGATTGATTGATTGATTGATTGATTGATTGATTGATTGATTGATTGATTGATTGATTCTGCCTTTGTGGATCACTGGTAATAATAATAATAATATTAATAATAATAATAATAAAGTCCGCCTCTGTGGTGTAGTGGTTAGTGTGATTAGCTACCACCCCCGGAAGCCCGGGTTCGATTCCCGGCTCTGCCACGAAATTTGAAAAGTGGTACGAGGGCTGGAAAGGGTTTCACTCAGCCTCGGGAGGTCAAATGAGTAGAGGTGGGTTTGATTCCCACCTTAGCCATCCTGGAAGTGGTTTTCCGTAGTTCCCCACTTCTCCTCCAGGCAAATCCCGGGATAGTACCTAACTTAATGCCACGGCCGAATCCTTCCCTCTTCCTTGTCTATCCCTTCCAATCTTCCCCCCTCCTCCCACCCCCCACAACGCCCCTGTTCAGCATAGCAGGTGAGGCCGCCTGGGCGAGGTACTGGCCATTCTCCCAAGTTGTTTCCCCCAACCCAATATCTCACGCTCGAGGACACCGCCCTTGAGGCGGTAGAAGTGGGATCCGTCGCTGAGTCCGAGGGAAAAATCAACCCTGGAGGGTAAACAGATTAAGAAGAAGAGGAATGAAGAGCAGTCGAATGAATTCAGGTGATGCAGGATATATTATTCGTAGATTAGGAAATGAAGTCTTGAAGGAAGTTAAATGAATATTACTATTTGGGTAGTAAAATAACTAACGATGGCGGTACTAAAGAGGCATAAAATGCAGACTAGCACAAGCAAGGAAGACCTTTCTTAAGAAAAGAAATTTGCTCACTTCGAACATTGATATAGGAATTAGAAAGACGTTTTCGGGGATTTTTGTCTTGAGCTTGGCATTTTATGGAAGTGAATTATGGGCGATGAATAACTCAAAGAAAATGCATAGCAGCATTTGAACTATGATGTTGCAGAAAGATGCTGAATAACGAATAGAGCGAATAACGAATGAAAAGATACAGAATCGAATTGACTGGAGGAGAACGATTTTGCCAAATCTGACGAGAAGAAGAGACAGAATGATAGGAGACATCTTGAGACACCCAGGACTTGTTCAATTAGTTTTTGAGGGAAGTGTAGACGGTAAGAACGACAGGAGTAGCGCAAGCTGTGAATATGAGAAACAGATTAGTGTACATGTAAAATGTCGTACTTACGTAGAAATAAAAGCGTTAGCACAGGATGGGGTGGAATGGAGAGCTGCATTAAAACAGTCTATGGACTGATAACGGGAACAAGAACATAATTATATTAGTATGGCCTCAGCTATTATGCGCAGGCATTTCGTTTTGACACCCTTTGACTAGGTGCGTGTCAATTTCGACGTTGCGTTTTATTATACCAGATGACAGAGGGCTGATTTCTTACGAATTTTCTCATTTAAACACGAAATATACCGAGCTCGATAGCTGCAATCGCTTAAGTGCGGCCAGTATCCAGTATTCGGGAGATAGTAGGTTCGAACCCCAATGTCGGCAGCCCTGAAAATGGTTTTCCGTGGTTTCCCATTTACATACCAGGCAAATGCTGGGGTTGTACCTTAATTAGGGCCACGGCCTCTTCCTTCCCACTCCTAGCCCTTCCCTGTCCCATCGTCGCCATAAGACCTATCTGTGTCGGTGCGACGTAAAGCAACTAGCAAAAACAAAAAACAAAAACACGAAATATGTTACGAGAGATCTTTTACATGCCGAACTCCTACGAGTGTTGAATGGACTTTTATTCACTCTTCAAAAATCCGTCTATTTCTGCCTCGTTTCAACCAACAATCTTTTGATCTAGAGAACACAAACACTCAGTTCAGATAAATTAGCTATACATAGTCAAAAATCCCGGCCGAGCCTGGAATGGAACCTGGAGCCCTTTGGACGAGGGCCAAAGAACAGGACGAATTCTTTGATTATTACAATCTCTTATACTCCCATCACTAGTTTAAATACACCACCATCTTCCTACCGACACACGTAACAACTTGCTCGGTAATTGGCGGTTAATCAACATTACTCGGTGGGTTTTTTTGTCGAATACACTGGAGAGTCATAAGGAAGGTTTGCTCAAGCACCCAGATAACCTAGTTTCTACCCTGACATCTCTCCGGCAGCAAGCTGACCGACCGGCCACGAGACGGCAGCACTCTGCAGAGCAATGAATGAACAGTAGTGTCAATCCACATCACGTACGAGCCAGGAGGAGATCCCACAGTGTCCAGCTGGCTAGCAAGGCGGTAATAACTATGACATATTCTTCTTCTTTAAATGCCACGCTCGGTCCCTCTAGACGTTGGCGATCACCCTGGAGAAAGCACCCCCTTTATTATGAAAGACAAATACAATGGAACGTCGATATCTCTTATCATCTCAGAAGCTAAATTTTATTTCGAGATATAACGAATTCATTCACACCCGAAAAACAACGAGGCTTCGCCGATTTTCTGATCATTAGAACTTTTAGTTTTTCTGTTCCCGTCATATTAGCGCCCAGTATCATTTAACCCTTTATTTACTTGTTAACTGTTCCTCACAAACCTCAAATGTCATATTGCACAGTTAATGTTGCACAAAATTCCAGTTACAGAGTATTTTTAGCTTCAAGTGAGGAAATATTTGCTTCGATAAATCGAGAAATTCGTGTAATGGAAATTCGAGTAACAGAGAAATAAATACACGTGAAGAATATGACAAACGGCCAGGAAATTCAAGTGACTTCGAGATAGTGAAAGATCGAGTATTCGAGGTTCGAGATATCGAAGTTCGACTTAGTAATGATTTGATTTTGAAGTTTTATGGGAAAACGGCCGCTTATTAGATCTCAGGTAAATAAAATAGTCAAGATGACCAAGTTTAGAAAGGTCTTTAGTCAGTCTACCAACCCAGGCATCCTCCTCTTAAAGCGGGTTGTAAGAACCAAGAAGTCGAACACCCGGCCCTTTAACTTACCACCTGTTTTAATTGATTACTCCCCAATTTTCGGCGTATTGGAAGTTAAAACTTTAAATCACTAAAGACCAAAATTATATCATATTATTATTATTATTATTATTATTATTATTAATTCCATCAATTCCAAGCAATTAGTTTTTGCCAGTTTTAGAGAAGAGGAGGTTTCTTTTCTGACATGGGAGTTAATTTTTCCCTCCATGAGAGAGTTTTTCCCCGGTCACTGTACATGATGGAAATTTTTCGACTCATCGTTATTTCCCGGAAACAGGTATATAGTTTTCGCCCTGGGGCTCTCATGCACTCGCTCTCAATAAAAGTATATATATTTGCAGAGTAGGCTCAGCCTACAGGTCCGTGGTTCGACGGCTCTGCACTCCGACCGATCAACCGAGCAGAGGAGAAATGGCCGCGGCTCTACCGTGGCTCTTCGCTTCTGTATTCGGAAGATGAAGAGGGGCTGGTCTCCACCATCGGCTGTCTTGAGAATGGGTTTCCGTTGTTTTCCATTCTCCGGCACCAAAGCGAATGCCGGGGCAGTTCCTAGTATACGCTACGGCCACCAATCCTCTCACCTTCCACAGACATCTCTCTGGTCTGAGAGAGGGCGTTGCCATCTAGGAGACCCGCCGTCCCCTTCAGGGACGAAATGAAAACATTTCAATAGTAGTAGTTATGGGAAGAGAATCTTTCGATAGAGGTGAATGTAGATCGTTGTTGCGTAAGAACAGTGTTTCATTTGTTGTTGATTAATTCTTGCAAGTGAGTTGATCAACTTCGAAAATCAGTTGTGTTTGGCAGCGTGATGAACCACTCCGGTGATCTGCACGATTGTGCGATGTGCAGTTGAGAGTGGCTGGTGTGCTGGTAATTAAAATAAATTACAATTTCTATGTGAAGTTTGAAAAGTTACCAAGTAAATAATATTTTTTAGAGTGTCCTCTGAACTACTGTGCGTTTTAAGACGACTGTTACTGCGATACAGAAGAATTCCTTACCTACGAATAACCGTGGTTTTAAAAGAATGAAATAAGCACTTATAGGGACTTATGGCGACGATGGGATAGGAAAGGGCTAGGACTGGAAGGAAGTGGCCGTGGCCTTAATTAAGGTACAGCCTGGCATGAGGTCATATTGATAACGATTACTTTATTTGCAACATCTCAGCCTTATGGAGTATGGGAAACTTGGATGGGATAGGAAAGGGAAGCGGCCGTGGCTGTAAGTTAGGTATCATCCCGGCATTTGTCTGGCGAAGAAGTAGGAAACGTCAGAAAACCACTTCGAGGATGGCTGAGGTGGGAATCGAACCACTTCTACTCAGTTGACCTCCCTAGGCTGATTGGACCTACAGAGTGGTTTGGTAGTTGCTTTACGTCCCACCGATACAGATAGGACTTACGGCGACGATGGGATAGGAAAGGGCTAGGACGGGAAGGAAGTGGCCGTGGTCTTAATTAAGGTACAGCCCCAGCATTTACCTGGCATGAAAGTGGGAAACCGCGAAAAAACCATCTTTATGGCTGCCGACAGTGGGGTTCGAACCCACTATCTTTCGGATGCAAGCTCACAGCTGTGCGTCCCTAACCGCACGGCCAAG
Organism: Anabrus simplex; assembly: GCF_040414725.1. NCBI lineage: Eukaryota > Metazoa > Arthropoda > Insecta > Orthoptera > Tettigoniidae > Anabrus > Anabrus simplex. The sequence continues at coordinate 97,213,270 of NC_090275.1, read as the reverse complement.
TCGGCCGGGCTACAGAGCGTGGTCCCTCATCGTAAGGGGGAAAGAATGATTATCATTGGCCGACCAGTTTTGCCCCCTCGAATTTCGTGCAGGCATCTCCAGGATTCGCATTCTTCCTTTCTAATTTATTCTGATTATGGGAAATTGAACTCACATCCTTACAGATGAACAGAACACGTCTTCACCACCTCGACTAAGTGGTGGTGGTTGTTATTGTTTTAAGAGGAAGTACAACTGGGCTACCATCCTCTGGTAAGACTAAATCAGAGGGCGAAAATGGAACGGATCCGACACTTCGAAAAATTAAGGTATCGGCTGAAGAAAGACAAGGGCCACGAAGGGCGTGAGAATGAACTTCCTAGTCCTCGAATGCTCCAATATTGGCAGGATCGGAAAAGAACAAGAGTTGACCAAGGGAGGCCGGATAGGATAAATAGAAGTGAGGAGCCAGGCACAAGCAGGTGTAAACAATACCACGACTCAACTAAGGGTGCCATGGCCGCCAACGCACACTCACAAGTTGAGAGCCCCTAGGGCTCCTTTTCGTAGCCTCTTACGACAGGCAGGGGATAACCATGGTCGTTATTCTACGACCCCCACCCACAGAGGATTAAAACCTAAATTACAATATAAGGATTGGAGAGCGCAATCTTTAAGTGAGCAAGCGACCACCAAAGCAACAGCAGGTAACGGAGGCGGGTTTCGAACACAGGAGCAACCCAAATCCTTTAAACAGTCTGCGTCAGTTTATATGGGACATCAACAATTCTCAAGGGACGGGCTGCATTAGGACGACATAAGAAGTGTAATCGGAAGGAGTGTTCGGTGGCAATTTGTATTTCCTTTCCCACAGCACTGGCGGGCGGGCGTGTCCGTTATCCGTCGCTCGGTCAGTCAGTTCACAGCTGATGTTCAAGGCCGACAGAGCCCAGCTGGTGGATCAGCGAACCTCCAGACGTGTAGTGCGAGCCGCTCAACCGCAACGGGCACAAAAAAACTCCTCGTGTAATTATAAACACTTTGGGAGAAAACAAGTGCAAGCAGCTACACGTCCGCATACTCCAAGTAAACCACAAATTTGGTCCGCAACTGCAGTAGTTCGGAGGATGCCGAAAAATGCAGCCACTGCACTACCAAACGAAAGGTAGGATTTAGCCGTCCCGAAGACGGAGATGCTAGTTGCTTTACGTCGCACCGACACAGATAGGTCTTATGGCGACGATGGGACAGGGAAGGGCTAGGAGTGGGAAGGAAGCGTCCGTGGCCTTAATTAAGGTACAGCCCCCAGCATTTGCCTGGTGTGAAAATGGGAAACCACGGAAAACCATTTTCAGGGCTGCCGACAGTGGGATTCGAACCTAATATCTCCCGAATACTGGATACTGGTCGCACTTAAGCGACTGCAACTATCGAGCTCGGTAAGACGGAGATGAAGAGAGGAAATAATAATAATAATAATAATAATAATAATAATAATAATAATAATAATAATAATAATAATAATAATAATAATAATAATTCGAACAAGTGGAAGTTTGGGTCATGTAGCTATAAACTTGCATTTGGGAGATAGTGGGTTTGAACCCCAGTCTCGGCAGTCCTGAAGATGGTTTTCCGTCGTTTCCCATGTTCACACCAGGATGTGTCCGACTCCATGGCTAAATGGTTAGCGTGCTGGCCTTTGGTCACAGGGGTCCCGGGTTCGATTTCCGGCAGGGTCGGAAATGTTAACCATCATTGGTTAATTCCGCTGGCCCGGGCGCTGGGTGTATGTGACGTCTTCATCATAATTTCATCCTCATCACGACGCGCAGGTCGCCTACGGGGTCAAATCATAAGACCTGCCCCTGGCGAGCCGAACATGTTCTCGGACACTCCCGGCACTAAAAGCCATACGCCATTTCATTTTTTTACACCAGGCTGTACCTCAGTTAAGACCACAGTCGCTTCCTTCCCACAGTTCACCCTTTTTGATCCCATCGTCGCCATCAGAACGATCTATGTCAGTGCGAAGTAGAGCAGATTGTAAAATGATAATAATACCGGACGAGGTAGATACGCTGTATGGACCGCATAGCTGTTAGCTTGCATTCGGTAGATGGTGGGTTAGAAACGCACGATTGCCAGCCCTTAATATGCTTTTCGTTGGCTTCCTATAATTTCACAGCAGGCAAATGCTGGGGCTGTACCCTCGTTAAGGACATGGCTGCTTCCTTTCGTCGCTGGAAAGCTATATGTGTTAGTCCGGCGTTGAACTCCTAGTAAAATAATAATGGTAGATAGATAAAACATTCACTCATTTCATTGTTCATATATTTACTGGACTCTGTTTCTTACATACATAGCTTCTCCAATAACAACAACAACAACAATAATAATAATAATAATAATAATACTAATAAGAAATTAAACTCTTAACTATCTCATACACACATGTATTATTATTATTATTATTATTATTATTATTATTATTATTATTATTATTACCCCGTGGTAACCAACTCACTTTTCCAAGTTGATAACTGAGGCTTCCCCGTTTTAATGGCCTCCTCCAACGCAGAACGTATATCATAGATGTATTCTATGGCTGGTTCCACAAGGGCGTGAAGCAACGACAGCCTCAGCTAGGGTCACCGTGGTCGTCACTTACTTGTCCCAAGATGAGATCCCCCTAAAACCAAAATACGGCACTCCCAAGACCAGCGGCAGTGTTGTTATTAATGGACGTGTGATCAGGAAACTGCTCTCCAGAGCTCACTGGATAATTACCACAACCACTTTTTGTTCGCTGCTGTGGTTTTCTCACTCCCTGCTGGACATGCCTCTCAACATAGGCCAACACTGCATCAACTCCACTCGTTAGCACAAAATAAAAATAACGAAAATTAACCAAAATTATTACAGAAAAATAAGAAGAAACCCCACCTTCGATTCAGGTGTTCAGCGTTCGAGATTTCCGAGAAAGACACCAGCTACGAACAGTCTCAAACAGTCATTAGTAATCCCGCCTGATGGCCATGTGTCTGACACCGAGGTTCACCGGTTCGAGGTCCGTTGGTCGAAAACATTTTCATCATCAGAATGTTAGCTGGCAGGGTAGGAGAGTTGGCGGTATACAATTTCTAATCACTAGATTACATGCCTAAAGCATAGATTCAATTCCAAATCTCTTCCCAGTGCTCATATGGAGTGAGGGCATATGAAGCTGTTGATGGTGTTTCGTCCGTCGGATGGAGACGTAAAGCTTAGAGCAGGCCCCTAAGCGTTATTTGACAGGAGCAAGCTACGTGCCGACACTGGGTTTCATCGTCTTCTTATCTCATTATCACTACCATCCCACATTCAGACGCCCATGGAAGTCAAATAGAAAACCTGCACCAGGCGAACCGAATATGTCCTCACACCCTCCCGGCACTAAAAACCATACGATAAGTACGTAAGTATCCTCCAACAGACGGTAGTTTCTACTGAAAAATATTTCGCTTGGAATAAATTAATTTTATTTGCGTCTAATACACCGCGCGTTCACTGGAAACTTTCCAGCTTGAATAAATTTAATGTTTTTAAAATTTTTATTATTATTATTTTAAGGAGGTCCGTCTCCATGGCTAAATGGTTAGCGTGCTAGCCTTTGGTCCAGAAGATCCCGGGCACGATTCATGTCCTGGTCGGGGATTTTTACCTTCATTGGTTATTTTTGACGGCTCGGGGACTGGGTATGTGTGTCGTCTTCATCATCAGAAATCATAATAGGTAGGACCCCATCCTCATAGACGCGCAGGTAGCCCATTCGGCGTCATCTCGAAAGACCTTCACCAGGCCTCTTCGGAGGCCATGTGCCATTATTATTATTATTATTATTATTATTATTATTATTATTATTATTATTATTATTATTATTATTATTATTATTATTATTATTATTGCCGGCCCCGTGGTGTAGGGGTAGCGTGCCTGCCTCTTACCCGGAGACCTTGGGTTCGATTCCCGGCCAGGTAAGGGATTTTTACCTGGACCTGAGGGCAGGTTCGAGGTCCACTCAACCTACGTGATTAGAATTGAGGAGCTATCTGACGGTGAGGTAGCGGCCCCGGTCTAGAAAGCCAAGAATAACGGCCAAGAGGATTCGTCGTGCTGACCACACGACACCTTGTAATCTGCAGGCCTTCAGGCTGAGCAGAGGTCGCTTGGTAGGCCAAGGCCCTTCAAGGGCTGTAGTGCCATGGGGTTTTGTTTGGTTTATTATTATTATTATTATTATTATTATTATTATTATTATTATTATTATTAAGAAATAACACGCCAATTACGTTTTCGAGGGGAGGTTTAAACCATTACTGAGAGAATCGGCGTTTTATTCCCAATAAGAAACCAAAACCAAAATAAGAGCCATTAAATTTATTCAAGTTAGGAAGTTTTGAAATGAGCGCACAATATATTAAACGTTAATATTAATTTAAGTTTAATTTTCTTAAATGTGAACAACAATGATTACAAATACAGCGGACCGCCACTGCTAATGTTATCGTCAGCACAGCGCCCCCTCCAGGAGAGCACTGTTATGATGAGCATTGAATTGAGGCCGCCTGCTGAACACCCTCACATGCGCTATTCTTGGAAAGTCTGATTCTTATTATTGCTAGCGAACAGTGAGTGAGCGTAAGAGAAAAATGAAAAATTCTTCCACTGTAATAAAGTACAGTGATAAAAGCAAGATCTAAATGTGACACAGAACATGAGTTTAAGTGCGGAAAAATCAGATCCACAATTCGTACCGTTACTTAAAGAAATAGGATAACGTGCGAATTAAGGCATTGAGAGAAACACAATAACAGACATACAAAGAAGTTTTCGAGTGGTTTAGTCGAGCTCGTGTTAAGGCATTACCTGTAAGTGGAACAATGTTGCGGGAAAACCTCTCAAATTTAACTCTGATATGGGTGTGGATGTGGAGGCGTTTGGTTTATTCAAAGAAACTAGCGGACTGAAAACTGAAGGTGCGACAGTTATGATTTTATTAATCGCATGGCCCTCTTCCACAGGGGTTCAAAATATGGTCACTTCATTGAGAGAAAGTCCGCCCCCGTATCGTAACGTTTAGCCCCATTAGCTGCCGGGTTCGATTCTGGTACCGCCTGGGATTTAAGAATGGCAGGAGGTCTGGTGTGTGGTTAAAATGGTATATGCAATTCAGCTTCATTAGGAGTATGCCTGCAAAAAAAAGAAACCCTGTACCACCTCGGGGCGAGAACACGAGTTTACTTTAGTGAGAGGATAACACCACCATGTCCCTCTATGCTGAGTACAGCCATTTGGATCTAATGCCCTCTTTTCTTTACTCAATAAAACTGTACTCTGTTCCCTAATGACCCCACAAATCATAACATTTCATATGAAATATTTTCGTAAGGTTTTGGAATTTTATTTTTACAAGTAAAATTTACCTGGCATTCCACAGTAAGTAGCCTCTTTAAACTGTACATGCCTTGTAAAAGAACGAATTCATATTATAAAGATTTCTTCTGCCGATAAGAATTAGTTCATTCGAGTGATGGGAATGGCTGAATCTGTAAACCTTTTTTCCCCATTCCGCATCATTCTTAACGTACTTATTAGTTTGGCGAGTTTCCTGAAAGAAAGCATATTAGCTTTGATTATCGTCATTATACTTTAACACGTCATCACACGCTCCCGCGGCAGTTTGCCGCGTTTGAACAATAATCCTAATATCTTCCTTTGTTGTTTCCAAGAATGGGCGGGCAGTCAGATATTCCTCCCCCCACATCTATGTATAACGACCGTAGCCTAATCCAGTTCGTCGCTGTCTCCTCTCTACGTCAGTTCACATTTGTGTTGGTGGTGTTACGTTGTGTGAGCAGATTGCTAACGTGCGTGCTGTCGCGTACAAACATTAGTGAGCATATTGCTAACGGGCGAGTTCTCGCGTATATTTAATATGATACAGTTGCAATATTTCTGTTTTATTGTTAGCGCCATTACCTGGAAATGGATCCGTACGACTTACAACAAGCTAAAGTGAGAGATTTAGTGGACAGTGTTCCAGAATGTCATTCAAGTAAATTAGGTGAAGATACTTCTGGTTATAGTGACGTTGATGAAACAGATATTTGAGTGCATGTTAATAGTGACTCAGAAGAGAGTGTTGCAGAAGAAATAATACAACCGTGTGAGCTTGGTAACGAACACCACACCCCACCGCCCAACGAAGAGGCACTGAACCTTTCAGTAGGCGCTCAGCAAGAACCTGAACGTCGTGAGCCTGTTCTTAAAGTGAGACAGCAACAACCACATGAGAGGCCCCTGCAACCAGGTCAATATGCTATGTGTGGTATCTGCCCTAGAAGGAAAAATAGCAGAACAATGGTTATTTGTTGCGCATGTGATATTCCCATCTGCCGAGAACATACAGTGCCAACGTGTTCGAGATGCTCAACCCAACAGGAGGATCCAGCTGAAAATGACTAGACTGGCTGATTGTTGGGCAGAAGTAATATGTTTACCATGTTTCTTAAATCAATCATATTTGTTTATATTTCATATTTTACTAATTCAACTGGACTTGTGTTAATGCAACTTATGTGAAAATGCCTAAAATATAGTATGTGGCAATTTGCTAACGGGGCGTGCTTTGATGTCAGGTCACAGCCTTGGAATTGCGGCAGTTTGCTAACATAGCGTGTTCTCGTGTTGTAAAATATTTTAAATTACTATTAATGATTTACAATCCTAAATATGATGTTTTGGTAAGTAAATTCTCTTTCTTACAATGTTGTTAACGTTTGAGGATTGGTTTCTTCGTTTCAAAATCAGAGCAACAATATATAACATGTGTGAGCAAATTGCCGTGGGGCGTGCTGTCATGTAAAAGTAACGGGGCGTGTGATGACGTGTTAATTACGTCTATTAATCTTGCTGCCAAAAAGCTTGAGGAGGAACACTGCCCGTATTTTAACTACAAATCCATCCCCGTAATTGCATTAGCGTAGCGAGCTGACTGCTTGGTAATGAGCGGGCATAACTGTCTGTCCTCAGGTTCAATATCCTGACAACAAACCGCGTACCATTTCGCCGCAGTAAGATAGAACTTCTCTGGCAGCAAAAACAACCAAGGCCATCTCCGCACATGCCATGTAAATTCAGGTTTCCACAATCCGGTAACCTCGACGCTACAACACATGTGAGGCCAAGCCGAACATGTCAAAAAAAATGATGTAAGCATTGGTTATGAAAAAATATTATTCTCAATTGAGATCTGATCAAAATCGAACAGATACTCCTAAAACTCAAGTACGAAAATTTAGGTCTGAGCTGATGCACACAAGTCCTAGTGGTGCGCCCGACTAAATTAAAATATGTCCGAATTATCAATCACAAGTCGAGTATTTGTCGCATGACTTCTTAGCTCCCGGCGTTTCTTCCCGTAAACAGTCTGAGAAAAAATAAACAAATCATACTAGCATCTGAGGAAAAGGAAACCACTTTTCCCTTTGCAAAAATCAAATTATCATAAATGTGTGTCCCGGTTATGGCCACCCATCAACGTCTGCTACTTTCAGATGACCGCCAGCCATGAGACACAGCCTGCACGGTTGCTAGGTAACACTGTCTGGCCATCCACCTATACCATACATCATAGCCTGCACGGTTTCTAGGTAACATTGTCTGGCCATCCATCCATACATTACATCACAGCCTGCAGGTAACATTGCCTGGCCATCCATCCATACCTTACATCACAGCCTGCACGGTTGCTAGGTAACATTGTCTGGCCATCCATCCATACCTTACATCAGAGCCTGCACGGTTTCTAGGTAATATTGTCTGGCCATCCATCCATACATTACATCACAGCCTGCAGGTAACATTGTCTTGCCATCCATCCATATCTTACATCACAGCCTGCACGGCTGCTAGGTAACATTGTCTGGCCATACATCCATACCTTACATCACAGCCTGCAGGTAACATTGTCTGAGCATACATACCATACATCACAGCCTGCAGGTAACATTGTCTGGCCATACATCCATTCACGGTTGCGAGGTAACATTGTCTGGCCATCCATCCATACCTTACATCACAGCCTGCACGGTTTATAGGTAACATTGTCTGGCCATCCATCCATACATTACATCACAGCCTGCACGGTTTCTAGGGTTACACTTCAGCCATGCCAACTTCCGTAACGCAAATTTTCAGTGACGACCTCGATCCACGTGAAAATATAAATTTGCTATATTCCTTATCATATAATTTGTATTTTCTATCAACAATATAAACCCACAAGATTCCCGTAAAATATATCATAAATGTTATGACTGCCATCTAGCGCTGAAGAACTGAAGTGATACATTACACACACACACACACAAAACGTCTTCAGTGTTTTCAGTTCACGTCGCACTGAATCTGGAATGCGCTGATGCGACGGGTTGATGTATGCTGATGGAGGGCACTTTGAACATTACAACTAAGGAAGGCTTTCATGTGGTACTCTGGTAGTTTCTGTTCCTGTGGGTTTTCCATTATTAATGTACTATGCACAGTTGCATAAAATGAAATCCAACGTGGAAATAAAGCATTCCCGGACCCGAGTCTCTATAACAGATTTTCTTCTTCCACGAGTTGAATGTGTCCTGAAAATTTGGCCATTCCTATTGTTACATCTGTACGTAATTCTAAATGGTCTATTTAGGTCTCCAGATTTAGTTTCCTTATTCCCCCACCACGTGCCCTCCCGTAGTAACCAGAATGAAGACCCTGTTTCATATTCCTTACTCCCGGCTTTCTCTCACCCGAAGTACCTTTTCTGTACGTATTCCAGCAATGTTCAATACCCTATCTATCAACAAGAGCCTAGACATCTCCGTATCGTCTCCTTCCTTCTGTCATGATATTTCTCATACAACTTAATTTTCCTTCTTGTTCTTCCCTGTTTCTGCTCCTGTATTTAGTGTAAATATATATTTTCCTTTGTTAATGCCGTTGTTTATGTAAATATGTATTATATAGGATTGTACAATTTTCATTCTGTATATTTGGGTCCTTTGTAAATATTTGTATATCTTTCATTTTAGATTAATATCTATTGTACATAGCTCGGATCTCTGTAATTCGGCGTAATGCTGTTGCTGATCCTAAATAAATAAATAAATAAATAAATAAATAAATAAATAAATAAATAAATGGATTGACGGGGTGAAGTGAACTTAGCGGTACATACAAGATGAACACAAATACTTAGTACCCGCGTCAGAGAAATTAACACCGGGCGAGTTGGCCGTGCGGTTAGGACCGCGCAGCTGTGAGCTCGCATCCGGGAGATAGTGGGTTCGAACCCCACTGTCAGCAGTCCTGAAGATGGTATTCCATGGTTTCCCATGTTCACACCAGGCAAATGCTGGGGCTGTACAATAATTAAGGCCACAGCCGCTTCCTTCCCATTCCTAGACCTTTCCTATCCCATCGTCGCCATAAGACCTGTCTGTGTCGGTGCGAGGTAAAGCCACTAAAAAAGAGAAATTAACCACACCAGCAGAGAATCGAACCAGGGGCCCTCTCCCCCAGTATACTGACCATGCAGCCAGGGAGCCGGACAAACTGGGATTCAGTCCGAGCGTCACCGCACGCGCTCAACTTGTGAGCCCACGAGCGACAAATGTGTTTTAAAACATTTTGCAGACCCACTTCACCGTGACTTAGAAGAGTTATAAGCTCTTTCTAATAAAAAAAAACACACAGTAAATACTAAGAAGGAATAATAATAATAATAATAATAATAATAATAATAATAATAATAATAATAATAATAATAATAATAATAAAATTCGTGTGGTAATTTCTAGCCGAGTGCAGCCCTTGTAAGGCAGACCCTCCGATGAGGGAGGGCGGCATCTGCCATGTGTAGGTAAATGCGTGTTATTGTATTGGAGGATAGTGTTATGTGTGGTGTGTGAGTTGCAGGGATGTTGGGGACAGCACAAACACCCAGCCCCCGAGCCATTGGAATTAACCAATGAAGGTTAAAATCCCCGACCTGGCCGGGAATCGAACCCGGGAGTCTCTGAACAGAAGGCCAGTACGCTGACCATTCAACCAACGAGTCGGACAGAAGGAATAATGACAATCACATAGACTTACATGACCCTGATGCTAACACACCTCAGCTCAAGAATAAATAAAATGTGAAAGAGCGGCTGATATCAAAGTAAAGGACTAGAAACTGCGAAACACTTTAAGCTTCCTGTGAAATACATGGCGAGCTACTTTCTATGGATGAGGTCAATAAGAAGTTGGCTCGAACTCGTAATTCTAAACAGTTTATAGCCTACGACCACCTCCGTCAGACGCGACACTTCGCTCACCGACTGGTCTTATCTGGACGTGCTTGTCATACACCATCCGCTCATTTCTCTTGGTCATTTTCTAAAACAGAGTTTTCTCTTTGTCTGCTTTAGCAAATGAGAATATTCCATACATATTATTAAATCAAGTCCCCTTTAGGCGTCCGTAGGTGTCAGTATGGGTTATTATCAGGAGCCACCTAATGGATTTGATATAGTTTTTATAGATGAAGGTTTAGGTATAAGAAATATTAATATAATAACAAAAATGAACTGAAAAGTGGGGATTTTCGTGAAATAAGTCAAGTTAAAAATGGTCATCCAAACGCTTTCTCATCAATCTAGCGGTACCAGGATCAACATTCCAGTCTCAAACTGAGAAATTACAAAGGAGGCAATTATGTTCGTGGTGGTGGTAGAGGTTCAGTGACAGCGAACCTGCCTCTTACCAAGAGGCCGCGGTTCAATTCCCGGCCAGATCAGGGATTCTTTTCTTCCTTGATCTGAGGGCTGGTTCCAGGTCCACTCAGCCTACGTGATCATAACTGAAGAGCTATCTGACAGTGGAGTGGCGGCCCCGGTCTTGAAAGCGAAGAATAATAGCCGAGAGGTTTCCGTAATACTCGTAAACTGAAGACCTTCAGGCTGAGAAGCAGTCTCTTAGTAGGCCGAGGCCTATGAAGTCTTGTTTGGTGGTGGTGAGGGTTAAGGGGAAGAACAACTAGACAACCACCGCATGAGTTGAACGTGCGGTTAAAGTCTTGTAGCTGTGAGTTTGAAAAAGGGAAATGGTGGGTTCGAATCTTACTGTCGGCAGCCCTGAAGATGGTTTTCTGTCGTTCCCATTTTCACACCAGGCTAATGCTTGGGCTGTACCTTCATTAAAGCCCTTTCCTGTCCTCGCGTCACCAAAAACCGTAGACATGCTCGAGTGACGTTAACCACTAGGATCATTTTCTATTAACTCTAATCAGAAATGTAAATGGAAGTGTTCTGACCTTCCAAAGCATGAAGGTATCGGCAAACGAAACGGGAAGAGTCAAGGAGGGCGTGGAAATGGAAGACTCCTTAGGCTACGCAAGACACTGTCGGGATCGGAAGAAAACAAGAGTTGCCAGCAGACGTCGTATGAGGAAGATGAAAGTGATGAGTAGGGCCCAGATGTTTATGCAGTAATAAATTAGAATGCAAAGTTACTGATGCGAGTGACAAGTAGAGTCTACCTGCACGACGGGAATCCTATGAAGTTTGCATAAATATTAGGGGTTCGGCCCATGAGAACCCTTAATGTTTATGCAAACCTCATAGCATTCCCGTCGTGCAGGTAGACTCTACTTGTCACTCGCTTCAGTAAGTTTGCATTCTAACCTATTACTGCATAAACATCCGGGCCCTAGTGATGAGTAAATACAATCAATTCCCGAGTGATCTAGGAGCCCCGTGATGCCTCCATCGGCCTTTCCGTCGTCTCTAAATACAGCCAATACGATCAGCAGCTATGCCATCTATAAATGAAGTCCATCATAGACTAGTTCGACATTCCTTCTCACATGAAGGCATCAATTCACTTAATAAAGTACACTTCATTCATCTGAAGCAAATCGATCAATTTTATTTCTTTATTGCTGTAATATTTACTCATTCCACGAAGACATTTTCTATTTTATTACATCTGTATTTGCAAGGTATGTTGCAAGGCAAGCTAATAACACGAGTACTTCACCTGTTGAGCATTATAACGGGTATACAATCACAAAATGTTTGCACAACTCCATGATTGAAGATTAATGGCAAAACAAGGAGGAAAAAAACGAGTAAACATTAATTCGAATATTTCCCACTACATTACGTGAAGGTGTTGAGATGAGACTGGTGATTCTACGAACTTCCCACGACCAATTGCTGCTGGAAAAAAGTTTTTATCTTGGTAGGCCTATTAGGCTTCGAGAACGGACGGACGTTCCGAAAGGAATCAAATCTATGAAGCATATCTGTAGGAGATTAGACGGTATTTCTGCTCCGTCTCTGGATCAGTCGTATAATATCGGCTTCCAGATCCCAACAGACGTACTTATATTTTTGAAGAGCATATAAAATTTCATTCGACATTGCATGCTGTAGGATGTCACCAAGTAAAATTTTTCTCGTGATTGCCATTCATAAATACACATATACATATTCATTATACTCTTTCAGCGTTAAGTCTTCAAGCCTCTGTAAATTTACTAAACGCCGCTATAATTCTCTGTATGTAACTAGTTCTGTGGCCTCCTTTCGTTCTATAGCTCTGAGTCTAACCATCGTCATCTTTGTCTCCCTCTACTTCACCTACCCTCCATAACAGAGTCCATTATTCTCCTAGGTAACCTATCCTCCTCCATTCGCTTCACATGAACCCACAATCGATGCCGATTTATGCGTTCAGCTTCACCTAACTTAGACTTTAGCTCCTTATTCTGAGTACCATCTTGCCATTTTCCCCACCCGTTTGAACCAGCGACCATTCTCGCTATTTTTATGTCTGTTAATTCTAAAGTAGGAATAAGATATCCTGAGTCCATCCAGCTTTCACTCCCATAGAGGAAAGTTGGTCTGAAAACAGATAGATGCAAAGATAGTTTCGTCCGGGGGGTTGAATTCTTTCATACAGAATACTGTTGATTGCAACTGCGAAATCACTGCATCCTGGAAGAATACACACCCTAAATAATTGAAATTATCTACTTGTTTCAGTTTTCTATTCCCAGTCTGACATTCAGCTTTCACATTAGTCATGCAAAGGCTAATTTTAACAACTTACTCATTGCACATAATTTCAAGTTCCTATTAGACTGCAGGCTTTCAGCACAATCTGCCATTAAGACCAAGTCGTCTGCATAGGCCAAACTGCTTACTACATTTCCACAAAACTGAATCCCTCGCTGCCACTTTATACTTGACTTCTTGTATCCAGTTTTTTGTTGACTTTTTCATCAAAAGGTATTTGAATATCCTTTTTTGTTAATCTGTCTTCATCCATCTTCATCGTTTCCGTTATGTTTTCTACATTCTTATAGAATTCGTTATTACTTCTTAATTTCCACAATTCCTTTCTTGTCATCGGACAGAGAATTTTTCTAATGACTCTTTGTTCCAATATTTCAAGCTTTTCTAATATATAATTCAACACAACTTTATTACTACTATTGTTGTTTTCAGTATTCGTTCAAAAAAGAATGAGTGCATGCTATTGTATGTTTATCGCATTTAGGAGGAGACTCCACCCAAAAATTTAACTTTTCTTCTACTTGGTCGACTTCAACCAAATTTCGAAAACATATGTACCGTTTAAATATGTATCAGTTCCCAAGTTTTGAAGTCCATAAGTTCTTTCATTCTTGAATTTTTAATATTGAATATGATTTTTAATGTTATTTTTTAAAATCAGCTTTTGGTATTCAGACCTCGATTCTTACATCACATTTTTAGGTACATTTAAAAGACACAGTGAAAAATTCAGTGAATTATCTGAACTTAAATAAATCAGACAAACTTCATTTCCTACAATATTAACGCATACAAGAATACAGATACCTCATGACTATATCCTGCAAAAAATTCACATAGATTGCTTAACATTTAGTGTTTAAAAGTTGTCACTGAAGTTAGAAAGAAAAACTTTCGGAAAAAGATAATTTTAGTAAAATTTAAGTAAACGAATGCTACTTCAAGACGCATACCCATTAAATTTCTCCAGAACCATATGTCTTCCCTTCCTGCTTTTGTAGGGCTTCTTCTTATAATTTGAAGACCATGATAGCCACTGCTTCGCACTATTTACACTAACAGAAATTGCTATTTACACAATTAGACCACGCGTAGTTGTCACTCTCTGTCAGAGACATCTTCCGTGTTCACTACTACAATATTCAAAACTATCACAACTTATAATGGCAGTCATTTATTTATATATAAACGTGAAACAACACAGTTACTGAAAAGGGAGAAAACGGGCAAACTTTCATGAATGTCACTCTAAATAAAATTACTGTTTACATAGCTGGCCCATTCTTTCGCCACTCGTTATCGCTACATATTTATTAAATGCAGTGAGCGAACAATGGAACACAAAAGTGTAAAGAGAGTCGTGTTTGATAGAAATCAAAATATGATTTGGCAGGTGTCCATAATCGACGCCCCGTCATACAGTCCATATTTCAAATATTTTTAGACATATTTGTAGTTCGAATACAGCCAAATTGTTATGCGATCTAAGAGTAAGCACTCCAAAGACCTGAAATGGCCATTAGAAACATAAGTTAAATTGAAAATATAATTCACCTCTCTTGTAAATACAAACCATGTGGCTACCCCCAACAAACATATCTATGGGTTCAGTTGTTTCTCAGAAAAATATACCTGTGAGGAACTTATACAATACTATGTGCTCCTTCATGTTTGAGTGCCTGCGCATTCTATAAGTACACTAGTGGGTTATAATTATGTTTAATACTACTATCTCCATTTTTTCTAGTAGTCCTACAATATTATCTCATTTTCTCGTGTCTCCGAAAACCGCAAAAGTAGTTTGTGGGTCGTAACACTAATAACATTATGATCATTAATTTTCTCCTTGTTTGTTATTATGTTTTACTATTTCTATCATTTAAATTATATCATTTTGTACACGATCAATGAAGTGCTTAAGTGCACGAGAGGGCTTTGAGCCCAAACCTCCACACAAATAAAGACGTTATCTATTTATCTATCTATCATTTTTTTTCATTTGACACATGCTGAAAGAACTCATATGAAAGAAAAATGTATATTCAATTTTTTCCTACGTCTAACAGTCCACAACATGTCTTATTCTAACCTATTAGTATATGTAAATCCTACCTCCAGAACAGTTACAAGCGAGGAAGATAATTTACTTTTGTTTTTAAAATCTGGCTTCTATTCGATCTCCTCATTTTAATTATGACTTGTTATATCTTGTTGAATATAAATGGATGAAGTAAAAATGTCATGCCTCTATTTAAAACGAAATTTCAATTTTTCTGTTCCAGAACGCCACAGTAAGGACAGAAGTGGAGAAGAGGAACCGTGGGATAGTAATAAAGCGGATATTACTTCCTTTAAACGCTGTCTTCTCCAATTTAGCGCCCAGCTGATTAAGAATCTCCCCAACCTCTCGTAACAAATGAGAAGGTTTTAAGAAGACCACCCCAGTGTTAGTTACAAGCTTTCTGAATATCTTTAACAAGACAGTTTCGTGTTGTTATTTTGTATTCTTCACGCAGGCAGCAAGAGCGGCAGACGTTGAGAAATAGCTCGAGTTCTGTTAAAGAGTTAACACATCTTTGGTCAAGTCGCCCCTTCCTTATCACTGTCTCCGTGTATAATGTTGTCAACTTGTATTATATAATGTTTGCTTATGGCATGAATGTTAATGTGATGGACACCAGAAACACTTTGGGTGGTCACTTGTTATTGTTGTTGTGTGTGCGTGTGTTTGTTTAATGCTGAACCCTATGGCCTCAAGAGGATCCGACAGGGGTATCGCCACGGCCGCATACCCCGCCTCGCTGCACTACTGCTACACAATGGGGCAGCAGCAGCAGCATCAGGTAGTGAAGCAGGAGACAGACACCAACAATAATGCTGGCGGTCTTCCCGCAGCCAGACAAACAATGCCACTTGTAGGAGATGTCGGGATGACACTGCGGCAAATGACAAACGAGTGTTTGGTGCAGCCCAGCGTGGGTATTCCTCCACAAAGGCACCAATTACCATCCTTACTTGAGAGTTTGGTGTCAAAAAATATGAACAGTCTAGGAATTGCTCACAAGCAAACAGTGAGTAATTTAGGAATTTCTCACAAACAAACAGCAAGTATGTGTTTGATTCCAGACAATAGTTTGAATTTATTGAACAGACAGAATATCTTGCCATCAAGTAGTCAGTGTTTGGTTCAAACAAGTGTCGTCGGTGCTACTGATATTCCTAGGGATCATCTTGTGAATAACAACATAGTACAAAGAAGTATGGGTGAAGTAAAACTGTCTCAAAGATCAGTTTTAGGTTTAGGAACAGTGGAAGATCACAGTAATTTGGTGCAAAATAGTGTCATTAGTCTGGACTTAGGACAAAGACAGTTAATAAATGAGCCTTCTCTGGTACATTCTAGTGTGTCAGATTATAGATCGTTACAGGAACCGTCTAGCTGTGACAGTACAGGATTTCTATCCCAAAGTCCAGCAACTCAAATCTGTGTGGATAGTAAAATATCGCCGTTGGTAAGTGAGGAAGAATCGCTGTCAAGTCACGATGGTTTGGTGCAAGGCACTGAAGGGGTGTCCTCAAAAATGGGGGAAGTGTCCCAACAAACAGGTAGTGCACTAACAGATTCAAACAACAATAGTAGTAACAATGCCGAGGGTGACGTTGTGAGTGTGGAGAAGACCGAGGAGATTTCAGCACCGCCGAGGAAGTCAGATAAATACTCCTTAAGGCCGCGGTCTATACAGAAGAGATTGGAGACGGAGCAGCGTGGCAGACAAGTTGCTGAAAGCAAGAGCTCCAGAAGGGGTGGTGGCAATAAGAGTAGCAGTGGTGCACGTCCGAAGCAGAAACCTCCTCCACTCAGCAAGTACAGACGGAAGACAGCAAACGCTCGCGAACGTGATCGCATGAGGGAAATAAACGCTGCGTTCGAGTCCTTAAGACGCGCTGTCCCGCACTTATCAGACGCGTGTAATGGCAACGAGAAGCTCACCAAGATCACCACTTTGAGACTCGCCATGAAGTACATCGCGGCGCTGAGCCAGGCGCTGAAGACTCCGGAACCAGAGCTGGGACCACTCTCTGATCTGGACTGCCTCTTCCTTGGCTCTGACACGGAGTCCTTGGCAATGCACTCAGACCTCAGCGAGCACTGCCTCACACCACACTCGCTGCAGGACCTGGATGACACCGATCTATGCCATCCGTGCCTGGGAGACACTGGTCAAGCATTCACACCCCCAGACTCCAGGAATCCCTTTACACCTCCGGACTCTGGACACCCATTCACACCGCCAGAACTGGAAGACCTCTTCTCATGACATCAAGCCCATGGTGTAACTGTGTTCATATTTTCATTTCCTTTAAAAATTGTAGAGTTTATTTAAGGACAACGTACGTTATTGGTGGAAATATTATAAGAACCAATCCATATCCTAGCAAGTTACAAATAATGGATAATTTGATGTTACGAAATGCAGGTTGTGCCTGGTTGCATAATAATTAATTCAACAAAGAAAAACCTTTTGAATATATATATTTAAATTACTCTTGAGGTTTTCCTCTCAGACAATGTCCGTCTACTTATAGATGGTGAGAAAATTAGCTCTGATATTCGGAGCAGCACGCAGGATAGGGCCATATTACTAGAGATGTTTCTCGTGAATGTTCTCATTAATTGTGTCAGTATAAATTTTCCGTCAGAAGACAGCGTTCGGAATGTGGTCAAGGCCGTAAGCGCCCACTGACCACCACAGCATACCATGTTCATGTTTTCGTTGACTTAAAATTTGTGGACTATGTTTAAGAACAAAATAAATAAATGGTAGTGTACAACATCACGACGTAAAATTTTAAAATCTTCCAACTTTGTGTGACTTTTCATACCGTGATTCTGACAGTGGAACTCCTGTTTTATGTGGAATCGAAACGGCAGTGATGTGACACTTCAGTTAATAACTTACACACACAGACCTCATGGTACATTAAATTCCTTGGTACAATTATTTCGAGAGTGTTAAAGTACCATTCATTTCTTCCCTCCTGGTGGGATATTTAAATTTAGAGCATTCATCATTCATATTCTGAAATAATGTTACAAATGAAGTACAGTAATTATTCCAGGATTTGCTTTCAAGAAAATTTCGTACCTGAAAATAAATGCACTGAGACATGAAATGCGTTAATATCAAAAGGTAAAATTCTCAGAAAATGACTGCCAATTCCCCAGCTTAGGACCAGAATAGCGTATGTACAAAATAGTCAATCAAATTTTCGTAGTTTTCTTATATAGAATAAAGCGCATTTACTGCAAAACAGACTAAGGGAGACTTCTTATTGCTCTCCGAAATAATTCCATAATGTACCCTACTTCAGTATCTCTGTTATCGGTTAAAAATCACATACCATAGATATAACACTTCGTGTACACTCAACCGTACAAAAACTAGAAATACAAGAAATATTTTGTTTTATACATTCTTGAAACACGAGGAGATCCGTAAAGTTTAGATTACCGAGGCTGAAGAGATTATACTCGGAATCCTATCAACTACACTATATGTTCATCCAATTGTGAAAGAAATTATATGTGTGGTTGAACATGTATGCATAACTTTCCTTAGGAGTATGTTGTCATTAACTTCCAATTATAAATATATAATTAGTTATACACAAAACAGTAGGCCTACTTACCAAACTTGTTACATGTCCTTGCTTCCTGAAAATTAATGGAATTGGAAATACGCTATCCTGTTCCTAAGCTGGGGAATTATACTTACTGAAACTTATAACTCGGCAGTTATTTTCAAATTTTCTTAAATAAGTTTAGTTCTATGTACTTCCACAAAATGTAAATACAGTATTTGCCTTGTATAAAGGCGATAACAGTAATTCTTTTAAAGAATTTTGATGATAACTCTGAGCTAAATGTTTCTTAATAGTTACAATATCTACAGTAACGAACAAAGTTATTGTACAATCTTCTGTGCATTATGTTTGCTATTATCACTACTGTAGTTTAATTCCGATAATGCACCATTGACTTACATTCTATCCGAAATGAACTTCGTCATTATTTTCTTTTATTACATTTGTTGTACTTACTTTTATCCAGTTCCAGGGAGAGCGTGTCGCACGCAAAATGAATTGTGTTTATTTTCAAATATTACAATTTTCATGTTAGAAGTATTCCAGTTATCAGTTTATGGAACTACCCGACTGCCCCACGTGGAAACAGCCTTTCTATTAGTATTTCGTGAAATAAGTGAGTGATGGTAAAGATTATTGTCTTAAATGGAATACTACTAGCCAACCATCTACTCTTAGCTCTATACTAAGACGAGAAAAGTGAATGTAGAACAACGTTTTTGCAAAAGGAACGAAAGGGCAATGAAAATGAATGACTCCTTCGCAAGGTTACCAGATGTTTTTGGCGGAATGTTGTATAAATGTGGGAGATTGGTAAATTATACACTTAAATAAAAAATGTAAGCAAGTAAGCCCTATTTATTGAGTGCCATTCTCGCATTAAATATGCTAAGAACAAGTAGGACTTCTACTTTAAAATATAATTCATATTCGACAGACATATTGATTTTCTGTAAAGTATCTGGTCTGTTCAAAATATAAGCACAAATCTCCGAGTGTTTGAAGTTATAAATTGCTCCGTGAATATTTTCAAAAGGTTTCGACTCCCTACTATGTTCTGTGATTTCTGTGATTTTGAGAGATTTACTCCAAATTGTACAAAATCGTCTGCATCACTTAAAAGTAATTTGAATAAATAGAATCCATCGGGGAGGGGGGCAGGGATAGCTGCCCAAAAGCAATGAATACTACAAAAAGAATTAAAAAAATTCAATGAAAATTAATTAAATGTGTTTTAATTCTTGGATATTTCCTCTCTTATCTAAACGTATATCCTTCACAGAGTATGTCAATTGTCTATCCCTTCTGTCCATTGTAAGGAAATCAATAAAAAAAATAACCTGATCTACATTTACAATAGCGTAAGTCTATTCTGCAATTCTCAGCATCTCAGAATAGCGGATTTTATTTATATCAGCACTAAAATAATGTCGATATCATTCAAGAAACTGGTTTAAATTACACAGCAGGTCTTTGGAAAGCTTCATTTTGCATTTAAAAGCAATTGTCCATGCGGTCAAGTTACTCACAAATGTATTCTTTCCTTCGGGACTGGAAAATAAATGTCTAGAAATACTGATTTTTTTGGGCGGAGGGATTTCTAAAACAGGACATATAGGAATCTTAAGAAAACTCTCCCGAACGCCGGGCAGGAGGTTAAAATTTAGGGCATGTCCGGAGGACTGAACGACTCCCTCGCGAACGTAAGAACGTCGGTTTCGGAAGTGAACACGATTTGACCAGGTACAGTTCGATAAGAAAGTAAGTAGAAACAATGCCAGACTAAGCTACGACCAGGCGAGTTGGCCGTGAGGTTAGGGGCGCGTGGCTGTGAGCTTACATCCGGGAGATAGTGTATTCGAATCCCACTGTCGGCAGCCTTGAAAATGGTTTTCCGTGGTTTCCCGTTTTCACACCAGGCAAATGCTGGGGCTGTACCTTAAATTAAGGCCACGGCCGCTTCCTTCCAACTCGTAGGCCTTTCCTATCCCATCGTCACCGTAAGACCTATCTGTGTCGGTGCGACGTGAAGCCACTAGCAAAGACTAAACTACGAGATTCCATGACCGCCAAAGCGCGCCGTTAAGTGAGTCACCCCGTTCAGTTACTTCTTAGGGAGGGCTGAGGATACGGTGGTTGTATTCCCTGCCCCAACTACAGGGGTGAGGAATCATTGTGAGAGGGGCTGGGAAGAGGGAATTTGACCTCCTCTGTGGTTATAACCCAGATCTACTCATCTTGTCATATCTCTAAAAATATCCATAACAAACTCCTTATTTATTTTCTTACTTCAAATATTTCAACACACTAAGATAAATTCTCGATCTGTCGGCATCCAATAGGCAATCTCCTATACACCACTGATATAGGAATACGTGATCATGATAATGATGATGATGATGATTGATTGAACATAAAGGAGTCAAACAGGAAAATTATCGGCACCATTAAAAATCTATAGCAAACAAATGACAATTATAACACTTAGATATTCTAGATCATAAAACAAACAAAAAAACAAAAACATATCACATGGCACTAGTGCTCTGACTAGCCTTGGCCTACCAACCGACCGCTGCTCAGCCCGAAGGTCTACAGATTACGACGTGACGCTTGGTCAGCGCGACAAATTATCTCGGCCATTATTTTTTTGCTTTCTAGACCGGGGCCACTAGCTCGTCGTCAGATAGCTCCTCAGCTGTTTTCAAGGGGACGAGTTCACCTCTAACCAGCCCTCAGATCCAGGTAACAATCCCTGATATGGATGGGAATCGAACCCCAGTTCTCCTAGTAAAAGGCAGGCTCACTGCCGCGGGCTCTAAGTCCACATTTTGTAAAGAATTGTTATTACATTTCATTTTGGAAAAATCGAACGATCATAAATATGTTTTTGAATAAACTGTGTGACGTGATGTTATCTAGCAACCGTGCAGGCTGTGATGTGAAGTACTGATGGATGGCCATGACATACAGCTCTCGAGGTACTGTGGTTTTTTTGTCAGTGGCTTTACGTCGCACTGACACAGAGAGGTCTTATGGAGACGATAGGATAGGAAAGACCTAGGAGTTGGAAGGAAGCGGCCGTGTCCTTAAATAAGGTACAACCCCAGCATTTGCCTGGTGTGAAAATGGGGAAACCACGCAAACCCATCTTCAGGGCTGCCGAAAGTGGGATTTGAACCCACTATCTCCCGGATGCAAGCTCACAGCCTCACGGCCAACTCGCCCGGTTAAGGTACCGTTGCTAGGTAACATAACCTCACACATTTTGTTACATGACACTATTTTCGGATGAACCCCAGCTCTAGGATATATTTGGGTAGAAAAGTCAGCATGCACGAAACGTGCCATACAACTCCGGCAGCCGTTCGATTTTTACACATCACATGCCAAATGTTAAAATGTTTTTATATTTTCTGATCACAAGTCCAAGTTTATTTCAATTCCGTGTAACATTACTCATGGAGATTATTAGGGCCTGGATGTTTATGCAGTAATAGGTTAGAATGCAAACTTACTGAAGCGAATAACAAGTAGGGTCTACCCGCACGACGGTTATGCTATGAGGTTTGCATAGACATTAGGGGCTCTGCCCATTAGAACCCCCTAGAATTTATGTTACTGCCACTATATTCCCTACAAAATAACTTTCTTAGTAGGGAATGTCGACTAGCCCGCTCTAACGTAATGTAGTGGGAGTAACATAAATTCTAGGTGTTCTAATGGGCCTAACACCTAATTTTTATGCAAACCTCATAGCATTACCGTCGTGCGGGTAGACTCTACTTATTACTCGCTTCAGTAAGTTTGCATTCTAACCTATTACTGCATAAACATCCTGGCTCTAGAGATTATATTTTACCTGAATATAGTCAGAGAGCGCAATTTTTAGTTGGAATTTTTCGCAATTTATTGCACTGTCATTGATTTATTATGTCTTCAAATGTGTTGAATATTCTTGACTCTGTGATCATCTTTGTCCTTGAGCTACCTGTGCACAGTGAAAATGCGTTTTTTTCTTGCGGTGACAAATGGAAAGTATGCAATCGTAGATCATGTCAGGGATGCAGAATACGTCTGGGTGCGGCAACGAGGTTCAAGGAGTATTTTATTTCTCGAAACATGCTCTAACACAAACCGTGAATCACTACTGGTGTCTCAGATAACGCCACATGATCGTCGTAAAACGGAGAAATCCTGCGTTTTCAAAGTTCAATTACAATCTAAATGCTAAATTAATAAATTCTTTAAACTACAAACAGACTTTTTACAAGACAGACGAGAGTATGGCATATCATGCCTCAGGGCTCTCACCGCTGGATTCCGTGGTTCAAATCCCGGTCACTCAATGTGAGGTGTGTACTGGACAAAGCGGAGACGGGTACTCCGGTTTTCCCTGTCGTCTTTCATTCCAGCAACACTCTCCAATAACATTTCATATGTCAGTCATTAATCATTGCCGCAGAGGTGTGCGACAGGCTTCAGCAGCCGGCGCAATTCCTATCCTTTGCCGCTGGATGGGGGCTTCATTAATTCCATTAATGACCCGCTCGATTGACTGGAAACAGGCTGTTGATTTTCATGTTAAAATACAGTGTCATA
This sequence comes from Anabrus simplex, assembly GCF_040414725.1. Lineage (NCBI taxonomy): Eukaryota > Metazoa > Arthropoda > Insecta > Orthoptera > Tettigoniidae > Anabrus > Anabrus simplex. Next base: position 97,189,892 of record NC_090275.1, on the reverse strand, counting down.
ATATTCCGTCTGCCTTCTCATAAAGACGTTTAATAGACATCGAATGTCATCGATAAACATACAATGAAATAGGAAGAAAATAAAATTTTCAAGACGGGAATTCACTAAAATAAATTTGAAATCTTTAAGCTGTAGCATGATTCCAGTTTATTACTCCATAAAATCGTTTTTTACCATCATGACGTAACGTAAGTCATTTCCAAACAAGGGGCGTTATCCCAGCTCTTATTACATCACGGATGAAAGAACTGGAAAACCTGAGCAATAAAATGTTTTTATCGGAAGCTGTAAGATAAAGTAGCATGCGTAGTTATTATGTTGACTTTGTATATTCTGTGAGTTCTTCAGGGTCGTGTTGTCCTTTCCTTAATGGTTAGCACACACCTCGGTTCACCCATAATAAACTCGTTGTTTGGAAACTGTATCCCACATTGTAAACTCTATGCATGGCCATTTCCATGCTTGGATGAATCATGGCCTTCTCCCTTAAAGTATTATCAGCCAAATATGAGGCTGTGATGAAGTAACGATGGGAAGTTGACATTTACTTTCGTTTAATTTCTTCCAATAGCAAAACTGTGATCTTTATACGTGCGCGTCGTAGCGTAATGAAAGCATTCTTACAGATATGTGCATACACTTTCGATTTAAAAAAACATTACTTTGTGTACTAAATTTCCGGAGACATTTGTCAGTTAAAATGCATAGTTGGAAGGAAATAATGGAGTAGGAATGTATTTAGTAACTTCTTCATAGTGGTAGCATAAATCATTGTTAGTATGAAAGTACAAAGCAAGTTTCGCTAATGCTATACAGATGAATACGTAAAACTAGCTCAATATAAAGAATACTTTATTTTGTGGTCACTCCTGTATTTTTTGACAATCACCAAAGTCATAACGTAAAATGAGCGTCTCCTTTCCTTAACAAAACTGCTTCCTGTTCGTTCTAACTAATCCACCTGTACCATTAACGAATATGTCTGACGCTGATGGACCACCACTCACCGTCTTTCAGAGTCGTTCAACCATCTGCAAATGCACGGCACCACTTCCACACTTGTTGTACAGGCGTCACTTTCTTTCTGTACACAGACACAATCCTCCTGTGATTGTTGATAGGTTCCGTATCTTTTCCCGAAGGAAAAAATATATATGGACCTCCTTGCGCGACCACCCATTCAGTAACTTGGTCATTTTGCAACTGTTGCTTTGCTAAGGCTCTGGATTACTGCCTTATGCACTTATCCCCAATCTATTGGTGTGACTATACGAATTATCGGGCACATAACTAGGAATGAACTCTGTTCCTTTATTTCTGAGCAATCAAATAGGGAGAACTTAGTTTTTGACTTATCTTAGTATTTTTCACAACTCTGCAGCAGCCTAGATAAATAACAACGGAACGGCATAAAATTTTTCCCTCAAACATACGACGATGTTATCTTCTTCCTAGTCGCCGCATGACGACGTTCTTTTGTTCCTAGCCACTCACCTTACTTCATTCCCGACACGACTGGCCTACTACATCATATGTGCTGATTGAAGCTATGCATATTAATTTACTGCCACTGGTGTAGGAGTTTTTATTGTGCCGTAAGTTAGTTGGTAATGAAATCTGTGTTTAATTACGGGAGTGACGACATATGTAATAAACTAATAATTTTCAGCCGTTGGAAAAGGCTCTTCACTCGGGATGCAAGTAAAACGTCGGACAATTCCTAATATTTTGCTATAAAATAGAATATATTTCTAAGATGGACTGAATGGTGCCCCAGCTTCAGTAATGCGCACATATTTCTCCCCGATATGTAATGTACGATTTACATTGCTAAAATATATACTTTATGCTAAGGAGAAATTGTATACCTTTGTCATGACGATAAACAATCATGAGATATTCTTATGATATCAAACAGGTGACTATAGAATTCAAATGCCAAAACTTCATTTCCGTCCATACGAACATGAATCCCACAGTTCCATATCAATAACATATTATTGAATCATTTACACTAAACGAAATCGATGAAATCGAGTCCGATATCAAAAATTCTAAGTCAATAAGCGCATATTCTATCGTTCGTTAATTGACGAAATAAATACTAGAAATTCATTCAGACATTCTTAAGTCATAAATATTCACATGAAGGAGGAGTTTTAATGTTGTACTCAAAAACTGGAAAAGAGTTATGATCGTGAAGAGGACTGACTGTTAACAAATTCATTTTTGTGTTTAGAAGAAGGTCACAGCGTGTAATCACAACAGGATTGTTCATGCATAGTTAGTGTCTCGGTATAGTTTGGCATCAGTCAAGTGATGGTGCATCAGATATAATTATCCTGTGCAATGTAAGTATATAGTTATTTAAATGAGATAATCGTGCCAAGTGTAACGTTTTCGCTCAGCTGGCCATACCGGTTTTCTCCATATTTTGGGTGATACATAACGCAAGGACTTGGCTTCGTTCATGAGTGACAAATTATGTGATTTGGCCACACTCTTCAGGCCACTTTTGATAGCATACATACTGCAATATAACTGGTCGTTATTAATGCACCAAGCGTCCAAGCTCAGTTGGTCGTATTTGTCAAGCCAAGTATTTCTAAATTAACATTTAGTCACCTCTGAATTAGTTCTATGAAACGTAACAGGCACCTAAGGCCATAATTATGCGTTTCTTAGTTTTAACACTACAAAGAATGTTCTGCGGAACAATCAAACAGTGGCTGTGATGGTGACTGTAGTCTTAAATTGCCAAATAAGCAAGATAAACATCCATATTAAAATCCATCGTAAGAAAAACAGCAACTTGAGCCTTCGAAAACCAATGATATAGAAAAGAAAAAGGACACATACGTTTTCATTACAGATTGTCATGACTTACAGCATTCTGTCTGCAGGCCGCTGAGAATTAATTAAGCGGTTCTATAATTCTCCGTTTGTAATATTTAGTTCCACACCTCCCACCTCCTGCCTCTATCTGCTCCTCTTATTATCCTATGGAACCTCTCCTTCTCTATTCGTCTCGTATGATTCCACCATCGGTTCATACGAACAGTTCATTCCTAAAATAACCTTTATCTCCTGCCATTGTTCCTATGCATTTCTCCCACTAATCTACGATATCTCACGACTGATGTGAGAGACGAATAAAATAGGACCTCCAGGTGCTCTCTTGGGGTCCCTAGCTTAGTCTGGCACTACTTCCACTAGAACCACACCATATTGGCTCTTTACTTTTTCAATCTAATCCCCTGCGTTGAACCCTTATTCTCTTTCGACCTTGACAGTTATCGAAGCCTACGGAGTCTTTCATTTTCACGTAGGCTACTTCGCGCGCCTTCCATTTCTTATGTCGAGCCCTTCATTTTCTGAAGGGCAGGAACTTATCCTATTTTTCGTTACGATTACTGTCAATAGAGGATGGTTGACTAGTGGTACTTTCTCACCGCTTTATTATAACGCAAGGTCATCATGAATACTGGTATCAGGGTACTTAATACATATCTGGATGAATAATCAAGGCGATATCCGAAGACATTATGGAGGTCCATGGAGAAGCAGAAGTAAAGACCTCCACTATCCCTAACTTCAGAATTAAGTGATACAGAGTGGTTAGCGCTATGCCTGTCCACTTCTCCCCTAGATCACAACCTGGTTTCATTTTTGGTGTTGGTTGAGTTAACCTCAGGGCCATGTACTGTCAGTTTTTGGGTTCTGGGGACGTGCTAGAAGGGTCAGACCATCTCCCGCGGGGGGAGAGGGATAGTCTACCAGCTATCTTCGGCCTGAATATGCGCAGTCGGAAGACATCGTGTCGGGGTGTCATTCAGCCAGTGTTTTCCGTCTGAGCAGTACCACGCTGTCACCATAGCAACGTCGCCCTCGTCACCAGGTGCTTACCTTTCTGCACGGCCACAGATCTGACTAACAAACAGTACCTATCCAGAAATGGCAATATAGTTTCAATTTTTTTACTTCTTTATGGGGATTCGAACCCATGTCCCTGAGGGTGAGCCGAGGACCTCTTTACCATCTCGGCTAGGTGGTCCCTTATCTGGATGATAAGCTACAAGCAATTCAGAAAAAAATAACAGATAAGTATAATATAAATGCAATGGTCAAGCTATCTATGAAAAGTATAATTTCAAGGATAGCTAAACCCATCCCCCACATTCTGTTTGACAGCCTACCTCGCCATGAAATGGCATTCTTAGGAACTATTGTTCTTATGTTTCGATAAAGTAATTCTGCAGAACACTTTCCTACTGTATAAGATAGTGAATATTATTATTATTATTATTATTATTATTATTATTATTATTATTATTATTATTATTATTATTATTATTATTATTATTATTATATAAATTTTAGGTGTGTTAAAATTTGCTGTATGTAAAAAATATTATTTAAGGAAACAGTGCCAAGTATATAATCAATGTATGAGAATACAAAATATATATGTATATCAAGCAATAAACCTGTGTCTGAATTTTATCTTCTTTATTCAATGAATAAATTAAACTCCTCCCGTGTCTCATTTTTGTTTTCAGCAGATGCTCAAAGAGGTACGGCGGAAGGTGTTTGTAATGTTATGAGTATCTCTACGGTCTTTATAAATCTAATGTACAGTGTACAGGTAAACGACAGTAATAAGGCGATCTGTCCCGTTCTATTCTACCTCATTCCTGGACAAAGGAACTGCAGGACATCAGATAATCTGGTTGAATGGCATCCGCTACCTCCCTGTCCCTCTCTGGGAACTCATTCAGTTATCTAGAGTCCGGAATTTTAGGCCGTAATAGATTAGAATTCATACTTACTGAAGAGCGTAACAAGTATAGTCTACACTACACAACGGTTGTGTTATGACTGTTACATAAACTTTAGGGGTAGGGCCCTTCAGAACCCCTAGAATTTATGTTACTCTTACTACATAACGGAAGAACGGGCTGGAGGACACTTCCTAATAACCAAATTACTTTGTATTCTAAGCTATTACAACGTACAATCCGGATTTTTCCTCGCTATCTGATAAATTATACTTGTAAAAATACATCACATTACCTACTCTGGTTGATTCTCGATAACTTATGAATTAGAGAGTTGCTTCCTGTAGTCATTTTCAATGTCCTGATCACCTTATCTTCCTCAAGGCTTGAGTGAACGGTAAATTGGTCAGAATATGTAGAATACTATGTACAACTAGGTCAGATTCCTTACCAAACAAGACAAGGACAATGGGAAATGGGAAATTCTTGGTGTCATGTTTCGTCACTAACTTTTATCCTGAACAATAATTTTCCCATGGACATCAAAAGGGACATATTTAACACGTGTGCACTGCCTGTCCTTGCATATGGTGCTCAGACTTGTTCCGTAACAAATAGACAGTTAAACAAATTGACTTTCAAAGACGGAAGAATTTAAAGGAGTTTGCTAGGAATTTCCCTTAATTGCAATGTTACTCTTAGTGTATGGCACTATTTCACATAAAACAATGAAAATTCTCACTGTTCTCTCATGATACAACATTACAACGTTTGAAAACAGGTACAACAACTATAAGTGAAAACATTTAATCATGTAAAAACATGCATTAAAGAATCTTGTGACAACGCAAAATACTGATACATATCATGAACAAAATGATTAATAATTAATATCAAAATTACGGTTCACCTCTGTGTTGTAGAGTTTAGTGTGATTAATTGCCACCCTCGGCTCTGCCACGAAATTTGAAAAGTGGTTCGAAGACTGGAACGCGGACCACTCAACCTCGGGAGGTCAACAGAGTAGAGGGGATTCCATTCCCACCTCAGCCATCCTCGAAGTGGCCTTCCGTGGTTTCCGACTTCTTCCCAAGCGAATGCCGCGATGGTACCTAACTTAAGGCCATGACCGCTTTCTTTCCTCTTTCCTTCCTCTTCCTTGCCTATCCCTTCCAATCTTCCCATTCCCCACAAGGCCCCTGTTCAGCATGGCAGGTGAGACCACCTGGGAGAGGTACTGGTCTTCCTGACCAGTTGTATCCCTGACCAAATGTCTCATGCTCGAGGACACTGCTCTGGGCGGTAGAGGTGGTAACCTTCACTGAGTCCGGGGGAGAAATAAAACGCGAACGGTAAACTGACTACATTTTTAAGAAAAGGAAAAAGACATGGTTGTGAAAAATGGTAAAGGTTACATCTTATGAAAATACAAAGATTTCAGTCGAATAAGAAAGTCCAAGGTTTCTCATACCATTTTGTTTCAAGACACACTCGCATCATAGCACACCTGGCCTGTTAAAAATTTGAAACGCTACGGTGCAGTTGGGTTAAAACAAGAGGAAAGATGTGAAAATAAAGATGGAATTCAAGAGGACAAACTGGGGCAAATAAACGTTTATAGGAAGGGGAGTTAGGGATTGAAATGACTTACCAAGGGAGATGTTCAATAAATTTCCATTTTTTTGGATCAATTTAAGAAATGGCTAAGAAAACAACACATAGGGAATCTTCCACATGGGCAACTGCCCTAAATGCAGATCAGTAATGACTGATTGAACCTGCAACGGTAGAGAAACTTGTCACGTACTTGCCAGCTTGGATTTGGGAGATGATGGGTTCGAACCCCACTGTTGGCAGCCCCGAAGATAGTTTTCCGTGGTATGCCACTTTCACACCAAATAAGACTAATTAAGACCACGGTTGGTTCCCTCGAACTCCTATCCTTTTCCTATCCAATCGTCGCCGTAAGACCCATCTGTGTCGGTGCAACGTAAAACAAAATTGTAAAACAAAACATGCCGATCAATCTTCTTTTCTGTTTTTTTTTTAATTCTCACCGACACCGAGAAGTCTTATGGCGACTCAATCACTAATGGCCTATCTATACTATTTCAGTTTTCAACAAACGTACTTTACCTTCACGAAGATGATTTTCGACACTGACTAATGTTAAAGTAAGAGACGGAAGAGGTCTTTAATGTCGAAAACATTTCTTGGCAGACAAGGCATGGGTCCCATACTACGGAAAACGTAAAATTAAGCAATGTACTCAATTGTACCGAAAGTTGAAGGGATAAAGGGTCCGTAAAGGTTTCAAATTGTGAGCTCTATCAAACTAAAAAGAGAAATTTCGGAAAGTCACTTCGTGCCTAAATGCAGTTGCGAAAATACACCCTAAAATCACTTGTTTCTTTTAATCGTTTTCTTTTTTATTAAAATCCTAGCCAAATTAACATATTTACATAATACTTTCTGCAATGTGTTCCTTGGTTCAATACCCTCAGGCTTTTTCTTGGTTTTTGAAAAATGTCGACACCGAATGTAGTTATAAGGGCTTAAGTGAAACTCTGCATTGACTCACATTAGCACTCATAGTGGTAGAAAGAGACAAACTACTAATCTAATCAACCAGATAATGATGATTAAGGAAAGTATTGTAATTTTAGGAACAAATAAAGAATATATATTCTCATACTTTATTATATTTTATTCACCTAAAATTCGTAGCTCATATTCCTAGGATGTTTTCAACACTGAGTTGCTTGCCTGAAGGGCTAGAACTGTGGATTTCCTAAGAAAGAATTTATAAGTAAGGAAAGGGTCACGTAGGGTGTAAACATTTAAGACTCCCTAGGTCTCACAAAGTTAATACCGTCGGGGTCGGAAGAGAAGAAGAGTTGACCATGGGAGGACAGATAGGAATAGTGTAAGTGAGCAGGGTGGCAAAAGTAACTGGAGACAATGCCAGACTCAGCTACGTGGCGTGGTAGACACTTCACGAGGTCAGAGCCACAGAGAGACAGGAATGTTTTAGACTCAGCTGACATGGCACACATTGTGATTCCCTTCAGGGAAAACGATGATATCCTAAAGCTCTGAAACAACAGTATGTATTTCTACCTCTAAGTGGGTAGGGACGAGGCGAGATCAAATTACATGACATGTTTTACGGCTGGATGCCCTTCCTCGCGCCACCCTCAGTTGAGCTAACGAAGATCAAACAATGATAATGGAGTGTGGCCTCCGCGGAGGCCTGGTGCAGGTCTTCTGATATGACGCCATATAGGCGACCTGCACGTTTGAGAGGATGGGGCCCTACCTCTAATGAACTCTAATACTGAAGACGGCACATTGAGCCGCACTCCGTCCCTTACCGACAATCTACATCACCATAAAACATACACGTCGGAAGATTCGAGGCGTGGACCGCGACTAGGAAAGGCCAAAGACACAGCCCTGAACTGGAAGCGACCCTCATTTCAATGCAGAATAGGAACGAGACTAGGGCTACTAGCAATAAAATTCAAACTAAATTTAAATGAGGGTTTATTGATATAATAAAATTCAAAAAAGAAACAAGAAATGAAGCCAGCAATTAAAAGAAAGGATACGTACATGTGCAGAGTTCATCCAATTGCAGTCCTAACATTAATGCCTGAGCACAGATTTTCAAACACCAAGCTTAAATTATTCATACGACGGGCTCACCGTCTCAATTGCAATCTCGCTACATAATGTGGTAATGCGAATACAATCCACACGGATCAACTCGGTCATTCTTTCCGCGAGATTAATAAAATTCTGTACATACGCGTCTATTTAACTTCCACATCGTCTCAACAATTACCACAGATCAAAGTTCCCATGCAGCAAGGAGAAGAAAAAACACCCCAGAGAAGGAAAAATAAAATGTGAAAGATCACAAATAGCACAGAGAGAAACATCTCTGAACCAAAGAAACAATATCCAAACCCAAAGCCTTAATATACGAAAACAAACATGGCGGCCTCGTGGACAAGCAAACGGCCATGACGGAGACCAAAGGCAAAATAAATATCACCGTACCGGCAACAAGCATAAGGCTCAGAAACAAAGTCAAAAATATAAATTGAGCTGACCGATACGTCATCCTTTCTCTCCTTTCACTCACCAACACACACTCAAACATTTAGACATTGCCGCTATCGGCAAACAATACGAGCAGTTGCTCCAGTTAATAAGTTGAACACCAACTCATATAGTATGACTCTTATGGTCACAAACAAAGGTCTCACATATGTCAGAGATAGCGTGCACGGCGCAGACAATTAGCAGTAGGATAATAGGGGCCCAGTGGTCACGCATAAACCCATCAGCTTACGCACTTCGTACGACACGAATGGAACTCCGCGTCGACACGCAGGGCGTACATTCATTCGATGGCAAAATACTTTACAATGTAGTGCACGTAAATAAAATCAATCAGAGACCCCGCTATGAACACATCACAATCACGTCAACAACAGACACACAGCCCATTCTCGCTGTAGTGCAGAAGGATGCATATCAATCGGCCATCATTAAAAGAGGCGAATGGCAAAACAGAACCGTAGAAATAATATTAATACAAGGATTACCATACCTTTAATATCAATAATCAAAATAACAAGAAGGATGGTAGTATGAGTCAAGTATAAATCTATTAAAAACCCATTTATGGCATAAAAACGCCACTCCAATCTGCGTGGGATCCATGTTTATATTCCACACACATAACAATGCAAATAATCGCTCCAAAGAGATAAAACAACAGTCTCGACGAAAGAATGATCTTCCGCGCTCATGACCGAGGGAGCTGCCCTCTCTGGTACAATCATGGAAACACTTAACTCAATCGAGCTGAGGCCGATACAAACCCTTTGCAATACGGGAAACATGATTTTCATGAACATGACATTTTAGCATGGCTCAACACACACCCAGCTACGGAACCATCGGAATTCACCAATGAAGGTTAAAATCCCCGAAGCGGCCAGGAATCGTATTCAGGACCCGTTGGGCCAAAGGCCAACACAATAATCATTTACCAAAAAACGCTAGTAGACTCAATGTTTCAACTTGGAAAAAATTAAATGAATTATTCGTATGCGAAAATAAAGGAACTGCTTCTAGTGATATTTTACGGAAGGAAAATTTTACACATGCATAAGGGATTATCACACAAAGTGGGCTAGAGAGATAATCATGAAACATAGAGGTGGTGGTGCAGAATGCTTATCGGGTCTCTGATTGCCGATTATGATGATGTTGAGTATATTTCTGGGGATACCTAACCCATTCAAGTTTTCCAGGTGTATTTCGTAGTACCTCCCCTGCTTCGAAATAACAATAGTTTAACCCAGCCATTCCCAAAGTGTGTTCCACGGAACTCTAGGGGTGGGGGACGATAAATCCAAGGGGTTCGCAATAATAATGTAAGTTGTAAGTGAAATGTTACTGTACACACGCAACTCACTAAATTTAGGGACTACATATTCACTGTTGTACAACTGATATGAAGCAAGGCCTATGTGACTCTTAATTTGGCCCATGGATGGTACAAGTTAGTAGCGGTAAAAGAAGAAATACTACTAGAGAGTGTAAGTGATATAAGAGACACTTGGAATTGCTAGTATCCACACTCCGACCATATTTTCCGCCTCTGATTGAGAAAAGCTTCTTTGAAACTGAACATCAACTGCCCTCCCATGAGGAAGATTAAAGACCCGAAGTATCTTGGCAGAGAAAAAATGAAAAATAAATTGAAATTTGATATGGGTGCAGAATAAGATACAATGGCCTGTTTAGTTCCAGAAAATTTCCCTGAATGTATCACAACTCCACGTCTCTCGTTGATTTTGGACCGAGCTCGATAGCTGCAGTCGCTTAAGTGCGGCCAGTATCCAGTAATCGGGAGAGAGTGGGTTCGAACCCCACTGTCGGCAGCTGGGGCTGTACCTTAATTAAGGCCACGGCCGCTTCCTTCCCATTCCTAGGTCTTTCCCATCCCATCGTCGCCATGAGACCTATCTGTGTCGGTGCGACGTAAAGCAAATAGCAAAAAAACTTTGATTTTTAGGTCCAAGACATCCCCTATACCCTACAGATTCTAGAAAGGAAATACTGCCTTTAATACCTTCCATGAGAACATACCTGTGTGAGCGTACCTTTTCTGCTCACACACAAATGAAAACCAAGTTCACAAACAGAGCTAATGTACAGGCTGATCTTCGGCGTCGAGTGACAACGCTTGTAAAACGCTTGGTCTTTGGAAAACAACATCATACGTCGCATTGATCTAACAACCGCAAAGAGTGAATATTTCCAAGTAAGTTTTCAGATCCAATTGTCACCTTGTTTTATAATTTCCATGCAATTATAAAGTATCTTTATGTAAATGAACTTAAATTAAAATTCCAAAGAAAGTAAATATTACTCCTAAATTATAGGAATTAAATCGAACATGGTGCCATAACAAAATTCTGGTTTAAAAAAAAAATATTTTTATACTGAATGCAGTATTATGTTCTGTGGTTAAGGGGTCCTTGAACTTGTATGCGATATGTTCAGTGGGCCTCAAAGACACAACGTTTGGGAAACCCTGCTTTAACCCTATCATGCTTTTTTTTTCGCGTACCTTTGGTGACGATAAACACTCCTACGTGATATGGTTTACCATAATGGAATATATAAACAGTCTTAGTAAATACTATTTCAAGCATTTAACATTCAAAGATCCATCGTTAGTGTCTTCTGGCCAATGGTACGTCTTGCAAAGCGTAAACATACACTGACTGACAGAGCAAATGCAACACCAAGGAGGAGTGGTTCGGAAGGGATGAAAGTTGGGGAAAAAACAGAGTCGGCACGGAAGAATAATTGATGTTTATTTCAAACCGATATGCAGGTTACACAATGCGCACGGCATCGACTCAGTAGGATGTAGGACCACCGCGAGCGGCGATGCACGCAGAAACACGTCGAGGTACAGAGTCAATAAGAGCGCGGATGGTGTCCTGAGGGATGGTTCTCCATTCTCTGTCAACCATTTGCCACAGTTGGTCGTCCGTACGAGGCTGGGGCAGAGTTTGCAAACGGCGTCCAATGAGATCCCACACGTGTTCGATTGGTGAGAGATCCGGAGAGTACGCTGGCCACGGAAGCATCTGTACACCTCGTAGAGCCTGTTGGGAGATGCGAGCAGTGTGTGGGCGGGCATTATCCTGCTGAAACAGAGCATTGGGCAGCCCCTGAAGGTACGGGAGTGCCACCGGCCGCAGCACATGCTGCACGTAGCGGTGGGCATTTAACGTGCCTTGAATACGCACTAGAGGTGACGTGGAATCATACGCAATAGCGCCCCAAACCATGATGCCGCGTTGTCTAGCGGTAGGGCGCTCCACAGTTACTGCCGGATTTGACCTTTCTCCACGCCGACGCCACACTCGTCTGCGGTGACTATCACTGACAGAACAGAAGCGTGACTCATCGGAGAACACGACGTTCCGCCATTCCCTCATCCAAGTCGCTCTAGCCCGGCACCATGCCAGGCGTGCACGTCTATGCTGTGGAGTCAATGGTAGTCTTCTGAGCGGGCGCCGGGAGTGCAGGCCGCCTTCAACCAATCGACGGGAAATTGTTCTGGGCGATATTGGAACAGCCAGGGTGTCTTGCACATGCTGAAGAATGGCGGTTGACGTGGCGTGCGGGGCTGCCACCGCTTGGCGGCGGATGCGCCGATCCTCGCGTGCTGACGTCACTCGGGCTGCGCCTGGACCCCTCGCACGTGCCACATGTCCCTGCGCCAACCATCTTCACCACAGGCCCTGCACCGTGGACACATCCCTATGGGTATCGGCTGCGATTTGACGAAGCGACCAACCTGCCCTTCTCAGCCCGATCACCATACCCCTCGTAAAGTCGTCTGTCTGCTGGAAATGCCTCCGTTGACGGCGGCCTGGCATTCTTAGCTATACACGTGTCCTGTGGCACACGACAACACGTTCTACAATCACTGTCGGCTGAGAAATCACGGTACGAAGTGGGCCATTCGCCAACGCCGTGTCCCATTTATCGTTCGCTACGTGCGCAGCACAGCGGCGCATTTCACATCATGACCATACCTCAGTGACGTCAGTCTACCCTGCAATTGGCATAAAGTTCTGACCACTCCTTCTTGGTGTTGCATTTGCTCTGTCAGTCAGTGTATTAGCAAGACCGTAGGTCTGTAATGTCCGTGAAGGTGACATCACAGGTTCATCTGAAGCGTGTGATATCGATGAAGAAGGCCCACGGAAAATAAACGGTGGTTGGTAAGCGTGGCGTCGATGTTGACGAGGTGCAAGGAGTACCTTTGGTTGTAGGGCTGTTTTGCCATCTGTTGTGTAAAAAAGGAAGAATAAGAAGAAGAAGAAGAAGAAGAAACGGTAATGATAATGTCTTTCAATAAATGATACTCATATATTAATAACAGACGATTTATTCGTATCATTTCACATATCATATTTGGCAACCAAGGCCTACGGTAACGACTAATGCGACGTCACTGACGGAATACTTTCTATTTCAACACACTTCTTCTTCTTCTTCCTCCGCTTTTCGCACATCTATGGGGTCAGATGTGCGAACTGCGTCGCACATGTGGATTCGGCCATGTTTTACGGCCGGCTGCCCTTCCTGACACCAATCCTATATGGAGGGATGTAATTACTATTGCGAAAGTGTTGGGACAAACACAAACACCCGGTCCCCAAGCGAGAAGAATTAATCGGACGCGATTAAAATCTGCGACCCGGTCGGGAATCGAACCCGGGGCCATCTTAACCAAAGGCCTCAACGCCGACCATTAAGTCAATGAGTAGGACTATTTCAACACACACTATTTATACAAATCCAGCCGTAGATCTTCGGCGACCAAGGCCTACTAATGCGATGTCGTTTAAGTCAGAAATTTTATCTGGTCACGTTACACACGTGAGACAGATTCATGTCCAAAACGAAAGGCATCACTGGCAAGTGTGTCAGATTGAATATGTGATAGGGAAAATGTACTACGGGTCAGGGATGGAATGAATGAAGCCCCATCTAGCGGCGAGGATAGGAAATGTGCCGGCTGCCAAAGCCTGTGGCACTCCTCTGGAGCAATGATAAATGACTGATAGATGAAATGAAATGAGAATGGAGAGTGTTGCTGGAATGAAAGCTGACAGGGAAAACCGGAGTACCAGGAGAAAAACCTGTCCCGCCTCCGCTTTGTCCAGCACAAATCTCACATGGAGTGACCGAGATTTGAACCACGGTATCCAGCGGTGAGAGGCCGGCGCGCTGCCGCCTGAGCCATGGAGGCTACGGAAAATGTACTACTGAGATTAAAAATAATAAATAAAACATAAAAAGTTCATGAGAACTCCAACGACCTCATATGAACGTCCCCATCTGACGGACGAATCACCATCTCTATTTGCTTTACATCGCACCGACACAGATAGGTCTTATGGCGACGATGGGATAGGAAAGGTCTAGGAATGGGAAGGAAGCGGCCGTGGCCTTAATTAAGGTACAACCGAGCTCGATAACTGCAGTCGCTTAAGTGCGGCCAGTATCCAGTAATCGGGAGATAGTGGGTTCGAGCCCCACTGTCGGCAGCCCTGAAGATGGTTTTCCGTGGTTTCCCATTTTCACACCAGGCAAATGCCGGGGCTCTACCTTAATTAAGGCCACGGCCGCTTCCTTTCAATTCCTAGGACTTTCCTCTCCCGTCGTCGCCAAAAGACCTATCTGTGTCGGTGCAACGTAAAACAAATAGCAAAAAAAAATTAAGGTACAGCCCCAGCATTTGCATGGTGTGAAAATGGGGAAACCACGGAAAACCATCTTCAGGGCTGCCAACAATGGGGTTCGAACCCACTATCTCCCGATTACTCGATACTGGCCGCACTTAAGCGACTGCAGCTATCGAGCTCGGTAATCCAGGCTTTTGGCTCGCAATCTAGTGATTAGAAATTGTATACCACTACCTCCCCGACCCTACCGGCCAACATTCTGATGGTGACAATGTTTTCGACCAACGGGACTCGAATCGGCTAACCAGGGTGTCAGACCGTTTAGACTTCAACGCCTTAACGATCATGGCCACCAGGCGAACTTAAAGACTTAAAACAATATTGATAGTAAACTTTACTAACTCTTGCTACACTAAAGAGAACTTGGTATACTCCCATAAGTTTCAATTCTTGAGATTATGGCTATAACCGTTACTCTGGAAGTGTCTGCTACACCATCGTTACGGCAGTTCCAGTCCAATGAACAATCCTACTCCATCTAGCGGCAAGTCTGCAAACTGATACGGTACCTCACGTTCTCATGAGCTCCGTGCTACAGTGGTTTGACAGCTATTCTAGAGTCTATGCTGACTGGTTCCCTACTTAGCTTCAGGCCTTGGCCAAATGAATTTCTTACACAGAACCGTATGATACTGGAGCTCCCATTATAATATCTTGAGTGAGTTATCATAATCGAAGTTGATTACTCCAGTTCAGTCCATCCTGCTACATTACATATGTTTTAAATGTTTATATGGTATTCCTTTCAAAACTTCACAATAACTTTTAATTAGCCTTTCGAAGACTAAAGTGTCGTCTGTACGTAAGAAACCTAAGAGAATAGTATGCCAGGTTGAGAATACAAAACTGGAACAGGTAAATAATTTCAAGTATTTAGGATGTGTGTTCTCCCGGGATGGTAATATTGTAAGTGAGCAGCAAGGCTAATACAGTGAGCTCGCAGTTACGACCAACAGTGTTCTGTAAGAAAGAAGTCAGCTCCCGGGCGAAATTATCTTTACACCGGTCTGTTTTCAGACCAACTTTACTTTACGGGAATGAAAGCTGGGTGGACTCAGGATATATTTTTCATAACTTAGAAGTAACAGACATGTAAGTAGCGAGAATGTTCTCTGGTACAAACAGGCGGGAACAATGGAAGGAGGGTACTCGGAATGAGGAGATAAAGGCTAAGTTAGGAATGAATTCGATTGATGAAACTGTACCCATTAACCACATTCGATGGTAGGGTCATGTGAGAAGATTGGAGGAGGATATTTTACCCAGGAGAATAATGGACTCTGTTATGAAAAGGTAAGAGAAGTAGAGGGAAACCAAGACGTATGTCGATGGTTAGACTCAGTTTCTAATTATTTAAAAATAAGAGGTATAGAAATAAATGAGGCCCCACCGCTAGGTACAAACAAAGGATTTCGACGGCATTCAGTAAATTCACCGAAGCTTGCAGACTGAACGCTGAAAGGCATAACGGTCTATAATGAAGATGTGTATTTGTAATATGCTACGTGTTTTCATGTAAGTACATGTTATTCTATCTGAGACTTCAGAAGATCTGGAGATATTGCTCGATAGTATGAAGAGATTCTTGGAGAAGGAGTAGGCCTACAAGATGAAAATAAATAAATCCAAAGTAAAGCAATGCAGTGCAGTCGAACGAAGCCAGGTGATGCAGGCAATGATAGATTACAAAATTAAGTCGGAAAAGAAGTTGAATATTGTTTGTTACTTGGGTAGTCGAATAACTGTTGTTATTTGCTTTACGTCGCACCGACACAGATAAGTCCTATGGCGACGATGGGATAGGAATGGCCTAGGAATGGGAAGGAATCGGCCGTGGCCTTAATTAAGGTACAGCCCCAGCATTTGCCTGGTGTGAAAATGGGAAACCACGGAAAACCATCTTCAGGGCTGCCGACAGAGGGGTTCAAACTCACAATATCCCGATTATTGGATACTGGCCGCACTTAAGCGACTGCAGCTATCGAGCTCGGTAGGCGAATAACTAACAATGGCAGAAGTAAGCGCAAGCATGGAAGGCCTCTGTTAAGAAAATACAGTTGCTCACTTCGAACATTCATATAGGAATTAGAAAAACGTTTCTGAAGACTTTCGTCTGGAACGTGGCGTTGTATGGAAGTGAAACATGGGCAATAACAGGCTCAGAAAGAAGGGAAAATAGAAGCTTTTGAAATGTGGTGTTACACAGAAATGCTGAAGGTTATATGGGTAGACCGAATCACGAATTAAGAGACACTGAATCAAGTTGATGAAAGGAAAATGATTTTGTGAATTTTGACCAGAAAAAAGGAGATAGAATGGTAGGACACATCTTAAAGGAAGAGTAGACGGTAAGAACGGTAGGGGTAGACAAAGGTAGAAGTATGACACACAGTTTAGAGTAGATGTAGGATACAGTAGTTACGTAGAAATGAAAAGGTCAGCACAACATAGGGTGGCATGGAGAGCTACATCAAACCAGTCTACGGACTGATGACTCAAACTAACATTCAATGCTGTTAAAGATGATTTTAATGAACACGCATTTCCTGACTTACAACATCTACAGCAGGGTATTTTTTTAAGATATTCGATTTTTTTTTAAACTGACACTTCCACCACACTAAAAAATCTTAGACTACATTTTCCTAACACAAATTTTCCCCACCTGACATTGCTCTCCACGAAAGTATTCATCATTTGAGAGAAATTCAAGTTTTTGACAACTCAATTGAGTTGCTTGCTACAAACAGTCCCGCTTCAGGGTATAATGGAATAGGATGTTTCATACAGAATACGTGAATAGTTTCGAAATCATACTTGGGCCTGTGAGTGCTTATGAACATGAGAGTGGGCCGATAACCTAGAGGTTAGACCTATTTAAACAACAAACATCGTCATCAAAACAGAAGTCCGGCTCCATGGCTAAATGGTTAGCGTGCTGGCCTTTGGTCACAGGGATCCCGGGTTCTATTCCCGGCAGGGTCGGGAATTTTAACCATAATTGGTTAATTTCACTGGCACGGGGATGGGTGTATGTGTCGTCTTCATCACCATTTCATCCTCATCACGACGCGCAGGTCGCCTACAGGAGTCAAATCAAAAAGACCTGCATCTGGCGAGCCGAACTTGTCCTCGGACACTTCCGCCACTAAAAGCCATACGCCATTTCACTCATCAAAACAGAAGAGTTTAACCGTTGTCTACGAGTTAAGTAAAGGCCTCTGCATGCGTGGTCTTTTCAAGTACTAAAATGACTGAGTACCAGTAGTTCAAATAGCGCCGCTAGATGTCAGGTTATCCCTCCATTCCTCAGCACAATTCCAATATTGGCATCACGAGAATAACTTGTATGTAAAAGCACATTACAAAGATAAAACATTGCGTTTTGAGTAGAAAAGTGATATTTCTATGCAGTGGCGGCCGGTCAGTACGTGCTACCGGGCTCCAGCACGTAGCGTGGAACTGTAAGGAATATTATTTATGTACAGTACAATTATCCTGGTGCCTTTTCGTTGTTTTGAGTACGATATGAATTTGTGTTTTGTGAAAATCAGGACGAGATCTGTCGAACACCTAGCGCCGTTCTCCCGGGGAACAAGGCTCGTGCTCATGTGAAGTGAGCCCTTGCCTGTAGCCTGAAGGAAGCAATACGCAGGCGCAGCCAAGCTTGCAACACTCCCCCTAGCCGGCGGAGTATACCGTAAACCGGGATCAACTTTCACTGATCCCGTTTATAGTTACTTCCTCTCCCGCAAGGGGGTAGAATTACTCGATGTCTCCTGCTACCCTTATATTCACGGCCGACTTGATGCGTCGCTCTAGCTAGTTCCTTGGAGCGCAGCGAGGGATCCAGTCGGCCGTGTTTATGTTGAACGTGGTAAGCGAATCTGACACTAGAGAGTAGCATCGTCTGGGCTCAAAAGTAAAGCGTAAGTGGAGGCAATCTGTCTCACACATGCTTATTAAAATATCCATCTACCTTTTGTGTCAAAAATAAGGAATTCGTAGGGGAGTCAAAGAATCTTTGACTGACCCTAAACGTTATCCCGCATTACAACGTCATTTACTCTGGTGAAATGAAATAGCGTATGGCTTTTAGTGCCGGAAGTATCCGAGGAAATGTTCGACTCGCCAGACGCAGATCTTTTGATTTGACTCCCGTAGGCGACCTGCGAGTCGTGATGAGGTTGAAATGATGATAAAGTCAACACGTACACCCAATGATGGTTAAAATTCCAGACCCTGCCGGGAATCGAACCCGGGATCCCTGTGACCAAAGGCCAGCGCCCTAACCATTTAGCCATGGAGCCGGACATTTACTCTGGTAATAGGGGAGGTCTCAATGAATCAGTTGGCAGCTCTTTCAGTTGCTTTGTGCGGTTTTTAATCTCGCGGTTATATTACTGGTGCGTGTTTTTTCTGTCACTGTGTTAGTGCTAAAGTTTATACGAAGATTTATCAAATTATTTATCCACTGCAGTGTATATAAAGTGAAATTAAATTAGTGTTCTTAGTAGGGATCTATATTCCCACGATTCTATTTGCACTGATGTAAGTTGCGCCATTAGGTTAGTAAAAACAATATTTCTCCAATGAATTATTTATCTCGTAGACAGTTGTCGAATAATTCATCTGCTTCCAAATTAATGTTGTTTTTGTTTGTTCTGAGATATAAATTGTGAGAAAAGTTGTATTATTATTATTATTATTATTATTATTATTATTATTATTATTATTATTATTATTATTATTATTATTATTATTACCAAGTTTGAAGTATGCGTTGTTCATCATGGCAATATGCAGATTTAAAACAGCGTATTTAGCTTGTTTTTTGTAGCACGTAGGACGATTTTTTCACGAGCCGCCACTGTTTCTATGATGTTTAATGAAGAAAATATAAATGTATCAGCCAGTAATTCAAGAAGAACTCATACGAATCTGGTATTGCAACCGGAAAGTTCACGTCCTAATAAGAATGAGAACACACCATAGTATATTTTAAAACACTTCAGTATTCACATAGCCTATTCTTGCTATGCAAATACAATGGATACCCCGAAAAAAAGTGTTGGAATTGAATGCGGTTAGTTTTAGTAGGACGATTTTAAAATGTTCACTACATACTTCGAGGAAGATAGCCACATGCTAGCTTCTCAATTTTATGTCGCGGCCCTTCCGACCTCTTCTTCTTCTTCTTCTTCTTATTATTATTATTATTATTATTCTTTTATGACCACATAGGATCACTTTAGTCAGTCCGTCGTTCAGGTCTCTTTGAAGGGATTGTTCGGGCTTTGCGGTCCTCCCAGTACTTCTTCAGACGCTCCGATCTTCGTGCCCTTTCCTCAGTTGAAAATATGCGTATTGTTCGTTTGTTTTGTAATAAGGCAAACCAACCAGCCAACAGTATGAACCGATAATCAAGAATGGGACCGCTAGATTGAGAAGATATTGAGAATGCTGCTGTTTTAAAGCTTTAAATTTCATCATTGTTTTTCCTCGTCACAGGCTTTTCGCCTGCAAGTTATATCACGCTTGGTTTCTAAAACTTTTTCGCACCCGCTCCCCCCTCCTAGCCAATTCGATGTGATGGGTTTCTACCAAGACAGATTTTCTGAATATTGAATTTTCACGACCGCATTGTAATCGAAACCGACTTTCAACCTATTAGGTCGTGTTACGTACATTTAGTACGTATTGAAGAGATTTTAAGTACAGAACAAAAATGGCCAACCAGACACCAGTGGGATCCGAACCCACAACCTCCCGATTTCGCGTCGGTTGCTCTACCAATTGAGCTATGGTGGCCTAGGCCATCTTTGTTCTGTTGGAAAGGATCTAAGCTACAGGTCTGGTACTGTTCTGTACTTAACATCTCTTCAATACGTACTAAATGTACGTAACACGACCTAATAGGTTGAAAGTCGGTTTCGATTACAGATTTTCTGCCTGAATTTTCGACAGTGATTTCACCCTGTTTTGTATTGTTACAAAACCTATATTTTGTAAACTAAGAGGTCCGCAACCTCACTATGTGCACTTATTGTTCATTTCCATCTGTATCATTTATTTACATTTCTTTTCTTCTTAGGTTAACACACTTTTTAGTTTCAATTAGGTTCTGTATCAACCGCTGTTTCACTGAATTTTATCGCGGTGAGGTGTTTTCTTTTCTTTTTCTCCACATGATGATGTAAATATTGTATATTGTACTAATTTTTGTTTCCGTATAGGCTCCGTTTTGTTTTTGTTTTTCATTTGTTCCTCCTTTTTTTGACATTTTTTAGTTTGTATTATGTAAATTATTTCAACAACCCCCCCCCCACCCTTTTTTCTCACTGAAGATGGCTCAAACGAGCCGAAACATGTTTGAATTTGATTACTCCGTCTCATGATGGAATATATGATGTATTGAATTAGGAGGATCCACTCAATTTTTTCACCTTTGTAAACTATTGTTTATCACGCGCAATAAATATCCTGTGAATAGAATGTTTACAATAAATACTCCCTCGGCGCTAAATACAGAACCACCGAGCTCGATAGCTGCAGTCGCTTAAGTGCGGCCAGTATCCAGTATTCGGGAGATAGTAGCTTTGAACCCCACTGTCGGTAGCCCTGAAAATGGTTTTCCGTGGTTCCCCATTTTCACACCAGGCAAATGCTGGGGCTGTACCTTAATTAAGGCCACGGCCGCTTCCTTCCCACTCCTAGTCCTTTCCCGTCCCATCGTCGCCGTAAGACCTATCTGTGTCGGTGCGACGTAAAGCAACTAGCAAAAAAAAAAAAAAAAATACAGAACCATGCATATTTATCAATGTGCACAAAAAAATTATTAACCTTATGTTTAGATAGAAACTATGTACTCACCACTAGCTGAATACACAAATAAACGCCTTGTATAATTAATTTTAAGGCCTATCTCACCTAAAAACTTATTAACTTAACTTTCTGCTTCAGTGTTTCCGTATACGTCTGTGTTAAACAGTGGAGCGAACTCTAGCGGCAACTAGAACGTATTTCGCCCTATGAAAGCTGTCAAGCGGAGGCCTTATTACTAATCACAAAGGCAACAGTTTAACAATCGAAATAATACCTAGACAAAACTTGCGACGATAATGTTCAATACCTCACCGTAAAGTGGAAGGAAGGACCAGTGTACCTAGCATTGGGGAGTTAACTACTTTTTACACCAAGCGGGCGATCTTGCTCAGTACCACGATGTATTACGGAGGGCTCCTGTGGCATCTGATTAAACGTGTGTAACTCGATACAGTAGTAATGGGGTCTTTGACGGTGCTGCTTCGTCCGCTTCTCATCCGTCAGTGCTACCTCGCAAGTAGCTAAACGTCTCCTCCCCAAAAGGATAAGGCCGGCGACAAGAAATATTGGGAAAATCTTCTAATTTACAAAAACGAATTTAAAAAATAGAAACATGTCTTTCTACCGTATTTATTTTAAATAATCAATAGCTTAACTTCCATTCCACAACAAGTTGTATCGCATCCACGACGAAGTGATTTACTTGCTTGATGATCATGATTATTATTTCTTTTCATCCTTATTTTATTTTATTTTATTTTATTTTATTTTATTTTATTTTATTTGCCGGGCTGAATGGCTCTGACGGTTGAGGCGCTGGCCTTCTGACCCCAGCTTGGCAGGTTCGATCCTGGCTCAGTCCGGTGGTATTTGAAGGTGCACAAATACGTCAGTGCCGGGCTGAGTGGCTCAGACGGTTAAGGCGCTGGCCTTCTAACCCCAACTTGGCAGGTTCGATCCTGACTCAGTCCGGTGGTATTTGAAGGTGCACAAATACGTCAGTCTCATGTCGGTAGATTTACTGGCAGTAAAAGAACTCCTACGGTACTAAATTCCGGCACCTCGGTGTCCCTGAAAACCGTAGAAGTAGTTAGTGGGACGTAAAGTTATCTTAATCCGTTTACCCACCACGGTTGGTTTTCCCCCGGACTAAGAAAGGGATACCACCTCTACCGCCTCAAGGGCAGTTTCCTGGAGCGTGAGAGTTTTGGATCAGGGGATACAACTAGGGAGAAATACCAGTGCCTCACCCAGGCTGCCTCACTTAATATGCTGAACAGAGGTCTTGTGGCGGATGGGAAGATTGGAAGGAATAGACAAGAAATAGGGAAGGAAGCGGCCGTGGCCTGAAGTTAAGTTCCATTCCGGCCTTTGCCAGGAGGAGAAGTGAAAAACAAAGGAGAACCATTTAGAGGATGGCTGAGGTTGGAATCGAACCCTCGTCTACTCAGTTGACCTCCCACGGCTGAGTGGACCCCGTTCTAGCCCTCGTACCATTTTTCAAATTTCGTGGCTAAGTCGGGAACAGAATCCGGGCCTCCAAGGGTGGCAGCTAATCACACTAACCACTACACCACAGAGGTGGACATTATTATTATTATTATTATTATTATTATTATTATTATTATTATTATTATTATTATTATTATTATTATTATTATTATTATTTTCGCTCTGTGGTGTAGTGGTTTGTTTGATTAGTTGTCACCCCGGGAGGCCCGGTTCGATTCCCAGCTCTGCCACGAAATTTGAAAAGTGGTAACAGGGCTGGAACGGGGTTCTCTCAGCCTCAACGTCAACTGAGTAGAGAGGGATTCGATTCCCTCCTCTGCCATCCTCGAAGTGACCTTACGTGGTTTCCAACTTCTCCTCAAGACAAATGCCGCTTCCTTCCCTCTCCTTTCCTTGTATGTCCCTTCCGATATTCGTATTCCCCCCACAAGTCCCCTGTTCAGCATAACAAGTGAAGCTGCCTAGGCGAGGTACTGGTCCTCCTCCCCAGCTGTATCCCCCAACCCAAAGTCTCAAGCTCCAGGACATCACCCTTGAGGCAGTAGATGTGGTATCCCTCGTTGAGTCCGAGGGAAAAACCAACCCTGAAGGGTAAACGGATTAGGAAAGAGAGAAAGAAAGAAACAAAAATTATTATTATTATTATTATTATTATTATTATTATTATTATTATTATTATTATTATATATTGATATAAATGGGGTCAAACCGGGCGAGTTGGCCATGCGCATAGAGGCGCGCGGCTGTGAGCTTGCATCCGGGAGATAGTAGGTTCGAATCCCACTATCGGCAGCCCTGAAGATGGTTTTCCGTGGTTTCCCATTTTCACACCAGGCAAATGCTGGGGCTGTACCTTAATTAAGGCCACGGCCGCTTCCTTCCAACTCCTAGGCCTTCCCTATCCCATCGTCGCCATAAGACCTATCTGTGTCGGTGCGACGTAAACCCCCTAGCAAAAAAAAATGGGGTCAAGGCTGCTTTGAAAGAAATGGAGGCGGGGAAAGCTACTGGCCCAGACAATTTTCCAGCAGAACTCTGGTACTCTCAACAGTTTGATGCGGCAGAATGGTTAGCACGACTCTTCAAGCGGATCATTAGAGAGGGTCGAACCCCGATCGATTTCCAACGGAGCTTCTTCGTACCCATCTTCAAAAGGAAGGGAGCCCAGGTGAATGTGCAGATTACCGGCCAATCCGACTTTTGTGTCACGCGATGGAGGTATTGGAACGTGTTCTTGATAAAAGGATACGTGAGATAGTCGAGCTTTCCAGAAACCAAGCTGGATTTGTCAAGAATTGTGGCACAACCGATGTAATCCATGCTACACGACTCTTGGTTGAAAAGCATCGTGAGAAGAACAAGTCGATCCATCTAGCTTTCCTGGACCATGGGAGGGCTCTCTGATCGCGTACAGAATGATCTACCAGAATGCCTTGTCAACTGGGCTCAGCTGCTTTGTGTAGACCTACGAAGCTATGTTCAGGCCGTTGTAGGAGCATCGAAGTGACTTTCCCATCACCGTCGGCGTTCACCAAGGTCACTGTAACAGCAGACCTGCACCGTTCTTTGCCATGGACGCTTCTCTACGCAGACGATGTCATGATGGACGCAGGTTCATCTACAACGCCAAACCCAAGAATGGAACGATCGGTTGGCACAATACGGCCTGTGCCTCAATAGTAAGAAGACTGAATATATGACGTCCACCAGCAATCGGAATCATTCAGGTAGACGGTGAAGACCTATTGCAAGTGACAAGATTCAAGTACTGTATCTTGGCTCCACGATCGCGAATGATAGCCGACTTGTCGCAGAGGTCAGTGCAAGGATATCCGCAGCCTGAAAGAAATGGCGAACAACGACCGGCGTCTCTTGTGACCGGAGGATGAAAGATAATCTCAAATCAAAAATGTATCGTACGTCATCCAACCTGTTGCACTGTATGGTTACGAATGTTGGTCGACTACGCCTGAGACAGAGCGTCGACTAGGCGTCATGGAGGCGAAAATGCTGAGGTGGACAGCTGGCGTCACTAAACTAGATCGCATCTCCAATGAACCCATTAGGGAGCGATTTGGCTTGGACATGTACTAAGGACGGGGGCCGACACTATCGCGAAGACGGGTTGCATGTCAGAGATCACTGGTAGGAGACCAAACAGAGGACCAAAACAGGGATGGGATTATACTCTTCACAGAGATATGAAGAGCGCCAGTCTCCATCATGACATGGCCCAAGACAGAACTAAACGGAGACAATGAATCCATGTACTGGACGCCGCTATCAGAAGGAACAAACGCTGAAAAAGACAACAGATTATTATTATTATTATTATTATTATTATTATTATTATTATTATTATTATTATTATTATTATTATTTTCTTCATTATGCCCATTCAGCGAGCGCGTTTGATCTTGTTTGTTGGCCTCATGGTTTACGCCTTCTTATCCTGTGTTGCATCATGCGCTCTGTGGAGTGTTGTGGACCACTTCGTAAAAGTTTTCCTTTTAGCCGGTCTGAGTGGCTCAGACGGTTGAGGCGCTGGCCTTCTAATCCCAACTTTGCAGGTTCGATCCTGGCTCAGTCCAGTGATATGTGAACGTGCTCAAATACGTCAGGCTCGTGTCGGTAGATTTACTGGCACGTAAAATAACTCCTGCGGGACAAAATTCTAGCACCTCGGTGTGTCTCCGTAAATCGTCAAAAAGTAGTTAGTGGGACGAAAAATAATAATAATAATAATTATTATTATTATTATTATTATTATTATTAATTATTAATTATTAATTAATAATTTATTATTATTATTATTATTATTATTATTATTATTATTATTATTATTATTATTATTATTATTTTCCTTTTAGATTTTCCCACGAATTTGTGCTTGGCTAAAGACTCCAGATCCGGTATGATTGTATCCGTGATATTAATTTCTTGGACGTTCGCCTTAGTTTCTTCTAGCCAGTTTATTTTGACCTTCCTTGAGTTGATTACTTTAAATAATCTTTTGCTGAGTCTATCGCTGTCCATTCTATAGATATGGCCATAGAATTCCAGGCTCCTTTTCCGTGTGGCATCAGTGAACCTGTCAGTTAATGAGTAAGGTCCGCTGTTCTCCTCTTAATCCCCATTCCATTTTCTTTCTTGGGAACATAAATTTTCCGGAGAATTTTCAATTCTTACTTTTCAATGTCTATAATTTTAGAGTGTCTTTTAATATCGTAATTTTGCTGTATTATTATTATGATAATTGCTTTACATCGCACCGACACAGATAGGTCTTATGGCAACGATGGAATAGGAAAGACCTAGCAGTGGGATGGAAGCGGCCCGTGTCCTTAATTAAGATTTGCCTGGTGTAAAAATGGGAAACTACGGGAAACTTTCTTAAGGGCTGCCGACAGTGGGGTTCGAACGCACTATCTCCCGATAGCTACGTGATCCGAACCGCACAGCCACTTGTTCGGTAAAATGTTTAATCTTTCCGCCAATATAGTGTAGTGATCTCCATAATATGCGAGTGTAAGACACAGCTTCCTGCCCGACGTACAGCTCGGTAGCAGCAAACAGCCAAAAGGAATGTTGTAGATTTAAAGAACTCGTTCAAATACGAGTTTGTAAAGGGATCTAGTGGAATGCCGAGAATCGTAGCTGATTGAAGGCAAGCAGAAGAAAGGATTGCGGTCAGAAGCCAACCACACTCCCGAATACCATTCTATTTGTGAGTAGCCAGTCAGCCGCTCCGAGCAAACCCACTTTAAGCCGATATGAATTGAGGGACAAAAAGAATCCTGAATCATTTTCCCTGGAACTGGATCGCAGGTGAACGTTCTCCAACAGGATGAAGTTAGTCGTCAACTTAACCCTTTTCCTACTGGGCACGTTCGCTACTCCAGTCGCTAGACAGCTCAATGTAGGCCCACTGTTATAAATAGCGCCCGAATGTTTATGAACTAACAATGTTAGAAATATGCAACCATTTATGACCTAAACATGTATTAAAATATGACAGTAAATATGACTTCGTCACCTCTGTGGTGTAGTGCTTAGTGTGAATAGCTGTCACCCCCGGACGCCCGGGTTCGATTCCCGGCTCTGCCACGAAATTTGAAAAAGCGGTATGAGGGCTGGAACGGGATCCGCTCAGCCTCGGGAGGTGAACTGAGTAGAGGTGGGTTCGATTCCCACCTCAGCCATCCTGGAAGTGGTTTTCCGTGGTTTCCCACTTCTCCTCCAGGCAAATGCCGGGATGGTACCTAACTTAAAGCCACGGTCGCTTCCTTCCCTCTTCCTTGTCTATCCCTTCCAATCCTCCCATACCCCCACAAGGCCCATGTTCAGAATAGCAGGTGTGGCCGCCTGGGCGAGGTACTGGTCATTCTCCCCAGTTGTAGCCTATCCCCGACCCAAAGTCTGAAGCTCCAGGACACTGCCCTTGAGGTGGTAGAGGTGGAGGGTAAACATATTAAGATGAAGAAGAAATATGACTTCAAAATTTGTTGGTAACATTTTCGAATCTTCAAAATCTCGCCACTGTTTAAATTAACATTAGACTGAAGAGAGAGAGAATCCACAAGGGATAGTTGCCCTAGAACAAGGGGTACCGTACGGTAATAGCATCAAATTATTATCTATTTTCGCACTATTTATCTTGGGATAAAATGAGCTTGTATACATTTTTTAATTTTGAATTTCCCCTGTTGTAGCCCTACAGCTACCCCCGATCAGGAAAACTTTATTTTTCTTTATACATGCCGTACAAATGATGATTTACCATTGCCAAAGAATCTCGTAAAACATCTAAACAAAAACCTGTTAAATACGAAACGGGAATACCAAAACAATCACTTCCCAGCCACTGGCGGGTATGTGATACTTTTCTTCAAAGTATTTAAAACATGGTTCGTAGTGTCTCTTCTTTTCAGAATCAACTTCTTTGGCCTATGAACTGTTACTCTCAAACCTTATTGTTGGATCAATAACAACGCCGGTGTTTCTCTCCCTGTCAATCGCGACAGCGTCTGCACGTTTACTGGATCCATCGCCAGAGATAGAGCGCACATCTTCAAAGACTTCAAATCTGCCAGGTTTTTTGAGAAGTTCTGCAATACTGCTCCTGACACTATGGTGCCTGTTCTTTCTCAATAGTTCCCCTTTCGAGCAGAAACGAAGAACATGAGGGAGGGTTTCTATCTCGTTGCAGTGACGGCAACGGTTTTCTTGGCTTCTACCGGGAACGCTTCGGACTGCTATCACATTGCAGTTCATTTTAATGACATTAGTCCATTGGGAAGTTGAAAGTCCTTTCTTCGTTGTAATCCAGGCGTTTGATTGTGTCCATTCTGAAAAATGAGAGACACCTTTTCCACGGTGTGGTAGTTTTTTTTTTTTTTTTCCATGTTTCAACATTCAATGATAATAAATAAGTAATAATATTAGGGGGCAACGCGTCTGCCTGTCAACCGGCGGCCCCGAGTTCGATTCCCGGGCGGGTCAGGGGTTTTTGATTGTAAATAATTAATATCCCTGGCCTGGGGACTGGGTGTTTGTGTCGTCCTTAACGTTCCTTTCCTCACATTCAACACTTTACACTTCCGCAATTTCCACATACACGCAGGTTCACAACATAAGGTGCAAGTAGGGGCAAAAGATCTTGTTAGGTCGACGCCCCGAACAAATAGCTCTTTAAAAAAATTACAATAGCAAATTACATATATTTTAAAGTTCATGCAACATTGTCTTGTAACGCGAAAAATACCGCTCAACATCGTAGGATGTTATTGGGCCATGTTTGAAATATGTCAAATCATTAGAGTTCAATTGAGGCTCACTATAATGTCGCTTTATACCCATTCGTCTCTTTCTATACAGCTTACCCTCCTTACCTAGCACCCGTGCAGGCTGTGATTTAAGGTAAGGAAGGATGATCAGACAATGTTACCAATGTTTACGAAACAAACTAAAACTTATATTAATAATAATAATAATAATAATAATAATAATAATAATAATAATAATAATAATAATAATAATAATAATAATAATAATAATGGGCTGAGTGCCTCAGACGGTCAAGGCGCTGGCTTTCCGAGACGAACTTCGCATAAATATATATTTCCAAGAAAGATAATGGTAAGAAATTACAGGCAATAATCAGGAGATGTGAATAGTCTGTCTTTGAGACGACTGCAAGCAAGTATGCGCAAATGGAAAACAAAGATAAAAATATGACAAATATACGAAAATTCACCGGGAAATACGAGCATATTATAAAAAGTTACCGCAAAACAACAAAAAAAACTTTGAAAGAGCAAAATGTGACTTTATATGACCCTTGAATACTGCATCATTTTAATCACCGTAGTTAAAATCATGCTTAAGTTCTATTTTTCATGAAAATAATATAAAGAAATAATATGACATGCCATAAACATCCGAGCCCTAGTTATAAGTATTTAGGAACATTGTATTTCTATTAGTACGCACCAGTGGCGGCTCGTGACCAAATTTTTAGGAGGTTCACAACATTTTTGTTCATGTCTCAAATCAGCAAAAGAGTAACATAGGTACATAAATCATTTCACTAACAGTTCCTTGTACGGTTCCTTCTTCACAAATACTTTGGTAGAACCCCTGTAACCGAGGATAAATTTTATACGAGACTAATTTGTTAGTGTAGAACAAAAGTAAAATTCACAATAACTTTACTACACTGAGATTATTGAAGGATGCGAGCACTATTCTTGGTTTTTAAACAGCACGAATTTCACCTGCGTGTTAGTGTAGAACCAAACCAAACCTCATGGCCCACCAAGCAACTGCTGCTCAGCCCGGTGGTCTGCAGATTACGAGGTGTCGTGTGGTTAGCACGACGAATCCTCTCGGCCGTTATTCTTGGCTTTTTTTGACAGCCATCTCACCGTCAGATAGCTCCTCAATTGTAATCACGTAGACTGAGTGGACCTCGAACCAGGCCTCAGATCCAGGTTAAAATCCCTGACCTGGCCAGGAATCGAACCCGGGGCCTCCGGGTAAGAGGCAGGCATATTACCCCTACACCGCGGGCCGGCTGTCTTAGTGTAGAACAATAGTAAAATTCATAATAGCTTTACTGCACTGCGAACACTGAAGGATGCGAGCACTATTCCTGGTTTTTAAACAGCACGAAGTTTACCTGGGTATGACGAGAAGCATAGAAGGAATGTGTACCGCATTTACCGGTAATTTTTTTAAAATAATTATTTCTGAATTGACCCCATTAGTCTCCACATTATCTCGGTTAATTAGGGTTCTACTGTATCACATGGTAATTATTCTCATTTTGCAAATTATAGCCACTAGTCTAAACAACTTAGCATGCAGTACAACCAACAATACTAGATCGTGCTTATTTAAATGATAGGATTTAGATTAGCAACTCACGTAAATGCTGATTATTTGAACAGGAAAGCAATCCTTCTGTCTTTCAATCGTGCAAATTTCTCAATTACTTTACGATTGAAGTCACTGATGTTGTTGACAAATCTCTTCTCAATAGCAAGCATAGCCAGCGCTGACAGTCGTTCTCCAGTCATGGTGTTCCTCAGAAACGTTTTAATTCGTATTCAAAGTAGAAAACACCTCTCAGGCTCCGCTGTCGTAATTTGGGTTGTGACAACAATTCGGAGTAATTCACATACTTGTGGAAATGTGTCCCTATCTAGTTTATCGTCAAGCAGAAACTGCAACATGGAAATGGCCCCATCATCTTTCTGAAAGCCATTTCTCATATACAATACTTCTAGTTCAGTCTTCAGCTGTGTCTTATTTAGGCAGGGATACATATGCGCCATTGTATTCAGTTCTCTTTCTGGAAAAGAGTCTGAATAGACACCAAAATGCCTATTCAGAATTAGGGTACTAGCGAAATCTACCGGTAATGTAATGCAATAGTAGCTCCTGGGAGGCTGTGGCTAACCATAATAGGGGAGGTGGCGGACCCTTGTGGTCAACTGTAATACTGCCACTGGGTTGAGGGTGGCTCTAGACGACAAGGCACGTACCTTACCGTGCTCCTCGCTAATGGGAATATCAGTGCAGAAAACCATGACGTCATCTGCTTTGCGCATGCGTATAGTCTTCAGCACAATAGCGCATTATCCAGTGTGCTCGCTGCACTGTCAGTCAAAACGAACAACTGTCGGTGTAACGGAGCTTCGATATAAGTCGATTGTCGAATGCTTTCGATCGATTGTCGAAATCAGGTCGAAAGAAAAGAATGAATGCGTAAATATGTAATAAAACTGGGTGTTCACGTGCTCCTGTGCTCCTGAGAGCCCACCGCCACTGGTACGCACGTCTATATTTATGCGTCAAGCTTCCCATCAGTATACGGTATCATTACAGACAAAGTTTACGAAACAAACTAAAACTTATGTAAATAATAATAATAATAATAATAATAATAATAATAATAATAATAATAATAATAATAATAATAATAATAATGCCGAGCTGAGTGGCTCAGACGGTCAAGGCGCTGGCTTTCTGAGACCAGCTTGGCCAGTTCGATCCTGGCTCAGTCCGGTGATGAATAAATGTGCTCAAATACATCAGTCCCGTTTCAGTAGATCAATCGGCACCTGAAAGAACTCCGTGGGAAAAAATACCGGCACCCTGGCGTCACCAAAAGTGTAAAAGTAGTTAAAACGATGTAGAACCAACGGCATTATTATTAATAATATGCCTCATCTTCCACACTCTAGTGGAGTTTCCAGTACGAACAATCCCTCAGACACGGACTTGTCCCTGTTTTACGAACGGATGCGCTTCCTGACTCCAACCTATCTGAACATTTGCGTTACGGAAGTTAGCGTCACAGAATGTGATGACGGAAGTGTAACCCTGGCAAGCGTGCAGGCTGTGATGTAAAATATGGATGGATGGCCAGACAATGCTACCTAGCAACCGCGCAGGCTGTGATTTAAGGTATGGATGCATGGCCAGACAACGTTACCTAGCAACCGTGCAGGCTGTGATGTAAAGTATGGATGGCCAGACAATGTTACCTAGCAACCGTGCAGGCTATGATGTAAGGTATGGATGGATGGCCAGACAATGTTACCTAACAACCGTACAGACTATAATGTAAGGTATGCTTGGATGGCCAGACAATATTACCTAGCACCGTGCAGGCTGTGATGTAAAGTATGGATGCATGGCCAAACAACGTTACCTGGCAACCGTGCAGGCTGTAATATAGGGTATGGATGTATGGCCTGACAATGTTACCTAGCAACCGTGCAGGCTGTAATATAGGGTATGGATGTATGGCCTGACAACGTTACCTAGCAACCGTGCAGGCTATATCTTATGGCTGGCAGTCATCTGAAATTAACAGCCGTTCATGTATAGCCATGACCGAGAGACATATTTATGACCAATTGATTTTCGCAAAGGGAAAATGTGTTTTCTTTTTTCTGAATTAACAAGTCTTGATATTCTCGTTGATGTATCCCTTGAAACAAGAATCACGTGCTGGACACATGCTCGCTCGCCACTCGACTGTGTAAAGCTGTTTACTTGAAAATCAGCAATTAATGTTAATCTGCTCGTGCCACTTACCGTATAAGGAGGAACTGCGCGGGTGGGCGGTGGAGTGTTAATTGCCGGGCGGGGTGAAAGTGTGTCGGCCAATGGCGGCCGCACTTGTTAACACTCTGAGAGGGGAGAACTCCGACAGTTCTTCTAGTTACTGCTACCGTCTGTCTCGTTAGTCACTAGGCCTAGAAGCTGTATTGTCCCACGACAATGACAACAGCTGTTTACACACAATGGGCACAGCATCTTGTGAAGCGGCTACTTTAGCCTCTAGCGACGAATATGAACATCAAGCCATTTGTGTGTTCTGGACGTAACCTCGCAGGAAATCAGCCTCAAATTTTGAAGAATGAAGTATTTTGTGTGTTTTGTGTGTACAGAGTTTTTGGACCGAACTAAACTTATTAATAGTGGACGGAATTCGGTTACCAAAAATTGGACTGGAAGGAAAGGATGGTTGGAAGTCTCTGTTAGGTAGTTAAAAGAGTTAAGCAGGCACTCTTCGAGACTTGAAATTTGCTCCGGCTGTTATCGTCTATTTGTCTGTCACTGTGTGGGGAAAGAGTGAATGTCCGACTGGTAGAGAGAAACGAAGTACAGGGTGGTTATAATTTAACTTTCGCTACTTGAGAAGGCCTCCATGAATAACGAGTGATCGTAGGGCAACGAAGCTTTGTGGAATCATTTGTAAGGATATAATAATAATAATGTTATTTATTTACGTCCCACTAACTACTCTTTTACGGTTTTCGGAGACGCCGAAGTGCCGAAATTTAGTTCCGCAGGAGTTATTTTACGTGCCAGTAAATCTACCGACACAAGGCTGACGTGTATGAGCACCTTCCAATACCACCGGACTGAGCCAGGATCGAACCTGCCGAGTTGGGATCAGAAGGCCAGCGCCTCAACCGTCTGAGCCACTCAGCCCGGGCCTGTAAGGATATGCGGAAAAGAGATAACGAACAAACAATTGAAATAAACGTATTTTAATTTTCACATAGCAAGGTAGGCCTAAGTGTGTATTCTGCCCGAAGGCAGGTCCGAACCTCCGCAGAGGTGTGCCTGAGCCGGAGTTTACGTACGGTAGGGTGGCCAGTTCCTTTCCGCTCTTCCATTCCCTTACCCCCCCCCCCCCCCCCCACCAACAGCGCGTGGCAAGCCATCCAAATCTTGACCACGCCCAATGTTGCTAACTTCGGAGATATCACGGGATCCGGTGTTTCAACACATAAGAGGGTAACATTTGTTAATTGCGTACCAAGTTTACGTGCCAGGTTAAAAACGCTGCTCAATGTGACGACCACCTGCATGAAGTTTGTACGGATACCATTTCACAACTGTTCGGAGCTCTTTTCGAAATGTGGACCATGGAACGTTCAACTGTCGTGACACAGTTCGTGCACTGCTTGAAGATCGCACATTGCGTCCAGCATTCGCAGTCATGTCAACAGTAACTTCAACAATATGTGTCGCAATTGGCCGTCGGCCTCTCCCAGGAGCAATTCCCAAATCGTTAATTAATTCGAACTCCCGAATCATGCTCTTCAACCCCGGTGTGAAAAGAGGACCTCTCCGTATTACCTTAATGCGTCGATACTCCAGCACTATTGCTATTGTTTTGATCAAAAGAGCCTTACGAGTAAAGTCCTGCTCACCTTGTACAGAACCATGTTGACTATCTGCAACTGTAATGCACACTGTTGCTTGTGTTTCAATCCTACGTCACTGTACCAGTACCGGCGCCTAACGGCAAGTTGTGACACTAACAATACTAACAACACAAATGCTGCAGCGCGCAGTCAGAACATCATTCCAACAAAGTTGGGTACCCACGCGGCAAGTAGTTTTCCGTCTACACTGGCTCAAGTAGCGAAAGTTTAATTATTACTACCCTCTATGAGAGCACAGGGATGAATGAATGGCACACTGGTGGAGCGAAACGAAGTATGCGAGCATAACAATGAGTGAATGACAGACTGGTACAGTGAAAGGAAGTATGTGAGCACAATAGAGGGAAAGAAAGTACTGAGCACAAGAATGAGTGAATTCCAGACTGGTAGAGGGAAAGGAAGTATGTGAGCACAATAGAGGGAAAGAAAGTACTGAGCACAAGAATGAGTGAATGCCAGACTGGTAGAGGAAGAGAAAGTATGTGAGCACAAAAATGAGCGAATGACAGACTGGTAGAGTGAAAGAAAGTATGTGAGCACAGGAATGAGTGAATGACAGACTGGTAGAGTGAAAGGAAGTATGTGAGCACAAGAATGAGTGAATGACAGACTGATAGAGTGAAAGAAAGTATGTGAGCACAAGAATGAGTGAATGACAGACTGGTAGAGTGAAAGAAATTATGTGAGCACAAGAATGAGCGAATGACAGACTGGTAGAGTGAAAGAAAGTATGTGAGCACAACAATGGGTGAATGACAGACTGGCAGAGGGAAAGAAAGTACGTGAGCACAAGGATAGGTGAATGACAGACTGGTAGAGGGAAGGATAGTATGTGGGCACAAGAATAAGAGAATGACAGACTGGTAGAGTGAAAGATAGTATGTGAGCACAAGAATGGGTGAATGGGTGATTAGCTAACTATCGATAGGCAGCACGAATGAGCAATAAGAAATTATGTACACATGTGAGCAATTTAAGTATTTTGTAAATTATGTAAATATTGTAAATAATTTCTCATCTAAGATAGATCGAGGGAACATTTTATATGTACATGGGACTTGCCCCTTTCTCAGAATTGTGGTAAATAAATAATACTAATACAGATTCAGGGTACAGTTCTTATTAAAGTTATCTATCTCCGACCAGTTCAGGGTTTAAATCATAAAAATCACCAAACTTAACACAGTTAAAAGATCCCAAACACAAGAAAAACAATTTTCCCAGTAGTCCGTACTTTCTGCACCTATCGTTTATATTGGGCTTGAGAGTGCAAGGCACAGCTAAAAGTTGGTGGTTGGGGTAGCGCAGTTTTGAGAAATTGCTGAGTGGTATGAACACGGTCTTCGAAAAGGAGTACAAGATGAAAATAAACAAATTTAAAACAAAACTAATGGAGTGCAGTTGAACGAGTCAGGTGATGCATGAAATATTAGGTTAGGAAATGCTCATAAAAAAGTAGATATATTTTGTTTCTTGGATGGTAGTATTGCCAAAACACGAAAGAAGTAAGGAGGATATACAAGGCAGAGTAGCACAAGCCAAGAAGCGCTTTATTAAGAAAATAAATTTGCTCACTTCGAACACTGATACTGGAATTAGAAAGATCATTTTGAAGACTTTCTTCTAGAGCGTGGCATTGTACGGAAGTGACGCATGGACGATAACTCACTCAGAAAGAAAGAGAATAGAAGCTTTAGAATTGTGGTGTTGAATGCTGAAAGTGAGTTGGTTAGATCGAATCACAAAAGCTGAGATAATGAATCGAATTGGTGTGAGGAGAATGATTTGACGAACTTTGACAATAAGAGACAGAATGATAGGTCACATCTTTAAACACCCAGGAGTTTCAGTTGGTTTTTGAGCGGAGTACAGATGGTAGACCAAGGATTGAATATGACCAACCTATTAGAGTACATGTAGGATATAATACGTAGAAATGGAAAGGTTAGCTCGGGATAGGTGGCATACGTTGGAAACGATGATGATGATGACTTAAATTGCATACTAAAAGCATCTCTTAGGTGAGCACGATGGACCCGTCGTTATATCCGGGAAATATAATAAGAGATTTATGACCCATAATGTAAGTTTATGTAAACAACAATTGAACGGCTATTATAACCTTTAGGTCCAATATTACCATGTGAAGAGGCAGTTAAAACGTACACGACCCAATAAGCGATATTGTAATAGCCGATACTAACTCTGCTTAATTATAACTCTAAGCACCTTTATGATGTTATACGCGCTGGATGCCTGCTGTGCTACTTCTAGCAGTTAAAACGGCACTGATTCAGCTTTAAGTGCATACATCATCATAAGTCAATCACCGAGCAGTTATGGCTTCAAACAGAGCTCTGCATTCGGGAGGCGGTAGGTTGGCAGCCCTGAAGATGGTGATCCGTGGTTTCCCAGGCAAATTCTGAGGCTGTATCTTAATTGAGGTCACGGCCGCTTCTTTCCCAGTCCTAGGCCTAGCCTATCCCATCGTCACCCTCAGATCTATCTGTGTCGGTGCGACGTAAAATAACAT
This sequence comes from Anabrus simplex, assembly GCF_040414725.1. Classification (NCBI taxonomy): domain Eukaryota; kingdom Metazoa; phylum Arthropoda; class Insecta; order Orthoptera; family Tettigoniidae; genus Anabrus; species Anabrus simplex. The sequence goes on along the minus strand of NC_090275.1, from coordinate 97,153,129 downwards.
TTAAAAAAGGGAGAGAGAGACAGTGTGTGTGTTTTAATGCTGAACACATTTCTCAGCAGACAAAACGTAGAATTGCCAAGCAGTTTCCTCAATTGTGCCGAAAGTTGAAGGGCTAAAGGGCCCGAAAAAAAAATTCAAATTACGATAGCTCTATCAAACTAAAAAACAAATTTCGAAAATCACTTCCCTCCTAAATGCAGTTACGGAAAAACAGCCTAAAATCGTTTGTTTCTTATATAACAATAATTTAAAAAATTATATTTGTTCGTAGCGTCGACATCTAAAGATCTTTTGCCACTACTTGCACCAAATGTTATGAACCTGCGTGCAATTGTAATTGCGGAAGTGTAAAGTGTTGATTGTGAGGAAAGGAATGATAAGGACGACACAAACACCCAGTTCCCAGACCAGCGATATTAATCATTTACAATTAAAAACTCCAGATCCGGCCGGGAATCGAACCCGGAGCCTCCGGTTGAAGTGCGGTTGCGTTGCCCTCTACACCGCTGGGCCAGACAAAATTGACCCAAAGGCATTTGGTGTTCCCAAGTGATCATCCATCCAAGTAGTGACCACGGCTAATGTTGCTTAACTGCGGTGATCGGACGAGAACCGGTGTATTCAACATGGTATGGCCGTAGGAGCTTGTTTTTTTACTCGTTTTCTTTTTTATTCATAACCTTGCCAAAATAACATATTTACATAATTCTCTCTGTAATGTGTTCCTTAATTCAATAGGCCTACCCTCATACGTTTTTGATTTTTTTTTTAATGTCCACACCGAATGTAGTTATAAGGACTGAAGTAAAACTCTGCATTGAACTACATCAGCGCTCGTAGTGGCAGAAAAGGGCAAACTGGTAATCTAATCGACCGGATAACAATGATTTAAGAAAATAGTTTATTATACTGTATTTTATTTACAAAAAATCGTAGCTAGAACTGTGGATTTTGTCTAAAGCCCAGTCACCTGCCCGTAATAGTCCGATCCATTGCTAAATGGTTAGCGTGCTGGCCTGTGGCCTCAAGGGTCCCGGGTTCGATTCCGGGCGGGGTCGGGAATTTTAACCATAATTGGTTAATTCCCCTGGCATGGGGACAGTGTGTCTGTGTGGTCTTCATCGTCATTTCATCCTCATCACGACGTGCAGGTCGCCTACGGGAGTCAATTCAAAAGACCTGCACATGGCGAGCCGAAGTCCTCGGACACATCCCGGCACTAAAAGCCATACGCCATTTCATTTACCTGGCCGTAATGACAGGCGACTTGTGATCTGCGTTTATTTGCCTGCATCGTGATTGTAAGCTCCTCAGTGGCCATTATCGATAAGGCGTCAAGTCTATGTTATCTGACACCGTGGTTAGCTAGTTCGACTCCTGTTTGTGCAAAACATTTCACCATCACAATGTTGTATGTTTATCCATTGTGGGAGAAATATAAATATTACAGTTACTGATTATTTTATCAGAGTCTACAGGGGATCTAGAGAAATTGCTGAATGGTATGGACAAAGTCTTGGAGAAAGAGTACAAGATGAAAATGAAATGAGACAAAAAGAAAAGTGATGAAGTGCAGTCGAACGAAGTCAGGTGGTGCAGGAAATATTCTATTAGGAAATGAAGTCTTAAAGGAAGTAGATGAATTTTGTTACTTGGGTAGTAAAATAACTAACGGTGGTAGAAGTAAGGAGGACATAAAGAGCAGACTGGCACAAGTAAGGAACTCCTGCCCTAACAAAATAAATTTGCTCACTTTGAACAATGATATAGGAATTAGAAAGATGTTTTTGAAGAATTTCGTATGGAGCGTTGCATTGTATGGAAGTGAAACTTAGGCGATAACTAGCTCAGAAGGAAAGAGAATAAAGCTTTTGAAATGTTGTGTCACAGAAGAATGCAGGTGAGATGAGTAGATCGAATCACGAATGAAGAGATACTGAAATGAATTGGTAAGTGGAGAACGATCTGACGATAAGAAGAGATAGAATGATAGGACACATTTTAAGACACCCAGGACTTGTTCAGTTAGAATTTGAGGGAAGTGTAGACGGTGAAAACGGTAGTGGTAGACCAAGGTATGAATGTGACAAACAGATCAGAGTAGATGTAGGATGTAGGAGTTATTATATTTTTCCTTTTTTCAATTTGCTTTACGTCACTCCGACAGAGATAGGACTTTTGGCGACGATGGGATATGAAAGGACTACGAGTGGGAAGGAAGCGGCCGTGGCTTTAATTAAGGAACAGCCCCAGCATTTGCCCCGTGTGAAAATGGGGAAAGCACGGAAAGCCATCTTCAGGGCTGGGATTCGCACCCACTATCTCCCGAATGGAAGCTCACAGCTGCGCGCCCCTAATCGCATGGCCAACTCGCCTGGTAATGTAGTAGTTATGCAGAACTGAAAAGGTTAACACAGGATAGGGTGGCATCGAAAGCTGCACCAAACAAATCTATGAACTGATGACCCAAATAACATTAGTTTTTACGTCCCACTAACTACTTTAATGGTTTTTGGAGACGCCGAGGTGCAGGAATTTAGCCCCGCCAGAGTTGCTTTTAAATCTACCAACATGAGACTGACGTATTTGAGCACCTTGAAATACCACCGGACTGTGCCAGGATCGAACCTGCTAAGTTGAGCTCAAAAGGCTGAGCTACTCGTAGGAGAAAGACTTATTTTTTAAAATGCTAATTATTCGGGGCGTCGACCTACGAAGATCTTTTGTCCCTACTTGTTGCTGCGTGTATTTAGAAATGCCGGAAGTGTAAAGTGTTGAATGTGAGGAGAGGAACATTAAGGACGACACAACAACCCAGTCCCCAGGCCAGGGATATTAATCATTTACAATTAAAAACCCCTGACCCGGCCGCGAATCGAACCCGGGACGGCCGAACGCGTTACCCCCTGCACCGTGGGGCCGGACAGAAAGTCTTATAAGCCTACAAAGCCTCCTTTTTTTTTTTTTTTTTTTTTTACAAGTTGCTTTACACCGCACCGATACAGATACAATAGGGCATATCGTCATTGCCGGGACAAAACCTCCTATGTGATAATATTTTTAAGATATACTGACCCGCAGCACATGCGAGAATGCCTTGACAATATTCAAACAATATTGCACCTTAGACGACAGAACCTTAGCGGCCAAAGTTCTAAGCTAAAATAGTTCACATAGGAAGTTTCGTCCCGGCGGCGACGATATGGCTTATGGGACAGGAAAGGCTAGGAGTTTGAACGAAGCGGCCATAGCCTTAATTAATGTACAGCCCTAGCATTTACCTGGTGTGAAAATGAGAAACCACGGAAAACCATATTCAGGGCTACCGACAGTGGGCTTCGAACTCACTATCTCCCGAATACGGGATACTGGCCGCACTTAAGCCACTGCAGCTATCGAGCTCGGTATACAAGACCTCATAATTGGGGCACACGACTCAGTGGGTGAGCTTCTTAGAACGATTACACACTCACACGTAAGCAGACGAGGCTAGCCATTAAAGAGGCCTTCAGCTACTGAGATACATCCACAACGAGACCAATTCATTGTTATCGCAGCAGGAAGGACATCGTTCGCTGGCCGTCAATGACCGCTATGACGTAGAAAAGCCAAGAATATTACAAAAGCCGAGAGAATCGAATGAATGACCTCTGTATTTCTCCACGCATGCCTGGTTTACTGCAGGCTCTTAATGTGATTGCCACACTTGAACATAAGGTACATTTTATAGCCGCGCGCTAGGCACGTAATGTGCGCCGTATTACTGCAAGAAGCACGCCAAGTCATTCATTGATCCCGCCAAGGTCTCGCGAGCTCACTTCAGCGTGGCAGACAAGTACCGTAGTTCGCCGCAGCGCGGCAGCACTATCCAGTGACATCAACATGAACGGTAACGTATTACCTTCCGTGACGTCCTGTTTCAATTGAGTTGACATACAATAAATGGGCACACTTCTACTCTGGTTAGTTTTATATGTCTTCATACAACAGAATAATAATTAATGTTATAAGAGATAATAATAATAATAATAATAATAATAATAATAATAATAATAATAATAATAATAATAATAATAATAATAAACTTGAACTCGCTTTCCAACTAGCAAAAGACGCATACAACAAGAAATCCCTTCCATGGGAGTCCAAAATTAACATTATAAAACAGCGATTGTCCGCCTTAGCGGTGTAGTGGTTAGTGTGATTAGCTGCCACCCCTGCAGGCCCGGTTCGATTCCTGGCTCTGCCACGAAAATTTGAAAAGTGGTACGAAGGCTGGGACGGGGTCCACTCAGCCTCGAGAGGTCAACTGAGTAGGAGTGGGTTCGATTCCCACCTCAGCCATCCTGGGGGTGGTTTTCCGTGGTTTCCCACTCCTCCTCCAGGTAAATGCCGGGATGGTACCTAACTTAAGGCCACGGCCGCTTCCTTCCCTCTTCCTTGCCTGTTCCTTCCAATCTCCCCATCCCCCCGCAAGGCCCCAGTTCAGCATAGCAGGTAAGGCCGCATGGACGAGGTACTGGTCATCCTCACCAGTTGTATCCCCCTACCCAGAGTCTGAAGCTCCAGGACACTGCCCTTGAGGCGGTAGAGGTGGGATTCCTCGCTGAGTCCGAGAGAAACCCGACCCTGGAGGGCAAACAGATTAAGAAAGATAACAGGGATCAAACCAGGAGCAGCATACGCAGCAGAAATACTAAACACGAATTTCAAAGGCCAGATTGAGAAACTCGAGCTAAAAGAAAGCAAAATTTCAAGAAAAATCATACATCAAAAGTTTAGGATAATAAGATAATATATATCAAGAATGAAACATTAGAAGAAAATTAAAAAACTCTCAGATACAATGCAAAAAAGAATTAATTTTTACGCTCATCTTCTCATAATGAACTCTAATAGATAAACCAAACAAACCTTTGACTTCTTCCGTAACCGCAAAACAAAACCCAACTGGTTTAAAGAAACTGAACAAAGACCTAGTAGAATTAAAAATGACAGGAATTCACTATTCGGTCGCACAGCCAAAGTAAAAACTAAAGACGAAAATATAAGGTTTCAAGACAAGTCTACATTAAAAGCCAAACCTACGATCTCGGAAAAAGAGAGGAAATGAAGATCAGAAATAATGAAGAAATACTGGGCAATAAGGAAAGAACAACACAGAGAGAAAGGAATGATTCAACGTACCCCAATGGGGGTGAAACGTAAGAAGAAATAATAACAATATTATTGTTTTATGTCTCACTAACTACTTTTGACGGTTTTCAGAGACGCCGAGGTGCCGGAATTTTGTCTCGCAGAGGTTCTTTAACGTGCCAATAAATCTACCGACACAAGACTGGCGTATTTGAACACCTTCAAATACCACCGGACTGAGCCAGGATCGAACCTGCCACATTGGTGTCAGAAGGCCAGCGCTTTAACCCCCTGAGCTCGCATCCCGGAGATAGAGGGTTCGAACCCAACTGTCGGCAACCCTGAAGATGGTTTTCCGGGGTTTCCCATTTTCACACCAGGCAAGTGCTGGGGCTGTACCTTCAATAAGGCCACGGCCGCTTCCTTCCCATTCCTCGGCCTTTCCTGTACCATCGCCGCCATAAGAGCTATCTCTGTCGGTGCGACTTAAAAACAGACTGAGGCTGTTATAAGAGAGTAGTGTGTGGTAATTAGCTGGCTTGCCGACTCGAATTCCGATCGACCGTAGGTTCAGATTTGAACCTCAAAATTAATATGGCGTCGGCAAGGGCATCCGAGAAAAACCAAAATGGGCTTGGTTGGCTCTGGCGACCGTAGAAGTAACTAGAACGATCGTTTATAATATGAAAGAGAACATTACAAATGTCGACGAGGGATTTAAGTCTTTTTTTACTCTCGTGTGAAATACAATAAGTTACTTTTTTCATACTATGACGTAATTACCTTCCTTCCGTACTCAAAGAGTGCGGAAAATGTCACTTTACCGTACTGTAATTACTTTCCGCATTGTTAAACGGAAAATAACACTTTACCGCACTGTAATTACTTTCTGCACTGTTAAACGGAAAATGAGAGTTTACCATACTTTAATTAATTTCCGCACCGGGCGAGTTGGCCGTGCGCGTAGAGGCGCGCGGCTGTGAGCTTGCATCCGGGAGATAGTAGGTTCGAATCCCACTATCGGCAGCCCTGAAGATGGTTTTCCGTGGTTTCCCATTTTCACACCAGGCAAATGCTGGGGCTGTACCTTAATTAAGGCCACGGCCGCTTCCTTCCAACTCCTAGGCCTTTCCTATCCCATCGTCGCCATAAGACCTATCTGTGTCGGTGCGACGTAAAGCCCCTAACAAAAAAAATTACTTTCCGCACTGTTAAACGGAAAATAACACTTTACCGCACTGAAATTACTTTCCGCGCTGTCAAACGGAAAATGACACTTTACCGTACTGTAATTACTTTCCGCACTGTTAAACGGAAAATGACACCTTACCGTACTGTAATTACTTTCCGCACTGTTAAACGGAAAATGACACTTTACCGTACTGTAATTACTTTCCGCACTGTTAAACGAAATATGACAGTTTAGAGTACTGTAATTACTTTCCGCACTGTTCAACGGTAAATGACACTTTACCGCACTGTAATTAGTCTACTTTCCGCACTTTTAAACGGAATATGACAGTTTGGAGTACTGCAATTACTTTCCGCACTGTTAAACGGAAAATAACACTTTAACGCACGGCAATTACTTTCCGCACTGTTAAACGGAAAATGAGAGTTTAGAGTACTGTAATTACTTTCCGCACTGTTAAACGGAAAATGACAGTTTAGAGTACTGTAATTGCTTTCCGTACTGTTAAAAGGAAAATAACACTTTACCGCACGGTAATTACTTTCCGCACTGTTAAACGGAAAATGACACTTTACGGCACTGAAATTACTTTCCGCACTATTAAACGGAAAATGACACTTTTCCGCACTGAAATGACTTTCCGCAATGTTAAACGGAAAATGACACTTTACCGCACTGTAATAACTTTCCGCAGTGGTAAACGGAAAATGACACTTTACGGCACTGAAATTACTTTCCGCACTATTAAACGGAAAACTACACTTTACCGCACTGTAATTACTTTCCGCACTGTTAAACGAAAAATGACAATTTAACGCACTGTAATTACTTTCCGTACTTTTAAACGGAAAACTACACTTTAGCGCACTGTAATTACTTTCCGCACAGTTAAACGAAAAAAGACAGTTTAGAGTACTGTAATTACTTTCCGCACTGTTAAACGGAAAATATCACTTTACCGCACTGTAATTACTTTCCGCACTGTTAAACGTAAAATGACACTTTACCGTACTGTAATTACTTTCCGCACTGTTAAACGGAAAATGACAGTTTATAGTACTGTAATTACTTTCCGCACTGTTAAACGGAAAATGACAGTTTAGAGTACTGTAATTACTTTCCGCACTGTTAAACGGAAAATATCACCTTACCGCACTGTAATTACTTTCCGCACTGTTAAACGGAAAATGACAGTTTAGAGTACTGTAATTACTTTCCGCACTGTTAAACGGAAAATAACACTTTACCGCACGGTAATTACTTTCCGCACTGTTAAACGGAAAAAGACAGTTTAGAGTACTGTAATTACTTTCCGCACTGTTAAACGGAAAATATCACTTTACCGCACTGTAATTACTTTCCGCACTGTTAAACGGAAAATGACAGTTTAGAGTACTGTAATTACTTTCCGCACTGTTAAACGGAAAATAACACTTTACCGCACGGTAATTACTTTCCGCACTGTTAAACGGAAAATGACAGTTTAGAGTACTGTAATTACTTTCCGCACTGTTAAACGGAATATATCAGTTTACCGCACTGTAATTACTTTCCGCACTGTTAAACGGAAAATGACACTTTACCGTACTGTAATTAATTTTCGCACTGTTAAACGGAAAATATCACTTTATCCTCCTCTAATTACTTTCCGCACCGTTGAACGGATAATGACACTTTACCGTACTCTAATTGTTTTCCGCACTGTTAAATGGAAAATGGCACTTGACCGTATTGTAATATTTTCCGCACTGTCAAACGGAAAATATCACTTTACCGTACTGTAATTACTTTCCGCACCGTTGAACTGAAAATGACACTTTACCCTACTCTAATTACTTTCCACAGTGTTAAATGGAAAATGACACTTGACCGTACTGTAATTACTTTCTGCACTGTTAAATGGAAAATGACATTTCGCCGTGCTGTAATTGCTTTCCGCACTGTTAAACGGAAAAGAACACTTTACCGTACTGTAATTGCTTTCCGCACTGTTAAACAGAAAATATCACTTTATAGTGCTGTAATTACTTTCCGCTCTGTTAAACGGAAAATGACAGTTTAGAGACTGCAATTGCTTCCCGCAGTGTTAAACGGAAAATGACACTTTACCGTACTGTAATTACTTTCCGCACTGTTAAACGGAAAATGACAGTTTAGAGACTGCAATTGCTTTCCGCACTGTTAAACGGAAAACAACACTTCACCGTACTGTAATTACTTTCCGCACTGTTAAACGTAAAATGACACTTTACGGTACTGTAATTACTTTCCGCACTGTTAAACGGAAAATGACACTTTACCGTACTGTAATTACTTTCCGCGCTGTTTTATTAGAAATCGTCTCTCACTGGCTGAACTCCGCTTCACAGTAATGTCAGAGAGATAATTAATGAGCGCACACCTTGAATTGTTTCTCCACCTAATTACAACCCTGTAGTTCCGTACCCATCAACAATAAAATGGACGTCTCTACATTCTCAGCTGAAGTAGTCTGTCGCCATCACAATACTAACTAATGTACAATTTAATCCATTCCCGACAGTTAAATATCGCACATATACTAGTGTGGCATGTCGCAGCATTAGACTAAAAATGAAGAGGTTTTTACTTACCTTTAAACTTACAATTCCGTTGTTAATATAAATATGGAGTTTTTGAACCTTGGCAATTGCCCTATCCTAATCGTCTCGTGCATGCTTGTAACAGTCATGAATCACTGTTAAAAAGTGGGCTGTAAACAATTGTATTTGACTGTCCTGTTCATTGACTGATTTTAGTATTTCATTGCAAACTATGTTCTTTTGTGAAATACTCTTCAGTTTCGGGGAACTGACCCTGATATGATGCAGTTATAATTTTAATTTTGACATCCCTCGCAGCTTTAACTCTGCTTAATGCCACATATTACTGAGCATGGCTGAAAGCGCGCAGAGATATGTAATACCTATTTTGCCTAAACTTTGGCCCTGTGCTTTGTTAATGGGCATTGCAAGAGGAAGGCGTAACGGGAACTGACAGGTAGAGGTTACATCTATCGAAGTAACATAGAAAGAACAGCGATGACAATATTTACAGAGTCATCTACCGGCTAACACAGTTAACTGAACGCAGTAAGCGTCATTAGTCGTATCATCGCCCTCTACTATGACTGCTCTAATACACCTTCTCATTCGCCCGGTCCTACATGTAAACCATTGGTGTTCTGTGATGTAAACGAGCGAACACGCCTCAGACGCTTGGAGCGCTGAGAAGCTGGCATGGCATTGGTCTGCTTGAAGAGACACGCTCAGTGATCATTCATTACTAAGAGTGTTGGTGAAAACTGATCCTGTGTTTACCTAATTTGGTTATTTCTTTGGTCGTGAACTGTCTTAATGATTATGTACATAATATTGTTTACTGCTGTGTGCCTTTATATAAGACCAAAGGAAGATCGGGAAATGGGGTTTCGTTAATAGTACAGTTTGGGGTGGTCCGGCGGCATCCGAAATCCGGTGGCCCCTGGACGTGGCCTAATCCAGAGAGTGACGTCACAGCACGGTGCGGGCTGTTAGCTGTTAACCTCACATGCCCTGGATTCGACTCTAGGCTTAAGGGCGTTAGCTTCACAGTCCCAAGTTTGATACCCAAGAATGCCAGCTTAACCAAACCGTCAACGTGAATATGGCCAAGAGTGCTAGCTTAACCTAACAGGCACGCATTTGGCGCCAGGCTTAACTTTACAAGGGTGTTACAGTCTCAAATTTGAGATTCGATCCCAGGCTTAACCTAACTAGACACGATGAGACATGCTCCAGGGTAACTTTGGGGGGCTTTCATGCTGAGATTGACGGAATCCAAAATTGAAACAAGATGGTAGCTACACATGGGACTTGGAACATGGTGTAAGGCTTTTTTCTTGCTAGTTGCTTTACGTCGCAGCAACACAGATAGGTCTTATGGTGACGATGGGATAGGAAAGGGCTAAAGATGGGAAGGAAGGGGCCGTGGCCTTAATTAAGGTACAGCCCCAGCATTCGCTTGACGTGAAAATGGGAAAAGACGGAAAACCATCTTCAGGGCTGCCGACAATGGGGTTCGAACCCACTATTTCCCGGATGCAAGCTCACAGCTGCGCGCCCCTAACCGCACGGCCAACTGGCCCGGTGATGTAAGGCTTATGCACTTCATTCATAGGGGGCGTAATGTTGAAAGGCACCCTCAGGGGGCTTGGAGCTGAGCTTGGCGCAAGATGGCCGCATGGGGCTAGGGAGTTGGTGTTAGGTTTAATACATATACGTTATTTATGGGAGGGTGGGGGAGTGGGGGGGGGGGCGCATAATATTGGGAAGCATCTTTGGGGCTCGAAGCTAGGGGACTGCGGAGTGACTACAAAATACAGGCTACCAGCAGCATTTTTCTTCCTTAAGAGGCTTTCAGGTACAGAGCTACACAGTTAAACACTCACAACAAAAAAGGAAGTCGAAGATTGTAGGTTTTTCGTGTTGCGTGTTGTGAGTGACAATCATACGACTAATGCCAGCATGATGAAAAGACTGTCCTCTTCAAAATGCATTAAACCGAAGATCTGTCATCCCACTGATAAGGAAAGGCATTTCCTTTCTTGCTTTCGACCAATGGCACATTCTGAATAACATAAGAATGACTTTACCCGAAAGATCTATGTTTGACGGTTTCCAATACATAAGTGGTGATTTTATCAAGAAACTGTATGTATGTATGTTTAGTCCTCAGCCCGAAGGCTGGTTGGATCCTCAACAGCTCTGTCGTCAGCTGTCATAGATGGCCTAGGCATCACTGAAGGGGCGTACTAGGGAAATGAGGAGTGAGGTAAGTTCCCGTTGCTTTCCTCACCGAGCCAGAGGTTGCTATTACATATCAGTCTGCCAAGCCCACTGAAATGCATGCACCAACCAACCCTATGAGCAATATTGTCATGCCATTCGTAGCAGGGTCTGGCTGCAGAAGGAATGGAATTACTAGCATCACTCATACCTCAGTCACTTTCATTTTGTCAAAGCCAAGGATAAAACTTAGACAGATCAATGAAACTAACAAAATTGCTGTAGCCCATACCAGAAGACATAGTGCACTGTAAACACTAGGTCCGCCAGCAAAGGCACCAAGAAACTGTATCAAATGTAATCAAAATAAACTGTAAAACCGGTTCCTTGCCGTACACGCAAACATATCGACCCGTCTAACTTTTTGAGAAAATGAAGATATTTTCATGACTGAAGTGGCTTGGAAAATGATTTTCCCCAGTAGCTGATGAACTTAAGACCTCCTGTGAGAAAGATGAAAAAAATCCTTAGCAAAGAGACGTATAAGGCCATTCTGTTGACTAGAGCACCAGCAACAGTGGTGTATATCAAGTACCTTCTTCGGAGAGGGTTTCATTATGTTCTGATCCGAGCATTATAGTCACTACAGAGGTAGTCCTTAGCTCTTTGCGGCAAATGACAGGCAGCAATGATATGCTGGATGATAGGGTTTTCTTCTTTAGTCTCAACCGCTTCTTGAAAAAACGGGAATATTAGCTAATCCTGCAAGCAGAAACTTGGAGATGGAGTCAGGTACTTCTGTGATCAGAAATGCCGAAGAGAATCTTCCATACACGTCTCAAGATCAGGGCAGTGCAGCACATTTACCAGATCATGCCCGTGTATCCTTAAAGATCTCCATAAGTCCTCTAGTAAGTTACTTCTAAAGTTACGGTAGGTAATATTTAAATGTATTATATTGTACAATAATTATTTCTTCATTACTGGTCTGAGGCCCGATTTAAAATCCCACAGTTTTCTTTTTTTCTGCTCTGTGATACCCTTCTATGAAGTTAGCGGGTATATAGGAGGTTTTGTTATTCGAAAACCGAAGTGTCACGATGGTGTTGACCAGTGCTAACGGACTTGATTAATAAGGGAGATGAAAACAGCAGGTTGCAGAACCCATCTGATTTACTGCAGTGGATTTTACATGATTCATTATTTTGTACTGAAAGCACAACCATGTGTGTATAAAAATCCCAGTGCATCTGCTGTATGCGTGACTATTTAGTGTAGGATTCTCTTCTCTTCAGTTGTCCTGAAATCGGACATTCACAGTCATTGCGTTAAGTTATTTGCGAGTGTGGTATTCCTGTTTTCCTAAATAACATAGCCACACCAACAACAGAGATCTGTGAAGACGAGACTCTTAAACAGAAAGGTATTGTGTAAGTAGCTCCAAAATAGAGAGAGGCGTGTGAAATTATTTCTTTCCCATAGTATTTACTACCGTTAATATTATTTTGTACGGTTTTTTCCGCTTCGCAGGGACGCACTCTTCACCGAACTTCTTTATTAAGGTGTAAGGTATGATTTAAATATGTTTATCGAGTGATTGGCAATATATTTGCTCATAAATATAGCGCGTGCTGTAATGAACAATCGTGTTTTAATGCCAGCGATCGCTCGGTGGTAAAAACAGAAACTAGGCCCATATCGCCACGGCCGACTTGATGCGTTGCTCTAGCTAGCTCGGCGCAGCGAGGGATCCAGTCGGCCGTGATATCGCTCATATCGCTGTACTGGCGAGGCGTATTAGCGCAATCACAGTAGAGGGCGCTGGTCGTATAAATGACTATTTTACAGAAATAAAGGAGTTAATGAAAGAAATACTTTCTAGTAATCCTGAGATGGAGACCTGTCTTTTGATTTATAACACATAAGCGTTAGTACTGCAGTTTTCTCACAATTTTGTGTTACACGTTCAAATGATATACGAGGGCTGTTTTTTTTCAAGTTCCGATAGGCCATAAATAGTAGACGTATTGAGATAACAAATAATTGTATTACCAACATATTTGTACATTCTTACTTATTTTTCTACATAGTCACCATGAAGTTTGACGCATTTGTCATAACGAGAGACCAGCGTTCCTATACCATCTGCAAAGAAGTCTTCCGCCAGTCTATGCCAGGTAAGGAAGTCTACTGTGAAACCCTACGTCGCCTCCAGAGAGCGATACAAAACAAACGAAGAGGCATGGTCTCTTCTGGCGTGGTTCTGATCCATGAAAATGCACAACCGGATAGTGCCAATGTGACAAAAGAACTTCTCCAAAAGTTCAAGCCTTTGACCACCCACCTTACATTCCTGACCTAGCACCCAGTGACTATCACCTCTTTTGAGAAATGAAGGCGTGGTTAGGTGGACAACGCTTCGCTACCAACGAAGAGCTTCAAAACTCTGGAAGGACCTACCTGAGCTCACTGGCGACAGACTTCTTTGCAGAGTGTATAGGAAAGCTTGTCTCTCGTTATGACAAATGTCTCAACCTTCATGGTGACTATACAGAAAAATAAGTAAGGATGTACAAATCTTTTGGTAATCAAATCATCTTGTTATCTTAATACTTCTATTATTTATGGCCTCTCGGAACGTGAAAAAAAACAGCCCTCGTACATAGAAGACAGAAGAAGATAAATATGTTGTTTTGCATTCATTAATGAAAGAGAGGATGACCATGTTTACGACTCTGCTAGCTTAGTAGACTATTCACTGCTTCAACAAACATTAATTTTTATGTTCTATTACCACATAACTCCATGCACACAGCTCTCATGTCTTTCTTAGCTACATACAACAAAACCAAACAAAATAAATCACTGTATGAGTCAGACATGGACGATTTGCGTGACAACGTATCAAAATTATTTACCCTTAAATATTTCATTTCAAATAAATAAAATGAGCCTAGAATGTGTTACCACCAGGTGGCAGGAGGGAGGAAAGAAGCGGTAGGGGCCGATACTGGATAAAAGCACACCAAGGCAATGTTAAATTTAGAGTATATTTCCAAGATTATCTATTCTTTTCTTTGACTTGATAATGCTTTTAAAGCAACAACAGTTTAACGCAGTAACAACGAGTAGAATTTAGAATGATATTTACAAAATAATAAGTTTTTGACTATGGAGAAGAAGCTTACAATTTACCATAAAATATATACAGGACCAATAAGTCTTACAAGTGTCTTAGGCAAAGACAGAAAACAATGAGGCTTTAGCCTTTATGAATGACGTTCCGCTTCAGAGGGAATATCGAACTTTACCTTGTTCAAAAATATATGATGCTTGTTGTTTTAAGGGGCCTAACATCGAAGGTCATCGGCCCATTCAAAAAGATAAATAAGCTCAAGAAGAAGTTAAGGAAGTCCTCAACTTTAAGTAAGTTAATGACCTGTCGGATGAGTCTCGAACCCTGAACCACACTTTTAATATTCAAGGCCTAATGGACTTAGGACACATATCAGGTACAGCAATTTACATTTAAGAGTTCACACTAAAACACCCCTTAAAACTAAAACTAAAGCATTAAAACAGCTTTTAGACTCGCTTCCCTTACTCAGAGAAGCCACAGGAGCCAAAGCTCAACTAGTCAGAAGAAAGGAAAAAAGGTTAATCGAAAGGTAGAGAACAAAATGAAAGGGATGCTGAATACCTCAAACAATCCCGTGACAGGAGTTGTCAAAAAACCTAACAGGGCAGAAGGCTCGGTGACACAGACGATAAGCCGTACTACAAGGTAACTAAGACCAGAAAGAAATTATAAAGTCCGAAACGCAACATGGAAATTTAGAGTTAGAAAACTTATTCACCAGAAAGCAAGGTGAACAGGGGAAACGAGAGTATACACTCGTACGACCTTAAAATTACATAGTCCCCATAAGGGGTTCTTACTCTCCCCCCGAAAACAGTCTAGAAAGATATATAATATAAGCTAACTGAAAATAAGAAAACTCAACATTAAACTTAAGGGTAATCGCAGCACACCCTAACAGTTATATGGTAGAGGGGAACGCTTGTATCGTCCCTTCGCCACACGCGGATAAGTTTCACACGTTAGTTCAAAGTTCTGCCTTACCTTATCGCTGGGGCTTTTCTGAAGAGTTATATCTCGGCTGTGCTGTGCAAAACGAACAACCATCTCCTGCAATGTTCTTCATCACCAGCAACATGCACCACTATGAAAGATGTGATGGGAGCGACAACAAATGCACTTGACGTGGCCAATTCTTGATCATTCAGTGTATAAAATGATGTCAGCACATCTTTCCTCCTGGGGCTCTTGACTTGTGACTACGGTTCTCCTCCTTCAGTCTGGCATTACTTCCTCTCCCACCGAGCGAGTTGGTCGTGCGGTTAGGGGCGCACAGCTACGAGCTTACATTCGGGAGATTTTGGATTCAAAACCCCACTGTCGGTAACCCTGAAGATGGTTTTCCGTGGTTCCCCATTTCACCCTAGGCAAATGCTGGGAATGTACCTTACTTAAGGCCACGGCAGATCCCTTCCCACTCCCAGCACTTTCCTACCACATCGTTGCCATAAGACCTACCTGTGTCGGTGGTACGTAAGCAAATTGAAAGAAAAAATCCGCCCCCAAAGGAAGAGTGAAGATTACCCACTTGTATGTCCAATTAAACTGATTATCACCATCACCACAATCAGAATATAAACCGATGTAATGGAGAGTTTTAAGCAGTGGTCAGTAACCGCAGGTGAGTGCCGTTAGACTGGTGAACCCATAAAGCAGAAGACAATTACGCCCTCCTGATGCACGACACGCGTGGTGCCAATGCCTTATACGAGAATTTTCAATTTATTTTATGAATCGGGGAATTAGAGCGCTCACTGTCGGCCTTGTCAAGAGCCCGGCTCTGGTTGATTACTGAGTAGCGAGCGAACTCCTCCGGCAGCAATGACAAGAAGGTGCGTGATCACACAGTCAATAACAAGTACAGTCCCTGCACAGACAAATGTACTCCTAAAATAGAAATGAAATGTAATTTTAGACAGAAGACAGCTGGGCGTCATCCGGAAATTTGTGTAACGTGACGGGACAGAATGTGTGACACGAGTGTAACCATAGCAACCGTGCAGACTGTGATGTAAGGTATGGGTGGAGTGTAACCATAGCAACCATGCAGGCAGTATGTAAGGTATGGGTGGAGTGTAACCATAGCAACCGTGCAGACTGTGATGTAAGGTATGGGTGGAGTGTAACCATAGCAACCATACAGGCAGTATGTAAGGAATGGGTGGAGTGTAACCATAGCAACCGTGCAGACTGTGATGTAAGGTATGGGTGGAGTGTAACCATAGCAACCGTGCAGACTGTGATGTAAGGTATGGATGGAGTGTAACCATAGCAACCGTGCAGACTGTGATGTAAGGTATGGGTGGAGTGTAACCATAGCAACCGTGCAGACTGTGATGTAAGGTATGGGTGGATGGGCAGACAATGTTACCAAGCAACCGTGCAGACTGTGGTGTAAGGTATGGGTGGATGGCCAGACAATGTTACCTAGCAACCGTGTAGGCTGTGATGTAAAGTATGGATGGATGGCCAGACAATGTTACCTAGCAACCGTGCAGACTGTGATGTAAGGTATGGATGAATGGCCAGAAAATGTTACCTAGCAACCGTGCAGACTTTGATGTAAGGTATGGGTGGATGGCCAGACAATGTTACCTAGCAACCGCGCAGACTGTGATGTAAGGTATGGGTGGATGGCCAGACAATGTTACCTAGCAACCGTGCAGGCACTGATGTAAGGTGTGGATGGATGGTCAGACAATGTTACCTAGCAACCGTGTGGGCAGTGATGTAAGGTGTGGATGGATGGTCAGACAATGTTACCTAGCAACCGTGTGGGCAGTGATGTAAGGTGTGGACGGATGGTCAGACAATGTTACCTAGCAACTGTGCAGGTATGTCTTATGGCTGATTGCCATCTGAAATTAGCAGCCGTTGATGGATGGCCATGCCCAGAAAACAAATTTAAAATTATTTGATTTTCAAAGAGGGAAAAGTTGTTTCTGTATTGTTTATAGAAGACGTAAATTCAACACTAATTTCCACTGGAGGTAGTGAATTTTGTTGCAAGTCCGTATTCAAGTAAGCAAGCAAGTAAGCAAGTAAACGAATATTTGCCCCAATTTGTCCTCTTGAATTCCAACATTATCTTCAAATTGTGATCTTTCCTACTTTTAAAGACACCACTCAATCCTATTCGTCTACTGATGTCCTCCCACGCCATTCCTCCACTGACAGCTCGGAACATACCACTTAGTCGAGCAGCTCGTCTCCTTTCTCCCAAGTCTTCCCAGCCCAAACTTTGGAACATTTTTGTAACGCTACTCTTTTGTCGGAAATCGCCCAGAACAAATCGAGCTGCTTTTCTTTGGATTTTTATCAGTCCTTGAATCAAGTAATACTGGTGATGGTCCCATACACTGGAACCATACTATAGTAGGGGTCTTACCAGAGACTTATATGCCCTCTCCTTTAGTGTACAAGTAAGAATTACTTAGAATGTAAACGTTACAAGTAATGGTCAGTTACGAGGGGACTTCAAAAAGTAAGCTACACATTATTATGGCAGGCAAGTAAATTTTACAGAATGTTGCGCTACCCTACAAAAGGATACAGATACATGAAACTATGTTTCAACATAGTCACCAAGTCTCTGTAAACAACGGTCTGAACGTTCTACCAATCGTTCAATTCCTCGACTTCAGAAATCCGCTCCTTGGTCACGGAGCCTTTCGAAAACCACTGTGTGAAGTTCCTGATCGTTGGAAAATATATTTCCACCAAATCCAACCCCCAACTCCCAAGATGTTCTTACAGCCTTGCGAAAAGATGGAAATCGCATACTGCAAGATCTACTGTGTATGGCGGATTCCTCAATACTTCTCATCGAAAACGATAAACCAAAGCTTGTGCTGTGCGCACCATGTACGGTGCTCCTTTGTCGTGCAAGAGAACTTTGCCTCTGATTAATTTTCCACGCGTGTACCGGGCGAGTTGGCCGTACTGCAGTTGGCGCTGCTATGAGCTTGCATCCGGGAGATAGTGGGTTCGACCCCACTGTCGGCAGCTCAGAAGATGGTTTTCCGTGGTTTTCCATTTTCACACCAGTAAAATGCTCGGGCTGTACCTTAATTAAAGACACGACCACTTCCTTCCCACTCCTAGGTCTCTCCTATCCCATCGTCGCCATAACGCCTATCTGTGTCGGTGCGATATAGCCTAAAGCGAATTGTAAAAAATAATAATAATTCACGGCTTATGATATTTATGGTGTTATTCTCGCACAGTAAGAAAGTACCAACTTTGAAGTATGTTTCCAGTTTTCACGCCACTTCACTCGCACACTGTGATACACTGTTATCAGTTCCGCAGTAGAACTGTGTCTGGAGTAGAGCTCTGCATTTGGAAGAAAACAACCGCTCGAGCATTGCCCACTTCGTGCCGCTGCTCGACGGCTGGGAAAAGCCCACGCTGCGATAAGGCTGTGGCCGTCTAATGGACCACGTGGCCGGCCGTCCTTCATCTCTCGGTGATCAGTGGAACGGTCGAGCACTGCCGGGCGCTCGAGTGTAATCATAATCCCGGCCGGTGACAGTAAACCCGCCGCGCGCTCTACAGTGCGGAATGCATTAGACATCGTGTGCAAAACCAGTTGGTGACTGGGCTTTGAGCAGTGCAGATAGCGTTATGGATCAACCAAGTATAAGTCGTAAACGCCGAATTCAAGAAACGAAGAGAAGTATTCTGGAGAGAATTAGGAGCGGCTCGTTAGTCCTGAAGAAGAAAGATATGTCGGAAGAGGAGGCGAAGAGTGAAGCTTGGAAATCGTTTGCACTTGTAGTGGATCCTGTCACGCAGGCTTCTTCTGGGTTCGTGCAGTGTGCCACATGTGATACTGTACTTTCTTACCAGCCAAGCACAACAGGTATGATTCGGCGCTGCAAAAGTAACTGAGGATCAGAATTCCACCGAACACGTGCAGTACCAAGAAGCATAAATGAAGTTGGTGTTGATAAGTTGGTCGATATGAGTGGAATAGATTTGCTGCCGTTAAATCTTGTAGTAAGATTGGCTTCAAGAATTATTCGCAGGAGCTCATCAATGCTGGCGCCACTTATGGCAAAGTCAATAATAGAATATGTTCTTCCGCACCCTACTACTGTATCACGGCATGTTAAAGAAAAGGCCGAAAAAATACGGGCGACAGTGGTGCCCAAGCTAATGTGTGCCATAAAGAACAAAATGTGCGCTTTAGACGCTGATCTGTGGTCCGGTAACTACAAGAAGAGAAATTTTTTGACTGTGACATCGCATTATGTTAACGATGAGTGGCAGCTAGAAAAGCTTGTTTTGCTAACAACTGAGTTTCCGGGCATACCTAAGACAGGAGAGAACATTCGGCACGAAATCGAAGAGCGGTTGCTTGAGTTAGCAATTAACAAGAATGATCTTACAAAATGTTACTTTGTCACCGACCAAGGAGCTAATATGAAGAAGGCACTTGAATCTTACGACCGTTTACCTCGCTTTGATCATTGCCTGATGACTGCGCTTCGTCACATATTTTAAGAGACGTTTTTAGAAGACGAAGCTCCTGAAATCCTGTCGTGTCTGCTATCAGCAAGAGCTATAATAGGTTATTTGAAGAGACCGGGTCACTCGGGGCGTCTGCACCACTCTGTGAAGCAAGAAGCTGTAACGCGGTGGAACAGTATACTGTTAATGCTCAATTCCATCATAAGTCAAATTGATGATATTCGAGATCTATTAGAATCCCGCGGGCAATCCAAACTCTTAGAAAATTTCCCTCAAGAGTGCATACGAGAAGTTATCGCTTTTCTAACCCCCTTTAAAGAAGCGAGTTTGGATTTGGAAAGTGTAACAAGGCTGGAACGTGTGCTGCCTTGGTACACGCGTCTGTTACATCATTGTGAACCAGAAGAGAGTGACAACGAAGTAAGAAATATTTTTATAAGTTACGATCGTTTATAAACCTGCTGAATTATCGGAATTTAATTATGTATATATTGTTTATCCTTTTCAGTGCATGACAAAAATAAAAACGACAGCAGCATACTTCATCAGAGAGAAGTGCAAATTGGAGACTACCCATTACAAAGCCACGGTTCTATGACCATCACGACGTCATCTGAAGAAAGTCACAGCAGAAGAAAAGCAGGTTGCGTATGCTGAAGTTTGACGATTGTGCTCGGAACTGCCTGTAAATGGTAAGGCCGAATCACTGAAAAAAATTAGTAAACGAATGTTTCTGTATAGGCTTTTGGGCTTGTGCTGTGTCAAGAAAATAAGGCATAAGCCCAAAAGCCTATAAGGTATATTGTCTTTAAGTACGGCCCGGGAAATCATTAATGACAACAAAACGAATGTTTGTTTGTCTAATCTTCCAGCTTTCGTTAGATCAGCAATTATGCCGTCTAAGATGTACAATATTTGGGAAGGGTTTCGCAGCCTAAATATTCCACAATGCGTTTTGATGTAATTTTTGCTATATATATAGGAATTCACTGGAAATATAGCTTTTTAGTAACCAGTAATCCTAAGTTTTATACATATTTAAAGGTGACAGGAATGCATTACGGATGTTTTGTTCATTTTTAGAGCCCATTCAAGCAAACAGTGATCAAGTTCTTCCCATGAAAAAGTCCAAGGTGGACTGGAGTTCGGCTGAGGACGACGAAGATGGACACACAAATACTACTAATGATCTCGACAGGTACCTTTCGCTCTCCAAATCCGACTGTAGCTGTGCCGAATGACATATTTTGAGGTGGTGGAAAACGCATGCGGAGTTATTTCCAAGGCTGTCGGTAGTAACCAGAAGAGTTCTCTGCATTTCTGCCACTAGTGCTTCCATCGCGAGAAATTTTAGCCAGGCCGGTCACCTGCTGTCCAGCAAAAGATCGTGCTTGGAATGAGACAAGGTGGATGATCTCTTATTGATCCATCACAATTTCGTAAGTATTCTGAATATACCACGTAATCACAGGTAAGGAAACATTCCTCAAACGCTATGAATGTATGATTCTACTTTCATTTACTTCACAGGAAGAAGTGCAAACCGCAGCTGTAGTAGTAGCTCCAGGAACACAAATGACTCCTGTGCATCAGGCAGCACCAATGACGAAAAACGAATTGTATAGTTATGATTCACATACAACTTTATTTACAGGTCATAATTTGTTTCTAAATTAACGCTTGTAAAAAGAAAATTGATGAGTATTTGTTTAAAAACAATCCTGCATTTCTTCTTGATCCTGCATTTGATATTAGTACAGTTTATATGTGGCCGAGTCTGGAGATAGGCAACAAATAGCCCACTATTACTGTGTCCCCGATTATCTAGCAAATGGAACAAAATACTATATGAAGACATTAGAGTTCATAACGTTACAATTATTGGAATACATGATCACCTCAAAGACGAAAGACGAAAATCGAATAGTCTGCAACATATTAACACACTTCAAATGTAACATATACAATTGTAATATTTAGGTTATAGAACTGATAGTAAAAAACGAAAGACATTTGTAAAAGAAATAGGTGAGGATTGATGTAAAGTAGTGCCCTATGATCTCGAGTCCGGCGTAGCTCGCTGGCTGGCTAGCACTGAGTCCGCCGGTTACTGGCGACCGACCGAGCGTTTGGCGCGCTCGGCCAGTCGCTGATTATCGGTAGCCCGCAACCGGCTGCACAGGACGCTCGGCCGCATACTCGGCAGCCCTGAAGAAGGTTTCCGTGGATTTCCCCCTTTTCACACCAGGCAAATGCTGGCCTGGGGCTGTACCTGTATTAAAGCTATGGCCAGTTTTCTGCCGTTTAATTTCCTACCATAGCTGCATGCTCTGGTACCCATGTTATTTTGACAATGTTGTACTTTGTACTTTGAGAGCTTCAGGAGAAGTGAATGTCAACACCAGACAATTCTGGATATTATCCGGTCTGCTTCTAGTACCTTAATGGTCGCTTGGCTGTCCGTAAAAATGAAAATGTTCTTATTCCTATAGTTCATTTTCAGATTTTCTTCAAGACATGTTGTGATAGCAATCACTTCAGCTTGAAAGACTGTGTTTGCCAGGCTCATCTGGATTGATCTCTCAGGTCTTCCCCCCGTTGATCCCTCCTCCATTGCCATCCACAGTGTTTGAGCCATCAGTCCACCACACTGATTCTTCTTTTTCAGTATTCAATTTGTTGATATCCCAGTCTTCTTTTTTTTTATTATCTGTGTTTCAAACGGTTTTTCAAAGTTGTACTTTGGTATCATATGATCAGAAGGCATGTGTAGAACTTCCTCTGTTATTACTCTGTTAATTTTACAGTGTCCCAGATTGGATCTTTGTGCATTCCAGCACTCGGATTGTGCCAATCTGTATGAACTCATTCTAACCTGTCCTTTTATGAAAATGCATAGTGATGGAAGGTCAAGTAAAGTATTCAAGGCTTCTGTCGGCGTAGTTCTCATAGCCCCAGTTATGGCTATGCACCTATCCGTGTCGGTGCAACGTACAGATAATAATTGTAAAAATTAAACATTAAAATGTTTGTAATAATATTCGCTGAATATGTTCAAGTTCTGAGTATCTATTGGGACTTGTAAGTCCCACAAGCAAAAATTCTACAGGCAATTTTACACAGTTTTTGAAAAGAACTGACATATTACTGTGAATTGCTTTTAGTAGGTACAAATCTCCAAGAAGATGTCAAAATCATATTTGCATGAGAAGTATTCTGTTAAATATTATACTCAGCTTCCCTGTCATACAAGAACCAATCCACACAAGTCACATGGTCGGTATTTTCTCGCTAGTAAACCACTTAAACATGAAAGCGGCTCGGCGGGACGAATTAAATAACTAGCCACGTATTTTCTTTCCCGTCGTTTTCTGCCGCCTTGGATATAAGAAATCGGAGCTTTTGATGTAAGTAGTGATGTTATCGGTAGCGTTCACTACGTGCTGTACACTCTTTATGACCGAGTTACAGCCTTGTGGATGTTCGATGTCAGTTAAACAAGACCAGTCCTCGGCCACTTCATTAATAGATCAGCTGCCTTAAACAAAACACATTCGCGAAATCTTCTCAATACTTACATATTATTATTCTCTGTCCAGAATAGACAAGGTGAAGTCTAAATCCACCGAGAAACTTTCGGAGATTGTTCGAGGATACCTTCTGAGTATATTGGTATAAGGGACCGGTGGTCTCCGGTGGCTCGTAATAGAATAATTGCATTTCTTTTGGGTTCTTGCCCCAGTTACCCTTGTACCTGTACTGAAAATAAGAAATTCTTGTTCTTGATGAAAGCCGGTGTGTCAGAATCACTGTGCCAAACATGTACGATATAATAATAATAATAATAATAATAATAATAATAATAATAATAATAATAATAATAATAATAATAATAATAATAATAATAATAGTATTACTGGATTTACCTCTCACTAACCACTTTTACGGTTTTTGGAGACGCCGAGGTGCCGGAATTTAGTCCCACAGGAGTTCCTTACTTGACAAGAAATCTACCCACACAAGGCTGACGTATTTGAGGACCTTCACATACCACCGGACTGAGCCAGGATCGAAGTTGGAATCAGAGGGCCAGCGCCTCAACCGTCTGAGCTACTCAGCCCGGCAAAAGTGTACGTGTTCCGTCTGAGAGTTGTTTTATACTTTGTGTTTTGTGTTGTGCGTTTTGGCTATTGCATATTACAGGTTTTTTCACTGATATGAGCCAACGGCCGTAGCCGTGTTGAAACACCGGATCCCGTGAGATCTCAGAAGTTAAACAACATTGGGCGTGGTCAATATTTGGATGGGTTGCCACGCGCTGTTGGTGAGGAGTAAGGGAATGGAGGACTGGAAAGGAACTGGCCACCCTACCGTACGTAAACTCCGGCTCAGGCACACGTCTGTGGAGTTTCGGACCTGCCTTCGGGCAGAATACACCCTTACCTTACCTCACTGATATGACGGTCATAGAAACAAGGATGATTGGGGTAACAAAACAAATAGCCTACATTTTATTTACATTATTACTCTGTAACGAGCAAACGAGCAACTGGAGACCACGAGGCCCTTATAACAGTATATTCAGAAGGTATCCGTGAACAACCTCTGAATGTTTATCGGTGAAGTTCGACTTCAGTCTGTAGTTACAATTATCACAATTAATATGCAATGCAAATACAGTCAAACTTCTATAACTCGAATTTTCCATTTTAGTTTTATTTTAGTTCGCCTATATGGTGTAGTGGTTAGAGTGATTAGCTGCCACCCCCGGAGGCCCGGGTTCGATTCCAGGCTCTGCCACCAAATTTGAAAATTGGTACGAGGGCTGGAACGGGGTCTACTCAGCATCCGGAGGTCAACTGTGTAGAGGAGGGTTCGATTCCCTCCTCAGCCGTCCTCGAAGTGGATTTCAGTGGTTTCCTACTTCTCCTCCCGGAAAATGCCGGGATGGTACCTAACTTAAGGCCACGGCCGCTTCCTTCCCTCTTTCTTGTCTATCCCTTCCAATCTTCGCTGTTCAGCATAACAGGTGAGGCCGCCTGGGCGAGGTACTTGTCATTCTCCCCAGTTGTATCCCCGACCCAAAGTCTCACGCTCCAGGACACTGCCCTTGAGGTGGTAGAGGTGGGATCCCTCGCTGAGTCCGAGGGAAAAACTAACCCTGGAGGGTAAACTGATTAAGAAGAAGAAGAAGAAGAAAAGTTTATTTACCATTTGCTTTACGTCGTACCGACACAGGTACCTTATTGCGACGATAGGATAGGAAAGGGCTACAATTGGGAAGGAATCGACCTGGCCTGCTGCGAAAATGGGAAACCACCTAGCTCGATAGCTCCAGTCGCTTAAGTGCGGCCAGTATCCAGTATTCGGGAGATAGTAGGTTCGAACCCCACTGTCGGCAGCCCTGAAAATGGTTTTCCGTGGTTTCCCATTTTCACACCAGGCAAATGCTGGGGCTGTACCTTAATTAAGACCACGGCCGCTTCCTTCCCACTCCTAGCCCTTCCCAGTCCCATCGTCGCCATAAGACCTATCTATGTCGGTGCGACGTAAAACAACTAGCAAAAAAAAATGGGAAACCAAGGAAAATCATCTTCAGGGCTGTCGAAAGTGGAGTTCGAACCCACTATGTCCCGAATGCAAGCTGACAGCTGCATGACCCAAACACCGTACCCACTCGCTAGGTTCGAATTTTCTACATCTCAGAGGATCGTTTTGTTCCTGAGGCAATCTTATGTACGATGTCCAACCTAACTCTGCGACCTAAAATATTTCCGAAATGAAACAAACTGTGAAAAATCTAGTTGATCAGGAATGGTCACACAATGGGAAAGTATGCACAGTCCAAAAAATTAAACAGGTATCACTTTCAATACTAACCGAGCGGAGAAGCCCCGCGTGTTAATGAGCCACAGCTATGGAGCCAAGCTCTGCATTCGGGAGATGAGTGCGTTCAAACTAGTGATGGGATTATCTAATACTTTTAATAATCGAATAACCTCCATCCGATTATTTAAATAACCGAATAAACAATCGAATGAGTTTCAAATATCATTCAGTTGTATCGCATAGAATATTCGGATGCGTCATGAATCAATTTTTCGGTTTAAGTGTGTCGGATGGATAATCGACTGAAATAAGCGAATAGATGAACTCTTATGAAAAATAGAAATACGCCTTTTTCCAAACGCCAAATGTTGAAAATAAATGAGTGAATTAACTGTCTTAATAACGTTACCATTGATGCTTTCCCTCATTGTTTAAGATGCCTTTCTCGTAGACAGTCGAGATTTCCTTGTGATGACGCAGAGCAGGGTGTCTGCGAAGCGTAAAGAATTTCACCGTATTTTCTTTACACGGCAAGCCTATACATTATCATGTCTTAATAACATCACTTTTCATTCTATTATTTCGAAAGAATTCAGTATTCATTCGAATTGAGTTTCGAATGAATAATCGAAAAAAATAATCGGCTGGAAAAAATATTCACTATTGATTGCCTCGTTCGTCCGACTCGTTGGCTGAATGGTCAGCGTACTGGCCTTGGGTTCAGAGGGTCCCCGGTTCGATTTCCGGCCTGTTCGAGGATTTTAATCACTTCTGATTAATTATTCTGACTCGGCGACTGGGTATATTTGTCCGTCCCAACACTCTCCTCTTCATATTCACACAATACACTACCAAACACCACAGAAAGAGAAACAGTGATTACATCCCTCCATTGACTTCAGGATGAGCATACGGCCGTAAAACAGGGTCAAATCCACATGTGCGAAGCAGTTCGCGCCCGCAACCCCACAGGTGTGCGAAAAGCGGTAGGAAAAGGAGAAGAAGATTGATTGCCTCGTTCATTCGAAGGAGTACTCGAAAAATAATCGAATGGGAAATATAATCGAATAAACGAATAAAATGAAATAATCGAATTAACGATTATTTTGTATTCGATTACCCCATCACCAGTTCGAACCCCACTGTCCGCTGTACTGAGAATGGTGTTGTGTGGCTTCCAATTTTCACTCACTGGGGATAGTTCCTATTCGTAAGCCACAGCCTATTCCTTCCACCTGCTTACCCAAATTCAATTTACAATCATTTATTTAATCTTCATAAGCTCCTCAACTGAGGTTGGTGACAGGAAGAGCATCCGGCCGTAAAAAAGTCCTATAATTTAATTTCATCTCATCCCCGCCCTGTATCAGGAAAAAGGACTAAAGGGCAGTCATATCCTTTCAACAAAAGGTTACCTTTTTATAATGAAAATGTATGTTAATTCTAACGAACTGAAAATGAGAGGTACAATAAATTAGCGATTACAGACTTGTTTACAGTCGGGCTGAGTGGCTCACAGGCTTTAAGCGCTGCCTTGTGACCCTAACTTGGCAGGTTCGATCCTGGCTCAGTCCGGTGGAATTTAAAGGTGCTCAAATACGTCAGCCTCGTGTCGGCAGATTTACTGGCAGATAAAAGAACTCCTGCGGGACTAAATTCCGGCACCTCAGCGACTCCAAAAACCGTAAAAGTAGTTAGTGGTACTTTCCTGAACCTCATACCTTCTGAAATACGTAGATTTCTAAAACGTGGCAACAGAGACACTGTATCTGACGTTATGGAACGTGTGCAGTACCGGGCTCAGAGCAAGGGTTGCATGCTGTGTCCTTAAAGCGTCGAATAAACGAACCAATATCAGCACAGCACGTTCTACTAGTGTCTCTTGATCTGATCTGCTGTACTGCTGTCAACATCACTTATTTATTTCTCGTCTTCTTCCTTAATCTGTATACCCTCCAGGATTGGTTTTTTTCCTCGGACTCAGCGAGGGATCCCATCTTTGCCGCATCAAGGGCAGTATCCTGGAGCGTGAGACTTTGGTTCGGGGCTATACAACTGGGAAGGAGGACCAGGCGGCCTCACCTGCTATGCTGAACGGGGGCTTTGTAGGGGAATTGGAAGATTGGAAAAGGATAGACAAGGAAGAGAGAAGGAAGCGGCAGTGGCTGTAAGTTAGGAAACAACCCGGCATTTGCCTGGAGGAGAAGTGTAAAACCACGGAAAACCACTTAGAGGATAGTTCACTTGACCTCTCGAGATTGAGTGGACCCCCTTCCAGCCCTCACAACACTTGTCAAATTTCGTGGCAGAGCCGGGAATCGAACTCGGGCCTACGGAGGTGGCAGCTAATCACACTAACCACTACACCACAGAGCTGTCACCATCACACAGGGAGATACGTTACATAGTAACTGTAACGCATTTAACGTACGTTTCGGATATTACTTTCCTTATTGATACATTGAACCTGCTTTTGACGTTTTATGACGTAAATATGTCTTATGGCTGGGGGTTATCCGAAAATGTATGTAACATGACGCGGCAAAATGTGTGACACAAGTGTTACCATAGCAAGATGTAAGGCTGTGTTGTAAGATAAGGGTGGATCGTCAGAAAATGTAACCATAGCAACAGTGTGGCTGTGATGTAAGATAAGAGTGGATGGCCAGACAATGTTACCTAGCAACCGTGCAGAATGTGATGTAAGGTAAGGACGGATGGTCAGACAATGCTACCTAGCAACCGCGTAGGCTGTGATGCAAGGTAAAGGTGGATGGTCAGACAATGTTACCTAGCAACCGCGCAGGCTGTGATGCAAGGTAAAGGTGGATGGTCAGACAATGTTACCTAGCAACCCTGCAGGCTGTGATGCAAGGTAAAGGTGGATAGCCACACATGTTACCTAGCAACCCTGCAGGCTGTGATGCAAGGTAAAGGTGGATGGTCAGACAATGATACCTAGCAACGGCGCAGGCTGTGATGCAAGGTAAAGGTGGATAGTCACAAATGTTACCTAGCAACCCTGCAGGCTGTGATGCAAGGTAAAGGTGGATGGTCAGACAATGATACCTAGCAACGGCTCAGGCTATGATGCAAGGTAAAGGTGGATGGTCAGACAATGTTACCTAGCAACCGCGCAGGCTGTGATGCAAGGTAAAGGTGGATGGTCAGACAATGTTACCTAACAACCCTGCAGGCTGTGATGCAAGGTAAAGGTGGATGGTCAGACAATGTTACCTAGCAACCCTGCAGGCTGTGATGCAAGGTAAAGGTGGATGGTCAGACAATGATACCTAGCAACGGCGCAGGTTATGATGCTAGGTAAAGGTGGATGGTCAGACGATCTTACCTAGCAACCGAGGAGGCTACGTCTTATGTCTGGTTGCCATGTGAAATTAGCAGCTGTTAATGGATGGCCACGACCGGGAGACATGTTTGTGATATTTGTTTTGTTTTTTTTGTTTTTTGTTTTTTGCAAGGGAAAATGGTTTCTTTTTGTTACGTTTGATTTCTTTTTCTTTTCAATTTCAAGTTATTTAATTTATAATTGTTAGGTTCTTCAGTCTACCGGCCGTGCGGTGTAGGGATAGCGTGCCTGCCTCTTAACCGGAGGCTCCGGGTTCGATTCCCGGACAGGCCGGGGATTTTTACCTGGATATGAGGGCTAGTTTGAGATCTACTCAGCCTACGTGGTTATAATTGAGGAGACATGTGACGGTAAGATAGCCCTTCGGGGTGCTAGTGGATTCTAGTGGCTAACCTACTCATTCACTTCCAGCTGCTGTCAAGAACTCTCAAGACAATACCAAAATTAAAGACTGCATGAAGAGATTACCTGTGGAATACAGCTGGTTGTTTTCATACGAATAATAGTTTGTGTGATTGTGGTCTGTAAGCTAGTACCATAGTCTATTTTACTGTTCAACTGAAGACCACTGTTGTTTCTTATAAGTAATATAATGTTATTTTTATTTTTATTGTTACGATATAAATGTACTTAATATATAGCTTTTAGATCATCTACATAGATCACTGTTTAGTACCATACCTGTTTTATCCGTTACTTTATTACGTATTGCCTTCTGTTTACGCACTGACTTATAGTTTTCGGTTTACATTTTAATTATTTTTAATTATTAATTTTTCTCTTACTGTTTGCTTTTACGGTCCGGATTTCTTTTCTTATTTGAGCTTCGCTTTCTTTCTTCATATTATGTCCTCGAAATCTGTTATTTAGCATAGTTATCTTTGATTTTATAATGGAATCATCATCATCATTATCTAAAGGCTTTGCTTTGTCGCTCCAACCATTGATCTCTTCTCTCTGCGATCCTTTTCGTCTCTCCATAACCTTGGCATCCCATCATCTCAACTACCTCTTCAACGATCTTCCGTGGTTTCCCTCTGCCTTACTTTCCATTCACCTTGCCTTCGAACAAGTTCTTTATGAAGTAATTATTTCGGAGAATGTGAGCAAAAACGCGCTTTTCTCCTTTTTATCGTTGTTATTAAATGTCTCCGAGTATTTTTTTCTTCCTCTAAGCACTGCTTCATTAGTTTTCTTCTCAATCCAGCTAGTTCTTGTCATCTTTCTCCATAGCCACATTTCCACTGCCTCTAGTCGTTTCACGTCCTCCTTCAAGAAAGTCCATCCTTCACAACCATACAGCAGCACACTGCAAAGGAATATTTTGATAAACAATTTCTTTTATTCATTATCTACGGATGTATTAATTAAGAGCTGCTTATTCTCCTCACAGGCTTTCTTACACAGGGAAATTATTCTTTTTATTTCCACAGTGCATCTGTTGTCATCGGTTATAATGAAACAGTACATTTATTTCAAATGTGTATTATCTTGTCAATTACGTGGTTAAGTATAAAAGAGGACAACGAGTCCTAACTTCGCCACTGCTGAAGTTAAAAATTAATTAACCAATAAGTAAATAAGAACACATCGCATTTAAAAACTGGCTCTTTCCTTTTTTGAAACAAGTATGAACGTCTGGGTTCCATAGTAAAACTTTCCTTATGAAAACTACACATCTTTTCACAGGACGAGCTGAACAATTATTATTCTGAAGAATGCGATAACGGTGTAATCTTGGTAATTTAAATTTGCTTTACCTATTTTGGAGAAGAAGATAATTAACATTTTATGCGTTTCAAAATGTTTGTGTAATTTATTATCTATGAAAAGTTTATTAATAAAAGCTTCTTTTAGGTACATTCTTGATTTTTCCCCAA
This sequence comes from Anabrus simplex, assembly GCF_040414725.1. Classification (NCBI taxonomy): domain Eukaryota; kingdom Metazoa; phylum Arthropoda; class Insecta; order Orthoptera; family Tettigoniidae; genus Anabrus; species Anabrus simplex. The sequence goes on along the minus strand of NC_090275.1, from coordinate 97,122,327 downwards.
TTCCCTAGCTAAGTCAATGTGAATGATGTTGAAAGATTTAAAGAAAAACTTCTCTTATACATTTTTATAATTAAAATTATTAAATTTAAATTTCTACAATGAATATCAATATTCTTTGATGCCAAATATTATTTTGAAATATTTATTAAATCCTCTATTCACAGACAGAAACAATTTTTAAGACAATACTTCCAGTAACAAATCTCATAAGATACTTCGGGGTTTTCTGAACATTTTGTAAACTTGCATAAGGCAAACTTTGCTATGGAGCACCTCATGCCTTAGAAGCCCGGGGTGACTCTTTCTCGTCACTGTCTTCCTAGACCATGCAGCCTTTGAGCATGATTCAGGAGCTACAAAATCAGTCTAATTCAATTCTCGTAGACAATCATAGAGAATGTGATGCTACTTAGTAACCCGGAGGGGCCGCCCATCAGAGCGTGGCACTCCACACGCTACTACAGCGGGGCCGAACCAATCACTTGGTGATTACCGACAGCGATAAAAGCGCTCTGGTGCTCTATAATTTAATCGCCATTAGCGCCTTGTCAATCTCACACTAACGGCCGTTTAATTAATGGCATCTCCCCCCTCCCCCCACTTTTAAAGATAAAAGAAACGGAGGGTTCGTAAAAACTAGACCGCGGGACGAGTTTGGCCCCCATTCAAAACATTCTTCATAGTTTGACGCTGAACTGACTTCAACAAAGGAAGCCCCTCCCAAGCAATGCGGTTCTTAAGGTTCAAGCCGCCAGCGCACAACAAGTTGTACACTAAGATGAAACAAGTAACCTCTTCGAGATTCCATATTGAATTGCCCGGTCCGCAAATGAGATAAAATGATCGATACACGAGTGAAAGATATTCAGCTCCATGGTGTTAGAAAATGTCTATTCATGCAAAAATGTGCTAGGCAACGATGTCGGAAATCAACCCCTTTTAGCACTATAAACCCAAACCTAATGGCGCAACAGTCCCGAGAGTCCTTGGCCTGTCAAGCCGGTACGACGTAACCTCTCGGTCGTTATTCGTGGCTTTATAGACCAGAGATCCCTCATCTACCGCCCCAAGGGCAGTGTCTGGAGCATGAGACTTTGGGTCGCGGGATACAACTGGAGCGGACGACCAGTACCTCGCCCAGTAGGGACCTTGTGGGAGGAGGGAAGATGAGAAAGGATAGACAAGGAAGAGGGAAGAAAGCGGCCGTGGCCTTAAGTCAGGTACCATCCCGACATTTGCCTGGAGGAGAAGTGATAAACCACGGGAAAGCACTTCGAGGATGACTGAGGTGGGAGTCGAACCCCCTCTATTCAGTGTTGACCTCCCGAGGCTGAGTGGCCAACATTACAGCCCTCGTACCACGTTTGAAATTTCGTGGCAGAGCCGGTAATCGAACCCTGGCCTCCGGGGGTGGCATCTAATCACATTAACCACTACACCACACAGGCGGACAATAAATGTTTATACATGTCTAAATAATTTCAGTGTGGTTTGATAGAACATGATGATATCCTTAAAGAACGAAACACGCCATTCTATTTCATGTGTTATCTTTTTTTAAGGTAGTTTACATATTAACCGAGTCGAAACTGAAACGAGACGGCTTCCGGTATTACAAAATAAACATATTGCATATATCAAAACATGGATGTTCGAAAAAGTTGTTTCCTGCCACTTTAACAAGTAGCCTACGAACAAAATTGACACCTTAGTCGGCATAACGTAGACATAACGTGCATGAGTTTCATATTACTGGGAGTCAGAGCTGTTTCCCTGTCACACGTTATAAGCAATCGATACCAGCAAGGAAGAAAAATCGCGGCAAGACGGCATCGTCGTTGAATCGCTTACCACCCAGGTGCTTTTTCTACGGTCCAGACAGATGTAAATCACAGGGTGCTAAGTCAGGGCTGTATGGAGGACTGTCCAAATGGTTGATTTTCTCACCCGGAGAGTGACCGTTAATTAGCAACAGCTGCATGTTATGGCTCACTGGACCATTTACGGATATCTTCTCTCAACAGGCATCGTGATACCGCACGACAATTCCAGGCCACACGCAGCCAACAGCACACGTGAATTGTTACGACGCTTACGGTCGGAGGTACACTTACATAGAGCAGACTACACTACCAACCACCACGTAATAGTGAATACATTCCCCCACATAGACTTGGCTTAAGAAAGGGCATCCGGATATAAAATGGGGCTTAATCTACAAGTAGAGCCGGTCCCAAATAGCATGATCGGAGTAAAGCCAGGAAGAAGACAACTATCTGACTTTATTCCACTGTGTTCTATTGTTTTTGTTTTGGATTTATTTATTTATTTATTTATTTATTTATTTATCTATCTATTTATTTATTTATTTATTTATTTATTTATTTATTTATATATTTATTGCGATCCTGTGCTCCTTTTCCAAAACTGCAACCATACCACTCAGCAAATTCTCCACTTCTTCCACATACTCACATAAAATAGAGTAGGAAATTGTTGATAAAAGTAAACAATGCCTTCATAGTGAAGCCTACATGTCTCATGACTTGTAGTCCATAAGGATCACGTGAAACGAACAATAAAATAAATTTTACAAACTGAAATTGTAATAATCAGACTCGGGATTTTTAGGCAGTAACAATTTAGAATGCTAACTAATTTGGTTATTAGAAAGTGTCGACTAGCCCGTTCTTCCGTTATGTAGCAAGAGTAGCATACATTGTAGGGGTTCTGTTGGGTCGTACTCCTAAAGTTTATGCAATGCTCATACCATAACTGTTGTGTAGGGTTGACTATACTTGTTACCCACTTTAATAATTTTGCGTTGTAAGTTGTTACTGCCTTAAAATCTGGACTCTAGTAATAATAAAGGCATTTAATTGCGAGTTAGGTAATCATCCTCATTGTCAACACCTAAAAAAGTCCTTAAGGAATGCGCACCACTTCATTGTGGCCAGCAGGTAAATGAGCGATCCTGCTCACACACGCACACACATCGCGTGTTGTTCTAATGACCACACGCTATAAAACAGGTGACACGCGCCTCGGGCTATACAGACCCTCTCCAATTTACCTTTCATCGCTGAGTTCTTCCAGGCCCCACATAACCTTACTTGACAACACAATCGTATTCGTCTGATTTACGATTAATAACAACCATTATGGCTAAGAACAGAGGTTGCTAATTAAAGTATTTCAGAAAAAAAAATATCTTTATTTGGAAATCTAAACTGCTCTTACTTATGGTACATTGAAAACACCTTCTGTTTTCTAGACAGATGCATTGCCTTTAGCACAGAAGAAGTCGGATCACTCAATAAAATTAACCGAAAAGAGGATGGTTGAAGCGTTATTAACTGAAGCCTGCCCAGGCCTACTTATTAATAGAGACCACTAAATTTAAATTATCTATCTACACAAGTTTTCATTCCGTCCCTGAAGGGGATGGCGGGCCTCTTAGATGGTGACGCCGTCTCTCAGGCCAGGGGATTTGTTTCTGGGAAGGAGATGTTCGAAGAATATGAGGGGGTTGCGGCCGTGGACTGTACAGGGTGTCTCATATAAACTGAGACCGAACGCACGGTGTTCGTACTCTGCGTTACGGCAGCTGCCTCAGCCGCCCTGCTTTAGGCGCCTATAGACCTGCCTCAGTCTCATCCTTGCCTTTGGCAATATGAAAGTGACTGAGGTATGAGCGATGCTAGTAACGCCATTCCTTACACAGGCAGTCTCTGCTATGAATGGTGTGAAATTATCGCTCATAGGGTTGGTTGGTGCATGCATTTCAGTGGGCTTGGCAGACTGATATATAATAATAACAACAACTTCTGACTTAGTGAGGAAAGCAACGGGAAACTACCTCACTCCTTATTTCCCTAGTATTCCTCTTCAGTGAACCTTGACTGCCTATGACAACTGTTTGTGGAGCTGTAGAGGATCAAACCAGCCTTCGTGCTGTATACCCAACATACAGTCTGACTCGTTGGCTGAATGGTCAGCGTACTGGCCTTTGGTTCAGAGGGTCTCGGGTTCGATTCCCGGCAGGGTCGGGAATTTTAACCATCATTGGTTAATTTCGCTGGCACGGGGGCTGGGTGTATGTGCTGTCTTCATCATCATTTCATCCTCATCACGACGCGCAGGTCGCCTACGGGAGTCAAATCAAAAGACCTGCACCTGGCGAGGCGAACATGTCCTCGGACACTCCCGGCACTAAAAGCAATACGCCATTTCATTTTTTACCCAACATACACAATATTATGTGAAATCTTACGTTATAAAAGATGTTGGAAGTGTCGTTCTTCCTGGGTTATACAGGCATTCTGACTGACGTGAGTGAGTTATGTCACTGTAATATTTCTGATTTCATTCGTAATGTTTTCTTGCAGCTCCTTCAATTTGTTCGATACATTTTTCTTTCAGTTTACCCCACAAGTAAAAATCACACACTGTTAGATCTGGAGAACGAGGGGGAAACAGACCAGCACTGATCACTGTCCGCAAACACTTCCGAGATTGTAAGAAGGGAATCTTCTGCTGTATGAGCAGGGGCTGACTCTTGCTGAAACTACCTAGATGCGATTTTTTCTTCTTCTGTAACCGATCGAACAACGGCGTCAATATGTCATCTTGGTACCTCTCTGCATTTACTGTTGTCCCCAAAACATAACAGAGTCAATTATTCATCTTGCACTAACAGCGCACCAAACACCAATTTTCCCTTCATAATGAGGAACTTCATAAACACTGTTAGGGTTTTCTGAACACTAATAGCGAAAGTTAAGACACTGACCACTGACAGAGGAACTTTAACTTTCGAAAGTGCGGTGTTGCAATGATAACAGCTGAGATTCAGACTGGCGACTCATGCTTGCCAGGTCGAACACGTGCAGGCTGCTTGCAGGGTCAACTATGCGCGCCGTAGCCCAGAGTACGAACACCGTGCGTTCGTTCCGGGTTTATATGAGGGACTCTGTACTAGCAACTGTCCCGGCATTCGCTTTAGGGCAGGATAATGAAAAACCATCTCAGAACAGCAGACGGTGGTGACCAGTCCCTCTCCGCCTCCCGAATACAGAGGCGTTGAGCCACGGTATAGTCCTCTGCTCGGTTGGCCGGACGGAGTGCAGAGCTGTCGGACCACACACAAGCCGTGGCTACCTGTACTCTTCAACCGCCGACCTCAATTTAAATTACTAAGGAAACAAACAGGAACATTGAAAGACAGTCGTTAAAAGTCAATGACGTTATACTTCCCGCTTGACACAACGTTACACTCGGGCGGGGGATTCGATCGTTGATTTGTTCGTCGTCGAGCGAGAAAGCAGAACACCGTCTCTGCTCCAGTATTTGCCTGGTGTGGAAATGGAAGCCGCGGAAAACTATCTTCAAGACCGCCAACAGTGGAGCTCGAATCCACAATCTCACGAATGCAAGCTGGCAGTTACATGTCCCAAATCATCTAGTTCGGTCATCATCTGTAGTTACTATTTTTTATCTGATGATATATATTTTCATCACATTGCTCAGGAAAATCCACCTTAGTTCAATAGGCTTTCAAAATTAGGGGTTACCTCATACGTGGCCACTTAATGTTGTGCAAAAAACTGACATCTCTTTAGCGCGTTTTCATTCGCGATTTTAGATGCTCTAGAATTAATGCCATTAATTTCCCGACAGCATTACAATCATGTCAACCAGTATTCGTCATGAATGTGTACTAGGTTAGTAGCGCCATCTATACGTTGCTAAAAGAATGCAAGCTTTACAATAACGAGTAGGCCTACCATTGACTACTATCGTATTTGGCCGTGATTTGAACATCGATCAGAAGTCATTAAGTAGTCAAGAGTTTTTCTCCTTCATGCGTCGATAAGTATCCGCATTTTTGCTCTAATTGTCTTCAGGTTGGCTCTGTGACGTTGTGCGTTCACCAGTCTCTAGATGTCACCGTTGTCTACGTTCTTAATAGGTTTCACCGTTATCAGATCAATACAATTTGAACCAAGAAAGAACAGCGCTCCGTAATTCCTTTTTTGTGGTCTGTGGGTATACCAGGACGGGAAATTCGTAGAAGACTTTCAGCACAATACGAGGAAAATGTTTTGATAAACCGAAGTGTTTACCAGTGGACTGAACAGTTCGAAACGGATCGCACGAGCGTGAAGGACGAGGAAAGATTTGGGCGTCCATCTGTAGCCGTAAATGATGTCAATATTGAACAAGTGCGTGATATGATCCTGAATAACAGATGAATATTCATTATAGGTGACAGCTGCTTGTGACCAGATATCGAAGTGGATTATGTACGTAGGCCTACACTAAAATTAACATTCTTACATGAATATATCGTATGGTTGGGGGTCATATGAAAATTTGCGTTACGAAATTACCTTCACAAAATACCGTATTTACGCGAATAATACCCGCACCATAACTTTAGTAAGGCTGATTTCGAAAAAAAAAATGCCAACATTGACCCAAATACTACCCGCACCCCAATTTCGTCCCTCAATTTTTTTTAATATGCGGGTATTATTCGAGTAAATACGGTATATGATAGCCGGGCTGAGCAGCTCAGACGGTTGAGGAGCTGGCCTTCTGACCCTAACTCGGCAGGTTAGAACCTGGTTCAGTGAGGTGGTATTTAAAGGTGTTCTGATACGTCAGCCTCGTGTCGGCAGATTTACTGGCACGTAAAAGAACTCCTACGGACTAAATTCCGGTACCTCAGCGTCTCCGAAAAACGTAAAAGTAGTTAGTGGAACGTAAAGACAATAACATTATTATTATTATTATTATTATTATTATTATTATTATTATTATTATTATTATTATTATTATTATTATTATTATTATTATTATTATTTGATGGAAGTGTAACCTAGCAAACGTGCAGACATAAAATGGCGAGTTCAGACACACGAAGAATGAAGATCTCTACAAAAGTGAAGAAACCGAAGGTATGCCTGATACGATCAGAAAGAGGAAAGTTAAGTTGGAAGGCAAGCAGGAAACAAGCGCAGATGAGTGCAGTGGATTATTTTAAGTGGTCCTAAGAAGGCTTTGAAAAATAAGCAGCAACCCAGAAAGGAGTGAGGCAAGGCTGCTGTTTGTCCCCCGACTTTTCAGTGTTTATATAGAACAGGCTGTAAAGAAAATCAAAGAGGGATTTGGAAAGGAAATCACAATCCAAGGAGAGGAAGTCAAAACCCTGAGATTTGCCGATGATATGTTATTTTATCTGAGACTGCAGAAGATCTGGAGAAATTGCAGAATGATACAGACAGAGTTTTGGACAAGGAGTTCAGGATGAAAACAAATAAATCCAAAACAAAAGAAAGGGAGTGCAGTCAAAGTCGCATGATTCAGGAAATATTAGATTATGTATGTTGTATGTTGGGTATTCAGCCCGAAGGTTGGGTTGATCCTCTGCAGCTCCGCCCACAGCTATCATAAATAGCCTAGGCGTCACTGAAGAGGCGTACTAGGGAAATGAGGAGTGAGTAAGTTTCCCGTTGCTTTCCTCACCGAGCCAGCCGTTGCTATTACACATCAGTCTGCCAAGCCCACTGAAATGCATGCATCAACCGAACCTATGAGCGATATTTTCAGACCATTCATAACAGGGACTGGCTGTGTAAGGAATGGTATACCTAGGATCGCTCATACCTCAATTTCATATTGTCAAAGCCAAGGATGAGACTGAGACAGGTCAATGAAAGTAACAAATTTGATATAGCCCATACCAGAAGACATAGTGCACTGTAAACACTACATCTCACCAGCAAAGGCATAATATTAGATTAGGAAATGAAATCTTAAAGGAAGTAGATGAATATTATTGCTTGGGTAGTAAAATAACTAATGATGGCTGACGTAAGGAGGATATAAAATGCAGGCTAGTACAGTACGGAAGGACTTTCTTTAGAAAAGAAATTTGCTCACTTCGAACATTGATAGAGGAATTAGAAAGACTTTCTAAGACTTCCGTCTGGAGCGTGGCATTGTATGGAAGTGAAACATGGATGATAACTAATTCAGAAAGAAAGAGAATAGAAGCTTTTGAAATGTGGCCTTACAGAAGAATGCTGAAGGTGAGATGGATAGATCCAATCATAAATGAACAGATAATCGAATTGGTGATAGGAAATCGCTTTCGATAAATTTAACGAGAAGAAGAGATAGAATGATAGGATAAATCTTAAGAAATCCAGGACGTCTTCAGTTATACCAAGGTACGAATATGACAAGCAAATTAGAGCAGATGCAGGATATGAAAATGAACAAAAATCCACAGCCTGTTCGCGGTCCTTCGACCGGGTCAGGAATGGAATGAATGAAACCCCCATCTAGCGGTGAGGATAGGAATTGTGCCGGCTGCCGAAACCTGTTGCACTCCTCTGGCGCAATGATAATGAATGACAGGTGAAATGAAATGATACTGAAGAGTGTTGCTGGAATGAAATATGACAGAGAAGACCGAAGTACCCGGAGAAATACCTGTCCTGCCCCCGCTTTGTCCAGCACAAATCTCACATGGAGTGACCGGGATTCGAACCACGGAACCCAGCGGTAAGAAACCGCCTGAGCCACGCAGGCTTGAAGGATGTAGTAGATTAAAGTGTAAAAATTAGCAGACAATAGGGTGGCATGGGGCACTGCATCAAACCAGTCTATGGAGTAATAACTCAAATGACAAGTTTGCGAAAACTGAGGAAAGAAAGAAGAATACTGCAGATACAATATGTCGCTAGTTCAGCAAGATCCTTTGTTATGGCTTACCCACCTCGCTACTGAGAAAGTTTCGCCGTAGACTGCCATCACCATGATTGCGAAGTAAAATAATCTTTAAATATTTAGTAGACATCGGAATTAATACAAATGAATATTTGGTTTGCCAATATGTAAACCTCCAAAACCGACACGAAAGTTTGTTTGAAGGTAAAATTGGACGAATGATTAAGTTTAATTATGCACATTATCATACACCTGAGATTAGTGCATACATTTGAAAAATATTCTGATTTATTGTGCATGTTTTCGATTTTTATTATGCATATTTTAACGTGTTTTACTAGCAGTCTTCAACAAAATGTAATGTAATTAATGAAACGTTTCAAAGGGAACTGGCACTTGTCAACACTAACTTCTAGACCATACCGGAATAAATCAAGAAACTAGGAACACGTGGGCTGCGTCTTGGTGATTCGCTGGACATTATGGAGAACGTCAAGCATGAAATGGAAGGTATCCCAGGAAACCTCGGAGTCCGTCTGCAAATAAAATATCGTGACATCCGGGCTACACCAACATGATAGCTGTAAACAAATACAGTACCGACGACAGTAGGATACAGTAGAACCACATTAAAAAATCACGAATTTTCATTTAGAACCTAAAATTGTGCTACTAGACCTCTCTATTTTTTTCCTGAGCTCTCCAATGTAATATGAAATATGTCGTCTGATTTCAGTGATTTACGCCGTCCGACTCGTTGGCTGAATGGTCAGCCTTCGATTCAGAGGGTCCCGGGTTCGATTCCCGACCGGGTCGGGGATTTTAACCTTAATTGGTTAATTCCAATGGCCCGGGGGCTGGGTGTCTGTGCTGTCCCCAATAACCCTGCAACTCACACACCACACATAACACTATCCTCCACCACAATAACACGCAGTTACCTACAAATGGTAGATGCCGCCCACCCTCATCGGAGGGTCTGCCTTACAAGGGCTGCACTCGGCTAGAAATAGCCACACGAAATTATTATATTATAGTGACTAGCAAGATACCCGTGCTTCGCTACGGTATTATACTGAAATTTATAACTGAATGTTGTTTTAGATATATAATCAGCCGAAATTCGCGATCTGAATCGTTTTCTGCGAGAATCCGCCAAAATTCGCGATCTGACTCGTTTTCTAATAGATTATGGCAAGTTTCCTTCCATTTTTCAATCTTTATTTCCAGCAATCGATTTCGTACTTCCCAGGCTAGGTCCAGGTATTCCACCCTGTCAGTTGGGTCCTTAAATCTTTGCCATCTTTTCTTATAAGCATTTTTAATATGGAACAAATCCTTCAGGAGATCCGGCGTGGTGTCGTCTTGGGTGCCTTGGCGGTACTGAACCCGCGGCCAGACTGCACTCTTAGTCATTACCCGTCCAGAACCCGTTTCCACCGCGGTCCGCACAGATGCAAGACCGCTACTTGGCGGTAAATTACATCTGCTGCCATTGTTATTGTTGAGAATGTGACCAGCACCAATGTCGCGCGTAGGCAAGTGTGCGGGATTTCTGGCGATACGAATGACATACTTCCGTGCATTATTGACCTTATTATAGAGGTGAACAATTGGACGGTCAATCTCATTCCTATCGTTTATTTCAAATGCGTTTAAATTTTTATTCATATGCCAGGAGAATCTACTGTAATATAAGAACGTTCTCCGAAGGAAAAGTTGGCTGTTGAAAACGAACCCAGGAAAGATTAAAAAGATCGGTTTATGATCAGAATAAGTACATCGAAAATATACAGCCTGTTTCCAGTCATTCGACAGGGTCAGGAATGGAATGAATAAAGCCCCATCTAGCGGCGACAGTAGGAATTGTGCCGGTTGCCGAAGCACTCCTCTGGGGCAATGATCGATGAATGACAAATGAAATGAAATATTGGACAGTGTTGCTGGAATGAATGATGACAGGGAAAAGCGAAGTATCCGGAGAAAAACCTGTCCCGCCTCCGTTTTGTCCAGCACGAATGTCACATGGAGTGACCGGGATTTGAACCACGGAACCCAGCTGTGAGAGGCCGGCGCGCTGCCGCCTGAGCAACGGAGGCTCCTTATAAGTACATTATGAACAGCAAAATCAATTGGTCTCACCTCCTTTTACACCCCACCGCCGTTAAGTTTATTTACCCCCCCCCAAAAAAAAAATTAAAAGAAGGAGTGTTTCTTTATATTTAAAGGAGATTCCAAACCCCAATGTTCACGTCTATTACCTTGAGTTTTGAGATATAAGTATCCCCATAAAAATAATTCGCTTTTTTTACTTCCTTTCACACTTCTCCCTCCCCCCCCCCCTTTTAAGTGAATTTTCCGGCAAAAAATACTTGTTTCTTTAATAGTAAAGGATCTTCTAAATAGCAATTATCACGACTCTAACTTCTTCAGCTTTTGATTTATGTGTCCTCATGAAAGGAATTCAACTCCTTTCCACTCCCGCCCCCCAAGATGGTTTCCCCCACAAAACGCGTATTTCTTTGTTTTTAAAGGAGATCAAAATACTAATTTTCACGTCCGTAACAACTTTAGTTTTTATTAGATGTATGTATTCTCATACAATTAAGTCAATTAATTTTAGAATTCTCCCCCCCCCCCACCTTCATTGGATTTTCCGAGAATACGCGTTTCTTTATTTTTAAAGGAGATCCCATATACAAATTTTTAGTTCTGTAATATATTCAGTTTCTGAGATATATGTATCCTCATTAATGGCATTCAACCCACTATTCACCCTTTTACACCCCTCCTACTGGGATTTACAGAAAACGAAAAAATACTTATTCCTTTACTTTTAAAGGAGATTCTAAATACCAATTTTTACATCTGTAAACTTTAAAAGTTTTGAGATATAGATGTACTGTTTTTAAAAATTCACCCCCCTTTTCACCCTCCCATTAATTGGAATTTTCAAAAACAAAAAAATACGTGTTTCTTTATTTTTAAAAGAGATCAAAAGTACCAATTTTCAGGTCTCTAATATCTTCAGTTTCTGAGATATAAGTACCGGTATTCTGATTAAAGGCATCCAACCCCCTTTTTTACCGTTTTTCACCCCTCCAATTGGGATTTTCTGAAAACAAAAAAATACGTACTTCCTTATCTTTAAAGGAGATTCTAAATACCAATTTTTACATCTGTAAACTTTCAATGTTTTGAGATATAGATACACTCATTTTAAAATGCCAACCCCCTTTTCACCCCCTTAGCGAAGGAATATCCAAAAATCCTTTCTTAGCGAGCACCTACATCTTAATATGAATCTATGCCCAAAATTTCATTTCTTTAGGTCCAGTAGTTTTGGCTCGGCGATGATGAATCAGTCAGTCAGTCAGTCAGTCAGTCAGTCAGTCAGGGCAAGCTATTTTATATATATAGATGGATTTACGCCAAGTATTGTAGAAGTTGGAAGGTCACATCAGAAAGTCAATATTTTTGGAAAGATTATGTACTATTACTCTAATTGGCTTCAAGTATCACCATCACGAACCTTGTACAGACTTACGGGGTCATTTTAGTATAAATATAAAAATTCTGAAAAATGCGACACTGAGTTTTGTGCGTTTATTTCTTTTTCAAACCAGTGCTAAAATGGTCGATTTTTCCTTGTTCTTGTCATAGGTTTCAGTGTGAGCTATCTACATCAGAAATGTGCTCTTGGATGCCATCTGCAGAGTGAAAATGAAACTATCAGGGCAGATAAGTTTGACACCGACAACTCGTCCTGAGGCTGAGACCTTGGGCGATACATGACAAAGGCAAAGAAAAGCGCTCAGAAAGAAAATTACAGAAGTCTAGTGGCAGAGTTTTAAATTCTAGATGGCATTCCGTGATTTCTATATGTGGTTCTAAACTTTTGACCGGTACCGTATTTGGCTGGTGCTGATAACAGAATGTTTATTACCTACACTCGCTCCCGAATTCAAGTACTATCCTGTCACATCCGTAGATGTAGAGATATCTTCGTCCGCATTGGAGCTAGTTTTAACAGGCAAACGCCACAGATTTATACCAGAAAATTTGGAGAAGACTGGTGTAGCGTACTGCAAAGCAAGTTATGGGCAGGAAAAGTAGGGTGTGCAGTGTAAAATGAAACAGGAATATGCATTTACGTGCGTTTCTTCGGGTTTCTAATTTTTACACGGTTATCTTAAAAACAATACTAATTGATTTATCATGTATACTTATTAACACACAATGTCTTGTCTACGAGAAGTGTCCATCTTGTTTTAACAGTGAACACTGGCACGTCTCACAAACTATGCTCGGACTGTTTGCACTAGTGGAACAGCCGCAGCTGTAATTAGCGTCATTATTTGATTTTTCATTCAGCTGTTTATTGATAATCATCAAACGCGAGTGTCTAGTAGAGGAATGTTACGCTTGCATTTCATACAAGTGTTTAATAGCTTGAAGATTATTGCATATTTCATCACTTTTTGCAGCATAGCTGTTTGCTTATGTTGGCGATTTATACAGCATACAAAACCGATGTCCACAGAAGGTCGTTTAGGATCTCTGGTGACGAATCTGAAGGCCGATGCCGGCGCTGTTATCAACTTCAGAACATCGAAACGGGGAGCGATGATTCACGTTAGTAGTGTGTACAGTTTCGTGCCATTAGCTGCACGATGTTGACGCGGATTGACCCTTACTGGGAGGGCTGCACAACAGCTCTTTCCGATGCCAAGAAGCGTTATTTCTTGATATCAAAAACGGGATCAGTGCTGTATTGAATAAAGAAGGCAAAGGCTGACTGGTCTTAATGCCAGAGGGGTAAACAGGCAAATCCACTACCAGCGTGCACCAGAAGTGGTGAGGAAAGTGAAGGCTCTTGTCTCACATGGTAAGCCTGCCCCGCAAAGGACTATCACACGTAAGTTATGGATGTCTCTTTCAACAGCTAACACCATAATCAACAACTACCTGCAATTAGACATGCTGCAATAGCGCCGAGTTCACAAGCTGTTGCCTCATCACATTTCGGAACGTGGCACTAACGCAAGGTCTATCTGGTAAGTGACGGGTGGAAAAATGTGTTGACCTTAGACGAAGCGTATGCGTACCTTAGTGACTGTAACAAGCCCCACAAGGAATGCCAGGAATGTTTTCCAAAGTGTTTCATGATCATACATGGATACTGCTACAGTGGAAAGTTAACCATTCGCCGTGCCGCTAATAAAGCTAAGACGAACACTACATACTATCAGCAAGAGGTTTTAACACCCATTTACAACACAGATATCCCAGCACTGTATGGGAGAGCGAAAAATTAGGTATGGGTACATCAAGATAAAGCATCCAGCTACACCTCTCGTTCGACTCGTCCGTTCTTAGAGAGAATGGAGATGAAAACTGGAATCCGTGCAATTCCTTTTACTGACATTCCGCTGAAGGCACCCGATGGGTCACCCATGGACTTCTTTGCATTTGGACTCCTAAAAAGGGCCTTTGAAAATTGACGTCCACTCACTGTCAATGGCCTCCGGAAAGTCTGTCAGGAGGAGTGGGATAAGATAGATATGCTAGCTCTGCGAAAAAAGTCTACTGCAATGGATATTACGTTGTCGGGCATGATCGTTGATGGACACATGGCTTTCATAAGGTAATTACCCTTCAAACATCGCCCCAGAGATCCCGAATGACCGTCTGTAATACTTACATTTTACTCCAGATCTCTTCCAATTTTTCCTATGAGACCACGTATAGCTACTTTTTTCCATCACCAACTGATTTCCATAATAATGACCGGGTACCGATCTTGCACCAATGGGCATTCCATCATTACATTCTCCATATAGGTTAAACAGTACTGGTGATAGTACGCATCCTTGAGGAATACCTTTCTCTATCTTGATCTCCAAACATTCCTCCTTTGATTTCCAATAAATATACACGTCTTTTTCTTTAGATCTCCGTCGAATGCTACTTCAGACCGATGGAAAGCGACAGTACAGAAATAATTTCACGTAACGATAAAGCAGCCGCTGCTTGCAATAGACAGACAGAAGCCGCCCGAAGCAAACCGGCTCCTCTAACTTTACATCTGTTCTCGGTTGTAATGAATGAAAGAAGAAAAGCTGCTTCACGCTCACTTCATTAGCAGGGACCTTGAGGACAAAGGGCCCTGACCTCTGGTGCAGACACACCCTGCAAGATCTTTACCTCTTCACCCCGAGTCGTCGTTGGTCATGCTCAGAGCTGGTGATTTTTCGAAAAAACTATATCACACGAGATACTTATAAAGGCTTGTACTTCAGTATATTCTTTTTTTCATTACCTGTAAACCACTTTTAATGAGTTCTGAAAACGCGATAAAATGCAAAATTTACTCAAAATCTAACATTAATGGCATTTGATAAAAATGTTAAACAAACATTTTTCTAATAAAACTAGAGAACCCGTACTGCTCTGTAGCATTTGTTATAACTAGGTGAGATAAGGTGTCTTCAAATGAGATTGCTCCGTGCGTTGCCCAGGTGCTATTTTATTTTTAGTATTTATACTATAGCTGGGCCCATGAGAGTTGGCGTCTGACGTTTAGCGCCACCGGCGAGAAAAAATTGACTAACACCGCACGAAAGTGGTCTGTTGCCATGGCAACGATAACAGAGATGCCACATTTAAATATGCTATCGCCACGTGGGTTGGCTTGCTTTCAGTCTGTTTTGTGATATTATTCGGAGTGGTACTGTGTTAGTTGTTGCTGGTTTATGTAATAATTTACGTGTTTGTTTCCTGAATATTATTTCGTTGTCATTTTTTGTAAGTTAATCAGTGGCAAGTTGAACAGTTCTATTCTTTATTTAACATGTGAATTTATTGAGCTTATTTTCAGTTCAGTGAATATGAAATCCTATAGGCAATCCGAGGCTATTTAATAGGAAATGTTTCATGTGGTACTCAAATATGTAAAAAGTAGATTTCACCAACGTAAACATTTAATAATTAGCTCTTAATTATCAGTAAGGATATAAACTTATAGAGGTTAAGTAAATTAATTTTAGTGATTTTTAGAAATATATGTAAAAATGATTTTATATACATTATTCTGTAAATTGTATAAAGATGTTGTATAATATGGTTTGGCATAATAGCAGGCTTCATAGCCTGAGCCCCGCCATATAAGAAAGGCAATAAACTAAACTAAACTAAACTAAACTAAACTAAACTAAACTAAACTAAACTATATTTATCGTCAATGACGTGTTCTGTCTTAAATGCCGAAATTATTAGCACGAGTTTAGGAACGGGTCAAAGTTTATTGAATTGCATTAGGCCAACGTAGTTCATTAAATATTCAGCCTCTGCTGCTATGTCGCAGATTGAGGTAACTATGACAACGCAGCGTAGTTCGTAGTTACTGCTTTCACCGCTCAAATGTCAGATTTCAACTCTCGTGGGCCGAACTATAGGGGACCCGTGCTGCTCGACAGCATTCGTTATAATTAGGTCAGATAACTCGTCTTATTAAACCTGTCCAAGTCATATTGTTTTGCCTGCCCTTATCAATGTTTTTATGAACATTTAATAAGAAGCGCGTTATGGTATGCCGCAGTTAGTAGTCACAGTTCATCCATTCTAACGTCATCATGCCCTCTGTTTGGTAAAAATCTATCCTTATATTCGCTTTTTTTTTATCCCGCAGCTCTTCATGTAAAGCTTGGTATTGTGTCGTAGAATGGAATGGTATTTTTAATCGCAGTTCTTATATATAGAACGGTTGTCTTGTGAGCTCATTAGTTAGTTTCGAAGTAGGGTTTTTGGCCAGGAAGAGAACTTTTTTAAAGATACATGACCTTCACTCTTTCTAGCGTACCTAGGTTATCCCTCGATAGGTATCCCCAGGTATGTCATGATGGGGTCTGTTTGTACGTAGACGATTTTCTCTCACCAACCTGTAAGTTATTAGGAATGCTCTGCCATCTGTTGAATATACTTGGAAGCTGGGGAAGGTTAGAGAATCAAAGAGTGTCTAGCAGAGAATAGTATTCTTCGTGATCACAGGAAGTGTATACTCTGTGGCTTAACAGGTAGTAATCAAATGTAGCTGATTGCAATGACTTTACTAAGGATGATAATCATCTATCACAATATTAATGAAAGTGTTAGTCGCTTAGCAACCTGCTAAGTACGGAATGTATTGAGGGTTAGGGTAAGGCTTCGCCTGCAGTTATTGGAGATGTTATTTTAGGATTACTCAAAGTTGACTGTACTTAGAGACTTATCAATGCCTGATAATTCACCAGCAGGTAATTCCGGAGAGAATGAAACTAAAACGAAAGAAATCGGTCCAGTAGAACAGGCGGACGGATTGGACAAATCTATTTTAAGTATTTTTTTTACAGTTTGTTTTACGTCGCACCGACACAGATAAATCTTATGGCGACAATGGGACAGGAAAGGGCTAGGAGTAGGAAGGAAGCAGTGTGGACTTAATTAAGGTACAGCTCCAGTATTTGCCTGGTGACCACGGAAAACCATCTTCAGGTCTGCCGAGAGTGGGGTTCGAACCCACTATCTCCCAGATGCAAGCTGACAGCTGCGCGATCCTAACCGCAAGGCCAACCTGCCCGGTAGTAAAAGTTTTTAATATACAGATTTTACTTATCTATGCTAGTAATAAAATATACCGCAAACGGAACAGGAAAGGTAGGCCTAAGCTGCCAGAGGTGAAAAATGAATTTCATCTGATGGAAGGAGCAGAAAGGAGATAAGAATCAGAATAGCACATGCCATGCAAGCCTCCTGTAAGAAAAGATCCTTGCTAACACCTAAGGCAACTAGCATAGAAATAACTTACATTAAAACATTTGTAAGGAGTGTTGGACTGTATGGGCTAGAAAGCTGGACTCGCATGGAGAGGGACAGAAAGAAAATACAGGCCATTGAAATGTGGTGGTCGCGCAGCATGCTAAAAATATCCAGCAACAATACGAAAAGCGATGAAGAAGTGCTGAAAAGTATGAATGAAAAATACGAGCTGGTAAAAAGATTCGAAAGTAGAAAGAATAAATTTGTAGGTCACCTGATGTACCAATCTGATGAAGAAAAGGATGTAGACCAAAAGGAGAAGAGGAATACTAAGAAAAGGATTTATGACGGATATGAACAGTAAAGAAATTAGCACTGGGGAGAATAAGTCTATCGTGAGGATGACAATGCTGATCACGAACCATGTAAAGTTGACGAGATAAAGAAGACTATTAAGGAGACGGCCCCACTCTTTATAGGTAGCGTGCTTGCCTCTCACCCGGATGTCCGGGGTTCGATTCCCGGTCAGGCTAGGGACTTGTATCTGGACCTGAGGATTGGCTAGAGGTCTACTCAGCCTACGTGATTGCAATTGAGATGTATCTGACCGTGAGATGGCGCCCCCGGTCCAGAAAACCAAGAATAACCGAAAGAATTCGTCGCCTTTGCTGGCGCGACCTAGTGTTTACAGTGCACTATGTCTTCTGGTATGGGCTAGAGCAATTTTGTTACTTTCATTGATCTGTCTCTGTCTTATCTTTGACTCCGACAATATGAAAATGACTGAGGTATGGGCGATGCTAGTAATTCAATTCCTTATGCAGTCAGTCCCTGCTATGAATGGTGTGAAAATGTTGCTCATAGGGTCGGTTGGTGTATGCATTTCAGTGGGCTTGACAGACTAATATGCAATAGCAACATCTGGCTCGGTGAGGAAAGCAACGGGAAATTACATCACTCCTCATTTCCCTAGTACGCCTCTTCAGTGATGCCTAGGTCATCTATGACAGATGATGGCGGAACTGTTGAGGATCCAACCAGCCTTAGGGCTGAGGACAGGACTGAACGTACATATATTCGTCGCACTGACCACACGTTATCTCGTAATCTAGAGGCCTTCGGGCTGAGCTAACGCTCGCTTAGTAGGCCAAGGTCCGTCAGGGCAGTAGTGTCATGGAGTTTCTTTCTTTCTTTCTTTCTTTCTTTCTTTGTGTTATTAATAAAACTTAGACAGTGTTTGTTTGTTTGTTTGTTTGTTTGTTTGTTTGTTTGTCCGCCACTATTTTTCAATTTGCTTTACGTCGCACCGACATAGACACAGGTCTTATGGCGACAATGGAAGAGGAAAGGGCTAGGAACGGGAAGGAAGCGATCGTGGCCTTAGTTAAGGTACAACCCCGGCATTTACCTGGTATGAACATTGGAAATCACGGAAAACCATCTTCAGGGCTGTCGACAGTGGGTTTCGAACCCACTATCTCCCGAAAGCAAGCTGATAATTAGGTGACCGAAACCACGTGGCCACTTGCTCGGTCTGTTTGTTTCCCGATTGAGCTGAAATTTAGTCAGAATACAGCCTGAAATCCGGAGTCACGCGAGGGATACTTTTCATTTTTGATACATTTCTAACTAGTGGGATATTCTACAGGTGGGCCCCATCGAAACCTTTATTGAATTTCGTACAAGAAACGTCATATATATTTTCTTCGTAAATCTACAAAAAAATCGAAAAAATTCAGCCTTCTTGTGTTTTTGTTGTGGTCGTGTCACGTGAAGCCATGTTCGTCATCATTCGTGAAGAGTCGGTTTTCGTTTGTAAACAAACCAGCTTAAGACTGAGCGCGCCGGCTACCACCCAGCTTGTAGATTAGATTTCCTATCAATTGATTATCTAATTCGTCTTGAATCATTTCACAGAAATTGGAAATTTATCGAAAATTATTCGAGCCCCTAATTCCTCTTGCTATGAAATAATATTTGCCTCAATTATTCCTCTTGAATCACAACTTTATCTTACTTGTGTCAGGCTCCTCACTTTCATCTTTCCTATCCGACCTCTATTGGTCAACTCTTGTTCTCTTCCAGCCCCGATGTTATTAGGTTTGCGAGGCCTAGGGAATATTTCATTTTCACGCCCTCCGTGACCCTTCCCTCTCTTTTGCCAATACCTTCATTATTGGAAGTGTCGGGGAAATTTTCCATTTTAATGTTGAAGAAAATTCTTGGCAGACAACGTACGGGTCCCCACACAACGCAAAAAGTAAAATGAATCAATTTTCTCAATTGTTCCAAAAGTTAAAGGGCTGAAGGGCCCGGAAATGTTTCAAATTGTCAGTCTTGGATAGCTCTAACAATCTAAAAAATATATATAGAAAACCAGTTCCGGCCTGAATGCTGTTCCAAAAAATCAGCCTAAAATCGCTTGTTACTTTACTCGTTTCTTTTTTTATTCAAATCCTAGCCGAATTATTTACATGATCCATTCTGTAATGTATTCCTGCGTTTAATACCCCTCAGGAGTTTTTGATTTTTTGAAAAATGTCCGAACTCAGCATTGACTCACATTAGCACTCGTAGTGGTACTTAAGTGAAACAATATATTGACTCACATTAGCGCTCGTAGTGGTACTTAAGTGAAATAATATATAATATATATATTGTGCTCCTTACCGGCCTTGACAATCGCTTGTGAAGCCCAGCATAAAGCTGTAATTGGAAAGTTTCACCGTAATGCCGCTGGAGCGCTGGCCTACTACCCACTGACAGGAAGCTGTATACCGCAAATTGCCGCATTTCCAGTTTTATTTATATAGTTTTGCTGTCGTAAATATTGGCAATGTGTTCGCAATAAGGTGCTTGTTGGCTTGATATTGAGATCTGATAGTTATGCGCTACTGAGTTAATTTTTTTATTGTGTAGTGTGGTGATTATATTTTTAAAATTGTGTTTACAAATCTTGAAATTTGTGACATTCTTGTGCACCTTTCGTACTTCGAACAGAAATTTTATGGAAACAAGAACAAAGTGATTTCTTGCTGTAACTTCGTTCTGAACAAGGATTTTAATTTATATGCTAATTCGTTTTTTAATGGTGTGGTGATTTGCTTTTCTTTAACTGTGTTAGGATATATTCGAGTATATATTGCTGTGTGCCTTTCTTGTATTCCGAACAAAAAAAAAGGGGACACTATCATTTCACGAATTCTCTGTAGACCAGGATAAAACTACGGAGTGGCTAAAAACAGGTAGCACTCTCATCTTAGTTTTCCGTTTCTATTTCGGGTATTTACCTTCGTTCTTTCTTTCTTTCCTACTCTGTTTACCCCCACAGGGTTGGCTTTTCTCTCGGACTCAGTGAGGGATACACCTCTACCACCTCAAGGGTAGTGTTCTGTAGCGTGAGACTGCGGGTCGGGGATACAACTGGGAATGATGACCAGTACCTTGACCACACGGACGCAACTTCTATGCTGAACAGGGGCCTTGTGTTGGGGATGGAAAGACTGGAAGGCATAGACAAGGAAGAGGGAAGGAAGCAGCCGTGGCCTTAAGTTAGTTACCATCCCGGCATTCGCTTGGAGGAGAAGTGGGGAAACTATGGAAAACCACTTCGGGGATGTCTGAGGTGGGAATCGACCCCCCTCTACACAGTTGACCACCCAAGGCTGAGTTGACGCCGTTCCAGCCTTCGTACCACTTTTGAAATTTCATGGCAGGGCCAGGAATCGAACCCGCGCCTCCAGGAGTGGCAGCTAATCACGCTAATCAGGTATTTTTACCCATGAATTTTCTTTCATAGAATAATCCTTTAGGCGGTGTCGTATTTGCCATATGACAGCAACACAACACATGTTTATCCAAGATAATCTGAACTTTAACATTTAAACATTGACAAGTAAGAATCACTACTGCTATGGCGGCAAGGCCACGTATGAAGTGTTGTTACCTGAGCAATGGGGCCGATGACCTAGATGTTAGGCCCATTTAGACAACAAGCATCATCATCATCATCATCATCGAGCAGAGAACAGTTCACAATTTATTTACTCAAAATACTATTCTCTCACTGAATTTTTGTTTAAAATTCTTCTTCTTTTTTCGCTATTTGTTTTACGTCGCACCGACACAGATAGGTCTTATGACGCTGGTGGAATAGGAAAGGGCTAGCAGTGGGAAGGAACCGGCTGTGCCCTTAATTAAGGTAGAGCCTGATGTGAAAATGGGAAACCTCGGAAAACCATGTCCAGGGCTGCCGACAGTAGGGTTCGAACCCACGATTTCCCGGATGCAAGCTCGCAGCTGCACGCCGCGCGGCCAACTTGTTCCACCCTACTGCATTTCAAGTAAAAATTTTTGTCTGAATTTAGCACGGACAACTTGCCCGGTATTTAATATTCTAGTGAAAGGTATGAATGAAATGTAATCTGAAACTATGTATATTGATATTAAAATTTGAACATGTTTGAGTCAAAATATTTATGTTATGCATACCACGAATATGGAAAAAGTAAGACTTTTATGGTTTGTCCAGCCCCCTTCCTGAGAGCAGCGCTTGAAGAATTTTAAAACTCTAATTGAACAATGACTCTTAATCTCAATATTAACATCAGAATACAAAGGTATTGTGGTAAGTTCTGCTATGTATCTAAATGCCATGATAAAAACGATTACTATTATTCCTCACAATTAAGGAACGTCAGTTGGACTACTCCATCCTCCGCAGTTTCATTTCACGACGTTATTTTGGTATATATCAATGAAAGTAGCCTTTAGGATTAATCATTTTAACAATATTAGTCAATGTAACATACTATTTTATTCCCTAAATTAAGATACATCGGCAATCAGAGTCAATATCAGAACGTCAGCTGGACTAAGTCATCTCCCCGCAGTTTCATTTCACGACATCATTTTGGCAAATATCAACGAAAGTAACCTTTAAGATTAATCATTTTAACAGTATTAACCCAAGTAACATTCTCCATAACTCTAAATTACGATAAATCGGCAATCAAAGTCAATATATTTTCCATAAAGAAGTATGCATTTCTACCGCAAATAGGTCGGCCGCCAGTGCCACGTGTCGAGCTGTGTAACTACTCCGATTACAGTGCGTGGACGCGATTGTCAAGGCCGGTAAGGAGCTAGCTAGAGCGACGCATCAAGTCGGCCGTGAATATATTAACTCACATTAGCGCTCGTAGTGGTACTTAAGTGAAACAATATATTAACTCACAAGTAACGTCGACCTATGGTGTTCCTCAAGTCATGGTACTCAGTCACAAGTAGTCTCATGGCTCTAATTCCGTAATACCTTGGTCACCCCTTTTAGTCACCTCTTACGACAGGCAGGAGATACCGTCTGCGTCCCCACCCACCCTGCAATTTCTGACGATGTCTGTACAATAAGGCACTTCAGAAAGAGGTCTGCTATCCCGTTGGAGCCCATCAGCCTCACACACGATACAATGCAACAAAGAGGCTGGCACTAAGCAGATAAGAAGATTAGCGCTAAATTCTCTTTCAAGTTGTGCAGCAGGTACACTTGCAGTCATCAAAAACAAGGTTGATAAAGGATAAGTCCTTATTTACATAAGAAAGGAAACACGAGGCGTTAAATCACTGTTGAATGGCAATGGTAGGTACCTCAAGTGACTCATAGGTCAAATGTTCTGTTTACGTCTAGACAGCACTGCCACTCCAAACAAGGCATACATTAAGACTTGAATGAAACTCGACGGAAGACTTGTCATGAAGAAAACAATCCCCTGTATTCCATGATAGACTCCCTTCTGATTGAATATTCTGCCGACTTCGAAAGGTCAATGCTCTCAGTTTTGTGCCTCGACTGTCCAAGGGAATTCCAGAGACCACGCGACCAGTACTTCACTCGCGTTGGGAGTTGGAGATGAGGTGTACCGACAAGAAACACCGAACAGGCTTCACTCACTGAAGTGTACAACTGAAATATACAGGAATCGTTGGTTTATCCAGATCTTAAGATCACAGCATGGGAAAAGTGGGATGGTGGATAAATTTCACATGTTAGCCAGCGAAAATTATAGTAGATATCTTACGAACGCCTTATAAAAACCTGCTGGTCTCTTGTCCTGCGTATTTATTTATTTATTTATTTATTTATTTATTTATTTATTTATTTATTTATTTATTTTATTCGCTATGCCCAACTAAGAAGCACGTTTGAACTTATTATCACTTTTTTTTTTTCATTCTTCTCTACCCAACATCTCTTCATCCTCTGCTGTGTTCCTTTCTTACATTGTTCAGTCCATTCTGTATTTAGTCGGGTGCGCTTTACAGAATATTTGTGTTTGTGAATTAAGGTTCTGAATTTTATTCTATCTTGAATAGTTTCTTCATTAATGCCAAGCTCATTTAGTTCTTAAATGATTTCTTTTAGCCAATTGT
This sequence comes from Anabrus simplex, assembly GCF_040414725.1. Lineage (NCBI taxonomy): Eukaryota > Metazoa > Arthropoda > Insecta > Orthoptera > Tettigoniidae > Anabrus > Anabrus simplex. The sequence continues at coordinate 97,098,363 of NC_090275.1, read as the reverse complement.
GATTTTTCATTGATAAGGCTATGTTTAAAATGTTCTTTATGAGCTTGTTATTATCCATTCTAGGTATGTGACTATAAAATTCTAATCGATGTTTCCTGATGTTATCAGTGATTTTTTCTGTAACTTGATAGATTTCATATGATTTCTTTTTCATCCAAATTTCGTTTTCGCATTTTGGTCCTAAGACAATTCTGAGAATTTTCCTTTCTTGTTTTTCGATCATCTTTATTCGACATATGCCATATTATATGACATATTGTAATAGTTTGATATGCATAAAGTGCTGCTGTTTTAATTACTATGTTAAAATGTCGTAATTTTGCCTTTTCTGGTATAGTTCTTTTATTGTATCTGTTCCAAGTAATTCTGTATGCTCTTTGATGTTTTGCAGTTCTTTCTTTATTAGCTTGCTGTTTTAACCCTGTTGGTTCAATAATTTCACCTAGGTACTTAAATTTGTGAGCCTCCGTGGCTCAGACGGCAGCGCGTCGGCTTCTCAACGCTGGATACCGTGGTTCAAATCCCGGTCACTCAATGTGAGATTTGTGCTGGACAAAGCGGAGGCGGGACAGGTTTTTCTCCAGGTATTCCGGTTTTCCCTGTCATCTTTCTTTCCAGCAACACTCTCCATTCTCATTTCATAGCATCTAACAGTCATTAAGAAATCACTTTGGGAGTGGTGACCCCATCGTACTAACAGCCTATATCTGTTTCACTGATTCCATTCCTGACCCGGTCAATGACTGGAAAACAGGTTGTAGGTTTTCATTTTTCATTTTCACTTAAGTTTGTCTACTTGAGTGATATTTCCATATTTGTTGATTAAAGATTGACTGTTGAAACCTGATCTAGTCCCTTCCATATGCTTTGTATTTTCATAAGAAATTTGGAGTCCTACTTGCTGCTATTTCTTGGAGTTTTTCTGCAGACTGGATTGCTTCCTGCCTGTTGTTAGATAGGATAGCAGTGTCATCAGCAAATGCTAGGCAATTAAGATGAATTTTGGTTTGGAGACATTTACCAATATCTATACGTTTAGTTTAATTTTTTAATATCCTGATCACTTTTTCCAGAACTAAATTAAATAGTAATGGAGATAATCCTTGTCTGACTCATGTTTTGATTTCAAATGGTTCAGAAATGTCTCCTAAAAATTTTACTTTCGATGTTGTCTCGGTCAATGTTTGCGTATTTGATAATTCTGTGGCTTGGTTCTAAAAGGGCCAATGCCATTTTTTTAATCGAAATTGAGATATTAACTGATACAAACGCGTTTTATCCTGGCTCACAACATGTTAAAAGGGCCAATGTCTCTGTTAAGTACTAAACGAACAGTTAACGTTTAATTAAATAAGCACTTGCCAATAATGTTAGATTACCAATAGAGATTAGGGACCTGGCAATTTTTAAAGAATACGATAGAAAAAATTAGCGTTTAATAAGGTGACTTCCACACAGAAAGTATTAAGTTATTTAAAGTTAGTTGTTGAAAAAAGTAATTGGAAAACAATAAGCAAAACTTCAAATGCTCATAGCTCAGAAACAGGTTTCTTGACATTGGCCATAGAATTGTTAACTTATATTTTCTTCTTTTATTTGTCAGTCATTTTACATACACGGTTGTGCAGAAAACAATGAGCACTTGGTAGCGTATTGCATGCTCATGAAAATGAAAATCCACAGCCTTTTTCTAGTCATTCGACCGGGTCAGGGGTGGAATGAATGAAGCCCCTATCTAGCGACGGATACGAATTGTGCCTTCTGCCGAAGCCTGTCACACTCCTCTGGGGCAATGATTGATGACTAACAGATGAAATGAAATGATATTGGAGAGTGTTGCTGGAATGAAAGATGACAGGGAAAACCAGAGTACCCGGAGAAAACCTGTCCCGCCTCCGCTTTGAACAGCACAAATCTCACATGGCGTGACCGGGATTTGAACCAAGGAACCCAGCGGTGAGAGACCGGCGTGCTGCCGCCAGAGCCACGGAGGCTCTTGTATTGCATGTCAATCACATTGTAAAATATAATTCACCTCCCATGCACATACCCACAACAAACATAATATCTATAGGTTCAATTGATTCTGAGAAAAGAGTGTACCTACAAGGAAATTATACAATACCATGCGCTCATTCTGTTTCTGTCCGGCTCCATGGCTAAATGGTTAGCGTGCTGGCCTTTGGTCACAGGGGACCCGGGTTCGTCGCACCGACATAACAAAAATCATATCAGGGGAAAGTATAGTTAACACGAGAATTAAAAAAAAGGATATTTTGTTCCAACGGCCGTCACCTGTCTCTACATCATGTTCTGCATGGACAATGAGAGAAGTAGATGAAAGGAAAAAGGAAAAAGGAAAAGAAAAGGAGAAATTAAAATGAAGTTCCGACACTCCTCGAACCCGCGACACACGCATAGAAAGTCAAATCTCTCGTTAAATAAGGGTCAATCGCACTAAATCCTCGGACACTTATCTGTTATTTTTGACCTAGATGAACCTCCTAAATCGTGAAGCAGGGTAAAGGGAGGTACATTCGCAATGCCCTATATTCCTGATACAGATATCTTGCACATTTCGGAGAGATACATTCTGTATTCACCTTTCCCGAGGAACAAATTTTCATTCGGAGAGCAATTTATCAGCAGGGCAGATCCGGCATGGCATCCAAGAAGACGACGAATGCGATTCAGTTCTGAACTGTTTTGTAAGATAAATATCACGAAGACTGTTTGGCTCCAAGTAATACCTTTCCTCTGTCCATTCTTTCAATAATTATGTCATTAGATCATATTGTTTAATTTACAGCAATACTTGTTATAAATTTTCTGATACGAGTGAGCACTGTTGTTGGGAAAACTACAATGTTCACAAAAATAAATAAATAAATAAATAAATAAATAAATAAATAAATAAATAAATAAATAATGCTTGCTTGCTTGAAATCGTGAAAGTAAAAAGGGGTATACAAGTTAATTGTAATGTTACCATCAAACAAACACATTGTGACAAATCAATTAGCTTTTGCGAATGATTTAGTTAAACCAACTGAATCCGGGAGATAGTGGATTCGAATCCCACTGTCGGCAGCCCTGAAGATAGTTTTCCGTGGTTTCCCATTTTCACACCAGACCTTAATTAAGGCCACGACCGCTTCCTTCCAACTCCTACGCCTGTCCTATTCCATCGTCCCATAAGACCTATCTGTGTCGGTGCGACGTAAAGCCAATAGCAAAGTTATATCAGCAAAAACTCCAGTTATGTCTCAAAATACACGAGCTAAAATTAATAGAAAATAGTATTAAAATTCACGACTACAAACTAGTAGCTAAATTAAGATTCTAATGAGTCTCAAAACTGACGATACCGAACAGCAGGTGCCTGCAATATCCGCCGGAGGAATGAGGTGCGCGGTGACTCACGCTGCCATTCAAACCATGTTTGTCCACCCACTTTTAGAATGGGATATACCATGTATTGTTAACAGGAATTATCATCCTATCACAGACCGAATTCTCCAATATAACACTGATATTTACTCAGTTATTCTCCTTGGTGTCATCGAGCAGTGCACAACATTGAATTCATTATTTCGCAAAAGGGTAAACAAAACTTAGTGTATAACGGTTATAGGTTTTATATGCAGCGACAAAAAAAAACAAGTTTGACGAAACAATATATAATTGTGTTATAACAGACTGTTATCCGCATGTGCCGGTAAAGTTATTATTGCAGGTGACAATAGCGTTTTAAGTGAAACACCCCATCAGTGTGTACCTGATGCCCGTGGGTTTCTGAACCTCCTGTCGCGTATACTTTGTGCGAGGCTTCTCGACAGGCCTACCTGTTGATGAGAGAGGTGCCAATTACAAGAGGGCACGCAGTTCCGACTGGCGCTGCCAATGGAACTTTTCGCACAATTCCGATTACACTTTCATGAATTCACGGAATGGAAAGAGCTTGTTGAAAATGTACAACAACAAACAGCCTGTATCCAGAACCGCCAAATTGAGGCACTACAAAACTGTAATTCTTCCGGCAGCTTTATATGCAACAGAGTGTATTAATTCCTTATCAGATAGGTAAGAAAAATTGGAAGGATGATCTAAGGAAAATTATGGAACCCATTTGAGAGAATGGCATATACAAATAGAGATCAGAACAAGATTTATACACAGCATCAGAAAAAACAGGTCATGCTCTCAGAAAAAGAATATTAAGATTTTTTACCTGTACAGAATGGACAAATATAGAGTAAAAAAACACATTTTTGAACACACTGCAATGTAATGGAGAAAGAGAAGACTGATCAAGGAATTATATTACAACCAAATAGCAAGAGTGAGAATAAAAGGAGAATTAACAGCAGAAATCAGACTGAGGAGAGGTGTTAGACAGGGCTGCTTCTTATCACCAACTTAGTTTCATATTTACTCGGAGGAAATTATTTGTGAAAGTTTGGATGGTAAAAGAGGTGTCAACATTGGAAGTAAGAGAATTGAATGCATAAGATTTGCTGATGATATGGCAGTAATAGCTGAAAATGTGAAGGAACTCCGCAAATGCTGAGAGAATTAAACAAAAGGGGTGAAGATTATGGAATGAGCATAAACAAAAAGAAAACTAAATTCATGATACTTGGAGGTAAAGGTGAAAAGCGACATCAAAATAGGGGGAGAAATTATCGAACAGGTGAATAAGTTTAAATATCTTGGAAGTATTGTGACGGAAGACCTTCACTTTATAACAGACATGAAAGTTCGAATTACCTTAGCCAAGGAAAGCTTCAACAAGAAGAAAAAACTGTTTTGTGGCCCGCTAGCGAAAGATCTGAGGAAGAGACTTGCAAGATGTTACGTATGGAGTATAGTTCTATATGGCACTGAAACGTGGATATTAAGGAAGGAAGAACAGAGAAGAATAGAGGCAATTGAGATGTGGATTTGGAAAAGAATTGAGGAAGTAAGGTGGGAAGATAGAATATCAAATGAGTAAGTTATGAAGAGAGTGGGAGAAGTGAGGTTCATGATGACCGCAATCCAAAAAAGGAAGAAAAATTGGACATAATACTATACTACGAGTAGCAATGGATGGGAAGATAAAAGTAAAACGAGGAAGGGGAAGGAGACGATATCAGTTATTAGACAGCATTAGGAAAAGAAAGGAAGATTGTGCAGGAGTGAAGAAAAGGGCATAAGATCGAGATATACGGAGGTCACAGCCATGACTGGACCTGCCGGATGGCAGAACAACCTATGATGATGATGATACAAATTAAAAAACCATCAATTTTCAAAGAAGCCGAAGAATATTTGGAACTAATCAACATTAGAAAAGAATACATTGCAAATAGAAAATAAGTCAGAAAAGAAGTAATTAATGGTAAATTTCCACAGAGAGCAAGAAGAAATCAGACAGCAAATGGATGGAAGAAAATAAACAAAAATACCAAAACAGGGTAAAAAAGTTTTGGGAAGACAAGAAGAAGAAAACTGTTTCATGTGATCCTCAAATATAAATAAATAAATAAATAAATAAATAAATAAATAAATAAATAAATAAATAAATAAATAAATAAATAAATAAATAAATAAATAAATAAACTCGTAGCATTTTTCAAATTCTTGCCCCACATTGAAAATCTGGCCGTAAATAAATTTCATATACAAAACGACACATAATAATTCGAGAGAGGCGGTCTGGACTCGGTGAGTCCTTTTCTTTAAATACTGCACGTCTTTGCAACCAAAGGGGCCATCAAAATCCTTATACAGGCCAAACATCGTATACTTGTACAGTGAAATCTCTCCAAACCTGTATTTTTTGCTATTTTGCTTAACGTCGCACCGACGGAGATATATCTTATGGCGACGATGGGATAGGAAAGGTCTAGGAAGTGGAAGGAATCGGCCGTGGCCTTAATTAAGGTACAGCCCCGGTATTTGCCTGGTGTGAAAATGGTAAACCACGAAAAACCATCTTAAGGCTGCCGACAGTGGGACTCGAACCCACTATCTCCCGATTACTGGATACTGGCCGCACTTAAGCGACTGCAGCTATCGAGCTCGGTAAACCTGTATTTACCTTGGAGTGTACCTGGATGCGGGAACGTTAAGTTAGTGGTAGATACCTGATCACAGACAGCGGCTAACAATATCGAAGAAAAACAGGAGAAAATCAAACAACTCTAAAAATCAGGAAGAGTATAATTCTGAGAGAAGGTAGCAGAAGGAACGGCATATCGGCACTTCAAAGGGAATAATATTAACCTTTCTCGACGAACAAAACGGCATTCGGAGGGCAATTTATCAACAGCACAGACCTGTTATGGCATGCAAGAAGAAGACGAATGCGATGTAGGTTTGAACTTGGCTACTCTTTTAAAAAATTCACTCAGCTCCAGGGACGATACACTAAACCATAATGCATTAAGTTATGTGCGCCAATGACTGTCAGAATCTGGCATTATTACGTAATGTAACAGGAGATTTATAAAGTCGAACTTCTGATAAATAGCATGGTTGTTTTTATTGTCGCGCGCGTAAGGAATGTCGGGAGCAGTTTTCTGTTGGCCACACAGACTGCAGCACCGTCGGCCAGAAGACAAAACACACATGCGAGAGCGTCCTTGCCCGAAAGCGTACTATTTGCCAGTGGAATGTTTGTTTTTCCCTTTTTTATGTAAAGATGTGGAAAACGGAGAGGACCGCGTAAGGTAATGCGTTTTGTCTGTCAATGATGTGTAGCGCTGCTCGGTTAGGATATTGTATGCAAATCCAGTGGTATTCGCATTCCTCAATACAGGGGTGGACAATCATAGTGTTCGTATTGTTGAAAATGAACGGGTAGTGTGGTAGAAGTACAAGATCAAACATTTGGCTTACATGTGACGATAATAATAATAATAATAATAATAATAATAATAATAATAATAATAATAAAGCTACCGGGCCACTTGGCCGTGCGGTTAGGAGCGCGTGGCTGCGAGCTTGCATCCGGGAGATAGTGGGTTAGAATCCCACTGTCGGCAGCCCTGAAGATGGTTTTCCGTGGTTTCCCATTTTCACACCCGCTCGTTGTCTGAATGGTCAGCGTACTGGCCTTCAGTTCAGAGGGTCCCGGGTTCGATTCCTGGCCGGGTCGGAGATTTTAACCTTCATTGGTTAATTCCAATGGCCCGGGGGCTGGGTGTTTGTACTGTCCCCAGTATCCCTACAACTCACACACCACACGTAACACGATCCTCCACCACAATAACACGCAGTTACCTATACATGGCAGATGGCGCCCACCCTAATCGAAGGGTCTGCCTTACAAGGGCTGCACCCGGCTAGAAATAGCCACACAACATTATTACCAGGCAAATGCTGGGGCTGTACCTTAATTAAGGCCATGGCCGCTTCCTTCCAACTCCTAGGCCTTTCCTATCCCAGCGTCGCCATAAGACCTATCTGTGTCGGTGCGACGTAAAGTCACTAGCAAAAAAAAAAAATTGTTAGGCTGACACGCTCAGAATTGTGTCCGGAGACAGAAGTTTTCATGTTTGCCATTCAGGACCAAGTTATAGAAATAAAGAGCTACTCAACTACAGAAAAATTGGCCTGTAAAGAAATATTTAATTGAGGATGTTAGTTAACTACGGATAGCTGGTGGCCGAAGAGATGATCAATCAGCCATGACTGATCTGCATTTAGCGCTGTCGCCCAGGAAGCAGATTCCCTATCCATTGTTTAACTACATTTCACTTCAATCTTTTGAGGGAATTTCGAAATTTATTGAACATTTCACTTGATAAATTATTCCAGTCTTTTACTTCTCGTTCTACAAATGAATATTTGCCCCAACGTGTTCACTTAAATTCCATTTTATCTTCCTACTTTTAAAATCTCTGCTCAAGCTTATTCGTCGACTAATGTTATTCCACAGCTTACACGAGCAGCTTGTCTTCTTTCTCCCAAGTCTTACCAGCCCAAAGTATGCAACATTTTTCTTTTGTCGGAAATCACTCAGAAAAAATCGTGCTGCTTTCCTTTGGTTCTTTTCCAGTTCTTGTATTAAGTAATCCTGGTGAGGGTCCCATACACTGGAACTATATTCAGGCCTCTCTCCGCTACATCCTTATTTACAACGTCTAAATGCCCTCTTAACCCTGATAAGAGATATGTAACCTTTCTTAAGAACCTCTTTAATAAGATTACCCCAATGAAGATCATTCCTTATATTAACACCTAGCTTTTCATTTACAAAAATTCCCTCAGTTGAAGGTTTCCACAATGAACAAAGCATAACGAAACAAATGAAATAACAATTTTGCTTTACATTAATTTTGTTGATTACATTATTCTCATAATATCTTTAATCTATAAGAGTTATAACTCGTAGCAATAATTCCTCAGTAATAAAATGTAACCTCGTAAAGCTAACAAAGATACTTTGTATTCCGGAACCTCCAAATTAAAATGCATCCATAAATTCACAATGAATCGACGAATAGTCCCTCGAGCTCCTATCATTAATCCTATCAATTTAATGTCCTTCAATCCAAATTTATCTCGATAATAAATTACGATCGCTTCATAATTAAGTTTCTTTTCCCTATCAAAGTCTCTTGGTTGGTCAGTGGAGATTTCAAAACGAACCGTGGTGTCTATTGAATTTCCCACACCCTCTGATACTCATGAGGTACTATCATCCCATCAATACAGTTACTAAATGTAGAGTACTTTTCCTCCTGGTGAAAATTACAACCTGACTTTACACCCCATTCTGAGAGAAGGTAGCAGAAGAAACCGCGTATCGGCACTTCAAAGGGAATAATATTAACCTTTCTCGACGAACAAAACGGCATCGGAGGGCAATTTATCAACAGCACAGATCTGTTATGGCATGCAAGAAGAAGACGAATGCGATGTAGGTTTGAACTTGCCTACTCTTTTTAAAAATTCAACTCAGCCTGTAATCAACACTTCACTGAAAGTACGGACCACAAGACAATGACTACAGTAGACTTTGTTGAGACAGAAGTTTCATCAGTGGCAGGACAGTACCATACTACCACGTACTAGACCAGATAATGTGTTACAAGACCAAGGAAAGTTGCTATACCATAGATACAGAATAGCCTGATAGACAACACTCAAAGAAAAATACCATTTTCTGCTGTCCATCTCACAACATTGTTTAAGTTATTTTCAGTCACTCACAGCCTTGTTAATTATTTACTACTCTATACAGTTTAACATAATCTAAAAATAACCTTATCTGTGATTCCAGTTCATATCATATATATAAGAAAACAAAGGTCCAATCATTCTTCCCTGTAGGAACCCAACATTTAATCATTACAGGATCAGATATCACTTCACCTACTCCAATTCACTGAGTTTTATTTTCTAGATATTTTGTCTAGTCCAATAACCCAATAACCCTCATTTTGGTCAATAGTCCCCCACGATCTACCCTATAAAAAACCTTGGATAGTTCAATAGCGAATACAGTCTATATCACCTGCACAGTTTGTTTATCTGATTTTGAAGAAGAGGATTTTGAAACAAAGTCATCTTCTGCGACAGCCAAATTTTTCTGTGGTTGAGTTTACCTACTGTAGGGTCAATCTGAAGAATTTGACCTGTGCCGCCGAAGATCCTCATCCATTGAAACCATGCAACATATTGCTACTGCGTGACAATATTATTGGGGAAATGTGATTGTAAATTCAGGCATGATCGAGTAACAAGCTCATCACTACCAACTCAGCCTGTAATCAACACTTCACTGAAAGTACGGACCACAAGACAATGACTACAGTAGACTTTGTTGAGACAGAAGTTTCATCAGTGGCAGGACAGTACCATACTACCACGTACTAGACCAGATAATGTGTTACAAGACCAAGGAAAGTTGCTATACCATAGATACAGAATAGCCTGATAGACAACACTCAAAGAAAAATACCTAAATACACCGAACTGTCAGCTCAAGTCTTATGCCAAAACATTGTGTAAGAGCTGCACCACTCCACTGTAATTACGTCTAATATATCCTCATTTTATCCATTATCTATCCGCTGCTGAGTGCTGTCCTATTCCATTATTTTCCATTCAGTCATCACCCACCTGGTACCCCTGTGTTCCTGCTATCTTCTTAACATCGTCAATCAATCTTTCTGTGGTCTTTCTACACTGCTCCCGAGATCCCATCGCCTCCAGTGAAGAATCCTAGCAGTCCATCCTTTGGGATTTCGTCTAGGCATGTCAGACCCATTTCATTCTAGCATTTATCTCCAGGGCATTTTGTACCTCCTCCACTAAAATAGCGCGATGTGTGCGTGGTAGCTGTAAAGTGCTTGCACCGAGCAGAGTGGGCTGCTGGTCAAGAGCTAACCTTGCAGCCAGTGGCAGGGGGCCGAGGCAGTCGTCTCCTACTACTTCGTGGAGAAAACATATTTTTATTGCATTTTAGCCACCTAAATTTTGGAATTATACAAACATTAATTAAAGCAAACCCTGTTGTCTTATCATCGAATTGTTCCCTTTAATTTATTTAAATGTTAACAAAATTACCTAGCGGAAATATGGTCGGCGGATGCACAGTGGGTGTTGGCCTTCAAGTGGCCACGGCTGGTCCGTGGTCCGAGGTCCGACAGCTCTGCACTCCGACCGGCCAACTGAGCAGAGGAGGGTTGGCGACGGTTGCACCGTGGCTCTACTCTTCTCTATTCGGGAGACGGAGAAAGGCTGGAAAGAATGTTTTTCCGTGGTTTTCCGTTCTGCTGCACTAAGGCGAATGCCGGGACAGTTCCTAGTGTAGACCAAGGTCGCCAACCCTCTCACCTTCACCACACATCTCCTTCTCCGATACAAACCTTATCGTCTGAGAGACGGCGTTACCGTCTAGGAGGTCCGCCTCCCCATTGAAGGGAGGGATGAAAAACATGTAGTAACAGCGGAAATACGCACAAAACGTCATTCAACGCAGCTAACCGATTCGCACAGCGCTACAGTAAGCAGTGGAGACTCGCCCAGTAGCGTGTAGAAGAGCGATTACTATCTGACGGACAAACCCTTAATTATGCACTAAATGAGTTTTCTACGCGGGCGAGTTCATGTGCAGCAATGTGAGAGGGAAGCAACGTTCACTTCGCAAGTTGCTACGGAAGTGTTCACATCGGCTCTTGGCGACTACGTTAGGGTGACAAGGCTTCATTTCGCTTTCAATAGCTCAACAGTAGTTACCCCTCCACTACCTTCCTTCCCCTACTTTCTCCTCCAAGCTCGGAGCTTCGCGCAGTTTTGTGCCATCAGATAGATATCGCACTTCTAGCATGTCCTGCGCGGAAGGAAAGCAGAGGTTTATTTTTGCCAAAGTCATGGACAATGAGGTATGGTTCATCCGCTTGCCACGCGCACTCCTCAGTCTGGCAGTCTCACTCAGACAATGTGTCTGTGTTGTTCTCTCTAGTGTCTGTTACTTTGTTAGACTGTAGTAAAATACTAAATGCGTTTTATTATATAATCACCCCGTACCCCTATTTAATTGTAATATATGTGAAATTGTTCCTCTCCCTCATTGGCTGAATGGTCAGCGTTGATCCCTTCGGTTCATAGGGTCCCTGGTTCGATTCGAGACCGGGTCGGGGATTCTAATCGTTTCTGATTAATTCTTCTGGCTCGAGGACTGGATGTTTGTATTTGTTCCAACACTTTCCTCTTCGTATTCAGAAAACACACTACACTACCAACGACCACAGAAACACGCAATAGTGATTACATCCTTCCATAAAAGATTGACGTCATGAAGGACATCCGTCCGTAAATCAGGGTCTAATCCACATGCGAGACACAGTCCGCACCCGCGACCCCATAGGTGTGGGAAGAGCAGTAGAAGAAATAGAAGAATAAATGTGAAATTGTTCCTTTGATGTAAATTTTATTGTATAGTACTGAATCAAAATCTCAAAATAACTTTTATTAACGCATCTAAGTTGTTAAACAGTCAACCTTTACTTCTCTGTCGAAATGCGCTCAGAGAGTATCAAAAACAGTTTTCTAGCTTTTCTCAGTTCTGTTGTCCACGTCCTACTATATCACCCAGACTCCCAGGCTATACGGTTTTGTGCCCCACCCCATCATTACTTCTAATTCCCAATCGCCTCTAATGCTCGCACAAGCATTAACCTTTCACTCAATACACACATACAACATTCACTCACGACTTACGCTCCGATGTTCGCAGCCCAGAAGCCTTGGGTTCGAAAGGAACCTCCCAGTAGTTGCTCAAGAGAGCGACAAATAATTAGTGAGAATCTAACGCCACCAAGACTACGTTTGAGAAGGGAAGGGGAAGGGACAGGAGGGGGAACAACCAATGTAGAAACTCACTCACAGCGCAGGCGCACTTCAAGTGTGTGTTAGAGTCTTGTGAGAGAGCGTAATAGAAGTTTCTCGTAACACAATTTCTTAAATATAAAATGAAAATATTTCTTAAATGAAAATATCTGTGATAGAATCGAACCCGGAATCCCTGTGACCAAACGCCAGCATGATAACCATTGTCGCACTGTGCATTCCCTATGCCATCTCCATAAAATCCTTCATTCTTCACAACCATTTTACCTTACTTCATATTTCAAATACTTATCCTCTTATCACAGTCTTAACACCAGATCCACTAATAATTCTTTCCTTGCTTTACCTACCCATAGAACTGCCATCTATGATAAATCATTCACAGTAATTGACTGCCGTGAGTGGAACTTCTTTCCCGGAAATATCAGGGGGTTAAGCGCTATTCGCACTTTCAAGGAAGCACTTTGGAGACATTTTATGCACCAGTAAGAATCATCTGTAAACTTGATGCTGCTACTTACAACCATTCCTGGTAGAGAGTCTAAAATTATTACCCGATTTGTCTTTAAAATCAAGTTTTATGTACTGCCTTTTTTTTACATGTAGGATATTAGTTTTAAGAATGTATCCCTTTTTATATCTGATTTATTTCATCTTAATTTAATTTTAATTTATTAATTTAATCTTAATTTATTTCATCTTAATGTAATCTCACCATTCTTGTATTATTATTAATTTAATTTGTATTAGATCTAGTTATTGTAAGTAATACAATGCAATATATGTATATTTCAGTTCCTGGTTAGATGGAAGAGAAGGCCTGAAGGCCTTAATCTTGCCAGGTAAAATAAAACATTACTAAACTAAACTAAAGCATTTAGCTATGGGGCCGGACTATATTATAGTTAATATAACCATAAGCAACACTTTCGCAATCGTCTGAACACGTGCAAAAAACTGTATGGATTTCTAAAGTACTTATGTTTCCAAATTAGGCTGTATGAAATGAAACAACTAGTTCCTTTGTAGAATGCACTTGTAATTTGTGAAACTTAACTTGAGATTATTTCTGACGTAGAATTTACTTGAAAATGGCAAATTTGTAACTTGTAAATAGGAACTTGTTTGTTTTATGTAATGAGGCCCTGGTGCGATTGAGCGAGTTCTCCGGGACATGATCTGCAGGTACAATGTTTGAATCGAAGTTGGTGGTCACCACATCGAAGGGCTGTTGTTGTGGGCCGGGATGATAACAATGAAGAAACAATATGTTTATGTAGAAACATTATTTAATGTGACAAAATTGATTTCTTTATGTTTCCCTTGATACTGGCAACAGGCTACTGCAGTTCTCCGTAATCGACGGATATCAAATCGCCACTCCATGTTGTGGAGATGCGCATGCTTCGCTGGTCATTTAGTATAAACCGACTGGACTGTGTCAAGAACAAAGACGTTCGGAAGAGCTCGGGCGTTGCTTCGATCATGGATATAATCCGGGAAGCTAGATTCCGATAGTATGACCATGTTCTTCGCAGCAAAGAAACATCTGTGGTGAAGATGGCGCTATATCTCGCTGTGCCTGGAAATCAATCGTGCGGTCGGTCCAAGAAACGTTGGTTTGATCAGATACAAGAAGATGTTCTGCAGAGTACACTGTTATGGTGTTAAACCGTAATTATTGCTCAGAGAATTCAGTGACGTCACAATTCGCACTCGAGTTGAACTATAATTAGATCCCAGATTTTTATAAGAATCTACTTTAAGGTATCTAAAACACACAGCAATCAAGGGTCATTATGGTAAATAGGTGAGCTTTAGGAAAAATGAGTAAGATAATAATTTTGGAATATACGAGGGCGAATCAAAAAGTAAGTTACACTTCCAAGTTATGGCCAATTATGAAACCACCTACACGTAGGCAACACGGCTATGATAACATACAATGTACTTTTACACACAGTTCTCAAGAGACCGTAAACATTTCTCGGAACGGTCAACCAACTTTTCGATTCCGGATGCGTAGAAATCACCTCCAGCGCAATGTAACCACCTGGAGGCAGCTGCTTGAACCTCCTTATCGTTTTGGAATCGCCGTCTACCGAGATCACTTTTTCAGCTTACCGAACACATGATAATCGCTTAGTGCTACGTCTGGACTGTATGATGTTGCCAGACCTCCCACTTGATTCGCTGCAGCAGTTCGGATGTTTGGCGGACCGTGTGAGGTGTTCCGTTATCGTGCAACAAAATCACACCAGCGCTCAGTTTTCCCCGCCGCTTTTTTAATTGCCTTACACAAACGGTTCAACGTTTGACAATACGAAGCCGAGTTGATTGTCGTGCCATTCTGCATAAATTCCACGTGCACCACACCCTCCTTGTCAAAGAACATTGTCGCCATTACCTTGACTACTGAAGATTGGACCTCAGCCTTCTTTCGTGGTGGTGATGTGGTGTGCACCCACTCCATCGATGTTCTCTTTGTTTCGGGGATGAAGTGGTGGACCCACGTTTCATCCCATATGATGATTCGCCGCAGAAACTCGTTGCCCTCCACAGAATACCGTTGCAAAAATGACAATGACGATTGGAAACGTTGTCCCTTGTGAACATCGGTGAGCAGACATGGGACCCATCTTTGACACAGTTTATGAAATCCAAGGTGCTGATTAACAATGGAGAACACACTGCCATACGAAATGTTCAGCACGCTGGCAATTTCCTGCAGTGGTTTGCGTCGATTCTCCCTAACGATCCCATCCACACGGTCAACATTTGCAACGATACTGGACGTAGCGGGCCTGCCTTCGCGATATTCGTCCGTGAGATCCGTGTGTCCGCCGTCAACTTGTTTACACCACTTTACAATACCTGGGCGAGAAATTGCACGCTCACCATATACAGCAGTGATTTCACGATGAATGTCCGTGCAATTGAGCCGTTCAGCCCATATAAATCTGATCGACGCACGCACCTCTATTTTGCAGTGAACATCCAGTTGACGCGCCATTGAGCCTAGCCCGCTCTGCACACACAACACGACCACACCAACCTTCCTATCGGACGTGACAGCAGTTACTGTAGCTTGCTCCGCATTGGCCACGGTCACGACACACAGCGTCCTCACGCGCTGAGCCAGTGTAACTTACTTTTTGATTCTCCCTCGTATATATTCACTTATTTCTCATTATGGCCTATTATTTATTCTACTATTGTTTTATTAATAAGTTCTGCTCTTATACATTGTTTCATATATAACAATCAGCAACGTAGAGAAAAATAATTGGAATAGAAATTAATTTTGCCGCTCTTGCGGAAGGTCTGGGATCTACGTCTTCTGTATCTGAACTGTTCTGTAATAATAAAGACTGCGTAGTAGAGGTCTGCATTCCCCGTTTACAGTCGTCGAACGAAGGTAGTAGTGTAGTTGTGTTCTACTCCTCTAGTGAGCGTGACCTGTCCGATCGCTTGCCGCTCGACAGTCTCCGCGAACGCACCACATTTGGTGCGACTGATTCACATTCGCTGTCACTACGATATTCGTTGAGAACATGGAACGTCAGTTCAAAGATAGGATGAAAGCAAAACCTGAGAGGAAGCAATATGGACTACTAAATCAAGAAAATATGAAGAGCGAAGTGTGAAAATACCTCTTACCAGTAACAAATGTGTATAGTCAACATGCAAGATATGTGTTATGTAAATGTATTGCTTCCTTACTGACGTTTGCATCTACTACGTGACATATGAAAGCATACGTGCGTAAAGTGTGACCGAATACAGTCCGTCCGTCATATTCCTATTATTCCTATTATTATTGTTGTTCCCGGGTATCTGTGAAACACAGAGGTGATAAAAGAAGGTGCGGGCTTGAATGGGTCTAACTACATTATCAAAATTAAAAGAAAAATAAACTGACGGTTATATTTTCACAACTTTAAACTTAACCTTTTTTGGCAATATTACAGGTACAAGAGCAATCATTAAACAAGATTGGGAAAAATCCAAGATTCAGAACATTAACAATTTTGGGCTTCAAGTCCCTATTTTACAATGTCAGCGATACCTGATTCAGTTTACCAAAACTTTAATTCACACTAAGGAATCATTTATCTAAGGGCAGAAATCCCGGCTAGCACGCTGGTAGCGACACCACTGCCAGCCATACATGTGATAAGCACAATGCAGTGCCAACGTACTAGGGGAGAATTGCATCTCCACTTACTATGTTGCCCTCCCGGGCTAGCATGACCAAAATATGGCTTCCGATTGAGATAGCTAAAAAC
The DNA here is from genome assembly GCF_040414725.1 of Anabrus simplex. Taxonomy (NCBI): domain Eukaryota; kingdom Metazoa; phylum Arthropoda; class Insecta; order Orthoptera; family Tettigoniidae; genus Anabrus; species Anabrus simplex. The sequence goes on along the minus strand of NC_090275.1, from coordinate 97,081,726 downwards.
AAAATTCAGGAAACTCAATCGTCAAAAATTACGTGGTGTCGCTACCGGAGTGCTAGCCGGCCAGTGTCTTGGAAAAGGTGCGGTATCCAACTGATGAGCCCATGCCGCACTCTGGGCGAAACACTGGTAATTTTTGACGATTGAGTTTCCTGAATTTTATTTTTAGCTATCTCAATCGGAAGCCATATTTTGGTCAGGCTCTCAGTATCTTCTAGCCTATTCAAGGCAATGTCTGAAAATTACAATCACTCGCCCATTAAGGCACAACTTACAAATTGAAAGATAATGATATACAGGGTTATCCAGTACCCACCCTACAGGGCCTTGACGAAAAGGAACAGGTTATATAAACGGCCCGAACACAAACTGAGTGGAGGCGTACACTGCACTCCCAGATAATGAAACATTAAAACCTATAGGGCTGTCAGCCGATGAAACAGGGGCTATTTCCAAACTACTTGAGGTGGCACGGATGGAAATAATTTTAACACATTACGGAAGAAAAAACAGTTACAACGTAGTCACCTCAAACCAAGATGATGGGCAGCTCGAGAGGGTTCATCACTCTTTATCCCCGATTTAAAGTCAAAGCTTTATGCTATTTTTACATTAGCCGAAGAAAATTTACATTTTAGAAAAGTTTGTTACATAACAAAAGAGTCGGAACTTTCCCTCAGTTAAACTGCGGAGGTAGCAAGAAAGAAAGAAGTTATGTGGCCATTACCTTGTACATATTCTGTTGATCGATAAAAAAGGCCGCCCGCCTCCTGCTTTGGCATACACACTCAGTAAGATGACGATCAATTGGGCAAGAAACGAGAAAATCCGCAGTTTATAAACCCTCAGGGAAGGTTCGAGATCATTCAAGACTAAACTAGCCACACCCTCTCAATTGTATTGGATGAGTTTCAAAGTTACACTTAGAATCGAACAAGAAGCCTGTGATAGGTAGAAAATTAAATACAGAAATTAGGGATTGGCTAGGTTCAAAAGTGGCGGAAAGAAAAAGGAAATATTGCCAACCCAAAAGTAAAAGAACATCAATCAGTTACAGAAACCTAGAAATACAAAACTTCTTTAACCCGCGAGTGGTCGCTATATGAGATTTTCTCTCACATTATTTTTTATTGTGATAATACTTCACACTGATGAAAGAGAGGTGACTGTTCCCTCTTATAGCTGAGTTTATAACTGTCGTGAGCACCCCCTCCCCTGGTCAGAACAAAGGTTCCTATGTGCCCGTGCGAGTTTCTCTCATCGCCAATTACGTTGGCATTATTTTTAAGTGGAGCGGGAAACTTACTCGTGTTGTACGCGTTAGTATTTGTATTATGAGCACTTCTTGTGTTTGAAAATGTTATTGTGTTCAGAAATCTTGCCGTGTGCGTAAATATTACTAAATATAATGCGTGTGTGAGATTTTATTTTTTACAACTTCAGGACTGCACATTGCATATGTTATTTTAAGTAGTAATTTGTGTCTTTAATAAACAGCTGATCATGCCCGGCTCCATGGCTAAATAGTTAGCGTGCTGGCCTTTGGTCACAGAAGACCCGGGTTCGATTCCCGGCTGGGTCGGGAATTTTAAACTTAAATGGTTAATTTCGCTGACACGGGGGCTGGGTATATGTGTCGTCTTCATCATCATTTCATCCTCATCATGATGCACAGGTCGCCTACGGTAGTCAAATCAAAAGACCTGCATCTGGCGAGCCGAACTTGTCCTCGGACACTCCCGGCACTAAAAGTCATACGCCATCTCCCCCCCCCTCTCTCTCTCTCTCTCTCTCTCTCACACACACACACACACACACACACAGCTAATCATTTCATTTTTATCTAAAATATATAAGGTAGAACTTGCGTTTCATTTCAGTAGTAAATTTAGCCTTACACCCCATAAAACTGTAAAAAATGTCATATTTATTTTAATGTGAGAGAAAGTCTCACGCGCGACCACTCACATTACATTTCGGCTAGCGACCACTGGCGGCTTAAATTATAACTTCTTACAACTCGCACCAGGGTGCATGATCATAGCTTTTAGTAGTGTCCTCTGTGGAAAAATGTCCGAACTTCTTGATGAATGTCAAACAAAACAAGTAGAAATTCACTCAGGTTAGGAAACTGCACAATAACAAAATTACTCAATATTTCAGTGGTGACATCATCTGAGTAAAGTTCTACGTTGGTGTAGTTTCAGTTTCACTGTTTTACCAATAGAGGAGTTCATTTAGGCGCTGAATTTGAATGCGCTGCTTTGGAGTGTACCTCCCGGTACAATTATTATTATTATTATTATTATTATTATTATTATTATTATTATTATTATTATTATTATTATTATTATTATTATTATTATTATTATTATTATTATTATTTCATTATTATTATCATATTATTATTTTATTTGTACTTTTATTCTTAATATTGTAACCTGAAAGTATCCATATGTGGTATGAGTAATCTGTTTTGTACAACGGCTGGGAAAATCATTGCTATCATAAGTCAGGAAATGTGTATGACTCTTGCGGGCATCCCAGAGTCTGATGAGATGGACTTGTTGATGTAGCCGGAAACTTCCGATGACTCGTGTGAAACACCCCAGAATCTCTTGATGTTGTGATTGTCTTGTGACACGGGTGAGATTCAGGGCGTGGTCTTGACAAGGGAATCTACTTGTGATTTGTTGGCCAGATCAATCTCGACGTATCTTTTGAGAGGAAGGAAAAGGCTGATGTCTATGTAGGCATGTGTTCAAACTTCAACAAGACACAGGATGCGGGAGTGAAACTTCACAATACGGTACTGGAGGACACTGCGGCACTATAAGGGACTGGACCTCAAACGTTTGTGGAACGTAGTCTTTTTATGTTTGTGAAACGTGACTGACCTAAAAACTGTGGAGTGCTTAGGCACTTGTATTGTATCACGTGTGGCGGCTTGGTATTATATGTCGGTGAGAGATATGGAGTGGTGTCTTCCAGACTTTCCATAATGTGGGTTTCGGAACTACATGCATGTGTTGCTCAAGTGAATGTATCGTTCAACCAAGTGTTAGAGTCAGTGAACACAGTATTATAAAGGTACAGTATCTGTGTGATATTGTAAGTGCCGATTATGAGAATCGGCAAGTCGTGTTGATACAGAGACAGTGAAGGGTACTTATCTACATATATGTGCATTGTTCAACAGACTATCTGCAAATGGTAGCTTGGTCCTCGCTTTCATTTGCCCACTGTTTTCATTGTTGTTGTCGTAAATATGGAGTCTTCCAGCAATGTTTTGTGTGTGTATTATACGTACATTTTGGTGTGTTGATGAGGTGCTCATACACGGATTTTATTGAGAATATAGTTATTTTAGAATCAGTGAAGTTATTGATGAACCTACGTGCAGTTCCTACTTATTTAGTCGTTTTCAGAAGGTTAGGTAAGGCCTGAAGCAGATGTACCAGTAGGCAGCTTTTATGTACACACCCTGGGAGAGAAGGAATCATTATCATGCTCTATCAAAATTCGAGGGATCCATTCTGGTGAACTCTGGCGCCCATACAACGGAAATTTCGATTAATTATTTTTATTAATTTATTTCAAGTATTATATGAAGTTTCTTTGAGTAATTTTAGTTATTGTGATATTTTTATAATTGGTATTCAGAAAACTTGTTACAATGTAGAAAGATGTACGCGACGCTACACCCTCTGAAACGACATGAGGACATTTTTCCACAAGATGTAAAGATAAAACTTCTCGAAACATTGATACTACCAATACTTGAGTATTGTGGCATTGTCCTCCTTGATGCGACACGTGAACAAACTGTGAAACTTCAATGAGCACTGAACTCTGGTCTTCAGTTTGCTTTCAACTTGAGTTAAGATGCTCACATAACCCGTAGCTACACAGCTCTTTCCTGGATGAAACCCGAAAGGCGACGGAAGTTTCACATACATGCGTTGATTTATCGAACTCTGAAGAAAAATCTACCCAAATATATATCTTCTAAATTCAATTTATTATCCTCAATCCATAATTGTAACACTAGATCTGGCACTTCCCTTGCTATTCCCATAAACCACCCTTCAATATATAATAGATCCTTCGTTGTGGCTCGGTCACGACTTTGTAATTCACCTCCAGTTGCTGTCAGGAACTCTAACTCAACAACAAAATTTAAAATTGCATGCAGAGATTACCTGTTGAATACCTCTGATTGTTTCGTGTGATTGGTAGCGGCTGATAAGTTGTGAGATTGTGGTACGCAGGCTAATAGCATTGGTATTTTATTGTACAGCTTAAGAACACTGTTGTTCTTATTATTATGTTGTTATTATAAATCTATATTTATAGTGCAAATGTTCATGATATTTAGCTTTTAACTCAAGTGCATAGATCACCGTTTATTGCCACACTTGTATTTCCGTTACTTTATTATGTATTGTGTTATGTTTATGCACTGCTTATGTTCTTCAGTTTGTATGGAATTTTTTCATTATGACTTTTTCTCATTCTTTTTTACTGTTATGCTCCAGATTTCTTTTTATCTTGTTTTATTTGTTGAGCTTTGCTTTCATTCTTCTTCATGTGTTCTTCATATGTGTTATTTATGTTAGTTATCCGTGATTAAATAGTAGAGTACTACATCTCTTCTATATATGTATTCAATTGTAATTTACGTGTTTAACTGTAAAGAACGGCCACGAACCCTAACTTCGCCACTGCTAAAGTCAAACAAACAAACAAACAAACAAACAAACAAACAAACAAATAAATAAATAAATAAATAAATAAATAAATAAATAAATAAATAAATAAAGGAACTCCTCGACTTCTTTTCAACAGGTGTCATTCCTAGAGTTCATCACCAGTTCTTTCATAGTCTACAACCTGAGGATCAAAGTGAAGAAGACAAACAAGAGGATCTTAATAACGTTCATTACGAATGTGAGGAGCTGTAGATTTATGCTGATAAAATTATTGTACTCTGAATACAACAAAATTGGTTTTGTTTAATTAATTGTGTAGTAAACGTTGTAGTTTAAAGTGTGCTTGTGTTCATTTATGCAAGTTGGTCTTCATTTTTCTCCTTATAATTTTGAAAAAATGTTAGTGTTTCTTCAAGCTTGCTGTTGCAAATTTTATTAATATAAATCAGATTATCTCACATACAATAATTCCATAAATCAAAGCGTATATATACGAAAGTAAACAGTGTATAAACCGAATTAATTTTATTAAACAGTTACTTTGTTTTATAAATAATCTGATTTTATATACAAAAAACTTTCATAGCTCTCTCCTGAAAAATTTAGTTTTTTACAGTTGTGGCCTTATTCTCAGTGTACGAAATGAAGGTTTTTTTTTGTTTTTTTTTTTTTTGCTAGTTGCTTTACGTCGCACCGATACAGATAGGTCTTATGGCGACGATGGGACAGGAAAGGCCTAGGAAGTGGAAGGAAGCGGCCGTGGTCTTAATTAAGGTGCAGCCGCGGCATTTGCCTGGTGTAAAAATGGGAAACCACGGAAAACCATCTTCAGGGCTGCCGACAGTGGGGCTCGAGCCCACTATCTCCCGACAAATTTAAATCATTATATTAGTGTAATTAATAAGCATTGCTATTAATATTCTGTGATTAAAAGAATAAAGAATTATTGTGGTCAGAAATTATGCATACATATTTTTAAAATTGTATTTAATTAATTAATTCAACGGCTGGATTCCTTTGTGAGTCCTGATATTTATTCATCTTACTTCTTCATCGTCTAGGCCTTTTCCCAATTACTTCGGTGTTGGCACTAAATCCTGATTTGGCCCAGTTTTACGAACGAATCTCCATCCTGACACTAATTCATGTGTTCACAACTGCGTTCCTCTGTGATGGTTGTTATCGTCATATGTCGTTGAAAAATGAGATACACGTGACAAAACAAAGAAAATTAGTTACAGTATGTCGCACATGTGATTTTTGTACCGTGCGTGTCAAACCATTGTCCTGTTTCTTTACGAGGTTGGATATGAAGTGAGATGAATCTACGTAGCGAATTTTTACGACCAGATGCCCTTCTTGACGATATGTGATTTTTGAAATAAATGTGTTGAAATAAGTGTAAAAGACGCGTGTATAAAACATAAGCATCTACGTTAATTATAAGGGAATTTCAATTGATGTTTTCACTTGCATTTAAATGTAATTTGAACGACATTATTATTAAACCATTTAATGAAACGTAAAATAAATTTTGTCCATTCGTTTATTTTATTTATTTGCCTCGTTTTCCTTGGCGTAGGTTAGGCTATTAAAACCTTCTCTTACACTAAACCAAGGTTAACAACTATATGAAACTGGCAGTGCTAAATTTACTAGGAAATATTTTTAGAACTAACTCATAAAATGAAGACAGCTGTATTACGAAGTTAATAAAAAATAGTAATAATAGTCGTAATAGCCCGCCTGGTGGCCATGATCGTTAAGGCGCTGAAGTCTAAAAACGGTCTAACACCGAGGTTAGCCGGTTCGAGTCCCGTTGGTCGAAAAAAATTTCACCATCAGAATGTTGGCCGGCAGGGTAGGGGAGGTGGTGGTATACAATTTCTAATCACTAGATTGCGTGCCAAAAGCCTGGATTAAATTCCAAACCTCTCCGCAGTGCTCATATGGAGTGAGGGCATATGACGCTGTTGATGGTGATTCGTCCGTCGGATGGGGACGTTAAGCCTTGAGCAGACCCCTTGGTGCTATTCGACAGGAGTAGGCTATCCGGCACCGGGTTTCACCCTCTCCCTACTATCATATATCACGTCATTCATTTCATCTCTCATTAACTCCTCTGATGAGGTTGACGTCAGGAAGGGCATCCGGTCATAAAAAACCGCCACGACAAATTCATCTCACCTCATACCCGACCCCGTAGGGAAACGGGACAAGGGTTGGACAAACAGTAATAATAGTCGTAATCATAATTTCAAGAGTAACAACAGAAGCATCAAGTCTATATGATCTAACACCGTGTTTAGTCGGTTCGAGTCCCGTAGGTCGGAAAACAATTTCACCATCAGAATGTTAGCCGACAGGGTAGACCATTAATCACTGGGTCAGTTCCGAACCACTCCGCCGTGTTCATTCATATGACGCTGCTGATGGCGATTCGTCCGTCGGATGGAGACATTAAGCCTTGAGTAGACCCCTTGGTGCTATTTGACAGGTGTAGACTATGTGCCAGAACCCGGTTTCAATTTCACCCTTCCTACTAGTGTATGTTACGTCATTAATTTCATCTCATTAAGTATTCTAATGAGGTTAACACACGAGGAAGGGCATTCGGCCGAAAAAAAACTCGCTACGAAGATTCATCTTACTTGATATCCGACGCTGTAGAGAAACGAGACAAGGGCAGGACAAACAATGGTCAAAACTAAATAGAAAATAAGTATTTTTATGCTGGTTTGTAAATGACGAGCCCCAAGTCCGGTTTCGTAACTCCTCGTGTGAAGCTACAACCTGCGCAGATCATTAACAGGAATTTATTCGTTTCTACATCCAAAGAGTGACTAAATTTTTGAAGCAAATCTCCCTATGATTTTGAAATTATTCCATTTTATTAACCCCCACCCATGGCACAACAGCTCTGAAGGGCCTTGGACTACCAAGCACACACTGCTCAACCTGAAGGCCTGCAGATTACGAGGCGTCGTGTGGTCAGCACGACGAATCCTCTCGGCCGTTATTCTTGATTTTCTAGACCGGCGCCGCTATCTCACCATCAGATAGCTCCTCAGTTCTAATCACGTAAGCTGAGTGGACGATGAATCAGCCCTCAGGTTCAGGTAAAAGTCCCTGACCTGGCCGTGAATCGAACCTCCGTGTAAGAGGCAGGCACACTACCCCTATATCACAAAAAAGGATTGGCGGAAGACTGTCACTAACGTAACGGCCGCAAGGTTCTGAGGGTTTCATAGATTTAGTTATTAAATTGCTTTCGCTGTTTTGATTTCTCATAGTAACGCCTATTACGCTCTTTTTGTTTCATTTATTTTATTCCTTTATCGTTTACTCTTCTCGTTTTGCACGTTTTCGTGGAATTCTAATCAAATCTTACTTTCCCATTATTAAATTTGTTATTCTATACAACTCACCACGATGTATTCACAACGACAGCTAATCTCCAACTGAGCGCGCGAGTTTTTTTTCTTTTTCTTCGGCGGGCTCCCGTAGCCCGCTCCCCCGCGTGGCGATCGTCACTATTCTACATTACCTCCGGCATGCTGTTAGTTCTAAGAAGAAAGAGATAGCAGGGAGGAGTGGGAATGTGATATTACAGGAGTATTTGCCTGTCCCCATGCGCAGCATGCCACCAGGCCAGATGTGGTGATGGGTATCAATAGCTGTGTACTCGGGTAATAAGGGTCAGAACAAAACCACATTGGCGGAGATATAAAGAGCGCGCGAGTCAACGCAGCGCCATCTTATAACAGAGTATGCGTGTGACGTAACATATTTGGCACAAATTTTATCTTACTTTGAAGTGCTATTTTATGAAAACTACCTTTTCCTTGTGACAGGCAGCCTCCTCTTTTATCTCATAACTGAGACATTAAACATAATCGTAAATTAAATACTCTCAGCGATATTCGCCTTCTACTAAAACATTAAAAGCATGTTAATTTTCTTCTTTCCATGTGCCCGTTGTCGAGGAACGTAAGTCTACGTTAAAATCATAGACTATTAAAATAAATAGACATTTTGAGGCTATAAACCCTTAAATTAAGTCATAAAATGGGCATTTTAGGCACGTTATTTATTTGCTTTATGTCTTATGGCGACGATAGGATAGGCGTAGGAGTGGAAAGGAATCGGCCGTGGCCTCAATTAAGGTACAGCTCCAGCATTTGTCTGGTGTGAAAATGGGAAACCACGGAAAGATATCTTCAGGAATTTTAGGTACCAAAAAATCACTACCAAATATTCGCATTTTATATAACAAGCGAAGTTGCAGTAGCGATTATTGTTTAAAGAGGAACAATGATCAGAGGGAAATACGGAAGAACTCCAAAAACTAGGGTATAGGCGAAACTAAAGGAAAGGCCCACGAAGGGCATGACAATAAAAAACTCCCTAGGCCTTGCATAGGGTTTCGTAGACGTACTTATAAAATTGTTTTCTGATTATTGTGTTGTTGAAAAATTCATTTCGTATTTACAAGCTAAGTGTAAATTATTTCAAATTGATGATGTAAAGTCTTTTGCTCAGTTCTGCCATTTCAAACAATTCCTGAATGAGAATAGTAATGACCATGAATTTAACAAGTTACCTTCTAGTCAGAAATGGGCAGAGTACTTCAATTCACGTAAGTCAGTTGACTGTAGTTGACAGCCTAAGTTCAGACTCACAATGGAGGAATTATGTGTTCTATTTTTCCGGCATTGTCCTCCTTTTTAAATAGTTTTGTCCTCTTTTTTTTTATCTACTTGCATCTGGTCACCATAATTATTGCTGACGTTTCTATGAAAATATGCACAGTAAGGTAAGGGTTATTCTGCCCGAAGGCAGGTCCGAACCTCCGCAGAGGTGTTCCTGAGCCGGAGTTTACGTGCGGTAGGGTGGCCAGTTCCTTTCCGCTCCTCCATTCCCTTACCCCCACCAACAGCGCGTGGCAACCCATCCAACTCCTGACCACGCCCAATGTTGCTTAACTTCGGAGATCTCACGGGACCCGGTGTTTCAACACGGCTACGGCCGTAATATGCACAGTGAAAGACAATAATTTCAGCAATATATGTGTTCTAGTTTTTCATTATTATTTTATAATGAAAGAATTGCTTTCAGGGCCAAGAAGAAAGAGAAAAGTCAAAGGGAAACCCGTGGTCCTAAGTAGGCCCGAACGTAAAGAAAGAATATGTTAACCATTAGTCTAGGAAACATTTATACAGGCTGTAACTGTGATAATGCTACAAACTTTGAGGGATGATAGAGGACGGCAAATGGATGAATTTGAGATGAAAACCTACAACCTGTTTTTGCAGTCTTTCGCCGGGTAAGGGATTTAATGAATGAACCATATATAGGCTATTATTACAATGGGGTTGCCACTCCCAAGATGATTATTAATGACTGTTAGATGCAATGAAATGATAATGGAGAGTGTTGCTGGAATGAACGATGACAGGGAAAACCGGAGTACCCGGAGAAAACCTTTCCCGCCTCCGCTTTGTCCAGCACAAATCTCACATGGAGAGACCGGGATTTGAACCCCGGTATCCAGTGGTGAGAGGCTGACGCGCTGCCGTCTGAGCCACGGAGGCTCCATCAATTTGAGATAAGTTACCATATTCCGGAAACGATCGAGTCATTTTTTTTTTTTTGCTAGTGGCTTTACGTCGCACCGACACAGATGGGTCTTATGGCGACGATGGGATAGGAAAGGCCTAGGAGTTGGAAGGAAGTGGCCGTGGCCTTAATTAAGGTACAGCCCCAGCATTTGCCTGGTGTGAAAATGGGAAACCACGGAAAACCATCTTCAGGGCTGCCGATAGTGGGATTCGAACCTACTATCTCCCGGATGCAAGCTCACAGCCGCGCGCCTCTACGCGCACGGCCAACTCGCCCGGTACGATCGAGTCAAAAGTTAAGAAAAATTCTACTCATTTAAGTCCGTTTACCTGCACAAGTTTCACAAGTTGCTCCATTTATAACAAATGTTCGAAATGGCGTGGGCATGAAATCGTCGCACAAAGTTTTGTCGTAACCGTTAGAATATCCCCGGTGTCGTTTAACCCTTTACTGCATGAATTATTTTTCGTTTTCGTTTGGTGAAGAAAATTTCAAGCTTCAATGTTCAACTTACGTTCAGTGTTTTAGATTTACCAGCAATTCTTAACTGGGGCTAATAGCTGTATGTATAGTTGTATGTTGCCTGAGGGCAACAGTATGCAGTAAAGGGTTAAACAGCGAGAATTCTTGCCATGAGGTCCTCTTCAGTCCCGACAGGTGTCTCATACACAAGGCTTTTCAGATGGCCCCACAAGAAGAAATTGGGGTGAGATCAGGTGAACGAGCGGGCCACGACACAGGACCTCCACTTCCTATCCACTTTGCAGGGAATGTCTGATCCAGGTGTTCACGAACCCTCAGTCCAAAGTGAGGTGACGCTCCATCATATTGGAACCACATCCGTTGATGAAGGACAAGTGGGATGTGTTCCCAAAACGTGGGTAGTACATCTCTGAGCATCACTGTGTACACTGCTGCATTTAGACGGGGAGGAAGAACTAATGGTCCTACTACGGTTCCTTATCTCAAATTGATCCACTTGCCGACCTCCATCATCCCTCAAAGTTTGTAACATCATTACGGATACACGCTGTATGGCCTATACCTGGGGCTCACCCTTTCCACGAGACCTTGCGTATTTCTGTAGTCAGAACTGTGCTAATTAAACAACACTGCTACCAGTCACCTCTTACGACAAACAGGCGCTACTGTGGAAATACTCTACAGTCCTCACTCACTGACTCACTCAGTGCTGTCAAATGCTCAAAGGAATTACCCGAACATCTTGCACACGACCGCTGTTCGCCAGACACAATCGATTAAAATGTTTCCAATGACAAATGACCAGAGCCGCCGTATATGGTCGCGACTCCTGTCCAGCTGACATTTTATGCATAATTATTCACTATTAACAATTTGAGTCTTCTCTTTTAATTACGATAATCACGACAACATGTTGGAACATTATTCTGTAACGTGAGATGGTAATGTGACAGGTATGTGTGGCAATCTTCATGACGTCACGTGTTACATGGAACCAGTTCCAAACGACGAACGAAACTAGCATACGAAAATCCTCGGGGAAGAAACGAAATATCGCTTCATTTATTTTTAAAATCCTACGAGTGAAGCTGGCATTGCGGGCGGTAGAATACACACACAGTGTACCGTACCTGTCGTAAGACGTTTGTTTGTTCTGGCTGTTACTTGCACAAGGTCGTACCTAACGGGAGGTCAAGGGAAATCAAAAACTCTCAGAAATAAAAGTGAACTTGGCAAAATAAATGTAAACAGCGTATACGGGGTTTGAAATACCCTACAGTAAATTCGAAAAATTATTTTTGAAAAGAATTTGCAAAATAAACAACTGAATTTTACCTATAAAATCTGTCACCTTTAAGTGTTTCTCTATGAATATAGTTAATAAATTTAATGAAAACATAATCATTTTGGTGAGTTATAGAGATTGTTGCCGGCCCCGTGGGGTAGAGGTAGCGTGCTTGCCTCTTACCCGGAGGCCGCGGGTTCGATTCCCGGCCAGGTGAGGGATTTTTACCTGGACCTGAGGCCTGGTTCAAGGTCCACTCAGCCTACGTGATTAGAATTGAGGAGCTATCTGACGGTGAGATAGCGGCCCCGGTCTGCATAGCCAAGAATAACGGCCGAGAAGGATTCGTCGTGCTGACGACACGACACCTCATAATCTGCAGGCCTTCGGGCTGAGCAGCGGTCGCTTGGTAGGCCAAGGCCCTTCAAGGGCTGTAGTGCCATGGGATTTGGTTTTATACAGATTGTTTGGTTTTTATGTTCTTAATACATTGGCACCATAAAAATCAATTTCAAAAAAACATATAGAAATATTTTCATGTTATCGAGCCGCCAGAAGATTTTTAACAAATTACTAAAACCTCTAAATATTATACTTACAATGAACCATATTGTTACCTCCATTTTAAACAAATCTATGTATCGCACTACACGCACCTTTCTTCTTCACCGCTGAGTTGTAAGAGGTGTATGTTGGGTATTCAGCCCGAAGACTGGTTTGATCCTCTGCAGCTCCGCCAACAGCTGTCATAAATAGCCTAGGCGTCACTGAAGATGCGTAGTAGGGAAATGAGGAGTGGGGTAGTTTCCCGTTGCTTTCCTCACCAAGCCAGCCGTTGCTAGTACATATCAGTCTGCCAAGCCCACTGAAATGCATGCACCAACCCACCCTATGGGCAACATTTTCACACCATTCATAGCAGGGACTGGCTGCATAAGGAATGGTATTACTAGCATCACTCATTCCTCAGTCATTTTCATATTGTCAAAGCCAAGGATGAAACTGAGACAGGTCAATGAAAGTAACAAATTTGTTATAGCCCATACCAGAAGACATAGCGCACTGTAAACACTACATCTCGCCAGCAAAGGCATTTGTAAGAGGTACTGCTCTAAAATTATTTGGAACTTTCCTTTCTGTAAATCCTATTTGATCAGTCCGGTGGTATTTGAAGGTGCTCAAATACGACAGCCTCGTGTCGGTAGATTTACTGGCACGTAAAAGAACTCCTGCGGGACTAAATTCCGGCACCTCGGCGTCTCCGAAGACCTTAAAAAACGTAGTTAGTGGGACGTAAAACAAATAACACTATTATTATTAATCCTATTTGAAAGTAAAACATATTTGTTGCAAAAATTATAGTTTCTTCGAAAACCTCCCCATCTCCCTCCCCCTCCCGAAATCCTAAGCACCGGGTGAGTCAGCCGTGTGGTTAGGCGCGCGCAGCTGTGAGCTCGCATCCGGGAGATAGTGGGCTCGAACCCCACAGTCGGCAGCCCTGAAGATGGTTTTCCTTGGTTTCCCATTTTCACACCACCTTAAATTAGGCCACGGCCGCTTCATAACCATTCCTAGGCCTTTCCTGTCCTGTCGTCGCCAGAAGACATAGGCTATCTGTGTCGGTGTGACGTAAAGCAAATGGCAGGAGAAGAAAAAAAAACGAAATCCTAACAACCTCCGAAAAGGTATTCTGGGTACGGCCTTCAACAGGTATATGGTTAATTGCTAACGAATTGAATACTTTCCCCTCAGTTATGGCGAAGGGGAATATTCTATGAACTTATTTTAGTAGCAGATACAGTGTATGAATACCTTAGGATGTTAACTCCGTATCATTTATAACAGAGTCCACAATATTATACACTGACTGACAGAGCAAATGCAACACCAAGAAAGAGTGGTCAGAACTTTATGCCAATTGGGAACATGCATCATTTTCAAAAATACTTTTTTTGAAAAGTACACCAATGAAATAGTACGTAAACGTATTACATTGTGGTATGTTGCCTTGTTTTCTACCATTAAAATAATATTTAATAGTGCCTTTCCGCAAGGCGAGTGAAACGGTCTCTGACGTAAGCGGCGTGCTGTGACGTCACGATCCAGTACCGCATGGAGCTCTACCAGCCGTTGTGCATCAGCCGTTGCTAAAAGCCGATTGTTTATTATTCATGATCGCGAATAACTTCGAAATGACAGAAGAAACGTTCAAAACAGCACAGTCAGACAATCTACCATGTGTAGATGTCATCATTCTTGAAAAATGTGACTTTTGTGGCCGCAGAAATTCGCGGATAACAAGCAAGTTTGTAAGTGGCGTCTTTTATATACGTGCAATGTACTGTAACCCATAGTATTAGGATAACAACGAACCTGGATAGATATCACATCACTTTCAACATTTCCTTCTAGACTGATTCCCCTATTAAAGAATAACATTACATTTTCGGGCTTTCAGCATTAGTAAAGTAAGAAATCGGATTTCAGCACTAACATAAACATATAGGTAGCATTATAGTACTAGTCCGCTTCTGTGGTGTAGTGGTTATTGTGTGCCACTCCCGGAGGCCCGGTTTCGATTCCAGGCTCTGCCATGAAAGTTGAAAACAAATAGTACGAGGGCTGGAACGGGCTCTACTCAGCCTCGGGAGGTCAACTGAGTAGAACGGTTTCGAATCCCACCTCAGCCATCCTCGAAGTGGTTTTTCGTATTTTCCTACTTCTCCTCCAGGCACCTAAGGCCACGGCCGTTTCCTTCCCTCTTCCTTGTCTATCCCTTCCGATCCTCCCATCCTCCAACAAGGCCCCTGTTGAGCATAACAGGTGATTCCGCCTGGGCGAGGTAATGGCCCTCCTCATCAGTTGCATCACCATACTCAAAGTCTCACGTTCCAGGACACTGCCCTTGAAGTGGTAGAGGTGAAATCCCTCGCTGAGTCCGAGAGAAAACCAACCCTGAAGGATAAACTGATTAAGAAAGAAAGAAAGAAGGAAAGAAAGAAAGATCATAGTACTATAGGGCTATAATCTATCATTCCCCCCCCCCCCCCCCAAAAAAAATTATGGTTGGGACAACTGGCCTACCCACTTCCGGGGCCCATGAAAGAGAATTAAATATCTTTGTGGAGGGAAAAAATTAAACATGATAAAGATAAATACATGGGCGCCCGCAGGATCTTTTCCAGGGGGGGGGGAGGCACATTAACAATTTTCTTGAATATAAAAACCAATATAACGTTAGCAACATTAAATTGTTTACAGAAACTTCCAGTTATAACATATGCTAGATGACTGTCAGTAATTTCAGTTTATGAAATAATCTGGTATGATATTAAACAATTGAACATCAACATCTTTAGAATTCCAGGGGGTGGGGCAAGTGCCCCCCTTGCCGCCCCCCCTTGCCACCCCTTGCGGGCGCCCATGGATAAATATGACCATCTAGTTTTCACAAGTCGGGCTGAGTGGTTCAGACGGTTGAGGTGCTGGCCTTCTGACCCCAACTTGGCTGGTTCGATCCTGGTTCAGTCCGGTGGTAGTTGAAAGTGCTCAAATACGTCAGCCTCGTGTCGGTAGATTTACTGGCACGTAAAAGAACTCCTGCAGGACTAAATTCCTGCACATCGGCGTCTCCCAAAAATCGTAGAAGTAGTTAGCGGGGCGTGAAGCCAATAACATTAATTACATTTGGCTTTTAACAAGCTGAGCATATCAAGAAAGAAAAGTGTCCTGGGGACATTTTAGTCGCTCAATACAGGAATGTCTTTAGGTGCTGTGACTTTTACTTTTTTTTTTTTTTTTTTTTTTTGTTCTGCTGTTTGCTTTACGTCACACCGTCACATATAGGTCTTATGGCGACGATGGGACAGGAAAGGCCTAGGAATGGGAACAAAGCGGCCGTGGCCTTAGGTACAGCCTCAGCATTTGCCTGGTGTGAAAATGGGAAACCACGGAAAACCATCTTCAGGGCTGCCGGCAGTGGGGTTCGAAACCCACCATCTCCCGGATGCGAGCTCACAGCTGCGCGCTTCTAACCGCACGACCAACTCGCGCTGTATTTTTACCCTTCGGTTTATTGACTTGGCTTGTATAACCTAAAACTTAGGCTAAGTTGGATAATATTTTAAACACCTACATCACTATTTTCACCTGTGTGCAATTATGTTATTTATTTCATTAATATTATGATAATTATTATAATTGAGCATTGTTAACTTATAAGACCCCAACAGACAAGCATTGGTTTTGTGTAGAGTTATACATTTGTTAAATTCACGTTGTTTCCTTTCATGATGTACACGCCTATTCTTTGTTACATTATAGAGTATTTAGATATAGCCTAAATTTCTTTACCAATTAAGCTCTTCAATAAAGACATACATAACTGTCCCATGCCAAGATATATTGGTAGAATTAGAGCTGTCAAAATGGTTCATAACCCCTTTGATTTAACATAGGTTAGGTTTGGAGAATACTTTAATAATCAGCATTATTTAATGCACTGTTTATTACTTTCATATTCCAAGTTGTAATTGAAGCATTTAAATAAAGCATCATACATTAAAATTTAAAGTTTTACCACTAGAACAGCTGACATGGAAAAGTGATTTGAAAATTCAAACAAATTCATCTTACGTTAAAATCTTTAAAAAAAAAAAAAAAAACTGTAAACCTTTCCGATATATCACCAGCATTTCTCCGGCTCGCCAAAATCCATTTCTCCCTAGTTTTAGCGTCTTTGGAACATTTATAAACAATTTGTTTGGGATGGTATGCGATGTGCTATTGCACATCGGAACTATACACCATTTATAAGTTTTCAGCCTCACTGTCTGTGCAGGATTCATTTTAAGTCTAAAATATACCACTCAGATTATTATCCAATGTATAGACCTCGAATTTAACCATACCAGACACTAACATAAAGTAGAAATATGCGAAGTGTATCCTGCTTCTCACAGCACCCTATGTGTTATTTCGTCTGCTAATTCAGTCAACCTGTACGATGACGTCAGACCAATGAGATCGCGTACTTGCGTGACGTGACATTTTCGTAGATTTTTATCATGTTTGGAGTTATTATTTGTACATTCTGATCACATTTTGGAATTCTGCATGAAATTTTGAATCAGATTAGCATATTTTTAATTAAAACCCCGGATCATGCATGTTCCCTATTGCAGGGTAGACTGATGTCACTGAGGTATGCTCATGATGTGAAATGCGCCACTGTGCTGCGCACGTAGCGAACGATAAATGGGACACGGCGTTGGCGAATGGCCCACTTCGTACCGTGATTTCTCAGCCGACAGTCATTGTAGAACGTGTTGTCGTGTGCCACAGGACACGTGTATACCTAAGAATGCCAGGCCGCCGTCAACGGAGGCATTTCCAGCAGACAGACGACTTTACGAGGGGTATGGTGATCGGGCTGAGAAGGGCAGGTTGGTCGCTTCGTCAAATCGCAGCCGATACCCATAGGGATGTGTCCACGGTGCAGCGCCTGTGGCGAAGATGGTTGACGCAGGGACATGTGGCACGTGCGAGGGGTCCAGGCGCAGTCCGAGTGACGTCAGCACGCGAGGATCGGCGCATCCGCCGCCAAGCGGTGGCAGCCCCGCACGCCACGTCAACCGCCATTCTTCAGCATGTGCAAGACACCCTGGCTGTTCCAATATCGACCAGAACAATTTCCCGTCGATTGGTTGAAGGAGGCCAGCACTCCCGGCGTCCGCTCAGAAGACTACCATTGACTCCACAGCATAGACGTGCACGCCTGGCATGGTGCCGGGCTAGAGCGACTTGGATGAGGGAATGGCGGAACGTCGTGTTCTCCGATGAGTCACGCTTCTGTTCTGTCAGTGATAGTCACCGCAGACGAGTGTGGCGTCGGCGTGGAGAAAGGTCAAATCCGGCAGTAACTGTGGAGCGCCCTACCGCTAGACAACGCTGCATCATGGTTTGGGGCGCTATTGCGTATGATTCCACGTCACCTCTAGTGCGTATTCAAGGCACGTTAAATGCCCACCGCTACGTGCAGCATGTGCTGCGGCCGGTGGCACTCCCGTACCTTCAGGGGCTGCCCAATGCTCTGTTTCAGCAGGATAATGCCCGCCCACACACTGCTCGCATCTCCCAACAGGCTCTACGAGGTGTACAGATGCTTCCGTGGCCAGCGTACTCTCCGGATCTCTCACCAATCGAACACGTGTGGGATCTCATTGGACGCCGTTTGCAAACTCTGCCCCAGCCTCGTACGGACGACCAACTGTGGCAAATGGTTGACAGAGAATGGAGAACCATCCCTCAGGACACCATCCGCACTCTTATTGACTCTGTACCTCGACGTGTTTCTGCGTGCATCGCCGCTCGCGGTGGTCCTACATCCTACTGAGTCGATGCCGTGCGCATTGTGTAACCTGCATATCGGTTTGAAATAAACATCAATTATTCGTCCGTGCCGTCTCTGTTTTTTTCCCAACTTTCATCCCTTTCGAACCACTCCTCCTTGGTGTTGCATTGTCACTGTCAGTCAGTGTATAAAATCAAATCTTGACCATCTAGTCATTAACATTTTTGCCATTACTGTCACATTTTATTAACACAGTCCACCTCCGTAGCGTATCGGTTAACGCTTTTAGCTGCCGTCCTTGAAGGCCCAAATTCCATTCCCGGTGAAAAATCCACAGCCTATTTCAAGTCATTCGACCAGGACAGGGATGAAATGAACGAAGCCCCCATCTACCGAGGATATAAATTGTGCCGATTGCCGAAGCCTCTCGCACTCCTCTGAGGCAATGATTAATGATTGACAGGTGAAATGAAATGGAGAGTGTTGCCGGAATTAAAGATGGCGGGGAAAAGCGGTGTAGAAAACCTGTCCCGTCTCCGCTCTGTCCAGCACAAATTTCACATGGGGTGACGGAAGTTTGCGATGAAAGGCCGGCACGCTGCCACCTGAGCTACGGAGGTTTCGATTCCCGGCAATGCCAGGAATTTAAGAATGACAGGAGGGCTGTTATGTGAGTAAAATGGTACATGCAGCTCACCTCCAGCCCACCACGATTTGTCCGGCTCCAAAACTAATTGGTTAGAGTGCTGGCCTTTATCCAGAAGGTCTCGAGTTCGATTCCCGGCCAGGTCAGGTATTTTAACTTTCATTGGGTATGTATGCCGTCTTCATCAATAGAATTCATCATAGGTAGAGCCCCAACTATACATGCGCGCAGTTCGCCTGTACGGCGTCAACTCGAAAGACCTGCACCAGGCCTCTTCGGAGGCCACACGCCATTATTATTATTATTATTATTATTATTATTATTATTATTATTATTATTATTATTATTATTATTATTATTCAATAAACCAATACTGATCTGCATTTAGGGCAGTCGCCCAGGTGGCAGATTCCCTATCTGTTGTTTTCCTAGCCTTCTCTTAAATGATTTCAAAGAAATTAAAAATTCATTGAACATCTCCCTTGGAGGTCTTACCAGAGACGTACATGCCCTCTCCTTTACATCCTTACTACAAGCCCTAAACACCCTGATAACCATGAGCAGAGATGTGTACCGTTTATTTACAATCCCATTTATGTGGTTTCCCCAATGAAGATCTTTCCTTGTATTAATACCTAGGTAGCTACAGTGATCCCCACAAGGAGCTTTCACCCCATTAACACAGTAATTAAAACTGAGAGGACTTTTCCTTTTTGTGAAACTCACAACCTAACTTTTAACCCCGTTTATCGTCATACCATTGCCTATTGTCCATCTCACAACATTACCGAGATCATTTTGCAGTTGCTCACAATCTTGTAACTTATTTATTACTCTGTACAGAATAACCTCCGATTCCACTTCTGAACTGATATCATTACATATATATATATATAAGAAAACATAAAGGTCCAAAAATACTGCCTTGAGGAATACCCCTCTTAATTATTACAGGCACAGATAAAGCTTCAGGGATAATCTCGGGATGCTTAAAACCAACGCCAGTGCAGAAACTGTACCCAATTGTTGGAATAGCCACTACTGCAGACGCCGAGAGAACAAAACAGAAGAATGACCATCGACATCCACTCCACGGTCACCAAGCACTAAGATCTCACCACAGATCCGGCAAGAGTTTCCTTGCTAGGACTCTGCCGCTGGAGGGAACACCAGAGACAACTCGTCTTAACAGATGGAGGAGCTCACTGCCCACAGACATCTCACAAAAAGATGAACTAGCTCCTGGCGCCGACCTGCCTTACCCTGTATGGAGGTCCCTCAACCGCTTAAGAGTGGGCGTCCCTCAATGCAAGACCAACCTGAAGAAATGGGGGATCATTCCAGCAAACGCAGACACCTCGTGTGAATGTGGTGCTGAACAAGACCCAAGCCACCTACTTATCTGCCCCTCCTGGACAACACATGCACATCACAAGATGTTTTAGAGGAAACAACAA
The DNA here is from genome assembly GCF_040414725.1 of Anabrus simplex. NCBI lineage: Eukaryota > Metazoa > Arthropoda > Insecta > Orthoptera > Tettigoniidae > Anabrus > Anabrus simplex. Next base: position 97,061,172 of record NC_090275.1, on the reverse strand, counting down.
GGCCATCGCAGCTGCAGTTGTTTGGAGATGCTGACCGGACAAAAAATGAACGATTGAATGAATGATTATTATTATTATTATTATTATTATTATTATTATTATTATTATTATTATTATTATTATTATTATTCATTTCTTTGCATTTTCCCATTTATGTGAGGGCGCCTTCGAGGTCGGCGACCCTCCACGTTCAGTGGAAGGGCAGTATTTACAACTGAGGTGTCACTGCTACGGAGTACATGCCAATACCATCGCAGACGTGATTCACACATTTTCTCTGTGATTGGCGCAGTGTTGAATTTCTTCCGCACAGCATCGTTCCTGATATGGTCTAGTCGAGTCAAGCCATTAGACCACCGCAGCATCTTCATTTCCATTGCACTTGTTCGTGCTTCGATGTTGTAGGCCAGCATTCAGATCCATAAACGGCCACCGGTCGAATCACTGTGCGGTAGACTTTAGATTTTAGATGCAATGGAATTTTCTTATCACACAGGACTCTAGTAACTTGGCGTCATTTCGTCCATACGGAGCTGACTCTTGTCTGGACATCAGGAATCGTACTGCAGTCTGAGGTAATTCATGACCCAAGGTATTTGAACTGGGTCACTTTATTAATTTGATCCCCACCCACAGTGATCGTGCCATTAGTTTGGTCACCGCATTCATCAGATTTAATATCATTCCAAATTCTTCAAGACGCATCTTTAACTCTTGTACTTGTAGTTCGAGGCCCTCACGTGTCTCCTTAGCTAACATGGCATCGTCCGCATATAATAATGTCCATGGATGCCTGGTGTGGATGTCATTTGTGATGGCGTTCATGCAGAGTATGAAGAGCAATGGAGACAAGACTGATCCTTGAAGGACACCAACATTGATTTGGAAGGTATCGGACATTCCTGCTGTACACCCTACTGAACTTGCGGCCTTTCGACATAGAAGTTTCACCCAGTTGATATAGACTTCAGGTACACTGTGCAGTCTCATTGCCAGCCAAATGAGATCATGTGGTACTCTGTCGCACGCCTTTTCCAAATCAAGACAGACCAAGTGAACTTTCTTCCATTTCTCGTGGTGTCTTTCCATCAATAGAAGAAGTGCATGGATGGCGTCTGTTGTTCCGCTGTTTTTAACAAAGCCCAATGGTTATATATGACAGCGACTATTATAATAATAATTATTATATTATTATTATTATTGTTGTTGTTGTTGTTGTTGTTAGTACAAACGAGGGACCAACCTGGTGGCCGTGATCGTTAAAGCCTCAAGTCTTTGTGGACTGATACCGTGGTTAGGCGGTTTGAGTCATGTTACTGGAAGAAATTTTCACCATCAGAATGTTGGCCCTCAGGGTAGAACAGATGTTGACAAATTGCGTGAAAAAAGCGTGCGTTCAAGTCTAAACTTTTCCGCGGACATATTATGCTGTTCATGGTGATTCGTCCGTCCGATGGAGACGTTAAGCTGTGAGCAGACTTAGACGCACGTCAAGTGTAATTTTCTACACTTGATTCGATTTCTCTGACTAATCTGACACCGCGGGAGAAAATACAAATGCTACGAATCACCCATCTTTTCTAATAATAAATTCCTTACCTGGCTACAAATCTTCTTACATCTTTTCCGCATCGACACCACTCAAGCGCAGGAACTGATGATTTTTCAACGTCTTTCCAACAACTTCTCTTTAGACATCTTGATCCGTTGCAAACATCTGGAAAAAAGAATAATTTATCAATCGAAATGTTGGATAAATTTCCAATTTCTTAGAAACCATTTAAGAAAAGTCCAGGTAAACAATACTAACAGAAAAACTATCATCTGGGGACAGCCTTATGTGCTGATCAGTGATACTTGATATATAATATTTGAAAGAAATAATACATAGCGCTTTTGAGGTTTAACATTCATAGCAAGATATAAATGAGAAGTCTAGAATGAGGGTATCGTTTAAGATAATAATAATAATAATAATAATAATAATAATAATAATAATAATAATAATAATAATAATAATAATAATAATAATAATAATGGCGTGTGGCCTCCGAAGAAGCTTGCTTCAGGTCTTTCGAGTTGACGCCGTATGGGCGACCTGCGCGTAAATGAGGATGGGTTCCTTCCTGCCTGTGATGAATTCTGTTGATGAAGACATACCCAGTTCCCGAACCATCGGCATTAACCAATGAATGTTAAAATTTTCGACCCAGTCGGGAATCGAACCCGGGGCGGCCTGAACCAAAGGCCGGCACGCTAGCCATTTAGCCATGGAGCCGGCCACTAATAATAATGCATTGGATTTACGTCCCGGGCGGGTTGACCGTGCGGTTAGGGGTGCGCAGCTATTAGCTTGCATCCGTTAGATAGTGGGTTTGAACCCCACTGTCAGCAACCCTGAAGATGGTTTTCCGTTGTTTCCCATTTTCACACCAGGTAAATGCTGGCGATGTACCCTAATTAAGGCCACGGCCACTTCCTTCCATTCCTGGGCTTGCCCTGTCCCATCGAGGTAAAGCAAATAGTAAAAAAATATTGATGGTTTCCGGAGACTCCGAGGTGCCGGAATTTAGTCCCCTAGGAGTTCTTCTATGTGCCGGAAAATCTACCAACACTAGGCTGGCATATTTGAGGACTTTTAAACACCACCGCCCTAAGCCAGGATCGATTCCGCCAGCTTAAGCTCAGAATGCTACCGTCCGACCTAGTAAGCCCAGCAAATAAAGTAAAAGAAAGTGAAGTTTACCTTGCCCTCCTAAAAGGACTTCAGTAGTCACGAGGGAACAAAAGTGGCCACAGGGATGTCGGAGAGGAAAGACGAAATGGACGAAGCTGGCACGACTCAGTGGGAACAATAGCAGACTTGTGGTTGGGGGCGTTATCCCATGCCTGGCGCAACAGGCGAATGTAAGAAGAACCAGGGGCTCTCAACTTAGGAGCGAGGGTTGATGAACACCGTTCCCCTAGATGAGACTCGCATTGCTTCCAGAATGGTCAGTCTCCTCACTTCCACCTCTCAAATTCGACATTCCTTGGTCAACTTAAGTATTAGACTTGCGAGGCCTAGGAAGTCTTTCACTTTTCACGCCCTTCGTGGCTTCCCTACCTCTTCCTCTTAAAACAATAATCACCCTCACCACCTCCTCCCCTTAAAACAACAATCAAAATCACCATTTCCTCCTCTTTAAGCAATAATCACCATCACCACCTCCTCCTCTTAAAACAATAATCACTACCACTCTTATCACCTACTATTAAATCAATAATCGCCACCACCTTCTTATCTCAAATAAATAATAATTCCAACCAGCTCTTAAAACAATAACTACCCCCACCGATTCCTCCTCTTCAAACAATAATCACTATCACCACTCCCACTTAACACAACAATCGCAACCACAATCTCCTCTTAAAACAATAATCGCAACCACCACTTCCTCTTAAAAATAATCACCAACACCATCTCCTCCTCTTTAAACAATAATCACCGCCAGGCTACCTCACCTATGAAGTATGAGTGCTCGAAGAAATAAAATGTTTAGAGAAAGGAAGATGATGTGGCATAATAAACCCCATGGCACTACAGCCCTTGAAGGGCCTTGGCCTATCAAGCGATCGCTGCTCAGCCCGAAGGCCTGCAGATTACGAGGTGGCGTGTGGTCAGCACGACGAATCCTCTTTCTTCTTGGCTTTCTAGACCGGGGCCGCTATCTTACCGTCAGATAGCTCCTCAATTCTAATCACGTAGGCTGAGTTGACCTCGAACCAGCCCTCAGGTCCACGTAAAAATCCCTGACCTGGCCGGGAATCGAACCCGAACGTCCGGGTAAGAGGCAAGCACGCTACCCCTACAATATGACATAATTCCTTGGCCTAATAGAGCACAAGTTGTCCGACAGAAGCTAAACAGAAATGATGAAAATGGTCCAGAATTTACCGCTAGTTCTACTTTGACTCCCAAGCCTGCGATACAAAATCCCACAATTTAATGAACAGGAGAACTGCTCACCACAGAAAATGCTGGAAACCATGATTTCGATGCATCAATCGGTTGCTGTCACATGTCTGTACGTGCGTATCTTCAAGCAAGTCACTGTGTCTCTACGTGTGAGTGAGAGAGAGGAGCAGACCTGTTTAATGACCAGCTGAATGCAACACAAAATGGTTCTCACGATAAAAGAGCGCGTGTTCCTTGCCGAGTGTTATGTGAAATACGATTCGTGAACTCTTGTGCGGGACAGTTTGCGCAAGAGTTATAGACTGCAAGTGTTTTGGCAAAACCTCCAGTGAAGTGTGCAATGCAGAACTTGGTAGCAAAATGGCGTCAAACGGGCTCTGTAGCGAATAAAAACCGTAATTATCCGAAAAGAGTTTGAACACCGGAAAACATTACTCGAGTGAAGCAAAGCCTGGAACGAAGTCCGAGGAAATCTCAACGCCGTTTAACTGTGCAAGTGGGAGTTATGAGATCGTCGTGTCGAAACATTATCAGAAAAGGACCTGCATCTGTATATTTATACAGTGACAGTCAGAATTTTTCGAACAGAATAATCTATACATGTATTACCCCTATTATTAAAGAAAGAACATGTAATAAATTCGAAATTTCTTCTTCTTCTTCTTCTTGATATTGGCTTTACGTCGCACCGACACAGATATGTCTTATGGCGACGATGGGACAGGAAAGAGCTGGAACTGGGAAGGAAGCGGCCGTGGCCTTAATTAAGGTACAGCCCCAGCATTTGCCTGGTGTGAAAATGGGAAAACCATCTTCAGGGCTACCGACAGTGGGGTTCGAACCAACTATCTCCCGAATACTGGATACTGGCCGCACTTAAGCGACTGCAGCTATCGAGCTCGGTTTCGAAATTACTAAACTCTGACTTTAATGCACTTCGCAGGTACTGTAATTATCCAATTGCGATTTTTAGATAAGTTTACAAAGTAATAATACCTTTTTTGAGATACGATAATTTGCTGGTCAATATTTTTCGGACAGGAAGTGTTTAGCTACTCAAGGTATGCTTTGGACTTGTTATGCACTGTGCAGGCAGATCCCAGTCAGTGCCTTCCTCATGCTAAAAGCAGACGCAACGATTCACGGCTGAAATAGAACGCACAGGAAAGAACAGTACATTTGACCAAAGGTAATTAGTAATATTCCATCATGAAAAAGGAAAAACATGTCGACAAATCGCAGATTGGCTGATCATGAAGAAAATTACTGTGAATGATATTATCTGCCGATACAAGTTGCAAGACAGAATTGAAACTTTGCCACAGAGGGTCCTTACTAGGAGAGAAGAGGGCAGTAGTAAGAAAAGTGAAAAGAAATCCACGTCTTACTACAACCAATATTACTGCTGCAGCTGAGAACGAGTCTGGAAAGAAGATCAGTGCAAGTACAATCCGGAGGGTGTTATATAGAGGTGATTATCACGGGCGAACTGCAAGAAGGAAGCCCTATATCAATAAAATAAATAGGATCAAGCGACAACAATTTGCTAAGGAGCATCTTAGGAAAGACATGAACTGGTGGAAGACTGTTATATTTTCTGCGATGAATCGAAATTCAACGTTTATGGCTCAGATGGGGGCATCATGATTTGGAGGCAGCCCAATAAAGATTTTTGAAGAAAGAAATATGAAGGCAAGGGTAAAACATGGAGGGGGACATGTTATGGTTCGGGGCTGTATGTCGGCTCAAGGAGTAGGTAAGCTGGTTTTTATAGGCGGAAATATGGACCACCACCAGTATCTTCAGATTTAAAAAAACAACCTGAAGGAAAAGTGCAGAAAATATGGGAGTTGGGGACTGTTTAAATGTTATCAGCCCGACGACCCGCAACATACGGCCTATAATGTAGAGCTATGGTTGTTGTACAACTGTCCTAGAGTTGTAAATCCTTCCCCACAAAGTCTTGACATTATCCCCATAGAGAATCTATGGCATATACTGGAAAACAACATCCGAAAACTTCCCATGAATTCCAAAGCTGATGTGAAGAGGCGACTGCAAGAGGAGTGGGAGAACTTGTCCCATTCTACCACAAGAAACTCGTAGAGAGCATGCCGAGACGCCTGACTGACGTGCTTCAAAGGAAGGAAAGAATCACGAAGTATTAATATTCCTATATGGACTCTTGTCTGAATATTTATGAACAGGCAATTTTCTATCATTTTAATTACATTCATAAGTTGCAATTGTTTGTGTATCATGAAATGAAGTGCATATTTATTTTTTGGTATCTGTATGTGTAACTATTCATTTTGGAGCAAGAAAAATTAAATTATATATGTTTGTTATTAATCTTTTTATGTTAAATATCAAGGAACTCTGCCTGTCCGAAACATTATGACGGTCACTGTATATGTACTGTTGTGCATCTATTAAAGCGTCCAGAAGAACCTTCACTTGTTGAGTTCTTTTTTTTTTTTTTTTTTTTGCTAGGGGCTTTACGTCGCACCGACATAGATAGGTCTTATGGCGACGATGGGATAGGAAAGGCCTAGGAGTTGGAAGGAAGCGGCCGTGGTCTTAATTAAGGTACAGCCCCAGCATTTGCGTGGTGTGAAATTGGGAAACCACGGAAAACCATCTTCAGGGCTGCCGATAGTGGGATTCGAACCTACTATCTCCCGGATGCAAGCTCACAGCCGCGCGCCTCTACGCGCATGGCCAACTCGCCCGGTACTTGTTGAGTTTTGCCGATGGTTTCTGAGTGAAGTGGAGTCAGGACTTGTGGATCATCAGTTTTTCATTTCCAGCATCTGCTTGATGTTCATTAGTAAGGGTCAATCCTGCGTCAGTCAGTAAATATTGTCCGAGCCGGTTTTATTTGGCCCATCCGGTACAACTTTGACGTACACATCTGTCATGAACTTCCCAAATTACAGTCATTTGGACAATAAGTAATGCTTTACATACTACTGTTCGAATCGTTATCGCCGACATTTGGAACAGAGTATCAGCAGGAACGTGTGCGCTATTTCGAGCCAGTCGCAACCGGATAATGGCCCCTGTCTCTCTTATAAGGGCCTCCCGTTAAGGAACGAGCTCCCGTATGACGTATTTACGGGATAATTATTGTTGTGAAAATGCGGAAGAACAGGTTTGCTCGAATTATACCAAGGTCGTAAAACAAATTGCTCATTAATATTACCAACCTTTCAAAAATTAATTAACAATTTTATTTTGATAACATCATTAGCATTTCCAGACGTCAGTCGGTATAGTTGTATTTATTGTTTGTGTAAATCTCCAGATAAAGTGCAGCGAGCAAGTTTTGTTCTAAAATTACGATTGTCATATATTTCTCCTCTAATTATGTTTCAACATGAATGCTCTTAAATTATCTTGGTTAGTTTTGTTGTATATTCCACCGGTGGGAGGAAGTGCATGCAGGGTTTGCGTGTCCCTCCTTCGGCTCCGACTGCCTCCTAAATTCAGAAGTTGCCAGGTTTATTACCAGCAGTCGTCAACTTTCATGAAGTCATCCTTGTGCGGTAGTAGTTTTCATTATTGGGACTGCCATTATTCTCTTCGAATATTCGATAGTGATCGACGATATTCTTTAGATGTAGTGTAAACATTCACAGCTCTAGCCCTTCAGGCAAGCGACTCAATGCTGAAAACATCCTAGGGATATGATGGTGGTGATGGTGGTGGTGATTATTGTTTTAAGAGGAAGTAAAACTAGGCAACCACCCTCTATATAACACTAATCAGAGAGAAAAAATGGAAGGTGTCCGACACTTCGAAAAATGAAGGTATCGGCGAAAGGAAGATAAGGGACACGAAGGGCGTGAAAATGAAAGACTCCCTAGGCCTCCATACGTAATACCGTCGGGGTCGGAAAAGAACATGACTTGACCAAGAGAGGTCGCATAGAATAGATGAAAGTGAGGAGCCTGGCACAAGTAAGTGGAAGCAATGCCAGGACTCAGCTAAGGGCCCCGTGAGGCCACTTTTAGTCGCCTCTTATGACAGGTAGGGGATACTGTGGGTGTTATTCTACCGCCCCCACCCACAGGGGGACTAGGGATATGAGCTACGTATTGTACGTAAATAAAATATAATAAATATGAGAATATATTCTACTGGGCGAGTTGGCCGTGCAGTTAGGACCGCGTAGCTGTGGGCTTTCATCCGGAAGACAGTAGGTTCGAACCCTACTGTCGGCAGCCCTTAAGATGGTTTTCCGTGGTTTCTCATTTTCACACCAGGCAAATGTCGGGTCTGTACCTTAATTAAGGACACGGCTGCTTCCTTCCCACTCCTAGACCTTTCTTATCCCATCGTCGCCATGAGACCTATCTGTGTCGGTGCGACGTAAAGCCAAGTGTAAAATACCACCCAAAAGCGGGTTCTATTGCTGTGATTTTAAGATCTGCGGCTGTGAAAGCATTTTTTGACATATATATATATTCTTTATTTATTCCTGAAAATTACACTCCTTTTATTAATCAGCGTTATCCGGTAGATTAGATTATCAGTTTGCTTTTTCTACCATTACAAGCGCTAATGTGAGTCAATGTACAGTTTCACAACCTCTTATAACTACATTCGGTGTGGACATTTTTTAAAAATCAAAAAAACGCCTTAGGGTATTCAACCAAGAAACACATTACAGAAATGTTCATGTAAATAAGTTAATTTGGCTAGGATTTGAATAAAAAAGAAAACGAGTAAATAAACAAGCGATTTTAGGCTGTTGCTCCTGAACTGTATTTAGGCCAATAGTGATATTCGATTACTTTTTTATAGAGCTATCGAAATCTTATAGTTTGAAATCTTTCCGGACTCTTTATACCTTTAACTTTTGGCACAATTGAGGAAATTACTTAAGTTTACGTTTCTCGGAGTCTGGGGACCCAGACTTTGTCTGTTAAGAAATGTTTTCATCATTAGAATGACAACATTTCCAGCCATACTTCATACAGCATTAAAACTTCCCTTATCCAGAATGTAGGACTTAAGAAATTGAATTCAAAAAGCACACAGCCACATAAAATGGATATAATCCACGTATGATAGATAAAATGCTTCGAAATATCAGGGCGAAAAAAAAAATGAAACCACTTTTCCCTTTGCAAAAATCAAATGATCATAAATATGTCTCCCGGTCATGGCCCCAGGGGCTCTGAACTTTGGAGCGTGGGTTGGCGACCACGGGGCCCTCAGCTGAGTCCTGGCATTGCTTCCACTTACTTGTGCCAGGCTCCTCACTTTTATCTTTCCTATCTGACCTCCGTTGGTCAACTCTTGTTCTTTTCCGACCCCGACGCTATTTGGTTTGCGAGGGCTAGGGAGTCTTTCATTTTCACGCACTTCGAGGCCCTTCTCTTCCTTTGGCCGATACCTTCATTTTTCGAAGTGTCGGACCCCTTCCATTTTTCACCCTGATTAGTGTTATATAGAGGATGGTTGCCCAGTTGTACTTCCTCTTAAAACAATAATCACCACCACCACCACCACCTCTCCCGGTCATGGCCATCCATCAATGGCTGCTAATTTCAAATGGCAGCCAGTCATAAGACAGGCTGCACGGTTGCTAGGTAACATTGTCTGACGGTCGATCCATACCTTACATCACTGCCTGCACTGTTTCTATGGTTACAATCCCGTCACACATTTTGTTGCGTCACGTTACACAAATTTCCGGATGATCCTCAGCAATAAGCCCAAGACTTGTATGTCAAAACAGCAGAAAAACTAATGCAAGCAAGTAAACGGCTCAAACAAGATATGCAATATCATAGCACATTATTCACTGGTAAAGCATCATAACAAATAGCCAGAGCCATCAAGAAGCAAAATACACTCATCATCTTCTGAACCATGAACAACCTAGGCCAGATCCTTCCACACTCAGACAATAAACACAAGATAAATTCAGACTGGTGTATATACAATCACCTGTAAAATCTGTGAATGCTTTTACGTTGAACAAATTGGAGGAGGATTTATCATGAGATTTCAAGAACACCTAGCAGCACCTCGGCTACATAAACAGGAAATATCAGCAGTTGCTACATATCTACATGACACAGGACATGAAGTATCAAATACACAAATTTCTCTCGCTTTTTTACACACACACACATCTAAAAGGGATAAAATGAATACTTTATAATAATTGAAAACCTACAACCTGTTTTCCAGTCATTGACCGGGTCAGAGATGTAATGAATGAAACTTATATAGGCTGTTATTACAATGGGGCCGCCACTCCCAAGGTGATTTTATTAATGAGTGATAAATGCTATGAAATGATAATGGAGAGTGTTGCTGGAATGAAAGATGACAGGGAAAACCGGAGTACCCGGAGAAAAACCTGTCCCGCCTCCGCTTTGTCCAGCACAAATCTCACATGGAGTGACCGGGATTTGAACCACGGTATCCAGCGGTGAGAGGCCGACGCGCTGCCGTCTGAGCCACGGAGGGTCCTTTTATAATAATTAATCCTCAGTAATAAGCAGTAAGTGTATATTTCTGAAGCGACACAACTATACTTGATCCAACATAGATTTAATAAAGTTATAATGTGCTTAGCCTCCACTCTAAATTGGAATAGTACAATACTGTATGTATTAAGTAGAGCAACAATTATATGTCACCATTTCAATATCTGACTATGGAGCAAAGTCTCTGAAACGCGTAATTATTTCCTAAAATAACAAGAAACCATAAGGACTACTGATAATGTGACTTTATATTTCAGAAACTTCGAAATGCAATCTCCGGTAGCCGAAACTCGACAAACTTATTGCGAAGCAACAGAACAATTAAGGATGAAAATTCACAGTCACGACATACGATATTCCGCAATAATAATGTGAGCTTAGCGAATATTATGTGAAATTAGTCTCTTAACTCCGGCTCTCTGAAAGTATCGGAGACTGAGAAACATGGTACTTCTCCCTCCAAGTAACAGAGATAATTTCTATTTCATGTTGCTGCACCTTCAGAGGTAGAAAAATCAGACAGGTCAATTCGAACTAAAGCTTAAAGTCCAGATAACATTTCAATATCCAGGATTCCTGCCTGCATAAGCACATTTATTCGTGCCCTTGTGCATTCAATTGACCTTTCCCTTCAGAATGGAGTTTATCCCTCACAATGGAAGCATGTCAATGTCCGACCTGTGCTCAAAAGGAAAATACCAGCTATCTGTAGTGATATTAGGCCTATCAACATCCTTCGACGACTTACAAGGCACTAGAAAAGTTGTTCGTGGGCAGATATGTGAATATATGTTAAAATACCACATTCTAAATCCCCACCATTGTATTAACGCTCTGTTGAAAGTTTCAGATGATATGTACAAGGTCACCGATGAGTTAGCTTACTATTTTATGCTTGTCTGATTTAAGAGAGTCGCTTTTCTTGAGGACGATCCTCTGGCTGGAAATCAGTAAAATTTGGCGTAACACAAGGATTAAACATTGGTCCATTATGCTTTTCTAGTTATATAATTGACATATCTGAGGTCTTTCAAAGCAGTACCTTTCACATATATACTGATGACTTGTAAGCTTACTTCCACTTCAGTCCCACTAATGCACATTCTAGTAAAAGCACCTTAATCATGACTGTCTCGATTGACCGAATGGAGTGTACATCATAATCTGCAATTAAATGTGGCCAAGACCCAGTGTATTTGTCCAGGTTACACAAAAATTCTGATCTCAAATCCCTCCCAGCGATAATGATTCTGGTTCGTGACACCATTACGTCTACTTTTCGACAGAACCTTATCCTGTTCTGATCATTCGTCAAATGTGATCAGAAAAGTTGTGACATCCATGCATATTTTTAAACGATACGTCTTATGTTTACCACCTTACATGCTAAAGCTATTTGTTCGAAGTATCATATTGCCAATCACTGATTGTGGTTCAGTCGTATATAACGATTAATTTGAAACTTTGAATATCAAACTACAGAGGATAATAAACGCATGCAATCGTTGTGTTACGAATGCCAGGCGTGATTAACACATAACCCCCTATTTACATACAGCTGTAATGGTTGGAACTTACTGAACGTCTCGAGATTTCAGTAGCTCTTGCTACGCACAAAATTCTAAAAATGAAGACTCCTTTATACCTTCATAATGAATTCAGCTCTATGAAGTGAGCACATAACAGAGATAATAGGTTTACGAAGACTACTTTCCGAATTCCCGTCCATTGTACTAATAAATTTAGCAAATCTTCAGTCACGTACCTTTAGCGTTTTTAATTTTCTTTTCCTTTTTTAATTTATATTTTACAACTTGCTTTACATCACATCGTCTTATGGTAACGAAACCTTTAATCTGTCACCGTTTCACTGTACTCAACTAAAGCAGTCCTTAACATCTTCCTTCCTGAAGAAGTTTGCAAGGGGCTAAGAACACGCAATCGTGTGTCGATCAATCTGAAATCCAAAATATTTCTGAGACAATTCTTTTAATAACTTTCGAATGTATGGTTTAATTTTACTCGTAGTATCTGTACAAGCACAAATTTCAAATTCAATTCTACTTTTCAATTTAATTTAATGCTATAATAATGTAGTTAGCGTGTTCTTAAATCTGTATGTTATTATAGGCACTGTATATGGCACCCACTCTCCAGTGTCTCCCATCCAAGTCCCTCTGTCATTCTTGTTACACTATTAGGATTCGTATCCTGTTGCAACACTTACATGCCTAGCGATACACAACGTGATTTTATCAGGCCTGTGCCAACATTTCGTGTTTTTCGTGTACTTTCATGGTGAACCACCAGTCGACGCCTCATTCAAATCTCCAATAAAAACAAAGTGCAGAAATATTTACGTGTCCATTAAGTACAAGATAGGGAATCACAGTACACGAACCATCAGAGATAATGAGCTATTTTGTAATTTGTATCAGAGTAATTCTGTTTTCAGAATGGGTAATTATTTGTCCCGTCCAGTGGAACTATTGTAAGCAATAGAAGGGAACATCTTCGACTGCTATTAGTTGTACGTATGTAGCATTATTTACTGCAAACACTTTTGTATCGTTTGTTCTTGGTATCAGCTCGTATCGCCAATTATAATAATGTGGAAAACCTATAAATAAAGTGTGTGACGTTGATCTCCCGTGATGCAATTTCAGATTGCAGGCAGTTTGAATGTTGTTCCAGATTGTTGGTAGCGATCGACAAGGTCGTGAAATATAAGCTGCCGATATACAGGTAGTGTACTACTTGTTATCTCATTGTTTGTAGTTACTTTATGGCTGGACAACGCACTCTTGACTGCCTGCTTGGCTTGCTACAACCTACACAACCCTTCTTCTTCTTTCACTTTTTAACCTCCTTTCTCGCTACTGCCGTGGTCAAGGGGAGGGGACAGAATAGAACAGGATACACCTAAGTCGACGGTATCCCTCACCTGTCGTAAAAGACGACTAAAGGGGGATCCAGTGTCTTTCATCTCGGAAGCATGGGTTGGTGTTCACAAGTCCCCTATCTGGGTCTGGCAATGCTCCTCAAGTCCATCTTTCCTATCCGATATCCCTTGGTCCACCCTCGTTCTCTTCCGACCCCAACGGTACGATGTTTATGAGTCCTAAAAAGACTTTCATTTTCATTCTCCTAGTGACTTTTCCCTATTTTCCACCATTACATTCATTCTTCGAAGTGTCAGACCTCTTCAGTTCTCCTGCCGATTAGTGTTAATAGAGGATGGTTGTGCTTTCTCTTAAAACAATAACCATCATCATCAGGATTCATCGGAGGAGAATGGAATCGTTACCTATGCTTTCACAATCACGTCCCGTTTTGGGGTGTGGCGCTAGAACATCGACGGTATCCCCTGCCTGTTGTAAGAGGCGACTGAAAAAGGGCCTCAAAACTCTTACCTTGGGACCATGGAATGGCAACCACGGAGCTCTTAGCTGAGTCCTGGCATTGCTTCCACTTACTTGTGTCAGGCTCCTCACTGTCATCTATCCCGACCCTGCCGGTATTAGGTTAGGAGACCTAGGTAGTCTTTATTTTAATAATAATAATGTTATTTGCTTTACGTCCCACTAACTACTATCTAAGGTCTTCGGAGACGCCGAGGTGCCGGAATTTAGTCCCGCAGGAGTTCTTTTACGTGCCAGTAAATCTACCGACACGAGGCTGTCGTATTTGAGCACCTTCAAATACCACCGGACTGAGCCAGGATCGAACCTGCCAAGTTGGGGTTAGAAGGCCAGCGGCTTAACCGTCTGAGCCACTTAGCCCGGCAGTCTTTCAATTTAACGCCTTTCGTGACCATTGTCTTACTCTGGCCAATACCTTCATTTTTCGAAGTGTCAGACGCCTTTCATTTTCTCCCTCTGATTAGTGTTAACAGAGGATGGTTGCATAATTGTACTTCCTCTTAAAACAATAATCATCACCATCTCTTAACCACGGATCATAGCGACTAGGAAGAGAGTTTTTTGTTTATTGACCTACAATACGTCTATCGTGTTGTTTCAGTACTGCCCAGTATTTAGTTTCCCGAAGGAAAGACATGACTGCCATCTAATGAAGAAATGAATTGATATACAAGGTTATTGACCTAAGAGGTTACACGGAAATAATTTCTACACCACTAAAGATCTGTATTCTGTTTTCATATTCGTAAATGATACCCAGGGGCGTGTAAAATAATGTGCTACTTATTCCCATGGGGTGATTAATAACCGAGATATTGATACTAACTCCACATTTTTAATGGAACGGCACGAATATGTACAGCTTGCGAAAAGTACAACCAAGTACAAATTAAAATATGTAAGTATTTCCAAAATCGGACACTTACTTTTTGAGATATCAATAAAAACTGCATTTGAGCTTTTGCATGCCCCATCAGACAGCGTGCAGTCGCCCAAGGACGTATAAGGACGCAAGCAGTTTCCTGGCATTGATTCCAGCCACAGAGCGGATACCAGGTATGTACTGTAAACTATCGTACACATAATGTGATGTACCGTAACATACCCTGGGTGTAACAACGTTATTGTATGACTGGCGAACACACAACGGGGAAGGGAGATTGCAGTTTCTTTGTTTTGTTTTGAAATCCATGTGTAACAGGTTGCGCTCAATTTAGCGTCTTTCTTCACGTATGGGAATGGGAAGGATTTGGAAAGGACGTCGGCTGTGGCCCATCTCAAAGGTACCAATCCGGTATTTGCCTGGTGTTGAACATGGGACACCATGAAAATCACTTTCAGGTCGGGCGAGGCACGACTCGAACCCGAATGCACATTACTACATTATTCATTTGCTTTTATAGAAGGAGATCTTCAGGTGTCCTGTGTAATGTTTAATTCTCAATTCTCAAGTCACAGTCATTATTTTATTCCTTTTAAAAATATCAACCCTCCGTGTCTTATCATGAGTTCGCCTGTCATACACACTTCGCAAACATCACACGTGTACGATATGCTTACATGCCGGTATCCATTATGCGGCTGGAATCACACCCAGGAAACGGCTTGCGCGCCAATACGTCCTTGCCCGACTTCACGCTGTCTGATGAGGCATGCAAAACCGCGCATGCTGTTCTTATTGAAATCTCAAAAAGTGAATGTCCGATTTTGAAAATACTTGCATATTTGAACTTGTACGCAGTTGGACTTTTAGGTCAGCTGTATGAATTTGTGCCGTTCCATTTAAAAATATGGAGTTACGATCAATATCTCGCATATTCACCACCCCATGGGTAGCACATTATTTTATAAGTCACTGGGGGTCATTCACGAATATGAAAACAGAATATCGATATCTATAATGGCTTAGACGTTATTTCCGTGTAACATCTTAGGTGAATAACCCTGTATAGAACATACCCCGGCCGACTTGATGCGTCCTTGACAATCGGGTCAGCGCACTGTAATCGGGGTAGTTACACAGCTCGACACCAGGCGCTGGCGGCCTATTTGCGGTAGAAATACATATTTCTTTATGGAAAAGATATTGACTTTGCTTCCTGATTTATCATAATTTAGAGTTATGGAGAATGTTACATAGGTTTATACTGTTAAAATGATTAATCCTAAAGGCTATTTTCGTTGATATTTGCCAAAATAATGTCGTGAAATGAAACTGCGGAGAGATGTAGTCCAGCTGACGTTCTGATGTTGACTCTGATTGCCGATTTATCTTAATTTAGGGAATAAAGGAGTATGTTACATTGACTAATGCTGTTAAAATTATTAATCCTAAAGGCTACTTTCATTGATATTTGCCAAAATAATGTCGTGAAATGAAACTGCGGAGAGATGGAGTAGTCCAAATGACGTTCCTTAACTGTGAGGAATGATAGTAATCACTTTTCTTGTCATGGCATTTAGATACATAGCAGGACTTACCACAATCTTGAGATTAAGAGTCATGGCTCAATTAGAGTTTTAAAATTCTTCAAGTGCTGCTCTCAGGAAGGGGGCTGGATAAAATAAAAAAAGTTTTACTTTTTTCTATATTCGTTGCATGGATAACAAATATTTTGACTCAAACATGTTTAAATTTTAATTTCAATATATATAGTTTCAGATTACATTGCATTCATACCTTTCACTAGAATTGTAAATACCGGGCAAGTTGGCCGTGTGGTTAGGGCGCGCAGCTGTGAGCTTGCATCCTGGAGATAGTGGGTTCGAACCCTACTGTTGGAATCCCTGAAGATGGTTTTCTGTGGTTTCCTATTTTCACATCAGGCTGTACCTTAATTAAGTCCACGGCCGATTCCATCGCACTCCTACCCCACTATCGCCATAAGACCTATCTGTGTCGGTGCGACGTAAAACAAATAGTAAAAAAACCGAAGAAGAAAAGTTTAAATAAAAATTCAGTGAGAGAAAAGTATTTTGAGTAAATACATTGCAAATTGTTCGTTGTTCAGGTAACAACACTTCATACGTTCGCCTTGCCCTCATAACAGTAATGGTTCTTACTTGTGAGTGTTTAAATGTTAAAGTCCAGATTATCTTGGATAAAAATGTGTTGTGTTGCTGTCATATGGCAAATACGACTCCGCCTAAAGGATTATACAACGAAAGAGAATTTAGGGATAAAGGAATACCCGATTAGCGTGATTAGCTGCCACCCCCTGAGGCCCGGGTTCGATTCCTGGCCCTGCTACAAAATTTCAAAAGTGGTACGAGGGCTGGAACGGCGTCCATCAGCCTTGGGAGATCAACTGAGTAGAGAGGGTGATCGATACCCACCTCAGCCATTCTCGAAGTGGTTTTCTATAGTTTCCCACTTCTCCTCCAGGCAAATGTGGGTGTGGTATCTAACTTAAGGCCACGGCCGCTTCTTTCACTCTTCCTTGTCTATCCCTTGCAATCTTCCTATCCCCAACACAAGGCCCCTGCTCAGCATAGCAGTTGCGGCCACCTGGTACTGGTCACCCTCCCCAGTTGTATCCCCAGACCCGAAGTCTCACGCTCTAGGAAACTACCCTTGAGGTGGTTGAGTCCTAGGGAAAATCCAACCCTGGAGGGGTGAACAGATTCAGAATGGAAAAAAGAAAGAAGATAAATTTACCGAAACAGAAACGGAAAACTAAGAGGAAAGTGTTAATCGCTTTGAGCCAATCCGTAGTTTTGTCCTGGTCTACAGAGAATTCGTGATATGATAGCGTCCCTTTTTTTCCTGTTAGAAATACAAAAAGACACACAGAAATACATGTTCAAATATTCCCAAACACGGTTAAAGAAAAGCAAATCACTACACCATTAAAAATTCGATTTAGCTCAAAAATTAAAATTCTTGTTTAGGATGAAGTTACGGCGAGAAATCGCTTTGAGCCACTCATTAAATTTGTTCTTGTTTGCAGAAAATTTCTGCTCGAAGTACAAAAAGGCGCACAATAATGTCACAAATTCCAAGATTTGTAAAGACAATTTAAAAAATATATAATCACCACACTACACAATAAAAAAATAAACTCACTAGCGCATAAATATCAGCTTTCAATATCAAGCTAACAAGCACCTTATTGCGAACACATTGCCAACATTCACGACAGCAATACAATATAAACAAAACTTGAAATGCTGCAATTTGTGGTATACAGCTTCCTGTCAGTGACTAGGAGGCCAGCGCTCCAGCGGCATTATGGTGAAACTTTCCAATTACAGCTTTATCCTGGGCTTCACAAGCGATCGTCAAGGCCGGTATAAGGAGCGCAGCGAGGGATCCAGTCGGTCGTGAACATACACAAAACGTATTCATTATTTTCAATTTTCGCTACATGTTGCTTGCAGCGCTTAATGGCAACCTCCTCCAGTCTGTGTGTCATTGCCATAGCGACTGTGTATCGTACATTATTAGCCGGTGAGACACAAAGGCAAACAGTGTTTTTATTCTTTCCCCTACACTCCCCAAGAATGGCTTCTAAATTGACTGGTGAAGTATTCCCCTACGAATGTGACTGCGATACGGAGAACCTTTTAAACCGATCCTTAGAATCATGTAAATTTAGTGAGAAAAATAGTATTATTTCGAACTAGTACTTAAACGGCATCCAGAGTGTCACAGTTCATCTCGGCGATGATTACTACGGATTCGACACTTTTCGTTTAATGTTATGTGTCAACCCCTTCCCACCTCCACCCATAGGGGTACTAGGAGTGACTTAACCCCACAGTGATTTTCTCCAGACATTACATCATTGATAAAAGTATGGAAATGTGGATCCAGTAGCCGTATCTCGTCAGATTAACGCTAGTTATAAATCGGCCTTGTAAATAGCCAAAACACTTTGATACTATTCACAATAATTATGCCGATTGGAATGTGGAAATGTGGTTCCAGTAGCCGTATCTCAGCAGATTAACGCTAGCTGTGAGTTCACGCACCCGCCTACTTCAAACACCAGGCCGGTATTCTCCCGTAGAATCTGTGAGCGGTTGGGACAGCAAGTAGTCATCGAAATCTCGTCATTGTACTTTTAAACTTTTATGTAATACTTTATTTAATTTCGGATGTGTAAACTATTGATTTATTCTTTTATTGTAAAATCATTTTGAACCTGTGCGGAAAACAAATCATGAACATTATTGAACAATTTATATTGAAATTATTATTATTATTATTATTATTATTATTATTATTATTATTATTATTATTATTATTATTATTATTATTATTATTACTATGTGAAATTTTGTTGAAAATGAAGTGTCGTATGGCTTTTAGTGCCGGGCCGGGATATCCCAGGACGGGTTCGGTTCGCCAGGTGCAGGTCTTTCTAGTTGACTCCCGTAGGCGACCTGCGCGTCGTGATGAGGATGAAATGATGATGAAGACAACACATACACCCAGCCCACGTGCCATTGGAATTAACCAATTAAGGTTAAAATCCCCGACCCGGCCGCGAATCGAACCCGGGACCCTCTGAACCAAAGGCCAGTATGCTGACCGTTCAGCCAACGAGTCGGACTGAAATTTTGTTGTAACTGGTGTATACATTTTTAGGCAGCGTGTACTGCCACGTGTCTTTTATGCTGATGAAATTAGCATTGCATAAAGAAATGTTCTAGAACTTATAACGAACGTACCTCATCAAGAATGAAGAGGCCGCATTGGTCGGAATAAGCTGTTTTTAATTAGTGAATGTGGATGTTGGAAGTAATGCGATTGCCCCATTGGTCATTGATGATTCTGTTATTGTTCTTATTTTATTTAAAGATTATTAGAATGCACCTCATGTTTACTGGCACTATCCAATTCCTTAATTTGCATCTACCATGTTATTTGTTTACTTGGTTCATTAATTTGATTTTTGTATCATCTTCAATTTTTAATTTATTAAACTACCGGGCGAGTTGGCCTGCGGTTAGAGGCGCACGGCTGTGAGCTTGCATCCGGGAGATAGTGGGTTCGAATCCCACTGTCGGCAGCCCTGAAGATGGTTTTCCGTGGTTTCCCATTTTCACACCAGGAAAATGCTGGGGCTGTACCTTAATCAGGACCGCTTCCTTCCAACTCCCAGGCCTTTCCTATCCCATCGTCGTCATAAGCCTATCTGTGTCGGTGCAACGTAAAGCAACTATCAAAAAATATTATTAAACTAAGAGTTGAGGGTGATTATCTTGTAACTTTTTTTCACCACAACGAATACGTTCACATGGGCCTCGTAGGGTTTCCACGCCACTTCCTTTCCGTAGTTGTCGTTTTGGTCTACCTCTAACCTCGAGTATGTGTTTAAATTTCAAGCAAATTTTAAATTTCATTATTATCATATTTTGATTATTTTGTTGGTGTTACCTGTAGGGAGGTGACAGAATCCTTGAGCTGACGTTGCTATGGTTACAGCCAGTCATTCTTCATCCGATGTCTACAGCGGGGTAGTGTAACGATGATATTTCCATAACGGTTGGTTTAGGGCCCTAAAACGTTAGTTTTCGG
The DNA here is from genome assembly GCF_040414725.1 of Anabrus simplex. Classification (NCBI taxonomy): domain Eukaryota; kingdom Metazoa; phylum Arthropoda; class Insecta; order Orthoptera; family Tettigoniidae; genus Anabrus; species Anabrus simplex. Next base: position 97,040,757 of record NC_090275.1, on the reverse strand, counting down.
TCCCGTAAGGGCTTGGTCTTCGCGTCGTGACGCTTAAAATGAACTTTCACCCTTCCTTCTATGACAAATTTGATATTTCATCTACAGTATATTAGCCTATGAAGCTCATATCTCGGGAATGTAGAGGGCTGTTGAAATTCCTTGTAGACAGGGTTATCCACAGGATTCTAAAAGCAAGTACACAAACTTTTCTTGAGATTGGTGGAACGGTATGGATTTGTATAAGGAACGCATAGAGAGACATTCTGCTTTATATACAGTACCTGTATCTAGACTAGCTGCAGTGTCCGTCGTTGGTGGGACAATCATATAAACTAGCATGTGCAAAGAAAGTTATCTAGTGTAACCAAATACAGTAGAGACAAAACACGACACTTCTGGATTTAGCCTTGTTAGAATGGGAGACAATTCGCAAGTGGCGCTCCTAGTGGCGTGACCTGGAAAATTGCGCTAAATTCAAATATCAATGGAAATGCATATACGGAAATGGACAGATAAATTACGTCTAGACAGAAAGTGTTATTAAGATATTAAATTCAAAGTTGCTAAAGCAATTCTGGATAAATGAATGAAGAATTATTTAACAGGTTATTAATTAAAGACTGAAATTAGACATATAATCGAGATGTGAAATGGATTGCTGTTTTATTTGGTCTTGATCTTCCATTTATGTATTACGTTTTTAGCTTTAGCATTCCTGTCTGAACTTTCACGGCTAGATTTGTCTTTCTTCTCATTTAACAACACTGCATCATCACATTAAGACACTTGTCAATAAAAATATCGGCATATTCCTTACACACATGATTCAATGTATTAACACTTCCGAGCTGGAACATTTTCCTCTTAACTTGAAGCCTACTAACTGAAAGAAAATCTATAAATGTAGCCTCAAATAATATATTCAAAATTTTGCTATAAGTAATACTTGCCATTACATGAGGGTAAAGCAAATGTGCATCATCATATTGTTTCATCAAAATATGTACATTTCTTAAGTCAGACATATTTTCTTCAGTGCTTGACAACGCATTACGGCATTCCAACTGGGGTAACTTGGAACACAACCAGCCACACACATATGCATATGCATTTTCCTGAATTAAATCAAAACCCAACAACACAGCGGTATTGAAGGTTAACTGCTGGACTATGCAATAAAATAAGCTTATTGTTATTATATTTTAAGCAGTTAAAGTATGGGTCGCGTAGGTCAGAAGTTTAGGAAGTACTATAAAAATCTCTTTGTAACTGGAAGAACAGATATGCAAACACTATATTTACTTTTCCTTGTCACGAGGGAAACGGAAGACCGTGAAAACTTCTGCACTTCATAGTGGTTGCAGTCAAACACAGCACATATCTTTCCACTCATATTGAGAGGAGATATAAAGGAATGAAACACGCTACTATTTACTTACGTCAACTTAAGGCAAACGCATAAATAACGCCAAAAGCTTTACAAACAAATACGCGTGCTCTTACGACAGAATCAGTTACTCCAGGTCACTCCGCTAGACAGAGCTGTAATCGCTGTCCCTCGATATCTCGCAGACTGTCGCGTGTTGCCTCTACTGTATTTGGTGTAACTTCCCAGCTACTTTCGGCCTATATTCAAACATGATGGTTTACTCGGGACGCAGCAGTAAGCCCATCTATCGGAGATGAGTGGCAGCCAAATCACATCAATTACATCACTGAAATGGTCAATGTAATGTTTTTCTTGATCAGTCTTATGAGCTTTCGATATTGTAGGCCTTCACATCTAGTTTTCTTCCAACTCTTGGATAGCCTATTAAATAGAACATCTAGTGTAAAGGTTCCTTTTTTCATGATTCCCTCTCTCTTGTTTTATTCTTTAAGCGATCGTTCTTTTACCATTTTTCTCATTGACCACGTGGTTTTACACCTTATAACAATCATAACAAGAACCATCGCCAGTTAACACGATTACATAATATTTCAAGGTTAGGAATGCTCGGCGTTCATATGGATGTAGCAACAGAAATGGAAGTTCGAAATTCATGAATAGGGGCTATCTATTTTATCACATCCGCTACGGTAAAAATGTACAAGACATCAGTGATCGGAAATCTAATTCTAAACAACTTGACTTATGTAATATTTATCGAAAGGACCTTTAACAACATAAATAATTGAGAATTAAATTTTAGGCCTTCTCTAACCTACCATTTCACTCAGCGTGAATACAATTATTTATAGCCCATATTGTAGTGCCTCATTCCCCGAGTTTACATAGAAAATTTCATTCAATTCTCTTCAGTCATTTTCTCGTGATGCACGTACATACATACAGACAGACAGACAGACAGACAGATGACGGAAAACTTAAAAGTGCAGTTCCTTGTTACTGTGGATACGGCCGATACAGAAATACCATCTTATAGTTAGAAGCAGTGACGGTTTCTGGTATAGCGCAATGGAGCAATGAACCTCCAGTTTATATCAAATTGTACTCAACTACGTAATTTTCATAACTCCCTTGTCAATCTCGAAGCTCTTGCTAAGTCCCTCTATCCGTAATATACTCGTACTGGCTTTCAATTCATGTGAGCTGCGCAAGGTCTGTGGCTGGATACTTGTCTGGAATGAACCCCCTTGCAAAGACGATCTCTCCGTCTGTACATAGGTGAAGGGAGTGGCGAGGTGCGGGGGGACGAAAGCCAGCACTAAGGCAAGACCAGGATATCGCAGAAACGGATCTCTGTTCTTTACGCATGCGCAATAGGCCACTGTCTCAAGACTAGCTAGTCGTGTTGTTGGGGTTGGGGTATGTGCCTGCCATCTGTTGGCCTTACGGGAATTTGACTAGGCAACAGAGAATAGAACACGTAACTAGCGCTAGTGTTGAAAAGCATCGTTACTACCAAAAGTCACATTAAACTGTCAAATTCCAATTAATATCTTGTCCCAAATATATCATTACTTACTAAACACCTATTAATTTGCCTTCTTTGGAATAATTACCTTTTGGAGAGAAACTTAACTCAAAAATCATTGAGGCAAAGAATAGCGGCAAGGTAATACCAATGAAAACTTTTAAATATAGTTGTTACTATTCCCATGACATCGGAAGCAGAAAGGTGTTTCTCTACCCTGAAGAGAATAAACACTTTCTAGCGCAGCACAATGACCGAGGATAGACTTATTGCTCTTGCTATGTTGTCAATTGAAAAGAACATTGTTCGAGACTCTGCGGACTTCAATGAAGCAGTTATTTCTTATTTTGCATGTGGTAAAACTCGGCATGTAGGCCTACCGTATTTTCTGCTTCTCTTGTATTTGATCACTTTCTAGAACTTATGTCATCTTAGTTTAGGAGGTTACGGCCCACGATGGAAGAGAAGCTGGCGGAGATGGGAAGAGGAGAGGTTGGGGGGGAGGCAATTTTTTCTTCTTTTGAACCCCCAGTGATGAAAGTCACGCGCCGCCACTGGCTTAGAAGATAAATGGCAAGCAAACTCCTGACTGAAGACTCAATCACACAGAGGTTTCGAAAGACAGTTTAATGTATTATGGTAGACAGAATGACCGTGGCTGTGCGGTAGTGGAAAAATATCAATAATCTTTTGCTGGTCGTGTTTACTTTCCTTCAAATGCAAAAGAATTCGCCTCGGGAAAAGATGCTATTAAGAACATGGATAGTTTTCGAGTTCTACGCGGGTGTCATGAAAATTCTAAAACACCATTTCATCCGTTGTTCCTCTAGCGCATCTTGAAAAAACGAAAATAAAGTTCTCATTAAGCGAGGCATTTAACCCCCTACCCCCCAAAAAAAACCATACAATGAAACTGTGAAAAGAAACAGATCGAAGAATTGAAGTGAATTACAAGTAGGGGCAACACAACTTCTGGTGGATCTTCAATAATAGCCAACAGTACTTTCAGGTAATTTGTCCCCACATTTATTATTACTATACTTATAATTCTATATATACATTGTATATTGTATTTGGAAGAAAGATTTTCCTGTAAAACGTTTCTAGAACCCTCATATGAAATTCATGCCCTCCCTAACTGTATCAGCTTTGAACTGACAACGCCCAGGAAATTTCCAAGCACCCCGCTTGGTCCACTTGGTTAAAAAAGAAAAAGAAAAAAGAAAGCCCGATGTCCTAAAAAGTGTATAGATATCTTCATATGGTTATGAGGCTATTTAAAGGGTTGTAGTAAGGATGTCCTGGTCTAGAAAGCCAAGAATAACGGCGAGAGGATTCGTCGTGGTGACGACACGACAGCTCGCAATCTGCAGGCCTTCCGGCTGAGCAGCGGTCGCTTGGTAGGCCATGGCCCTTCAAGGGCTCTAGTTTGGTTTGGTAGTAAGGATGTAAACGACAAGATGTATAAGTCACTGGTAAGACCCAAGTTTGAGTTCGTTTCTAGTGTATGGGACCTTACCAGGATTAATTGATTCGAGAACTGGAAAAGATTCAGAGGAAAGCAGCACGGCTTGTTCTGGGTGATTTCCGACAAAAGAGTAGTGGTACAAATTTTGGGATGTCAAAGACATGAGAATAAGGAGATGAGCTGCTCAACTACGCGGAATGTTTCGAACTGTTACTCGACAGATGGCTTGGAATGACATTAGTAGACAGTAGCGACGATTAGGGGCGGCGAGGGGGGAGTAGTCGCCCCCCTACTTTGTGGAGAAAACTTTGCATTTGTATTCCATTTTAGCTGGATGAAACAAGGAATTATAGGAATTATTAAAACAAGCAATTTGTAAAAGCCCTGTTGTTTTATCAGCTAATTATTTGCTTTAATTCATAACGAAATTATTAGCGGAAATACGCAAAAAAATAGTCGTTCACGCGGTTAACCGATTTGTATAGCGCCAGTGGAGAGTTTTTATGTGCTGTGAGGAAGGGTACGCGCGCATTCGTTAGTCTGGCAGTCTCTTTAGTGTCTGTTAGTTTTTTTAGTTTTTAGTCAAATACTAAATGATTTTTAATTATATAATCACGCCGTACGTCTATTTAATTGTAATATACGTGTAATATTATTCCTCTCGTGAAAGTATTATTGTATAGTATTGAATCAAAATCGCAAATAAATATTATCAACACAGTTAATTTGTTAGGGTGAGAATCTTTAACTCTCTGTCGAAATTCCATTTAGTAGCTTTCTTTTCCAGTTTTAATGTATAACGTATATACAACCCCCCCCCGCTGTATCCCGCAAACTCGGGTGCTTTGTTGTCATTACATTTTTTGCCCCACTACTTCTAATTCCCAATCACCGCTACTGTTAGTAGACGAATACGCTTGAGTGGAAAATTTCAAATTACGAGGGATCAATAATCGTACATTATGCAACTCGCCTATAATGGCAATAATTAAGACACGAGTATGTTTATAAAACTAGCGAAGCGAGTTTTATAATTTCCATACGAGTGTCTTAGTTACCATTATAGGCGAGTTGCATACAACTGTTTATGCTCGACGATAATTATAACTCTATTTTTTAAATATTCATAAATTTCTGTCGAGATGTCGCATGACGGTTGAGTTTACTGAACAGGGCGCAGAGCGCATGCGCTAGATTATTGATTTTCCGTGAGGGGATCAGAGACCTTGACAATGTCATATGTTTTCAAAGCTTTGATAGAAGGTTATCATAACCTAGCTTTATTTCAAATACAAATTGTTTATTGTAGGGGAGGCCGGGGCTTGTTGCAACACGTTTTATTCGGAAATTTCCAATCAAGTGCTGCCACACTGTGACAGTTCATGTAACTACTCTAGACCCTTAGTTTGAGTACGAATGTCAAAATATCCGGTCGTTTTATATTGTGTTCTGAGACTTAGTCTTTTTTCTGTCTGGCGAGTAACTTTTTCTGACCTTGTTATTTTATTTAGTAGATAATACTGTTTATATAGTTTTATATGAAGATGAAGGGAACATTTTTTTAAGCTCAAACCTGCAGTAAGTGCTTTAGTCTCCGTTTTGTTATTTATGAATTACGGCCAATTCTGTCAATGAATGCGTAACGGGGCATTTTACAACAGGTGTTGCAACTAAACCCGCCTTCACACTACTATACGCCACTTAAGATATAATAATAGTTCACTTATAATCTCATTTGTGGGCGTCACAGCTGTTGGCTTCTCACCAAGGCGAGCACAGTTCGAATGCCGATCAATGAATGTAGGATTTTTGAAATGAATTTTCGTCACTGTGGGTCAGATTCCACATAAAAATGGAGGTGTCGTGACAATTATAACGTTATCAACAGTCACGTAAAACTAAAAGCTTAGTTTAATCGTATTTCTTGATAGCTAGGTAAGATTTAATTTAATATTTCGTTATATAGTTGTGTGTAAGCGGAAAACAGAAAAAGGTTTGATACCACTGGATGTGGTGGAGAGAGCTCCAAAACCCGTTACTGATAAAGGAGACGGCGATATTTAAATTAGTACAAAATCACCATAAAATAACCATGTGGCAAACGCCAGCTCAGCGAAAAGAACAATTGTGTTTAACGGTAAAAGGAAGATTTATGGATTCCTGTTCAGAAGAAGACAACTGTTATTTTCTGAATTGCGGGTGCGTGTATAAAAAGTGGAGAAATGGGTCCAGTGTGTGAAGTATAAACAATCGTCGCATTGGGTGTGTACTAAAAACAATCCATACTATATTTGTGTAGAATGTTCTAACAATGATGGAGACTCAGATTGAGTGTTTCGCCATCTTACATGCAGTGTTGCAACTTACCCCTCAAGCGGGGTACTATGCAACAGGTGAGACTCATTTTTCAATCGTCATTTTGAGACACATTATTATCTTCAAATAATTTCCCGGTTGCTTTTAATTTCAATATGAATAAATATTATCTTAATAAAAAAAAAATTCAAATTATTGTTGCAACATGCCCCTGCTTCCCCTACAGTTTGTGAAGTGAATTTGCTGGAATGTGCCGTGTGGTTGTGGAATGTTGGAAGTAGAAGGTGAATTGATGTTAATATGTGTGTCCGACATGTTTGATTTTGCTATCTTTACCTAATTGGTCAAGCATTTGAATCATAATGAAAATCTGAACTCTGATTGGTGGAGAACCTGTATCATAATGCAAATTGAACTATGAGCCTCATTAAGATTCATTTTTCTGGCATATAATATTTATATTTCGGCATCGTCGAGCATAAATAAAGATAAAGTCAGATTTCGAGAGGAGAAATTAGGGCAAATATTCATTTATAGGAAGAGAAATTAGGGATTGGATTAATTTATCGAGGGATAAGTTCGATAAATTTGCAACTTCTTTGAAAACCGAGCGAGTTGTCGCGGCTAGGGTCATGTAGCTGTCAGCTTGCATTCGGAAGATAGTGGGTTCGAACCCTATTGTCGATATAAAATCCATCTGTGTTAGAATGTCGCAAGAATACATCACTTACTTGAAATAACTTAAGAATGTACTAGGTGAAGAACTGATAGGGAATCTGCCACCAGGGTGACAGCCCTAAATGCAGAACAATGATGATTGATCGACGACTGACTAAGACACCGTAGTTCGAATCCCAGCCAAGGCATTTGGGATGTTTTGAAATGTAACCTCACGTCTCTCTCGTTATAATTCTACGTTAACAGGATGTCACATGGCCATGATCACGACATCAACAGTGTTGTAAAACTAAAAGCCTGCTTGCTGTTAACTTTAGTGTTAAGACGGGGTGTTTGCCCAGTTGCAATTCTCTCTCACCAACACTATGCAGCTTATTGAATTCAACGCTGACGTAAATTGGATTTCCAACTGATGGACACATAAAGCGCACCGTTCTGTTTAGAAAGGAGAAGATAATATCTTAGAAATAACGTTCTGCTCGCAAGATACATCAAAGGAAAATTATATTGGCACACGTTTGAGTTCCTCGATGTATCGATGGTAAAAGTAGTTCAAATCATAAAATTTAATAAAACTATGTAGGGCAGCACCCGAAGCAAAGTGAATGGTGGTGATTGGTGGCTTAAGGGAGAAATGTAACATTATCAGTCTCCCTCATCTTTCTATGGGGCGGCGTATCTGAGACTGTGCTCGGTTGAGACGAAGGGACCTAGGTTTGAATCCTTGTCAGATCACCATTTTTAAAGAGGCGCAGGCTTTGGAGTTCAATTAGCTTACAATAGAAATGTGTGTCAGATTAAGGTGCCAGGCCACAGAGCAAACAACTCTATCCCACAGTGCCGAGCCAAAGGACTGATGAAATCTTACTTCCTCGCCCGTGGGTGGAGTCATGGAATACATGTACGTTTTCCCCATCAAAAGAGATGATAAAAAACAGATAACTCTCAGATGCTTTCAACTTGGGAATATGGGTTCGCAAAAAAGGATTCCCTAGCAGAGTCTGACATTGCTCCCATTTACCTGACGTCCCTTGGAGAACTACTGTTCTCTTCCGACCCAAGAGTTCAAGGAATCCTTCCTTTTCACACGCCCTATCAGCTCAGCTTGCATTCGGGAGATAGTGGGTTCGAATTCCACTGTAGGCAGCCCTAAAGATGGTTTTGGTGGTTGTGCTGGTGGTAGTAGTAGTAGTAGTAGTAGTAGTAGTAGTAGTGGTGGTGATGATTACTGTTTTAAGACGAAGTACAACTGCAGAGAGAAAAAAAATCCCATCCTTGGTGACCCTTCTTGTGCGGACACGCTCATTCTCCGAAAGTCAGCGCTCTAATTAGTCTTAATAGAGAATGGTCGCGCAGTTTTATTTGCATTAGGTATTCAATGACGGCTCATTTTTCCGTCCATCATGCCTTTGTCCAAAATGTCTTCATTCAAGTATGCAGCTGTCACTTCTTGCGACGTAGAAAGATCATTGCTGTGCTTAAGAATGTGCTGACAAATAACAGATGAACTTATATCAAGAAAATTTGGAGAAATTAGTTTTTGTACAATGTTTCAAAAGGAACTGAATTTTGACAGTGCATATTTTCCAGTTTATTGTGCATGTTTTGCCATATGAAAGCGGATGAATGCATGCATATTTTGTGATTTGATAGTGCATGGAAATCATTTTTTATGCAACTTCTGTCATTTATAAAGAGAAATATTTTATACCTAGAATCATTCGTGAGGTGACAGAAATTGCTAAACACCCGAAAATGTTTAATAAAGGTGACGGCTACATACTGGGTAGATCATGGCTACCCTCCACAGTTAACCCGGCAACATTTTTCTCCTTGGCTCTGGAGGTTTTGGAATGAACTACATGTCTAACAGGGACTCTCTATCTTGAGTCTACTTACTATGGAGTGACAGTTGCCAATAACATCTTCGTTATTGCTCTGAAGACGATCCTCGTCGCAGGTTCGGAACGTGTCAGCATATAATAAGTATTACAATATCTCACACACCCAAAACGATATATTACATTGTCACAACATTTGTGTTTAACTGCTATGTAGTGCCTGAGAAGGAACTGAAGGATAAATTATACTGCAAAGTCAGCCCATACATTCGAAGCGGTAGCTGCTAGAGTTGACTGCAGCAAGGACTAATAATAATCTGTCTACGCATGTAGCTTTGTTGATAATCCTTGAGTAGTTCTTGCGAATTTCAAACTTAAATACAATTTCCGTTTCTGTTCGTACTTAATAATCACTAAGGAGCGGATTTTTATGTCTAAAAATGTGGAAAATATTTATTTTTATGTGCTGAAAAACTTTGAAATATGTCATAAAAACAATGAAATTATTTTCCTTTAAATATCACATAACTACTCGCGCTCAAGAAGTAAATAAGTATAGTGTATTGTATTAGAATATGGTGCTACCAAACGTGCTCCTTAAGGCAAAATGGTGTCTGTGTATGGAAACGTGCTGTATGGTATATTAATGTTTGATATGCCAGAGTAGATATTATGAATGGTTATTTTTTTAAAGGTAATGTTATGTTTAAATATGGCAAAAGCAATCTATCATCTTTGAAAAAATAGTACCAGTTCGTACTCACCCATCACACGCTGGAATATTAGTAGCTAGAAGTAGTCTCAGAATTGCAGTGAACAACAAAGGTCATCTCAAAATTGTCCAACACAAATGCATGCCGATTATCTCTAAAGAACGCCTTATACTGCGAAAACGATCGCTCCACATCACAGGAAGTCAGACGAGCATAGTTAAAGAGAGGAATGTCACCAACAATAACGCCTTCAATTTTGCCAACATGAGCACCCTCTAATACATTAGAAATTTGGCACATTGTTTGAAATCCTCTGTTTTTCCTGAACAAATTTTGATATTTGACCTTTAACAGTCCCTGTACCTGGGATGCCGGGAGTGAATCTAATTTATTTTCAACAGCGCGCACTTCCTTCACTGTTTCGGACAACATGTTAGTGGATTTTTCAAGTATGTCTATAGTTTTACACAAGTGGCTTAGATTGGCAGATATAAACGCCAAATCATTTTTCAAAGAGCTGTCTTTTAGTATCTCTTGAAGAATCTCAATTGACGACGCGTCGTTTTTATCTAGCACGTTCACAACGGATGCAAAACTTTCGAAATTGTCTGCGTAGTATACCACAGCGCTAAGCCAGGTACCCCACCGCGTAACAATAGGCAGAGGAGGAAGCGCAAGATCCGTGTTTTTCTCTTTAAAGAGATCGATTCTTGAGGGTGTTTATACGAAGACTTTTTTTGCCATTAGACACTAATTTATCCACTTGAGGATACTGTGCCCGCACATTTTCACATAACCTGTGTAGAGCATGAACAACGCAAGTTACGTGTATCATTTTCGGAAAGCTCACAGAAAGGCCTTCGGCTGCCTTTTTCATGTAAGCTGCACTGTCAGTAAGGAAAAGCAATACATGGTCGTATTTTATACCTTTTGGCCAAAGTAAGTGCATGGCTTCATTGAATAACCTAGCTACAGTGACATGGTTTGCAACAAGCATTTTTTTACACGCTAGCAAATAAGAATGTTCGCAAGCAGTTTTGTCATTTTTCAACACACCAACTACAACATTTCCTACTTTTCTGTCACTTGAATCAGTGGTTTCGTCAATGCTCACCCACAGTTTTTCGCTATCACATACTGCCCGAATTCTCTGTAAAGTTTCTTCGTAACATTTTGGGAGATAGTTTTTCCTTAATGTGGAGTCGTCTGGAGGCTTGAAATTAATGTAGCCTACTTTGTTAGGAGATTTCTCAGTCCCGGATTATTTATTTTACCAAGAGGAATGTCGGCGCAAACAAATGCTCTGCACACATCTAAATAATACTGGGAATATTTAGGTAGGCCTGCATTTGAAGTAGCTGGTTCAGCTATTAGTAATTGTCGCGAACGCACACGCGAAGCAGCCGCAGTATGCTTATTTCCAGACAAATGCTGGGTTACTTGAGAACGTTGATCTGCACGTACTGTTTTACCACAGGGTTGGCAAAATAATACTTTTCCATCGGCAGTGAAAATGCTTTTAAATTCCACTGCATATTGTTGGAGACGCGACCTTGTACTCGACTTCTCTTTTGGCATTATTTTGCAGGTTACGACACACGCATTTACGGTGAATCACTGTTTCAATAAGAAGTATAGCAGCGGACACTGAAGGAAATATTTCTTATAAATCCATACAAAATCACACGACCACGGGAATGATATATGGACCCGAACAGCTAACCTTACTCTTAGGAGTGATAAAATTCCACTACCTAATGGTGAGGCAATATTATTCCGAGTCTCCCATGTCGTAACGGAATTACATCACCTTATCTCTCCGTGATTGCCTTTCGCTGATATTCTATAAACAAAACCCGAGAGGGCTGACTCAAAAAGAGTTGGAATGACATCATGCAAGGAAACATCTTGTGCAGCAAATCAAATCGCTGTCTAAATGTAACGACGTAGCCAGTGACCAGCAAGTTTTAGAACTTATGGAGGGAAGTCCATAAATAGCCGAAACATTCAGATACATTATGTTAAATACACTGTTAAAAACAATACCGCAATCTTAAAATGAAAATATGAGCATTGTTTTATAATACAGAAGCATTTAAAAAAAATTTATGAACAAATATTGCCGATTTATGTGCTTATTATAGATTTTCTTAAAATATGTATTTACATTTTAAAAATGTGAAAATATGTGTTTTTATGTGAAATAAGATTCAGTTTTTACACTTGGGGATGCACAATAGGAATAATGAACTTCGTAACTTGCCTTAAAACTTACGCAAAAAAAATATGTAATTACATAAAAATCCGCTCCTTAGTAATCACCTATTGAAATTCGGATACATCTCAACGTAGTTTAATATTATTGTAGAGTATTGTAGTATCTTATTAGATATTAGTGTGCTTATTCTCTTACTGTGAAACATTTGTGTAGTATAGTAGAAGTATCTGAAGAAACTCCCTTACTAGAATTCTGCTGTTGTAATTAGGTTAGGTTTAACTGTAGTTTACAATTCTGTAATTACTGTATATTCTTTTCGGTACTCAGTAATTAACGGCAGTTTTCATCTTGATCGGTTGTTGTAGGATAAAAATTTAGTACGACTAAGTAGTGTTATATTAATTATCTTAATGTCGTGTGATCATTGTGTGCTATCCTCGACAATATTTCTACCCTTTCATTTTTTGCACAGAATGTTAATTTATTTTTTCTTTTCTTTTCTTTATTCCGTAAAGATTGACTAAGGAGTGCAAATCTAGGAACTGTGGGTGTGGTCAGTCATTAACGATTATGAGGGAGGAGTTGTAGAGTTTGAGGAAGATAATTAGGATTCTTTCTGGGGACAGGAAGGAAAGTAAGCCTCTCTCAAACAATGTACATGATAGAGTAGGTGTAAATGAGAGATGGGAAGGAAAGGGGAACTTGTAGAAGACAGGTGGTCTAATGTTTTAACGGGAAGGAGATTGCAGGCTTAGGGCACTATTCAGGATCAGAATTCAGGACATGTGACTGTAGGAAATCGGCACGAGTCACTGCAGGTAGAAGAACAGAGAGAAAATGGGGAACAACGAACTGTTGCTGAGAAGTGCGGAAGTAAGAGGAAAGGAAAAGATAGGAAAGGGAAATATAGAGTAGAGGATAGGAAAAGACAGGTGGAACAGGTTCATGGGAGGGAGAAAAGGGAGGAGGAAGTAGCTTCTGCAGCAGTGAGGAAAGATAGGGATGACCAGGAGGGGAGGGGATCAAATGAGCTGGGTAGGGTTGAGGCTTTCGTCATGGTGGATTCCATTGTTAGACATGTGGGGAAAGTGTGTGGAGGATAGGGAACCAGGGTAGATGTTATCCAGGAATTAGTTTAAGGCATAGGTTGGAGATAGTAGAAGAGAAGGAGGAGGGAGAGAAGAAGATGGTAGTGTTTCATGTTAGTACCAACCACGTAAGGCAAGCAAGTATAAGTATTAACATAGTTGCGAACGTGTGGGCTCCGGTAATTGCACAACGGGTAAAGTTTAAGGAAGCGGAGAATGTTATCATTAGAATACTGTGTAGGAGATATACTGACTAGAAGGCGATTGGGGATTTAAATAAGACTGTGGAGTGGGTATGTGAGAAACTGGGAGTGAGATTTCTAGATTCTAATGCGTAAGTAGGAGATAGGGATCGGCTATCCGATGGTCTTCACTTAAACCGCAGTGGTACGTATAAGTTAGGAAATTTGTTTAGGAGTAGGGGTGACATAAAAATGTTAGTATTGAACTGTAAAACTATTGTAAAGAAAGGGATAGAATTAATTTAATAGAGATCTACTTACCAGATATCGTAATAGGAGATGATTCATGACTGAGAAATGATATTATGGATGCAGAAATTTTCTCACGGAACTGGAGTGTGTATCATAAAGATAGGATAGGAATGACAGGAGTGGGAGTATTCATTCTGGTAAAGAAGAATTTGTAAGCTACGAAAAAGTTAAAGACGAAAAACATGAAATTCTAGGTGTAAAGCTCATCTCTAAAGATAATAGGCAACTTAATGTCTTTGGGTGTAGAAACCCGCAAAGGATAGCGCTGTAGCTGATTCAAAATTATTTGACAAGATGATCAGCTATGTGGAAAACGCTATGGAAGGGAATATGACTGTAGCAGATTATCTCAATTTACCAAATGTCATTTGGGAAGGAAATGCGAACGACAGGAAGCATGACCAACAAATGGCAAATACATTAACATGGTAAGGCCAGCTGAATCAGGAAGTTATGGAACCAACAAGAAGGAAGAATATCCTGGACGTGCAGCTGGTAAAACCAGATGAGCTCAATAGAGAAACCGAAAGTAATAGATGAAAATAGTGATCACGAAGCCGTTTTTGTCGTAGTTAAAAATTAATGTGAAAGAGAGGAAGGTATTAAAATAAGGACTATTAGGCAGCGCCATATGGCTGATAAAGCAGGCATGAAGGAGTTAAAAAAAAGTAATTATGATCGGTGCGAAAATGTAAATAAAAATGTAAAAAAGACTCTGGGGTGGGTTTAAAGCAATTTTTAGGAATGTGAAAACAGATTTGTACTTTTAAAGATGGTAAGGAATGGTAGAAACCTATCATGTTATAACAGAGATATAAAGATACTAAGAAGGAGGTGCAGGTTAGAAAGAAATAGAAATTTTTTTCCTAGTTGCTTTATGTCGCACCGACACAGATAGGTCTTATGGCGACGATGGGACAGGGAAGGGCTAGGAGTGGGAAGGAAGCCGCCGTGGTCTTAATTAAGGTACAGCATTTGCCTAGTGTGAAAATGGGAAACCACGGAAAACCATTTTCAGGGCTGCTGACGGTGGGGTTCGAACCTACTGTCGCCCGAATACTGGATACTGGCCGCACTTAAGCGACTGCAGCTATCGAGCTCGGTGAAAGGGAGTTAGAAATGGCTGTCGAAGTAAGGAGAAATTGAAGGACCTTACAAGGAAATTGAATCTAGCAAAGAAGTCAGCTAAGGATAACATGATGGCAAACATAATTGGCGGTCGTACAAATTTTAGTGAAAAATGGAAGAGTATGTATAGGTACTTTAAGGCAGAAACAGTTTCCAAGAAGGATAATCCAGGAATCATTAATGAACAAGGGGTGTGTGTATGCGATGATCTTCAAACGGCAGAAGTATTGAGTCAGCAGTATGTAAAGTGTTGGTTACAAGGATAATGTCTAGATAGAGGAGGTGACTAATACTAAAGAAGTATTGACACTTACCTATGATAAAAACAACATTTAGAATAAGATACAAAAGTTGAAAACTAGAAAAGCAGCTGGAATTGATAATGTATCAGAGGATATACCAAAGACAATGGGTTGGGATATAATACCATATCTGAAGTATGTATTTGATTATTGTTTTTTGCAAGAAGGAGCTATACCAAATGAATGGATAGTTGCTATAGTAGCCCCTGTGTATAAAGGAAAGGGTGATAGACATAAAGGTGAAAATTACATGCCAATCAGTTTGACATGTATTGCATGTAAGCTTTGGGAAAGCATTCTTTCTGATTATATTAGACATGTTTCAAAATCAATAACTGATTTAGGAAAGGTTATTCCACTGAAGCTCAACTTGTAGGATTCCAGTAAGATATAGCAGATATCTTGGATTCAGGAGGTCAAGTGGACTGTATCGCGATTGACCTATCTAAGGCTTTTGATAGGGTAGATCATAGGAGACTACTGGGGAAAACGAGTGCAATTGGACTAGACAAAAAGTGAATGAAGAGGTGGCTATATTTGTAGAAAATATATCTCAGAGAATTAGAGTAGGCGAAGTTTTATCTGACCCTGTAATAATTAAGAGGGGGATTCCTCAAGGCAATATAATTGGACCTTTAAGTTTTCTATCCTCTTATCAGAATAATAAAGAAGTTACAGGACTGTGAGCAACTACAGAATTACCTCTATAATGATGTAAGATGGACAGTAGGCTATGGTATGATGATAAATGGGGTTAAAAGTCAGGTTGTGAATTTCACAAATAGCTCTTATTTTTAATTACTGCGTTGATGGAGTGGAAGTTCCTTATGAGAATCACTGTACGTACCTAGTTGTTAATATGAGGAAAGATCTTCATTTGGTTAATCACACAAATGTGATTGTAAATAAAGGGTACATATCTCTACACATGGTTATGAGGATGTTTAGGGGTTATAGTAAAGATGTAAAGGAGAGACCATATAAGTCTCTGGTAAGACTCCAACTAGAGTATGGTTCCAGTGTATGAGACCCTCACCAGGATTACTTGATTCGAGAACTGAAAAAATCCGAAGAAAATCAGCTCGATTTGTTCTAAGGGATTTCAGACAAAAGCGTAGCGTTACAAAAAATTTTGGGAACTTTGGGCTGCGAGCTGCTCGACTAAGTGGTATGCTCCGAGCTGTCAGTGGGGAGATGCCATGGGATGACATTAGTAGACGAATAAGTCTGAGTGATGCCTTTAAAAGTAGGAAAAATCACAATATGAAGATAAAGCTGGAATTCAAGAGGACAAATTGGGGTAAATATTCATTTATAGGAAAGGGAGTTAGGGACTGGAATAACTTACCAAGGGAGATATTCAATACATTTCCGATTTCTTTGCCATCATTTAAGAAAAGTCTAGGAAAACAACAGATAGGGAATCTGCCACCTGGGCGACTGCCCTAAATGCAGATCAGTAGTGACTGAACTCCAAGGAAGCATTGAATCCCGGATGTTCTAATGACGGTTCATGCATGTATCAATGTACATTCTGTTCTTGTACGTTTCCCATGATTAATGTAGCGTTGTAGATAAATACCGAGCGAGTTGGCCGTGCGGTTAGGGGCCCACAGCTGTGAGCTCGTATTCAGGAGATAGTGGGTTCGAAACCCACTGTCGGTAGCCCTGAGTATGTTTTTCCGTGGTTACCACTTTAACACCAGGCAAATGCTGGGGCTGTACCGTAATTAAGGCCACGGCCGGTCCCTTCCCGTCGGTGCGACGTAAAGCAACTTATAAAAAATATATAGATGTTGATATAAAGGCACCATTCTTCGCCAGTAACAATCTAACAACAGAAGTATCACACCTTTCTTGGGGGAACCCTGCCTAAAATTCGAGTGAGAGAAGCAATAAGAAGGCCATAGAAAATATATGTAAGTTGGTGACAATATAAATAACGGGGTAACCTTCCAGCGACACATCACTTCTGTGAATGTTTCACTTTTGGAAATTTGACGTCAACCTCGGAGATTGTTATCGGTATATTCCCGATTTTTAGGAAGTAGCAGTTTAGAATGCAAACTTATCAAAGCGAGTAACAAGTATAGTCTATACTGCACAGCAGTTATGCTATGAGATTTGAATAAACATTAGGGTTACAGTCTAATCGAGCCCCTAGAATTGATGTTACTCTTGCTACACTAGGGAAAGGCGGGGTAGCAGTTATTTCCTAACAGGCCACATTTGTTTGCATTCGGAGACTAGTTATCGGAGGAACAGAGGTAGGCAATCAGCCGACCTATGAAGAAGTTCTGTATCAGTCTTCAATAAAAATACATAAGAGCCGTCAATTTAAACTGCACGTCCAGAATCGAAGCCGGAATCTTGCAACGGCTACTCGGAATACTGTGGAATACGCAGGAAGACCCTATTTCCTGTCTGGCTATCTTTTTATCAGTGATAAAAGGAACAATTGAATGTCAACTGAATGGTCGAAACGTCATTTTTTTGCACGTACATTACGTATAATCACTTTGTTGTCAGACTGTCCTTCACACGGTTTTTCTTTTGTCTCCAGGCATCATTTCACACGAACTATGAACTTGGAAGGTCTGTTTGTTGTATATCTGCTAGCAAACCAGGAATATTGTATCATGTTCTTGACCTTTGGGGAAGAAAACTGGAAAGATTTTAATTTCAGGATGCTGTCTCGGGTTAACTTTTATTCGGTTACATGATCCTCACATTTTTAATTAAACATAGTCCTGGTTTGTGAAAAATCAAGAGATACAGTTTCACATTCCTACCCATTTCATCACTATCAAAACTGGTAATTAGTTTTTTAAATCGTATCTTACAATAATTTGGCCGTGAAAGGGTAAGACCCTAGAGCTCCGATTACCAAGTCCATACTGCTACAGACTGGAACTACAGACAGCGAACGTTCTCTATACATTTTACCGCATTCACCATTCATTTTAATGGTTTGGTCTACTTTTACCACTGATACATCACCGATGTCTAGTTATTCTGAAGGTTTCTCGCGAATAGGACGTTATTACCAAGATACAATCACCTTCCTTTCTAACAGCCAGTGTCCATCATTCGCGAATCCAATTTACTGGAGTGTTACATTCAAGAAGTGAGATAACAGCTGGCACTTGCAACACAATATACAGAATGGCGATCAAAACACACATCTTCAAAAGATCAATTAGGGAAGGGTGAGGCAGGCGAGTCATACGGGGCAAGGGTCCACCCATTCTAATTTTGAGAACTGTAGAATTTTCTATCCTGTGCGAGGTAAAGTGTTTTGAACTTGACTTGTGGGATGTGAAGATTGAGTTACGAAACGCCCCTCTGCGGAATTTTGAAGTTTCTAATGTTTCTTTATTTTAGTCGTTTTTCTTTAATAAATACAATTTATTTATTACGAATCAGGCAGATTCATAAAAATTTGGAGCTAATTTTAAGATAGTATTTCATAAACACATTATTTTAGGTCTCTCAGGGTCGCTTGGTAGCACTCATTGGTTGAATGGTCAGCGTTGAGGCCTTCGGTTCAGAGAATCCCGATCTCGATTCCCGGCTGGGTCGGGTATTTTAATCGCCTCTGATTAATTACTCCGGCCGTGTCAAGAAAACAAGGTGAACTTTGCTCGACGTCTTCAGAAGAAAATTTCGACTGTTCACAACAGGGGGACGACACTTCATAGGGAGCGTCCGAGCAGTTCTGAGATGGGCCAATCGATCTCCGCCAACTAATGAAAACTAGAATTCTCTTTTAAGGGTTAATTTAGAAGGCAGAGGTTGGCATTACACATTCAGTTGCGTGGTACAGCAAATTCAAAACACAACACTGTTATCGTTGCGCGCGAAGGGACCTTGGTCGTACGGTATGTAATAGTGCTTGTTAGACGAAAATTTGTTGAGATTCTTTCGCATTGAACGAGATTTTTGATCCAGTTTTTTGAGAGTATGGTGTGAAATTATAATTATGCGCGTTCTTAGTGTGAAGAAATAGTATTATGATCATGAACGTACTTCACATTGAACTACCTAGCTGTTGCGAGTAAACGTCTGTGTGACTGTGCTTCTTACCTGGTGTTTGGAATAAATAAATTCAAAATATAAACTGTGTGCATTATGCTGTGTTTTACTTTCATCCTTTCCTTCTCGTGTTTTCCATTCCCATACATAAAAGTCGTGGGAAGGTTCAACGAACGAACGAAAGAATGAGGTTATGTTAGATCGTGATTTAGGCAAGTATGTGCGTTTTGGGGTTTTATATGAATTGCATTAACATTTTCAGTAATCAATGTTGCATTTATCACTTAATAGATGTACATTTACATTAAAATGCGAACGGTGAAACAACGATACAAGCTAGCGTTATAACAGTATTGCCAACATACAAATACGGCAATTCCAATTTACTTTTCAAGTAAAAGACACGAGAGAAGCTTTAGGTACAACTTTCCTACCGAAATACAATCATTATCTCTATCACAATTAAAATTTTAACAAAGTAACAACTATCATCATCGTGTTTACTACGAGGTACTATCGTGGGATTTATTTCCTTATGTTGACAGAAAGAAAGTGGCCACTGTAGCTTCCATGACCTGTTTTCTCAGCCAACTTTATTATCCAGGAGTGACGGATCTATTTCTCTTATATGATCCTTGGTTCACGAGGAAGACTTCTACAATAACAAGTATTTGAATGTACGACCACGGCCTACTTGATGCATCGCTCTAGCTAGCTATAAGGACCGCAGCGAGGGATCCAGTCGGCCGTGGTAAGACTGCTGAACGTTAGTCGCTGTAAGTGGTATGCTCATTCGTCACCAGATGGCCCGCTGTATGCTGGCACAGCATTGAATAGTTTTTCTAAAGAAATCAGATGATTATTTAACTCCTCCGACCTTTAAGTGAAAATTAGTTTAAACCTTCGCATACTTAACATTCGCTCTGTAGAAGAGGTTCGCTGAAGGAAATGGACTTACTCAGAACAAGAAGATAGAGGGATAGGACTGGCGGCAAGTGGTTCTGCAAAGGCGGGCGATCTTCGAATGGACCCAGCAACTATCTACAAGACACGGTAGTTCTTACTAGAAAAAACAAGGAAAACCCGTCGATGTATAATTTGTTGGACGAACTTCTTTGTTAACACCGTGTATTTATACCATTATTTTCCATTTATATGTGTACATACAGTTATTTATTTTTTGTTTTGTGTAAGCCCAAAATTCAATGGATTATTCTGATCAATAAAGGGTAGTAAAATGCGACCCCACTTGCCCCACCCTTGTGGACGCTTTTGCCCTACTAGTGCGGGCGGGTGAGTCCATATACTTAATGGTGTTGATTTTATTATTTTGAGCATGCATATGTCATATTACTTATTTGGGGCCCATAACCTAGATGTTAGGCTCCTTTAAACGAGCATCATAGTCATCATCATCATCATCATCATCATCATCATCATCATCATCATCATCCTTATTATCATCATTTACTTCTTTTGATTGTAGCGTGTCTTGAGCTACGTTTGCCGTAGGGCCTATTTATTACTAATTTCAAATTATGATTCTGGTCATGATGACATATTTTGCCTCAAGGTGACTCACTTTCCACTCTCACCCCTATTTGTGAGAGATACATTATCAGAATTGCAAAATGGAAATATTTTTTCACTAAGTACGGAACAATTAAATGATACATCGTAAGTTTCAGAGCTCATTAACATACAGTACACATGGGACCAAATCACACAGTAAAATAAATAAAGAACCTGCAGGTAATCGTGGTACTAAGGCGCTTCGATACACAGACAAATCCCAATAAGTTTTAAGGAAAAAGTTAAAATATGCGTGTATAATACCAGGATCCAAATTTTTATGACCTAAACATGCCAAAAAATTACCAATAAAATGATCTAAAAATCCTTAAAAGAAGACTTAAAATGAGTGAGAAATTGACTCAAAAATA
This sequence comes from Anabrus simplex, assembly GCF_040414725.1. NCBI lineage: Eukaryota > Metazoa > Arthropoda > Insecta > Orthoptera > Tettigoniidae > Anabrus > Anabrus simplex. The sequence continues at coordinate 97,019,633 of NC_090275.1, read as the reverse complement.
TGAAGAAAAAAATATATTTACCAAAAACAGTAAATATGTGCACTATCCACATTACCTTTAATTCGCAATGGAGTGAATACAAGGAATACGTGTCATCAAATAAATAATAACATCATGAATACGTACGTACACACACATCTTCATTATAGGCTGTTATGCCTTTCAGCGTTCAGTCTGGAAGCCTCTATGAATTTACTAACAACCGCAAGAATCTCTATTCGTAGTTAGTTCGGTAGCCTCGTTTAGTTCTATACCTCTTTATCCTTAAATCTTCTAACCATGGTCGTCTTGGTCTCCCTCTACTTCTCTTACCCTCCAAATCAGAGTCATTTTCTCCTAGGCAACCTATCCTCCTCCATTCGCCTCACATGACCCACCACCGAAGCCGATTTATGCGTAGAGCTTCATCCATCGAGATCATTCCTAACTTATCCTTCATCTCCTCATTCCGAGTACCCTCCTGCCAATGTCCCCACCTGTTCGTGCCTGCAATAATTCTCGCTGCATTCCTGCCTGTTACTTCTAACTTATGAATAAGATATCCTGAGTCCACACAGTTTTCAGCAAAGTTGATATGCAAAAAATACCTATGTAAAGATAGTGTTGTCCGGGAGCTGACTTCCTTCTTAAAGAATACTATTGATCGCAACTGCGAGCTCACTGCATTAGCTTTGCTGCACCGAGATTCAATCTCGCTTATTATACTACCATTCTGAGAGAACACACATCCTAAATACATGAAAGTATCTACCTATTCCAGCTTTGTATCTCCAATCTGACATTCAATTCTCTTAGATTTATTACCTACTGATCAATATAGACTTTGAAAGGCTAATTTTCATACCATACTTACTGCACCTATTTTCAAGTTCTAAGATATTAGACCGCAGGCTTTCGGTACAATCTGCCATTAAGATCACATCGTCAGCATAGGCCAGACTGCTTACTATATTTTCACCGAACTAAATCCCTCTCTACCACCTAATACCTTTCAGCAGATTACGCATGTACACTATGTACAACAGAGGTGAAAGAGTACAGTCTTGTCTAACACCTGTGAGTACCTTGAACTAAGAACTCATTCTAACATCAATTCTCACTGCTGCCAAATTCAACTACACTAAAAAAATATATATGATGTACGAGTAAATATCTCTTTTCAGTATTTTAGATTATCGATGAGCAGATAATTTCTTGGTGCCCTATCAATGTGGGCAAAGCATTTTAAGACTTGCATTAATCAAAGACATATGTCATAACAGGTTGTGAGTAAAGGGCGACCTAAGGCTAATTCAGCCTGATGTAAATAAACTGGTTTCAGTGATGCGAGCTCAAGTACACCGTATCATTAATATTACTCTTTGTATTACTTTTTTAAATGACAATACATGTAATAAATTATTTGCATACACATTAACAAAGAATACATTTTCATAATACGACCCAGTCTTTGCAAATGTGTTTCCTTATTGTCTTTGCAATTTAAGTATTGGTGGTATTTCTAAAAATTTAAACAAGAACATTGGTTGCGTGTTTTGCTAAAAGAAAAAGTCCTCTCAGTTTAAATTATTGCATTGATGGGATGGAAGTTCCTTATGGGGATAACTGTAACTAGTATTATTAATGATGATGATGCTTGTGGTTTAAAGGGGCCTAACATCTAGGTCATCGGCCCCTAATGGCACGAAATGGGGCGAAATGATATGGCCATTTAAAATCTATAATCCTCCACTGATCAGATTCGAAAACATGAGGACGAAAAACGAAAGCATGGATATGAAGTTAAAACAATCAGTGGAACCGATCCGCAATGTCCCGCATTCCCAGAAACTAGTGTTAAATAATAGTATTACTGACCAAGGGATCGCGTCTAAAGTATAATACTAAATCGAAGATGCTTGTAGTCGAAACGGGTCCAAAATCCACATCATCGGCCCCTCAAAATGGTACTTATCGCTAGGAAAATAGAACGATGCTATTTGTCATGTTGCGGTAATCAAAAGTAGCGTAGACTCGCGGTATTCCACACAATATGGTACTACTCACACGTAATGAAATTCGCACATGTAACAGACCTATGGTGTTTCGCACACTGCGGCGCTATTTACAGGCAACGCAAATCTATTGCGTTCCTCACATAAGTGGACTAACCACAGGGACCCGCACTATCCCGTGGTGCTCCTCACATAGTGGGTGCTAAGCATAGGCAAGGCAGAACCATGGTGTCGCTAATCCCATGGTGTTGCGCATATAGGGGTACGAATCACAGGTACTGTAGAAGCCGGCAACGTACTCTATGGCTACTAATCACAAACCTATATGGTACCTACTGTAACATAGTGGTACTACGCGCAAGTAAAATCAACCTATGGCGTTCCCCGCGTGGTGGTAGATATCGCAAGTAGTTTCATGGTTCTAATAAAATCATCCCTTGGTCGTCCCTTTCAATCGCCTCTTACGACAGGCAGGGGATACCGTAGGTGTATTCTTCGTCTGCGTCCCCCACCCACAGGGGGTTGTGTGTTTGGTCCGCGAGAGGTATTTTATTTCCCTCAAGTCCGGTTTGGATCCCCCTATTCGCCACGTGGGACGCGCCACTGGGAGTATCACCTCTCCCCCCTGCTACGCCAGCGTAGTAGGTTCGTACAGTATTATTAATATAAGGAAAGATATTCATTGGGGTAATCACATAAACGCGATTGTAAATAAAGGGCACAAATCTCTGCACATGGTATTTAGGGGTTGTTGTAATTTTTTAAAGGAGAGGGCATATATGTCTCTGGTAAGACCCCAACTAGAGTGTCATTCCAGTGTATGAGACTCTTATCAGGATTACTTGATTCGAGAACTGAAAAAAATCAAGGAAAAGCAGCTCGACTTGTTCTGGATTATTTCCGACAAAAGAGTAGCGTTATTGGGCTGGGAAGACTTGGGAGAAAGGAGACGAGCTGCTCGTCTAAGCGGCATGTTCCGACTGTCAGTGGAGAGATGGCGTGGAATAACATTAATAGGCAAATCAGTTTGAGTGGTATTTTTAAATGTACAAAATATCACAATATGATGATGAAGTTGGAATTCAAGAGAACAAATTTGGGCAAATATTCGTTTATAGATAGGGGAGTTAGGGATTGGAATAATTTACCAAGGGAGACGTTCAATAAATTTCCAAATTCTTTGCAGTCATTTATGAAAGGGCTAGGTAAACAACAGATAGGAAATCCGCCACCTGGGCGAGTGCCCTAAATGCAGATCAATGTCGATTGATTGATTGCTATGGGCTTTACGTCGCACCGACACAGATAAGTCTTATGGCGACGATGGGATAGGAAAGGCCTAGGAGTTGGAAGGAAGCGGCCGTGGCCTTAACTATGGTACAGCCCCAGCATTTGCCTGGTGTGAAAATGGGAAACCACGGAAAACCATTTTCAGGGCTGCCGATAGTGGGATTCGAACCTACTATCTCCCGGATGCAAGCTCACAGCCGCGCGCCTCTACGCGCACGGCCAACTCGCCCGGTGATTGATTGATTGATTGATTGATTGATTGATTGATTGATTGATTGATTGATTGATTGATTGATTGATTGATTGATTGATTGATTGATTGATTGATTGATTGATTGAAAAATAATCACTACTCACGTTTCTCATCTCTTTCACCATCCCGCGTCCTGTTGCAATAATCACATACGATGCACGATTTCGTGTAGCTGACACTACCACGGTGCAAATCAATCTTTAAAAGGACAAAACACTAAAATTGAAAAAAAAGACAGACAGACCACAAAGGTAATGGATCACAAACGAGGACATGTACGACAAGAAACAATAGAATGTGCTAATAGCCTTATGATATTGGGTTATTCTAAAAAAAAGAAAAACTCCAACAGGAAGTGCATCCTCTCAATAAAGCAGTCAAAACGACGAGATGAGGAACAAGTGAAGACTTAATTGGACCTTGTCTTTCTACTCACTCAGGCATATCAATGCTGCAAAAATACTCTCTCACACAAACACACACAATTGATGATCAAATACGTACAAGAACAAGCCGATCACAAAAAGAAACGATGCTATTTTGTACACATTGTGTGTTCCAGATCATGCGAAATAATATCACCAGACCGTATACAGAGCAAAAATTTATCTTAGCGGCTTGCCTTCTTCTCATTATTCACTATCACTATCAGCCATATTCAATCGTTTTTACGATGTGGCCTCTTTAAGTCCGAAGCAAGGTAGGTTTTCATGAGGTCTCTCCACCTGGGACGGTCTTGAGCGATGTTCTGCCAATTGATCCCAGTAATCTTTCGGATGTCTTTATCCCATCTGTCCGGTGGTCTTCCCCTAGGTCTCAGATGACCTTTCGGACTCCACTCAAGCACAAGCTTTGTCCACCTACCATCAGTTCTCCGAGCAACATGGCCTGCCCACTGCCATTTTAGGGTAAACACCCTTTCTAAAATGTCACTGACCTTTGTGACTGACCTGATGTAATCTGCTCTTTTCCTGTCTTTCTTGGTGAAGCCTAGCATGAACCGTTCCATAGCTCTTTGGGTTGTTCTGAGTTTTTACTTAACAAACTCGCTCAATGTCCAGGTTTCACAACCGTAAATCAGTACAGGGAGGACACTCTGGTCAAAGACTATCTTCTTCAGGTGGGTTGGCATGTTGGATTTGAAGACTGAAGAATTTATTCCGTAATCTTGCCATCCTAGTTTGATACGTCGGAAGATTTCCGGTCTTAAGTCCCCTTTCATGTTTACAAGCTGCCCAAGATAGACAAACTCATTGACCTGGGAGTTTCCCACATGCAGCTTTCCTGCTGGGGCCCATTTGTTGAGCATTACTTTGGTTTTAGAAAGATTATTATTATTATTATTATTATTATTATTATTATTATTATTATTATTATTATTATTATTATTATTATTATTATTATAATATTTGCGAATTGACCACTTAGGATCACGCGCTACAATCTCACTTTCTTTGTCTGAAGTTTCCTTTTCCTCCAGTACTCCATATGGGCGCTATGCTGTTTCTTCTGTACATCCGTCCAGGCTTTTCGCGCCTTTGCAGTTCTTTCGACCTGAAACCCTTCTAAATTTTGAATCATAGTCGGAAATGTTTTCCTGTCTAACACCTGAACTTCCTGGATGTTGAACTTCTCTAGATCTTTACGGACTTTCTTAATCCATGCCGTAATTGTCTTTTGTTCCACAGGTAGTCGAGTAACTTTTTGGTTAGTCTGCTTTTGTCCATTCCGCACAAATATCCGAGAAATGATAACCATCTCTTTTACATGGTCTCTGAAATTTTCTCCTCAATTTTGTAAACTTCATTGTTGTTCCAGCCGATTTCAATCTGGATTGGGCCCAAGATTTTCCGCAATATTCTTCTTTCTAGGATCTCCAGCATGTCCAACTTTTAATTCATCGAGATGCATTCACTGGCATACAAGCATTCTGTTGTTATTAAATTTTGGCATTCCATGAGATGCATTTCTCTTTGTAGATGTTTTTAGTTAGTCCAAAAGCTCTCTCCATTTTTGAGATACGATCGTCTACAACAGCTTTCTCTAGTCCGTTCTCTTATATGATTTCACCGATGTATTATTATAATAACTATTATTATTTATTTATTCATTCATTCATTCATTCAGCGTATGACGTTTAGTTTCGAGAATGTCCGAGGACATGTTAGGTCCCTTGAGGAAGGTTTTTCTGTTTGACTCCATATGGGCGATTTGCGTGTCTGCGTATACGATGACGATGTAGGGAGAGGTTGAGATTCGGTGTCAGCACATAACTTAATCCTGTCGAATAACACCAAGGAGTCTGTTCAACGCTTAACAGTGTCATATGGCATGAGAGGGATAAGTGAGGTATAGGACTAGTTTCTGTGCCACGGTGACATAAACGGCACGTCTCTGAGTAAAGGTTAACACTATTGCTTTTAATGTTGTGTCCATTCCACCCACAAACTCTTCGAGATTATCCACAGACTCTGATAAAAATGGCACTGGAGCAGAGTAGAAGAGAATATCGTTCCGGCACAAGAAGTGCTTGCTCATATTATGTAAAACTCAGAGGAGCGGAGGGAGTAGCGGCCTGTAATCGTGTGTAGCTGATAACATCGGGGAGGGAGATATTGCCAGTCAATTACTACTGACCGCCATTTGCCATTAATAACACGTCATCATCACACTATTAGCAGGGCTGTCCAAATTCCTTGTGACTTATGCTGCTGCGATAACATTTAACAAGTTCACTGATCTACTGCTTTACAATTCTCTATCATGATGTGATAAATGCTGGGACGCATACCCACTCTTCAGCGAATTCTTCCAACAAATATGAAGTGAACGCTACAGGATCCTTTTTACTAGTATTCCAACGCCATATTAACACATCGAAGGTTTTGATGCAGCGCTGCCAACCTCCGACAATGGTAAAACCGTACAGAAATGATAAATAAACAGTATTCCTTAACGTAAAACCATATAGTGCTGATTTTGAACCAAATACGCTAATTCATAGAATGCGTGCAATATTAGCAAACACCAATTATATCATATAGGAACAAGAAATGCCTGTTTTAATACGCCCTGTGAATCGTTCATGGTTCTAAACGGTATATTGTTTCCTGCGAAAAAAAAAAAAGCACACGGAACTGAAGCACTGCGCTGTCACATAAATTGTAAGTACATCACAACATTACTCACAGGAACGACAAAACAGCATTACGCATAAAATTTACAACTAGATACTGCACTGTTACCTGTTTGATGTTAAACTACACTTCACATTTTCAATGGCTGATTAAGAAACGATTGGCGGAGTTCGGTGTGAACTAATTTAAGAGTGTGACTGCGAACATAATATATATACTTAAGAGATCCACAGTTGATGAAGTCTGAAGTAGGGTAATACCGGCAACAGAGTGAGACATCTCAGATTATACAGACGCATCATTGGATAATCTGAAACCAACTCAGACGTCAACCACAATATTGAAAGCCTGGAAGGCCGTCTCATATATGTCCAGGACATGAGGTATGTTCAAACAAGAGAATTTTTTTTTTGCATAAAATCTTAAAATTTCCAATAATAAAAAAATGTTAATTTAAAACTTTCGCAGACCCGAATATAACGCGTACGGTTTGACATTCGAACTGTACACCATACATAGAGGAGGGAAAACAGTAAATGTACGGTTCGAATCGCACGGTTGGCAACGCTGTTTCAACGTGAGGCGTCTCTCAAATTATTGAGAACGGAAGATCTCAAGCGAACAATCGGTGAAACGATTTACATAAAACAATTCAAAATAGTATAGCTCAAAAAGTGCCTATTTCATATACGGGAATGATTTGTATGTTGTTTTAGAGTAGAAGGATGAATACACATGACATGGGCACGGTATCTGATCTAATGCGCATGACGTCATCACAAGATGGCCCCCAAATTATATCTTTAGCAGTCAGAAGTCACTGGCGCATGGTGTACCATGGAGTGAGATGTAATTAAATTTGTCTAATAGAGATTATATCAGAAAACGCCAGAAAAGTTACCGTGTGACCGAAGGAAAATACTGAAGGATTGAATAGACATATTTTTGGGCTGGCGTCTCTTTGGAATGACCGTCATCAACTTTACGTGACAGAAAACCGACATCGTGGTAACCAGTGTTCGTCATCATCTTCCTCACGTTATTACCAGAACTCTGCCTTCTGTATACAGTAGGTACAAATAGCACCGTGTTTTAAAAGAGGTTTCACTGTCTTTGACTGGCGTTTCGTCTAGATCACAGCAAAGCCCCTTACACAAGGTAACGTCACCGAAGGCAGCAGAAATTTTTCTCATATTACCAACGACTTGTGCCTTAGCCTACAAGGAATACAAAGCCTGCCCAATAGCCACTCATAGTTGTCCGCCCTATGGATGCTATATTTGCCGCTAGAGACGCTGCAATTCAACCTCACATGAACACCTCGGTTGGCGGTATTTCTACACCTTGTATGCTTACTGGTGACGTCTACTACGAAAGCTGAATGTTAATACTGGTAGAAATAATGAAACTCAATAATGATTTTATTTTGCCCGAATCCTTGGCTGAATCGTCAGTGTTGAGGCCTTCGATTCAGAAGTCCCCGGATTCGATTGCCGGCCGAAGTGGTGATTATAATCACGTCTACTTAATTCTTCTGGCTCGGGGACTGGTGTTTGTGCTTGTTCCAACACTTTTCCTTTCATATTCAGACAACACACTACACTTCCAACCACCACAGGAACTTGATATAGCGATTACTAGACCTCTGATTTTTAGGTGCTAAAATGTTATTGTAACTGCCTAAAACAGACTCTCAAATAGGCTCTACAATATTTTTAGGCAGCTGCAGTTTTACTTATCTCAATATGCATTACTGAAAATACCATGTTGATTTTTCTAAATTCATTATAATTCGTTAGGGGAAATATAAAACAAGTTTCACTCACCTCTTTGCTGCAAACGTCACAGAATATAATTTTACCATCAGATGTGAAATGGGTAAACTCTTGTAAATTCAGGATGATTTGGAACCTGACACTTTCGGCTTAACTCACACACTGACAAAACGGGAAAACGGTATTGTTAAAATACGTCAATTATATTACACTGGTGTACTGCTGCGTACCGTTTTGTAAACAAGGCTCTAGAAATGAAGTTCCTGGAAGTAGTTTCCATGAATTTCCTTGCCAAGAGTCAACAAGGGAATTATGGATTAAAGCAATAAGCAGACAAGGTATGGTACAGTAAATACGCAGACCATGTGACGGCAAAAATTAAATTACTTATTATTATTGCTCCTGTTCTGATGATAATAATTTCCTTATTCTGTTGTGTAGGTGGTACCAAAGATAAGTTATGGAACCCTAGTGACCGGTCCGTCGAGTGCTGCAATGGCATATATTGGAGGGTATTTGGTAAGAGTTGTCGAAGACCACATGCCATGCCAAGAGTGTGTTGATAAAATTAGTACAGTAGTATCCAGAGTCCATCTCAACTAACGTCATTAATAAAAATCAGAGGTGGTGTCAGGTCTCAGGTATCCAAAGCCAAGTTTTGTTTCACTGCTGATGAAACTGGGGCAAGTAAGGGACGAAATGTTATCGGTAACACTGTGCAGTCCAAAAATAGCACAAACATTAACCGAAATACTGTTGCCACGTGTTGCTAAAAATCCTGTTCTACTGTGTGGAAAAAGTGATTATCCTAAGGAACTAAGCGGAAAAATACTGCAGAAGTTTCTGCGCCCCTCTGTCACTAACTACGCTAATGACATGACAGATGAGTATCGCCGAGAATAATTCTCGAGAAGAAAAACAATTTATGAGAAGAAAATATAAAGAAAAATGGTTAAAGTCGTTCCTTTTCACTGAAAATCTACGGTGCGGTAGTAAAAATGTCTAGTGCAGACCTTATATCCTTTTAAATGCCAGACATAAATTTCGACAGTTATGTGTTATCTGAAATTAAAATCCACAGCTGAATTGAACTCCTAGGGGTAAAAGGTGAACATTTATTATTTTCTACTTCATTCTGCTCAGTAACGTATATAATATACAGGAAGTATAGTGTAGAGGTAAATTTGTGCAGGTTTTAACTCCCGTTAGCAATGCTATTGAGTGCTGATGTGAGGTGGTATACTAGCGCTGCAGTGGTCAAGACGCGCACTGCCAGGCGGACACTGTTTCTGAAGAGAACACTGCGAGTGAACAGGCTTTGTATTCCTTGTAGGCTAAGCTTGTGCCTATTATACTACATAGACTGGCAGAACGCCATGTTCTCTGAAGGCAGAAAGGAACAAATGCTCACTTATAAAATGGTATACACTGCCGGAAAAGAATAATACACCTGGAAAGACGACATCGATTTTGATCCGATGACAGCAGATGCCACCTGGGGGATAGCACATGTACTGAAAATGGTTTCAACGTCGTCCGCCAACAGATAGCGTAGTGACATAGCTGCCAGAGCGCCATGCTTGTACCCTTTAATAGGTATAAGGCTCAGTGTGATGTAAACTTGTGCATCAAACAGGCGCCATTCCACGGAGACGTGCTCGTGCTTCCTACAGACAGGGATCAAACTGTGGCCTTCCGAGTGGTGGGATGGTCCTTTGTAGAATTGCTACACAAGTTGGACGTACTGCGTCAGTTTTTTTTGTTGTTGCTTTACGTCGCACCGACACAGATAGGTCTTATGGCGACGATGGGACAGGATATACCCAGGAGTGGGAAGGAAGCGGCCGTGGTCTTAATTAAGGTGTGAAAATGGGAAACCACGGAAAACCATCTTCAGGGGTGCCGACAGTGGGGTTGCGTCAGTTGTGCAACGATGTTGGTTGCCATGGTCATGTGAACCTTCTCACACCCGTAGATGAGGTTCTGGACGTCCATGTAGCACAGACGTCCGCCAAGATTGTCGTATGGCAGCAGTGGCAGGTCGTACAGCTACCACAGCACGGATAAGAGGGTTTGTAAGCCCAGAAGTGTCAACACGAACTGTTGCTAACCAGTTACTAGCAGTGGAACTACGGGCACGCACACCTCTAGCCTGTCTTCCACTCACGCCACAGCATGGACGTGCAACATCAACTGGTGTCGTCAGAGGATCACTTGGAAGATGGAATGGCCGTTCGTGGTCTTCAGCGATGAAAGCAGATTCTGCATTCACGCAAGTGATGGTCGTTTGCGCGTACGACGTAGACCTGGCGAGCACTGTCTCGTAGAGTGCATTCGTCCAAGACACACCGGCCCCACCCCAGGCCATAAGTCTGGGATGCCATAAGCTACAACTCTCATTCACCTTTGGTGTTTGTGGAGGGAAAGCTGACCAGCGCTCGGTACTTGCAGAATGTTGTAAGATCCATTCTTTCCCCATTCTTGCAACATGAAGGTGATGTGTTGTTCCAACAGGGTAATGCTTCTCTGGCCAGCACGATCTCCGGACTTGCCTCCCATCGAGCACGTATGGGATATGATGGGACGACAGCTGACACGTGCGACTCGTCAACCCACATCTCTTGCAGAACTGCGTGAACAGGACGAACAGGCGGGGAATAATGTATCCCAAGACAGTATTCGCTATCTGTATGATCGAATGGATGCCAGAATAAGCGCCTGCTTTGACGCCCGTGGAGGATACACCACGTACTAATATGCGTGTTTCAGCATGGCTCGACACCTGGTACCACAGTACCGCTTCAGCTACTGATCTGTACATGAAATCATTTCAATGAATATTGAATTTTCACGACCGCATTGTAATCGAAACAGACTTTCAACGTATTAGGTCGTGTTACGTACATGTAGTACAAAACAAAAATGGCCAGCCGGATACCAGTGGGAGGTTGTGGGTTCGGATCCCACTGATGTCCGGCTGGCCATTTTTGTTCTGTACTTAACATCTCTTCAACACGTACTACATGTACGTAACACGACCTAATACGTTGAAAGTCTGTTTCGATGAAATCATTTCATCTACTCCATATACCTGTTTCAACAATAAATCTTGAGTGAATTGGAACACTCTAAGTGGGTGTACTAATTTTTTTACGGCAGTGTATTTCTTCTTGTATTCCCTCTATTAGTGCAATTAATTGCAGAACACGTCTTAGGCATCTTTCATTGTTGACAACTAACAGCTGAAGAGTGCCCCCAGGAAACACGGTGGACGTGCTGCAACTGTCCTCAGCTAGGAGCGCTGTATGAGACTTTCTAGCTAGTCTACATACTAAGTACGAGTACTAAGATAGAATGACATGTTTCGTTCTTCAAGGAACATCATCAGGTTCTATCAAATCACACTCAAATATTTAGAAATAAATAAAAATAAACGTTTTAGAAATAAATACAAATAAATATAAATAAACATAAATAATTATTTATAAATATCTCAGTGTGATTTGATAGAATCTGATGAAGTTCTTTCCAGAACGAAACATTTCATTCTAATTAAGTTGTTTCTTTTGCAGGTGTAATACTGTCACCGCATGTTTTATCTTTCGGATAAATTATACTTTTATTTACTCAAACTTAATCTCAGCAGACTGAAAAGACTAACAGTTATACATTTTGAAGACTTCTCAAGTATTGCAAACGATCTGACAAACTTATGAAGTACTGAAAATTCTTCTGAAGTCTTGAATTTGACAAAACTGATCGTGTACAGCTGGTTTTATGTTTGCGAGACGTAGGGAGTCTCTTCCCTTTATTTTGCCGACAGAACCTAATTTCTCGAAGGTCCAGAGCAGATGGTTACCTACTTGTTCTTTCACTTGAACAATAATCACTACCACCACCGCCAACTCGGAAGAGAAGACAAGGCAGCACGATAACAACGTCTGTGACGCTCCAGTGATATTTCTCTTGCATGCACTAATGAGTAAGCACCGCCCGCAACGTCATCCATCATCTGGCAGAGAAATCCACGGCAAATTTTAATTACTCAGCAATAAATTACAGCGCTCAAATCATTAACAGTCTTCATTACAAGTTAATAACACAAATGAGAGAGAGTAAAACTTTTTTTTTTCCCATCTCACAGCGCCGCAAATACGCGGTAATTCGCTGGCCACCGGCGACGAAAGTTGATGTATGAACGCGGATGAGTCTCTTTAAACAAAACATCTATCTTCTGTCACAGAGGTAATTAACGATCATAATAATGATAATGGTGATGATGATGATGATGATGATTATTATTATTATTATTATTATGATGATGAACCTACTGAAGTTTACAAGAGTCCGTAGTAGCAGAGTGCTTTTTGCTTTACGTCGCACCGACACAGATAGGTATTACGGCAACGATGGGACAGGGAAGGGCTAGGAGTAGGAAGGAAACGGCCGTGGCCTTAATTAAGGTACAGCCCCAGCATTTGCCTGTTGTGAAAATGGGAAACTACGGAAAACCATCTTCCGGGATGCCGACAGTGGGGTTCGAACCTACTATCTCCCGAATAATGGATACTGGCCGCACTTAAGCGACTGCAGCTATCGAGCTCGGTGTTAATAATAATAATAATAATAATAATAATAATAATAATAATAATAATAATAATACATTACATAATACATTATTATTATTATTATTCCTTTTGTTTCACAGTTACGTGTGGTCGGCACTTAATATAAAGTTAGCCTATTCTTACGGCCGGATGCCCTACATGGCGCAAACTCTCTGTGGAGGGATGTCCTATCTACTGCGTGGTTCCACACTGTTTGGGTCACGTAGCTGTGAACTTGCATTCGGGAGATAGTGGGTTCGAACCCCACTGTCGGCAGCCCTGAAAATGGTTTTTCCTGGTTTTCCATTTTCACACCAGGGAAATGCCAGCGCTGTACTTTAATTAAGGCCGCTTCCTTCCCACTCCTAGCCCTTTCCTATCCAATTGTCGCCGTAAGACCTACCTGTGTCGGCGCGACGTTAAGCCAATTTGTAATCATAATAATAATAATAAGAAGAAGAAGAAATAGTGTTCATTATTGCATGGATTTCAATTTTTCATTATTATTATTATTATTATTATTATTATTATTATTATTATTATTATTATTATTTCGTTCAGAGCATTGATTCAATACAAATATACATAGACGTAATATATTTCTTTCTTTCTTTCTTTCTTTCTTTCTTTCTTTCTTTCTTTCTTTCTTTCTGTCTGTCTTAATCTGTTTAGCGTTTACCCTCCAGGGTTGGTTTTTCCCACGGACTCAGCGACGGATCCCACCTCTTCCGCCTCAAGGGCAGTGTCCTGCAGCGTGAGACTTTGGGTCGGGAGGATACAACTGGCGAGGAGGACCAGTGCCTCACCAGGCGGCCTCGCCTGATATAATGAACAGGGGCCTTGTGGGTGGATGTGAAGATTGGAAGTTATAGACAAGGAAGGGAGAAGGAAGCGGCCCTGGCCGTAAGTTAGGTACCATCTCGGCATTTGACTGGAGGAGAATTGGGAAACCACGGAAAACCACTTCCAGGTTGGCTGAAGTGGGAATCGAACCCACCTCTACTCATTTGACCTCCCGAGGCTGAGTTGACCCAGTTCCAGCCCTCGTACCACTTTTCAAATTTCATGGCAGAGCCGGGAATCGAACCCGGGCCTCCGGGGATGGCAGTTAATCACACTAACTCCTATACCACAGAGGCGGACATAAAAATAACATAATATTTCGTGTGGTCACACTGAGTCCACCTGATAACCAGCGACGGCAGTCCCCTCTTCGGTCACTGCAACGAGATCTTGAAGAGTACACTGGACAAAGCAGTTGACAATTACAAATGTGTGAGGATGTTTGTATTACCTCGCAATCACGAAGTTTTGTCTCTTTTTCTAAATCCCTCACCTCTTGAGGTTGTCCCTAGATCTTCCAGTACCACTCCTCAAATAATTAAGTGACCTCCAAACAGTCCAGGAGGTGGAAATTCATGAGGTACCATCCACTCGGAAAGGTGCTGTGCCCTACTCTGCCACTTGACTCGACTCACTGTTGCTGGTGATTTGTTTAAAGTAGCGGAGACGTTGAGGTAGCTCTTCCTTTTTTTTTTTTTACTTGAATCTTTTAGGAGGCGGTCGAAGACCAAATAGTGGGTGACTCCTGTTGTTCTCCACCTTTGTCCTCCCATATCTCGCAGCCATTTCCCTGCGAATATCAAGAGGGAGTGATCCCAGTCAGGCAGTTGCTTTCAGACATCCTGTAACTACTCTGCAGGTTTCATTCAAAGCCGAATTGAACCAAACGCACCAGTTTCCATGAATCAAGTTCTTGACTTGCGACAGCTACAAATGAACTACTGGTGTAGTAATATAACTCAGGAATATTTCCAATATTCGTGATGTGCGTGAGACATTAACGGATATGTGATCAATAGGTGATCATAATTTAATTTAGTAGTTCGTGATTTCGGCCCAAAAGTCTTAATTACACCGGGACGAGACCATAAAAATTCCATCGGCAGGCGGCATGAGCCCTAATGAAATAATTAGCAAAAGTTAGTGACATTCACACATTTATCTTAGGCGATGCCGGCCCCTCCTTGCCCTGGAGCTCGCAGGCTCATTAGCTCTCTCGTGTCTCTATCCCACCGCAGCTGTCCCATTAATTGCTCCGTCTCACACAGGGTCTCACGGAACTCAAATTCAATAGTAACATAAACGGTAGTGGTAGTTATTGTTTTAAGAGGAAGGCAACCATCCTCTATAAACACTTATTTTTCTTCATCTTGAATATCGGATAATTCGTACCACGAATATTCCCTACCACCGGACGTTACGTGCCAATTGATCGGCTGACTACCTGTCAAGTGTCAGCTGATGGGTTTTATTTATTTTATTTATTTTATTTATTAGCTGAGGCACCTGAGCTAAAGCTCGCTGTGGTGCAGTACATTCTAATATTATGGCTTCAGAGTATTTATAAAGTAAATTAATACACTCCAGTAATACAAGTTTGATACATCAAATCAGTTAATAGTACTTTTGGTTACATGAATAGAGCTAAGTACTACATATCACACATAAGTTACGTTAGTTTCATAAAATATTAATATATCCTATAAAATAATCATATGTACCGGTATATGTTTTGTTTTATATAATTGAATTGTTTCATAATGACACACTGTAAGAGTAAACAAGCAGTCACACCAACTAGTAAATATACAAGAAAGAAAATGTAGAAGTCAGTTTCAAAATTCGTTAAATTTACATTTTTTTTCTACTTAAGATAATTATTTAACTTCTTTTTGAACATTTTTATTGAAGAGGCGTTCTTTATATCTTCCGGCAGTTTATTGTAGAGACTAACAGAATAATGCCATATGGAATTAATTCCATATTTATTTGAATGGATGACAGTGCAGTGGATATTATTAGCATTCCTTGTATTATAACTGTGAATTACTGAATTTGTTTTACATGATGTATTTGAGTGTGCCAAATTACGAATAATTTTATATATCATAACCAATGAAGATTTCTGTCGTAGGCTATCAAGTGAGAGAACATTACACAGTCTGTACAATTGTTCAGTAGGAGTTAACAGAGGCAATTTAAAAAGTATTTTCAATGCTCTTTTATGCAGCATAACAACTCTAGCGAATAATTCCTTAGTACAACATGCCCATACATGGATCATATAAGTAATATGGCTCTCAATTAGCGCTTGGAAAACACTTTTCAATAAATCATGAGAAACTTTGTATTTCAGTCTATTTAAAATGCCAATAGCTGGGATCAGTTTGTCACAGATAGATTCAACATGATCCTTCCACGTTAGTGATTCGTTAATAATTAGTCCAAGAAATTTAGCAGCCTTTACTCTAAGCACTGATTGCCCAAAAAACGTCAAGTGTAAATCTAAAAAATTATTACTTTTAGGTTTATGAAACAAAATATAATTGGTTTTTGTCAGATTGATTGTTAATCGATTTTTACAGAACCACGTTTCAATTAAATTTGCATCATGCTGCATATTTTTTTCAAGTTCTTGAATGGTATCACCGGTATAGAATATATTGGTGTCATCTGCAAAAAGTGATAATCTACCTCTGAGATGTATGTTACCAATATCGTTAATAAAAATAAGAAAAAGTAACGGTCCTAACACTGAGCCCTGTGGGACTCCGACTGAGATAGTTTGGTAATTACTGTTGGTATTCATACAATTCACAAATTGTTCCCTATCTGTGAGATAGTCTATAAACCAGTCTAGCGCAACACCCCTTACGCCAGCTGCTTCCAATTTATTGATTAAAATACCACAATTAACTGTATCAAAAGCTTTCTTGATATCTATAAATATGCCCGATGCTAATTGATCTAAATCTAAAGCTTCTTGTAATTTAATGACAATATCTTCAACAGCATTGTAAGTGCTTGAATTTTGTAAGAATCCGTATTGATATTTATAAAAGAAATTATTATTATCTAGAAATTTCAATAATCTCTCTTTAATTATATGCTCCAAAATTTTTAGCAGGATAGGAATGATAGAGATAGGCCTATAATTATTAAGTTTAGTTTTGTCCCCTCCTTTATAGATAGGTAAGACCTTAGCTATTTTAAGTCTTTTAGGGACTTTACCCTCTTGTATAGATTTATTGATTAATTTAGTTATATGAGGAATTAAATGATATGCCAATTTCTTAATTGTATTGTTGCTAATACCATAGCAGTCTTCACTTCGACTATTCTTTAATTTTTCTATTATATTAGCAACTTCATTTTCATTGGTTGGACTCAAAAACAAAGAATTACTCGATCCACTCCCTAAATTAGGAGGATCATTAAATTGGATATTGCTGGGCATATATTTCGCTATACTAGTAAAATATTCATTAAATGTTGTAGAAATTTCTTTTGGATTTGTAACTAGTTCATCATGTATTCTCAAATGAATATCCTTACTTTTGTTAGTATTTCCTGTCAATATCTCATTTATAACTTTCCACTGGCTCCTTGTGTTCCTTAAATTATTAACATAGTATGAGTTCTCTAATTCTCTCTTAAGTTTGGTAACCCTGTTACACACCAATGAGTAATCTATCTTCAATTGTTGTGATACATAACCACATCCCATTTTTAATCTAACTTGTTGCCTCTTAATTTTACTGTACAATTTATTTTTCTGGTTAATAAGATCTAAAAGTTCAAATATTTAAGATAGGACAATCCGTACCACTTCAAAGAATGGGGAGTATTCCCGGTTTAATACGGCATATACTCTGAATATTATACCTTCTAAATTGACGTTTTGGACTACTTTGACTCTCTCTGGTAGTTATGTGCAGAAACACAGACATCCAATCACGGCCGACTAGATCCCTCGCTGTGCTCCTTGTGGGAGCTGGCTCGAGCAATGCATCAAGTCGACCGTGATCCAACCCACCGCCGTCTCAACTCTATATACAGTCCAATACAGTAGAGACAATACGCGACACTCTGTGAGAGATCGAGGGACAGCGATTACAACTCTATCTAGCGGAGTGACCTGAGAGTTACTGATTCTGTCATAAGAGCAAGTGTATTTGTTTGTGAAGTTTTTGGTGTTATTTATGCGTTTGAATTAAGTTGACATAAGTAAATAGTAGCATGTGTCATTCCTTTATATCTCCTGTCAATATGAGTGGAAAGATATGTGCTGCGTTTGGCTACAATAACTATGAAGTGCAGAAGGATTCACGCTCTTTCTTCCGTTTCCCTCGTGACAAGAAAATGTAAGTAAATACTGTGTTTACATATATATATTCTTCCAGTTACAAAGATTTTTTTATAGAAGGCCTACTTCCTAAACTTCTGACCTGCGTGACCCATATTTTAACTGGCTTAAAAAAAAAGAATAAGCTTATTTTATTGTATTCGTGCAGCAGTTAACCTTCAATAACGATTTGTTTTGTAGGTGTGATCTGTGGGTTTTGGAAAATGCATACGCATATGTGTGTGGCTGGTTGCGTTCCAAGTTAACCCATTTGGAGTATTGTAATGCATGCATTGTCGAGCACTCAAGAAAATATGGGTGATTTAAGAAATGTGATGATGATGCAAATTTGCTTTACCCTAATGTAATGGCAAGTATTGCTTATAGCGAAATTTTGAATGTTTTTGCGGATAAATTTATAGATTTTCTTTCTGTTAGTAGGCTTCAATTTAAAAGGAAAATTGTCCAGCTCTTAAATGTAAATTCATTGAATACTTTTATTGACAAGTGTCCTAATGTGATGTACAATGTTTTTAATTGAGAAAAAAGACAAATCTAGCCGTGAAAGTTCAGGCAGGTATGCTAAAGCTTAAAAAATGTAATGCATACATTAAAGATCAAGCCCTTTCACAGCAGTCCATTTCACATCTTGATTATATGTCTAATTTCAGTCTTTAAATAATAACCTGTTAAAAAATTCTTCATTCATGTATCCAGAATTGCTTTAACAACTTTGAAGTTAATGTTTTAGCAACACTTTCTCTCTAGACGTAATTTATTTATCCATTTCCGTATATATATTTCCACTGATATTTGAATTTAGCGCGAATTTTCAGGTCACGGCACTAGGAGCGCCACTTGCGAATTGTCTCCCATTTTAACAAGGCTAAATCCAGAAGTGTCGCGTATTGTCTCTACTGTATTTGACACAGTCTCTCTCTTATAAACTCAGATCGAACACAGGGTGTTTGTACTCTGCGCTACGGCAGCTGCCTCAGCCGCCCTGCTAAGTGTGAATACAATCTTATATGAAAATTTACGTTATAAAAGATGCTGGAAGTGTCCTCCTTCCTGGGTTATACATACATTGTATCTGGTAACCACATTCTGGCTTTCGCGAATAAGTTCTGCCTATGCAATGTTTCTAATTTCATTCGTAATTTTACCTTTCAGTTCCTCCAATGTGTGAGGATTTGTTCGATACATTTTTTCTTTTAGCCTACCCCACAATTAAAAACCACACACTGTTAGATCTACAGAACAAGAGGGAAATAGACCAGCACCGATCACTCTGTCTGCAAACACTTCCGAGATTGTAAGAAGGGAATTTTCTGCTTTATGAGCAGGGGCTGACTCTTGTTGAAACCACCCACGAGTCTTTTCCGTCATCTGATAGAAGAATGGCGTCAAAATGCCATCTTGACACCTCTCTGCATTTACTGCTGTGTCGGAAAAAAATAGGCCCAATTATCCGTCTTTTACTAAGAACACACCAAACACCAATCTTATTATAATGAGGAACTTCCTAAACACCATTAGGATTTTCTGCACACCAAAAGCGAGGGTTATGACTGTTGACGCGACCATTAAGAAGAAACCAGAACTTGTACGTACGAAAACACGATGTTTCAATGATAACTGCTTCACCATATTAACAGCTGAGATTCAAACTGGTGACTCATGCTTGTCAGGTCGAACACGTGCAGGCTGGTTGCAAGGTCAGGAACTATGCGCGTCCCTCCCACAATGCAGCTGCCACAGCCCAGAGTACAAACACCATGCGCTCGGTCTGGATTTAAATGAGAGACTTTGTACTGCCTGCTCTGTGTCGCGAGAATTACGATTGCAGCGACATTACAGATGGTAGAACTCAAAACAAACGTTAGTTAAATGAGAGTTCGCCAGTAAGGCCAATATAATATGAGAAATAATCCTTAACATATTACTGTTGAGAAGATAAAGCACATACAGAAACTAACATATCACGTTTGAGCTTGATTTAAGATATAAAAAACGTAAAATATATAAAATCTTACCAGTTACAATAGGCATATAATATTTTTTCTCGGCATATCAGACTTTTTTCTCGAACTTGACACTGGTTCGGCTGTAGAGAAGACGTTCCTTAACAGCCACTTCAACGGCAATCACTGTTACAATCCTCTCTGTTGGTTGGAGAGTTTCACATTCAGCTTTAAACAGTGCTTTTCTTTCTAAAAAAATTAACGGGTACTCACAGTTGTAGTCGACAAAACATCACGATCTTACAATTTTCGACAATTATTCAGAGTCCAATTATCACTTTTCGGGCTAACATGTTTATAGAAAAATTGATTACGCTATTTTATTTGTGCTCAACATGTCAAGGTGGTAACTGCAATCAGTGTTTTTTAATCATTTAACGATTTAAAATTAAATGAACACATAAATATAAGCACTGTATTAGTGTCCCATTTTGCTGCCCTACTTACAGTAAATTCCACACTGGTAAAAGAGGCTGATCACTGCCATCTTCATGCTTCCTCTCCTTGCTTTTCGAGTCGGTCGCCAGACGTGTTCCTTTCAGGAACCATGAATTCACGTAATCCACAGGTTTGGAAATTCTTAGCGGAGGGTCAAGCAACTTGATCAAGCTAAGATTCAGATGCAATGATGCTCTTGTTGGAGTCATGATCAAGTTCATTTGTGAGAAACCTCTTTCACATTCACTTGTCGAAATTGGGATGCTGCTTATAGTATTAATAAGGGCCAGGAGAGACACTGGGCGTTTATTCTCAGCAAGATATGCACGGAAACTTCTTAAGATTTGTCATTTACGGAGCTTAAAATCTTTACACTAATTTCTTATTCGAGCTTACAATAAGTTACATCAGGATTTCGCGGCCAAGCGGTAGTGTTCAAAATTGAAGCCGATTCTGGGATTTCAAAGTCTTTTAATGTTAAAAGGAGGTTCTCCATACGCCTTTCCAGGCACTCCTAGAACTTCACAGCATAAATATGATTGTCTTATTTCTTGCTCCTTTCTCGAAATTCAAGCCTTCAAACATTAACAGTGCTTCTGTTTCCACGGTTTCAGTGTAGTATGGGCCTTGTTTTGTCTTTCTTTCATAAAACACCTTAATTTGCTAGCATTTCTTCTAATGGGCCAAATAAATTGTAAAGTCACGAGCTTGCAAGTCAACACCAATTTCTCCCACCTTCTGAAGAGCACCGTACATCAATGCAAAGTCTAATATAAAGTTGACATTGCTTATACGTTTAAGGAGTCCTCTATACATGACTTGCTCAGTTTTGTGTCTTTTGGGATCATATTTGGCAATTTTGAAATGTGCCACTAAAACTTTAATATTTTTTCACACATCTGAGACCGCTCTAAAACTAGAAGCAACCAATCTTGTATCGAGAATCCTTCCAATTTTTAGGAGTACGGTTTCAAGTTCCTCTGCATAATCTTTCGATTCCATGGCTTTGTTAGGTGACTGGTGGTAAACTGTATACAGTTTATCATGTTTACATGTGAGAGGAAATCTTGACTTACATCACCTACGGAATGCTCTGGCCTGCGATTGGCACAATGTCAGAACGAAACATTGGGAAACTGTTGATTTTTAAAGTAATTACACCCCTCCTTTTTCCCACCATAACTGAAACCCCTTCCGTTGAGACTGCAACAAGATTCTGTTTCAGAAACTCATCACTGAACCCCAGTGCTCCCAAATAAGTCATCAATGCACTAAATATACTTTCAGCAGTGACATCTCGAAATTCGATAATTCCCCAAAATTGTTGCTTGGCTGATCCATATCTGGAAGTGCTGTCAGTGATAACAGCTGACTGAGTGTGGTACTTTCATCTACCTTATTTCACATTTCTGTTGCGATGCATGCGTTAGATGAATGAAGAATGCGACCCATATTACCACCATTCAACTCCTGCACGTCAATTTCAGTTTCAAAATCGTAGAAAGCTCGAATTTTCTAAACTAATGTATACAGTATGCTGTTCGAAATACATTGGAAGTTATTTCCTTTTCTTTCTCGAAAGCCTTAGTGCATGCAGTTTCCAAAGTTTACGGTTTTGCTGTTTTTAGTATTTTTAACTACAGCCTGATGAGCTGAACTCTCTTTACGCGTAAATATTTCCTTGCGGCGAGAAAGCATTTGCTGACATTTATTTTCAGTTCCACAATTTGCACAAACAGGAACTGAAACCCATTGTTATAAAATATTCATCCCTCGTGATGCGCTTTCAGTTCGCAAATCGACAAAAAAAATTTACCAATTTTGCAGCCAAGTTTATTAATTTTTACAACCAACCACTCGTACTTATTGCAAAATTCCAGATTTGTCTCCAAATCCTAGCATTCGGGAATGTCTTCGGACCCACTGTTACACGCGGCTGAAAGCTCTTTGTTATAATCTTCTTTTGCATCACCACACGGCACTGTTGGCATTTCCCCGTCATTGTTTACGACTTTCAGATTTTTAGATGCCTGGTTCGTTATGTTCTTCATCCTTCCAAACTAACAACACACAGACTAAATAACAACCTAACTCGCCACTAAACACTAGATTACGCACTTACAGGAACGAAACTGAAGTTAAAGGGGATAATTCGAAAAATGACTGGGCACATCTGGCTTCACTATCTTTCTCTCACAGTTTTCTCAGTAATCTCCACCTCTAAGATGCAGGCTACAAACAAGAGAATAATCGGATGGAATCAATCCACTATCCTTGATTGGTCATTTCCTTGATATAGCGTTAAGCCACCTTCCCCGAAGTTCTTTTCTTGAAGGAATTTCATGAAACCTAACACCTGACGAGTCTGGATTCCTTGCTTTTATTTACAGAGGGGAATACAACAATTCACCATTTCACAACCAGAAGCACGCACATAAATACCCGAAGTTAACGCGCCGGAACGTAACAACGTGGTTACATGGGTGCAGACGGCGGTGCCTAAGTGCGTTGGCTAGCGCCCCTAGCGGAGGTTTGTGATACTCAGAGCTAAGCAGCATGTTAACGGCACTGCATAGAGCAGACCGTTGCCTACGCTATAATACAAGGCCTTGAAATGCACTCATGGAAACGGGTGGCATCCTAGTTCACCATTCAGCCGCTAGGATCGCGTTCTTGTCCCCTTATATTCGCATGGCCGTATATGTCAATAAGTAAATTAAATGCTAAATAAAAAGAACTGGATGTTTTTCTGAGTGTTGACAGTACTTTACTTATAGAGCGGTGCTGCATTGGCTTGGATATGTCAATGAAGTTTCAAAACTTTCCTTTTGAGGGGCTTCTTATCAAGTTTCAAAACTTTCTCTCTTCTACTATAGTAGCTCGAAGCAATGTTGTCTAATAAAGGTCTCAGAAATTTTCATAGTAGAAAAAGAGGTGGTTTGTCATCTTTACACTTTCTACACTTAATTTCACTGTTGAACATGTCTTTCGAATAATAAACGTACACCTTTTAGTGACTCTCTTCGGGGCAAGTACTGCGTAGCGGAGGTGACAAATTCCGTCGTTCACTGCAGAAGTGCCACAGATGATGATTTTCGGTATCTGAGGGCTCCTCGATCTTGAAAACGAATAAGACACATTGTTGGACTTTGAGTAGCTGGAGAAAAGATATGATCTAAACAGCCTTTACAGTTTGTATGTTCTTTTGCCACACGAACCATAATGTCATTGTATTCCGCTTGGCGACTTAGGTAGCTGAAGAAGAGCTCGGTGTCATCGCTTGTTAGGTTCCTCGTCAATGCATAATGCAAATATATAATTCTGGGGTATTTTACGCAGGCCGCAGTGGATTGGGCAGTCAAGATCTATGACTGATACATTTCCCACATGATTTTTTTTTTACTTTCTCGGAATACATTTGAATGTTCTTAATATATGACAGGAAATCATTAATTAACCAACTGAGGCGTTCAACTTCAGTACTAAAAAATGCTCGTTTGTTCTCATTCCTGGAATATGTCCCATGTGAGGTGTTGCAGACGTCATGCGCATGGAACAATTTCTTAAAATGCTCCATAAAACAAATGGTTTATTTTAAACTGTATTTAATGCTATCGGGACAAACCACCTCCATACTTTTAAAACCATAGATTGTTTCAGGGGAAAATACAATATTTTTAGCTCTTGCTATATTCATTTTCTCGAAATTTGTTGGGCAAATTATTTTTCTGGTTGGCTTCTTAATGTAAGATTTCTGAGTTTGAAGTGACCTCTCAAATGATCGCCGGTCACGGTAGCATTGTTTACAAAAATGTCCAGTGACAAATTTTGGGATCGCCCGATTCTTATGACGTAACTCGGATCAAAACTTACGAACGGAGGCCTAATGTCATCAGCTGGAAGTCGTATCTCATGCGTAATACTTCCTCCGTATAATCTTTCGAACACTGAACATTCACTGGAAACTTGTGAAACGAAATTCCACTACCTTTATTTTCTCATGAATAAACGATGACTGGAACTGCGAATACTTAACATCAGACGAATACATAATACATTCACAACCAACTCAATAGACACGTTTAAAGGCGCGAACCTGGTAGACAGGGGGCAAGAAAGCGATCCTAGCGGCCCGACATTGAACTTCAATGTGACCACTTCGATAGCGTTTTACGGGCTCTATTTCCAGGCCTTGTACTATAACGTAGACAACGGAGCAGACAGTACCAGGTCTCTCATATACACTTCGACCGAACGCACGATGTTAGTATTCTGCGCTACGGCAGCTACATCAGTGCAGTGCAGGGCGGCAGCGCTTTAAGCGTGTATAGACTCTTATTTGAAATCTTACCTTATAAAAAATGCTGGAAGTGTCGGCCTTCCTGAGTTATACAGGCATTGTGTCTGGTAACCACGTTCTCGCTGACGCGAGTGTTCAGCCACATCTCATTCAGTGTCTTCCCATGACTTTTGGCCACTCAGTGTAGATGCAGTTGTACTGTACTCCCTTCAGCACAGATACACTTTTTTGTGGGCTTTTGTAATCTGTAATCATGCCCAAATGTCGTATTCCGTTGCTCGTATACTTCAGTATTAGCAGTATTGTGCACCGTGTACAAATGAACAGGTTTGTATTATGACAAATATAAACATGCAGTCCCGGAGCTGAAAGATTGAATTGGGACGCGTCTAAGTCGTGGATCAGTGGCGAATCGAACGCAGACCCAGTGAAGTGAAAGCCTTTACGCTGACCATACACCCAAAGAGCCAGGCAGTACAATTAATTCTAGTGCACTACTGTGTTCAGTACATGACGTCTTAATAATAGCAGGTAAGTAGTATGCTACCTTGTGACAGCGGTCCCTGGAACGAACCAGTACGGCCTTCTGAATGAAAGTAGACGATCATGAAAACAATGAATATTTACGGGACAGGTGTAGCCTGTCACATGCTTCCCAAAAGCGGACATGAGATTATCAACAGGTGTCTTGTATCACGCTATGAATACAAAACTGGAGCTTTATTTCCATCAAATAAGGAAACTATTAGTCCGGACGAAAGCGATACCAACCAAGACCATATAAACGTCTTTCTCAGACGATTATTTTCCATAAATCCGAGGTTGATCCGATATTATAATGGACTAGCTTCAGCGAAGATATCTTAATTAACATGGAGGTCGTACAAGAAGATGCATTACCGAGCTCGATAGCTGCAGTCGCTTAAATGCGGCCAGTATCCAGTAATCGGGAGAGAGTGGGTTCGAGCCCCAATGTCGGCAGCCCTGAAGATGGTTTTCCGTGGTTTCCCATTTTCACACCAGGCAAATGCCGGGGCTGTACCTTAATTAAGGCCACGGCCGCTTCCTTCCCTTTCCTATCCCATCGTCGCTATAAGACCTATCTGTGTCTGTGCGACGTAAAACAAAATAGCAAAAAAAAAAGAAGATGCATTACTGCACGAAATATGAGAAGACGTATGGAATAAGACCGATTATCTTCCTAAAATAATATGATAGTCATTTAAATAACAGATGTCCTTTAAAGAAGGACAGAACAATAGATCTGATAGAACGCGTGCTTCCTAACCTGGCGACGATGGGAGAAGAAAGAGCTAGGAGTGGGAAAGAAGCGGCCGTGGCCTTAATTAAGGTACATTCCAGCATTTTTCTGGTGTGAAAATGAGAAACCACGAAAATCCATCCTCAGGTCTGCCCACTATATCCCGAATGCAAGCTCATAGCTGCGCGCCCCTAACCGCACGGCCAACTCGCTCAGCCTTCTTAACCAATAGAGGGCAGCCTGTTTCTACAGAGAACAGAATTCTCATTCCTCTGAGTTACTATGCAAGAGCAGAAATCGAAGACGATAATGCAGATTTGTACGGAATTAGTGAGCCCACTGTCAGACAAATTATATTTACGATGGCTTACTAACTAAAATCTTGCCCTGGTACGTAAAGTTGCTCTTAAAGAAGGAAGATTACTGGCAATGAGAAAGTTTCATGAGATTGCTTAGTTGCCTCAGATAATTATTTGAGTTGTTTCACTCCTCTGTCTGTACTGTTATTACAGTGTTCAGAATAAGCTTTGTATAATACAATTCCACATGGGATATGTCACGGTACCTTAAAAATATTTACAGTATGCAACAGTTTATTTATTTATTTATTTATTTTCTATTTGCTTTACGTCGCACAGACACAGATAGGTCTTATGGCAACGATGGGATAGGAAACGGAAGGAAGCGGCCGTGGCCTTAATTAAGGTACAGCCCCGGCATTTGCCTGGTGTGAAAATGGGAAACCACGGAAAACCATTTTCAGGGCTGCCGACAGTGGGGCTCGAACCCACTATCTCCGGAATACTGGATACTGGCCGCACTTAAGCGACTGCAGCTATCGATCTCGGTAGTATGCAATGTAGGTCAATGATTGTGAGACACATAGTGAAGCTAAGCCTAGGCCAGGTTCCAATGTTATCCAATAGAATGTACTAGCTGATGTACCCGTGCTTCGCTGCGGGATTCTCAGAGAGACTGTCTTTGTGGTTTTCCTAACTACAGTTAACTTAGGCCATTACAAAAACGTCAGTAGGAATGTAGGGATTAAAAGCAATGTTATCATATAAAATACTCGCTCAAATGAGAAACCGCACATTTTCTCACTTTTAACGAACAGTACTACGATGCCGATCTAACAGTCTAAAGTTCCAGTGCTGGAATGACCAGGCCGCAGACAGCTGTAAACACTCCTCTGCCATTGTTCTGTTAAATATACACACTGCTCATTCCAATCAGTGCCTCAGGGTAGGGATTGAATAGCTCGAATGCTATGATGAGCCAGTTTGTTACGTACCAGTAGTATAAGAAAATTTAAGAACCAGTGGAATGGCAGGCATGCTTAAGAAGAAAGTTATCTAACTCCCCAGCTACTTCCCGCCAATATTGAGGCAGGCTGTTATACTCCGTACGACCGGGCGAGTTGGCCGTGCAGTTAGGGGCGCGCAGCTGTGAGTTTACATTAGGGAGGTAGTGGGTTCGAAAACCACTGTCGACAGCCCTGAAGATAGTTTTACGTGGTATCCCATTTCCACACCAGGTAAATGCTGGGGCTGTACCGTAATTAACGCCAGGGCCGCTTCCTTTCCACTCCTAGCCCTTTCCTATCCCATCATCGCCATAACACCTAACTGTGTCGGTGCGACGTAAAGCAATTTTTTTAAAACTCGGTATACAGCAGAAATCCCATCTATCGGACATGACTGGCAACAAAAGACACAAAGCACATCACAACAAACAATGGTCAATATAATGTTGTTGATCAATGTTTTGAGCTTTCCGTATTGTAGGCCTTCACATTTAGTTTTCTTTAGACTCTGTGATATTAGGGCGTCTTACGAAATTATTTATAGCGTAGACTGTAGTTCCTTATTCCCTGACTTTACATAACGATATTCATTAAATTCTGTGTACCCATTTTCTCGTGACTTGGCGCTGATATGGACTTAGCAACAAAAATCCAAATTCATTAATATCTCTGTTATCATAGCCGGTACGGTAAAAATGTATAAGACATAAATGATCGGAAATGTAATACTATATAATTTTGCCGATAGGACCACTAATAACACAAATAGCCGGGCTGAGTGGCTCAGACGGTTAAGGCGCTGGCCTTCTAACCCCAACTTGGCAGGTTCAATCCTGGCTCAGTCCGGTGGTATTTGAAGGTGCTCAAATACGACAGCCTCGTGTCGGTAGATTTACTGGCACGTAAGAGAACTCCTGCGGGACTAAATTCCGGCACCTCGGCGTCTCCGAAAACCGTAAAAGTAGTTAGTGGGACGTAAAGCAAATAACATTATTATTATTATTATTAATAACACCAATATTTGAGAATTAAATTTTAGGCTTTCCCCTAAACTACCATTCCAATCAGCGTGAATAAAATTATTTATGACCTAGATTGTAGAGACTTATTTCCCGACTTTGCATACCGATTTTCATTAAGATAAGACCACTAATAACATAAAAATTCGAGAATTTAAGTTTAGGCCTTCCCCTGAACTACTATTTCTTTCAGCGTGAATAATATTTTTACAGGCTAGATTATAGCGACTTGTTTTACGACTTTGCATATCGATTTTCATTAAGATAGGACCACTAATAACATAAATATTTGAGAATTACATTTTAGGTATTCGCCTAAACTACCATTTCTCTCAGCGAGAGTAAGATTATTTATGGCCTAGATTGTACCGACTTATTCCCGGACACTACATACCGATTTTCATTAAATTCTCTTCAGTCGGTTTTTCGTGATGCGTGTACAGACAGACAGACAGACAGACA
This sequence comes from Anabrus simplex, assembly GCF_040414725.1. Taxonomy (NCBI): domain Eukaryota; kingdom Metazoa; phylum Arthropoda; class Insecta; order Orthoptera; family Tettigoniidae; genus Anabrus; species Anabrus simplex. The sequence goes on along the minus strand of NC_090275.1, from coordinate 96,990,579 downwards.
GACAGACAGACAGACAGACAGACAGACAGACAGACAGACAGACAGACAGACAGACATAAATTACGGAAAATTAAAAAGTGCATTTCCTTCCTACTATGGACACGACCGATGCAGAAATACCATCCTTTTTAAATACTGAGCAATGTACAGACAAAACTCTTATTTGATATATATAGATTTGTCGTGTCAGACAGTGTAACAGCATTGGTGCATCGACAGCACGTGTTAGAGTGAGGTAAACTTGTCTGCTACCGACCGCGCTCGAACTGTTACACTGCTGCAAGAAGGTTCATGACAAGTGGATGCCACCGGTTGTATTGGAGTGAATCAGAGTGATGTCTCCAGAGAATGGACAAAGTTCAGGAGAAAACAAGCGGTTGCTGATCGACAACGAACGGGACGCCAACGTAAAACAACTCGCAGGTAATATTGGTATTTGTTGCTTTCAAGACGGTGTAGGCTCGCTGCTACTGCCACCTCGTTCTGTCAGGATTTTCGGAGGGCTACCTGAGTGAATGTCTCAGATCAGATAGTGGGAAATCAGTTGTACGACGAAGCACTGATATCATGCGGTGGTGGTGGTGTTGTTTGTGATGGGGACAACGGTCTTGTGCCTGGAGAGGTATGTATCTTTTGCACTGGAAATTTCATCTTACATTTTTACCACAATTCTTCTTCAACTAACATGAAACATATACTTACTAACTTTTAAAAAGTTTCAGTTGGTAGGCTACTACTTGATTTTCTCCGTCAGTAGTTTCTCATCAGGGCAGGCATTATAGCACTTATAGTAAATGTTTCTCGTCAGAAAAATGTACTGTTTCTGGACATATTTCTAATGTCAAATAATGATTTGTAACTATTTTAGTACCACGTCATTTCTTTGTACATCATCACCGGACACATTCATATGAGTATGAATTTCAGGCCTCTTTCACAATTACGGTCGTAGATCATTTCATCCACTAGAATTGTCTCCTAAAACACTTCCTCCAAGTTGTGAACCCCTAGGACAGGCCTGTCAAGAACGCAAGCCACAATGCTCTGAACATTATAGCTTCTAAATTGATGTTTTAGGCGATGTGAATCTGGCACAGCCTTGGGAATTCTCGTGTAAGTTGAAAGAAGCCTGGTAAAGCAAGCCATGGGTGTTATGATTACGTTTGCCACTTTCTTTGTGATGCGAGGTTTTCATCGCGTTTTTTTTTTTATGAAAACAAAAATTCAAAATCGGTTGATAGCGCAGACGAGATGACTGTTGCCGTGTCAAAGACCATTCCATAGCTTTACGTTGTCATTAATCCCAAACAACGATGTTCTCACTGAACTAAACTTTAAAGTCGAACTAATCTAATTTTGTTTTGTTTTGTTCTGTTTTGTGTTTTATGTATTTTATGTATTTTGTGTTTTTGTTTTGTTTTGTTTTGTTTTGTTTTGTTTTGTTTTGTTTTGTTTTGTTTTGTTTTGTTTTGTTTTGTTTTGTTTTGTTTTGTTTTGTTTTGTTTTGTTTTGTTTTGTTTTGTTTTGTTTTGTTTTGTTTTGTTTTGTTTTGTTTTGTTTTGTTTTGTTTTGTTTTGTTTTGTTTTGTTTTGTTTTGTTTTGTTTTGTTTTGTTTTGTTTTGTTTTGTTTTGTTTTGTTTTGTTTTGTTTTGTTTTGTTTTGTTTTGTTTTGTTTTGTTTTGTTTTGTTTTGTTTTGTTTTGTTTTGTTTTGTTTTGTTTTGTTTTGTTTTGTTTTGTTTTGTTTTGTTTTGTTTTGTTTTGTTTTGTTTTGTTTTGTTTTGTTTTGTTTTGTTTTGTTTTGTTTTGTTTTGTTTTGTTTTGTTTTGTTTTGTTTTGTTTTGTTTTGTTTTGTTTTGTTTTGTTTTGTTTTGTTTTGTTTTGTTTTGTTTTGTTTTGTTTTGTTTTGTTTTGTTTTGTTTTGTTTTGTTTTGTTTTGTTTTGTTTTGTTTTGTTTTGTTTTGTTTTGTTTTGTTTTGGTGAAACTGCATTTGCAACTTAAAATCATTTCAGTCTGTCAAACGCACAAGTTCAACATAAATATTACACTATAACACACCTGTAAAGAACACTATTAAACAAACTATTAAACTATTAAACAAAGAATGACATGTTTCGTTCTTAAAAGGACATCATCAGATTCAAGAAAGTCACACTCAATATTTGGAAATATTTATGTTTATTTCTGTACAAACAACTAGAAATTTTAAATTTGGAAGTTATATTAACGAAGTTCTGCTATTGTCAGGACAAGGAAGGTCCATGAAGGACATCAAAATGAAACACTCAGTAGGTCTCGCAAACCTAATAGCGTTGGGACCGGAAGAGAACAAGAATTCACCAAGGCGGTCACTGAAATAATTGAGTGTGGCTTTATAGACTCTGATGACGTTCTTTTAAGAACGAAACATGTCATTCTTTGTTTAATTGCGTGCATTTTTATTCCTTGTTTAATAATGTCTCTTTTTACAAGTATTCTATATATTCTATTCTATTTATATTGAACTCCTGTGTTCAAAAGACTGAAAATCTTTTAAGTTACATTTAACCGAGTTGACATTGGAAAGTACGGCTTTCTTCTTAACAAAAGATTGCATTTCATAGTTGTATTTCATTTTTGTATAGAGTGATTAATAAATTTTGTATGATTAAGGCACACATTCACAGTTTCAAAGAAACATTTTGAAGACATTTTATGCACCAGTAAGGATCACGTATAAACTTGATGCTGCTACTCACAACCATTCTATTGTCATGGATATCCTGGTGGAAAATTCATTTAAAATTCTTAATCGTTTTATTTTTCAAATTTTATTAAATTTTATGCATTACCTTTTTATATATAGGATATTAGTTTTAAGATTTTTTTTCCTTTGATTATATCTAATAGATTTCATCTTAATTGAATCCCATTACTAATCAGCCTTGTATTGTTAATAATTTAAGTTTTATTTAATCTGACTCTTGTTAAGTAATACAACGTAATATATGTATATTTCAGTGCCTGGTTAGATGAGAAAAGAAGGCCTGAAGGCCTTAATCTTGCCAGGTAAAACAAAACATTACTAAACTAAAACTATACTTTATTCATATTTAAGTTTGTTATACACTGTATGAGGAAATCCGCTTTCAATAACATGAAGAATGTTCATTGCCTGCAAAGTTATATTTAAGTTCATTTTTGTAAAGTAGGGGAGTGCATAGATTACACTCCATTTTCAAAGGAGTCCGCGACGCAAAGAAGGGTTAAGAACTCCGGCTCTACAACAAGCGGACAGAAAACAAAGCGCGGCTTGCGTTTAATATTCTGCAGCGAAGGGCATTACGGGGTTTTCCAGTCTCCTCATTAGTTGTCCAGCGCACTCTACTCAGGTTACTGTTGCTGTCTTCTAGTGCCAGATTTATGTCGGGTTTAGGGAATTTGAGAAGGTAATATCGTGGGAAGAATATTTATTTCCAGACTTACGACACACTAAATCTGATATCTGACAAACAGCGATATGGTACTAAGGCTGGTATTACACTATCAGAGAAATTTGCCAAAGACCTTTTGTAAAATATTTTGTGAAAGTAAACTTCTATAAAAGACTAGCTGACCCGATCCGGCTTCGCACGTGCGGCTTTACGTATTAAATATCTCCGTATACACTGCGTTACATGACTCTCCATCTGGAACCGAACACACACAAATTTATCAATAGTTGCTCCATCGCTACCAGAGTTTTGCTCCCTCGCTACCAAACTTTCACCACGCGAAACGACTGCCCTTTGTTTACTTCTCGCGGTCGTATTTGGGCGGTGAACAAGGAGCTGCACAAGGCTGCCAACCTGTTCACTTAGAAATTAAGCCCCCAGGTCAGAGCCGCGAAGCCTAGACAAGACCATTGGTCTGGACTGCTTAGGGTAAGGCCTAGACAAGACCATTGGTCTGGACTGGTTAGGGTAGGGCCTAGACAAGACCATTGGTCTGGACTGGTTAGGGTAGGGCCTAGACAAGACCATTGGTCTGGACTGCTTAGGGTAAGGCCTAGACAAGACCATTGGTCTGGACTGGTTAGGGTAGGGCCTAGACAAGACCATTGGTCTGGACTGGTTAGGGTAGGGCCTAGACAAGACCATTGGTCTGGACTGGTTAGGGTAGGGCCCAGACAAGACCATTGGTCTGGACTGGTTAGGGTAGGACCTAGACAAGACCACTGGTCTGGACTGGTTAGGGTAGGATCTAGACACGACCATTGGGCTGATATTGCGCACTCCATGTAGGCCAGTGGTGGAAAAGTGAATTACAAGTTCCTTCCGTATATTTTTCCTGATAGATATTGCAGCGCATTCCACGTGGGTTAGTGGTGGAAAGGAGAATTCAAGTTCCTTCCACACAGAAGAAAATTACAAGTTACAAGTTCCTTCCGTCCTTCCTTCATGACAGAGATTGTCCTAACGCGGAAACAGCACATTTTCTTTGGCCTAGGGCGATAGCAGAGCATTCTATGTGGTCTACTTCAGTGCATTCGATTTTCTTCCTCCTCATGTTCCATTTATTATGCTTTTCTTCTGCCTGGGTTGGTAACCGAATTTCATTCAAATGATTGACGGGAATGACGTCACATGGCAATTTACGTCGGCCAATATGCGAGTTGCCCGTTCATCAATGAAAATGGCCTCTAATACTCTTCATTTGGTTATAAAAGTAAACGTACTTCTGAGGATGGGACAGTGGGTTTCTGGACATCGCAATGAACACATCTCGCCTCCAATACTAATTCCAAGTGAGATTTCATTCATTTCTACTTCCTTATAATGCCAGAAACATGTGGACACTAGGTGTCAACTTTTCCCACAAATTTTCTTTGAAAGTAACATGCAAGAGGGCTACGTAGAGTGGACCATAAGAAAAACATTCAACACTAAGGTCTAAACCTGTTTTTTTTAATATTGTTAGTGGCTTTACGTCGCACCGACACAAATAGGTCTTATGGCGACGATAGGATATTTTGTCATTTCGGTTTAAAAGTTTCCAATTTCCAGTAAAAGCATGTTTTAGTACGGCCATTAATAAATTACAGGGGCAAACTCTAAACGTTACAGGTTTAGACCATCCCACTGCCGGCAGTTTTCGAACTCCCCAGCTACTTGCCGCCAATATTCAGGCAGACTGTTATACTCTGTACGACCGGGCGAGTTGGCCGTGCGGTTAGGGGCGCGCAGCTGTGAGTTTACATTAGGGAGGTAGTGGGTTCGAAAACCACTGTCGACAGCCCTGTAGATAGTTTTCCGTGGTTTCCCATTTTCACACCAGGCAAATGCTGGGGCTGTACCTTAATTAAGGCCACGACCGCTTCCTTCCCATTCCTAGGCCTTTCCTATCCCATCGTCGCCATAACACCTACTATCTGTGTCGGTGGGACGTAAAGCAAAATAGCAAAAACAATATATATATATATATACATATATCATGGTTCAGCAAAAATGGATTGACAGTTGTGTCGATGTTTGGCTACTATTCGTTTTTACTTGTACTGTTAATGACAAAAAAGCTCATAAAGTGTACCGGTATGTTTTAAATTAAACCATCGCAGGAAAATACAACACAAAGTTCTACACCTGTTTGCTTGTTCAAACTGCAACCCACACGGTTCTACGTTATCTCACGTGAGTTATCAGAAGAAGAAAAAAAAAAGAAGTCGCTTACAATAGTGAAAATTTAATGAACGAAAGATGTATAATTTATAATGTAAACATCATTTTCAATTCCAGTTTTTCAAACAAATACTGGCTACGTAATCCTTTTAATTTCTTTTTCACGTAGAAAAATGTCTATATTTCCCGTATAGTATTTATCGTCTCCGCTATATTTAAATTAACTTGCTGTGTTAAATTTGTATTTTTATGTTCCTGGTGCCTTGATCTGCACAGCATTTCATTCATTTCACAGTTTGCTGTAGCGGCATTCCAACTGAACTTACGATTAGACATTTTGATTGTAAAAAGTAGGCCTTGCACGATGATCATACCTTTTATCAACGAAAGTTTCTCCGTTACACTGTCATGTATTTTATAAAATTTATTTTACAAAAGTTCTTTGAAAAATGCCTTTGTTAGTTTAATACCACCCTAAGTGTCGGGAATTCTATCAAACATTTTCTTCGACGAAGTGAAAATACTAATCAACCCCCTCTCCTTCAACTGTCCTAAATAGAAGATGCTATTCCCCTTTTCATTTCACTCACAATTCTTGAGCTGAGACCCACAGAGCAAGTGAAAGAGTACCGCAGTGATACTGTTGTCGAAGTGCATAAGTGTAAATGTTATGTGCCTGACTGTTGCTGTGGCCACATGTACATCCTCAACACGCCATATTCATTAAGATGGACGGGGAAGTAGTTTATTGTGATTAATTAACTCTAGTCGCAGAAGACGGAAGAAGAAGTTATCGTTAAAGGGGAGATAAAAATGAAATGGCGTATGGCTTTTAGTGCCGGGAGTGTCCGAGGACATGGTCGGCTCGCCAGGTGCAGGTCTTTTGATTTGACTCCCGTAGGCGACCTGCGCGACGTGATGAGGATGAAATGATGATGAAGACGACACATACACCCAGTCCCCGTGCCAGCGAAATTAACCAATGATGGTTAAAATTCTCGACCTTGCCGGGAATCGAACCCGGAACCCCTGTGACCAAAGGCCAGCACGCTAACCATTTAGCCATGGAGCCGGACAGGGGAGGTAAAGCCTTGGATTTAAGGTTCCATCCTTGCTATGGCTGCGCTGCATACTATCTTCACAATGACGTTACGGGAGTTTACGGTTTCTCACCCCGGGAAGTCATGTTCCGTCCGAGATCTCACTACCTGCGTCCTAAGAGAATGCGAATGGAGAGGAGGAAATTCCGCTATGGTGTTTTGATGGGTAAGACAGTTACGTCTTCAAGAATATGAAAACCGAGGGAGGCTACGATATTCTTGTAAAACACCATCTGATGACACCGGAACTAGTTCAGAAGTTACTTTCGCATCTCAGAGATCTTTTTCCACAGGATTCTACATGTTATTAATACATGGCCTTCAAATTTAACGTCGGTGGTTGCACAGTGGGCTTCGGCTGGTCCGACAACTCTGCACTCCGACCGACCAACCGAGCAGAGGAGGGGTGGCTCTACGCCTCTGCATTCGGGAGACGGAAAGGGGTTGGTCCCACCGTCGGCTATCCTGAGAATAGTTTTCCGTGGTTTTCCATTCTCCTGCACTAAGGTGGATGCCGGGACAGTTCCTAGTATAGGCCACAGCCACGAACCCTCTCACCTTCTCCGCATATCTCCTTCACCGTAACAAATCTCCTGAGAGACGGCGTTACCATCTAGCAGGCCCGAAAACACTTTAGTAGTAGTAGTTCAAATTTAACTTTGCTCTTTTTCTCTTCTCATAAGCCTCCTGAAAATGAAAATGAAAACCTACAACCTGTTTTCCAGTCATTGACCGGGTCAGGGACGTAATGAATGAAGAAGATATAGGCTGTTAGTACGATGGGGTCGCCACTCCCAAAGTGATTTATTAATGAATGGTAGATGCTATGAAATGAGAATGGAGAATGTTGCTGGAATGAAAGATGACAGGGAAAACCGGAGTACCCAGAGAAAAAACGTGTCCCGCCTCCGCTTTGTCCAGCACAAATCTCACATGGTGTGACCGGGATTTGAACCACGGTATCCAGCGGTGAGAGGCCGACGCGCTGCCGTCTGAGCCACGGAGGCTCCCCTCATAAGCCTCCTATACTACTCAAATAGAGTATGCACGGCCGTGCTAAACAATATCCCTAATATTTTTTATGAAACAAAAATGGAAACACGAGATAGAATATTACAGCAGAAGGACGAAAGACAGCGAGAGTTGGAGCTTCAAGACGGTATTGGCCTCGAGCCGAGTAACAAATATATAAGAACGATTTCACTGGCTCAATTCAGACTTGTTCAATCAGTTTATCTTCCATTTTGACAGTAAAAAGCCGTCTTAATTCTTGCTGCAGAATAGAAACTACTTGTCGAAGATTCACGCAAATCTGGCAGGACGAATCTGTCCGAGACGACGGGGCGTAGCAAAGTATCTGTGCTGAGCTGTGCAGACAGCGCAGCGCGCTTATCTCCTGTAGTTTGGGTGTAACAGTCTGCAAATGAAAGCGGAGGTGGTGGTGATTATTGTTTTAAGAGGAAGTCTAACTAGGCAACTATCCTCTATTAACATTAATTAGAAAGAAAACGTAAAAGGCAGAGAAGTGTCACGAAGGATGTGAAAATGAAAGACTTTCTAGGATTTGGAACTTAATATCGTCGGGATCGAAAAGAACAAAAAATGACCAAGGGAGGGCGGGCAGGATTGATGAAAGAGAAGAGCCTGCATTAGTAAGTAGAAACAATGTCAGGATTCAACTAAGGGCCCCGTGGTTGCCAACCCACCCTCCCAAACAAAGAGCCCCTGGGCCCCTTTTAGTTGCCTCTCACAACAAGCAGGGGTGGGTGTTATTCTACCTCCCCCAGTCAAAAGGGGAAGAAAAATGAAAGTGCCTGCAAAAGGGAGGGGAGGGCCACGAAGGGCGTGACATGAAAACACATCTTGCGCCTCACAAACCTAACACCGTCAGGGTCGGAAGGGAACAAGAGCTGCCCAAAGGAGGTCGTAGAGCAAAGGGTAAAGGGTAAAATAAGAAGTGTGGCACAAGGAAGTGGAAGCAATATCTGTAGTTGTCACCCACACTTCCAAGTTGAGGGCTCCTGGGGCCCCTTTTAGTCGTCTCTTACAACAGGCAGGAGATACCGTGGATGTATTCTACCGCCCTCACCCACAGGTGAAGAATGTTGAAGCTGACATGTGTAGATCAGGAAACAAATGAAGAAATAACTACTCAATATACTGTAATTACTGAGAGAAGAACGATGTGGTGAAATATTGACAGGAGGACGACACGTCTCGAGATACACAGGACTAGTATGGCAGTGGTGGTGGTGGTGGTGGTGGTGGTGGTGGTGGTGGTGGTGGTGGTGGTGGTGGTGGTGGTTTTAAGAGGAAGTTGACTGGGAAACCATCCTCCTTTAACACTAATCAAAGTAAAATACGGAAGAGGTTCAACACTTCGACAAGCGAAGGTATAGGCCAAAGAAAGACAAGGGCTACTGAGGGCGCGGAAGTAAAGGACTCCCTAGGCCTCAAATGTTCTAATACTGTTGGGGTCGGCTACCGTTTGAGAGAAGCTTAGGGGTTATGAAATGTATGGGCAGGCGAAGACATGCATATGATCAATAGATCAGAGCAGACGTAGCATCTAATAGTCACGTAGAAATAAAAGGGTTAGACTGATGATCCAAAGAACAACTTGTATTACTGCTGTGAGGTCCGGTCTGGTTGCTGGAGATCCGTCCCAACTGGCAGCCTCCACTCTCCTCATATGATATCAGTCTCAATTCACGGCTGAGATCATCGACCGAGCTGACGTGCAGTCGAAATGTTTGCCTTTGTTATGACCGTGACAGCGATCTTCAGTATTCATGGTTATTTCGAATTAAGACGGTCTACTTTGAATCGGAGATGTTCTTTGTGACGTTGACAACATGATCGGTAGGTCTTCACTCTTTGACGTACTTTGATCTCTGCGCCGACATTCATTCCTTTTACTTTCCTTTGCATTTCCTTCTTAGTACACACAAAACACTGTACATGCAAAGTGAACACTGCATTTCAAACAGCTAAAAGTGAGCTAAATTTGTAGGACCTAGGGACCTAGAGGGTGACGCCCTCTCTCTGGCCAGGAGAGGTGATTGAATCGCTAACTTTGTACAGACCACGGAGGTCTCCAGAGCAGTGGCGCTGAGTGGCCACTTCCTTTATCCTCTGTCGCCCAGGCAGCTGATTCCTTATAAATTATAAACCTACATTTTTCTGTAAGATTTCAAAGAAGTCGGAAATTTATGGAACATTTTCCATGATACGTTATTCCTGTCGTGACCTACCTGTCCAGTGAGACGATCTCGTAGGTTGGTCACCAGGCCGTTGGATGTTGAAGTATTACCTGACCTGCCGAGCGGAATGTAGGGACGTAATTTGTAGGTATGACTCGTCCCGCAACTCCCGAAATAAAATATGAAAGTATTTCCCTGTCCTTTATTACTGAGGACAACTAAAACTACTATGTACAGTGTATTTACAAGTCGGAATGTAATGATCTTAAAAAGAGAGCGAGCTTGCTACATACGCCTACTTTTCTACTACGCGTATCTCTGAATCTTGCCCTGCGGCACTTGGACTATGCTCGAAAAGAATCTCGTTCTGACAAGTACGAACTACTGGCTGGAAGAAGGCCCCGGGCCATCTTGGCCAGGGATTATATCTCCGCTCCTGAACTCAAAGTTCTATCCCTACCTCCTACCAAGGGGTTGGGTCTTACGGGCATTACCAAACTGATCACCTTGTCACTGGCGCCCTCAAGTAGCTATTCTCAATAGTTGCCACAGTAAGTGCTGCCACATAGGCACTACTGTCTTACTTTGTCCTCATATTTCCTTATTTTCCTAAAGTGCATCTGTACTGGCCCTGACTGGCCTTGTACTCTGCTTTGTTCCTTTGTCGGGCACCAGGCAGGCCGCCTGGCCCGCATACTTTGTTTGTTGATACATAGTAAATATCCTGTTGTGATCAACAAGTCTCCGCTCTTGGTCAACAAATTTTGTAAGCGCACTTTGCAAGCTCTCTCCACTACATGTAACTTCTTGAAATATTTCCCTTTTCTTACAGTAACTAAATCTGACTATAATTATTATTCAATTACCTTAATACTACAAGGTGTCTCCTGTCATTGATCATCATTCTAACACTAATTAATCTCCTCTGACACCTTGAGCTCGAGACTCGGCTGCGAACCCCGGCTGCCTTCCACCTGGCAGTCCGCCGGTTTGAGCCCCTGGGAGGTCGGTACACGACATTCCATTGCCTAAATCCTCTTGCTATAAACAAATATTTGCCCAAATTTGCCCACTTGAAATCCAACTTTATCTTCATATTGTGATCTTTCCTACTTTTAAAAACTCTATTCGAGTTTATTAGTCTAATGTCATTCCACTGGCAGTTCGGAACAAATGCTTAACCAAGCAGCTCATTCCTTGAAGAGGACTAGAACGGTCTTCACTAATTTTGAGTGTTAATTCCTAGGTTTCTATACATTTAGAAGCGGTAATGTCCTCCACCGTATGTGCTTAAACATAATGTATACCTAGTTATGTAAGCGCACTATGTATAACTCGATTCATCGACGATATCTTTTACACTTTTTGTTCTGTATTCATTTGAAAGACCACTACAAACTGAAATGGATGAGAGTCGTCTGCCAGATGTTACCAGATTTAAAGCCGAGATTGATTGTTGATAGCGTGGATGAGCAACAGCATCACTGCACTCCCAATGGATGTTTCTTTTACAATATTATAACTAATTTGTTCTTATCGTATGTATGTCAGTTCTGAGTATAATTGTGTAGTTTTTACAGTGCTTAAATGTATATTGATAAAGAAGTGTGTCCATTGGCATGTAAGATACGTATTTTGAGGTTTATATAGTTGTATTATTGGAGCAAGCGCGTTTAGTTTATATGGCGAATCATCATCATCATCATCAGCATCATCATCATCATCATCTGTTTACCCTCCAGCTTCGGTTTTTCCCTCGGACTTAGCGAGGGATCCCACCTCTACCGCCTCAAGGGCAGTGTCCTGGAGCTCCAGACACTTGGTCGGGGGATACAACTGGGGAGAATGACCAGTACCTCGCCCAGGCGGCCTCACCTGCTATGCTGAACAGGGGCCTTGTAGAGAGATGGGAAGATTGGAAGGGATAGGCAAGGAAGAGTGAAGGAAGCGGCCGTGGCCTTAAGTTAGGTACCATCCCGGCATTCGCCTGGAGGAGAAGTGGGAAACCACGGAAAACCACTTTCACGATGGCTGAGGTGGGAATCGAACCCACCTCTAGTCAGTTGACCTCCCGAGGCTGAGTGCATCCTGTTCCAGCCCTCGTACCACTTTTCAAATTTCGTGGCAGAGCCGGGAATCGAACCCGGGCCTCCGGGGGTGGCAGCTAATCACGCTTACCACTACACCACAGAGGCGGACTTTATATGGCGAATACCTGTGTTTATTAATGTATTATGACAAAGGCTACTGCACATGTGCTTTAATGCCAAACAAATGAGTCAATGTCGATTCAATGTCAATGTCTCCATGCTCAAAGTTTTCAGAATTTTAGTACCTAACACTATTCCTTTATCGGAAAATTATCAGGAACAAAAAAAGCGATGTTTATCTTTGGATACTTTTCAGTTCTCGAATAAATAATCTTTGAACCATTGAGATCTTACCAGAGACTTATACGCTATCTCCTTTAAACCTACATCCTTATTACCACCCCTAAATAAGAAATCTATAAACTTCATTTACAACATCGTTAATGTGATTACCACTTATGTTAACACCTCGGTACTTAAAATGGTCCCCATGAAGTAATTTCACTCCATCAACACAGTAAATAATAATAATCGTATGGCCACAGCTACCGTGTGCAGACATTTCAATTTGACGCCATCTGGCTGTCTGCTCGTCAATTTCGACGTTCCGTTTTACTCTAGGCCCACTAGATGGCAGACAGAGTAAACCGGATCTCTCTTGGGCGTCTATGGCTGAGATTTAATTAATTTTGTCGGGTAAATACAAATGTATCACCAGAGATCTTTTACATGCCGACATCGTACGACATGGAGTGTCAAGTGGACTTTTTTCCGCCCTTCAAAAATCCGACTACATCTGCCGGGTTTGAACCCGCTATCTTAGGATCCGAAGGCCGACACTAACACTGATCCACTGAGAATACTTTTCCTCTTGGTGAAACTTACAACCTTCACCCAGTTTACCATAATATCATTGCTGCCCATCTCACAACTTCGTCGAAGTCGTTTTGCAGTCGCTCAAAATCCTGAACTTATTTTGTTACTCTGTACAGTGTTAACATATTCCCCAAAAACCCTTATCTATGATACCAGTTCTTCAATCATATATATAAGAAAACAATGGTCCAATAATACTGCTTTGCGGAACCCCCCTTTTTATCATTCTATGTCTACTTTGTCTAATTCAATAGTGGTACTTAATGAGATACAGCTATAAATTTCACGTCCACCTTTTCTCGTTCAATACTGGTACTGAATGGATAGAGCAGTCACCTCATGCCCATTCCCGGGGAGGATGTAGCTTTAATGGAAGACAAAGACTTCCACACTCGTTAGCGTCAGCGCTAAGTGAGATGGAGAGGTTAGGTCCCAGCAATTAACCTGGTACCCATTTGTTGTAAGCAGAGTGATACCCAGGGCAATATATAACTGCAAATTTGATCGTCTTGTTTCGAATGACTAAGAAGTTAATGGAATAATTGCAAAACACATTTCCGATATCCCAAAGTCGAGAGTGTAGTAATTAGTATACCGTAAAAAAAATTCAAGTCGAATCAAGCAAAAATAATTTATATCATTGTGATCTCGCTAACCACTTTTACTATGCGAAGGTGCCTGGACTGTGTCCCTCAGGAGTACTTTTACATGCCGGCCAATCTATCGACATGAGGATTTGAGCCTTTCAAATACCACCGGACTCAGCTGAAACTGACTCAGAAAGTCAGCGCTCAACCGTCTGAGCAGAAGACACTGGAACTCATACCAGCCGATGACGAGAATATTGCTGATCTCGTCGTTCGCTTTATGCGTGAGAGTATGTTAAAGAAGGGCCTCTAAATTCCAAGATTTCAATGTTCTTCACGATGTAATGAGATATTTTGTTTGTTCTATTTGCCAATTCCTTTTCAAAATTCTCTGTTTAATAAATAGTTGTAATTAAATTCGTTTTAAATTTTATCGACCTATTTGTTCAGAGAGGAACCTCGATATCTCGAATCACCCCGGGAGATAAATTTTATTTCGAGTTATAGTTTTTTTTTTTTTTTTTTTTTTTGCTAGTTGCTTTACGTCGCACCGACACAGACAGGTCTTATGGCGACGATGGGACAGGGAAGGGCTAGGAGTGGGAAGAAAGCGGCCGTGGCCTTAATTAAGGTACAGCCCCAGCATTTGCCTGGTGTGAAAATGGGAAACCACGGAAAACCATTTTCAGGGCTGCCGACAGTAGGGTTCAAACCTACTATCTCCCGAATACTGGATACTGGCCGCACTTAAGCGACTGCAGCTATCGAGCTCGGTTTATCGAAATTTAGAGATACAGAGAATACCGTTTTTAAGCATGTATAGCAGATAATTGCATCGTATGGATCCACAGGGTTATACTGAATACATTATTTTTAACAGTATTTTAAAACATACAAACTCTATTTTACGCCGTCAGTTTAATTAGAACACTTATTATAGTAACTATTTTAGAAGACAGGATACAGTACACACAGTAGTGAAACAAGAAACTTACCTCCGTTAACACCTTTGCAAAAAATTCGTTAGTCTCTTCTATTTGTTAATGTTAACCTTTTCTCTCTTCACGTTGAAACTTCTCGTCAATATAACGCAGCCGAGATTTGTAAATAGAGCTTGTATCCGCCACTTCGGGGTTTGCTTTCGTACATGACCACTAATTAATTCAGACACGAGAAACAGCGAGGCTTTGCCGATTTTCCGATCATTAGAAGTTTTAGTTTTCGGTTCCCGTCATATTAGCGCCCAGCTTTACTTGTTAATTGCTCTTCACAAACCACAAATGTTGTATTGCACAGTTAATGTTGCACAAAGTTCGAGTTACAGAATATATTTTGCTTCAAGGTAGAAATGTTTGTTTCGAGAAATCGAAAAATTCGTGTAACCGAATTTAGAGTAATATTGAGCCTCCGTGGCTTAGGCGGCAAAGAGCCGGCCTCTCACCGCTGGGTTCTGTGGTTCAAATCCCGGTCACTCCATGTGAGATTTGTGTTGGACAAAGCGGAAGCAGGGCAAGTTTTTCTCCGGGTACTCCGGTTTTCCCTGTCAAATTTCATTCCAGCAACACTCTCCAATATCATTTTATTTCATCTGTCATTCAATAATCATTGCCCCAGAGGAGTGCGACAGGCTTCGGCAGCCGGCACAATTCCTACCCCCGCCGCTAGATGGGGCTTCATTCCATTCCTGACCCGGTCGAGTGACTGGAAACAGGCTGTGGGTGTTCAGAGAAATAAATGCACGTAATGAATAGGATAAACGACCGGGAAATTTAAGTTACTTCGAGATATTGAAAATTCAAGTGATGGAGGTACGAGGTTCGACTGCACTTCCTCTTAAAACATTTACTGTACTTGATAACAATGAGGTGATATTATAGCGGATTTTTTCGTTGTGCCACCGAGTTTTCTGGACGAATTTCTGTTCAGGAAGGAAACCGATATAAACTCCCAGTCTCTTTACGGAAGGTAATAGGCATGCAAGAGACGAAAATGAACGCTAGCAATCACAGAATAAAACAATGCTACTACTGGCTGTTCTCCCCTATGGATGGGAACATAGAATTCCGGTTGCACTAAATTGTTGCTATTTGCTTTACGTCGCACCGACACAGATAGGTCTTATGGCGACGATGGGACAGGGAATGAGAATGAAGCGGCCGTGGCCTTAATTAAGGTACAGCCCCAGTATTTGCCTGGTGTGACAATGGGGAACCACGGAAAACCATCTTCAGGGCTGCCGATAGTAGGGTTCGAACCCACTATCTCCCGGATGCGAGCTCACAGCTGCGTGTCAATAACCGCACGGTCAACTCGCCCGGTGGCTGTACTAGAAATGGTTCTCAAATCTGTTTAGCTGGTTGCCAATTATTTTCTACGAGACACTGCCTGAGTGGTTGGTTAAGACAATGGAATTTGAAGTTATTTCTTGCTTCCTTCCGCGGACACTGCATTTCAAGGTGCTACAAAGTAATGGAAACATTAGCATCAACTATACACTCCATATTTCCCGAAGTCAATAGGAAACTCATTGCCTTATATGTAAGGACAAGGACTTTCATTCGTATCAGACATTTGAGCAAAAAGGCCAAATGGGAAGCAAAGAAAAAGAGTGCAGTAAAGAAGAAACTAGTCTGGGTTGTATCTCCTTAACAGTCATGGGTTAAATTTCCTGCCTTAACAAAAGAAAATGAGCTTTAATCGGTGACAATGTCGCTAACTTCTCCTTTTGAAGGATATCTAAAATATACCGTGGCAAAAACAGCCCACTGAGCGCCGTAGCCTGCAAGTCGTGGTAGCCTGCAGATAGCGGAAGGATAGCCTTGCGAAATCCACATTCGTCTTGTCTGATAAAGAAGAAAAATATTAAAAAACAATTCTAAGGAAAACCTATTCATCGTAACATGATTATTAACAAAGAGCATGCCTAACTAAGGCTTAGGAGTCGGGCACGTACATTATATACTATAATTTGCCCTACGATAAATATTGTCTATTTTTTCTCTTACTCATTAAACATATTCATGATTTAAAATATGTTCCAAGTCATGAAAGAAAAACGTTCCAGTTTGAAAGCGCAAAAGAAACGATAAATATTACTTGGTATTCAACATTTAATGCAAGAGAATATTACACACCACAGATGTATTCTTCCTGATGACGTCACAAGCAGCATACATGCCCGGAATGGCCTACCTATTGATTATTCTAAGTTCCTTGGATGCACGTATCAATTCTCCACCAGCGCATCCGGGATTCAATTTCCTATCTAGCGAATATTCATGACCATAAAACTGTGTGCTAAATATTCGATGTACGGCATCTTTCTATCGAATATTTTTATATTACCAGAGCACATATTTCCTACATTTTTCTCTTTTCATCTGTTCTGTCCATCTGCCACTGCTCCCTATGATCGTCCCTAGATATTCATTTTTAAAAAATAATGTTGTCCGCCTTGTGGTGTAGTGGTTAGCGTGATTAGCTGCCACCCCCGGAGGCCCGGGTTCGATTCCCCGCTCGGCCACGAAAATTTGAAAAGTGGTACGAGGGCTGGAACGGGGTCCACTCAGCCTCGGGAGGTCAACTGAGTGGAAGTGGCTTCGATTCCCACCTCAGCCATCCTGGAAGTGGTTTTCCGTGGTTTCCCACTTCTCCTCCAGGCGAATGCCGGGATGGTACCTAACTTAAGGCCACGGCCGCTTCCTTCCCTCCTCCTTGCCTATCCCTTCCAATCTTCTCATCCCTCCACAAGGCCCCTGTTCAGCATAGCAGGTGAGGCCACCTGGGCAAGGTACTGGTCATACTCCCCAGTTGTATCCCCCGACCAAGAGTCTGAAGCTCCAGGACACTGCCCTTGAGGCGGTAGAGGTGGGATCCCTCGCTAAGTTCGAGGGAAAATCCGAACCTGCAGGGTAAACAGATGATGATGATGATGATGATGAAAAATAACGTTATTGGCTTTACGTCCCACTAACTACTTTTACGGTTTTCGGAGATACCGAGGTGCCGAAATTTAGTCCCGCAGACGTTCTTTTACGTGCCAGTAAATCTACCGGCACGAGGCTGGCGTATTTGAAGACCTTCAAATACCACCGGACTGGGCCAGGATCGAACCTGCCAAGTTGGGGTCAGAAAGCTAGCGCCTCAATCGTCTGAGCCACTCAGCCTGGCAACTCATTTTTTTAAACAACTTCTAATTTTGTATTACACATCCACCATTGTTCATTTTTTAGACTTTTTCACTCCTTCCTGAAGTTTTCTGAAGTGAAGTATAAGTGGGTATAAATGCAGACTCAGGTAGGTCCCGCTTGGTCGTCACGCCAAGCTACGAGGCTCCGGACGGCAATATACGTGTTTCTTTGCCGACGTGCAATGATCACATTTTGTACTTCAGACGTCAGAAACATTTTATAGACAATATCCATAATGCTGCCCAGTGTTGCCAACTTATCGGATTTTCCGCTAAATTTGGCGGAATTACAAGACTGTCGGCGGAGAAATACATCATTTAGCGGACAGCGGATTTTTTGGTAGAATTCTAGATTTATTTTAGGGGAATTTAGTGTTTTATCCATTTTAAGATTTTAAAAAAATTTGTACTCCAGTCTGTCTCCGAGCTATTCCGTATTTCTTGTCAGGAGCTAGCAGTCACATGAGGAAAATATGTTATATGGATTTAATGGTATGAAATCATGGTATCATAAATTTGTAATGCGTGGGGAAAGGGTGCTTATCTCTTAGTTGACAAATGACGACAGATAATGAGACTGTGAGAGAGTAGCATTTATATTTATGCTATCAAAGAAAACCGTTAAAGAACTGGCCTGTTTTGTGCGTAGCCCTTGAAGTAGAGGATTCACTTAGTTTGCACCCGGTAGTAAAACGCCAACAAGTTTTAGCTCGGCGCCTCGCAGGCAGCGGGTTAATCCAAGCGAAACTCGCAGATCAGGTGAGTGCAGACATTTATTATTATTATTATTATTATTATTATTATTATTATTATTATGTCCGGCTCCATGGCTAAATGGTTAGCGTGCTGGCCTCTGGTCACAGGAGTCCCGGGTTCGATTCCCGGCGGGGTCGGGAATTTTAATCATAATTGGTTAATTTAGCTGACTCGGGGGCTGGGTGTATGTGTCGTCTTCATCATCATTTCATCTTCATCACGAAGCGCAGGTTGCCTACGGTTGTCAAATTAAAAGACCTGCACCTGGCGAGCCGAACATGTCCTCGGACACTCCCGGCACTAAAAGCCATACGCCATTTCATTATTATTATTATTATTATTATTATTATTATTATTATTATTATTATTGCTCGTTATTTGAGATCGGATTTCTTGGCGGAATTTTAGTGGGTTTTTAGTAGCATTTAGCGGATCTTGAAAATATATGTTGGCAACACTGATGCTGGCGGAGTTTGACAACTTCATATAACTCGCTTGATTGGCCTGTTTTCTCCCTGATCACATATTCTGCGCATGCGCAGCTTCATTCTCCAGGTGACAGTTCGTCATGTGAACCTCCCTCCTCACTACCTGGCAGTAATTTGTGATGTCAATTAGCAGGACCAGTTGATCCGAACAAAGGCGACACTCATGGAATAGTAAGAGATCGATTATCGGGCGGGCGGTAAATTAAGGCGGCAAGCAATCTCACGGGCTGTCTCAGCGTATGGAATGTCTTCAAGGACAATTGCCACGATGTTCTAAATTGGTAACAGACAGTGTTGTGTCTGACATTTTATCATATATAATATGAGAGCCGTACAGGGGATTCCTTAAAGAAAATATTAGTCGTGGTGATTTTTTTTTAAGGTATACTTGCGTTCCTCGACAGCGGATACATGGAAAGAAAAACGTTAGACGCTTTTAGTGTTTGAGTAGAACGCGTATATTCCCGAGTGTATTTAACTTACGATTATGTTTAATGTCTCAATTGACAGATAAAAGACGAGGGTACCTGTTTTTTAAAAAAGAATTGAAAATCTGAAACGTAGTTTTCATGAAATAGGACTTCAACATTTGTGCTAAATATCTGACGTCACACGCAAACTCTGTTATAAGATGGCGCTGTGTTGACTCGCGCACTCAGTTGGAGGTTAGCTGTCGTTGTGAATACATCGTGGTCAATTGTACAGAATAACAAGCTTAATTTGATTGCGATTCGGCAAAAATGTGCAAAAGAAACTGTTGAAACGAGAAAAGAGAATAATGAAGGAATAGAAGAAATGAAACGAAAAGACCGTAATAGCGTATGAGAAACTGAAGCAGCGAAAACAATTTACGATAAGTAACTACGTTGAAGTAAATGAAGGTGCACGTACATCAAGTAGAAGAAAGGAAAAGTGAACCAGTGGATCTGACATATTTTATTTCTAATGAGTAATTCTAGGAAATCCTCAAAACCCTGCGGCCGTTACAATAGTGACAGCCGTCCGCCAACATTTTTTTTACAACTTGTTTTACGTCGCACCGACACACAGAGGTCTGATGGAGACGATAGGATAGGAAAGGACTATGAGTGGCAAGGTAGCAACCGTGGCCTTAATTAAGGTATATATGTATACATACGGGGCGAGTTGGCCGTGCGGTTAGGGGCGCGCGGCTGTGAGCTTGCATCCGGGAGATAGTGGGTTCGAACCCCACTGTTGGCAGCCCTGAAAATGGTTTTCCGTGGTTTCCCATTTTCACACCATGCAAATGATGGGGCTGAGTTTTTATTAAGGCCACGGCCGTTTCCTTCAAACTCCTAGGCCTTTCCTCCCCCATCGTCGCCGTAAGACCTATCTGTGTCGGTGCGACGTAAAGCCCGTAGCAAAAAAAATAAGGTATAAACCAAATCAAAACCCACGGCACAACAGCCCCGAAAGCCTTGGCCTAACAAGCGAGCACTGCTCAGCCCGAATGCCTGCATACTACGAGGTGTCATGTGGTCAACACGTCGAATCCTCTCAGCTGTTATTCTTGGCTTTCTAGACCGGGGCGCTATCTCACCGTCAGATAGTTCCTCAATTGTACTCACGTAGGCTGAGTGCACCTCGAACAAACCCACAGATCCAGGTAAAAATTCCAGACCTGGCCGGGAATCGAACCCGGGGCCTCCGAGGCACGCTCTACCCCTACACCGTGGGGCTGGCTTAATTAAGGTACAGTCCCAGAATTTGCCTGGTGTAAAAATGAGAAACCACGGAAAATCATCTTCAGGGCTGCCCAAACCCATTATCTCGCGAATGCGAGCTCACAGCTGCGCGCCCCTGACCACACGGCCAATTGGCTCGGTGTGATTGTTGGTTCAAGAGGAAGTTCTACCGGGCAAGCATCCTCTATTAACATTAATCAGAAGGAAAGAGAAGGAGGTCCCTAGTCCGGCTGTTGCTAGCCTCCGACCAACGGTGCGGGATGACACAATCAGCGGAAGCGGACGCACCCGCCCATACAGTACACACGGGCACATTTTATTCCCGCGCCGTCTGAAAGAGGCGTTAGCAGTCTCAACAATACAACTGTAGCCTCCAAACGCTTTCCGTAGAATGGCGTACTCATTGTTCAGCTGGCCTGTTAACAAACGAACAACGTCATTACGCGAATGATGGTGAAATGAGTAGCCTATTCATTAGTAAAGGCGACCACAGCTGAATTATCTCGAAAACCGTTTTAGTTATAAAGAAAATGCACATGGCGTATCTTGTAGAAAATTTAATTTCAAGGCCACTCGGTGAACTTCATCTATCGATAGGACCAACCGTTTACCCACTAGTTCAAAACAGTGAAATATATCAAAATCAAAAGTATCCCTGGTTCAGTGGCGAATATAGAATATATTTTTTTGGGGGGGGGGGGCAAGATTGATGTAAGGTTAGGTTAAGTAATTTTAAGAGGTCAGACGATTTCAAACACTTTAGAGAGGAAAAAGGAAACATTGATTTGGGCTGATACATGCATACACACACACACACACATACATACATACATACATACATACATACATACATACATACATACATACATACATACATACATACATACATACATACATACATACAGTACACCAATGGTTACAAAACGAAGTCCAGGTTTCTTGGTACATTTGCAAACTTATCAAGAACTTCTTCATCACTAACTATAATGCCTCTGTGGATAGAGAGTAAAGCAAGCCCGTTAAGCCTACTTTCAGATGTGTTGTTCCTTAAGTAAGTCTTCAGTCTCCTTAGGCTAGAGAAAGTTCTTTCTACGGTTGCGACAGAAACAGAAAGAAGTGCGAGTAATTTTAGAAGGGTATAAATGTTGAGGAAGAAAGTCTTGTCACATTTTTCTAGAGAACTTACAGCCATTTTGGGAAGATTTGAAGGATTTTCCTGACTCCACTTTCCTTTCCACAACATAAACTCACTTTGCACATTCTCTTTATGTGACAGATCTCCTTCGTAGAAACTAAAGGTAGCCTCCAGTGAACCGAAATCTGTTACGATACACAATTGTGGAAGGATGTTTTGTAAGGATGCAACTATTTCCTTGTGAGATTCAAAGCGTTCTTTAGTTAGTTACAAAAATCGTCCAGGTATGGCACATAAACTGCTAACTGTTGGCTCGGTATCTCAACAACGATCGAAAATTCCCATCATTTTGGTCCGGTTCTTCAAGGCTTATCCCTTATATACGCCCCTGCCTGGTGTGACTGGGAATTTTAAGCTCTACCCTTACCAAATTTCAGCTCAGAATTCGATCGTCATTTTCTCGCAAACGGTCGAGCGTCTGCGGTAAAGTCGAAACGTGTGTTCCCTTATTTCGACCCCTCTTTCACTTAGCGAAGTTCATGGGAAATGCGGTTATTAAAGTTGGCGGGTTACCCTTGTCAGACCTCCATAGGTCTACAACACACCTATTTATTATCACGGCCACATTGACGAAGGTATTTTAAAGACTAAACTCTGAGAAGGAAAAGTGAAAATAAAAGTTATTAACATTAAGAAGGAAGCCATAATTTTCAGTGTCTACTTAGTCAAAGTAACTGAAAATATTTTAAGTTACTCTGAAAATAAAACGACAGCAGGATAGCTACCTCTTTTAACGCAAGCCTGTTCATGACACACTATTCTGAATTTCCTCCGATCATGAATATATCTCTGTCCGAGGTCCGTTGTCTCCATATCCTTACAGATTTCCATGAGCCATCTGGGAACAAACATTTTCCCCCTCAAAGTAGGTAAGGATTTTTTCGTGTAAGACCAACTTCATTCGTCCTAAGAATTTGCCGTTAAAAGTGAGCTCGTCTCTTTCTCGTCGATTCCACAAATCCTTCTGCTTCCTTGCATAACTCACTGCGCCTCCGTTGTCCGTGGGCATATCTACAGTGAGTTTCTCTCATCGATTGGCCGGCAGGCGCGCCCAGCTTATCTGCCTCCCTTTGACTCATCACTTCCCGCTACACAGCGCAGCGACAGCACTTCGCAGTTCAGGTCCGTGATTAAAAAGTGTATTTACTGTTGATCTGTCGCCGCAACTGTTCTCGCAGGTCCGTGATTAAAAAGTGTATTTACTGTTGATCTGTCGCCGCAACTGTTCTCGTGTTGTGAAGTGTTACTTCAGCGTATAATTCTCATAATGCCTCCACATGTGTACACGGTAGAGGAAAGGATATTTATGTACGATAATTATGTGAAAACCGACTCTTTCAGGGAAGTCGTTAGAATCTTCTTTAATATCTTTCTTTCCTTCTTTTCCAGTAGTTCTATCAAATCCTCAGCTGGTTTGGTCTAGAGTTTCAGCAGCATACAATGTTTCTGGCTTAATAACCAAGTTATATTGTCTGAGTTTCGTTCTCAAACCGTACACATTCTTTGTTAAGTGGTGCCGGTATGCCAGTTTCATCTTCCGGATTCTTGCCTTCACTGCTTCCTTTTCTGTGCCATTATGTTGGATAATCTCACCAAGATATCTGAAGGTCTCAAGCACATATCTTTCTTTTTCCTTGATATTAAAGTACTGTCAGAAATGTAATATATTTAGAACGGTAGTACTTGTAATATATAATCTAAAAGAAAAAATGGATATCGTGAATTGGTTCTTCACACACATGTAGTTCTTCAACAACAAGTAGATAGCAGGTCGAGACCAACCTATCTTATGCTGTTTCACATTTTTAAACGCTATAATTACTAGCATATAACTCGCTATTTGTAAGAATAGTACAGGTTATGGGAGTATATAATGATAGAGACGATCAGATTTTAATAAGGGGAATGTCATGTAGTGGCTCGTATAGTATTGATTTAGCAAGGCAGTTAGGGAATAACATAATTTTATTACTCCAGTTATTAGAGAAAACTACCTGCTCCTCCCCGTAAATTTATATGAAATCTATGTAAATTTCATGGTATTACAGTATTTGCTGTAAATGGTTACTTTATGTATGAAGAACATTCTGATTTTGATCTTTATAAACCTTTTAGGTGAGGTCCCGAGGTGATGCTGTCTTCAGTAAATGCAAAGGGAACGTTTTGAAGGTGAAAATTGCTACTAAATTTATGTACAGGTAGCTCTGAAGCATTATCGACTAGAATTTTGAAATTATTTGTAGACGAGCTCTTAGCATCTGTTGTGCGCTCAAAGAACTAGGTAGATACTATTAGACTTCAGCAGTCTTAAGAAATTTCTGACATTAAAAACATCACGTGTGAATCCGTGATGCCTGATTCGAAATTCGTTGGCGTGTCGTTATGTGTTTTATGTTATTGGTTCTGATTTACGGTGTCGAACACTGGACGTTAAAGGCTTCTTCAAGCCTTAGAAATGTGGATGTATCCCAGAATTGCAAAGATCCCATAACTGGACTACTTCACCATCGCTCACAAATAGTAGGAAAACCGCTTACTTCGGTCACATCGTCCGCAGTGACACATGTACCCTGACGAGCTATAGTACCCTTCGCAGACGGAGAAATTATATAGAACGGCACACAGCAGTAATCCCATCTATCGGAGATGAGTGGCAACATAAGAGACAAATCACATCACAACAAACAATGGTCAATGTAATGTTAGTGTTGATCACTTTTATGAACTTTCGATATTGTAGGCATGCACATTTAGTTTTCTCCCTACTCTGTGATATTAGGGCATCTAATATAAAGGGAGAGCCTCCATGGCTCAGGCGGCAGCGCGCCTGCCTCTCACCGCTGGGTTTCGTGGTTCAAATCCCGGTCACGCCATGTAGGATTTGTGTTGAACAAAGCGGAGGTGGGACAAGTTTTTCTCTGGGTACTCCGGATTTCCCTGTCATCTTTCATTCCAGCAACTCTCTCCAATATCATTTCATTTCATCTGACATTCATTAAACATTGCCCCAGAGGAGTGCGACAGGCTTCGGCAGCCGGCACAATTCCTATGCTCGCCGCTTCATTCATTCCATCCCGACCCAGTCAAATGACTAGAAACAGGCTGTGGATTTTCATTTTCATTTTTTATAATGTAAAGGCAGTCTTTCCTTTACGGTTTTTCTCATTTTTTACCATTATTCTTGTCGATATGGACAGATGGCTTTTAGTGCCGGGAGTGTCGGCGGACATGTTCGGCTCGGCAGGTGCAGGTCTTTTAATATGACGACCTGCGTGTCGTGATGAGGATGAAATGATGATGAAGACGACACATATACACAAACCCCGTGCAAGGGGTTAGAATACCGAGCTCGATAGCTGCAGTCGCTTAAGTGCGGCCAGTATCCAGTATTCGGGAGATAGTAGGTTCAAACCCCACTGTCGGCAGCCCTGAAGATGGTTTTCCGTGGTTTCCCATTTTCACACCAGGCAAATGCTGGGGCTGTACCTTAATTAAGGCCACGGCCGCTTCCTCCCACTCGTAGCCCTTCCCTGTCCCATCGTCGCCATAAGACCTATCTGTGTCGGTGCGACGTAAAGCAACTAGCAAAAAAAGGGGGGGGTTAGAATTCCCAAGCCTGTCGGGAAACGAACCCGGGACCCCTGTGGCCAAAGGCCACCACACCAGCCATTTATCCACGGAATCGGGCCTTTTGTATTAAGAGAATGATTGTCCAGCGGTTCCTTTTAAACCAATAATCACAACCACCACCTGTTTCATTTATTCATCTAGTACTAAAAAAGAATGACTGTCCAGTGGTACTTCCTTTAAACCAATAATCACAACCACCACTTCTTCCATTTATTCCTCTAGCATTAAAATACAATGATTATCCAGTGGTACTTTCTTTTCAACCAATAATCACAACCACCTCTACCTCTTCCATTTATTCCTCTAGTACTAAGAGAGAATGATTGTCCAGCCATGAAATGAAATGGCGTATGGCTTTTAGTGCCGGGAGTGTCCGAGGACTAGTTCGGCTCGCCAGATGCAGGTCTTTCGATTTGATTCCCGTAGGCGACCTGCGCGTCGTGATGCGGATGAAATGATGATGAAGACGACACATACACCCAGACCCCGAGTCAGCGAAATTAACCAATTATGATTAAAATCGAACCCGGGACTCCTGTGGCCAAAGGCCAGCACGCTAACCATTTAGCCATGAAGCCGGACTGTCCAGCTATACTTCTTTTAAACTAATAATCACAACCACCATTACCTCTCCCATTT
Source organism: Anabrus simplex (assembly GCF_040414725.1). Classification (NCBI taxonomy): domain Eukaryota; kingdom Metazoa; phylum Arthropoda; class Insecta; order Orthoptera; family Tettigoniidae; genus Anabrus; species Anabrus simplex. The sequence continues at coordinate 96,964,485 of NC_090275.1, read as the reverse complement.
ATTCCTCTAGTACTAAGAGAGAATGATTGTCCAGCGGTACTTCCTTTTAAACCATTAATCACTACCAATACCTTTTCCATTTATTCATCTAGTATTAGGAGATAATGATTGTTCAGCAGTACTTGCTCTTAAGACAATAATCACCACAACCTCCACGAGTGATTACCAATGATGATGAGTGGCCTTCTTCGAACTGGTAATATGACTTAAACGAGGACAATTTCTGTTACAGAGACACGTGGGAACAGAGAGGACCTCCTATGTTGACAAGAGGAGCAGATTAGTTTAGAGAGCGTAATTTCAGAAATTAACTAAAACTTGTGATCAAGATATAATTAACATTATAATTTCATAATTTAAAAATAACTGATCCTTAATAATATACAGTCTGACGTAGCTGGCCACCATGAAACGACAAGACGAGTTTTAAGTAGCCACCCATTCACCTACAGCCTAGTGTGAGCCCTCAATGAATACAAACGGCCACTCACACTGGATGCTGGCTTAAGTGAGTCTACGTAGGCAAGCGGTAGTCCCTTCGAGGGAAAACAGTTTGACATTTCACAAGCCTCGTTTTTTAAATTAACTCCTCGTGCTGACACAGATCCTCACTTATATTTACAGTTCCGAACAAAATTCTTCTCGTGTCTTCTAAAATTTTAGCTGTGATCTGTTCCATTGTGTGGGAGGATGTGTACAGTTTCGCGATCCATTCCAATCTCCCGTCAAACTAGTGCAAATACGCCAATGATTCCACCACGACCATATCAATAATAGGTCAAATGTGTTGAAATCAGTTGTCATATGATGGAAACAGGGTCGAACATTGAGGAACGTAGAGTGAACCGATCGCCACGTGTATCGGAATTTTCAGCGTCGGAATTTTCTTTGGGTAACTTTTCATGAAATAATAGCAATAATAGTCGGGTTGAGTGGCTCGAAGGGTTGAGGCGCTGGCCTTCCGACCCCAACTTGGCAGGTCCGATCCTCGCTCAGTCCGGTGGTACTTGGAGGTACTCAAATCAGTCAGCCTCGTATTGGTAGATTTACTGGCACGTAAAAGAACTGCTGATAGGAAAATTCCGCCACCTCGGCGTCTCAGAAAACCGTAAAAGTAGTTAATGGGACGTAGAGCAAGATGACAGTAATTTTTATTAACAATGATAATTGGAAAGCAAGAAAGGAAAATTCTCCAAAAAATGTATGGTCCCACGAGAGAAAATGGAATGTGGATTGAGAGGAGTACAGTGGACCTCTACTCATCAACTGACAGGTTCACTGATGCCGTACGCAGGAGACTTCTATGGCCATATCTATAGAATGGGCAGCGACAGACTCACCAAAAGATTATTTAAAGTAATCAACTCAAAGGTGGTCAAAATAAACTGGCTAGAATAATCTAAGGCGGACCCGAAAGAAATGAATATCACGAACATCATAGAAGATGATGGAGCCATTAGTACAACAGTAGCCAAGCACAAATTCGTTGAGAATCCTATAGAGAAAACTAGTAGGAATTGGTCCACAGGACGCAAGGTGCAACACGCTGCATTCATGAAGAGATTTTGGGAGGATAAGAAGGCGAAAACCATCAGACCAACAGAGAAGTTCAAACGCGCTCTTTGAATGGGGATAACGCAGAAATAGATAAATAATAATAATAATAATAATAATAATAATAATAATAATAATAATAATAAAAGTAAATGTCTGTACTCACCTAATCTGCGAGTTTCACTGGGATTAACCCCCTGCCTGCGAGCCGGCGAGCTAAAACTTGTAGGCGTTTTAGTGCCGGGTACAAAGTAGATGAATCCCCTAGCTCAAGGGTCACACACAGAACAGGCCAGTTCATTAAACTGTCTTCCTTCATAGCATAAATACAAATGCTACTCTCTCACAGTTTTATTATCTGTCGTCATTCGTCAACTAAGACATAAGTAGCCCTTCCCCACGCATTACAAATTTATGATACCGTGATCTCGTCATAACATCAAATCAAATGAGATGTTTTCCTCATGTGACTGCTAGCTCCTGACAAGAAAAATGGAATAACTCAGAGACAGACTGGAGTACAAATTAAAAAAAGTAAAATGGATAAAACGCTAAATTCCGCTACAATAAATCTAGAATTCCGCCACAAAATCCGCTGGCCGCTAAATGGTATATTTCTCCGCCGACAGTCTTCTAATTCCGCCAAATTTAGCGGAAAATCCGCTAAGTTGGCAACACTGATACTGAATGCATAACATGAATCTGACTTTCCTTAGTGGAAATTCTGCCATTCCCATACAGCAATTGCAAATCGTAGTTTACAGCCTTTAACTCCGAATATTTGTACATTGAAACACGAAACTCGTTACGTCTCGGTTTTCATTGAATGTGTAGATATGTATATTAATATCAAGCACAATATAAAACAAACCCCATTATTTTCATAACATCAGTTATTCTTGCGATAACAGAGCATTTTTAATACTGTACTCCAATCAATATTTCGTTGAGTGGTGTGAGGAGAGCTTCGTAGTCACAATCGTACGTCGCTGCTCCTACGACGTACCGAGTGTGCTCTCTCTCTCGCTTGACAGTGACGTACGCCTTGTACGTAAGCTGCCCGTATTTCAGAGAAGCAAGCCACAACGCGCGCCCACCTGGGCAACTTTTGTCTAACCCTTTGTGCCGTTTCCTGATGCGGAATCGAGGATGAGGTGAGACGAAATTATATGACATCTTTTCACGGTCAGATGCCAACTTCAGTTGAGGAGCTTATAAAGATTAAAGGAATGATCTTGAATGAAACAGGGAAGTGAAAGGAGTCGTCTGCATCCTATGAATAGGAACTGTCCCAGCATTTCCCTGGAAGTAAAAATAGGAAACATAGAAAATCATTCTCAGGGCCGTGGGTTCGAACCCACTCGTCTCCCAATTCAGAGCTTGACTCCATAGCCGTAGCGTGTTAACACGTGCGGCCACTCCGTTCGGCGATTACCCGTCTGTCTGTTCTATTGGACCGATTGCTTCGATTTTGATTTATGCTCTCCGGAATTATTACATGCCAGTGAATCATGGATCATTCATAGGACTCTAAGTTAAGCCAACTTTGTGTAACCATAAAATCAAATCATTAAATGATCACTCCAATAATTGTAGGCGAAGGCTTATCCTAGCCCGCAATACATTCTGTACTTAGCAGGTTGCTAAGCGACTGAAACTTTCATTCATATTCTGATATATGTGAATTTCGTTCTTAGTAATGTCATTGCATGCAGGCATGTTTGATTACTCCCTGTCAAGCCAGAGAGTATACACTTCCTCTGATCACGGAAAAATACTATTCCCTCCTAAATACTATTTGAATCGCTAACCTTTCCGAGCTTCCACATATACTCAACAGATGGCAGAGCGTTCCTAATAACTTACAAGCTGGTAAGAAAAAAAAAGTCTACGTACAAACAGACCCCATCATGACATACGCCTTAGATATTATCTGGGAACACCTGTTGAAGGATAACCTAGCTACACTAGAAGGAGTGAAGTCCACGTTTCTTAAAAATGTTCTCTGTCTTGCAAAAAAACGTTCCTTCGAGACCAGTCTATAAACTCACAAGAAAACCGATCTATACAGAAGAACTGCGATTAAAAATCTCATTGCCTTCTACGACACAATACCAAGCTTTACATCAAGAACTGCAGGATTAAAAAAAAAAAAAAAAAAAAAAAGCGAATATGTGGATAGATTTTTACTATGATGACGTCAGATTGGATACATTCTCACTACGAACTGCAGCATACCATAACGTGTTTCTTATTAAATGCTCATAAATGCATTAAACAATATGACTGCGACAGGTATATCAAGAAGAGGGTTTTTTTTTTTTTTGTTAGTTGCTTTGCGTCGCACCGACACAGATAGGTCTTATGGCGACGATGGCACAGGAAAGGGCTAGGAGGGGGAAGGAAGCGGCCGAGGCCTTAATTAAGGTACAGCCCCAGCATTTGCCCGGTGTGAAAATGGGAAACCACGGAAAACCATTTTCAGGGCTGCCGACAGTGGGGTTCGAACCTACTATCTCCCGAATACTGGATACTGGCCGCATTTAAGCGACTGCAGCTATCGAGCTCTGGAGCAGCTCGGGTCCATTAGTACAGTATTAAATTGGTTTTACAATGAATTTATTACATTTTATGTATTTATATAGTACTGTACTATATATTCTTTAAAATAGTCTTTCTTGGTTAATTCGAATTTTTGATAATTGGAATTTTTCTGATTCTCCTTGGAGTTCGAATTAAAAAGAGTCCACTGTATTAGTAGAGATATAGAATAATAGTTTAGAAACAATACTGTTGTATTCCATTGATAACACCCTGGTGCTGTATCCAGCTAGTGAGCTGAAGTCACATAAAAACAGTGCATGGAGATATAAGGTAGATGTGACAAGAATATCTCCTAATGAAATACGAACCGTAACAAGACGGATGTAACCCGACCAGCGATGTGCGCTGTAAATCTGTACGTGGGATGACGTCGTGGCCGAGAATCTCAGCAGGGGACGGCACTGCTCGGACGTGGGGAAACTCGACACTGCTGGAGCAATTACTGCTTCGAGCTGGTAGCAGTGCTCCTGTTCTTGGGCCGAGGCTACTGGGGCAGCCGCAGCGACCACGTTCCAGAATACATTACTGGAGGCGAAAAAATAAAATGAAATATATATGTACCAGTGGCGGCTCAAGAAATTTAAAACAAGAGGGGCCAGATTAGACCAGCAGATGGGACTAAGAATATAGTGAAGTATTTTTTCTCAGTAATAATAACAACCAGAGGACCCGTGCAGCTCCGCAGTATTCATTATAAATAGTTCAGATAACTCGTCTTGATACGCCTGTCGTAGTTATGTTGTTCTGCCTGCCTTTTTCAATGGTTTTATGAACATTTAATGAGAAGCGCGTTCGTAGTCAGAATTCATCCATTCTGACGTAATCATGCCGTCTGTTTGACGTAAAGCTTGGTATTGTGTCGTAGAAGACAATGGTATTTTTAATCGCAGTTCTTCTACACAGAACGGATGTCTTGTGAGCTCATTGGTTCGTCTAGAAGGAGCGTTTTTTCCAGGCAGTTAACTTTTTGTTTTAAGATACAAGGCGTTCACTTTCGGAAAGGTGTAGCAATAATCTTAAACTTCCTACGATTGTGAAAGCTTCAGACGTGGTCGGTACAGGCTGTTTTCTGTCGTCACGACTGTTCTCCTCCTAATCATTGGATGGATTGGAATTTTGTTGCATTTGTTGCAGAATCTCTCTCCTGTCAGATATACACATGCTGCAACTGAAACTTCTGTATCAACAGCTAAATACAAGTCATAACTGACATCAGTCACTACTTCCTTGCCACAGCTCAAATTCCACATGCATTTCTAGTTCTTCCGGAACAATTTCTGCATTGGTTTCTTTAGTTTTTCTTTTTTTTTTTGCTAGGGGCTTTACGTCGCACCGACACAGATAAGTCTTATGGCGACGATGGGATAGGAAAGGCTTAGGAGTTGGAAGGAAGCGGCCGTGGCCTCCATGAAGGTACAGCCCCAGCATTTGCCTGGTGTGAAAATGGGAAACCACGGAAAACCATTTTCAGGGCTGCCGATAGTGGGATTCGAACCCACTATCTCCCGGATGCAAGCTCACAGCCGTGCGCCTCTACGCGCACGGCCAACTCGCCCGGTTTTCTTTAGTTTTGAAACCTGCTTTACGGAAACAGTTTGCAATTTTATGCTCACATTTAAGCTTGACAACTTAGGGATGGGAGAAGATTTCTGGTGGACTAGTGCGGATACCCGTAGACAGGCGATGGTCAACGCCGCGTCGATCCTACACTCATTGTCATTCCCAGAGATAAAGGTTACGTCTGTTAACAATAGCGACTAGCTGACCATAACGACAGAGTATTCTTGGGAGTTATTTGAAGGCTTCAATTCGTGGAAATGTTACAAAAGTCATTTGCGATAAAATCCTGACTTCGAATATTATCCAAATTTAAGCTTCGAAAATTCGAATTAAATACAACTTTTGTATTATAATAGGTTTTTAACAATTGGCTTTACGTCTTAGTGCGACGATAGAATAGAAATTTCAAAAGGAGTAAACTTTTATTTGAATTCTCCAGTTTTCTAATCATCCAATGTCGAGTTAACCAGAGTCCACTGTACAAGAAAGGGGAAAAGTTTGTGAGTTTGACAAAGCAATATCATCCTGTATTTTTGGACAGAAATATCTTACAGAAATGTTTCCAGATTGACATTAAGAAACGTCAAATTGGTTGTCCTTGTCAAATTTTCATCGGAAAATTGGCATTGCGGTGGCCTAATGGAAAAGCTATACCGGTTCCGAAGCATTAGAACCTACAGTCTCCTATGCATAGCTTTTGGAGTGCTAGAGACGTCTACAGGGTACAAACCCCTGTGGGTTGGGGCGGTAGAATAACACTCACGGTACCTCCTGCCTGTCGGAAGAGGCGACTAAAAGGGACCCAGGGGCTCTCATTTTGTGAGCGTGGATTGGCGACCACAGGGCCCTTAATTGAATCCTCGCACTGCTTCCGCTTACTTGTGCCCGGGTTCTCACTTTCACCAATCCTATCCTATCTCCCATGGTCAACTCTTTTTCTTTTCTGACTCTGTTTTAGAGCACTCGAGGCCTATAGAGTCTTTCATTTTCACGCCCTTCGTGGCTATGGTCTTTCTTTGGCCAATACCTTCATTTTTCGAAGTGTCGGTTCCCTTCCATTTTTTCTCTGTGATTAGTGTTTCTCTTTAAACCACCACCACCACAGGACACAGAAAACTTTGTTTCTAAAATTAAAGAAATGTTAGGTGGTATAAATACAAGTATTTTGAACATAAGAACCACAGGTCTGTGCTGATTACATTCAGCGCTATGCGCGCTTGAAGATCTCAGTTCGGCTGCCAACCTCCCAGACGTTCGAGCGTAAACGTAACACACTGTTTGCTTTTGGTTTACATTTTAGCTGCACACAATGAAAACGGACAAACGTACAGTACCTCACAGCGAAGTTCGAAATGTCTGCCTCCAACTCGGCACAATTCACATCGACGCAACAATGACTGGCGTATTCCCGGGGCGTTACTCAGACACGACGTGCAGGAGTGGCGACGGAAGGTGATGCGGACAGCGCCTCGGCAAAAACAGTGATGCTCGTTATCGCTCGAGAGTCCGGGAAGTAAAAGCAAAGCAAAGTCACCTCCGTACAGGCCATGAAGGCCCTTGGAGGAGTGGAAGGTAAAGGCTTCCACCATTGTTAACCGCGGCACGTGATGGGGTAGAGTGGGTAGAGTGGTTAGCTCTACGCTCGACCGCCTTTGCCCCCAGGAATTAACCTGGTACTCATTTTTGGTGTAGGCTGAGTGAACCTCAGGGCCATATGCACCTTCGGAAGTGGAAATCTCGTTTCTTAAATTTTACGACTTCCTGACGGGGATTCGAACCCACGTCCTTCCGGACGAACCGAGCACGCCTTTACCGCCTCGGCCAGGCAGCCCCTAGAGTCCGGGAAGTAGAGAGCCAAAACTAATCACCGCACACCTGTGCTTCCTATACTCACAATGCTTGTATTTGTACCTCTAGCACGCCTTTAATTTCCGAAACAAAGTTTCTCTATGCGCTGTATGTTACGTTGCTAGGAAATTCCAAAGTGGCGCGTACTACCAAAGGTTCTTCAGCGGATTCTGGCGTTGAAACTGTACGAATTTTAGGGAGGATCCGAACCTGAAATTGAATGAATCTCTGTACAAAACTAATTTACAATATATTTTTTTTGTTTTGCTAGGGGCTTTACGTCGGACGGACACAGATAGGTCTTATGGCAACGATGGGATAGGAAAGGCCTAGGAGTTGGAAGGAAGCGGCCGTGGCCTTAATTAAGGTACAGCCGGCCTGGTGTGAAAATGGGAAACCACGGAAAACCATCTTCAGGGCTGCCGATAATGGGATTCGAACCTACTATCTCCCGGATGCAAGCTCACAGCCGCGCGCCTCTACGCGCACGGCCAACTTGCCCGGTAATTTACAATATCCAGTAAGACAACTAATGTAATAGACTTACCAATGGAGAATGGAGGAAGAAATATGAAGTCGTTTCTGGTGAATTTATTTAACAATTTAACCATTCTGCGGAAAGAAGCCAAGCCAGATAAAGTAGCTCACCTTCTGCTTGCAAGTGACTCAACTAGTTTATAATGACGCCTCTTTGTTTTCTTTCTTTGCGTTGAATTTCGCTCGTGTTGAAGTCAGCCTAAGATTTGAACAGTTGAACTCTGTTGATAACAATAATAATAAATCCCTAATCAACATGTCTGTGGCCCACCTGGCAGTGGCCTTCATCTTTAGTGCGTCAAGTCCACATAATCTGACACCGCAGTCAGCTGGTTCGATTTTCGCAGGTGGAAATAAAACCACCCATCAGAACGTTGCCCGGCAGGGTAGGATAGGATAGGTGAGGTAGTGGTATACAAGTTTTAATCATTAGATTATGTACCAAAGGCCTGGGTTCAATTCCAAACCTCTCTGTAATGTTGATATGGAGCGAGGGCAAGTCCGCTGTTGATGGTAATTCGCCCGTCGGATGGCAACCTTAAGGTTTGAGCAGGCAGGAGAAGGCTATGTGCCAACGCGTGTTTCACCCTCTCCCTACTGCGTTGCACTAGACTCCGGATTTTTTGACAGTAATACGTTAGAATGCAAACTTATTTGGTTTTTAGCAAGTGACGTCTAGTCCGTTCTTCCGATATGTAGCAAGAGTAACAAATTCTAGAGGTTCTGATGGGACGTACCCCTAAAGTTTATGCAAAACTCATAGCATAATCGTTGTGCAGGGTAAACTATACTTGTTACCCGCTTCAATAAGTTTGCATCGTAACCTATTACTGAGACTAAAAATCCGGACTGTAATTATCACACACACGCGCGTACGCACAGAGAGAGAGAGAGAGAGAGAGAGAGAGAGAGAGAGAGAGAGAGAGTTCTATCAAAATCTTTGTATGATACTCTTCGAAGTAAGGTCAACTTTCTGTTAACAGCGACTCAAAGCGTGGCAAACTAGAGTAGCGATGAGAATGAAATGTTGATAGATTTTGTGAAAAACCCTGGGATGTTCTCTAAGTGAAATCATTTTTTATTACTGCAGTTCAATACATAATCAGATACTACTGCTGTTCAACGAAAGTATTCTCTGAATTTTTTCTTCATTTCAGCGAATAACATGCCACATTTAAATTTCATAAGCATTTTCTGTTCATGTATTTTGAAAATACCACCTTCATCTCATTTCGCTGCGTTTTGTGATGACTGTTTACCTTCTAAAAATGGTATTAACGCTAAGGCCCGTACTCACCAAGATCATTTACTTTTGCAGTTATCTTAGACTTCCAAAACTCGGATAATGTCATTATCTCGGATAACATTCACTTCTGTATTCACTACAGAATTTATTATCTCTGTTTACCAAAACTGAGTTTTCGTTTCAATCTGAATTTGAACCTTAAAATTTTCATACTGACGCACGGGAAACAAACAACTACGTGCTATCGAAATGTAAACAAGTTGTTGATTCCATTCGGGCTTTGCAAATAATTTATCTTAAATTATGTCAGCTATTGGCCAGAAACGAGGAAAAAAGCCTAATATGAGAGAATGAACTGTTACTGAATTTGGTGGGAGAGGGCATTAACATCATAGAGAACAGGAAAACAAAATTGTAGCCTACACACTGTAGGAGCATATCCACTCAAAAAAGGAGTCGTCGTTCTTCGTTAACAAATCATCCACTCGTGTACTCTACAAGATATAAGCCATAATAGAGAATTCATCTTAGGCCTACCTATGTGTTGGGAATTCCACGTTATGCATATTTATTTATTTATTTATTTATTTATTTATTTATTTATTTATTTACCTATTTTATATGGCGTGGCTTAGACTATGAAGCCTGCTGGTATGCTACATAATCTTATAATATGTGCTACATTGTACAAACTACAGAGTCTTAAGGTTCCTAATTACATATGATTAATTATCAAATTAAATTTAATAGTATAAACGAAAGGTAAATTTCTGAGAGTTATGAAAAAACAATATATATTAATTTCATAACTCTAGGCGCCATTTACAACATCTCCTTTTAAATACATTTCTACTATGCATGTCCCTAATTATAGCCGGAACGGAATTCCAGGAGCGTATGGTTGCAGACATGTTCACTCATGGATAACACTGACAGTGTCGAAGCTTTAGATAACCTAAAACGTGTTTCAAAATCAGTGTCATTGTAGTCTTCAAAGTATGTGCTGCGTTCTTTTTATCCACTTAGGACGTGTTATTGCATGATATTGGTCATGTTCTTCGTCGTCGTGATTTTCTCCTTCAGTAAAATATTTCAGCTGTCTACGAGCTGCCATCTTGAAAGACTATTATGTTAGATTTCCTGTTTCACCAGCCAATCTATCCCTGGTAAAATTTTAAACCGAAATAATGTTGTTGGTGAATACAAATGTAACTTACATTTCGGTTTTCTTAGCTTCAAACCAAGATAATATCTTTTACCCGTGTTGGTGAACACTGGCCTAAGTCGAGGTCATACACATTTAAATATTCTCCTTAATATTTTTATTGTTACCTCACAACACATCATCATTGCACAACAGTCTTCGTTTCAATGTTACGACAATGTCACTGTCAAGTCGGTCACCATTTATTTTCCGCTGTGCGGCCTCATTCACCGTCAACCTGACAAAATCAAAGCTGTAAGGTCTAACGTTAGGTGACATCGATTATAGCTATGTCCCATTAATTTCTCACACGCAAACAGCAGACGCGCAGTGGAAGTGAAGCAGATCAGTTGAGAGACACATGTGCGTGACCGAAGTATCGGATATCTCCAATTAGCACGAGTTAATATGTCATATAAATCCCGCGCTCTAGAAACACGGAGCCATGACCGTTTGGAGGACCTGTCCGTCTTCTCGCTCGCGTGTGAGAACTCGACACGTTAGATCAGAGATCTTTGTAACTCCATTTCGCCAGAGATTTACCTCCACCAATTAAATTCACGTAGTTGATGCTCTTGTTTCAGGAACATAAAGGTCAACGGTTGGCAGCTGGCGTGGTCTAGACGCCTCGATGATCAGAGTACAAGTATTTAAAACAGGTTTGAAGGTCCTAAACGGTGAGCAATCATTGGGCGGGAGAGAGAGTTCATATCCACAATTCTTGTGGCGGAAAATAGGTACAAGTGTGAAGTGTGAGTGTCTGCAATAGAGTACAGAAGTGTAGAGATTCGATTATTTTTCGCGAAGTAAAATATTAAAAACTGATGGAATCAAACAAAAAGAATATTTACACATTAATGTATAGACATAGGTTTGAGTACATGAGTTATACTCAGTAATGGACGGTGATTACAAAAGTACAGTTATATTGAAAACATTCAATCTCTTCAGGCCCATTAAGTCGTGAAATTACCAGCGTTTCGCCCCAGTGTAGCAGTGGCCTCGTCAGTTGGTCTGCTACACCTTTCCAAGACGCTGGCGGCTAGTGCACTGTCTCTACTATATAAAACCAGAAGGCTAACTCACTCACTCACTGACATTAATGTTTACTCACTTCTAAATGAGATAGAAACTTGAAATTTGGCAAAATCATAGCTCTTGGCCTGCAACAGGCAGAGAAATCCCAAAAGACGCAATGTTTAACGTCTCGAAATACGGAGGCCATTTTCTTCCGAGGTATTTTGTGGCTAAATAGAAAGTCGTATAGCGAAACAGACAACACGCTTGACACTAAACGTGAAAAGATCTATAATTTTGTCCCCACGACTTTTAGTCGTATCTCTGTTCCTTATGCCTTAGAGCTGCATTTTTCTATTTTACGTGAATTTGAACATTTTCCTTAATTAATTTTACTTTGTTTTTACCATTTGCTTTACATCGCACCGACACAGATAGGTCGTATGGCGACGATGGCAGAGGAAAGAGCTAGGAGTGGGAAGGAAACGGCCGTGGCCTTAATTAAGGTACAACCCCAGCATTTGCCTGGTGTGAAAATGGGAAACCACGGAAAACCATCTTCATGGCTGCCGACAGTAGGGCTCGAACCCACTATCCCCCGGATGCAAGCACACAGCTGCGTGACCCTAACCATACGGCCAACTCGCCCGGTCCTCTTGAATTCCAACTTCATCTTTGATCTTTCGTACTTTTAAAAACACCACTCAAAATTATTCATCTATTAATGTCATTCCACGCCATCTCTCCACTGACAGCTCGGAACATACCACTTAGTCGAACAGCTCGTCTCCTTTCTCCCAAGTCTTCCCAGCCCAAAGTTTGCAACAATTCCGTAACGTTACTATTTTGTCAGAAATCATCCAGAAAATCGAGCTCATTTTCTGTGAAACTTGTTCAGTTCTCGTATCAAGTAATCCTGATGAGCCATACTCCAGTTGGGGTCTTAACAGAGACTTATATGCCCTTTCCTTTATATTCTTACTACAACCCCTGTATACCCTCATCACTATGTGCAGAGATCTGTTTATTTGGTTATCCCAACGAAGATATTTCCTTATATCAACACCTAGGTACTTACAGTGATCCCATGGGCTAACAAGCGATCACTGCTCAGTCCAAAGGCCTATAGATAACGAGATGACGCGTGGTTATTGTGACGAATCCTTCCGGCCCTTATTCTTACTTTTCTACACCGGGTCTGTTATCCCAACGTCAGGTAGCTCCTCAACTGTCCTCCCACAGGCTGAGTGGACCTCGAACTAGCACTCAAATCCACATTTAAGTCCCTGACCTGGCCAGGAATCGAACTCGGGTTCTCCTAGTAAGAGTCAGACTCCCTCAAACACAATCAGGGAAGCGTACATCATATGACGATAGAAATTATTGTCTGAAAAGCGCTAAGTCCTTGGTTGTAATAATAATAATAATAATAATAATAATAATAATAATAATAATAATAATAATACACTTCTTTCGGCTTATTCCAGTTATTTCTAGGGTCACTGGAACCACCCAGGCTCATTTTTGTTTTGCACGGATGCCCTTCCTAACTCTACGTTAGTGTTAGGATGAAAATCCCAACCCATAATAAACTGGGATTCGAACCTCCACCTTCCCGGTGGGAAGCCAGCAGTTAGGTCACCGAGCTAATCACACCAATAGTAACAACAGGAAAACGGGATAGAAACATAAACGAAGGAAATTATTATTATTATTATTATTATTATTATTATTATTATTATTATTCTTTTTTCATTTTTCTTATCCATTACTGGAAGCTGGATACAATCACAGCGAAGTCTGCACGATGTTCGGTTGTTCTCATCAGTCTACTCGAAACTCGTCCTGTCCAGTTCCGCAGTTTCTGAGCCAACATTTTCTTCTACCATGACCTCGATGACCATCAATTTTATACCGTATGGTTGATTTTAGGAGGTGGTACTCATCATTTCTCAAAATATGTATTTATTTTTCTTGATTGTACACACCAAAATTCGTTCCTCCCTCATGCGCCTGAGTACGACAGAATTGGAGATATGGTCAGTCCATGAGATCCGTAACATCCTTCGGAAGACCCACATCTCAAAGGCATCTCCTACTGGTGTTACATTTTAGACTCCATGTTTCAGTACCCTCAGAAAATCGTAAAAGTAGCTAGTGGGACGTAAAGCCAATAACATTATTATTATTATTATTATTATTATTATTATTATTATTATTATTATTATTTCAGTACCGTACAGAAGCACTGAATATACAGCGCTTCTGACGAAGTTGTGGCTTGTCTCCAAGCTAAGGCTTTTCTTTCACAATAGCTTCCTCAATTCTAAATCCGTGTCGAAGTCTCCAATAATCGCACTGCCAAGGTACTTAAACTTCCGTACTTGTTCAATAGAACTACAATGGCCAAGGAAGGATTTGTGAAACAAAGGACACAGTTGAGTGGGCCTCTAAATAAGGACCATAAAAGAGGTACATTGAGAAAAGAGGAAGAAAGAAGACTAGAAGCATTTGAAATGTGTATCTGGTGGAAGATGGAGAAAATCAGCTGGCAGGAAAAAGTAAGGAATGAGGAAGTATTAAAAAAGAGTGGGTGAAGAAAGGAGAACGATATTAGTGTGCATTCAAAGCAGGAAGAAAAATTGGTTAGGCCACTGCTTGCGGCGGAACTGTTTAATAACCGAAGCATTGGAAGGGAAGATACAGCAAGGGAAACTGAAGAGAGGAAGGAAGAGGTATCAGTTAGTGGGCAGTGTAAAGGTGAATAGAAGTTATTAGAAGACAAAAAGAATGGCTGAAGACAGAACAGCGTGGAGAAATCATGTGAAGACCTACCGATAGGCAGACCACCAGTGATGATTGTGACTTTGTTGAACTTACTTCCCATAAATGTTCATAAGAATGTGCGAGCTACGAGCTCTAGAAATGGCCATCACCTTTATATTGCCAGTGAGTCCAAGTTTTTTCCCTTCTGCTATGATTCTGTCTACCACACGTTGAAGACCTTCAGTACCGTCAGCCAAGGTGACAGTGTCATCTGCAAACCTCAGGTTGAAGATCAACCTTCCATCTTCTACTTTTTGAAGAGCAGTTCGGCAGATCTACTCAGAGTACAAGTAAAACAGCAGGGGAGATAATATGTATCCTTACCGTACTCCCTGCTTTATCCTGGTAGTTCGAGTCTCGGAGTTTCCAATTCTCACGTAAGCTTCTTGATGTTCATGCGGCTTTTTGATAAAGGTAAAATCTTCACTATCTATTCCTATAGTGTCCATAACTTGCATGAATTCAGAACAATGTTGCCAACTTAGCGGATTTCCCGCTAAATCTGGCGGATTCTAAATCCTTCTAGTTGCGAAAAAAAAATGCATTTAGCAGCTAGCGGAAATTTTGGCGGAATTTTGATGCGTCAGATAATTTTCTAGCGGCTTCGTAAAATGTAAGCGCAATGGTACACATTTATAGCATAAATATTACTGAATCAAATTAGTGGGAAAAATTAGATGTGCCTAGTCCCCGGTGGAAGTACCACAAAAAGTTGTCTCTGAATTCCGTCGGGTCGAGCTTGTAAATCACCTTCATGTAATTGGGAAGTACCTTTTTTTTTTTTTTTTTCCTGGATGAGATCTGTTTTCTTTTGAGAGTGTGTATATCAGTTCAGTTCATCACTGGTGTCTGTGTGGGACTGAGTCATTCTTCTGCAACACCACACGGGTCATTTTTAAAAGTATTTAGTATTTTAGTGACTTTCCTCAGTGTGTTCTGCGTGCATTCTGTATTGGTTTAATGTTTAAACGATTTACTTTATCAATTTATATTATATTATATCTGCCTTAATGACTCATTGTACTTACTGTATGCGCATGTTTAAATATCAGGAACACTGTAGTTTATTAACAACTAATCACTTTGCCGAAGTTTGCAAGACGATGCTTACAGACTCGGTTGTCGCCAGAGATTTTCAGGACATAGAACGAAGTATACGGCAATAACTAAAATACACTTGACCCTCATTTCATAAATGAGTTGAAAAAATATGCAAGTGACAGCCTTTACAATATCATCATTGACGAATCAACAGATGTTGGGGTCTTAAATTCTGCGAAACATTTTTACGATGTAATAACATCCTAATAACTGGTGATTATAGTACCGTATTTATATTGCGATGATTAAGAGGGTATGGCTTTACAGTAAGCGGTAGGCAGCTAAGCAGTAGATGGTCTTATATTTAATAAATCATACTTTCTTATACTAAGGGGTGCTATTGCAAAAATTCCCAGTTCTATGTCCTACTAAACTTCGTTCCATCTCTGGAAACAAATATGCAAGATTGCACATTTTATTTATTATTAAAATAAATGTTGAATGATCTAGAGGATTTCTAGCGGAATTGGCACAGTCAATTAGCGGTTTTCACTCTTACAGTGTTGGAAATACTGGTTTGGAATGCTCGGACACAATCAATGAAGCAGATATACGATATAGACCTTTAGAAGTGGTCTCCACAATGTTGTAGCCGGGCTGTGTGGTTCAGACGGTTGAGGCGGTGGTCTTCTGACCCCAACTTGGCAGGTTCGATCCTGGCTCAGTCCGGTGACATTTGAAGGTGCTCAAATACGTCAGCCTTGTGTCGGTACATTTACTGGCATGTGAAAGAACTCGTGCGGGACTAAATTCCGGCACATCGGCGTCTCCTACTTCTCGCGTGTCCTATAAGTCCGTACTCAAAGCTAATTTGTCGTCACCTATGTCCATTTCGCATTTTCTATCTATTAGAATCATTTTAAGACCCTGACTCAGGAGTCTAAAGTGACCAAGGAAATGAAAAAGCGATCAAGGAGAAAATCGACACTAAATGAAACAAAATCAACCACCTCACAGGTCGCGAATTATTTATTAATGCCAAACCGAAACAATGAATTCTTCAGAGAAAAAGTACCAATTCAAAGGCAAACTGTCATTGAAATTGATATCAAGAGCAAACAGCGATGAAGGCCATCAGACAGATTCATTCGACTACGTAGATTTGCTTCTGGCATGAAGGAAAGCTCATAAGCAAGAAAAACTATATTAAATATATTCATCATTTCATACCCCAGGATGTCTGACTCTTCTAGTACAAACTCCATTTCAGTACAGAGGTTAAGCACGACAGGGATGGTTCTGGAAATGATGCAGACTAAGCAATGGATAGTTACAAAGCCCATGTGTAGTTTCGTTTCATCACGTCCATTAAAAAAAAAACTTTTTGAAATTCATAAAAATAACTAAATACTGAAATTAATATATATCTTTATATCAATTATACTATTATTATTGCATCACATTTGGTAGTTCAGACATACATCAAATTAATTAATTAATTAATTAATCAAATTAATTGATAAAGTACAAAAGCAATTCTTAAAGTATGTGTACTGGAAACAGTCACACGAGTACCCGACATTTATGTCCTACTCCACAATGTTATCACACTTTGGTGTTAAAACTTTTGAACAAAGACGTAAAAAGTCCATGATGTTATTTTTGTATAAAATATTGAATAGTAAAATTGATGATGAAGAGTTTCTTGGAAGGATACCGTTTTACGTTCCCCGGAAGTCTGGCAGGTTCAAGAATTTGTTTTACATTAAGAAATGCCGCACAGAAGCCCATAAGAATTCTCCTCTTAATAAAATTCTGAAACTTTATAATACATTAAATACATATAATTTGGATATCTTTTTCATGAATCGAATCAACTTTGAATTGGCGTGTGATACTTTCCTATAATGCACATACTGTTGAATATTATCTCTGTTTTCTGTATATGTTTTTTATTTCATTCTTCTAGTTGTTCTTTTATTTCTCTTCTATTTGAATTCACAGTTTTCAAATGACCTATAAATTAAACACTTTATTTCTCTTTTAGAATATTATTTTGGATAACGTGTCATGTGTCATGTTTAATACTAAGACAGTATAACCGAATGTGTTACTTTGTGTTAGGAACCACTGTAAAATAATAATTATTAATGTAGTAACTGTATATTTTTATTGTATTACCAACTTTGTACTGTTTGGGTAGTTCATTGTATTCTTTGTATTGTCTTTTTTCATTTAATGTTTAGTAGTGTAACTATTAATTTTACTGTGTATTGTGAACATTGTAATTGGGCAAAAAGCCAGTTATGTTCATCACTGAATAAATAAATAAATACATAAATAAATAAATAAATAAATAATGGAATCACTAAAATCTTATAAAACAACTTAAATCAGAAATTGTGAACAACGATTTTTTCTTGCTTAATATTCGAAGGGCACTTGAGAAAAACTCGATTCATTTCTACAATTGCTACATCTGATGAATGGCATTCCTTGAAAGATTTCATCAGAATACTGAAACAGTAGAAATAAGATACCAGGGCAAGCGAAATGAAGCAATGCTAGCGGATTATTGCTACTCACTAAAGAGGAATACATCTCAAAGTCACAGAAGGGCATCAAAACGGTGCAACATTTAGACCGACAAATTGAAAATCTGAATGGCTCTAAGTACTTTTTATTAATATAATTTAATGTTTTATAGTTGATTTTATATTGCTGTGTTACAACATGTGTTAAAAAAATATACCTAATTTGACGTTCTTGTTCAAATTCTGAAGTTCCGCTGTTATTTCCAAAAAGTACATAAAACGGGCACGATGGAGAAAATCGGAACAGAGACTTGAATTCTATATCCGTCAATACCTAAACAGTCATTTCAAGTATATTGTCTTATTAAATTATATATATTTTTAATGATGGGCTTAGCCAGTTCTGATGACCTTCTATTTTCTTTCAAGATTATACAAAACCTGACGTAATACAGAACATCTGAACACCGGCAGGGCACTTCGGTTAGTAAGAATCAGTAATAGTTTCCCCTGTAGCAGAAAAAAATTTAAATGCATATCGGTGTAATTAATGAACACTCATTTATATTATTTCAAAAGCTGTTTTTCATATGTACAGTACCGGTCAAATGTTTAGGACCACATAAAGAAATCACGAAATGTCATCTAGAACCTAAAATTGTGCCACTAGACCTCTGTAATTTCCTTTCTGATATCTCACATCTAACAGGATATATGTCGCCTGATTTCATTGAGTTAGTTCAAGTACTGTAGAAGTAATGAATTTTTAACTCTTGGAAGGTCACAACAAAAAATCAAAAATTTTGGTAATATAATGTACTGAATACTCTAATTGGTTGCAAGTATCACCAACAAGATTTTTATGTAGACTTAGGAATAGATGGGGGCCATTTTAGTATAAATATAAACATTCCGAAAACATACGGCACCGGTTTTTTCCTCGTGTTTTATTTTTTTGAACCAGGGCCAAAATTGTTGATTTTTCTTTGCCTTTTTCATGTATGGCCCAAGGTCTCAGTGTGAGCTATCGGCGTCAAACTTATCTGTCCTTATATTTTCATTTGCACTCTGTGGATGGAATCCAAGAATACGTTTCTGATGTCGATAGTTCACACTGAGACCTATGACAAGAACAAGGAAATAATTGACTATTTTAGCACTGGTTTGAAAAAAAATAAAAACCCACAAAAATGGGTGCCGCATTTTTTCGGAATTTTCATATTTATACTAAAATGACCCCTAACTATTGCTAAGTCTCTACAAGAATCTTGGTGGTGATACTTGAAACCAATTAGAGGATACAGTACATAATATTTCCAAAACTGTTGACTTTTTGATGTGACCTCATAACATTTAAAACTGTATAACTTATACAATGCTTGGCGTAAATCACTGAAATCAGGCGATGTATATCATATTAAATGCAGGAGCTCAGGAAAAAACACAGAGGTCTAGTAGCAAAATTGTAGGTTCTAGATGGAACTTCATGATTTTTCAATGTGGTCCTAAACTTTTGACCGGTACTGTAAGTGCTAAATGAGCCCATTGTCATAAACGTATTTTATATTCACCAAGTCTTATGTTACCACCCAGAACACTCTTGTTAAACTGTACTTGGTTTTTTAAAAATTTAATTTGGTTCTTTACAAAAACTTAATTCCTTTAAGTAGAACCAACTCCCTTTTTCATGAGGAAATAGGTATCTTTCATGTAATCTATAATAATAAAACAGCCTACTGTGTACCTAAGTTATCTCACAATAATTTTGTTTTGAAATACCGGTAGGTGTCTGCCATTTGCTTTTGAATTCACATCAGAAGGAAGTCAGACGTCATAAAAGGTGTACAACAGGTATAAATGCACAATTTAAAGGATAGATGACACCGCCTTGGGCTAACTTTGCCCACCTGCTGGGACATTCCACCGTTCCTTTCAGGTTGTTAATCCTACCATACTAAATTAGTTGCAAACAGGAGCTTTTAAAAGAGGACACCAAATTCTTCGAGTTAAGCGCAATTTTCTGCTTACGAGACTCCTTTTTCAGAGAAACTTTGTACAAATTATCCCTAATAAAATATAGATTCCTCACCGAAGTCACGGCTGACTCATCTCCTGTAACTAACATTCCTTCATCATGAAACTCCAATTTGTTTTTCTGACTT
The DNA here is from genome assembly GCF_040414725.1 of Anabrus simplex. Lineage (NCBI taxonomy): Eukaryota > Metazoa > Arthropoda > Insecta > Orthoptera > Tettigoniidae > Anabrus > Anabrus simplex. Next base: position 96,944,352 of record NC_090275.1, on the reverse strand, counting down.
CACGTCATCTGTCTCTTTATCACCCTTGTCTCCCTTAAACTATCATTAATTTCCCCTCACCCTCTCCCTCCCTGACAACAGAGACCAAGTTCGAGTCTTCGCTTGTTCCTCGCTCTTATAGCTGCACCAACTTGGATTTCTTTATTTTTTGCGGACTGTGACTCAATGTTTTTTACTACCACAGACTCACTACGTATAAGTGGCGTATTATAATCATGGAACTTACATAACGATTAATGTTGGCCCCCCACAAATTATTATTTTGTACAGGGTGACCGAAAAGTTCGTTAATATTTGACGAGGCAATACTTCACGGAATATTGCAGGCAGGGAGGTAATAATTGGCATGCATGATTTACACGACATGGGGTTTTATCGATACTAAAATCGTCATTTATCAACAATACCTCAAGACGAGGGACAATGCTGTGAACAGAACTGTACAGCATATCCGTAGGTATGGTGAGAAACTGCCATGGGATGTTGTCTTTTAGCATCCCTAATGAGGTCGGACGATCGCGGTAGACTTGCGACTTCAAGTAACCCCAAAAACAATAATCGCACGGATTGAGGTCAGGGGAACGGGGAGGCCAAGCATGACGGAAATGGCGGCTCAGTACGCGAAGCTCACCAAACGATATCTTTCACACGTGTACCAGGATGGGGTGGAGCGCCATCCTGCATAAACGTCGTAACCCCATGTCATGTCAAGCATGTGTGGTCATTTCTACCTGACCTGTTGCTGTCCAGCGCCATCTGTTTATAATTTTGTGTACTTTATTTTGGTGTAAATAAAACCCGATATCATGCCAATTATGTGTGTCAATTATGACCTCTCTACTTCCAATATTTCTTGAAGTATTACCACCACCACCACCACCACCACCACCACCACCACCACCACCACCACGTGAGTCAGTGGTAGTGATTCAGACTTCAAAATCGCGGGCTCTGACACGACAGAGGTAGTCAAGATTTTGGAGGGTGGAAAAAGGCCGTTCGATGTCAGTAACTAATGGATCTCCAGTGACAGATTTCGTGTTTATCCGCCAAACTGAATTAAAACTCATAGGTCAGCATAGATTTTCTGCCATGCAGTAGAGAAAATTAGAACTGATATGCAGGCAGACTAAACGGCAGCACATGGTAACGGAGAGGTGGTGTTGAATATTGTTTGTTTGTTTGTTTGTTTTCCTTTTAATTTTTTAATGGCGTAACGTCGCACTAACACATCGAACTTGATTAAGGTACAGCCTGAAAATGAAAAACCATCCTCTGGATTCTTGACGGTGGGATTCGAAACCACCATCCCCCGAATGCAAGCTCACAGCTGCGCGACCCTAAGTGCACGGCCATCCTACTCGGCGATTTTCGTTATAAGAGGAAATAGGCGATAACGGTGAAGTTGTTGGTGGATTACGTTGCTATTTCCGAAAATGCACCCACAGGCCAAGAGACAAGGAGAAACGATGGAAATTATTACCTTTCCCATATGCATCGTCCTGGATTAGGAACTGAGATGACATCTCGCCTGAAACATCCAGACGTTTCGTTCAAAAAATACAGCGTAAGACTGTGAACAAATAAAGAAACAGTTGGCAAGAATAAGTGGTGGTGGTTATTTTAACAGGAAGTACAATTGGGCAACCATCCTCTAGTAGCACTAGTCACAAGGGAAAAAAATGGAAAGGATCCGACACTTCGAAAAATGAAGATACTGACCAAAGAAAGAAATGAAATGGCGTATGGCGTTTAGTGCCGGGAGTGCCCAAGGACAAGTTCGGCTCGCCAAATGCAGGTCTTTCTTTTATTTGACTCCCGTAGGCGACCCGCGCGTCGTGATGAGAATGAAATGATGATGAAGACGACACATACACCCAAACCCAGTGTCAGCGGAATTAACCAATTATGGTTAAAATTCCCGACCCTGTCTGGAATCGAACCCGGGACACCTGTGACCAAAGGCCAGCACGCTAACCATTTAGCCATGGAGCCGGACACCAAAGAAAGACAAGGGCTACGAAGGGCGTGAACATGAAAGACACCCTAGGTCTCGAGCCACTGTGGGTGGGGGCGGTAGAATATCACCCACGGTATCCCCTGCCTATCAGATCTGCCTTGGTCAAAGCTTGTTCTTTTCCGAAACCGACAGTATTAAAGCATTCGACATCTAGGTATGGCGGTGGTGATTATTATTCTACGAGTAAGTAAAACTGGGCGACCGTCCTCTATTAACACTAATCACAAGGAAAAAATAGAAGGGATACCACAGTCCGAAAGATGAAGGTATCGACTAAAGTAAGAAAAGGGCCACGAAGGGCGTGAAAATGAAGGACACCCTAGACCTCGTAAACCTAATACCGTCGGGGTCGGAAAAGAACAAGAGTTGACCATGGGAGATCGGATAGGAAAGGTGAAAATGAGGAGTCTGGCGCAAGTAAGTAGAAGCATTGCAATGACTTAGCTAAGGTCCTATGTTCGCGAACCCCCGTTCCGATGCTGAAAGTAGTCGTCTCGTACCACAGGCAGGCGATACTTAGGATGTATTCTTCCGCCCCAATACACCGAAGTCTGCTATAATGTTATTTGTCTTATGTCTCATTAACTACATTTTCCGATTTTCGGGGACAATGAGGTGCCGGAATTGAGTCCCCGGAGAGTAGTTTTACATGCCGATAAATCTATCGACATGAGGCTGACATATGTGAGCACCTTCCACAGGACTGAACCGGGATCGAACCCACCAACTTGAGTTCAGAAGACCAGCGCTCTACCGTCTGAGCTACTCAGTATGAAATATGTCAACAAGGTTCTGGTTTCTTGAAAGACAGAGATAAAATAATTGAATTCGTCTGACTGTATATACAGCTGACCACAAGGGTCCAGAATAGCTACAAATCTTAATAAAAACCCAATATCGTAATAATTTTAAATAAGTGAAACATTTTCTACTGTTAATAATATAAATTATGATGCAAAATATTTAGGGAGTCCGTTATCACAGACACGGCGATATCACGCAAGAAGTCTGCAGAGAAACACTTCGAAGTGGAGCCTACGAATGGGAGATGTGTATAAAACTGCCGAGACACACTGAAGCAGATAGAATGAGGCAGTTTGCAGACAGAAAAAAAAGCATTAGTAGAGACCGTTTTATCCACACTGACAACCTTCCGGTCAGCAGTTCCATCGGAATGTTTAAATTCATCAAAAGAAAAGAAAGTTGCTCACAATGAGGCCATTCAATTTATTCACCACGAAATTATATCGTCCCCTAAAATGGTTAGCGAGCGCAGGTTTACGGCAGCCGATTGTTTTACAAAGTTGTCCTTTGTGGCACTTTCACTATGGCTCTTTCTAAGCCAGCGCGGCGACGTATTATACTTTTAAAAATCGCCTGAGATTTCTAAAGAAAGATGAAATGAGTTCTATTACGACATCCGTCCCTGTCTCATAGGATTCAACAGGTTTACATCTACTAGTGTAGAATTCTGTCGGTCTGAATGGACACACAGATTGTCAGGCAAACTCTTCGGGCTGAAACTCCTCCTCCTCTTCATTATTGTGCAACTTTTTCTGATCAAATCTCGTTTATCTCTTATCACTCTGGTAGATGATTTATTTATTTATTTATTTATTTATTTATTATTCAGTTTACGTCACACCGACATAGATATGTCTTACGGCAACGATGCCACAGGGAAAGCATAGGAACGGGAAGGAATCGACCGTGGCTTTGATTAAGGTGTGAAAATGGGAAACCATGGTAAACCATTTTCAGGACTGCCGACATTGGGCTTAGAACCCGTATCTCCCGAATGCAAGCTGACAGATGCGCGATGCAAACCGCGCATCCACTAGCTCGGTTGGTACACTAGTGTCCAAAAGTTAAGCATAATCAGTAAACGAGGCCATACCACCTGGTGGGAATGTCAGACGGAATTCTGAACAAACGGAAGCTGAATCACACACCACGTGTCACAAAACTTGTCCAAAAAAGCACTGTCAGAAAGGTTCTGATAGCTAAGGTAATCTTTGACAACAACTAACAAAACTTAGCAATGTCTTCCACAACAAAATATGCTGTCAATAGGGTGTATAGTTACCCCTAACGGCCACACATGCTTCGCAGCGACGTGGCATGCTCACTATCAGATGGTCCAAGAGCTCTTGTGGCAGTCGATCCCATTCCTCCGAAAAAGCAATGCGAAGGTCTTGGAGAGTCCTTGGTGGAGGCTGACGGGATGCAATTCGCCTCCCCAATGCATCCCAGGCATGTTCTATAGGATTCAGATCCGCAGACCTCAGTGGCCAGTCCATGCGATGAATGTCTTCCCCAGCCAGAAATTCATCCACCAGAGCAGCGCAGTGCGGTCGGGCATTATCGTCCATTAAGAGGAAGTCTGGACCAACCGCACCTCTGAAGAGTCGAACATGTGGTCTCAGTACTTCATCCCTGTATCTCCGAGCGTTAACAGTGTTCCTCGGACCACCCATGAAGATGTGCAGGTCCGTATGGCAATTCAATATGATGCCGCCGCACATCATAACGCCACCACCACCATACTGATCCCGTTCCACGATGTTCCTGTGGTTGTATCGGCTACCAGGTTCTCTCCAGATTAATATGTGACGGGAATCGTTCTGCGAACTGAAGCAGGATTCATCTGTTTCGATGTTGACGGCTCCACAGTAAACGGGCCCGTCTCTGTGCTGGAGTGAGCGGGACGCACACCGCTGGACGTCGGGCAAACAGCCCCGCTGTTCTGTGCCCCCGGAACACAGTTTACCGGGAAACGGCAACCCCTGAGACGGCTGCAACTACGCCGACAATTGTGTTGCAGGTGCACTCCGATTTCGTCGGGCGGTTAAGGCCAGATATCGGTCCTGATGTGGGATGGTTACCCTTGGTCGACCTGGTACTGACCTACGACTAACATCTCCTGTGTGTCGAAATCGTCTCCAAAACCTGGAAATGACACTTTGTGGCACATCAAGGATACGGCGATTTTGGTCTGTGTCTGGCATGCTTCCAGGCGGCCGAGTATTCTACCCTGCAAAACGGGGTCGAAATGGCGTCACTGGGCCATTATGTTGTCACATTCACCACGAGGCTACACTATGCACACTATAATATGGCCAATACGACTGAGGGAATATGGGGCGCAGGCACTGAATGTGTTTACCTTGCGGTTACACCGCTAGTCAAAGAAGGGAACACTCCTTTCCTATACAGAGCGAACACGTAAGGTTGGTAGGTGCATATGACGTGCGATTTGCGGTCTATTTCCTATTGCCCTGCTTACTCGTAACTTATGCTTAACTTTTGGACGCTAGTGTAGTAGAAGCTTTGCAAAGCTAAGGACATCTTTTATGGCTTTTTTTCCTTCTTCATTACCCATCGAACTCTCCCCTCCAAGAGATTCGTTCAGATGCTTTCAGCTTAGAAGCGTGAGTTATGCACCGCATTGTTCCTCTTTAGTCTGGTATTGTTTCCATTACTTAGAACATGCACCCAGTAGTTATCTTTCCTATTTCACTTTCCTTGGTCAACAATCCCTCTCGTCCAAAGAAAAGAAAACGTTTTTCCGTTTGCGAAAATCAAATGATCATAAATATATCTCTCAGTAATGCCAACCATCAACTGCTGCTAATTTCAGATGACCACAAGTCACAAGACATAGCGTGCAGGATTGCTAGGTAACACCGTCTCACCATCCATCCATACCTTACATCACAGCCTGCACGGTTGCTAGGTAACACTGTCTAACCATCCATCCATACCTTACATCACAGCCTGCACGGTTGCTAGGTAACACGGTCTGACCATCCATCTATACCTTACATCACAGCCTGCACGGTTGCTAGGTAACACTGTCTAACCATCCATCCATACCTTACATCACAGCCTGCATGGTTGCTAGGTAACATTATCTGACCATCCATCCATACCTTACATCACAGCCTGCACGGTCGCTATGGTTACACTTCCGTCACACACTATGTGACGCTACCTGGTGGTGGTGATTGTTATGATAAAAAGTAAAGCTGGGCAACCATCCTCTATCAACACTAATCAGAGGGGGAAAAATTGTCAGGGTCCGACACTTGGAAAAATTAATGTATCGGCCAAAGGAAGATAAGGGCCACTAAGGGCGTGAAAATGAAAGACTCCCTAGGCCTCGAATAATCAAATACTGTTGCTGTCGGAAAAGAACAAGAGTTGACCAAGGTAAGTCGGATAGGAGAGATGAAATTTAGGAGCGTGGCACAATCCGTACCGCAAATTTTAAGATTTATGTCAAAATGGCTTCAGATTTGTGAGGTAAAGGGAGCCTTTTACCGATATATTCATTCAGGAAAAGGTCGGCCCTTTACTATTTGCTCTTCTGATAAGAATAAAGTGCGAATAACTATACGGCCGTTTTTCCCGTTAAAATAATCATGTACATCACCGACAGACTCCATACGTTCGTGGCGTCTATTGGAGACCACGAGTCTTTAGATTTCACTTGTCTGCTATGTATTTAACGTCACTCTAGAACTGTTCGATTCCGTGTGACGATATGGTAGGAAAGGGTTAGGACTAGAAAGGAAATGACAGTGGCCTTAGCTGGTGTTAAAATGATAAACCACGGAAGGTCGTCTTCATGGCTTTCGAAGACGGGGTTCGAACCCACCGTCTCCCGAATTCAAGATAACAGCTGCACAATGTATACCCCGCAGTCAAGTTGCTCGGTGGACCCTGCAGGGATCTTTAGTATTTCTAGCTACAATACTAATGCTTCGCTCTTGACTTTCATCCCTTGGTTACCTCTTGTTAGCGATGTTAGGTATGAGAAGTCAATTGGTCAAATCCTATTTCCTTTTGACCCCGACTGTATTACTTAGGTAACATCTACGGAGTCCTTCATTTTTCACGCCCTTCGTGGCCTCCTCTTATGTTATGGTATTGTCTTAATCCTTCAAATGACCCGACCTCTTTCCTTAGAGTAAAGAGAAGACGATTAACTCGTTGTATTCCCTTTTAAGACCACAATTACTGCCGCCTTTCTTTACATGGAAAGCGAGCGATTGGTTTCCTTTCAAACACTGTCAGTGTTACTTATTTGCACTACACTCCGCAGTCCGGAGTTATTAGACGTCAGATGAAAGATGACTCAATTATTCATAGCGAGGTTTGTTTATTTTCAAGATGCCAGACACTATTGTCTACAATTTGATATTCATGGAAACTACGAACAATAAAGGAACAAGATTTCAGCCTTGCGCGGCCCTTTTATTTATAGAATAAAAGAACTTGTACTATCACTGCAGTATGATACATAAAAATAGGCAGATAGATAGATATATAGACAGATAGGTGATGGACAGTGATTTCAACAGTTTATGCCTATCAATGAAAGACGCATGTAAGCTAAGAACAATAAAGGATGAAGGTTTTATTTGTATGTGCCCCTAACAGTTACATCAAAAAGAAATAACTTATCATACTATCACCTCCCACGGCACACGGATACCATAAAATGGGTATACTTTGCATCCAACACTTCTAATACTTTGAAAGAATAAACACTGTCACGTTCTACCCACTTGAAGGAATCTAGCAGAGTGAAATAACTTTACGTTTGACATGCCTTGGTACATGGACAGAAGACAGTCAGTTGTTACTGTTATGGAGGTGGAGGTGGTGGTGGTGATTACTGTTTTAAGAGGAAGTACAACGAGGTAACCATGCTCTGTATAACACTAATCAGAGAGAAAAATGGAAGAGATCCGACACTTCGAATAATATAGGCATCGGCCAAAGAAAGACAAGGGCCACGAAGGGCGTGAAAATGAAGGACTCCCTAGCCCTCGGAAACCTAATAGCGTCCGGGGTCGGAAAAGAACAAGAGTTGATCAAGGAAGGTCGGATAGGATAGTTGAAAGTGAGGAGTCTGGCACAAGTAAGTGGAAGTAATACCAGGTCTCAGATAAGGGCCCCGTGGTCACCAACCCACGCTCCAAAGTTCAGAGCCCTTGGGGCTCCTTTTAGTAGCCTCTTACAACAGGCAGGGAATACCGTGGGTGTTATGCTACCGCCCCCACTCACAGGGGAATACTGTTATGGATGTGTAAAAGTTGTATTGCTTTCAAGTAAATACAACTCTACCTTGAATGAATGTTCGGTATTTTCTGTTTCCGTAAATATAAAAATATCTGCATTTTGACGAACCAGTCTGCTAGGTAGATATTTTGGTTCGAATATATCAGACGTTACAACGTCGGAAAATACATAAATTACTCTAAAGTTGGTGTGTGGGATGCACGTGTGTAGCCTATAATTTAATCACCTAACAACTCTAAATTTTATTGTGATATAAATACTGATGCAAAGTAACCCACATGAACTGGTAACTCTGCATGATTCCTTATATTTCCGTATCTTTCAATAATGTGACCAACTGCAAAGTTACAGTATGGAAAGGCCAATTTTATTGCAAAAAATAAAGAGCAACATCACATTATGAATAATGATATAAGGTTTCACATGAGAAACAACAAATTTTAAAGAAATAAAGTGGAATTATACTCTGTAATTATAACCCAAATCTTACAACAATCTAATCAAGAAAATGCAATTTACTGCAATTTACAACAGCAAACAAAGTGTACGAAGTTGCACCAACTGGCTTCAGTTTTACAGTTTCCTTTCAAGTTCAGACATTCGAAAAATTCCCCGTTTACCCAATCTCCTTGGGAAGGAGGCGGGGTCTATTCCTCCAATAACATCCTTCCAGTCATGGATGGATTTTTCCGACTACTTTTCGAATACTTTATGGTCACAAGAACGAACACACAACAAAATCAGAATAACCAAAATTGGGGGGGAGGGGGGCAGGGAATATCTACGAAAGTTGTTCAAGGCTTGCTCTGAAGTTCAATCTACTGGACTATGCAAAAACTACTTAACTTCCTTAGCTCCTGTCCATCAGATGTCCAGCACTTTTGGTGCAAAGTAATCCCTGAAGATGCAAAATAGACAAAGAAAGATATAATCGATTGTCTAGTAAATAATTCACGCAAGCTAAGAACATTATCAGGACCAAAATTGTATCCTTGTGAGCTCTCAGCAATTAAATTAAACGGAGAGAACTTACCATACTATCAACTCTCACGGCAGACTGTTAAACAGAAATAGATGCATATAGATAGATAGATACCATACACTACTTTCAACAGTTTATAGTTTTCACTGAATGCCTCGCATAAACTATGAACAATTATGGGTCAAAGTTTTATCCCTGAGTGCCTCTAGCATTACATTAAAACAAATACGTAAATTACAATACCGACAAGTGTTTCTGCAGGATAATACATAGAAGTAGTTGAAGACTGATAGATAGATAGATAGATAGATAGATAGATAGATAGATTAGATCGGGAAAACTCTAGATTCGTGGATGGTGCCACTTTTTATAAATATACATAGGTGTTAAATCTCTCCAGATCTTTACACCACGCAATAATTTGCCTTCTTAAACAAGGGTTCAAACGGCTTGCGAGTTCTCAAGCCAACACGTGTGAGGAGCGCTGTAATTGTGATGGATATTATAATTACAGAAAATGACATTCCAGCCAGTCAGCCCCTTGTTAACACAACTAATCCACATTAGCCGTGACAAAACAAACGGCCAGCGGCGCGGCACTTCTCTGCAATGTTAAATTATTCAAAAGGGAAATTGAATGTGTTCCAAATTGTTTTTTAATTGATCTCCGTACCCTCGCGCACTCGTGGTGGTCCTGTGCCGACGTGACGAGCCTAATTATTTAAATATTTTAATTTAACATTTTCACGATATAATTAGGTCATAAATCTTGTTGACTTGCGACTAAGCATCATGACGCTCTCATTGCTCTGGAATGCTTTTACGAGGGACGGGCACAAATAATTCTTGCCCTGAGACAGCAATTTCACTTGTACTTTCAACAAAACAAAAACGAAAATAAGATCAAGAGCTTGCTTACTTTCTAAGAGTCGTTACACTTAAATACAAGCAGAGCGCTGTTTCCCAACAGAAGGGGACTCGGCTTCTTTAAATGGAATAGGTTCATTAAAAAAGGGCATTCAGTTTTCAGAAGATAAAGAAAACTACAGTCATCCAATTAACGTGGAACCGCAGCTGAGGCCGGCAAGCTACCGCTTAACTCCGGCAGGGCAATGCGAGAGCAAGCTATACATACATACATACATACATACATACATACATACATACATACATACATACATACATACATACATACATACATACATACATACATACATACATACATACATACATTATCATTATAGACTTATGCCTTTCAGCGTTCAGTCTGCAAGCCTCTGTGAATTTAATAAACGTCGTCACAATAATTTATTTGCAACTAGTGCTGTGGCCTCATTTAGTTCTATACCTCTTATCTTTAAATCGTTAAAAACTGAGTCTAACCATCGTCGTGTTGGCCTCCCTCTACTTCTCTTACACTCCATAACAGAGTCCATTATTCTCCTCGGTAACCTATCCTCCTCCATTCACCTCACTTGACCCCACCACCGAAGCCAGTTTATGCGTACAGATTCATCCGTCAAGTTCATTCCTAAATGAGCCTTTATCTCCTAATTACGAGCACCCTACTACCATTGTTCCCACCTGTTTGTACCACCAATCATTCTCGCTATTTTCATGTCTGTTAGTTCTAACTTATGAATAAGATATCCTGAGTCCAACCAGCTTTCGCTCCCGTAAAGCAAAGTTGGTCTGAAAACAGACCGATGTAAAGATAGTTTCGTCTGGGAGCTGACTTTCTTCTTACAGAATACTGTTGATTGCAACTGCGAGCTCACAGCATTAGCTTTACTACACCTTGATTCAAACTCACTTACTATATTACCATCCTGGGAGAACACACAACCGAAATACTTAAAATTATCAACCTGTTGTAGCTTTGTATCACCAATCTGACATTTAATTCTGTTGAATTTCTTACCTACTGACATCAATTTAGTCTTCGAGAGGCTAATTTTCATACCATACTCATTGCACCTATTTTCAAGTTCCAAGATATTAGACTGCAGGCTTTCAGCACAGTCTGCCACTAAGACCAAGTCGTCAGTATAGGCCAAACTGCTTACTACATTTCCACCTAACTGAATTCCTCCCTGCCATTTTATACCTTTCAGCAGATGATCCATGCAAACTACGAACAGCAAAGGTGAAAGATTACAGCCTTGTCTAACCCCTGTAAGTACCCTGAACCAAGAACTCATTCTACCATCAATTCTTACTGAAGCCCAATCGTCAACATAAATGCCTTTGATTGATTTTAATAATCTACCTTTAATTCCATAGTCCCCCATTATAGTGAACATCTTTTCCCCCGGTACCCTGTCATATGTTTTCTCTAGATCTACGAAACATAAACACAACTGCCTATTCCTCTCGTAGCATTTTTTAATTACCTAGCGCATACTGAAAATCTGATCCTGACAGCCCCTCCGTGGTCTGAAACCACATTGGTTTTCATCCAACTTCCTCTCAACCATTCATCGCACCCTCCCTTCCAAGATGGTAGAGAATACTTTGCCTGGTATACTAATGAATGAGATACCTCGATAGCTGTTGCAATCATTCCTGTTCCCTTGCTTATAGATAGGTGCAATTACTGCTTTTGTCCAATCTGAAGGTACCTTACCAACACTCAATGCTAATCTTGCTACTATATGAAGCCATTTCATCCCTACTATCTCACTAGACCTCACCATTTCAGGTCTAATTTAATCTATTCCTGCTGCTTTATGACAATGGAGTTTATTTACCATTTTTCCAATTCCTCAAGCGTAATTTCACCAACATCATTTTCCTCCTCCTTATGAGCTTGGCTGTTCGCAACACCACCAAGAAGATTTCCTTTTACGTTGAGAAGATGTTCAAAATATTCCCTCCACCTGTCCAGTGATTCCCTGGGATTTATTATGAGTTCACCTGAATTACTCAAAACACTGTTCGTTTCCTTTTTCCCTCCCTTCCTAAGATTCTTTATTACTGTCCAGGAAGGTTTCCCTTCTGCTTGACCTAGCCTTTCCAGATTATTACCAAAATCTTCCCACGACTTCTTTTTGGATTCAACAAATATTTGTTTCGCTCTGTTTCTTTCATCTACGTACAAATCCCTATCTGGCTAGACTATTTGATAAGTTCTAATGCACTTTTAAAGTACTCACCCATGTAACTAAATGTCAAATAAGTGAAGTCACGCTTCGTCTGAGAAAAGAATGGGACTGGGATCGATTTTTCTGTTATGCTGTTTATTCAAAATCAATTCACTGAATCCAACGTGCACACAGGATTAGCTTATTTAAGCTCTTTCACCTCATAAAGATATGGGAAAACATTTAACAGAATCCAGAGCTACTTACTCACCAAGATATTGCACGAACAGAATATCAACACTTGAAATCAAGGAAACCACCGTGGCGCACAGCAGTTAACCTTGAACGACACTCCTTCAAAGTTACCAGTTCATGGAAAATCCAGTGGAAGCAGTCTTCAGTAATTAATATACACTGACTGACAGAGCAAATGCAACACCAAGAAGGAGTGGTTCGAAAGGGATGAAAGTTGGGGAAAAAACAGAGACGGCACGGACGAATAATTGATGTTTATTTCAAACCGATATGCAGGTTACACAATGCGCACGGCATCGACTCAGTAGGATGTAGGACCACCGCGAGCGGCGATGCACGCAGAAACACGTCGAGGTACAGAGTCAATAAGAGTGCGGATGGTGTCCTGAGGGATGGTTCTCCATTCTCTGTCAACCACTTGCCACAGTTGGTCGTCCGTTCGAGGCTGGGGCAGAGTTTGCAAACGGCGTCCAATGAGATCCCACACGTGTTCGATTGGTGAGAGATCCGGAGAGTACGCTGGCCACGGAAGCATCTGTACACCTCGTAGAGCCTGTTGGGAGATGCGATCAGTGTGTGGGCGGGCATTATCCTGCTGAAACAGAGCATTGGGCAGCCCCTGAAGGTACGGGAGTGCCACCGGCCGCAGCACATGCTGCACGTAGCGGTGGGCATTTAACGTGCCTTGAATACGCACTAGAGGTGACGTGGAATCATACGCAATAGCGCCCCAAACCATGATGCCGCGTTGTCTAGCGGTAGGGCGCTCCACAGTTACTGCCGGATTTGACCTTTCTCCACGCCGACGCCACACTCGTCTGCGGTGACTATCACTGACAGAACAGAAGCGTGACTCATCGGAGAACACGACGCTCCGCCATTCCCTCATCCAAGTCGCTCTAGCCCGGCACCATGCCAGGCGTGCACGTCTATGCTGTGGAGTCAATGGTAGTCGTCTGAGCGGACGCCGGGAGTGCAGGCCTCCTTCAACCAATCGACGGGAAATTGTTCTGGTCGATATTGGAACAGCCAGGGTGTCTTGCACATGCTGAAGAATGGCGGTTGACGTGGCGTGCGGGGCTGCCACCGCTTGGCGGCGGATGCGCCGATCCTCGCGTGCTGACGTCACTCGGGCTGCGCCTGCTGCGCCTGGACCCCTCGCACGTGCCACATGTCCCTGCGCCAACCATCTTCGCCACAGGCGCTGCACCGTGGACACATCCCTATGGGTATCGGCTGCGATTTGACGAAGCGACCAACCTGCCCTTCTCAGCCCGATCACCATACCCCTCGTAAAGTCGTCTGTCTGCTGGAAATGCCTCCGTTGACGGCGGCCTGGCATTCTTAGCTACACACGTGTCCTGTGGCACACGACAACACGTTCTACAATGACTGTCGGCTGAGAAATCACGGTACGAAGTGGGCCATTCGCCAACGCCGTGTCCCATTTATCGTTCGCTACGTGCGCAGCACAGCGGCGCATTTCACATCATGAGCATACCTCAGTGACGTCAGTCTACCCTGCAATTGGCATAAAGTTCTGACCACTCCTTCTTGGTGTTGCATTTGCTCTGTCAGTCAGTGTGCATCTAGTTCAAGACCCTTGTAAGCGAATACAAGGATTCGACCTTTCCAGACGTCAGTGGATGATCATCAACCGTACCCGAACCGGACAAGGAATATGTGGATATCTGCTACACAAGTGGGGATGGGGTACTTCCGCAAATTGTGACTGTGGTGCCTCCTTCCAGACTGTCCACCACACTGTCGCTGACTGCCCTCCTCGTGCTCTCAGAGGAACGATAACGGACATGCATCATACATCAGTTGAAGCAATAGGATGAGCCAGAGAACTAGATCTAGAATTGTACGATTGTGCGAGCTTGTGACTGTGCACATTTGTCCACAAATTTGTATATAAAATGTATATGCAAATAACTTTGATTCATCAGAAGTTAAATAAATAAAATACGCTCTTTCACTACAGTACTGTTATAGGGCTTTAACTTGAGAAACTTCGTAACAATTTATTCGGAACCGTAAAAAATTATCGTTTGCTGAGAAAGACGGGTAAGATATTTCTTAGGAAATTTGATCAGGCGTTGTTCATTGTCTTCAAGATTTTTTTCTGTTAGCACTGTACCGTCGCCTTCTTCGCATCATCATCATCATCATCATAGAACCCCTGCAGTGTTCCGGGTAGTGGGGTGTCGAGCGAGCCTTCGCCATCGTTGTCTGTCCAGAAATGCCTCCTCTCTCACCTCTTCCAATTCCTTCCTCTTCTCACCACATCCTCTCTCAGCTGGTGCAACCACCTCTTCCTAGGTCTCCCCACTGGCCTTCTTCCTTCAACCCTTCTTTCTAGGCATGCACGTGTTCTTGTGCCATGCATTCGCATTACATGTGCGTACCATGTTAGTCTCGAAGTCGTAAGCTTCTCTTCTATGGAGTCAGTTATCACATCGTTGCTTACACGGTCCTGTCGTAGGCTGCGTGAACCTCGAACTAGCGTAGCTCTTATATGCAAGTAAAAATTCCTGTCCTGAACGAGAATGGAACCTGGGGCTTCCAGGTAAGGGGCAGGATCACTACCGCTAGTCTGAGTATATCGCGCTTCTCTTTGCAAAACGCGACTCAACTAACGTCGGGAACCTGCGAAGAGTAACAACCCGATTTGCAGGGAAACTTCGTTCAGCGAAAGAGGGGTCGATATAAGCGAACACATGCTTCGACTTATCTCTAGACACCGACCGTTTCCAAGAAAATGACGTTCGAGCTTTCCGACGTGCTTTATGTGCCTTTATGCGCGTGAGAAGTTCAACTGACGCGGTGGCTATCGCCGCGGCTTCACACTTTTGCCCCCCGTGCTCAAATACCAATAAACTGGAGTTTTTTTTGTCGTTGTTTCATTTATCTACTTACTCAGTAACGATTACTACACGAATGTTTCTCATCAATTTCATGGATACAAGGGCGTTCTGTTGATTGTAAAATTACAACTGGGTTTCACAAAAAGTGTTATGTATTTATTATACAGTGTGTGTGTGAGAGAGAAAGAGAGAGTTATTTTTCAGGGATTACAATTATTTGTATGTTCATTCTTATATTAAGGCGATAAAAATCGATATTTTGGTCATTTGGGTGAAATTTTTTATGACTGAAATTGAAAGGATTGATTGAGTTTCTTTCTTCTTATCACGAAGTTATTCTGCCGAATTCAAACAATTTATCACTGTAAAAATGCTTTGTTTGCCAATTGTAATTTACATTTTCTCCCATAACATTATTCCAAATGTAACAAAATTTGTTTGGTATATGTATCACAGCTATATTAAGAAACGTGCGTACGGAATTTTTGATTGCAGAATTTTTTCAAGTAGTTGGGATTTTTTGGTCCAAAATTTTAGAAAGTAAAAATTACACAAACGTTAGTATGATATATCTCCTTATATAAATTATTTACAGAAAGATGGACACGTAGTGCTTTTAAATTACTAATTTGCATTAATATATTAATTACATTTCATGAAAAAATGGAATTAAAAATTTCAAAAATATTTTGGAAAAACTATTAATTGTATATGAAAGAAACTTTTATGTAGGTGACATTCCCACAAAGTTTCGTGAAAATCCATGCATTATCTTTGGAGTGTCACCATAACGCTTCGGGAAGAAACGGTGCATTCCCTTGGATGATACCGATCGAAAGAAACATCCGAAACACATAAAACTTCCAACACCACGAGCATCGCGTGGAGGCAGGTTTGCCACAGTTACATTTCTGGGTGGGAAAATCACTCGGAAAGAAACGTTCTTAAGATTACTGAAGATTTCACGAGTTGGCAGTACGTTTGAGACGAATTATCCATAACGGATCTTTTTTTTTTTTTCAAAAACAATTTCAAATAAATTGTTTTATTCATTTACTGATGTTTTAAACTTCATTTAACAGACAGACATACAGGAATAAGGACAACATTTTTTTTAATACATTGAACAAAACGATTCGTGTATTAATCGTCTCTGTACAAGAGTAAATAAATGAAACTTTAAAAAATCATTGGGATTTACAAATGGGGCGCAAAACTGTGAAGCCGTGGTGAAAGTCACGCCACCACCACATCGGTTGAACATGTTACACCCTGAAAGGCATGTAAAGCACGTTGGACAATCCAACCGTCATTTTCTCGGAAACGGTGGAGTGTCTACGGATAAGCCGAAACACGTGTTCGCTTATTTCGATCACTCTTTCGACGAATGCTATACTTGGCGGCTTCCCCTCGTAAGAGAAGACGTTCTTCCCAGCATGCTTTATTTGTCGTTAAGATACGACTTAAACAGGGATACTCTGGGGCTTACAACTTGGAAGGATAGGTTGGTGACCACTGGGTCTCTAGCCGAGTCCGGCTAGACTGTCCGACCTCTTCCCCGGACAACTCTTGTCCTCTTCCCTTTATTCTTCAGATACCTTCATTCACCGAATGGTCATATTTTCTTCAGTTTTCCCCTTTGATCAGGGTTAAATTGGGAGTTCACAAATACATCGATAATAATTCGGCAACTTATTACATAGAATCGCCGATTAAGTGACTGCGCGGTTTGGTCACGTAACTATCAACTTGCATTTGCACGATAGCGAGTTCGAAACCCATTGGCGGCAGCACTGAAGATTATTTTCCCATGGTTTTTCATTTCCACACCAATCAAATGCTGGGGCTGTATCTTAAACATCTCATGTATGAATTAGTTTTCGTTTGTGCTTGGTGACAAAACACTCGTATGTGATATGGTTTGCCATAATGGAATATATACACACTTGTTAGTGAATACTATTCTAACCTTTTAACATTCAAAGATCGATCGATCATTACTGCCTACTGGCCACGGGCAGTGCCGGATTAAGTTGTTCGGGGGCCCTGGGCTATTTAAAAATGCGGGGCCCCTTCTTCGTAACATCACGAAAGACTAGCATACTTAAGTCGTTATAGAACTACTTCCACTTAAATTGATGAATAGGGAAGTGTTGAAATACACTACAATTTTTCTCTATTTTTCATGTTATATTTCATAATGCCAAAACAATCCGCCCATGTAAGAGGCCGTCAGTAGATTTAGTAGGTATAGTTATGCTTATACTGTTTTTCTTTTTGTTTATTTTAATGGTTCCTTTAGGTTATTAGTAGGGGAAACTTAGTAGAATTAGTCTAGGGTGGTGCCTTACATGGAGACTGGTATACCGCTCGTGTGAGGGACCACCAAGTTAGTTGACAGGATTGCAGGGTTGACTCTTACATGTGGACTGGTCATCCGCCCATGTAGGGGACAGCTCAGTAGACTAGTTGGTGTGCTTATAGAACTGTTTATAATTGTTTAGTTTAGTTTATTTTATAGTTCTTTCTGTTTCTTGTATTCTAGCACTGTGAACATGTATCGGGGCGAACAGCCTGTAATGTTCAATGTTCAATAAATAGATAAATAATGCCAAAACATATTTTACATTTGTCTCATTATCACTATCAAATCGACATACAAAACAGAACTTAATACGATCTCATTCCCATTATCTTATTGGCATTACATGAATTTAAAATCTAAAACTTAAAACTAAATCAACATGTAAAAAGGTAGCACAAGTGGTATTATGAGATAACGAAGGACATTGTAGCATTATGACTTGTACCACTTTTTTACAAGTCATAATACTACAAAGTCCTTCGTTATGTAATTGGCAAACTCGTTCCTGCCTGCAGTAAAGTATCGATTATCCGAATGTCGATCAATAGAAATATGGGCTAACAGAAAGTGTCCCAGTCGGCAAATTCAAATATCTGCGTTATGTATATCCGCAAGTGCTGTGACAAAACAACGTTTTCTCCTTCTTACGTCAGCAGCCTCGCATCCAAAAATACAGAAATATCGTTAAAATATATTATAATTGTAATCTAGGTCCATTTCAGTCAATTGTAACTCTTTTCATCCAAAGCTTACCTATTTTTTACTCCGACGTAGTTAACAATACTGCCGTTGCCGTCAGTGGCGCATGAATCTTCGCTTGTGGCAGCTATTGAAATGAACGACTGTACAGTTCGCAATGACGTCTGAAGGAACACAGGTCATTTTATGTTTTTGCCATAAATTTAAAATAGACTACTTAAAGATGGTGTTGGCGGATCAAGATTAGTTCAAGAATTCGGAGCTGGAGGGACACAGTAACGAACATTTAAATGAAGAGTGATACCTATTCGAAAATTATAAGTGCATTTGACAATAAGGACGGAAGTTTGAAACAGAAAAACTTTGAAAGTGTTTAGTATCACTGCATTGCTCTTATGGCGTAGGAGCAGACGTTTTCGCAAATGATCGGCTACCCGAAAACTCTCTTATCTGATCGTTCCCATTCCCGAATTCTTTCGGATAATCGATGCTGTACTGAACTGACCTAATTGGTAGGTGAATAACTTTTACATTAAAACTGTCTTTTCCCTTGCATTCAGATTTGCAAATGACTGTAAAATATCATCGAATGACAACTCATTTGTTATGTCATGTTCTAAAGACATGATAGTCAAACCGTCCAGTCTTGGTTGAAGCAGGGTTGACCGTAATTCGTTTTTAATTAGTGCCAGTTTAGAGAAAGAACGCTCTGCTTCGCAATTGGTTATTGGAATTACCAAATACAATTTCAATGCCACCATTTTCGTATATGTATTTAGCTTCCTCCTGGCAAGTAACTACATTTACACTTTTAACGAAATCATAAAGAGGTTTAATTTCTAGTTTCAAAGATTCATCGAGATCATCTCGGTAAAATCGTAAACAGTTATTAAGAGAAGTTTCATCCACAGTACACGAAGCCTTAAAGTCTACTAGAAACTGGAACAATGACTGAAATGTTTTGTAAGACTGAAGGCGATTATTAAATCCACTACATAAACTATCAATTATCACCAAAAATGTTTCTACTTCTAATTATTTTCTTCCTTTCAAAATAATTTCGTTAAGGGCATTACCATCAGCATACCTCTTCTTTGATTGTCTCTCAGATGTGTGCTCAAAACTTGTGAGATATTTTTCACATAACCTTTTAGCTTCCTCTTCATATTTGTCAAAATTACCTCTTTCATTGATTGTGAATGTAAACAGAGACTCCAGAAGTTTACAATCTGTTAACAAGTCTAGTGTAGGTTTCTGTAAACTCACACTAACTTTATCAAAAATTTCCAAAATGTCATGCCAAAAGACACACATAAAAGCCGATTCAAATTTCATGAACTTATTTTTCTGTGATTTTGCTTCTCTCCGGGACTCATGTTTTTCTTCAGCATTCTCACATATAATATCTAATACACACAAAATATTGTCATAGTTGATACGCAAGGCTTTCACTGCTTCATAATGACAACACCATCTGGTTTGGCTCATATACAGTCGTTGCAGGTAAGCGAAAATCTTCAAAGCTTCACGACATGATTCAACAGCACTTACTCCGACTAAATTTAATGAGTGTCCTGCATAAGGCACAAACGGGGCAAATTTATTTTCCTTCTTTACTTGTGCCTGAAACTCATTGTACTGGCCAGCAATATTCGCCGCATTATCACAAGAAATACCTTTACATTGACTCAAAGGTATGCTTTTGCTTTCCAAAAATGGTTTTACTTCATTAAACAATGAATTTCCTGTGTGGCTTTCTACAGCCTTATAACAAAGGAACCTTTCTTTGACTTCCCCAGAATGAAGATATCTACATACAATTGACAATTGGTCTACATAAGCACAATCCGGGAAAGAGTCTACTATCAGTGAATAGTCATTTGATTATTTTATTTCACTTAGGATTGTATTTAACGCCTTTCCCCCCATTAAATGAATCAGTTCTTCTGCAATCGTTTTTTTTTTTTTATAAATACGAAGGCTTCCCTTTTCCTTCATTACCGTGTTTAGAAATGTGCTCCTTCAGAAAAGAGTCAAAGTGGGAAATTAGTTCAAGGATTCCTAAGTAATTCCTATTATTATGCACTCCAAAAATATTTTTCTCCACGAAATGCTAGCCCTCGCACACACAAAAATGTTATGACTCCGAGCTCGATAGCTGCAGTCGCTTGAGTGCGGCCAGTATCCAGTAATCGGGAGATAGTGGGTTCGAATCCCACTGTCGGCAACACTGAAGATGGTTTTCTGCGGTTTCCCATTTTCACACCAGGCAAATGCTGGGACTGCATCTTAATTAAGGCCACGGCAACTTCCTTCCCAACCCTAGGCCTGTCCTATCCCATCGTCGCCATAAGACTTGTCTGTGTCGGTGCGACGCAAAACAAATAGCTAAAAAAAAAAAAAAAAAAAAAAGTATGACTGCCACAATTCGTTTCAACACCTCGCCCCAGTACTGGGACAATTAAAGTTATGTGTTTAACTAACTGACTATCAACTCGTGAGGAAATTTTCTTCCTAAACGGCCAAGAATTAATTGCATTCCTATGTTCTATACTGTTTTCATGGCTACTGACAGCTTCGTTTGCTGTTTTCCAGTTGCAAAAACCATGTGAAGAAAATGCAGAGTTCATCTTGTCATTTGAAAGTAATTTGCAATGGTAACAAAACACTTTTCCAGTAAATGGTGAATATACAAGCCAAATTCTTTCAACAGAGTCTCCATTTCCGAGTTTGCACATAAACAAACTGTCTGACAAATAACGATTTTGTGATTTTTTGCACTTGTTTGGATTCGAGATACTTTCCCGTAACTGAACGGTTTTTGGGAGTATTGAGGCCCAAGCTGAATACATTGCTCTCTAAACTCGTCCATCATGCACTCAGGCCAATAACCAGGATCAGCAGAAGGAAGATTTGAAGCAGGACTGTCATTAGCAGTGGCAAAGCTGCAACCAGGCTCTATGGCACACACAGCCTCATTCTTGAGCAACATAAGAACACAAGTAAAATTTTACCTGTGTGTTCGTGTATTTAGCCAGCCCCGTGGTGTAGGAGTATCGTGTTTGCCTCTCACCCGGAGGCCTCGGGTTCCATTCCCGGCCAGATCAACGATTTTCAGCTGTACCTGAGGGCTGGTAAGTGGCCAACCCAGCCTGCGTGATTACAATCGAGGAGTCATCTGACGGTGAGATGGCAGTCCCGAGCAAGAAAACGAAGAATACGACGGAGATGATGCGTTGTGCTGACCACACAACACCTCGGAATCTGCAGGTCCTAGACGTCAGCGGTCAGTTGGTAAGGCAAGGTCCTCCGCGGCTGTAGACAATTGGGATCTTTTAATTCGTGCATTTATTAAATAATTTATTACTAAGTAAGTAAACGTGTGACCACACCGTGTCGGGTCTGGGTTTAATTCGGAGTGTCCTGAACAATTTAATGAGACTCTATACCAAGCCCCCCCCCCCAGGTAGCGCCGGGGAAGGTACCTAGGTCTCCGGGGGTGGCAGTCATTATTGCTACCACTACACCAACGAGGTCGGCAATTTATTATTTACGACTTCGAGTATTCCATACAATGTGACTGAAGTTTAAAATACACATTAGGATTCCCTTTCATTGTTCCTAAAACCATCTTCCTAATGCTCAGTTCCGTAAAGACCTAATCTCTCTTAAAACAGCAGACTTAGATATGACATTATTCGCTTACCTGTGGAAGATTCCATTTCACCAGTAACAGTCTCTTCAGTCGTCGATGCACTTGTAGACTTCCTGTCAAAAATATTGATATTTTCGGCAACTTTTAAATTTCTTTCAAATATTGTTCTTTTAATTTACGTTTTTTTTTTTTTTTGCACAATTAGGATATTTTCTATCCATTTTACAAGAACATTACAGTTGTAACTTAAGAATGGTTCAATAATCAGAGATGAACTGGAAGTTCTCTTCCTTCTGCAAAGATATAGTAGGCTATAGCATGCGCATTCCACCTTGCTTCCTCTGTCCCCTCCCGCTCAACTTCCTAGAACTCTTCCACCCTTTCCCCACTTATGTCTAGCGCCCGTCAATGTACAGCCACTGAAAACAACTCGGCTACGTTCGGTCCGTCACCTCCGAAATACAACATGGCCGGCAGATAAGCAGCTGACAGCTGTAGTTGGCAAGCCAAATGTTCCGCAATCTCTCACCAGGTTCGCAGTTAAGCTCCCTACGCCCTCAACTTTCAAATGCGCACAGTTCGTATAAATTAAGTATTTTCATCTTAAATCCCCTCATAGCTCACACCGATACTTACAAATCCTAATTTCTACACTACCTTCTTAAATAGAACATGCGGCTCCAGTATGGCAAGGTTTTTGAAACCCGTACTCGCAAAGTGCCAGATTTAAATTTTCGTCAACAATAATTACAGTGCGTAAGTAGCGAGGATTCGTGTCTCCGGACGGTAAATGATCCTAGCAGTGATGAAATACTAACGCGGACAGCTGATAAGAAGGAAGGAGGAGTGCGTGTTCGATATTTTGCGAGCGTAAATATTCATATACATGCACGGAGGTGGAGCAGCAGGCCTTTTTATACAATTTTAGGTTCGGCTAAGGGCCGGGGCTGCAGCCCCTTTAGCCTCCGCCTCTTAATCCGGCCCTGGCCACGGGTATGTACTGCAAAGCGCAAGAAATTTCCAAGACCGTAGGTATGTAATGCCATTGAGGCTGCCACCATAGGTAGAGCCCTATGCTGATATACAAAATATTATCCGCATCCGCAATTCCTTCATCCGCATCCGGAAATGGTTATCCGCGGATACTGTAAATATTTAACTGCAGTATATTACACCCAAGGTCTGATACCTGGCACCAGACCCCCCTCTCCCCCACAATCACAGGTTTATGAGGGATTTTTCTCTTGCGACAACTACCGACGTATTGTTATTTGTATCTTCCTTCCATTAATTTTGGGCAGGAGCCAGTTAGGCTTAGGTCAGATTTACGACTTTACGGCCTCAAGGCTCTGTATACATCACCAATTCTCCCATACCACTGTCAAGCGGCGCCTAACTACAAGCAAAAATAAAAGTATACCTGAGAGAAAATTTATGAACTTCATTATCCGAAAAATTATCTGCTCTGCCATGCAGTTTGCATCCGCCAAGACACTAACTTCGCGGATAACCGCATCCGTGCAGGTAGCCACAGGTAGGCGTATACTCCTTGCCATGTACGCTTATAACTTAAGGGTACAACCTTCCTCCTTCTCCCCTGTTAATACTGAATAAACGGATTTATAATTATTTTTTAACTGTTGAGTTCGATTCAGTGTCGCTAACCATCAGTTTAGGGATCCCACTTGTCGATACGACGTCTTACAGTTCCTGTTCATCTTGCACATTAGTACGGCTCTTTTTTTTTTCTCGACTTGCGAGATTTGCGTATCGCCACTGCCGTACTATGAAAATCACTAGTGTTACATTTGCGGGTATAAGTGAAGCATATTTTCTTTTCTCTGTACGAATATAAATTTGTTTGGGAAACGCCAGGTAAGCAGAATTGTGGCATGTTCAAATAATGCATGTAATCACGTAGCTGGTAGACATGATACTGTATAGGCTTTTGGGCTTATGCCGTGTCAAGAAAATAAGGTGAAATTCTTTACGCTCTGCGTCATCAGAAGAAAATCTCGACTGTCCACGAGAAAGGCTTCAACAATGAATTTTCGAAATTTAGACAGTATAATAGAAGTGGAAATGGTACGTTCATCCGTCACCAGATGGCTCCACGGACGCGGCACAGCGCTAGCGATCGAAGCGAAAGCTGACCGAACCATCAGAATCAGTCTAAGAGGGTCACATAACAAGTGTACGTAACATATGACATTGCCAGGTGTATGACATTGACACAAGCCTGGGGTCAAACATCTGGCGATGAGGAACGTACGAATTTGGAAAACACCGAGACGAAATGACAATAGTGAAGGGACAGGGACGCAGAGCACAGTTCTCTGCGAAACGTAAAGAATTTCACCTTATTTTCTTGACACGCCATAAACCCTAAAGCCTATACAGTATCATGTCTATAAGTACGCCCCGTGAAAGCATCAATGGTAACGTAGCTAGGACAAAATGACGAGCGCAGTATTTTAATAATACGGTCTTATTTCGGCCAGTTCGTATGTACAGAATGAAATTAGGATGTATAAGAAGCAAGAACAATTTGAAAGAACTCCTACAAAAAAATAAAGCAACATTACTTCCTCTATAAAGATCAGTTCAGTTGAAATGGAAGGAAATTTCGTTATCAACCTAACCTAACCATGTCACAACTTTGGTACGGTTTGCTGACTTAGCCTTTGTGCATTCTTATTGTCTTATGGCATATGCACTTGTAATATATTTGCTTGTGTGTATTATTACAGCGTGGTTTCACTTCAGTCCGACAAGTAATAGCAACTGTCAAGAAGGGAGCTGAATTATTTACACCAGGCAAACACCGAAGGATAAGGTTATAGCAATGTGTATATCAAATAACAACAGAAATATATAACATTAACTTAAGTGAGGGTGAGAAAGAGTGTTTATTTCCTTAATTAATTCTTCATTGAGCCTGAAAACCGACTTAGTTATGAACGTCTTGATTGGTAATTTACTTCGGTAAGGGAACATCCATTATTGATACTTTGTCTTGTGATTTGAATATGTAACTAGTCAAGTTTGTAGCAGTGTTGAGCCATTAAAAAAAGAGAATTATGCGGCGATATTTGCTTTTTAGTGTAAAAACTTACGTGGTGAATACTATACTCTTGAAACCCGAGGTAACTGGCGGGGGCCCACAGAAAATAACGATGGTTGGTACACGCGGATGTTGACGACGTGGAACGTGTACCTTCGGCTGTTTTGCCGTTTGTTATGTTTAAAAAAATTGCATCACTGGTATCTGTGTTAGATTGACTGAGAAGAGGTGATAGGGAAAATGTACTACTGAGATTAAACATAATAAATACTGCATAAAAATGTATGAGAACTCCAACGACCTCGTAAGTGGTCCTCACGCACGAGAGGATTATTTAATGCCACGGTCAATTTCTTCGCACTCCTAGCCTTCCCTACCCCATCATCGCCGTAAAAACTATCGGTGTTGATGGGACGAAAAACAAATTGTAGAAAAAGAAGAAAATACACAGAATCTCGAGAAAAATATGCTCTCACTGTCTATTTATTTCTTACTTGAAGAGGCGATAATATTGTCAGCGAAACTGATAAAAGAAAGGGCTGCCTGGCCGAGGCAGTAAAGACATACTCGGTGCATCCGGAAGGACGTGGGTTCAATTCCCCGTCAGGAAGTCGAAAGAATGGTCCTGAGGTTCACTCATCCTACACCAAAAATGAGTACCAGGTTAATTTCTGGGGGCAAAGGCGGCCGGACGTACAGCTAACCACTCTACCCAACCAAGTGCCAAGTTTACGGATAGTGGTAGCATTTACCTTACATCCCTCCAAGGGTCTTATGGTCAGTACGGAGAACACTTTATTTTGCTTTGAAATAAGAGAATTCTCGTAGTCGAGGCGTCTGTAAGAGCTCGTTTCACGACAATGCTGCGAGGTAGAACAAGGACTTGTATACCACTTGTATATTCATGATAAATGTTTTAGATATCCTAAACAAAAATCTGCAGTGAGTACATCATATTTACGAGTAAAATTCATGTAAATAATAATGAGCTTAGAGCTTGCATTTTACATTCATAATAGATTACCCGAGATATTTGCCTGACGTACAAGTCCATCACCTCGACGATGTTGGTTGGTATTACCTGCGGCGCTTCAATGCAAATTTCTACACAGATATTAAGTGCATCTTGTGCTCTTCGACTGTGGAGTCTTGGGTAAATGTGATTCATTGTGCTGAGCAGCTGGCCAGTAGTAGTTTGACAAACGGAGTAAGGGACATGTTAATGAAAATTTGTGAAAATAATGGACAATTCTGATTTGAGAACCGGACTAAATTATCTTTCACCGAGCTCGATAGCTGCAGTCGCTTAAGTGCGGCCAGTATCCAGTATTCGGGAGATAGTAGGTTCGAACCCCACTGTCGGCAGCCCTGAAAATGGTTTTCCGTGGTTTCCCATTTTCACACCAGGCAAATGCTGGGGCTGTACCTTAATTAAGGCCACGACCGCTTCCTTCCCACTCCTAGTCCTTACCTGTCCCATCGTCGCCATAAGGCCCATCTGTGTCGGCGCGACGTAAAGCAACTAGCAAAAAAAAATCTTGCTTCTCGCATTATTTCTTCCAGGTGTATTTACTATTTGAAATTTCTGTCTCTAAAACGTCAGCATCGGATTTTATCATGGTATGGAATTCTTTACGAACAAGGAAGACCTTTCTTAAGAAAAGAAATTTGCTCACTTCGAACATTGATATAGAAATTAGAAAGAAGTTTCTGAAGACTTTCGTCTGGAACGTGGCATTGTATGGAAGTGAAATATGGACGAGAACTAGCTCAGAAAAAAAAGGGAATAGAAGCTTTTGAAATGTTGTGTCACAGAAGAATGCTGAAGGTAAG
This sequence comes from Anabrus simplex, assembly GCF_040414725.1. NCBI lineage: Eukaryota > Metazoa > Arthropoda > Insecta > Orthoptera > Tettigoniidae > Anabrus > Anabrus simplex. The sequence goes on along the minus strand of NC_090275.1, from coordinate 96,917,436 downwards.
ATGGATAGATCGAATCACGAATGAAGAGATACTGAATCGAATTGGTGAGAGGAGATCGACTTGGCTAAATTTGACGAGAAGAAGAGATAGAATGATAGGACACATCTTAAAACACCCAGGACTAGTTCATTTGGTTTTTGAGGGAAGCGTAGGCAGTAAGAACTGTAGGGGTAGACCAAGGTATGAGTATCACAAGCAGATTGGAGTAGATGTAGGATGTAGTGGTTACGTAGAAATGACAACGTTAGCACAGGATAGGGTGGCATGGACAGCTGCATCAAACCAGTCAATGGACTGACGACTCAAACAACAACACAACATGGAATTCTTGTCATGCCATTTTCATATTTTAAATTGAAAGTTCACTCTATATCACGGACATGGACATTATTTTTTCGCATTACTCCAGTTGTCTGCCATCAAGGAGAATATGCGAGGGCTATATTTTAATTAATAACCGTTTACCAATAAAATAACAACCACTACATATTATCGGTTAATTCCTTTTTTATGTCATGCTACATACCTTCAGATTTCAATTGTTATTCAAACATATTACGTAGCGTGACACACGTTTTTATAATCGACCTTCGACGTGTGAGGAAAACTGGAAGAGTTGGAAGACACTAGGTGCTGTTCAAATGTAATGTACCTAGCAACAAGAGTCTGACATCCGTATGACGTAATGCAACAGAACCGTCAATTTCAGGTACTACAATTGCTCCACTAACAATTAGCTTAGCTCGGAGTGCCGTATGAGCTGTGTTCCATAAATATACGGCAACCAATATCAAAAGAAACAACTTTTCCATTTGCGAAAATCAAATGGTCATAAATATGTCTTTCGGTCATGGTCATCCATCAACGTCTGCTAATGTCAGGTAAGCACCAGCCATAAGACACAGCTGCTCCTATGGGTGGGAGCAGTATCTCCTGCCTGTCGTAAGAGGCGACTAAAATGAGCCCCAGGGCTTTTAACTTGGAAGAGTTGACCACAGAGCCCTTAGTTAAGTCCTGGCATTGCTTCTACTTGAGCCAGGCTTCTCACTTTCATATATCCTATATGGCCTAAAAGGGGGAGATCAAATATAAACGGGATTTAATTTATTTAAATTCATTTATTGGAAAACAAAAGGCAATTACAAGTTATTTTTCCACATAGTTTCCTGCTTTTTGATGCCCCCGTCATGAACAGAACAGGCTCGTGTCACCAGTCAGTCTCCTACACTCTAGTCATCTTCAAATCGTTGCCCTCCTAGAGCTTCTTTAAGCGGTCCGAACAAATGGCAATCGCAAGGCGATAAGTCTGAGCTGTGAGGAGAATGATCAAGTGTAGTCCAGTGCATTCCCTGTAGCTTGGAGTGAGTTAGGGCTGCAGTATTTTTTTTTTTTGCTAGGGGCTTTGCGTCGCACGGACACAGATAGGTCTTATGGCGACGATGGGATAGGAAAGGCCTAGGAGTTGGAAGGAAGCGGCCGTGGCCTTAATTAAGGTACAGCCCCAGCATTTGCCTGGTGTGAAAATGGGAAACCACGGAAAACCATCTTCAGGGCTGCCGATAGTGGGATTCGAACCTACTATCTCCCGGATGCAAGCTCACAGCCGCGCGCCTCTACGCGCACGGCCAACTCGCCCGGTAGGCTGCAGTATTGGGCCGCGCATTGTCGTGGAAGAGGAATACCAATCGAATCAGTTGGTTTCATCGTTTTCGGCGATATGCAACCCTCGCCTTGTTCAACAGCTCGCAGTAGTAAGCAGCATTGATTGTACGTCGGACATGCCCGTCCATCGTCGTCAATACTGTCTTTAACCGCACGAATGTTTTCGTCCGTAGCACTGGTCCGAGGACGGCGATCGTGTTGCTGATTTTCTCGTCCTTCCTTGAACGACACAGGCGCCGTCGACAATGTTTCATCACCGAACTGTGCAGTCAATCACTGGCAAATTTCCGCCGCTGTAACTCCTTCACGAGCAAGAAATTTTATAATTATGCGTTGCGCAGTGGAGGGGTGCACCTGTTGCTCCGACATCGTGAGCATTACTGACGAAACGGCGGGAAATATCTAACAACACGCTCTCCCCACTCCTAACGGTCCCGCATACGCATAGCAGAAGCGCGGGGTCAGTCCTATCAACTGTTGATGTTCAGGAACCAAAATCCCGTTTATATTTGATCGACCTTCGTACCTTGGTCAACTCTTGTTGTTTTCCGACCTCGACGTTATTACGTATGGCGGCCTAGGGAGTCTTTCATTTTCACGCCCTTCGTGGCCCTTATCTTTCTTTGGTCAATTACTTCATTTTTTTTCCCATTTGTACTTCCTCTTAAAACAACAATCACTACCTCCACCATAAGACAGAGCCTGTACGGTTGCTAGATAACATTATCTGGCCATCCATGCATACCTTACATCACAGCCTGCTCCATGGTTAGAGTGCTGGCCCTTGGCCACAGGGGTCCCTGGCTTGATACCCGGCAGAATCGGGTATTTTAACCATATTTGGTTAATTCCGCTGTCACGACTGCTGGGTGTATGTGTCGTCTTCATCATCATTTCATCCTCATGACGACGCGCGGGTAGCCTGTGGGTGTCAAATCAAAAGACCTGCACCTGGCGAGCCGGACACTCCCGGCACTAAACGCCATTCGGCATGTCATTTTTACCACAGCCTGCACGGTTGCTAGGCAACACTGCCTGGCCATCCATACATACTTTCCATCACAGCATGCACGGTTGCGAGGGTTGCACTTCCATCACGTAAATTTTCAAATGACCGCCAGCCATGACATACTTAGGTTAAAATAATGAACGTTTGAGAAAAAACATGTGCGATGTAGTGTGAAATTTTTTCTTTCTCAATATGTCCCGACATATGGGCAGTGCAAACTCGAAAATTATCGAAAACGAGAAGATTAGGCAGCTGGCTAGAATTCTGAAAGGTCCAAAATCAATGCCGAGCGTCGAAAGACTTATCGGAAGCGTCGCAAAGTTAAGGCGTCGTAAGTCGAATGACGCACTACTAAAAACCCGGCCAAGCAGATCTACTAGCCCAGTGGTTGAAATTGATTTCAAACTCAAGGTTTTGAAAATATATTTCAAAAAGTGAATTAATAAATGTCAACAAGAAAATTTCAAGCTCATACTAACTCTATACTTCATTTCGACAATAACTATCACATGGTAACCTACGTATTCTATATACACGTTTGCGCTCATGGTCCGTTAGCTCTGTTAGAATTTCTTTTCCGAGGTACGAAATCGTCCTCAGAGTTTGGCCTGTGCCCCTTACGCTAGGGCTAACCACTGCTATTAACCGACACTTCATCTGAGAGCGAACATTTGCGACACACGCACGGAGCGGTAGCCATGTTCGAGGAAAACAAAAGAGTAAGTTATGACGCGAACATATTAGCATAGTGTCCTGGTGGTTAAGGTCAAAGTGGCGGCGCTTTTGTGGCCAGTCGCATGCACAATATGCCCGAACAAGGACACTTTTGGGGCGCCGCCATTCATCATAAGACAGCCGTATTTATTACCATCGTATAATATCGCCATAAGTAGATCACAGACAACGATTACGGGAAGACATATTCCTCAGCCGAACATATTTCTTAATGAGTGTCAGGGTGGGTATAATTCATGATATATTGTCAAAACTTCCGTAACAAGCTAGTTGGAGAAATCAGGGGTCGACAGAATTGTTTGTAAAGGACAAACACTTTCATCTGGTGGAGGTGATTTTGGCTTACCTTTTCCATTTTTCCTTAATTTATTTGGTGCAGATGTTAATGTTCTGTTTGCAAAAAGTGCTGAAGATCTGCTAACTGTGTGGTCGAACACAGTGATGCAGCAGGTCTGCGTTTTTAACACGAAAAAGACCAAAGTAATAGTCATAAGGCAACATGTCATCCAACTTGTCCAACGCTTTAAGTATCTCGGCAGCGTACTTGATCACAGCTGGAACAATGCTGTTGAAATTAGGTCCCGGATTGAACAGGCAAGGACAGCATTCAAGAGAATGTGCAAACTTCGCTGTAACGGGAACATTGGGATCAATCTCCGTTTCCATTGACTTCGGTGGTATGTATTTTCTGTCTTACGGTGCGGAGACAGAGAACACCACCAAAAATAATCTATCCTTTGAGATGTGGTGCCACAGACTCCCGCTCAAGATATCATGGGCTGACAACACGTAACACTGAAGTACTACAACGCCTGAACAAAGAACTAGAAGTCATGCTCAATATGAAAACGAAGGAACTCCAGTATTTTGGCCATATCATTCGAAATGATATAGACTCCTTCAGCTTATCTTACAAGGCAAAACTGATGGAAAGATAAGTAGGGGAAGAAGGAGAATATATTGGCTACGGAATCTACGAGAATAGTATGGGCTCAGTGCCTATACTCTCTTCCGAGCTGCTGAGAATAAGGACCAGATCGTTCTGCTGACAGCCGACATCCAATGAGGTTATAGTACAAGAAGAAGCATTCAATATTTTGAAGGAAATCATAATTTACCTTGTGCACTTGGCTGTTAGCAATGGGTCAGCTCAACAAATACACATCCTGAAACATTTGTGTGCGTTCTAGAATCTAATCGAGATGACAGAAAAACAAAATCTCTCATAGTCTCGTGATTTATGTCATATCATACAGAGTGTACCAAAACTCATCGGCAAAAATTTCAGGAACGGATTCCTCACAGAAAGAGAGAGAGAGGGGAAAAACAGGTGTATGGCAACTTTGCTCCAGAAAGACGTACACTAGACCACACACCATTAGTATTCATCATAGACAGATTTGTTTGTCCAACTCTTGTCCCGCTTCTTTACGGGTTCGGGTATGAGGTGAGATGGATCTCTCGTGGCGGGTTTTTATGACCTGATGCATTTCCTGACGTCAAGCTCATTAGAGGAGTTAATGAGATGAAATGAATGACGTGATATATGACGACTCCTGTCGAATAGCACCAAGGGGTCTGGTCAATGCTTAACGTCTCCATGCGACGGACGAATCATCATCAACAGCGTCATATGCTCTCACTCCATGTGAGCACTGCGGAGAGGTTTGGTCAGGAAATACATCCGGTCATAAAAACCTTCCACGACAGATTCATCTCACCTCATACCCGAACCCGTAGAGAAACGGGGCAAGAGTTGGACAAACAAATCTGTCTATGATGAATACTAATGGTGAGTGGTTTTTCTGAAATTTAATCCAGGATTTTGGCACGCAATCTAGTGATTATAAATTGTATACCACCACCTCCCCTACCCTGCCGGCCAGCATTCTGATGGTGAAAATTTTTTCAACCAACGGGGCTCGAACCGGCTAACCACGGTGTCAGACCGTTTAGACTTCGCCTTAACTATCATGGCCACCAGGCGAGCTATTCATCATAGACAGATAATTTACTTATTCTGGCAAAGTTAACCAGTAACATAATACGAATGATAAATAAATAATTACAAATGATTAAAATGCAATGTAACATAAACTTAAGAACTATGTAGAACTACTGAACTATAGCTAACAGTAAGTACTTGTACATTAAAAGTAATACACGTCAAGGTGAAAGAGCACAATATTAAAGGAAATGAATACAGTTTTGAGAATATACATAACCACGAAAAAGTTGTAAAAAAAAAAAAAAGATTTACGAAACAGGAAAGAACTGTGAAATAAAATTTACTCTTGTAATGTGAGTTTCCACCCAAGTTGAGGAAAGTACATGGGGAATGATAAAGCAGATGGGGGAAGTAGAAAAGTGATTATGTCTTGCTGCCTTCCTATTTGTATCTTTCCATCAGATACTTTGCGCATTCACGTTTAAATTTCTTGGACACTGACGTCTTGTGGCAGATTGTTTTATTCACGAACTGCATTACCTGTGAAGGAATTGCCATATACTGAGGACTTGTGATTAGGTATGGTAAGAATATCCATGTTCTGCGCTCTTGTATTTTTTTTTTTTTTCCGTGGTGCAAAGAGAGATTATAGAAAAGTTATGTAAGGTAAGAAGGAGAACTGAGATTTAAAGTTCGTTGCAGTAAGGTTAGGCAGCGAAGATTACGTCTGCCGTGTTTGATGTAGGAAGATGTGACACGTTGTGTGTATTTGAGGTTGCAGATGAACCATAGCAGGGTAATCATTGTCTTGACACGCCTAAAAAACCCGTAATAGTTGTGCTAGCTATAGGTTTGGTGTTATTGACAATTTGAGGGGATGGATTTCTAACATCAGGGAGAATTTATTGCCAAAATATCGAAAATTTACTCGTTTAAGAGAATATGTTCATTAGTTCTCACATCTAACTTCCGAGCATTCTAGAAAGTAGCAATACAGTGCCTTTCGTCAATGAGTAAATGCCGAGATGGTTAGATTACAGGAGACAGGAAATACGCGTCAAGCAGTAGGATGTGGGTTTGTTAATGGGTCACTAAATTTTGTTGTGCCATTTATAACTACCGAAAGAACTAGGTCTTTTTCTACCTGACAAGGGAAAATTTACGTAGTAGAGGTTGCCAAAGTAATTTATCTTGTAGCCTCTATATGTTCAACTCGTAATTTAGCTAATGCTGCATGGGCTAGGCAGTCTCCTTGATCAGGTGTCCAGCGACTTGCTTAAGAGACTCCAGATATCTGTTTTAGCAAAAAGCTGTTGCATCAGATTTAAGTATTCATATATATTCCACGATGCCTCAGTGGAGAGTATCTGATTGGTGATACGAATTATCACTGGGTCGAGTGCAGAGTTCTGAGGAGCGGACAAAAATGAACTGTCTTAGTAACCGTCCATTGAAGGTCCAGGTCGCCCTTCAGTGAGCCCTTTAAAATATCCATGATTTCATTGTTCTATGCTTTCCCGTGCACCGTAGAAAATGTATGATTGCGAAGATTTAATTTTTAACCCCGTATAACTTTTTCCCTCAAGGATCGTAAGGCAACCGTTGTGTTATCATGTCGGACTCAAACGTTATTCCATGTTCATTTTGGTTTTAAAGTCTAATTTTTTTTAACGAAATTAGTTATGTTAATTTTACGCGCGCAGTGAGCGCAGCAATGTCCACCTTAACTCGAGATGCGTTAAAATAAATTAAAATGAATGTTTATTTACTGCGCACTATAGGATTTCTAATCCCAATTAGAGTGGCAATTGTTCACATGTGTTTATTTTTCAATGTTTCGAATCAGTCTAATAATTAAATATCTAAATTTTTCTAATATTATCTTTACAATGAGAAAGAAACAATATTTCACGTCTAATCCTAACAAGAAAGAAGTAGATAAAAACATAATTTCGTATCTAAACTAGTCTAATAACTTAATATATGAACTATTTCCTAACGTATTTACAACTAGCTGTTACCCACGGCTTCGTTCGCGAGGATTTCGTAAGTTGATAAAAATTAATTTTTCCTCGGTACTGCACTAAGACATTATCTGAAAATCCCTAAAATATAAAAACTCGCCAAGAAATTGCATTTCATTTACCCCAGAATCTCTTTGTAAACCACGTTTGTGGCACTGCCTTTTGGGGCTACGATGACCAAGCTACTGGCAGAGCTGAATCTGGAATATGCGACATGGAACTCTACATGTGAGACAAAGTCCTCTTTTAAGTCGAAAAAAAATAAAGGGTTTCTTTATTTCTAAAGGAGATTCCAAATACAATTTTCACGCCTGTAACATTTTAGTTTTTGAGATATAAGTATCCTCATAAAGAGAATTCAACCCCTCCTTCACTTATTTTCGATCTCTAGTTTAAGTTGATTTTTCGAAAACAAAAAGTACGTGTTTCTTTATTTTTAAAGGAGATTACAAATACCAATTTTCACGTCTGTAACATGTTAAGCTTATGAGATATACTGTAGATATACTCATTTTAAAAACGGCCCCACTCCTTGACTGAGTGGTCAGCGTTGAGGCCTTCTGTTCATAGGGTTCCGGGTTCGATTTCAGGCTGAGCCGGGGAATTAAATCGCGCGTGATTAATTCTTCTCGCTCGGGGTCAGGTTGTTTGTCTATGTTTGTTCCAACACTCTCCTCATCATATTCACTCAACACACCGCTTAACAAACCACAACAGGAACCCGCAATAGTAATTACATCCCTAGACATAGGGTTGGCGCCAGGAAGGGCATCCAGCCGTAAAACAGGGTCAAATTAACATTCCCGGCACAGTTCGCACCCGCGACCCCACAGGTGTGGGAAAAGCGGTACAAGAAGATACTCATTTCCAAAATCACCCGCTTTTTTATTATTTCACGCCCTTAAGTGAATTTTTCAAAAAAAGTGTGTTTATTTATTTTTAAAGGAGATTCCAAGTAAAAATTTTAATGTCTGTAACATCTTCAGTTTCTGAGATATATATGTATCCTCATACAAATAATTCAAATCTTTCCTCAATTCTTTTCACCTCCCCCCCCCCCTCCCAAGAATCCTTAAGTGGATTTTCAGAAACAAAAAATTTGTGTTCTTGTATTTTAAAGGATATTTTAGATATCAGTTTTCATGTGTGTATCATGTTAGGTTTTGTGATATATCTATATAAATAAAGTTGTAGGGGGTCCGCTATCTGTCATTTCGTTTGTTTTACCAATTTTCCAGATATTTATCCGTTTCAGGTCAACTCAAAACCGAATCAGTGGTTTTTATTTTTCGTGTCTGTTTGTTTGTCTGTCTGTCTGTTTGTTCCACCATCACGGCGAAACGGCTGGATAGATCTCAACCAAACTTCATATTTAGATTATACTCATCCCGAGGAAGGTTTCGATATGCATATATTGAAATCTTTGAATAGACTGGGGGTTTATAGGAAAACCAGAAAGGTTTTCCTCCATTTTCTCTTATACTATTGATTTTCTGTAAACTCCGTGGACCGTATGTGAAACGCATCTTCATTATAAACAACTTTCGTTATTACTCATCTTCGTATCTGTTTACCTAAGAATCTCTGCGCCTAAATTTCTCCTCTGTTATTGCTTTCTTATATCCATAACTCACACCAGCATAATTTATTGAGGGGCATTTGATTTTCCAATACATTCACTTGGTATTTACGTATTTGTACTCAACCCGCTGTCCTCAGTTATAATTCTATTTTCCGTCAATTTCAACTTTCTCAACTGTATTACTTTCTTCCTTAATTACTCCGTATATATGCGAGTGCTAATCCCGAAACCTGGACAATAATAATTATTGGTGGCTAAACCGTAAGTCGTATCACAAAAGATCGCGTTTCAATTTGGAGAGATCTACAACTTTGGGCCTATGACATTTTGTCGTATCTCTATCCCTTATTCGTTAAATAGTACTGCATTTCTTGACTTCACGTTAATGTACCTTTTACACGTGTATGATGTTGTTTAGCACACTTATAGGAAAGATGCAATTATGACATTGGGCAGGCACATTGACATGGCCAGTGGCCACATGTTCGCAAAATGTTATGATTCCAGGGTCACATGAGTATCAAAAAATAAAGTAGTATGTGAAAACTGTACTAAATTTCACCCTATTCAATGAATAACTGAATCTAACCCATAAATATAGGAGATACGGGAAAATGTCACAGGACCAACCATGTAGAACACTGATGGTGAAGTCCGTTTGAAGGTGCAATTTAATTTAATATAGTCTTACTCACTGCATTTACAGTAATTTACGGAGAAATCCGTATACAATGTAGATTATCGTAGCGAAGCACGGGTACATTTGCTAGTTGTAGATAATCTCGCTGCTGTAGAAGCTTGGAGCTGACATTGCCATGGTTACGGCAGTACATTTCCTTATCCAATTCCTAGAGCAGGGCTAGTGAGGTGCCAATATCTCCGTAACTGTTGGTTTTTGTGTCTTAAAACACGGTTATCGGGCCCGTAAGGCTTACCGAGTGTTGTTCTTTGCGTCAACGGGCTTAAAATGAGCTGTGTCTCGTCCTTGTACGACAAATGAGATATTTCACCCCCGTGCCCCACCCACTAGAATTGTTTTGAAAATAAAATACAGCCCCTGTTACTCACTGGTAATGTAGCTTTCTATAGGTTAAGTAATTTTTAAAACCGGTTCAGTAGTTTTTGAGTCTGTCCATTACAAACAAATATACAAAACTTTCCTCTTTATAATACTAGCATAGACTAGTATAGATGAGAAAGAAACAATATTTCATAACTAATCTAATTTAATCCTTATAAGAAAGAGTAAAATAAATAAAAAACGTAATTTAATATCTAAACTATTATTTTGTTCTAGTTATAACACTTATAATTACATATAATTACCTTTATAGGACAGGGATTAATGTAAAGTGTTTAAAATACATTGTGTGGTTCAAATCAGCATTACAAGTCATTTAGAGGGTTTTCGCGGAGATTGTGACTTGTTATAAAAACAGGTCTAGAGGCACGCTGAAGTCTAATGAATTCTTTTTTCTGAACTGCACTGTTATGGACATTGCATAGCCTGTAGAGTGCGGAATTTTTGTGAGCGGTTATTCTCACATTTTTGTTCTGAAAAGTTACATTTTGCCCTCGCATTAAAGCGGAGCACGTGGAAGCTCAAGAGGATTAAAAAGTCAGTGTTGTAAATAATACAATTTACAGTTTTGAACAGAAACTTCATGTCATCCTTTAGTCTCCTCAGTTCCAAGTATTCCATTTAAAAATGTAGTAGTAGTTCGTTGTATGCTATGTGTGGATAGGTACCGGTTTTTTTAAATGTATCAAATATATCTTTTGGATTTTTTCGATCTGTGCAATATATATTTTGTTTGCTGGATTCCATACAACGCCTGCATATTATACTTTGGGCCTGACTAGAGAGATATAGACGTGCATACAGGTTTTTAGGCGTTTAAATGGTTTGACATTCCTCATCACAAATCCTAATGTCCTGTATGGCTCAGCAACTCCCTTCTGTATACGTGGTCTTTAACCTCATTTACTGGTTTCAGGTCATTGTAACCTAGTTTATAGTTAAAGGAAATACGTGTTTTATTTATGAAATTCTCGAGATTTTGTCTTCCGACCTCACGACTTTCGAGCGCGAAGAATTGCCATCCCTGCTGTTAAGACGGTTACGAATTGTGGCTTCATAATTTGTTGATACGGACGTATGGAGTTACCTTCACTATATTTAATATACAAATCAATATAGATCCCTCAGCCATGAGTGTCAGGGGACGTCTCCGTACTTGCGGTCAATTCTACAGAGACTCTTCTGAGACATAAAAAGCCCACAGAAACAATAACAACTAGACTCCAATGACAGATTGTAGATCACCCAGTTGGCTTAAAACTATGCTTTTTTGACATAAATATGTGTGTAATGTAACACGTCAAAATATGTGACGGAAGTGACGTCACATTACTCGTTTCCGTAGGCCTTGGCATGATAGGCCTTGGTCGTCAAAGAGGCTGCTGCTGTGGACTTGTATAAACAGTGTGTGTTGAAATAGAAAGTGTACCGTCAGTGACGTCACATTAGTCGTTACCGTGGGTCTTGCTCATCAAAGATGCTGCTGCTGCTGTGGACTTGTATAAACAGTGTGTGTTGAAATAGAAAGTGTACCGTCAGTGACGTCACATTAGTCGTTACCGTGGGTCTTGCTCATCAAAGATGCTGCTGCTGCTGTGGACTTGTATAAACAGTGTGTGTTGAAATAGAAAGTGTACCGTCAGTGACGTCACATTAGTCGTTACCGTGGGTCTTGCTCATCAAAGATGCTGCTGCTGCTGTGGACTTGTATAAACAGTGTGTGTTGAAATAGAAAGTGTACCGTCAGTGACGTCACATTAGTCGTTACCGTGGGTCTTCCTCATCAAAGATGCTGCTGCTGCTGTGGACTTGTATAAACAGTGTGTGTTGAAATAGAAAGTGTACCGTCAGTGACGTCACATTAGTCGTTACCGTGGGTCTTGCTCATCAAAGATGCTGCTGCTGCTGTGGACTTGTATAAACAGTGTGTGTTGAAATAGAAAGTGTACCGTCAGTGACGTCACATTAGTCGTTACCGTGGGTCTTCCTCATCAAAGATGCTGCTGCTGCTGCTGTGGACTTGTATAAACAGTGTGTGTTGGAATAGAAAGTGTACCGTCAGTGACGTCACATTAGTTGTTACTGTAAGCCTTGGTCGTCAAAGAGGCTGCTGCTGTGGACTTGTATAAACAGTGTGTGTTGAAATAGAAAGTGTACCGTCAGTGACGTCACATTAGTCGTTACCGTGGGTCTTGCTCATCAAAGATGCTGCTGCTGCTGTGGACTTGTATAAACAGTGTGTGTTGAAATAGAAAGTGTACCGTCAGTGACGTCACATTAGTCGTTACCGTGGGTCTTGCTCATCAAAGATGCTGCTGCTGCTGTGGACTTGTATAAACAGTGTGTGTTGAAATAGAAAGTGTACCGTCAGTGACGTCACATTAGTCGTTACCGTGGGTCTTGCTCATCAAAGATGCTGCTGCTGCTGTGGACTTGTATAAACAGTGTGTGTTGAAATAGAAAGTGTACCGTCAGTGACGTCACATTAGTCGTTACCGTGGGTCTTCCTCATCAAAGATGCTGCTGCTGCTGCTGTGGACTTGTATAAACAGTGTGTGTTGGAATAGAAAGTGTACCGTCAGTGACGTCACATTAGTTGTTACTGTAAGCCTTGGTCGTCAAAGAGGCTGCTGCTGTGGACTTGTATAAACAGTGTGTGTTGGAATAGAAAGTGTACCGTCAGTGACGTCACATTAGTTGTTACTGTAAGCCTTAGTCGTCAAAGATGCTCCGGCCACAATTTCCTTCCACGTAGAGTTGCAGTTCTCCTTGATATAACATTGAGTTTCATTTATTGAAAGACATATTCACGATCATTAGCTTTTCGCAAAGGGAAACGTTTCGTTTCTGTATCAACCTCGTTGGACTGCTTTTCATCCCGCTCAAATATGACCGTTAGGTTTCCTACCGATGACTACAATGTCCGTTCGTTTAACTGAACCTTCAGCTGATGTGCGGGCTATGTCTTCACAAATACTTCGAACTTCTTTTTTTCAGCACTAGCTGCTCAAGTCACTATTTAAGTTTACTTTTACAGTGTCGTGGAAAGATAATTTTAAAAAATAATTAAAACCTGCCTTTAAAATTGATTTTAATCGATTATTATTATTATTATTATTATTATTATTATTATTATCATCATTATCATTATTATTGTAGTTTAAAGGGGACTAACATCAAAGTCGTCGGCCCTTAATGGTACGGAATGTAATTTCAGTTTAAAAGTTCAAAATCATCCTCTGACCAGAATAAAATAGTGATGATGAAGAATGAATGGATGGATGCACATGAATTTAAAACATTCAGTGAATCCGACACACAAACTATTACTGACCAAGGGACTGCTTCTAAAGCACAATCCTGAATCGAGGATGCTTGCTGTCTAAAGCGGTCCAAAATCCAGATCATCGCTCCCTCATAACGGTACTAATCGCTAGTAAAGTAGAACCAGGACACTTGTCAAGTTGCGGTACTAATCGAAAGTAGCGTAGACTCACGGTGTTCCACAGTTTATGGTACTAATCACAAGTATTGTACTTCGCACAGGTAACGCAGATCTATGATGTTTCTCACATAATGGCTCCACTCATAGGCAACGCAAACCCATGGTGTTCCTCACCTAGGTGTACTAATCATGGGAGCCGGTACTCCCGTGGTGTTCCTCATATAGTGGGTCTAATCACAGGCAACGCAAACCCACGGTGGTACTAATCACAGGCAATGCTCAGACCCTTGGTGTTTCTCATAATGGTACTAATCACGGGTACTGGAAAACCAACACAGACTCACCTTCTGTGGCTACTAATCACAAACCTATTGTGTACCTAACACAGCGGTACTACTCGCAAGTAAAAGCAATTCATGGTGTTCCCCGCGTGATGGTACTAATCACAAGTAGTTTCATGGTTCTAATACAACCACCCATTGGTCGCCCCTTTTAGTCGCCTCCTACGACAGGCAGGGGATACCGTGGGTGTATTATTCGTCTGCGTCCCTCACCCACAGGGGTTATTTTCTTGCATAAGCCATTTCTTTTAATATATTTTCTGCAAACAAACATGTATATGATTTGTGCTTCTTGCCACAAAGACAGCCATTACTTTAAAAAGAAAATGATCAATTTGTTATCACTGAATCCATTTCAGCGTCCACTTTCTGGTTGTGTGGTGCGATCTCGAATCACGTAAAAGCGAACATGAAAGCTTGGAGTTCGTGCACTTTTCCCTTAGAAGCTAACGATGTGTGTTCGGGGCTCGTCACTGGTAACTGAAATACTTTTAAATGGCCCCTTTAAATAAGCTGGTCACAAGCTTTAACGTTCGCGTTGCCTTTGCGTTTACTTATACATACAAATTGGACAGAAGGAAGTAAACTGGGTCGGTGAATTAAATTCTCCACAAGACGGACAATAATTATCAATCATTTATTGGTTGTTTATTTTCAATGATAGAACACATCTCATCAGCTCTCAATTACACTCGTCCATTCCACAGTTCACTTCAAAAACATATAAATAAAAAATTCACACTCCATCCGCAAAAAATTATAAGAATATAATTATTACCCACGTGGTAATGGCTAAAATTCCAGAGATGTCCATCTCTCAGCCAATAAAACATAAAAGCCACAAACGTTCCTGATGACGACGACAAAGTTTTCACTTTGTACCAGTAAGTTCTTATGTACATACACTTGTCTTTTAACACAAGTAAACATCACACAATAAGAACAATATATTGTGCATTTCTTTATGGAGTTTTAAATATTTTCTCGACAGAACTACTTTAATAAATCCAATAAATATCAGACTTCCATTTAAAATGGTAATGTTTAATATAGTACAATATTTATTTTAACATCTATACCATTTAGAATATGTGGGAACTTTCTTTGCTAAATTAAGGGCATATATTTCACAATAACTTTAAATTAAATTTCACACATTCCTTCATAACTCACTAATATTTATTTCTGTTGTCATGATGATTAATCAGTATTTATACCATTAATTAAAGACCCTGTTACACCATCCATTATTTGGGGGACTTCTGGCCACTGGCCACAAAATACTAACGACATGACAGTTGCTAGATTAGTACTGAAATACTCTATCGGATTATTGAGACAACTCTTGTTTTTCTTTTTCGAAAATTACACAAGCTTCTGTAACTGATGAATTAAATGTACTATAAATTCGTTCTTGTCATGAGCAACCTGCAACTGATGTACACGCACGCACATTAATGGTGTCCCGACATAAACAATCAACACTGCCCCACTCCAGTACTGAAAAGAAGGGGAGAGAGTGAAGGGGTAGTGTCGAAGGCACAATGACTCACCTTCTCGCTTAACGCATTGCTGCATGGACTGCATGCAGACAGCCCGCTACAAGACTTCGTTGTGATCGAAATGGGCACAATGGCGGATGTATTGAAGTACAGCATTAGGTTACCTACTCGTCCGGCCCCGCGGTGTACGGGGCAATGCGTCCGGCCGTCCCGGGTTCGATTCCCGGCCGGGTCAGGGGGTTTTAATTGTAAATGATTATATCCCTGGCCTCGGGACTGCGTGTTTGTGTCGTCCTTAACGTTCCTCACATTCAACACTCAACACTTCCGCAATTCCAATTACATGCAGGTTCATATATTGTGCAAGTAGGGGCAAAAGAACTCTATAGGTCGACGCCCCGAACAAATAGCATTTTAACATTAAAAAATTAAAAAGTAGTCTACTCTGTTAATTACAGTATTAAGAGATAAAGGAGGTTTTTAACCGAAAAGTATTTTATACTAGTTGGGAATATTTTGTAGCTGCGTTATATCGGGTCTACCAATCCTTCTTCACCTCGTTCTTGCCATATTTCTATCCATCTCCACACTGTCTTAAGACTGCATGGTATTGCTTGTGCTATTGCTTGGGGGACCATGTGAATCTCCCACATGCCAATAATACGTCCTCGATTCACCTGTGATAGGAGCCATCTTATTACAATGTTACAGTAGAAAGCCGGAATACACACACTGTGTATTCAGCACTACCTGTTCACTCCCTTCCCCTCCTTTTCAGTACTGGAGTGGCCTTCAACACTATCCCTTTACTCTCTCCCCTCCTTTTCCGTACTGGAGTGGGGCAGTGTTGATTGTTTATGTCGGGACACCATTAATGTTCGTGCGTGTACGAAGAATCGAAAATTAAATAAAAAATGTATCTACGTGCAAAGTGGATATGCTCAAAAATAAATAAATAAATAAATAAATAAATAAATAAATAAATAAATAAATAAATAAATAAATAAATAAATAAATAAATAAATAAAAATCTTGAATTTCTTGCGAAGGTAACTTTTAACATCATGAAATCTAATTTACAAATGTGCCAACTATTTTATTGTCAACATACAAACACCTTATTCTATCACACACACACACACACACACACACACACACACACACACACACAGTGAAATGCAGGGTCATTAAAATTAGGCGGTACTAATTGACCATCAGACAATGTGTACAATACTAGGCCACAGTATTACGATCACTTCGTCAAATTTCGGAATTTTTCTTATGGCATCATGTGTCAGTACCATAATAGGTAATCTTCAAATTGTGGTAAACTGACGGTAATTTGTTTATTCTGTCGGAAGTTCACTTGTTTTACGCATCACATTAGACCTAAAATGTACATCTTAACAACAGAGGTATAATACATCACAAAGAGTGTGGACATGCGTCGTGAACACCAGTTTAATATCAATATTTTCATCTTAAACCACGGCCTCTTATAACTTTTCTTTAAGGTTATGTTGTATATAGCATTTACTCACAAATCCCATGGCTTGCAAGCTGATGTTGACACATTTGCAGAAGACAAAAACGAGCCGTCTTTACGTCTCTATGGTAAAGATTGAAGAAATAACAAACAACGTTATAAACTAGAGGAAGTGCAACAAAAAAAATCTCGTCGTAAGCTTTCTGGCAAAAGAAAAACACAAAACCATACGTCCTCGAACAGTAAATAGGTACATTAAAAGAGCGCAAGTAAGATTAACATTAAAATTCACTTATTAACAATGATTTACAGACGAATTATAATTTTTTGAATGCAGGATCCAGTACTTCTCGCTAAGACTGAAGATGAATAAACAATGATATTTAATACACTATCGCAGTAACCGTCTCACAGTGTGACACGGACTTGAGACACATATTTCACTTAAACAAAAACGTGTTTTCGATTTACGAAACCAGAGAAGGTTTAGAATAGCCAAACTCAAATGAAACTTGTCAAAGTGAAAAATAAAGTATACATCTTTATAAAATTCACAGCAACCCGAATTTCTTCTAAATATTATGTTGTAAGAAGAAGGTATCTTAAAAAATTCAGGTCTGTGATTATTGTAATAATAGTATTACAATTGTAATTTTCTCTGTAAATTCAAACTAAAACTAAAATGTACTCGGACGTGTTTAATTAACTGAAATACAATGCTGCAGATACTCATTAATAAAATACTCAATGATCTTCATGTAAATACAAGAGATACGACAGCCGTGTTATGGAATGACATTATGTGCACAATTATGTAGAAAGAAGAGTGCTTGACCTGGGGATGGGAGGCGGAAGAGCGAAAGGGGGACCGAGAAGATGATAGTGATCGCGAAAATCATGAGCAGTTAATGGAGAACAATGCTTGGAACAGAGGAAAATAGAAACGTCACGCCAGAAATATCGGCCTCCAAAAAACAGAATAAGAAGCTAAATAAGGATCTCTAAATCATACTCAATATAGACTTTTAATACTGTATTCACCCCTATGCCATCCATACAATTTATTGAATACCTTACAAGTCACTAAATATCTTCACTACAGTATCATTATATGAACAAATACCAGAATGATATTCAGATTAGATTCAAAGATACACTAAAGAAATATACCCTCGAAAGCTTAGTCCGTGAACATGTGCTGTTCTGGAAATCATGGTTTTAACAATGACGACTCTTGAGATGACATAACGCATGTCACAAGAACAATGGACAAAATTAATTAAAATTTTACATTGCACTAATTACACGTTAACAACTGACAATTTCAAAGCGTTGCGTTGTAGCCAACACAACATACCAAAAATATAAAATACCCCATTGGAAAGAATATCTATGTTCATAGTAAATTAATGCTGACAATTTAGTGACTTCACCCCCAAATACAGTGTCTTTTAATGTTTATCGACTGGGTATATATTTTAGTCTTGAGGCTAATGTGAATTCTATTGGTTCTGATCAGAAACCTAGTGGAAATTAAGTGGATTAAATGGAATTACTAAACACCATACATATCATCATATGCTAAATTATCGAATACAAATTATTCACTTCATACAACGTATGGTTTTCTCACAGAGAGTTTAACAACTTTTAAGACAGACAGGTTATGAGAACAACTGCAAAAATGACTGCGGCAACACTAATTGCTAGGGAGCATTAACTTCTTTTGCTCTCCAAATCTCTCCCAAGTGTAATTTTATTGACGCTCTTCTTGAAGTCTCCCATTTGAATATACAAACCATTTCTGTAATTAATAACAACAAACCACAAAACCTGCCACCTGTGAAACGGAAGAATAGTGATGCCCTGAATCACTGTGATGCCAGTTGGAGGAATCAGTTCAAAGAGCTAACAGAATTTGCTATATCGAAGCTTGCACAATTTCATGGTCGAAAGAAGAGATACCGGGGAAGGGAGTTGAAATCGAGGTTCTTTGTAGGAAAACTCAATTTTGTCAAACCTATGACTATTCTTGACGGCCAGTAACTACAGCCTTTACATTGATCTTTAGTGGGATTCTGGTGGATTTTGAATACTGATTTAGTGGGAACTGATTCTTTCCTGTTAGCAACACCGAATATAGACCCAGTGAAAAGAAGCAGTGATTGCAATAAATTGGCCTAGTATTGTGGTGCTGTACACAATAAAATATCAATAGCCACAGCATTCTTCAGTCGATTATCGTCAACAAGGCGCTATTTAATCAGCACACGGACGTAGAAACTCTTCTAATATTAGCTTTAAAACTTTGGTGTGTTTAATGGCATACACTAATTATTATTAGCTATTTATTATAATTACTGTCACAGACATTTAGAGAGTGATTCCAGGTAAAATTCTGTACATTTGATCTAGAACAAACAAACTGTTGGTCCTTGAAGCTTGCCTAGAGTACACTATTGTCGTTTAACAACACTGAACAAAACATTCTATAACTAACAAATCCAGAACGTGCTTTCACATCCCAAATTTTAAAGCTTCCATAGAGTGACACTTAAACCTTCATCTCGACATCTGACTTTCACCAAATAACAATAAAGTTCGCTGTGCCATTCCTTAAAAACCACTGGATTTGACAAGAAGGGAACCAAAGTCTGTCAAATTATTCTGTGAGTTTCTTCTTCATTTCTTACAAATCTGAATACCACATGCATGAATTCAATTATAGTTTCCATGAACATCCATGAGATAAAACAAATTCTTGAAAAATACCACGAATTGTTTAAAAAATGAATGATTATATTGTGCGTTTCTTTGCTGTCCCTAAAAATGTTAAACATATACAGAAATTCCAACCCAATTTTTAAGAAATGAACAGTTGAATTTAACATACGAAAAAGTGTCACATTTTACTGTGCATTTCTCTATCACTCAAATGTTTCGTCAAACATAGAAACTCAAGCAAGGTCTTCGTGCATATTGCATGAGCTCGGAAATCTAATCAGAGTTACGTTACGTATGAGTTGTGATGTTTGGAATTTTAAAACAGAACACTTTAGATGAACACGTTACTCTTAGTTCAGGGACCACGATTTGACTTAAACATCTGACATCTGTTATCTAACAATGGTACATTTGGATTGGATCAGAACAATAATTACCGAGTGAGTTAGTCGTACGGTTAGGGCGCGCATCTGTCAGATTGCATTCGGGAGATAGTGGGTTCGAACCCCACTGTCGGCAGCTCTGAAGATGGTTTCCGTGGTTTCTCATTTTCACGCCAGGCAAGTACTTGGGCTGTACCTTAATTAAAGCCACGGCCGCTTCCTTCCTACTCCCAGCCCTTTACTACCCCACCGTCGCCGAAAGACCTATCAGTATCGGTGTGAAGTACAACAAATTGTAAATATAAAAACAAAATAATTGAAATGAAACTAGGTAGGATGACCTATTAGGGAATGAGCTTACTGTTAATAGTCGATCTTCAAATGGGGATGGAAGACATCACCGCAATGTGACTGCGGAGAAGAGGAGCAGACAGTGGATGACATTGCATTTGAGTGTATTTTGCGTGGTTATAGAAGCTCTATAGACGACTTAAACTGTATCTCAAGCGAAGCTCTTTTCTGGTTGTCAACTTTTGACATGGAACTTTAGTTATGAACTTGAGATGGTAGTTGTACATATTGTATATAATATTGTATTCATAATACGCTAAATAAATAAATGATAAATATTTGCGTACTTAAAAGTACTGTATTTTTCTTCCTTTTCCTACACTCCACAAGCATGGCTTCTAAATTTACTGCTGAAGGGGGTATTCTTCTATGATTGCGACTGTTACAAAGAACCTTTCAAACCATTCCTTAGGATCACGTAGATTCAGTGAGAAGGGTAAATATTATTTCGAATGACAGACCTATTCCTGAATTAAAAGACTGGAAGACTAGATCACACGGAGGTTTTGAACGACAACAAACTGCTGGAGAGCATGAGGGTGATCTTCAGCACGTGTGTGCCAAGTACTAGGGTCGATATTTGTGCTGTTCATGCTCTTTGATGCTTGTTGTTTTAAGGGGCCTAACATCGAAGGTTATCGGCCCCCATGCTCTTTTTGGACTCATCTTTGTAACGTTTCAGACGGGCACCGAAAGTCCTCTGGCCAGAACTGATTTCACTGTACAGTAACTGCCGAGGTAGTCTATTGTCTCTCATGAGTTGGACATGTCCAATCCATCTGAACTGGTGACTGATGATGGAGGCTTCTATACTGTTCATCTGTGCCCTTTCTAGAGCTGCAACATTGATTACATACTCCTCCCATTTGATATTCTTGATTATTCTAAGCTTCTGCTGGTAAAAACGCTCTTGATGTTACAGTATAACCTCTCTTATCCGGAATGCTTTTAACCGAAACGAGCGAAAATAAATATTTTCGGTAAAAAGGAATTGAAGGAACATTGTTTGTTGTGTTACGATAAAGGGGGTGAGTAATGGAATTCGTGGACTTTGACCTCAAGCGCCTCCTTCCCTTCTCTATTGCCAACTCAGTTTGTTTCAGTTCTTTCATCAGTTCCATTGTCTGCTATTTTAAGTTATGACAAAGTGGACGAGTAACGGAATGCGTGGATTCCAAACTTGAGCGCCTCCTTCCCTTCTCTGTTGCAAACTCAGTTTGTGACGTAGCGAATCAAAGCCTTCTGACGTTCTGCTAATGAAACGGTGATGTGACATCAATACATATTCCATTGCGTTTGCTTACATTTATTCAATGATTTGTTGAAACTGTTGAATAGCCTCGCTGGCTATCAGCTCTGGAAAATATTGGAATCCTTAGTTGATGGAAATACAATAATACGTAAAGTACGGTGCGCGGAAGAAACATCATCACCTTTCAACATCAAAGTTTGTGTTCACCAAAGCCCGGCTTTGTCGCCTCTTGTTTTCATTCGATGTACGGAGATGGTAATAGCAGGTATTCAAACCCAACATCCCTGGAATCTAATGCTGGTAGATGACGTCATGTTGGTGAGCGAATCACGTCGAAGTACAGAGCAGCAAACACATCCGGCCATAAATCAGGGTCAAATCCACACGTGTAACACAATTCGCAGCCGCGACATTTCAATACTTGATGAAAGGAACTGAAGGCAATATGAAACCATGGAAGTACGGCAACTATCATGTCAACCCTATTTCCATTGGAAAAAATCTGGTCATTACAATACCGTAACCAGAAGTAACGTAATATTGTTCTCCATTTCAATAAAGTACCGGTAATCCGTAATTTTTTGAAAGATTACATTTGCAGGGTAGAAAAGATAATTTAAAAAAGTAGACTACTATAATTTAGTATTGATGTTTTACCTTCAAAGAACATAGGCCGCTTATATTATGAGTAGGCGGCCTTGATCTTGAGCAAACCAATCACAGAACAGCACTCAAGAAACACATAGCTCCAAAAATCAAACTGATTTGATTCTTGAGGGAGGAGCGGAGAGAAGAGGGATGAGTGAACTGCCATCTTTATTTTCTGGAGAGTTCCAGATGCATCTGTTCGTTTTATGAATATCTTCACTTAAATATGACATCTTCTATCAAGTTAAAAAGAAACAAATTCTACGAACTGAACTTGTGACCATAATTTAATTTAAAAGTAAAAGAAGAACTCACTCTGAATGATATTTATTACAGTTTTATTTCACACTATTTTATAAATTAACGTCCTGCCAGTTCGTTTCACACGCGATTAGAATTCAACAGAGATTATTAAGACGCAGTTAAGTTCTCATGATGGAACGTCTTTAAATGTCTACAGCTATTAAAACTGCCTCTTGTGTTTCGTAACTGATTAGACACACAAAATAAATATGACGTTTGCAAATGAATAGGAAAATGAAACACACTTAAAACTCCGCGTAGTTTCGTAAGGAGTACTTTAATGTCTTTTTATACGACATCGTAACCAATAGCTGCTTAACAATGAAAAAAGTCGCATCTGAAGAAGATGGGTATAAATGAAAATAAAAAAGTGAATGTCTGTTAAATACCATCACCTTCAATGACGTAACATAAAAGAGGACTTCCAAAGGTAACTGCAATCATTCTTACTCACCTCTGTCGAAGGGTGATCAGGAATTTCAATCTTCTGCTAGTAGAAGAAAAGAGGCGATCTCTGCGCGAGATGAAAAGATACAAAATCAAATTTTGTTTATTCATACACCTATTGTTTTAGTCCAATCGTAAGATAATACAAGTTCGTATTCGTTCAATGTTAAACTAAGACCAAAGACAAGTAGGTCATTGCCTTACTTTTCATAATGCAACTAGACAATGTCCATTCAAAGTGTTTTCTGGGTCACCGCCAGATGGTGCAGAGAAATCAAACCATCCAATGAAATTATTAACAAAATACAAGTAGACCATCTCCAACTCACCATGTCGGAACAAATCGAGCGTTTGGTAAATTTTTATCCTTAGACAATATGCACGGTAGGAGCGTAGACAATGACATTAACTCACCACAAACTTCAACATCATCTGAAAGTATGTACAGTATTCACCTGAATCTCTCTGTCGTGAAAAGCTCAGACTGTTTCATAAACAGAAGGGTGGATTTCGGGAGACGAAGGAGCTTGTCCTGAGAATTGTTTTCCGTGGTTTCCTAATTCTCTTGCATGAAAACTAATGGCGGTCAAGTTCCTATTACAGGCCACGGACTCACCCACCTCACCTTTTCCGCATCACCGATACAAATCTCCCTGGCCTGAGAGACGTCGTTACAATCAAGGAGGCCCGCCATTTCTATTAGGGACGAAATGAAAACTTGTACAGTAGTAGTGGTAGTAGTTAGTAGTAGCACCAGCAGCAGAGACACCGAAAAGCTATGGTATGAAACAAAGCTCTCTATACGGGAGGTAGGAATCTGGTCACACTGACCACTGTCCTGACAATGGTTTTTCGTGGTTTTCCATTCTCCCCACTGAGGTAAATGCTGGGACAGTTCCTAGTACAGGCCACCGCCGATCCTCCCTCAATAATGATGTTACTGAAGCCTTACAATGTAATGGTTGCTTTAGGACGGTTATAACCTGTAAAAAAGTATAGTTTTTTTCCAAAGCCTATCTGAGCTTACAGAATTCAACTTTAAACAAATAAACACAAACAAACATAAAAGTATTCTGTATTTTATACTTGCACGTGCAAAAAGTCTTCCTTTTTTGAACTTTTTTCCGCCTCTTTTCTTCAGTTCTCTTTTCAAATCAGCGATTATCATCGCACCTATTTCAGTTATTTCCCTCCTTCTCCCCTTTCACAGCATCCGCAGATGATAACAACTTCAATTCTATGAGTGAAAATAAAAGTTTTGATTTGAAAACCTCAAATTCTGAATACTCCAGCTAAATAACAGCGAGACAAATGAGAAATAGGAAGCGTATACCACCTATTGCCATTACGCTGCCTAGCGGACAAGTTTGGCGTTACCCACCCCTATTAAATTGATAACTCATAATTTTATTCTCAACCACTCAAAACGCACTTCAGCTGTTGATTTCCGATCTATGGTTATTTAATAAAAATATCAGTGTTTGTATCTTCTATCATCCCTAGAAATTTTAGTGTTAGATTTTGACATACCCTATAGGTTATCTGCCGGCCACGCGGTGTAGGGGCAGCGTGGCTGCCTCTTACCCGGAGACCCCGGGTTCGATTCCCGGCCAGGTCAGGGAATTTTACCCGCATCTGAGGGCTGATCCGAGGTCCACTCTGCCTATATGATTACAATTGAGGAGCTATCTGACGTTGAGATGGCGGTCCCAATCTAGAAAGCCAAGAACAACGGCCGAGAGGTCGTTGTGCTGACCACACGACACCTCGTCATCTGCAGGCCTTCGGGCTGAGCAGTAGTCGCTTGGTAGGCCATGGCCCTTCGGGGATGTTGCGCCATGGGTTTTCTTATAGGTTATCTATCGTAACTACCAATGAAAGTACTGTATATCCCTCGTGCGCGCATGCAATATTTTTTGTTATTATGAGAATAGTGCCCACAAAGAAATTAACAAAATGAAATATTGGAGAATGTACAAAAAAAAGATCAAATTGTCTTTAACTTCTGTTTATTGAAAAAGGGCTGGCCGAATTATCTTCCATTAACAAATGTCGATATTGAAATAGAGTAGTCCATCATAAAGAGCGCTCAAAATTTACTATTTCACAAAAAAGGGGCAAATCAGAAATTGAGAATGTCAAGGAATGTTCTAGAAATACAAGAAGTAAATTTTGCCATCTCACTGGATACGCGATGTTCGCACTGACTAGAATTTTGATACTGTATGTGTTCCAATAAACGAAGAAGAAACAAAAACATTTTAGTCTACGATCAAATTTAGTATTATCCTTCAAAATCAGCATGTATAACTCATGATTTTCCTTCATTTAACCAATGAAGTCTACCTTCAGGCAAAGCAAAAACTAACCAACACATATGTGTCGACATTACACGATCAATCTGGCACTCCTATACTGTAAGACCATTCTTGTATTACAAATTTGACAGAATCTCTTTTTCTCTTTATCTCATTACATGGCATCGTCTACAAACAAGAAAAAATATATACAAATTAAAAAAGAAAGGACATACGAGAGCATAAACATGTATTTCAGAATCGAGACATACTTGGCACCTTTGTACAGAATAAATAACACATTTGACAAAGAAGTCTCGCTGGGATTATCGGGCAGGTTTAAGGATTTGGCAGTCATGTAGTTTCGTTGAATCTGACCAACAATGCTTCCTAAACAATTGACTATATCTGGTTCTTTAATTTTATTTTAAGTGAACCTGTTTAAATGGATAATTCTACAAGACCTTATCCTGGTAATATCTTCATCACCTTGGATACACACCCGATATTTTTACGTGAGATTAATTCGCAAGTGATTAAGATGCACGCAAAAATTCCGTTAATCCGGACCCCGATAAGCCGCACTTCACTAAATCCGAACAGAAAAAGACAAACTTCTGAAAATGCAGAATGCAAGGTTTTAAAAGTGGCTGTAAGTCAACAGTCATATTTATCACAGGAAAACGAAATTCAAACATAAATTCTGGATATGATCGAAGAGTTTCGTGTGAAAAACAGCAAGCACAATTTACTACTCGCAGAACTACGATACTACAAACAGTCCAAATCATCTAGTGCAGGGCCTCTAAAAGGCCCAAAATCTCACGCGTGCAAACAGCGGCGCAGAGTTCCTGTGCACAGTGCATCGGTCCCGCTCGGCTCGGCTCGGACCAACGCTTCGTCCCTGGGCTACTCGGCTAAGCTCAGCTCAACTCGGCTCGGATTTGGAGCGCTACGGAGCTAGCGAGGAAGAGGGAGACAGGGGGAGCGAGCGTGACAGGCGTGGAGAAAGAAACAGCGCTATTGCTACAAATCGAGGAGTAGGGGTCTGCACTCTGGTAAACGAAGCGAAGTCGTCTTTTGCACCGTGCACAGTGCATGCACCAGGCGCATGGATCCTGAGAGGCCCTGATCTAGTGAGTGTCTGCAGCCATGTTGCTAATACTAGACGTTAGAAACGATTTTTTTTAATGGCCATCTCGCTCTGTAGATCAGAGAGTCGGCCTGCGGATCTCCACGGCAGGCATAGACAGCTGGATTTCAACGGTGAAAATTTTTTTTATAAATATGACACTACATATCGTAAGATGTCGACATGTAAATGATCTCAGGTGGCACATCTGGCGTTTTCCCGACAAAATTAATTAAAACTCAGCCACAGATCACCTAACAGAGATCCGATTTACTCTGCCATCTGGTGGAGTAAAACAAAACCTGGATACTGACCTACATAACGTCGAATTAAAATGCCTATGCAGAGTATTCGAGGCCACACGATGATGATCTATTTACGGCTAAGCAAACAAAGGAAATGGAAACTTTGTGCATTTAGGACAGAATTGAGAGAATTTCTGAGAATTTACGTCGAACGACTGCACGCAAAATATTTGCGGTATCACGTATTCCCCCCCTTTCGTGAAAATCCAAATCAAAGCAATTTCTTTACACAATTTTCTGCGCCTAAGAATGATTCCTATACAACAATATGAACAAGTCCACTCAAAACTAGTAACCGTTAAACTAACCTCCATGTCTACTCAAATTTAATTTAAAATGTGAATATCTGGCATACACAGTCACACATGATCAGTGTTCACTATCAGTATTCGAGTACGCCTAACCGAAGTGACAATTTACGGAGGGGTTTGAGGAAAACGAACTTTTATTCATAATAATTATATTGAGAAATTTGCATTGGTCGCTGCAGTACTTTACAAAATTACATAATATCACACTATTCAACAATAAAGGAGTCTGAAAATAAACTAGAAGAATTATTCCACAACAAAACTTGACCGTTCGAAAATTGTTGGTAACGAGAAATTGAATAAAATATAATTTTATTGAATGGAAACATGCCTACTTTTCAAATGAATATGAAAGTTATTTACAAGAGGAATTCGCTGATACAGCATTTGCAATGAAATGTATCGCAAAAACGCTCAGATGTGTAAATGTGAAAGTTCGTTGAGCCTGCAGCTACGAATCCGACACAGCACGAAGATGCTCTGTGAGTGTTGTGTACAAATAAACGTCACGTGCCCCATGCCTCAAGCGCAATGAACTTTTATCACATTTATAAATCACCCGGGCATTTTTGCAAAACATTTCATTACAAATTCTATGTCGCTGAATCCCTCTTTTCGAGAACTTTGTAATACTGTTGAAAAATGTGTCTTTCCATTTAAGAAAATCACATTAGGTTCCATTTCCCCTTACATAATATCATTTAGCGAACACCTCGTTTTGATATCTTGGACCGTTGAGGAAATACCGAGAATGTCCACGTTAGATGGACCATCTGGTACTGGTGTACGAACAGAAATCTGGAGAAATTTGCAAAAGAAATCTCACCAAAACGGAAAATGAGGTTTGAATGCGAAGCCTCTCCTCCAACCTTAAATTAAACACAAAAGATTGTGATGCTCGCAGATGGAAGAAGGGAAATACAACATTTTGGAGTACATCCTGGGATTTGTTTTGAATAATGCCTCACTGAAAAGAAATACAAACAAAAAATGTGCAGACTAATAATTGAACTAATTTTTTTTTCCTACGCGGTGCATATTCACTATGGGAACAAATCACTTAATTCTAAATTAACCTTTGTAGGTTAACGGCATGCTCAACGTAAAAATACAGAATTTTAAAGGACAATATATATGACTACTACAGGATGAAATAAAAGCAAAAAAAGTTGATAAAATGAAAGATTTTCTACATGTGATATTAGAAAAATGCCGCGGCAGGCTGTTAGGTTACTTACGTGTATTGACATTAGAAATAATGAACAAGTTGAAATGTTCACATTCTTCTGTTTGAATAATAATGTTATTTGCTTTACGTCACACTAACTACTTTTACGATTTTCGGAGACGCCGAGGTGCCGGAATTTAGTCCCGCAGGAGTTCTTTCACGTGCCAGTAAATCTACCGACACGAGGCTGACGTATTTGAGCACCTTCAAATACCACCGGACTGAGCCAGGATCGAACCTGCCAAGTCGGGGTCAGAAGGCCAGCGCCTCAACCGTCTGAGCCACTCAGCCTGGCCGTTCTGTTTGTGCAATCAAATTTTCATTTGCACAACCCACACGAACTACTGTTTTTTTTCTTTGTTTCTACAAGAGTGTAGTATTTCAGGCTAAAGTTTGCGACGCTCTCATAATACTGTAGTCTTCTCTGTACTTTTGGTCTTATTCGATTTGTTATTTAATTTCTTCCTGTGTACCTCTTTCTATAGACTTTATCTCGCATATATATGGACATTATTTAATAGTATGCCCGAAATGAGTATTTTTTCAGTCAAGAAACCTTATTTGTTATTTATAGTAAAATTAAACATTTTCTGGTGTTTTCTAACGGGTTTCGTCGAGATGAGTCAAATTACATCTCACCCCGTCTCTACACACCATATACTTACAGCACGATAACTGAGTTTCAACCACAAAAAAATATCCTAACAGAGCGGTCATCTTGTGATGACGTCATGCACATTACGTCAGCTACCGACTTGTGCCTTTATCTTTCTATTTTAAAGTAAAATATAAACCATTTCCCGTATACTAAACACTTTCTGAGTGATAATCACTTGTGTTTCACGAAAACAGTCGCATCGAGTTTTCGCCGGAAGACACCCCCCCCCCCCCCCCGACCCTACGTAAATGACATTTCACGTCGAAATACAGGGTAACCCGAATGTTCGTTAACATTTGACGAGGCAATACTTCACGGAATATTGGAGGTAGAGAGATAATAACTGACACAAATGATTGGCATGACATGGGGTTTTATTGAAACCAAAATAAAGTACACAAAATGACAAACAGATGGCGCTGGACAGCAACACGTCAGTGATGCCACATGAGAGGCGTGTATGGTATAAAGAAAGCTGTCGTGAGATAGGGAGTCATGTTAACGTTACCAGAAAAGGCACTGTTAGTGAAGCTTTATTTACTTTAATTTGGGGTCAATAAAAACCCGAGTCATCCAATCATGTGTGTCAATTATTATCTCTCTACCTTCAATATTCCGTGAAGTATTGCCTCGTCAAATGTTAACGGACTTTCGGGTCAACCTGTACTATCACAAAGGGTTAATTTATCTTAATTCACTGCTACGAATAATCCCACTGTTTAGGTTAATAAGGACAACGAATTGAAGGCTACCTTATAATGTAAGAATAAATAAACAAACTAAATAAATAAATAAATAAATAAATAAATAAATAAATAAATAAATAAATAAATAAATAAATAAGCAAATAAATAAATAAATAAATAAATAAATAAATAAATAAATTCATAAATAACTTATTACTAACCGAAGTTAGTGACGTCGAGTCCTGATCATGTGTGAGAACTTACCGTACGCTTGTCAATATTATTTTACGGAAGCATTGTCAAAGTCTGTATTGTCAACCAATGTTGAACGCGTGCGAGCGAGACTCTTGTCAAGGAAGGAGGATATTAATAGGGCGGTGGAGGCGGCATCAGGCCAGGTCCGGGGATGTGCGCCGGTACTTGAACGAGCCGCAGTCGGGAGCGTCCAGTCCCAGCGCAGGTAGAGCGCCGTCCTCCAACTCGTTCTCCTCCAAGAGCGGAACGCCTAGCACAAGAACACCACGCCGTTAAACATTGGAAGTGCACAGTAAGAACACATGCAAACACGTGCAGTTTTGGTTCAATGTCTTGAAATCAATTTCAACATGCAATAATTTCTTTTATATTTCCACTTCATGCATTACTACACCACGAAAAGCAGTCTACACACATTTGCAATCATTTCTCCAACAAAGCAGCTTAGTATTGACAAACTGTCTCCTATCATATACCACTACTATTCTTAACGTTAAACTAGCCAAACAAAATTATGGAGAACTAGCATGTAACATTCGATGATTCGAAAGATCTAACTTACTACATCAAAGTTGTGATTACTGCCTAATTGAGTAGAAATGATGTCGGGATAATGCGCCAATACTGTTCCATTCATCCGCAACAGGCACACAAGGCGATTCGCGAGCAAGTACCGTGACTCGTAGAGACAATTTGAGCAAATAATGCCATCAATTCAGTACCTGTCTATATCCATAAAATCAAAAGTACGTCTGTTTGTTCGTTATACAAACCTATACGACTCCACTGATCAGTACCAAACTTTACACCAAAGCGCATGAGACACTCGGACATGCCGTAGAGGTAGCGATACTGTAAAATATAATCTGAACTGCATATTGTAAGGGGGCACAAAATAAAATAAAATTAGGCAGAATATCGAAGTTGTCGTATGACGACTGGACACAGCTAATTTTACGCCCCAGGCTGCCAGACACTCGGCAAGACAAGGGGGCCCGAAAATTTTTTAGGACCCTGAAATCAACCGTTTCCGAGATATTTCCAAAAAACTCTCCTCTCTGAGCAGACAACGCTGGAATCGAAGACAGCCCAGATAATATGTTACCTTTGCAAAAGTTATTTCCATATTGCCATGCTCAACTGGAGAATATGAGCAGTGAATAACATCGTCAGTGATTTTTAAGTTCATAACTGTTGTTTACTAACATCTCCAAGCCTAATGTTCATTCGTCATTCATTCATTAATTCAAATTCCGCACCAGCTGACCGACTTCAGCCTGAGAAATATGCGAAGACATGGCTGCAAAACCACCGTACTACAACGAACACCAATTAAGAATATGTTCTAGTGGGAAGTGTGATCGCAGATCCAAAGAGACACTATGGAGTGTTTTGACATAAATGTGTGTTTTAGCTGGGAGTCGTCTGAATTTTTGCGTTACGGAATTTAAAAGAGGGTGCTCAAAATATCTCCATGAGACGACACTTCTTATTCTTATATTATTATTATTATTATTATTATTATTATTATTATTATTATTATTATTATTACATTAATCATCGATACACCTAGAGCAGTAGTAGTACTCAGCTGTGGTCCCTTGTATAGTTATCCTTATCTCGATCCCCATTTTGTAATGTTTTTCGCCCACAGTCATAACACGAAAACTGAAAATTTCGTCGGTGTGAGATATTTCCGGAATTACACATTAAATCGTAAATAATAATAGGTTTATCATTATTATAATTATTATTATTATTATTATTATTATTATGTGTAAATAATACTAGGGTTACCTATAGTATTATTATTCATTATATTTTAATTTCTTCGTAGGTATTATATTATCGTAATTAGGAAGGAAATTTGTCTTTTTTCTTTCTTTTTTACTTTACGTCACGCAGGCATAAATAGGTTTTATGGCGACGATGGGATAGAATGGAAAGAAAGCGGCCGTGGCCTTAATTAGGGTACAGCCCCAGCATTTGCCTGGTGTGAAAATGGGAAAGCACGGAAAACCATCTTCAGGGCTCCCGACAGTAGGGTTCGAATCTACTATCTCCCGGATGCAAGCTCACAGCTGCGCGGCCCTAACCGCACGGCCAACTTCCCCGGTAAGCAACATGTTCATTTATATTGTGTATTATAAAAAGAGATTGTTGAGAATACCTATATATTATTCACATGACTCTGGCTGAGCCACCATCAAGTAGCACCATCTACACTCTACGTTTTTGTTTTCCATTCTGATAAGTCACGATTATAACCTCTATGTCTATTGTTTCACCGTATCGATCTGTGATTTACGTATGGAATAAATACCGTGATGACCTTATTACTTTCCGAAACACCATACCTTTCCAAAAATATTTTATGTACAGTAAAATAGCATAGTAGCATAGTAATTTCTTGCAATCAGTTTTTATTTATTTATTTATATTGTAATATTTTATTGTATGTTATTTGATGATGATGATGATGCTTGTTTAAAGGGGCCTAACATCGAGGTCATCGGCCCCTAATGGTACGAAATGAAATAACAAAAAATTCAAATTCATCCACTGACCGAAATAAAATAAAAAATGTCATGAAGAATGAATGGATGGACATGAACCCTACAAAAAACAAAAACAAACAAACAAAAACAGTGGATCAGACTCAAAAAGAAGGTAGTTAATTAGATTATTACTGACCAAGGGACCATTTATTAAGCACAATGATGCTTGATGTCTGAAGGGGTGCTAAATTCACGTCTAAGGCCCCACAGAATGGTACATGTCGCGAGTAAAGTAGAACCATGGTATTTGTCATTTTGGGGTACTGATCAAAAGTAGCGAAGACTCACGGTGGTCCACACAAGATGGTACTACTCACAAGTATTGCAATTCGTACAGGGAACGCAGATCTATGGTGTTGCTCACACAATGGCGCCACTCATAGCCAACGCAAACCGGTGAGGTTCCTCACCTAGGTGTACTAGTCACGGGCGCCGGTATTCCCGTGGGGTTCCTCACATAGTGGGTACCAATCACAGGCAACGCTGATCCACGGTGCCGCTCATATAGCGGTACAACTCACAGGCTACGGCCAGACCCGCGGTGTTGCTCACATGGGTACAACGCACGGGTACTGGAATCCACCAGGCCAGGTTTTTTACTGCAACTAATCACAAACCTATTTCGTACCAATTTAGTGATACTACTTGCAAGTACATGCAACCCATGGTGTTCCCCGCATGATGGTACGAATTAAGAGTAGTTTCATGGTTCTAATTCAATCATCCCTTGGTCGCCCCTTGTAGTCGCCTCTTACGACAGGCAGGGGATACCGCGGGTGTATTCTACATGCCCCTAATATCTATCTATCTATCTACATCTGAAATTAGCAGCCATAATTGATTGCCATGAGCGAGAACATATTTACGATCATTATTTTGACTTTCGCAAAGTGAAAGGTAGTTTCTCTTTGAAAGATAGCTAGAACCAGGTTCAAAGGCAGTAAAGAAAGTGTAAGCAAAATAATGTTTTCAAACTAGATTTACACTTCCCTCTATGTTCTAATGTGTGTATTAAAATATGGATTTATTTTCCATCTTAAAATATCGTGAAGAAGAAATGGTATGGAAGATGTATACATCTTACACGGATTTGGTGTGGATACATGGCCAGGATGCATCAAGATTGATGGGCTTACACCACAACAAAATGGAATGCTAGGATAGGAAAAAGAAACAGAGGACGTCTACTACACAGAGATGATGTCAAGAATTCTGGGAAGTGGCTGGTGTTCAGTGGTCAAGGACAGCAAAAGACAGAATGAAGTGGAAATAATCAGCTGTAAAGTAACTGGAATTGGGACGAGTGAAAATTTGGGAACATAAAATAAGTACCGTACGCGCACCTTTTAGCGATACATGGACACCCTAGTGTTGAATAGGTCGACCTCGGGTATCTTCGAGATTCGTATTGGTAACCTTTGAGACACAAACTATGAATCGCTTGTGCATCGCTGTGCGACATCTGGCATACACTTTACGTGAACAAGATTCGCATCGAGAAATGTTATATAATGTTATATAATGTATGTATGACACAGTTGTTGGCGTAAGATAATAAAGGTTTGGAAAATTCATATCGATCGATCATATTACCGATTCATTTCAGATGTCTTTTCCATTCAGTTGGCAGTATTACCGGAACCGGGAGTGCTCCCTCCTTACTCCTCACGCCGTACAAAGAAATATCGCTAAAAGTTGCGCGGACTATAGTCAGAACTTTCTTAATGCTGAGATTAATGGAATATGGATAAGGACGATTAGTGATTATTAAAATGTGTTCCTCGTTATGTTGTGAATGCCAAAACGAGCTCCCTCCAAACATATTCTTTCATAAATTTACGTGCCGCCGTATTTCATACTTCCGACCAGATTTCAAACATGTAGCAGACGCTGTTCCCTTTAATGCAACTTATAATAAAGCAGAATTTAGCGCAGGGACTAGCTCGCCCAGTGAGTTCAGCTGAGCTACCCCTACCAGATGGTAAGAAACCCTTACCCTACAAGAATGTAACAGGCTTTGTAAATTGTAAACATGACTCCCTTGTACCAAATTAACAGGCGTTTGTTGTAACGTAAGCCACTAATTTTAAACGCCGGGGTAATCTGGGATGTCATGCACTGACTTAACCCGGTGAAAAAGTTTCAGGCCGCATCGCTGATTAAGGCCTACAATTTCCAACGCTCATAAAACTGTCCTCTCACTTTTCTGTTGTCTTCGCTGGGTGACGTTAGTCAAGGACAGGCACAACAGCTAGTACATATCTAACAAGAAGCGAATCCCTATGGGTAGGCACAGGGGGTGTTGTACGACGTGTACACAGCCTACGAGCCTATCTTCCTACAACTAAAGCAAAGTCCTTGAGTAGAGGAACTTCACTCTGTGTCACATTCCTGCGGCAAATAAGATCCATCCTTGATAATATACGATAACATCAGATTGCATACAGCAGTGGAAGTCTGGAAAACAGAGTAAGATGTATATTTAAGAAGCTAAAACCTTGACCTCTGTTATGTGTTATGTGTAATTCTCACACCTAAGAGAAGCGTTTTGCACATCCTCTACCATTCATCACAGAGGAGATGTAAATTCCTGCAGATACTACTGTTATAGTAATTAACAACCTGCTGAGAAAACGTCCTTCAGCAAATTAGAAACTGTCATAGCAGCCGCAAGTCATAGTAACGTGGAAATGCAGCCACTCCACGAGTTATCGCTCGCGAGATCTTTGTTTCGTGAAAGTTAATGCATCGAAATCCCTCCTTCAGATGAGCCGTGTTTATGTTCACCAGCGCAACATGGTTGGAGTGGAGCAAGCAAACCAACCTAACATATGAAGGAGTTTTTAATAGCGGTACAACTCCACTTTTTTGTAAAGCTGGAATTTACCACATTTTCATGATCACATTAGTATATTCTTTCTTGTGTTTAGAAGGGTTCGTTTTGTACAATCGCAGAAAAGTTATAGTTACCATCCCTTCAGCCGTAATACCGATGTAGAGTTGTATTAGAAGATTGTTATGCGTGCTCCTTTAAGGGGACACTCCGGAGATAAAATCGATATTTTTGGTCATTTTGGTGAAATTTTGTTTAAGTCTGAAATTGAAAGGATTTTCTTGTCACGAAATTGTTCCGCTGAATTCAAACATTTTTTCACTTTAAGAATGCTTTGTTTGCCAATTGCAATTTTACATTTAAATCCCATTGTCTCCAATAATATTCTGCCAAATGTAACAAAATTTGTATGGAATATGTATCGCAGCTACATTAAGAAAAACCTGCGTATGGAATTTTTTATTGCAGAATTTTTCAAGTAGCGGGGATTTTTAAGTCCAAAACTTTAGAACGTCAAAATTACATAAATTTTGTGTACAGAAAAATCGATACATAGTGCTTTTAAAAGAAGTATTACCAACCTAATTACGAATTTACATTAACATGTTAAATACATATCATGAAAAAATGGAATTACAAATTTCAAAAAATATTTTGAAAAAACAATTAATTGCATATGAAATAAATGTTCGTGATATCTGTAGTTTTATGTAGGTGGCATTCCCATAAATTTTCGTGAAAATCTATGCATTAGGTAAAAATATCTTTTTATCTGCGGAGTGTCGCCTTAAGTGCTTGAAACATCACGTCAATACTGCCAGCAATTCATTGTTGACGGAGGGTATTTTGAACATTTCGTGTAAAGAAGAGTTTCACATGCGATACGCTCGTACGTTATGTTCCTGTGTGTTTCTCATGTACTTTGTAGAGTTGTAGAAAACGAGTTCTAACATGGAAATAAAGCATTTCCCGGCCCATGTGTATATAACATACCTTCTTCTTCTTCCTCTTCTTATATGTGTGCTGAAAGTTTGGCCGTGCCTTATTCCTACACTCTGTATTTCCGATAATGCTAGTTTATGTTTCTTGTATTGTTCGCAGGGCTAGCGGCATTAACCAGCTGTAATGAGTAAGGGAAGACATGAATTAAGGGGAGTAGAAAACCAATTTTTTAAATGACCTTTTCCAAATGTCTCATAAAATTATTTTTACTCTTCTGAATGAAATGGTGTATAATTTATTATGATACCCGTAATTATTTTTTTAAATATTTTTTTTGAAACTTATTGTTCAAGTGAGAAATTTTATAACTTCGGGCATGCTTCTGTTTGAAGTTACCTATTTCTGTAACCGTTTGATCTACAAGGTTGTGGTTTCCACTAATCTGTTTCTGAATTATGTGTGAAGAAGTTGCTGGCACTGTCATAACAAACACTCAGATAATGCTGACTATGAACCAGGCTGTTTGTAGGTGCTCACATTGGTAAATGTGTGAGTGAACAGTGTCCTACTTTGAACTCAGTTTCTCAAAACTGACTTTTTTCATATGTCTGACCCTTTATCTCATGAGTTATACAAGCTAAAGAGATATTTTTTTCAGCGAGTTATGTTATGCCTTAATTCAGCTACTGGACTAGAAAAAAAGCATTTCGCTTGATTGGTTTCTAATTTACAGTAATTTTAATGACTTTTTTGCTAACATATGAACATTAAAAAAATGTACAGCTTCTCATTCAATCCACTTCATTCTAGTCCAGTACTTAGGGGATGGTTGTAATTATCAGTGGTAAATATTTGAAAACTTTAACCTTAATAGTTCCTGCGATATTGGGAGATCTTTTCTGTCAAATTAACACTGTCAAGATAGGGCTCTCCCACTTCCTTTACTATGACCTTCATGTTTTGTCTACAAAGTACTGTACCATTACTATTCTTTCAACGTCGCCTGTATTTACTCTATCACAGCTCCTCTTTTCAATAGGTCTGGATCAATAAGACTAATCCTCACACCAACGTCTTTCTTAACCAGATTTAATATAAATATTTTCTTCGCCGATATTGCATGTATAAACGACAATTCAACAGTTGAAACACCTCTAGCTCTGAAATACTCTCAAGTACCTAGCGAAAAGTTCCGAAACGTAATATTATAGTCCTTTTATTTTTATTTTTACTTCAGTACTTGATCAATGCTCTGTAACACCTTCACACTGCCTTGACACTTCCATGGGCCAGAAAATTCCTGGTAATAGCACCCCGTCACAACATTCAACAAGAGTGTCGGGAATCGGACCTGAGCAACCGGCCTGCCAAGCTGTTACGCTAACCCCAAGCTACGGCAGTGGCGGTTTCTTGGACCATACATTATACAAGGTTACACAGTTCCTTATCCGAAAAAAAGCACTAAAATGGATCGACTTCGTCGACAAGTTCCCTAGTGGTATGCTACTACAATATGATCACAATTTAAGTAAATGCCCATACATTAAATCTACATAAATTAATATCTATATAAAATAAAAAGAAATAAAAACAAATGAAACTGATGCATTACAGCAAGAAAATACGAATTACGCAAGTCAGAAACATTAAATAAAACGATGTGTGTTAAATAATCCATGCCAATCATCCACATGCACGCAGGTTAAATATAGCATCAAGCAACATGCTTTGTGTAAGCCTGGCCTAGCGGAGTGCACGGTAACAAATAAGTAGTATGTGAGGATATATTTCGGTGAAGGAGGTGGAGAGTTGGACGTCCTCAGTGAAATGACTTTCAGTCGTCGCTGCAGTCATTTCAACTGAGGATGGCTCCCATTACATGCAAGGCCTGTACTTATAAAGCCTGAAGGAAAAAATAAACCACTGTGTCGAACGCAAATCATCTTCCTTTTTTTATTTCATGAAAATAAGATAAGACCTTCGAATTGCAAAAATGCTGAAATACTGGCTGGCCGAGCCGCAAATACTGACTTGACTAAGTTTATGTTAATAAACATATACATTTTCAATATATAATATTTTATATGTCGAACAGTGTTAATGAGATGGACAAAATATTAACCACCATGCCTGCTATGCAGAGTGACAGATATCAGACCGACGTGCTCTGAGAAGCCGTACAGGACACCAAGTACGACTCACACAGTCCTGAACTACACTAAGCGAATTTACGCATCAAAATCACTTCATTTTTACAGAAAAGATTCATCCTATTGCGGAGTTTCCTCGGTGTGCCCTCATCCAGTGGTGCAGACTTGGGGGGGGGGGGCGTTTTCTTACCCCCTCCCCCAAAAATGATCTTAGGAGAGACAGTGTCATTTTGTCCCCCCACAAAAAATCTCCTCCTGGATGTTAAGTGCTCTTGAAACGTGGAGTTTGGTAGTCTTCGGAGGTTGCGAAG
Organism: Anabrus simplex; assembly: GCF_040414725.1. NCBI lineage: Eukaryota > Metazoa > Arthropoda > Insecta > Orthoptera > Tettigoniidae > Anabrus > Anabrus simplex. The sequence goes on along the minus strand of NC_090275.1, from coordinate 96,878,847 downwards.
GCGTTAAATCTGGAGAAGGCGTTAGATGGTTTTATATCAAGAAATGAGATTAGAAAGTGGGCATTCCTTCAGAGAAATACATTTCCCAATGTTCAGGCGGTACATGTGGAGGTAGAGCTTTTCACATTTCGTATCATGAAATGCATAATATACAGTACAGTACGGTAATAGGAGATTTATTAAGAAAATGTATTTATGAAGCAACTTCTATTTTTTATAGCTTCGTACATTAAACACTCCTTCAAAATATTTACTACATTTATGAATTAAGTTCTATTTTTCTCTCTACCTGTGAATATTATTGAAAACTCCGTACATACTGTACGACTCGTTGAAACATGTATTTGAGAAACAAGCTCAATTATTGTTCTGTTTTTTTATTATATAGGAATTTTTGAATTAATAGTTATTCCTCATTTCACATGCCTGTGTTGATGTTAATCATACCCCCACCCCCTTACAATAATTACCCGAATTCGGGGCGCAGTAACACGGAAATGTATAGTAAATTTATACTGCACTAGATTCCCACCTATGACATTTCATTTATTGAATATTTTCGTTACTTGTGGTCGCTATGACCAATCATTCTTAGAAAAAACTTCGTCAAACAAATTAAATGTGATTAAAACAAGCACCTTCTCTACACAAGCATGAATTTAAAACGAACACTTCTTACAAGCTCAAGTCAGTCTGTTCTTACCAAAGCACAAGTATTTTATTTTATAGAAGTAATTCTTTGCGCAAAAACAGAGTTGTTCCCATTACCCAGGCTTCTAAGCGAAATATAGGTGAGTGTGTCTCTCTCTCTGTATCTGTTTAAGAACCTAAATTAAGAGACAAATACACTGTATATCCATCCCTTGTCCCGTTCTTCTACAGGATCGGGCATGAAGTGACATGAATCTTCGTAGCCAGTTTTTATGACCGGATGCCCTTCCTGACGTCAACCTCATTAGAGAAGTTAATGAGATGAGATGAAATGAATGACGTGATATATGATAGTAGGAAGAGAGATGGTGAAACCCAGTACCGGCACATATCCTACTCCTGTCGAATAGCAGCAAGGGGTCTGTTCAAGGCTTTACGTCCCCATCGGACGGACGAATCATCATCAACAGTGTCACGTGTCCGTACTCCATACGGGCACTGAGGAGAGGTTTGGAATTTAATCCAACCTTTTGGCATGCAATCTAGTCATTAGAAATGAAAAGACAAGTACAATGCACAATTATTTTCTTTTCCTAGTCACATCTCTGCTATAGCATCGCCATCCTGGACGATCCTCAGTTTTCCTCAGGACAAATTGGAAAGATAAACTGGTGACGGTCTTCACATGTCCCATCCACCTGGTTGCAGTCCTTCCCCGTGGTCTACTGCCCTCAACCTTCCCTTGCATGATTAACTTCTCTGCATTTTCTCCAGGTCGTCTCGCAATGTGTCCAAAGAACTGTATTATTATTATTATTATTATTATTATTATTATTATTATTATTATTATTATTATTATTATTATTATTATTATTATTATTATTATTTCGTTTTGGCCAGATATGGATCACGCTATTTCAACCGTTTTCTGTCTTGAGCTTCAACACTCGCCCAGTACGCCCGCATGCTTCTTGGGTGAGCTTTCTTCCGTTCTCCGATTCACGCCTTGCCTATCTTAATTTTACGTCTTGTTCAAAAACTCTGTAGACCTTCAAGTTCCTTCTTTAAAGGGTCTCGTTGCAAGATGTCATCACGTAAGACCCCCAATTCTTGTAAATACTTTTCCACGTCGGTGAACAAGACCCCTTTCGTTTCCTTATTCAGAAAGTAGGCAAAGATTCGAATGAATAATCTTTCTGGTCTCACTCATTAAGTTACCATACAAAGAGATCCTTCTTTTCCTAATAGTGTCTTATTTTCTCCATATGCAGATACAGTTCTTGATTGTGCCTTCCCAACAATATCATCCACAAACTTGCTCGCTCCACACAGGGAGCTTCTGCATCTACTTTGCGTACTTCAGCTATGGCGCTGGTGCTTTCTACGCCTAAGTACTGTTCTTCAGTTTGGGTAAACGGTGGACACGATCCTGAATGAAACAATGCGTGTCATTAGTGGCACAGTAAAATCTACTCCTCTTTTCTGGTTGCCTGTGCTCAGCCACATAGAACCACCTAGAATTAGAAGACTGAATAACTCGGTTCGAGAATACAACAAGATATTGGACAATCCTGATCTCCCCATCCATGAAAATGTTAACATCAGATTCTGACGCCTCAAATCAAGATCTTCCCCTATTCAAACAGCACAGGAACTTGTTAGGAAGAATTACAATCCAAAAACTGATTGGCAACAAGAGAGGAATAGTGTAGCTCCGATTCAATGACAGACATTGTTCAACTTTAAAATACTTCCAGCTGGCTTTGATTTGCCCCGCAAGACATGGGTAACCCTCAACTGAGTCCGTACAACCATGAGAGATCAATGATGTTTAAGCGGAGTATGACCTCTTCGCCAGCCTGAGACTGTGGTGCAGTTAAGCAGACTATCGACCATACTGCCACCGAATGTGTTGGTTAGGCATTCGTTGGATCAACACAGGACATCGTAATGGCTTCTACTAAGACCATACGACGGCTAGAAATTTTATATCTAAATCTTTTAACACCCTTTTGCTTGCAAGACTGTTTCAGGTGTTATAATGTGTGTTTATAATGTACCGGTATATATGTATATTAGTGCTTATTGTATATGCATGTTGTTTTGTGTACTGTACCATACGCTAATAATAATAATAATAATAATAATAATAATAATAATAATAATAATAATAATAATAATAATAATAATAATTCTGATTCTGCCTCCTCTTATATTCTCCATTTCCTTTATACTCCAGGTAATTCTGGAACGTTCTTCAGAGAGAACGCTTACAGGAAAATACGGACCTCAAACAGTCATTCCAACTAATGAACCCGTACCCCAATCTAATCTCAAACCAATAGCTCACGGGACAATCAATATTGAATAAATTGATTTTGGTGACCGATATAATACGGTATGGTATTGAACACCGAATTTTCTGTCACTCTGCGTAATAGATTAAATTTCAAGACAACATGCAATATTGTATTGAGAGAATTCTCACAATAAAACAATTCCTGAACTCATGCACGTATATCTGAACCTAAAAGCAAACGAGCTATCTTAAACTAGAAATTACTGCTGGTAGATCTGTTTCTAGAAAGTAGTGATAAGGTAGTCAATATGTTCAGCATTATCATCGCTAAGGTATCACTCCGGCATGAGAAGGACTTACACTTCAAAATTAGAGATTTTTGATTTGTCTTGTTCAGCTGCAAGAAAATAAATACTACTTCAAACCTTGTGGAAAAGAAAAAAAGAAACACAACATATGTAAAACAGTACACAAAATGAGATCATTCCATGCTACATCATCCGGGCCACACTTACGGGCAGAGTAATACACAGTCAGTTACAACGCATTATAAATTATTCCTTGCTTGCACAATGTTTCCCATAAACAGGACACACATACACAAACACACACAGCCACACAGAGAGGATTTCTACATTAGACATACAGAAAATGCAGGTTTAATAACACAGAAAGTGGAATACAAGTGAATAATACGACGGATCTTACACTCACCTTCATTTTACGTTTGTACGTCAATTCACGAAACAAACTACTCTTATCATTAAGAATCAAGTCATACTAATAACATTTTCTTATCCCACAGATTGGCTATCACTTCATTCAAGTACTGGGTTCCCGTGGTAAACATCCGACCCTCCCAAAAAATTATGATTATGATAACACTGATTTACAAGGGGGTAGATATCTGACATGATGTTTATTGTTTCTAGTGCAGATTTTTAAGCTGATTTCAAATCTGAAAACCGTTTTGCTCTATCACGCCAGGTTTTGAAGATGTTGACAAAGTTTCATTTTTCATGGAACAGCGTTCAATTGAGAGTTGTTTTCATTGTCTTTCGTTTTCATACAAAGCCTAACATTTTCATTTGCTTATTTTTTTATTGCCAGTGACAGTGGACATTATGGCGTCCACAGGCTTCGTAAATTCAAGAACTGTTTTGCTACGTGTGTGGCTAGGTAACAAACAAATTAAATATGTGCCATGTGGGGCATTTGCACTAATCTTAGCTAAAGCCATGTTCATTAGTACTCCACGTAGCAATTAGTGTTCTAGTGAAACTCCTGTCTGTCGAATTGGTTTCCTTGATACAATGTTAAACACAAGTATAAGACTGATAGCGTATATCCCAAGAACGCTGTGTGATAGAGACAAATGGTACGCACATTTTGAATCAATATGTTTCTGTTGTCTTAGAATGAGTGACAGATGCCAAGATATCCACCGAAAATCATTTTTTGTTCATCAGTGTTAATAATAATAATAATAATAATATTAACATAACTAATTCGTTACAAGTCAAACGCAATCTGTAAACAAGTATAAGAGTATACCGTACATAGCAATTGCATACGTAGAATACGACGTGCATATTCTACTTTCTGTGTTTTTTCAACTTTGATGGGCAAAACAATGAGATGATCAGCCCCTCTCAACAAAAACAGTGCAAGAAGAAAAGGAAGAAGTCCGGCCCTTCGAGGTATGAAGAAAATTGGGAAAGTTTTAAAACTATTGCCTAGGTCCTGTAATTTATGCCAGGTTCAGAAGGGAGGTCGGATAATCAAAGGTGAAAACTAAACAACCTGGTTCAAGTGAGAGGAAGCGATGTCAGTCGTGTCACCACTCCACGTTTCTAGGTTGAAAGTCCCTGGGCTTCCAACGACAGGTGGTTGTATTCTACCGCCTCCTACCACAAACGGCACGGAATGCCAAACGCAGCTGGATCCTTCTATACTCGGAAATTGCACTTCTAGCTTGCCTTTGTATAAACTTATACGGACATACACTGCAGTACGTAGCCAGTTTCCATTCCTTGAAGAAAACTCCGCTAGCACATCAGTGCGATAGTCATTTCCCAGCCTGAACAGTTGCCGATACACATTTAAAGCTATGTGAATATTCTTTTCGAACTCTCAGAAATCTAGGAAGACATACAAAATAAGACAGCCTCCGTGGCTCAGGCGGCAGTGCGCCGGCCTCTCACCGCTGGCTTCCGTGATTCAAATCCTGCTCAATCCATGCGAGATTTATGATGGACAAAACGGAGGTGGGACAGGTTTTTCTCCGGGTACTCGGTTTTTCCTGTCATCTTTCATTCCGGCAACACCATAGAATATATTTTCATTTCATCTCTCAGTCATTAAACACAGCAACAGAAGAGTGCGACTTCGGAGCTGGCACAATTCCTATCCTTGATTCCTTCATCGATTCCATTCCTGACCAGATCGAATGACTGGAAACAGGCTGTGGATTTTCATTTTTACATACAAAGTAAGGAATCCTGATCGCAAAACTAATGCACTTTCACAATAAAATCAAATACAAAATTTAAACGAAATGTCATAGCGCTCCAGCTCTGATGATCCTTCGGCTGGTAAGCAATAGCTGTTCAACCCGAAAGCCTGCATATCACGAGGTGACGCGTTCTCACCTGGACGAATTGCTCTAGGCCTTCAATCTCATGTCAGTTAACTCCTCACTTGTTCTCACATAAGTTGAGCGGAACTCGAACCAGCACTCAGACCCAGGTAAAAATCTCTGACTTGGCCGGGAATCGAGCCTAGACTCTCCGGGTAATAGGTAGACTCGCTACGCCCTAGACCACGGAGTTGACAACATCAAATACATGAGATGTAAATTTCAATAAGAATTTTATTTTTTATTTTTTACTAGTTCGAAAGTCAATGTATCTAACAGAGCACAGAAATTTTCTTTGGATCGCTGGGGCTTACAGATTCATTCTGGCTTTTCCTCAAGCTACGTGATTTTTCTGGTGAAAATTATGAGTCGACGTCCACTAGGACAAGAAACTCAGCCGTCTGGATGGAAAGTCACTGTGCTAACCATGTCCCTCTAGAACACTGGTATCGTGAAAGTTCTGCTCAGTGAAATATCCGTTCACAGGTCGCGAAAGTTCCACTCGGCAAAATATCAGTTCACACGTTGTCCCGCAAACACTTCCGTCGTTTAAATGACCTTGATTACTCCCATATGAAGTTTAGGGCTTCATTCCTGCCCTGGTCGATTGACTGGAAAATGAGCTGTAGATTTTAATTTACTTCGATTCCCATGACACTTTCCATTGGTTTTGGACTACCTAAATAATTGGAATAAATCAGTTTATTAAAAGTTCGTGATAACTTTCTTACTAGAAATATTCCAGTCAAAGTTATTTATTCACATTTTATTTACAAAATGCACAGTACATTCGGATCATCAGGTCATACATCACGAGATGAAATTATATATCATCGAGTTTACTTTATTATGAATGCGATCACTTTGAGACTCCACTCTAATGTTGCCTTACCTTTGCACCTTTTTTGCCGTGTTCTCGATTCTTTAATTCAATCTTCGGTATGCAGTTTTCGTTCTATTTCCATAAAGATTTAACTGACATCTCATGTGCGCAAAGGCTGAATTTTCCGTTTCTTTCTTCAAGCAAAGTACCACGTCTCTAATTTTGGGGTTACTCCACAGCACTGAGACATACGCAGGTGCGCTGCAGGACCGGAATATGGAAAAGCTCGCAGGCAACCTTCAGTACGAGCAGAAATTTCACTAAGCCCATACTTTTCATACAACCAACCGGGCATGAAAGATACAGTTCCTGTTGTATGTCCGTCGCTCCCTTCTCGATCCGCCAGCCAGCTACACGCGTGCCAGTGTGTTATTCTTCGAGCCTCGACGCGCAGCTCTCAGTGCGCGTGCCTGGAACGTCGTGTGTGCTATAAAAAGGAGCTCCTAGTCTGTCCAGACGCCCACTGACCCCGGTGTCCAGCTCCAGAATACACCCTACGTCGAGCACGGAGGCTACTCCTCTTGAAAATGTGCTTCGGCCAGGTGGACTGAATTTCTGGCAGTAAGAGGTCTCACCTCGGGTCACCGCTCCTCTCGTCTATTCCGCTGTCCATGCCCAGTCTTACCATTATATGCCACTATCATTCCCTAGCTAATGCGAGCTCCCATTATCAACTTAGTTTCGCTAAGTAGGAACTCTTCATTCATTGAACTTACGTTAATGAACTCAGACACTTCAACAAGGAAGGACTCTCTGAGATATTTACGTCAGTGCTTCTGATAGTTTTCGACTATCAAGAACTTTTCATGTCACAAGGACTATCTTTCCGAAATAGTAGTGAACGTGAATACTCCAACGTGTATATAGTGTACAAAGACAGACTCTTTTTCCAAATTCATAGTTCAATTTGCTTGGAGATAACTTTCAGTTTTGTTAATATAAATATTGTAATTTTACATGTGAAGTAAATAAAGAAGTTGTGTTTTTGTAAACCCAACCTTGTTTACAACAGTTCCTATGTCAACATATTTGACAGAAAATATTGCTCATTAAAGACGAGTGTCAATTATTTCTTTTCAATTCGTGGACCTGTCCCCAATATGCATATTTCAGCTAATCTTTCGACAACATATTCCGGAAAATTAAAGTATTTCCGCTCATCATCACAACTCAAGAAGATGTCTGTGCATAGCCGCAGACACAGTACGTTTCCCTTATGTTAGGATTCACCGAGGAAAGGAGTTATAACAAGGAACAGCAATCACCTTAAGGGAAGACGATAAGCAAAGTCTTATACAGAGTGAGCAAAATATAACTTGTCCGGATAATATTTACAATAGGACTGACGCGCGATTGACCCTTGTTAATGAACATCACAGAAAATGCTGGAAATGGCCTCGTCTGAAGAAATGAAAAACTGAGGATCCAAAAGTCCTGACTCCAGTTCACTCAGAAACCATCGGCAGAACTCAAACACGCGAAGGTTGGTCTGGAGGATTTAACGCATGCACAACAGTGAATTTGTCAGGATACAGATACAGGTCCTTTTTGATAATGTTTGGACACAACAATCTCTTAATTCCCACTTCCACAGATTGTCGGATTTCGTTCCAGTTTTTCCTTCACTGGAGTAAAGTTTTCTGGTGTTCAAACTCTTTTCGGATAGATACAGTTTCTATTCTCTAGAGAGCCCGTTTCACGCCATTTTGCCACTAAGTTTTGCATTGCAGACTTCACTGGAGGTTTTGCCAAAACACTTCGTCTTAAATGTTTGCGCAAACAGTTCCGCACACGTACTCCACGAATCGTACTTCGCATAACACTCGACAATGAACACGCGCTGTTTTATCGTGAGCATCATTTTGTGTTGCATTCAACTGGTCACTAAACACGTCTGCTCCTCTCACTCACTCACAAGTAGAGACACAGTGACGTACTCGGGCGGACATACGACAGCAACCGATTGGAGCATCGAAACCACGGTTTCCAGCATTTCTTGTGACGGGCTGTTCAATTCCGCGTCAGTCGTATAAATATTTTCCGTCCCAGTTTTATTTTTCCCCACAATGTACACCATAACTAATGAAGACTGGTAAATGTTGGACTCACCCTCGGTGTTGAGCACGGAACTGGTGTCGAAGGACGCCAGGCTGCCGCAGATGGCTCGACACGACGCCGTCTGAGAGCCGCTGCTGCACGTGTCCAGCGTCACATTTGTCGACACCTCGCTGGGCGCCATAGTATCCGTGGAGCCCATGGAGTCTCCAGTAGACACAGAGTGGGACGTGCTGTCAAACATCATATCCATATAAACATAATTCGTTTCTATCTCGGAGTAAGTACAGTACACTACAGTCGAAGGTAGGGTCAGATTAAATTTGGCTGATATGGAGTTAACGATGGTCGCAGAAATTTAGAAGGGTTCACCAAACCTCGGCCCCGAAAATTAATGAACTGCACCGATGATCAACTTTGGGGTGATAACACTGTAATAAAGGAAAAAGTCTTAATATACACTGCTGTTTGGAGAAAGTGAAACACTCAGAAGCAATGATCTGAAACACGCCAAAATTAGAGGACGTATAGAACAGCGGAACCGTAATAAGCGATTTAAATTACAAAGCACGAAGGGCCAGCAGTGCCCTCCTGTGTGTGACCGGCCAGGTCAGTGTTATACCCAACGCTCAGTGGGTGCGGAGCCGTCATACGAAGTGGAAACGTGTACCCAAGTGCCACTATGCCTCACCGACATCAAAGGGTGGAATACCAGCATGTGAGTGTGATCAAACGGGGCAGAATGATTGGGCTCCGGGAGTAGGGTCTGTCGTTCCATGACATTACGACGTTGGAGCACTTCACCGGGTGTGGACCTATCTGCATCGACGGTTCGACGCCGTCTTCTGAGGGCTGGGCTGGTGGCACGCATGCCAGTGCGTCGGCTTCCATTGACCAGCAACCACCAACGCCGCAGACTACAATGGGCACGTCAACACCCACACTGCCGAGCTGAGTGGCATAATGTAGTGTTTTCGGACGAGTCCCGCTTCAATTTTTCCTACAGTGATGGCCGCATACGCGTTAGGCCGCGTGCACACCGAGCGCGCTTCGCATAGTGTGTCGCGTGTTGCTCAACGCTAAGCGTCACGCTAAACATAACCAGAGCTTTGTTCGTAATCCAGGTGTTCACACCGCCCGCGCTCTGCTGCGCTGAACGCCTGTCTTACAGCTAAGCGAAGCGCCAGACAACGCGCAGTGTTGGTTAATTGCTTAGCGTTACCTAGCTGGTTCTGAATCTATGGAAGAAGAATTTATTCATGCAGTGTTTCAAAGAGAAGAAATATGGAACCCAAAACACAAAAACTATAAAAATGTAACTGTTTTGCAAAATAAGTGGACTTAAGTATCTACAACAGTTGTATCGCATTCCTACAGTAAACATATACAGTAATATTACTTCTACTGTCACACTTTACTGGGCTTAACATTGTGACAGGATGAAATTGGGTATGGATTTTAGTGTCGGAAGTGTCCGAGGAGAAGTTCGGCTTGCCAGGTGCAGGTCTTTTGAATTGATGCCCGTAGATGACCTGCATCATGATGAGGATGAAATGATTATAATTACATACACCCAACCCCCTTGCCAATACAATTTACTAATTATGATTACAATTCCCGACTCTGCCGGGAATCGAATCCGGGACTCTGTGACCAAAGGCCAGTACGGTAACCATTTAGCCATGTAGCCGGACACTTTGTGAACAAGTGCAAATAATCTCCCAGACTCTCTCATATCGGTTTATAATTTTGCCAATGGAGGGTGGTAACATGAAGAATATCACTCTGCAGGCTAGTAGTGGGCTTGGAAGTAAATATTACTGTTTATTAATTATATTTGTCGCACATTTACTCCACTTTTGTTACGATGATTAATTGTGTATGCTAACTGTAACAATATTGCAAAATACTATTTATAATTAATATATAAGGAGCGTGATTTAGCCGGAAATTTAATTTCCACGTGTTTGCTGCACGGTGCTCCTAGATAATTCGGAAAATTGAATTTCTCCCAATACTTCTCTGCCACTTGACGCCATATTTAAGTTGCAGGGTTTGGAAGGTCAAAGGTATTTTTTGTCATTCTTAAGTAATCATAAAATTTATCGCGATAAAGTCTTGCATCTCTGTGCAAACGATGGAATTCTCTGAAAGTACCGTAATTCGTTCTTCATTAAATTCATGAACCCACTTTCGATTCTTTTTATTTTAAATTTTAGGTAACTGTTATCCATCAGTAAACTGTTTCTAGTGTACTTGGATAACGGCATTAGTTTGTGAGGACCCTAAAGCGCCTCGCAACAAACTAAGCTGAGAGCATGGCGTAGAGTTTTCGGTGTGAACAGCAAGCACGCCTTGCGCTATGCATAGCATTTCACGCTACACGCGACACACTATGCGAAGCGCGCTCGGTGTGCACGCGGCGTTAGACACCGCCGCGGAGAACGCCATCGTGCAGAGCGGCATAGCGGACAAACGCCAGGTGTGATGGTTTGGAACGCCATTGCTTATAACATGCGACCCACAGGGGGGAAACATTTGCGAGAATTCGTGGTTATATTATCAACCTTAAGATATACTTGTGCTTGAAATGCTGAAATTATTATTATTATTATTATTATTATTATTATTATTATTATTATTATTATTATTATTATTATTATTATTATTATTATAGGGTACAGTTTTATTTCTGTCGCAAGTGTTAATTTTAATGTGGGAAATTAACGAAAAAATTAAATTAATAACATTGATTTTATATTATTTTATGATTCAAATTAAAAAAAGAAGTGCAAATTTTCAGTACCTCCTCTCCTTGACTACGCCATTGCTCAGCAGAAAACGGTAAGTACCACGTCGTAGAGGAAGAAGGTATACCAAGTCTACGCCCGCGTGCGGTGGATCCCCGTCTTGTTGAAACCACATCCCACAGCGATCAAGAAGTGGCACATGTTCCAAGAACGGTGTGAGTTCGTCGTGGAGAAACTGCAGATAGCGTGCTCCCGTCAGATGGCCCTCAAAGAAATAGGGACAACTGAGGTGATCACCCAGATACCACACGATACATTCACCCCTTGCACCAATACTGCTTTGATTATTTCCTGCACATACATCATAGTGTATACAAGCACTTTCATTGTCTGCATGAATCGCATTACTTCTTTACTGGTTGTTACGATTGTAGAAGAAACTGTTTTCGGCAATCGTGTCTTCTTTTAAAGTGTTGATACTGGACAAATAACGATGACGAGATTTATCCTGGTAACAAGAATCAATTTCCCTACAAACAGTATACCTATTTAATAGCTAAAAAAATTCGCTCAGTCCGGTGGTATTTGAAGGTGCTCAAATGCGTCAGCCTCGTGTCAGTAGATTTACTAGGCACGTAAGAGAACACCTGCGGGACTAAATTCCGGCACCTCGGCGTCTCCGAAAACCGAAACAATAGTTAGTGGGACCTAAAGCCAATAACATTATTATTTAAAAAATTCGGGAAGTACAAAAACACTCTGAAAGGTTCGAACTGATCGGGAGAGTTCTGAAATTGGAGCTCAGAAGCAAAACAGCATTAGTACGCAAGCGTAGGCATTTCTTCACCCAGCGGAGAAATTTCTTTCCGAAGTCGGAATTAATCTTATCAAATTTGCGAGATATTAAAAGGTAAAAGTTGAGATAAATTACTTTTTACTTCGCGTCGCATCGATATAGATACCTGGTAGACTTTATGGCGACCATGGGATAGTAAAGGGCTAGGAGCTGAAAGGAAGCGACCGTGGCCTAAATTAATTAAGGTTCAGCTCCAGCGTTTGCCTGGTGTGAAAATGGGAAACCACGGAAAACCATCTTCCGGATTGCCAACAGTGGGATTTGAACCCATCATCTCCCGAATGCAAGCTCACAGCTACGCGACCCTAACCGTGCGGCCAACTCGCTCGGTGGTGGTCAGAAGTGCCTATCAAGGACATCATCAACTAACTGTCAGACCGACCGAGTATACATCTTCATTATAGACTGGTATCTTTCAGCGTCACAATATTCTATTTGTAACTAGTCCTTTAGTTCTATACCTCTTATCTTTAAATTACACTGATATGCATTTCAAATTTTTTTCTGCCACAAGGGAAAATTTTACCGATTCTTGTTAACTAAAGTGCCCTGAATCCATATCTGTGTTCAGATTTTTCTGTATTGCGTCAGGGTTCTTGTAATTTAAGAAACAAAACCAAAAATAAATCAAAATTGGCAAAATGCATCATTAAATACACACAGTTTAACAAGACAATATACCTTAAATGACTGCTTAGGTATTGAAGGATGTAGAATCCAAGTCTGTATTTAGATTTTCTCTATCACGCCCCGTTTTATGTTGTGTTTGAAGAACGAAAAACTTCAAAATTTTAACAAGATTTTCAACAACGTCAAATCATTTTAAACGTCTTTTAACAACGCAATATAACATTCGAGTGCATAATTATTTTTATTTTTATTTTTATTTTTTTGCTAGTGGCCTTACGTCGCACCGACACAGAGGTCTTATGGCGACGAAGTGCATAATTTAACTATACAACATTGAAATATATTAATACAAAGGACTTGCAGCGGATGTTCTATTTGTCGATAGAAATGTTGCACCGTTTTGATACCCTGCTGTGACTTTGAGATGTAACTTTCTGCTCTTTAATCAGCAGCAATAATCCGCTAACGTTGGTTCATTCCGCCTGCCCTGGTACCTTGTTTCCATCGTTTTAATATCTCAATGAAATCTTTCACCCTTTCTTTCTTTCAAGGAATGGCATTCATACAAATGTAGAAATGAATTGATTTTTTCAAATATCCTTGCGATATTAAGCAAGAAGAAAATCATCATAGATACTTTCTTCATAATTTTTAATTACAGTTGTTTTATAAGATTTTAGAGGTTCCATTATGTCTAAATGATCAGATTTAACGCAATAACAATAGTATAATTGATGTAAAGATATATATTAATTTCAGTATTTAGACATTTTCATGAATTTCAAAAAAAAAAAAAAATCGGACGTGATGAAACGAAACTATATATGGGCTTTGTAACTGCCCATAGAGGGAACTAAAAAAATGAACAGTTTCTCTGTAACAAAATGGTTGCATATCAGTGTTATTAGAAACTGAGTCTAGCCATCGTCGTCTTGTTCTCCCTCTACTTCTCTTAACCTTCATAACAGAGTACATTATTCACCCAGGTAACCTACCCTCCTCCATTCGCCTCACATGACCCCAACACCGAAGCTGGTTTATACGTACAGCTTCATCCATGGAGTTCATTCCTAACTTAGTCTTTATCTGCTCATTCCGAGTACCCTCCTGCCATTGTTCCTGCCTGTTTGTAGCAGCAATCATTCGCGTTAGTTTCATGTTTGTTATCTCTAGCTTATGAATAAGATATCCTGAGTCCAGCCAGCCAGTTTTCACTCTCGTAAATCAAAATTGGTCCGAAAACAGACAAATGTAAAGATAGTTTTGTCCGGGAGCTGACTTCATTCTTACAGAATACCTCTTGATCGCAACTGCGAGCTCACTGCATTAGCTTTACTGCACCTTGATTCAATCTCACTCACTATACTACCATCCTGCGAAAACACATCGTAAATAGTTGAAATGATCTACCTGTTCCAGGCTTTGTACTCCCAACCTGACATTTGACAGAACATAACTATCCGAACCGCCAAGCTATTTTTCAGCAATTAATTATAACAGTGCCAGTTGTTTTACAGTAAATTGATTACTACTATTAAATTTAGGATATGTTAATCATCCACCCAAGTTTCCAGTCGGGACCAACACAAAGAGTTCTGTTGTAAGTGGGATACATTGGTTAGCTCTCTAAGCCCATCCACCTTCGTATTCAGGAATTAACCTAGTACTCATTTTTGGTGAAGAGGCTGAGGTGAACCTCAGGCTTCCAGGAGAGAAAAAAAATTGTTTCCTAATTTCCCGAACTACTGACTGGGTATCGAACCGACATTCATCCTGGCAAACCGAGCATTGTCTATAAAATGGTGGTGATTACGGTTCTAAGAGGAAATACGACTGGGCAACCGTCCTCTCTTAACAATAACCAGAAGAAAAATGGGAGGGGTCCAATACTTAGAACAATGAAGGTATCGGCAAAGGAAAAGGAAGGGCGTGAAAATGAAAGATTCCCCAAACACTGTCGGGGTCGCAAGAGAACAAGAGTTGTCCAAGGAAGGTCGAATAGGAGAGATGAAAATGAGGAGACTGACACAGGCTCACCTGTGGGCGCCAACCCAAGTTCCAAAGTTGATAATGATGCTTGTTGTTTAAAAAGGGCCTAACATCTAGGTCATCGGCCCCTAATGGTACGAAATGTAATCACAATTTGAAAGTACAAAACTCATCCAGAATTCGAAACGTGATGAATGAATGAATGAATGAATGAATGAATGAATGAATGAATGAATGAATGAATGAATATGAACTTAAAATAATCAGCGGATCCAACTCGCAATATTGAAAGTTAAAAATAATTCAAAATCTAATCCACTGACTAGAATTTAAAAAGAAGAGACGATGAACAATGATTATGAACTTGAAACAATCAGCTGATTCGTCCCGCAATCTTCCAAAACACAATCTTAAAACAATAGTGTATACTTCTTTTGCTATTGGCTTTACGTCGCACCGACACAGATAGGTCTTATGGCGACGATGGGACCCGAAAGGGCTAGGGCTGGGGAGGAAGCGGCCGTGGCCTTAATTAACGTACAGCCCCAGCATTTGCCTGGTGTGAAAATGGGAAACCACCGAAAACGATCGTCAGGGCTGCCGACAGTGGGGCTCGAGCCCACTATCTTCCGAATACTGGATACTGGCCGCACTTAAGCGACTGCAGCTATCGACCTCGGTGATAGTGTATACTGACCAAGAGGCTGCTTCTAAAGCATAATCCTGAATCCATGATACTTGTTGTCTAAAGGCCTCCAAAATCCAGGTCAACTGTCCCTCATAATGGTACTTATCGCTAGGAAAGTAAGAACCATGATATTTCTTATATAGCGGTACTAATCATAAGTAACGTAGACTAACAGTGTCCAAGGGAGGTTGGAGTAAGATACCGTGGGTGTATTCTTCGTCTGCGTCCCCCACCCACAGAGGGTCTCCAAAGTTCAGTCCCCCTTTTAGTCGTGTCGTACGACAGGTAGGGTATACCATGGATATAGATAGACCTATACTATCGTCCCACCCACAAAGGAAAATCACGATTAGTACGCAGTGGTACTATTCACAGATAACTTAATACGCACAGGTAACGCAACCCTATGGTGTTTCTCACATTACGGCGCCACTCATAGGCAACGCAAACTCAAGCTGTTCCTCACATAGGTGTACTATTCACAGGGACTCGTAGTATCCCGTGGTGTTCCTTACACAGTTGGTATTAATCACAGGCAGCGCAGACCCACGGTGTCGCTCATATAGTGGTTCTAATCACAGGCAACGCCCAGACCCGTGTTGTTTCTCCCAATGGTATTAATCACAGGCAACGCCCAGACCCGTGTTGTTTCTCCCAATGGTATTAATCACAGGCAACGTAAGCCCGTGGTGTTCCGCATATAGTGGTACTAATCACGGGCACTGCAAACCCATAGTGACCCGCCCACTGTCGCTACTAACCACGAACCTATTGTGTACCTAACATAGTGGTACTACTCGCATGTAAAAGGGACCCATGGGGTTCCTCGCGTGATGGTAGGCCTACTAATTACAAGTAGTCGCATGGTTCCAATTCAATCATTCCTTGGTCGCGCCCTTTCTTTGTCGGCTCTCATGACAGGCAGGGGATACCGTGGGTGTATTCTTCGTCTGCGTCCCCACCACAGGGGGTCTCCAAAGTTGAGTCCCCCTTTTAGTCGTGCCGTACGACCGGTAGGGTATACCATGGATATAGACCGATACTATCGCCCCACCGACAAACGAAAATCACGATTAGTACGTAGTTAAAACAAGGGCATATTTCCCACACAACACAAGATTTTACAAAAAGTATATCTTGCTGCGAGAGATATGACGTACTGGTATCGATGGTAACAGGCCTACTTGTGTGCAGGTTTCTCCTATTAAGACAGCGAACGGGAGATTTTAAAGAACAAGTGAATTGTGCACTGACAAGAATTTTTACATTTAGCAGGACTAATGATGGAAAAAACTAAAGCGGCCGAAACCGTCTCCACTTTCCACTGAATACATTCAGTCTTCGTAACTAGCAAAAAACACGAGAGCTAAATTGGAAAGTGTCCAAGGGAGGCTGGAGTAAGTCAGATATGCATCACGGCAGCTTGGTTTCAGCTTTTAACGGCCAACTCGAGATGGAGATGGCCTCGGGGGCCTTCTGTCCCCGGACCGTTTGCTCTATGATGGATGGGGGAGAACATTTCGGTTAACAACGAGTTCTCGCCTTCCTATTAGCACCTGATGCTGTGCCACGTCATTACACAAGGATTTCGCGCTCCATTACAGAATGTGATGATCTACATACATAAAAAGGAAATGATCAACTCTCCGAAAGTAAACGTGTCGTGTCGTTCAGGGTCGCCAACACCAATAATATCACTTTCCTGGCTCTAGCAGATGCACTTTGTGAAAGCAAAAAGATGCACTGTCAAAATCATACTACGTGGACAAAAAAGACTTACAAACAGCTTACTGCAAAAAAATGGCAATGGTTTTGAATAATAATAATAATATTATTAGTAATAATAATAATAATAATGATAATAAATCCAAAAACAAAAGAATTAAGAAGGTCAAATACTGTACTTAGGTGAAATAATAGCAGCGGTAGAGAAGGAGAGGATGAAAGTCATGAATTCACAGAATGCAAATACTGTAGTTTATCACGCAACGGTAAAGGAGAGAGAAAATCCACAAAGGATAGTTGTCCTAGAACAAGGGGTACCGTACGGTAACAGCATCACATTACCAGTAATTTTCACACTATTTATCTTAAGACGAAATTTTTTTTTTTTTTTTTGCTACTTGCTTTACGTCGCACCGACACAGATATGTCTTATGGCGACAATGGGATAGGAAAGGCCTAGGAAGTGGAAGGAAGCGGCCGTGGCGTTAATTAAGGTACAGCCCCGGCATTTGCCTGGTGTGAAAATGGGAAACCACGGAAAACCATCTTCAGGGCTGCCGACAGTGGGGCTCGAACCCACTATCTCCCGATTACTGAATACTGGCCGCACTTAAGCGACTGCAGCTATCGAGCTCGGTGGGACGAAATGAGCTTACTTTTTTTTAGTTTTGAAATTCTCCTGTTGTACAGCTATCCCCGACGAGGAAAATTTAATTTTCTTTGCATATACCGTATAACTGCCTGCTGTCATGATGGATACAGTACTTTTGCATCCATCTCTTGGCACAGGCCAGAGTAATGTGTAGCTTCCACCGAAGTCCCAGTCAACATCCATGGCTGTGACAATATGGGAGTTGCTGGGGTATGGGTAGTGCTGAGTAATGACTTTCAGAGCATGACTAGTGCATCTGAATGTTATGAAAGGTGCTGCTCATAGGGTCAGTCGTGCTGCAATAGAACTTTCTGACCCAGTGAGGAAAGCAATGGCAAACTACCTCACTCCTCATCTTGCCAAGTACGCCTCATTTTGGTGCTGTCATTGGTTTTTGGGGTTTCCTTATAACCGCATAACCTTTGATGGTGCTATTTGAGGATCCAACCAGCCTCTGGGCTGATGACCTAACAGACAGATACCATATAACTGGTGATTTGCCACTGACGAACTACGAATACCAAAAACGAAGGAATAAGTTAACTGGAAATGTTGCGATAGATCCTCGCGCACTGAAAAGCTACTCAAACACCTCCCAGTAACTGGCGGGTATGTGATAATTTTCATCAATGTAGTTAAAATAGGGTTCGTAGTATCTCCTCCTCTGAGAATCAACTTCATTGGTCTGTGAGCAGTTACTCTCAAATCTTACTGTTGGATCAAGAAAAACGCCGACGTTTCTATTCCTGTCAATCGCGACAATGTCTGAATGTTTACTGCATTGCCCGGTAGATAGCGTGCACATCGTCAAAGACTTCAAATCTGCCAGATTTATTGAAAAGTTCTACAAAACTACTCCGGAGGGACTACAAAACCCTAATCCTTCCAGCAGCTTTTTATGCAACAGTGTGTTCGAATACCTTCTCAGGTGGTGGTGGTGGTGGTGATTATTGTTTCAAGAGGGAGTACAACTACGGAACCACCCTCTATGCAACACCATCAGAGAGAAAAAATGCAAGGGATCCGACACTTCAAGAAATGTAGATATCGGCCAAAGGAAGACACGGGCCACGAAGGGCGTGAAAACGAAATATTCCCAAAGCTCGCAACCTAATGACGTCGGGGTCGGAAAAGAGTAAGAGTTGACCAAGAGCGATCGAATAGGATAGATGAAAGTGAGAAGCTTGGCACAAGTAAAAGGAAGCAATATAAGGACTCAGCTAATGGCCCCGTGGTCCCCAACCCATGCTCCCAAGTTAAGAGCCCCTAGCGCACCTTTTACTCGCCTCTTACGACAGGCAAGGAATAACGTGGATGATATTCTACTAGCTCAACCCACAGAGGGGGGAATAGTTTCTAACATAGAAGAATAAGCCAAACAGGAAAGAGAAGCCTAAGGAAAATTGTGTAACCTACTTGGGAGAATTGCATATACAAATTGAGACCAGAACAAGATTTACACACAGCATCAGAAAAATAGGTCATGCTTTCAGAAAAAAATGAGATTCTTTAGTCACCTGTAAGGAATGAACAAAGATTAACCAAACAAATTTTTGAACACTATGCAAAGAAAAAAATTTAACCAGCATTTTTCAAAGGGAGCAGAAGATGATTTGGAGCTACTCAACACTAAAAAAGAACAAACTACAAACATAAAAGAATGTAAGGAAGCAATATTTGATGGTAAATTTCCAGAAAATGTCAAGAATAAATCAGGCAGTAAATGAACGCAAGAAAGAAAACAACACCAAGAAAGGATGAAGAAGTTTTGGGAAGACAAGAAGAATAAAACTGCTTCATATGGTCCCGAGATGGCCTAACAGAATAAGTCAATTTTATTTATTTATTCGTATCAGAAGCATTAATACTATAAATACATATACATATATACTCTTACTTATATACATTATATACAAAGTCACACTTATCAAAAAACAAAGGTCTATACTACTTTTGCCCAGAAATTGGCGACATCCAGTGCAAATAAATCAATGAATTAATAATAATAATAATAATAATAATAATAATAATAATGTCATCGTATTTATGGAGCAGAAAAGGTACTTCATGAGGACTACTGTAAGTAACTACGAGTTAATGCTCGTATAAGGGAAGATTTTTAAAATCGACACAGATAGGTCTTTTATGGCGACGATGGGATAGGAAAGGGCAAGGATGGGAAGGAAGCGGCCGTGGCCTTAATTAAGGTACAGCCACAACACTTGCCTGGTGTGAAAATAGGAAACCAGAGAAAACCATCTTCGGGGCTGCCGACAGTGAGGTTCGAACCCACTATCTCCCGGATGCGCGCTCCTAACCGCACGGCCAACTCATCCGGTGGAAGATCTTCACTGGACTAATCACATCAACGAAGTTGTAAGTAAAGGTTTAAGGATTGCAGTAAGGGGATCTAAGTATCTGAGATAGTCTCCAATAGCGGGACGCTCACCTAACTCGAGAAGCAGCACGATTTGTTCTGGGTGGTTTGCGACAAAAGAGTAGTGGTACGGAATTGTTGCGAACTTTGACCTGAGAAGAGTACGGCGACAAGCTGCTCGACTAAGGGTTATGTTCCGAGCTGTCAGTGGAGAAATGGCGTGGAATGACATGAGTACATGAATACGCTTGAATAGAATTTTTCAAAGTAGAAAACATCATAATATGAAAAGGTTGGAATTCAACAGAACTGACAGAGAAAACTATTCGTTTAGAGGAGGAGTTACTAAGGATTGGAATAATTCACCAAGGAAGGCGTTCGATACATTTCCAACTTCTTTGATATTATTTAAGAAAATACTAGGTAAACAACTGCCACCTGACCTTAGCTCTGCATGCAGATCAGTGCTGACTGACTAAAGATAACTCAGGATTTATTTGGACTATTTTGTCCCGTAAGTCTTTCTAGTGTTAATTGCATTTATACGGAGACTACGCACAAAGTAAACGTATTTATATATTTGTTTGGAACAGGTAAAGTTGAACTGCCTACTCAATTAAACCTATTATATCGGTTTTTGAGAATCTTCCCTCGCTTCAATGACAGTAATTTTTATAATTTACTACTACTACTAAATGTTTCCATTCCAGCCCTGAAGGGGGAGGCGAGCCTCCTAGACGGTCACGCCGTCTCTCAGGCCAGGAGATTTATATCGGAGAAGGAGATGTACGGAATAGGTGAGTGGGATGGCGGGAATCACTTCATAGAGAAAAGACTCAGTACCGGTACACGTGTTTTTAAAATTAATTGAATGGCATTTTACATCAGCGTGTGGTATACTCCTAAATGCATGTATTTATACCGAAAAGGTTTCAGTCCGGCTTCATGGCAGTCAAGAAACGAAGAGTCCATCAGCACTACTCAAGGAGAAAGTCCCTCAGACGTGGACTCTGGCCTGTTCTCTATTTACTGTCTCTATCTATCCATCCATCTATCTATCTCGAGGTCCACTCAGCCTACGTGATTAGAACTGAGGAGCTATATGACGGTGAAATAGCGGCTCCTGTCTCGAAAGCCAATAATAACGGCCGAGAGGATTCGTCGTGCTGACCACACGACACCTCGTAATTTGTAGGCCGTCGGGCTTGAGCAGCAGTCACTTGGTAGACCAAGGCCCTTCAAGGGCTGTAGTGCCATGGGATTTGGTTTGGATCTATCTATCTGTATATCTATCTTCATATCTGCTATCTATTGGCGGATGCACACAACAGTAAACGATTGTGTTTTGTTCGCTACAGCTGATTAGGTACATGTTTCTGTGTATGCTCATGGAATTTACCTCAGCTGTTCCCAGTGTCAATTCTTTCAAAGAACAAGAGATGACCAAGGGAGGTCGGATAGGAGAGATGAAAGTGAAGAACCTGGCACAAGTAAGTGGGAGGAATGCCAGGATTCAGCTAAGGGCCCCGTGGACGCCAACGCACGCTCCCAAGTTAAGAGCCCCTGAGCCCCTTTTAGTCGCCTCTTACAAGAGGCCAGGGATACCGTGTGTGTTATTCTACAGCCCCCACCAAAAGGGGGATACGGGCTGCTCAGCCGCGACGATAAGGGCGTGCTCGGTTGACCGAAAGGACATCTGTTCGTTTCTCGGCCAAGTCAAAACGTATTAGAAACGAGATTTCCACTTCTGAAGAGGGACACGGCCTTGAGGTTAACTCAGTAGTGGTTGTGGTGGTAGTGATTATTATTTTAAGAGGAAATACAACCGGTCAACCATCCTCTACTAACATTAATTAGAGGGAATAATACGAGTCCGACACTTCGAAAAATGAAGGTACCGGCCAAAGAAAGACAAGGGCCACGAAGGGCGTGAAAATTAAAGACTCCGTGGGCCTCGAGTGTTCTAATACCGTCGGGGTCGGAAAAGAACAAGATTTCAGATAGGATAGGTGAAAGGGAGGAGCCTGGCAAAAGTCTAAATACAAAGTATGTTACAAGTGTTATTTTTAATATCCACCTATTCAATACAAGGAGATCTAGTAAATTAAGAATTAAATCTTATTAGAAAATGTTCCTTACCTAAACTGCTAATCTTAACCTCGAGGTTGAGAAATTTGTTTAGCATATAATAGGCCTGGCTGGCTTTTACATTACACGGACCTAACATGAGAATTAAAACGTGTAAAAGTAAGTGTAACCAATGCCAGACTCAGCTAGGGAAATAGTAGTCGAAAATCCACGCTCCCAAGTTGAGAGCCCGTGGTTCCCCTTTTAGTCGCTGTAACGACAGGCAGGAGATACCGTGGATGCTATTTTACCACTTCCACCCACACGTGGAGGTATCTGTTTGACCAATGTGTGTGTGGGGGGGGGGGGGGTCGACACGACTTTCAGAGTTGAAAGTCTAGTTTCAAGAACAGCCCGATGATAGGCCTATTGTCTTCATGTACTCCTGAATTCTAAGAACCATTACAACAGTAAGTGTACTTCATTATGCTCCGAAATTCTTAGAACAATTACAATAGTAAGTGTTACAGCTCTACTACATTTCACAGAAGAGTTATCGCTTGTCAGTACGGGAGTGAGTGAATGGGTAAAGACGGTAATCTGAAAGAAAGTCTCCCTTTTGGAAAGTAATGCAGTGTGGAGTAGAATAGAATACTCCCATCCTCAAGTTCCGGATCGCCTGAAACTAGAGGGAGAGCACTCTTTTATTACAATTCAATGAAGTTCGTACACACATTACATTTAGGATTTCAGCAAAATATAGCAGATATCCTGGATTCAGGAGGCGAAATGGACTGTATTGCGATTGACCTATCTAAGGCATTGGATAGGGTAGATCATGGAAGACTACTGGCAAAAATGAGTGCTACTGGACTAGAAAAAAGAGTGACTGAAAATAGAAAATAGAACTCAGAGAATTAGAGTAGGCGACCCTGATCCTGTAATAATTAAGAGGGGAATTCATCAAGGCAGTATTATTGGACCTTTATGTTTTCTTATATGTATCAATGATATGTGTAAAGAAGTGGAATCAGAGATAAGGCTGATTACAGATTATTTTATTCTGCACAGAGTAATAAATAAGTTACAAGATTGTGAGCGGCTGCACGGTGACCTCGATAGTGTTGTGATATGGACGGTGGGCAATGGTATGATGATAAATGGGATTAAGTCAGATTGTGAGTTTCACAAATAGGAAAAGTCCTCTCAGTTTTAAATACTGCGTTGATAGGGTGAAAGTTCCTTTTGGGGATCATTGTAAGTACCTTGGTGTTAATATAAGAAAAGACCTTAATTGGGGTAATCACATAAATATGATTGTTAATAAAGGGTACAGATCTCTGCACATGGTTATGCGGGTATTTAGGGGTTGTAGTAAGGATGTAAAGAGAGGGCATATAAGTCTCTGGTAAGACCCCAACTAGAGCACGGTTCCAGTGTATGGGACCCTTACCAGGATTACCTGATTCAAGAACTGGAAAAAATCCAAAGAAAAGCAGCTCGAATTGTTCCGACAAAAGAGTAGCGTTACAAAAATGTTACAAAGTGCTGTTCGATTAAGTGGTATGTTCCGAGCTGTCAGTTGAGAGATGGCGTGGAAGGACATCAGTAGACGAATAAGTTTGAGTGGTGTCTTTAAAAGTAGGAGAAATCACAATATGAAGATAAAGTTGGAATTCAAGACGACAAATTGGGGCAAATATTCGTTTATAGGAAGGGGAGTTAGGGATTGTAGTAACTTACCAAGGGAGATGTTCAATAATTTTCTAATTTCTTTGCGATCATTTAAGACGAGGCTAGGAAAACAACAGATAGGGAATCTGCCACCTGGGCAGGTCAGTAGTGATTGATATTCCTCTTATAATTATTTGACTATTACTACACTAAATATAATTTGTTTTGTCCTAGACGTTAACAATGCTACATAGTCTGGGACAACATGTGCCTTCCCTTTCCC
Source organism: Anabrus simplex (assembly GCF_040414725.1). Lineage (NCBI taxonomy): Eukaryota > Metazoa > Arthropoda > Insecta > Orthoptera > Tettigoniidae > Anabrus > Anabrus simplex. Next base: position 96,854,630 of record NC_090275.1, on the reverse strand, counting down.
TAACCTATTGAATGCTTTTGTGTCACAAGTCTTTTCGGAGTATCCTATCATTAACAACATGCCTTACATAACGGCTGAATTATGAATAGAAGATAATGGCACGACCATACAACTATTTATATATTACTACATTTAACATTAATTTTTTACCTACTAGTAATTATATTAATTATTCTAGGATACGCAGGCTTCATATCCATCTTATCCTTATCCTTCATTACTCTCGTTTTTATTTGTTTTGACGTTTTTAATTTCCTTTTTCCACATACTTTTTAAAATACAAAAAGTGAGCTATTCTTCCCGTGTAATCCATTCTTTTCTTAATACTAGGTGATGTACCCGTACTTCGCTACGGGATTCTCAGGTCGCCATAAGACCGCTCTACAAATTTTAAAAAATCTCGATGCGCAGCAGTAATCCTATCTATCAGAGATTAGCGGCAACAGAAGACACAAAGCACGGCCGACTGGATCCCTCACTGCGCCCCTTAAGGAGCTAGCTAGAGCGACGCAGAAAGCACATCACAACAATGGCCAATGTAATGTTACTGCTGATCAATTTAATGAGCTTACTAGCTGATGTACCCGTGCCTCGCTACAGGATTCTCAGAAAGAATGACTTGGTGGCTTTCCTAACTGAATTCAACATAGGTCCTTACAAAAACGTCAGTAGGAATGTAGCGATTGAAAGCAGTGTTGTCATATAAAATACTCGATCAAATGAAAAACCGCACACTTTCTCACTTTCAACGAACAGTACTACGGTGCCTATCTAACAGTCCAAAGTTCCAGAGCTGGAACAACCAGACTGCCATGAACACTCCTCTGTCATTATTCCATTAAATATGCACACTACTCATTCCAATCAGTGCCTCAGAGTAGGGATTGAATAGCTCGAATGCTATGATGAACCAGTGTGTTACGTACCTGCAGTATCAGAAAATGTATGAACCAGAGGAGTGGCATGCTAAAGAAGAAAGTTTTCCAACTCCCTAGCTATTTCCAGCCAATGTTCAGTCAGGCTGTTATACTCGGTACGCAGTAGTAATCCCATCTATCGGAGCTGAGCGGCACGAAGAACATCACAACAAACAATAGTCAATGTAAAGTTATTGTTGATCAGTGTTATGCGCTTTGGATATTGTAGGCCTTCTGAAATACCACTCTTATGATAGTCGGTACAGTAAAACTAAATGAAACATAAATGATCGGAAATTGTATTGTCTATAACTTTTGTTATGTAGTACCGTACATTTCGATAGCACCAATAACATAGGTACCGGTAGTTAAAAATTAAATTACCGAGCTCGATAGCTGCAGTCGTTTAAGTGCGGCCAGTATCCAGTATTCGGGAGATAGTAGGTTCGAACCCCACTGTCGGCAGCCCTGAAAATGGTTTTCCGTGGTTTCCCATTTTCACACCAGGCAAATGCTGGGGCTGTACCTTAATTAAGGCCAAGGCCGCTTCCTTCCCACTCCTAGCCCTTCCCTATCCCATCGTCGCCATAAGACCTATCTGTGTCGGTGCGACGTAAAGCAACTAGCAAAAAAAAAAAAAAAAGAATTAAATTTCAGGCGCCTTTCCCTAAACTACCTTTTCATCTCAGGAAAATAAAATTATTTACAGCTTAGACTGTAGTTTCTTATTCCCCGACTCTATATAGATAGTATTTATCGATAGGACTGATAATAATATAAATATTCGATAATTAAATTTAAGGCCTTCCCCTAAACTACCATTTCACTCAGCGTGAATAAAATAATTTATAGCCTAGATTGTAGCGGCTCATCCCCCGACTTTACATACCGATTTGCATTAAATTCTCTTCAGCCGTTTTTTCGTGATGCGTGTACAGACAGACAGACAGACAGACAGACAGACAGACAGACAGACAGAAATTACGGAAAAGTAAAAAGTACATTTTCTTGTTACTAGGGACATGATCGATACAGAAATTCCATTCTTTTCAAATTCTGAGCAATGTACAGACAAAACTCTTATTTTATATATATAGATATATAGATATCGTAGACCTTCACATTTAGTTTTCTTTCGACTCTGCGACATTAGGGGCGTCTTATAAAATTATATATAGTGTAGACTGTAGACTCCGAATTTAAATACCGATTTTCATTAAATTTTGTTTACCCATTTTCTCGTGACTCGACGCTGATATGGACTTAGTAACAAAAATCCAAATTCATAAATATATCTGTGATCATAGCCAGTACGTTAACAATGTATATGACATAAATGATCGGAAATTTAATACTCTGTAACTTTAGTTATGTAGTATTTATCGATAATTGATAATTCAATTTTAGGCCTTCCCCTAAACTACCATTTTACTCAGCGTGAATAAAATTATTTATGGCCTAGATTATAGCACTTATTCCCCGACTTTGCATACCGATTTTCATTAAATTCTCTTCATCTGTTTCCTCGTGATGCGTGTACAGACAGACAGACAGACAAAGACAGAAATTACGGAAAATTAAAAAGTGCATTTCCTTGTTACTGTCGACACGACTAATACAGAAATACCATCCTTTAAAAATTCTGAGGAATGTATAGACAAAACTCTTATTTTATATATATAGATTTTAGCAGTTCTATAGAATTCTCTCTCTCTCTCTCTCTCTCTCTCTCTCTCTCTCTCTCTCTCTGATTTCTCTAAGGCATTTGACTCTGTTAATCATGAGTTGTTTCTTGCAAAGTTGAAGTCAATTGGTTTCTCGCAGAGTGCTCTATCTTGGTTTGAATCATATCTATCAAGTAGATCACAAAGAGTTACATTTGTTGACGGACGATCCTCTATCTGGGAATCAGTAAACTGTGGCGTACCACAAGGATCAGTCCTCGGTCCTTTATGCTTTTCTATTTATATTAATGACATTTCTGAAGTCTTTAAAAGTAGTACTTTCCATATGTATGCTGATGACTTACAAGCTTACTTCCACTTCAGTCCCACTAACGCACCTTCTTGTATAATGCATTTCAACCATGATATCTCTCGATTGATCGAATGGAGCGCAAATCATAATCTCCAATTAAATGTGGCTAAGACCCAGCTTATTTGCATAGGTTACTCAAAACTCCTGAAAACTGTTGACCTCAAATCCCTCCCACCAATAAAAGCAGTCCTTAAAATCTATCTTCCTGGAGGAGTACGCAAGGGGCTGAGATCAGGTATTCTTGTGTCCAATAATAAGAAATATGTATATTTCTAAGAAAATTGTTTGTTTTTTATATTCCTGAGATTCTTGTAGCCTAAAATATTAAAAAATCGAATGATATGCTTTTCTACTTCTTATATGATTTATGTTTTAACTTTATTGGAATTGGTATCTGTATTTTAATTTTAAGTTTAATTTTAAGTTTAATGTTTAATTTGATATTTTAATATTCTAAAATGTAGTTAGTATATTCATAAACTTGTATTGTGTTATAAGTAGACGCTACATAAAGGGGCTTTTCAGCCTCAGTGGCATGTATATCATCATTATCAATAAATTCAATTCAATTCAATTCTCTCTCTCTCTATTTTTGTTTTATATTAACTTCCCAGATATTTTACTATGAATCCTTCGGTTGTCCTACAAACTCTTAATAGTTGCACTTCTTCCATTTCTTCACCACAGAGTAGACATTGATTTTCGCTCTCTCTCTCTCTCTCTCTCTCTCTCTCTCTCTCTCTCTCTCTCTCTCTCTGACCCTCATTTTTATAAATTCCCACGAGCCATTACACAATTCTCTGTTAGGAAGCCATTCTCTCCTTATTGCCATATTTCGTATGATTTCACAAAATTCCAGCAGTGTCCTTTTAGTTGTGTGGAGAACAACATATTACGTTGTAACAGAGCACAGAGGATCACGCTTAGGCCTACTCCAGATATCCACTGTATAGATTTAGAAGGCAGATCGCAGCATAGTATCTTGTATTATTATTATTATTATTATTATTATTATTATTATTATTATTGTTGTTGTTAGTATTAGTATTATTATTATCTAAATTGTGAATTAACTAGGCGGTCCTGATGGTGGTGGTATTGATCTGAAAGGAAGTGCAACTAGACAATCGTTTTCTCTTAATACTAATCAGAAGAGGTAAAAGACGAGAGACGTCTAACCTTTGGAATAATTAAAGTATTGGGTAGAGAAAAGGAAAAGACCACGATGGCGTGAAAATGAAAGCCACGCTACGCCTCGCAAGCCTAATACAACTGGGGTCGGAAGGGAACAAGAGTTGACCATGGGACGTCGAATAGCAAAAGACGAGAGGGAGGAGCCTGGAAGCAATGCCAGACGCAGCTATGGATCCCGTTACTACCAACTCACGCTCACAAGTTCAAAACCCCCGTCGCGTCTCATAACAAGCGGGTGGGGGAGAGAAATCTAAAGAGGATGCTAAAGGGTAGCAGTTCCCAGGCGAAGGCGCAGGGCTATATGTCGCTCATTAGGCCAGTCCTGGAATATGGAGCAGCCGTATGGGATCCATACCAAACAGGACTCGTTAAGGAACATGAGATGGTACAGCGAAAGGCTGCAAGATTCGTGCTTCACGACTTCAATCCTAGAAGCAGTGTGACAAGTATAATAGAAAAACTTGAGTGGGAGACACTGGGGAATAGAAGGAAACGAACACGGTTATGAGCCATGTATAATGCCTTCACGAATAAACCAGCTTGGGAGAGTTGAACAGTTGACCAGAAAAGCCCTGTTACATAAGTAGGACAGATCAGCCGTATAAAGTAAAAAGTTGATCGCAGAAAACTAACTACGGTAAATATTCGTTTGTAAATCGGGGAACTGATAACTGAAATGCATTGCCAGCAGCTGTCTTAGCGCATTTTCCCAAAAATTTAAGATGCTTCAAGAATAGACTCCAGCATTCTGAAAATTGTGTGTAAATTTCTATGTCATGGTGTCATATTTCAATGCAGCGCTCAACCCACTGTAAACTGCAGTATTAAGGCATCTGAATTATATAAGGTACAACATGTGTGAATTTGTATATGACGGTGTTGTAATGTTAAGCTAGTAGTAAGCTCAACCTGTTGTATTGTAAGCCGTAGTGTTAAGCACTGGAAATACTTCAGTTGTGTGTGAATTTGTATATGATGATGCTAGGTTTAGAATATTAAATTAGCAGTATTTCTTGTAATATTTTATTTCCATGCAATTGCTTGTTGTACTCTCGTTGTAGTTGGGTAATTATATTTTAACTTTACTTTGTCACACTACCGTAAGCGATTATTGCCACCGGGATATTTTCCATTTGTGATGTATTTGTTAATAATAATAATAATAATAATAATAATAATAATAATAATAATAATAATAATAATAATAATAATAATGTGGATGTACTCCACGTCCCCGTCCACAGAAAGGAATCAAGTAGTGGTGGATATGACAGGGAATGTACGCGTGTGAAGTAGTGATTGCTACTTTTTTTTAAAGTACAACTGTGCAACAATAATCTCTTAACACTATTCAGAAGGAAAATGGTAGAGGTTCGATACTTCAAAAAAAATAAAGATATCGGCAAAAGAAAGGCAAGGGCCACGAAGGGCGTGAAAATGAAAGACTTCCTAGGCCTTGCAAACCTAATACCGTCGGGGTTGGAAAATAACAAGTGTTGCCCAAGGGAGGTCGGATAGGATAGATGGAAGTTAGAACCCTGCCACAATTAAGTGGAAGCAATGCGAGAATTCAGGAAAGGGTCCCATGGTTGCCAACCCACACTCTCAATTTGAGCCCCTGGGGCCCCTTTTAGTCGCCTCTTAGGAAAGGCAAGAGATACCGTGAATGATTTTCTACCGGCCCCACTCGCAAGAGGATATGAAGCAGTGAACATAGGCTATTTTTCTTATACTGTATACTGCCAAACATATAGCCATTTATTATCAACAGGGTCCGTCTCCTTGACTGGATCGTCAGCGCAGTGGGCTTCGGTTCAGAGGGTCCTCAGGTTCGATTCCCGTTCGGGCCAGGGATTTTCGTTGCGTTTGGCTAATTCCTCTGGCTCAGGTACTGGCTCTCTATGTCCTGTTTGACAGTACATTTTATTTATTTATTTATTTATTTATTTATTTATTTATTTATTTAATTATTTATTTCTTTATTTATGACGCATGTCTGTAACAAAGTTGCACTCCAATTACAACAGACACTACAAAATATAGTACAATAATACACATTGCAAAGCAAAAAATATCACGAAAAATTAACAACAAATTTTGAAAAATTATAATAAACAAATTTAGAGGGGAAAATGACAAAAACAACGATAGGTTATATACAGATCAGGATTAGACAGTGCTGCAATTGCTCACTCCTGATTACATAAGTAGGAAGAGCTAAAACTTTATGTACAAGCACACACATATGTGAACAGAGTGTAAAAATATCTCGGAATTTATAGACAATTAAATTACATTTGGGTTATTGATAAAGAGACAGTGTAATGAATTCTATTTTCTTTTTATAAGATACTGTTTGTTAAGATTGTTTAAGTATATATTTCATCCTCACATAAGCGCAGTTCACCCGTGGGGGTCAACTCGAAGGAACAGCCAAATCCACATACAATATCTACTTCAAATAATGGGGGTTGGGGCCAGGAAGAAGAAGATTGATTACAAATTGGTCTGAATGCGTCGACACCACTTAGAAGTTCACAGGGCGGCCTAAGTGACGGTTAGAGTGCTGGCTTGTTTAAGTCCAAGATGACAGATTGGATCCTGGCACAGTCCGGTGGTAATCAAAGACGCCAGGTTCCTGTCGGTAGATTTACCCTAAAATAACTCCTGCGGAACAAATGTCTAAACTCAGCGTCTCCGAAAACCGTAAACGTATTCAGTGGGACGTAAAACCAATGATGATCTTTTTCTTTCTTCGTTATGCCCAATTAAAGAGCGAGTTTTAACTTGTTAGCTTGCTCTGACGTCTTCGCCTTCTTCTTATTCTTTTCCTTTTTCTTCTCATTCCAAAATCTCTTCATGAATTCGCTGTGTTGTTTCTTGCGTTCTTCTGTCCACTGTTTTCCAGTGGTCTATTTCAGCTCTCTTCGCGGATGTGTGATCTGTAAACAGAGTTCCAAAGGCTTTCTGATGGTACGTTCTGTAGCGTTTATTTCTTGTAAATCCCGCTTAATTTCTTGTGACGAGTTGACCTTGACCTTCTTTGAACTGATTATACTAAATAGTTTGTTAGTAAATCTGTTATTGACCATAAATGAGATTATTATTATTATTATTATTATTATTATTATTATTATTATTATTATTATTATTATTATTATTATTATTATTATTATTATTATTATTATTATTATTATATTCATAAAATGTCACAATTTTAGAATTGGTATTGAGTACCCCTTGCATATTTATACACAAACTATTTGCAAAGAGCTACTGACATATTTTTATTAAAAAAGAAACTGAACTTCGGTGCTGAAACAGAATTTATGTTTTGTGAATGCAAACAAATGAAACCTAATTTAGTTTGTCAAAGTATTGGCGTGTAATAACCTTTTCCAATCTTCTTACGCAATTCATAAAATAATGGTTAGTTTAATAAAAATATTTCAGACAAAAGTTCTTTGATTTTTGGGGTAAAAACAGAATCTGATTCTAAAAATTGAGTTTACTTTGAAAACCTTCACTCCACAGAATGCAAATAATATAACTGTTCCCCCTCAAATGAAGAAACATTTCCTATAAACTGAGTGCCTGAATAAGAGAAAGGGCTAACCCACAGAAACAAAGTTTCGAGATAAATAAGGTTTTATTACATTATACTAAACACACTACAAAATTTACAATTATATATCAGTTTATAGTCTTTAAATTAATAAATTAAGAGCAGACATCATTTCAAGTTTAATCGTTAATAAAACGATGATAGTTTAAAAATAATGCTGTATGCAAAGAAGATACTGTAAATTAGGTTTTTCCCCTTTCTTGGTTTTCAGTGTCAATATCTGCATTAAATTTCTTATTAGTTGGTTAGAGGGTTAAATATAGTCCGTGATGCACTGCTGGAATGAATGGCAGCAGACGCAGCAAATCTCTATGTTTTAAGTGATTAATATCCCTTCATGATGGGTACAGGGTAGTCAGGTTTTCCAGTGCTTATTTCAACACTTCGTTTGTGAGTAACACTTTCATATTTTCTTTTTCTGGCCTCCCAGGTTGTTACCGGAAAATATGAACTTTTGTCCATGACTCCTGAATGTGAGTATGAGAGGAAACCTGGCTTATCTTTTGTTAACTTTATTGTTGTCATTTCTCCACTCAGTACTTCTCTACCCTCAACACTTAGTTTGTCCTTCACTACAGTGTTTAAGTCTTTTTAAATCCTTGAAGTCTGCAATGTCCACTACTGTAAATGGCTTTTTGACCTGGGCCCTTCTCTCCATTGTTCGGGAGACTTTTTCTCTATCGTTCCGAAATCACTATCACTTGGCATAAATGTGTGGCCAGGCACCAGAAACGAATGTTTTATTTCATCAAACTTTCCAGTATGTACCAAAATGTAATACAGAATAAAGATAACAATATTCTTATTTTGGCCGCTACAAGAATCTGAGAAGAACCAGAGTTTTGTTTTGTGTTAACTGGTTGTAAGCCAAAATTTTTTGTAGGAACGAACCTATTTCACAGGATCCCCGAGAAGCAATGTTTTCTGTCCACATACACACGATATCAGATTCGTCATTGCAGCCATGAACACCTAGGTTATACATTCACAGCTGCCTGAGATAGAACACATCTCCGTACGTATTTTAGGTAAAGGTAAAGCCCGCTATAAGTCATAGGCCTATGTGATAACTAAGTATTCATACGTAGGATCTTTTAGAGTCTTTTCTGGCATCAGTCAGAGTTTTGTATTCTTGTTCTGCTTTTATTTGATGAAGCCTAACTACACAAGAGACATCATCCTCATCCGTAGCCATCCACTCAACATATTTTTTTTTCTTTTTAAATTTTTTTTGTTCGGGGCGTCGACCTATAGAGATCTTTCGCCCCTACTTGCACCATGTGATATGAACTTGCGTGTAATTGGAATGGAGGAAGTGTAGAGTGTTGAATGTGAGTAAAGGAACGTTAAGGACGACACAACCGGGCGAGTTGGCCGTGCGCGTAGAGGCGCGCGGCTGTGAGCTTGCATCCGGGAGATAGTAGGTTCGAATCCCACTATCGGCAGCCCTGACGATGGTTTTCCGTGGTTTCCCATTTTCACACCAGGCAAATGCTGGGGCTGTACCTTAATTAAGGCCACGGCCGCTTCCTTCCAACTCCTAGGCCTTTCCTATCCCATCGTCACCATAAGAGCTATCTGTGTCGGTGCGACATAAAGTCCCTAGCAAAAAAAAGGACGACACAAACACCCAGTCCCCAGGCCAGGGATATTACTCATTTACAATTTTTTAAACCTGACCCAGCCGGGAATCGAAGCCGGGGCCGCCGGGTGACGGGCGGACGCGTTGCCCCATACACCCACTCAACACATACTTGTGTCACTTAAAGGTGCCTTAAATCCAACTTTGAAGTTTTCATTAAAACCATGTAAGTATTTCTCATATGAAAGGGGAAGGCATACGTCATTCTATTCCTCGTGTTCTTTGAGAGAGAGTCTGGGCATTTCAGAAACAGATGCCACCGACCTTACGTAGCACCCCTATGTTGGTTTTTCTTTCTACTATAGTGGCTAACGTACCTACGAGCCATGTTAATATGTTTATACGCAAAATTAAATTGACAATCAGTTTTACTTTATTTCAACACTTTCTATGCCTTCCTCTCTTGTCCTGACAATGTACCGATGGGATGGAAGGTGACCCAGAAAATGAAGTACTTCCATTCAGACTTGCATCACTATCATCTTCATCATCAACTCTTCCACATGACTGTTCTTTCATCCCACGTCTAGCAAAAGAAACACCCTTTCTAATTGTAGAAAAAGTGTCGCAAAAAGTTTATAAACACGCTCTAACATCTTCACCGCTTTCATTTATATAGGTTATAGTAGTATGTCACCTTTCTCCTAGACTCACTTTCCTTTCTGGAAAGGCTCTCTTACGTAACTTCTGTTTAATCAGACCGAACAAAAAGCATTTTGTAAGTTGTAAATTGCAAGTTTGTAAAATCCTAGTAAAAACAGTTTTTTTTTTTTTTTCAATATCAGATAGTTTGTAATACACCACTTCACTGCGCACTTACATACTTCACCCATTCTCTTAGCTGGCACAAGTTCATTTTTTTTTTTTTACACTTACATTAAAACCACTGTTTGTGCCATCACAAGACATTTTCTGGTTAGAAAAGTAACTACATGTCACTCTCTCCCCTCTGCTCCGGTTGCCTGAGGCAATGTGGGTTAGCCCCTTCTCTTCCTAACTATACAGCTGATTCCCAAGTTCCTGAGATTTCTGTGTATATTTGCACAGACAAGGAACAATCCCACAACCACAAGTACTACACAGGATTGCTAACAGATACCTGCACTATGCGAAAACACGATAAAACGAATTTCTGAATTTTTGATGATTATGATAATGATGATGATGATGATGATGATGATGATGATGCTTGTTGTTTAAAGGGGCCTAAGATCTACGGTAGGTCATCTGCCCCTAATGGTACGAAATGAGACGACATGCAATGACAATTTAAAAGTCCAAAATCATCCACTGACCAGAATTCAGAACGTGATGACGAAAAATCAACGGATGGATATGAATCTAAAACAATCGGTGGATCCGAACCGCAATGCCCCACATTCCCAGAAATTAACGTTAAACAACAGTATTACTGCTTATAAAGCACAGTACTGAATCGATGATACTTGTAGTCTAAAGGGATCCAAAATCCAGATCACTGGCCCCTCATAATGGTAATTATCGCTAGGAAAATAGAACCATGGTATTTGTCATGTTGCAGTACCAATCAAAAGTAGGGTAGACTCGCGATATTCCACACATTATGGTACTACTCATAGTAATAAAATGCGCACATGTAACACAGACCTATGGTGTTTCTCACATTCCGGAGCCATTTACCGGCAACGCAAACCTATGGCGTTCCTCACATACTGAGTACTAATCATAGGCAAGCCAGAACTACGGTGTCGCTCATATAGTGGTACTAATTACAGGTACTGTAAAACCCACCCTGATTCACACACTGTCGCTACTAATCACAACCCTATTGTGTACCTAACATAGTGGTACTACGCGCAAGTAAAAGCAAACCACTGTGTTCCCTGCGTGATGGTACTTATTACAAGTAGTCTCATGCTTCCAATTCGATCATCCCTTGGTCGCCCCCTTTAGTCGCCTCTTACGACAGGCAGGAGGTACCGTACGTGTATTCTTCGTCTGCGTCCCCCACTTACTCAGGCACTCAGTTATTTTCTTGAAAATGTGCTGCTTTTGACATAAGCAGCTGGAAAGTTAAGAAAAACACCATGTTTAGTAGGGGGTATAGTCAGTGAGTCATACATCCTATTGTTGATATTATTATTATTATTATTATTATTATTATTATTATTATTATTATTATTATTATTATATTCGTTTACGGTCATTTGAGACCACACTAAGTAACAATCACACATTACTGGAGCTTTCTTTGCAGCCTAAAATCTCTGCATTCTTTCCTCTGTCAATCCCCTATTCACTTTCTGTTCGCCATGAAAGCCTCTGAAACTGTCGATCACTGAGCTATAATTGGTTCGGTTTCGGATGTCTTCCCGATGTTATCCAAACTGCTGAAGATCCTTTCTTACCTTCCTGAACCATTTGTCGGAAACGTTACGTCTACTGTCAAGTGCTTTAAAAATCTGTTCTTTCAGTCTCTTCTCGTCCATTCTAAGCATATGTCCATAAAATGTGAGTCTTCTTTTCTTCATTGACTCAATCTTTCACTTTATTGGTGTATATTTTATTATTATTATTATTATTATTATTATTATTATTATTATTATTATTATTATTGTGCTTTTACGGCCGCATTGGACCACTGTAGTCAATATCTGTCCGGTCTTCTATGATGTTTTATGTTTTTTTCTTTTCTATTCTTCCAGTATTTCTTCATTCTATCTGATCTTCGTTGTCGTTCTTCTAAAAATACCCTTTTAGTTGTTTCTCTTTTATCATATTTTGGTAGGAATCTAATTTTACTATTCTTCAATTTATTTACTTTGATTTATTCTTTAAATCCTCCAGTGTTATGTCTAATTCTTTCATGTCTTCTTTTATTTCTTTTATCCAGGCAGGTTGTTGTTTTGTATCCGAAGCTTTTCCAAAATTCTGCGTATTAACCTGTCTTGAGTTGTTCTCAACAGATAACCAAAGAATGATATTCTCATCTTTCTTATGAAATCCGCCATAGGTTTTATTTCCTGATCAATTGCTGCATCTGGATAATTATATTATTGTAAATGATAATCATTTATTTTTTATTTTTTTCTAAAATCACCTCCACGAACACCAACAACACATCTCACATTTCTCAAGTGCTGCTGTTTCCCAGCAATACGCCCTGTATATTTCATAACCCAACACCTTTACTCATTCTTTTCTTATTTCAACAGAAGCAAACCACCTGGTGGGGAACGCAGCTCATTGGCCAGTAGCTGTAGTCCGCCAATTGTTTTTACGCCTCCCGACCACTTCTAGAACAAACAAGCGTTCCACGGATATTAAAGAAGCAACGAGAGAGACATCATAAAATGACTTTATATAGGTAAAAAACAAAAAAATAAGTTAGTCTAGAAAGCCGAATAGCGGCTCTACAAACTCCCTCCTTTAACACTTCATTTGGACTTTCACACGGTGCGGCGCAAAAAAGTGAGCCTTCAAACGAGCTAGGCAGCACCTTCATTCTCAAAAAGGAAAACAATACCGAGACAGATATTAAGTTATACAATGGATTCATTATGGTATTAACACAAGAATTTTTACTTATAAAAACTATAAATGAGCAGCACGCCGGTCTCATTCTTGGAGATGAAGATAAATACAACGTGGAAACTGTAAAAAGGCCAACGTCATAATAGCAACGATAATGACGGGTACAACAAACAAAAGAGATGTGAAAATACAAAGGGAAGGTGTTGTAAACTGCAACCAATTACAGGCACAAGTGAATTCTCTCGGTGAATAACGCTGAGTAACACGGTTTTTGTACCATTTTAATGACTGTACATAGCGTGTTTCTAAGTTTCTAAAAAGGACGGAAATATATGTGATATGTGAAGCAATCTCTTTTCAGCGTCGACTCAGCTAATTTGTAACTGTTAGGTTCTTCAAGTCTTGCCGCCGAACATATTTTTTAATAAATGATTTGATAAACTATCTGAAGAAGAAAACATATGGTAACAGAATTATACCTGAAAAAGAAACAGCTTACTTAAAATAGAACAATTCTTAAAACACGAACGCTCTTTCCAAAATTAAAGATGCAATTCTCAGTGTGTGCTTTGAAGAAATATTACTGGAAATAGAACATGAAATGGCTGGGTGAAATAGAAGGGAAAAAGACCTAACCAGAAGGAGCGCTAAATGGAAGAATATACTAGAAGCGAAGAGGTGCTGGTGGTGGTGGTGGTGATTATTGTTTTAAGAGGAAGTACAACTGTTTATCTATCCTCTATTAACACTAATGAGAGGGAAGAAAAGAATAGTATCGATCCTTCGAAGAATGAAGGAATTGGCAAAAGAAAGGGGAAGACCACAAAGACCGTGAAAATGAAACATTTCCTATTCCTAGCAAACGTAACACCATCCAGGTCAGATTAGATCAGATAGTGATGGCAGTGATTTTTGTTTTCATAGGAAGTAAAACTGGGCAACCAGCTCTATTAACACTAATCAGACGGGAAAAATGGATGAGGTCCGACACTTCGACACTTAGCCAAAGAAAGAAAAGGGCTACGAGGGGCGTGAAAATGAAAGAGACTCCGTAGGCTCGATTACTATAATACTGTCGAAGTGAGAAAAGAACAAAGTTGACCAAGGGAGGTCGGGTAGGATAGCTGAAATTGAGAAGCCTGGCACAAGTAAGTGGAAGCAATGGCAGGGCTCAGCTATGGGCCCCATGGTCACAACCCACGCCCCAAGTTAAGAGCCCCTTTTAGTCACCTCTTACGAGAGGCGGGGGTTACCGTGGAGTGCATTCTACCGCCACCGTCCACAAGGGAATTAGATCAAGAGAGGTTAGATAGGAAAGATGAAAGTGAGGAAACTGGTACAAGTGGGAGGAATGCCAGAATCAGCTACGGCGTTACCACGTTGAATGGGTTGAGCGGACAGGCATACCACAATGGCGGTGTCCTATAAGATAACCGTTTAGGTATTCGGCCACAATATTAAGCTATAATTAATTGAAGGAAATCAACCAGCATTATTGAAAGAGAACTGACGTCATGAAATAATTTTAGTCGAGAGTAGCGATACTAATTAGAGACAAGATTATTAATATTTACCTCTTCTTCACTGTGTAGAAGAACAGTAATAATAATAACAACAACATGAAAACGTACTAATTAGCTCTCAATATAGCACGTTTGATACAGCACGACTACAAGTAATGGAATACTACAGTACATGAACTCCACGATTTCAATGAATAAAAACACCGCGCGAGTTGGCAGTGAGGTGCGAGTCAAATGCTGGGCCTGTATCTAAGGTCACAATAGGCTGCCTGGTCGAGGCGTTAAGGATGTTCTCGGTTCAACCGGAAGGGTGTGGATTCGATTCCTCGTCAGGTAGTCGAAAATTTTAAGAAATTAGATTTCAACTTCTGGAGAAAACTTGGCTCTATGGTTCACTCAGCCTACATCAAAATGAGTCACAGGTTAATTCCTGTGGGCAAAGGCTGCCCGATTAAAGAGTGCATTCCAACATGTGACCTTGGTCTGACGGCTTTTTATTCTTCTTATTTTCTTCCCCTCGCCCTCTTCCCAAAACCTCTTCATGAATTGGTTATGTTGTTTCTTGCGTTCTTCTGCCCACGGTTTTCTAGTGTACTTCCTAGCTTTATTCGCGAATGTGTGATTCGAAAGCACAGTTCTTTGATGGTATTTTCTGTAGCTTTTATTTCTTGTAAATTTTTCTTAATTTCTTCCAACCAGTTGATCTTGACCTTCACTTCTGAACTGATTATATTAAATAGTTATTAATAAATCTATTATTGTCTATATTTGTAATTATTATTATCATTATTTCCGGCTCCATGGCTAAATGGTTAGCGTGCTGGCCTTTGGTCACAGGAGTTCCGGGTTCGATTCCCGGCAGGGTCGGGAATATTAACCTTAATTGGTTAATTTCGCTTTTACGAGGGCTGGATGTATGTGTCGTCTTCATCATCATTTCATCCTCATCACGCATGTGCAGAGATCTGTACCCTTTATTTACAATCATATTTACGTGATTACCTCAATGAAAATCTTTCCTTATATTAACACATAGGTTCTTACAATGATCCCCAAAAGGAACTTTCACCCCATCAACGCAGTAATTAAAACTGAGAGGACTTTTCCTATTTGTGAAACTCACAACCTGACTTTTAACCCCGTTTATCATCATACCATTGTCCACCGTCCATCTCACAACACTATCGAGGTCACCCTGCAGCAGCTCACGATCTTGTAACTTATTTATTACTCTGTACAGAATGAAATCATCTGCAAAAAGCATGATCTCTGATTCCACTTCTTTACACACATCATTGATATATATATATATAAGAAAACATAAAGGTCCAATAATACTATCTTGAGGAATTCACCTCTTAATTATTACAGGGACAGATACAGCTTCGCCTACTCTAATTCTCTGAGTTCTATTTTCTAGAAACAGAGCCACCCATTCAGTCACTCTTTTGTCAAGTCCAATTGCACTCATTTTTGCCAGTAGTCTCCCATGATTTACCCTAGCAAATGCCTTAGATAGGTCAATCGCGATACAGTCCATTTGACCTCCTGAATCCAGGATATATGCTATATCTTGCTGGAATCCTGCAAGTTGAGCTTCATTGAAATAACCTTTGCTAAACCCGAACAGCGGGCCGATGACCTTCGATGTTAGGCCCCTTAAAACAACAAGCATCATCAAGCAACAAGCAAACCCGAACAGCCTTCTATCAAACCAGTTAATAATTTCGCAAACATGTCTAATACAGTCAGAAAGAATGCTTTCCCACAGCTTACATGTAATGCATGTCAAACTGACTGGCCTGTAATTTTCAGCTTTATGTCTATCACCCTTTCCTTTATACACAGGAGCTACTATAGCAACTCTCCATTCATTTGGTATAGCTCCTTTATGCAAACAATAATCAAATAAGTACTTCAGATATGGTACTATATCCCAACCCATTGCATTTAGTATATCCCCCGAAACCTTATCAATTCGTGTTTCTGTGGTGGTTAGTGGTGGTCGTGATTATTGATCTAAGAGGAAGTGCAACTAGGCAACCATCCTACATATAACACTAATCAGAGAGAAAAACACTGAAGGGATCAGACACATCAAAAAATGGAGGTACCGGCCAAAGAAAAACAAGGGTTACAAAGGGCGTGGAAATGAAAGACTCCCTAGGGTGGGAGTGCTCTAATCCTATCGGAGCCGAGAAAGAACAAGAGTTGAGCAAGGGAAGTCGGACAGGATAGAGGAAAGCGAGGAGCCTGGCACAAGTAACTGAAGTAATGTCATGACTCAGCTAAGGGCCCATAGTCGCCAACTCACACTCCCAAGTTGAGAGCATCAGGGGTCCCTTTTAGTCACCTCTTACGACAGGCAGGGGATACTGTGGGTTTTATTCTACCGCCCCCCCCCACAGGGAGATCTGAAGTGTGTATTGGGACAAACACATACACGTAGTCCCCGACTCAAAGGAATTATCCAGACGCAGCTAAAAAGTAACACCCGGGCTGGATCGAACCTGGGGCCCTTTAAACCGAAAGCCTCAACGCTGACCATTCAAATAAGCTGCCAGACATTTCGCGCTCTCGTCATGAGAGTAAAAGGAAGTATTCGCGGACACGCACGCCATCAATTCATTATGAAATGTTAGCATTCAGTAACCTCTAAGTTGTAAAGTTTGTTAGACCACCAATAGAAGCAATCTATGTTTCGAAATTCTTGGCATTTGAAGTATAGAATGCCGTTCGGTTTATATCCAACCGAATGTGTAACGCTACTGCCAGCTGGTGACTGACCGTCGGAACTACGGGTCTGCTGTCGTGAGCAGTCTTGTTTCTGGCCTTGTACGTATGTGAGTGAGTGTTGTTCGGAAGTGTCGAGAAATGGTGCCGGAAATCAACCATTATTAATATATATCGCCGGTACGCCTGCGAAAACCGCTATGTGAAAATTTTAGCTTACAACTTCGGCTGGTACGGTTTTGCCAATTAAGGTTCAATATTGTGCGAATAATGGCAAATAATTATCTTCACCAATGAGTGATTTTTCGTGAAAATCGATGGAAATTTGAAATTTTAATGTTTACGTCATAAAATACGTCAGGGCTTCATCTATCGAAATACTGAATAGCCGAACCGCAACCGCTATTTTTAAAGTGCCTGCAGCGATTTAAATGTGTCGCGGAGCTTTATCTCTACGAGCGCTACGCCCATTTCTTCTGTGCAACGCAACAAGAGTCTGATATACCATAGCACAGTTAAGAGATAGACAGTTCAAACTTGCTACATTAATTCACAAATATATCGTGAACTGAAACTGCGCTTGGTTTTCTTCTGAAAAAATACTATTAATTTTAAATCACTTTTTTGCTGATTTTTAGGAAAAAATTATGAGTGGATAAATTTAAAAATCTCGAGAATTATCTATCTTTAGCACATTAAAATCATGGGCAATTTTAAAAAGTGCGTGTATGGTGAACATGTTGACAAAATCAGATTTACAATACGAGGGACTTTATCGCGAGCCATAAAAATGGAGTAATTTTGCCCATATCTTCTGAACCATTGAAGATACTGAATTGAAAAACAGTCTTCCGATATGATATTACATCTTTGGTATAAATTTGAAAAATATAGCTTTGATAGTTTAGGACTTTTGTATTTCACTCATGGGTTACCTTTATGATAGATGTACTGCGGGTTAGTATTTTCTCCCACAACATTATCACATAGCGATTTTCGCAGGCGCAACGACGATATGTTCGTACATTCGCATAATGAAGCGCACCACGCGGGGTCAAAATGGAAGACATTCGTCACAACAGATGAAACATACGTCAATCTCACTGGCATTGGGTGGGTGATTACATGCCATGACATCGATACTAACGGGCGCAGCAACTTTTTACGACACTGCCGGAAAACTTTCCCACGGGGATTTATGGTTGTCACAGGATTCAGCTATGCAGGTAACTTGATGATGCGCAAGGTTGAAAAAAATGTAAAAGTGAATACATGATACTTCCGGGAATCCATTATGACATCGGACAGAAAAACCACAAATGTATGGAATGGACTTAAACCAGGTGCGGTTCCACATGGACA